>NC_058094.1:50430000-51680000 GCF_020171115.1 Neogale vison
GCTGTGCTGGAAGGAAATACTCGTGAGCTGAGAAGACACATAAAGGCTGGTGCTATAAAATGAGAAGAGGGGGGTGCCTGGGTGGCTCAGTGGGTTAAGCGTCTGCCTTCAGCTCAGGTCACGATCTCAGGGTCTTGGGATCGAGCCCCACATCGGGCTCTCTGCTCAGAAGGGAGCCTGCTTCCCTTCCTCTCTCTCTGCCTGCCTCTCTGCCTACTTATGATCTCTGTCTGTCAAATAAATAAATAAAATCTTTAAAAAAATGAGAAGAGGGGACAGTGATTGAGATAAAGGAGGTAAGTACCAATTAAACCATACTAATAGATTTGCAGTTAAAATTTTGTTTTGCATCCAACAGTCATTGAAGGGTTTTACACAGTAAGTGACATAATTGTGATTATTTATATTTCTTAAGATTACCTTGAGGTTCTAGAGAACAGATTGTAGATGGGGAAAAAAGAAAGACATGATGCCAAATATGAGGCTAATAGCAGTCTGAACTGGGAACTGACAGAATGGATCAGCTATTGGCAATGGAGAGAGAAAGAAGTTGACTTAGTGGTTGTCTAATTTGAAACAAGATTGACAACGTATGTTCGTGGATTGGAGAGGATGTGGGTGTTCAAGAGAAAGGGGAATCGGGTTTCTGACTTCAACAAATGAGAAGATGGATGACTGCACCATGATTCCATTTTTAGCTGTAATATTTGAGCTTAGAGATGAGGTCTGAACTACAGAAGTAAAAGTGGTACTTATGGAAATATAAAGTCAGAAGTGAAAGAGACAGCGAAAAGGAACTGAGAAGGGGGAGCCTGAAGTGTAACAGGAAACCTAGGAGAACATACTTTTTCAGAAAGAAAGAAATGTTATGTGTATCAGGGAGAGACTCTGAGAGGAAAAATTTAAAAATCGTCCACTAAATTGTCAATCTGGCCAGTCAGTGTTTTTTTTGCCCCTTGCTGGGGGGAAGGACCTAAGGTAACACATTAAAAATGAATGCATGACCACTGAGGAGGCTTCCTGGAATCAGTGCCTTAGCCCGAAGAGGTCTCTTATGAGAGGAATATCAGAGATCTGAATTATGAACAGAGAACTGGAAAAGTGTCACAGTCTAGGAGAGGGATTATTCCAAAAAAACTGTACCACCTAATTAAAAAAAATGGAATCTTCAAACTGGAGAAAGGAATGCTAAATTTTAAGATTTCAGAGCCTTTTTTACATCCTTCAATCCAGTCCAAAGTGACAGGAATCATCCTTCTATCGCTGCAATAATTTAAAAACACTGTAACACACTTAGGATATCAAACTGAAGATGCATCGTTAAAGGACAAAGGCACACACAGGTAGTGTAAATACATGAAGTGAAAGGGGGTAATGGTCAATTTCTACTTTGTCCAGAGTCTGTCGGATGTTTAAATTTTCCCTGGAATAGGGATGTGAATGGGCCTTCAGCATCACATGAAATAAAGCCTGTGAAACCACAAAAAACTATAAGGTGTTCACCAATACCAGCAACTTACAGTATTATTTAATTCCGAAACATTATTGATCTAAGATCAAAGACTGATAAGCTCTGGTACTATATATTAAAACTTGGCAGAAATACACATATAATAACTTGGTAATATGTTTGTGTACAATCATTCTCCTATTTTAAATACATTCAAAACTTGAACCAGACTTTCAAAGTCTGTATTAAGTCAGTCATTATTAAACAGTGTTATATTCTCAGGATATTTATCTTCTTCAGGGTCTTTTCAAGGAATTATTAAACTCATTATTCCTGAATTAATACTTTTCAACAAATTCCATCTGAACTAATCTGTGTTCAGTTATGGGCACTTACTGAATTTCATTTTCCTTGTCAAATGGAACCTAAATTGTTCAGAGGAATATTCTAATAGTTTAAATGTCTTTAATACATCTAATATTTACTTGGATGAATTTTCTTGAAAGAAAATCAGAATGAGGAAATGTGAAGAAAGGACTCCATCGTGTGGTCAAAACTAATAATACACCCACAGTCAAGAATGGGAGTTAATTTCCTGTTCTTCAGACTTTCAGAATTGCACTGAGTAATCATTCAAAGGCAGAATTGGCGTAAAGTCGGCGCACAGACGTAGCTTACTGGTGGGTGACACATCCTGGAATTCCCGCATGTGGTTCTCCACCAGTACGTTCAAAAGTAACTTATTTTCTGCCCTCAGGTGTTCCCTAACTTAACTGAATGACAATCTTTTGATTCCGTGTTCTCACCTCACACTCTCTCCATAATGCCCTCAAGCTGAAAATTCTCTCCCCATACTTTTCGAGAAGAACTATCAGGATCAGTAACGATCTCAATATTAAAAGAATATAAACAAACTGCTTACTGTTAGTGAATTATCGCTGGGCTACAGGGAGACCTAAGAGGTGAAATCTTTTTAAAAATACTAATGTAGGATATCAAGAACTACAAGAGATGAGAATGCTTGAAGTGTGAGAACATGATCCACTGACTCAAATAATGTGTAGTAACAATTTACACAAAGAGTTTATTAAATTCTTTACCAAGATAAAAAAAATAAAACCAATTTAGGGATTTATTAATTTTGCAAAAACACCTATCCTCACCACCAAACTTCCCCCACAGAGCAGGGAATGCCTTTTAAAATTGAATATGGGGGGGGGTGCCTGGGTAGCTCAGTGGGTTAAGCCTCTGCCTTCAGCTCAGGTCATGATCCCAGGGTCCTGGGATCGAGCCCTGCATCGGGCTCTCTGCTCAGCGGGGAGCCTGCTTCCCACTCTCTCTGCCTGCCTCTTTGCCTACTTGTGATTTCTGTCTGTCAAATAAATAAATAAAATCTTCTAAAAAATTGAATATGGGTAGTAATTATTATTTCACGTGGTGGATTAGCTCAAAATAATTTTTCATGCTTTTAGAATAATATTATAATTTGGTGCATTAATTCTTTACCTAGTAAACAACCGATTGTTTTTTTATCAATTTTTATTTATCGGTTTAACCGATAAATAAAAGAAAAAATCTAACATCATGTCATAGTTGAGGAATGGAACAGGACTAATGTTTGAAGATAGAATAAAACAAAGAGCAAGTTCTTTCTTCAGAGCCACGCTTAAATTTCTGTTAGAGCTATCACCTTTATTATTATTTGTGCATATTAAAATTGATTTTAGTTAGCTGTATCTTGAATTTTTAAGCATATGTGATGTGCACTATACTTTAAAAGGAGATATCTAGGGACGCCTGGGTGGCTCAGTTGGTTAAGCAGCTGCCTTCAGCTCAGGTCATGATCCCAGCGTCCTGGGATCGAGTCCTGCATCAGGCTCCTTGCTCAGCAGGGAGCCTGCTTCTCCCGCTGTCTCTGCCTGCCATTCTGTCTGCCTGTGCTCGCTCTCTCTCCCTCTCTCTCTGACAAATAAATAAAATCTTAAAAAAAAAAAAACTCTTTAAAAAAAAAGGAGATATCTACTTAAAATTTTACATGACTAGATCAGAAATCTGAAAAGTGTCTAATTTTTATTTTTTTGTAAGTCTTCTGATCTTACACTAATAAATTTACTGAGAGTTTTCCCAATTCAGATGACATCTTGAGATATTTACCTCAAATCTTATGACTTGAAACACTAATGTCTATTTTTTTAAAAAATGACTTATTTCTTTATTTTAGAGAGAGAGAGAGAGAGAGCGCGCACAAGTGAGGGGGAGGGGCAGAGGGAGAGAATCTTCAAGCCGACTCCCCACTGAGGGCAGAGCCCAAGACAGGGCTTGATCTCATGACCCATGAGATCATGGTCTGAGCCAAAATAGAGGCTCAACTGACTGAGCCACACAGGTACCCCATGGATGTCTACTATTCCAAACTAAAAAGTATTTCTGCTTCCTTTTTCCCCCATTATTTTGTATGTGGACTTTTCATGACCCACAGGACTTTATGTTGGGAGAGTCTATATACCACATTGGTGTTTTGACCTTTCCCATAGGACAATAAGGCAATTAGACAAGGATTTACTTGACAGTCTTTAAAAAGGATTTATCTAGAAGAATTATAATAATGAACACGAGACTCTGTTGAGCATATGACCCGATCCCTGGATGCATTAACTCTAAGGACACTCTTCTTTTCCTCACATTTGGGGAGAAAATTGTTGCCAGTTTCTCTAGGAAACGATGACACACTCCGTAAAAACCAGCTCAGAGTTCAATGGCCCCGATTAGGTTCTAAAACTTTCAAAGCTTGGAACATAGTCTGGCCCAATAAAAAAGAATATTCATGTCTGAGACTGAATTCTGGGCTCAGGGAAAACCATTCTTGGGATTTATTTGACATTACCAATAAAGCAAACATTTCTTTATTCCTCCTGGAATAAATTTTGAACAAGCTCTTCATGCTGAAATATACCTTGAAATAAGCTTTCCCTTGCTTCTCTCTAGGTGATTACCACCCACTGTTCTCTCTGCTTCGTGGCATCAAACACATCCTTCCTTTCATTCTTATAGCGGGAAAGCTCTAATTTTCACTCACTACTATCTTTACCTTGAATTGTTCTCTCCAAATTCTATTATTGATGCAATAATATTAACTCGCTGTGCCTTCTCCTGATTAATTCTATGCATGTAACATTTAAACTTAAACATGTGAATTAAAGTCTTAAACATGTGAATTAAACGATAATTATACAGATACAACTTTAAGAATAGCAAATGTTATGGCTAGAGAAGTTTTTGCAAAGGACCAAAGATAATTAATTTCACAGAAAAGAAACTTGAAAGTAATGGCTATAATTAGCCATTGGGGGGTTAGGAGTCTATACATTACATGTATCTATGATCGTCATGCCCTGGAGTGGGGGTTGGAATTCAGAACCCCCCTTTCTAGCGTACCCTCTCTTTCCATCCTGCTGCCAGCAAGTCTGTATGAGTATAGCAAACACTGAAGTAACTTAAAAAACTTCCATTTTAGCAGTGACATTGGTTTTTTAAGGTTCATGTACCCAATGAATGTTCTACAATCAGTTTTGTAGAACCCGTTGACTTAGAGTTGTAGTAGATTGTTTAAGCTGAGTATGAAAATGTCATTTAACTCTATAAAAATGTTCTTGAGTGCTTAAGCAGTTATTATTTTCTGGAAGAAGGTAGTATAGAAATGTTACACTGACATTGACTGCCTACTTGTACAAAAGCCCACACTAACCACTAAACACTATCTGGTTTTCCTTTACTTTTCTCCTTTTTTAATTTTATTTTGTTTTTAATTTTTAAATATGATTGCAGGGAAAGGGTGTTGAAAACTGATACAGTTGGGAAATAAGAGCTAAGAGGTGAGAAAGAATCTGTAACCCTTCTCAGAGACTAGTTAAATTACATAAAGCAATCGCAGTTTAATAAAAGAGTATAGGAAAAGAATAATAAACCATCTTAGAAAAATTTCCTCAAAATATTACAGAGTATCTAACACAGTGAAACTGTATAACTTAGTTCTACTTTAAAAGAAAATGTGCTTATATATATATATTTGATAATATTTCTAAAATACCTATTAGCCACCAGCACTGTGAAGAAGACTGAAAATCCAGCAACGCACAAGGAAATAAGTGGTTTCTGCTTCTTCTGTCTGGACTGATCTTATAGGAATTTATGCTGTCCTTCTTCAAGGACAGGGATTGGGGAGATGTGGTTTTACCGATGCCAGGAAACACTATGTGCACCACAGCCCCAGCCTCCTCTTTACCACCTAAAATATGTAAATGTACTCAGAAAAAAGAAAATGAAAAAACAAAAGAAGGGAAGAAAAATCTGACTATGTCCTCCCCCTTTTTCGTAATGCTAGCTCACTCTCATTTTATAGCTGTCTGTAGAATTAAATAGCATCCGAGGTCCCTTCCAGATTTAAGCATCTAAGGAACTCCAAACAATTCTACGAGTAAGCGAAGCAACCTATTCCTGAGGAAGACTGTAGAGGTAGCACCTGAATCTTCTGGAAAGATAAAGGAGATGTGTCAAGAATAAGGCCTATTCCTCATGCACCAGAGTCCATCTCTACATGTCTTCCAGATTCTGCAAAACAACCTCAAGCCAAGAAGAGCTATGTTGCCTGGTGGCCTTTGTTATTTGATGGGTATAATTTCAGCACAAAATTTGGAAATAGATTAACTTCTTCTCTGTTCTTGTTAATACCTACACTGTAATGTTAATGTTAATAGGACTAGTAAGAACAACTAAGACTGAGCCTTTACTGTGTGAATTCTATGTGCCAAGCACGGTAGGTGCACGAACTTGAGAAAATCTCATGAGAGAGATAAGCAGAAAAATCAGGTATTTATAATGTAAAGCTAAAATTAAAATGAAATTCTTTCACAAAAGAATTTGAGATCCCACAACTGCCAGACATTTCCAAAGAGCCCTAACTAGGTCCATGAACGAGACAGACTTACATGACACAGTGGTTTCTGCAGTGCTGCTCCCAGTGTGGAGGGCCAGCTCCATGGGCCTACCACGTGGGCCGTGGCACAGGACCCGTGCTCAGAAGGACTCGTACTTGATGTAATGCTCTGCAGTTCAGAAATTATTAGCCAGGGGCTCCACACTTTCATTTGGCACTGGACCCAGCAAATGACGTAGTTGGCTTTGACTAGAAGTGTTAGCGTTGCCCAACAGGTTTGTAGAAACGTGACCACCTATTTCGGAATCTGCAATGTCACAAGATCCCTAAGCAGCTGATGTGCACACTCAGTTTTGGCAAGCCCTGATACGGACAGGAAGTTCCCAGGCAGACTTCAACCGGGTCTGCATCTTCCTTTTGCCCATGACTTTCTGCGTTTGGGCAGATCACCTAACTTCTCTCAGTCTCAGAATCTTCCCTTGAAAGACAGAGAAAATAACAGTTGCTTAATTAAATATGACAGCAAAGTACTTAGCACAGTGACAGGTACATGGGATGTTACGATGAGTTCTAGCTTAGTAGAGACATTACTACACTATGGCCTCACCACTTCTACTTTGCTGCTTCTGTAACTATTGGCAAAGATATCCAGGGGTTTTAAAATCTTGCCTAACTTGTTCTCGAATGCATTACCGGTTTAAGAAAGATGGTCGAATGCTAGTCTATTAGTAAATGAGCTGCTTCTTGCCTTTTTTTAGTAAGGGAGATCCCTTTCTCATTTTAACAGAGATTGTAAGCAGTCTCGTGTGTTTCTCAACAGGGCCACTGTCCTCTCTCCTAGCAGACCCCTGCAAAAAAAACTTGCCAGGTCTAGCCTCCAATAAACCCACGTGAGAGTACAGGTGATGGTGTCCCATTTAGGCCAACTAACTCAAAATCTCTAGCTCAGAATCTCCAACAGTGCAGCCTTGGAAAAGTGCTATTATTATTATTATTATTATTAATTTCGGTTATGTTGCTTTTTTTCTTCTTTGTTTATAGCCTAAGTTCAGTCAGGCAAAGTGTAAGAAGCACAGTTAGTGCTTTGCCAAAAGGTAAAGCAGAGCCATAAATGGGAAAATATGGACCCTGAGCTCAGAGACAGAAACGATACACAACCTGTCAGGAAGGAGAGTCCGGTGTAGGTCTAAAAAGTGGTTTAGAAGGGAGTGATGAATGGTGAGAGGGCTTGGCAGCTCTCAGTGCTTGATGCCTCCTGCTCAGTGCAGGGTGACATGGTCTCTTAAAAGCTCTCAGGAGGGTCAGGTGAGCCTAAAATTTTCTGTGCCCTCTCCAGAGTGGATCTCACTTTACATCTCCGGCATGTTCCTGACTTGTTCTCTTTTCTCCCTCCCTTCCTTCCTCCAGTCTTGCTTCCCTCCCTCCCTCCCTCCCTCCCTCCCTTCCTTCCTTTTTATGGGGAGAGGGGAGAGAGGAATCTAATTTTCAAGGCAGATGATATAAATTTGGACATAGGTGCATTTACCAATGAGCTCTCTGTGGCTGTGAGCGAAGTATTTTTCTTTTTCTGTAGTCAGTTCCTGATCTGGAAAATGAAGAATGGACTCAAAATGTTGCCTGCATTTTCTTCCAGGGTTAACTTTTCCATAATTTCCAGACTTGGCAGTTCTCTTTTTTTGTTAATTCTGGGTAACTCAATGGTCTTTCTGAGGTATCTTGTGGGAAGCCTAATTTTTAATAGTATTTTCAAACATAATTCTTTTACATACCACAGTTAAGGAGTCATTGTTCTGGGGGTGTCTCTACTCATTAAAATACAGTCTCTGCAGTCACAGAGACAGAATGGGAGAAGATATTCGCAAATGACACTACAAAGGGCTGATATCCAAGATCTATAAAAAACTCAAACTCAACACACACAAAACAGATAATCACATCAAAAAATGGGCACAAGACATGAACAGACACTTCTCCAAAGAAGACATACAAATGGCTAACAGACACATGAAAAAATGTTCATCATCATTAACCATCATGGAGATTCAAATTGATTTGATACACCTTACACCAGTTAGAATGGCCAAAATTAACAAAACACTGAACAACAAGTGTTGGAGAGGATGTGGAGAAAGGGGAACCCTCCTACACTGTTGGTGGGAATGGAGATTCCTTAAGAAATTAAAAAACAGAGCTACCCTATGATCCTGCAATTGCACTACTGGGTATTTGACCCAAAGATACAGATGTAGTGAAAAGAAGGGCCATCTGTACCCCAACATTCATAACAGCAATGGCCACAGTTGCCAAACTGTGGAAAGAACCAAGATGGCCTTCAAAGGACAAATGGATGGATAAATGGTCTATATATACAATGGAGTATTATGCTTCCATCAGAAAGGATGAATACCCAACTTTTGTATCAACATGGCCGGGACTGGAAGAGATTATGTTGAGTGAAGTAAGTCAAGCAGAGAGAGTCAATTATCATATGGTTTCACTTACTTGTGGAGCATAAGGAATAACACGGAGGACATTGGGAGATGGAGAGGAGAAGTGAGTTGGGGGTTAATTGGAGGGGGAGACAAACCATGAGAAAATGTGAGTGAGAGAAATGTGACTCTGAGAAACAAACTGAAGGTTTTGGAGGGGGGAGGGGATGGAGTGGGGGCTCTGGTGATCCTGATGGTGGGTATTAAGGAGGGCTCGTATTGCATGAAGCATTGGGTATGGTGCAAAAACAATGCATTTTGGAATACACACACACAATAAAATTAAATTTAAAAAAATGCAGTTTCCACGGTTAAAAAAAATAACAATTTAGAACCTTTTTTGCATCACACTAGTCGGTGGCTCAGTTACACGTCTTTTTTGTTCGTTTCTCAGACTTCTACAGTTGTGTTTACTGGGACCAGTTACCAATGATCTACACGGAACTTCTATCTACTCCGGTTATTGCATGACTTCCCGTAACTTACTTAACTTCCCTGTGTCCAATTTTCTTCATCTAAAATGGGAATAATAACAGCAGCTCATTCATGAGACTGTCATGGGACTTCAGTTAGTTACTACATGCAAGATACCTAAGAGTCAGTGTCTTGCACATGGCGAGTACTCAATAGATTCTGTTGTTATTATGCTATTATCATTAAAAGTCAAAAAAATATTGGAGTGTCTGGGTGGCTCAGTAGTTAGGCATCTGCCTTCAGCTTGGGTCATGATCCCGGGGTCCAGGGATGGAGCCCTGCACTGGGCTCTCTGTTCAGCGGAAAGCCTGCTTCTCCCTCTTCCACTCCCCCTGCTTAAGCTCCCTTTCTCGCTGTGTCTCTCTCTGTCAAATAAACAAATCTTTAAAAAAAAAAAAATCAAGAGACCATCACATGAGCTTTCCGCCAAAATTTTGGGATAACATTTAGAATCAATTACTTCTTGACAGAATCAATACGAAGTTAGAAGTTCAGGAATACTTATTTTTGAAGAAGTATATCCTTTATGTTTCTGCTCTGCTTCCAGCTAAGAGTTTACTGTGTTAAAATTGATATTTTCAAAGGATTAGTTTTCAGTTCTTATGAAAATAGAGGCTTTGGGGTTTCTGATCGTAACTTTATAAGACAAGCATAACCCTTCCCATTTAAAATCCTTTATACTGAAATAATGTGTTTACTTAGATATTTTATATTTTCCAGCATTTGATTAACTTCTTTACCTAAAGCGATTCGTAAGTCCCTAATCTTTTCAAGAGCTTCCACACTCCATGAACTTGGATCGCAAGTAAACATACTTTGCAGCCACCTTCAAAGGAAAGAGTGAACAGAATCCATTCTGCACAGTGTATTTTACTACCATCACTAAATTATATTTACTGAAAAATACAAGCAATTTACATGCAGTGACCTTTTTTTTCTTTGTACAGTGTCACCGCAGATTCATAAACATGCATTTTAAAATGACATTAGCAATTCTGTTCCAAGTGTATTGAACAAAAGATGTCTTACTCTTTCTATCCCTTGTTTATTCAGAGGACATTAAATGATTTTTGCAATTCTCCCCTTTATACCAAACCACAAAAAGCTGTATTCCCAAGTAGCACAGAGTCATAAATTTTCTGAAATTCTTTATATTGTTGTAACAGAAAGAAAAGGAGATACCTCAAAAAAAAAAAAAAAAGAATCATATTCTCTCAGAAAGAAATATTGAAACCTGTTGTTTTTTAGAGTCCTTGGATGTTTCCTTCAGGAATACCACAATAGGTCGGATCTATTTTCTTTCTGGTAGGTACTTCCCCAAGCAAGTAATAGCTGTTTACTGGCTTTATAAAATGCACTTGTGGTCTTGTTCTGGCTCATAGGTAGGTAGAAGCACTGTAGGGGCTATTAACAAATCCTGTAAATGGGAGACTTTGAAACAGGGGCTCTGAGTTTTTTGCTGTGATTTTGTGACATTTGCCACAATATGGCCAGGTATTCATGGCTTGGGCAGTAAATACACAGATAACCACATGGGCCAATTTGGGTGCTGTTTTTTGTAATAATAACAAAACATTTTTTTAAGTCTCACAAATTACACCAAAGCCAGAAGTAATAAATAAATCATAAGTGCATTTGACGACTAGAAAGAAATAAAAATTCCTCAAGTAGATATCTACTATATGGCAAACAAGACAAACCATGATCTGAAAGAAAAGAAAAATTCAGTGTCTATTAGAAGGCTAATAGTATTATTAGGAAAAGAGTTCTTATTAGTAAGACATATGTACAAATACAATTTTTTTAAGAATGGGAATGGTAGAGCATGTGACTCTTGATCTTGGGGTTGTGAGTTTAACTCCCATGTTGGGTGTAGAAATTACTTAAAAATATATAAACAAACTTTTAAAAAATAGCGATTGCAAATTTATTTTTAAAAAAAGATCAACACATAATTAAAAACTTAAGAAAAACCATTCAAGCTCACAGATACAAATCTCATATTTTGTCTATCGGGATGATTGCACTTTGTGTTACTGGGAGTGTGAATTCACTACAGATGTGGCTATAACAGTGAGGTTTCTAAACTATCCTCAACATTCTAATATACTTACAGTCTAGAGAAAATATGGATATACTGACCTACTATGACAACGAAAAGTATGTACAAATATTACCAAAAACAGAAATGTAATATGGAAATACTCAACAGACTGTTTGACCATATAATTATTGCATTAGTCAAACATGAGATGGATTCATTAAGTAATATAACCAACCACTCATTTAATCTGCAAATATTTACTGAGTGCATACTGTGAGGCATGCATTAAACATAGGCTACTGCGATGAAAATATTCAGACATATTTCCAAATTTCATGCTGTGTGTGTTTGTGTGTGTGTGTATCTAGACACCTACACATGTACAATTACACATGCTTATGTATTTCTACCCAAGTCTTTATGCGCAGTGCCTAATATAATTGTCAGAAGTGCTATGTGCAGGGTGTCTCCTTCCATCAGGACTTTCTCAAGACTTCCTTTGTTTTAAAACACAAAGTCCTGCATTCTGGAAACCACCTCAGTCCCAAAAAAGTAAGATGGGGTCACCCTATGAAGAAAAGGTGTTGGAAAGATGGGGAAAAAAGTGTGTATTCACATTTATTATCTATAAAAATAATCATTTTACTTCTTTCATACACATAGTAATTCCTAGGAAGTTAATGACATTTTCTACCCATCAAATCACAATACACTCAATTTCTATTAACTCTATGTGAATAAAATATTTTCAAAAGGCCCTCGGAGATATTTTCCTAAAATATCACTTTCCATATTCTGCAAGGTAAGATGATCTGTGATAAAATAACACCATGACCTTGAGCATTAAAATCCAAATGCCTAAAAGAAATGACACTCTGGTAATAAGAAGACATCCAATACCTAGATACTGGTTTCTACTGCCATTCTCCCATTAAAAATGGAGAGGTAGTTAACTCCAGGACTGAGGCAGGTAATAGACAATATGAGCCTGGAACATCTTGTAGTGTCAGGGAGTCAGGAGGTGTTAAAACACACACACACACACACACACACACACGCACACAAACACACACACTCACACACACTGTGGGATATGTCACAGAGTAGAGGAACCAAATCAAAGAGCTCCCAGTAGGCAAAGCTGGAACAGTCTGAGTAACAAAACAAAGTAGTGTTAGATCATAACGCCCAAATAAACTAAATGTCCATGACTCCATACAAATATAATTAAGTAGTTGGATAAATTTATAAATGCAGGAGAATATCTACAAATAAATTATGCAGATACTCCACACTACAGAGGGAGAGCCTAACTCCCCATTGTTTAAGTGTGGGCTGTGCATAATGATGGTCTTCTAAAGGATACAGGACAGAAAGGGCAGTGAGGGAGAGTAACTTTCCTGAGGAGAAACTTGACAAAGGACTTCAGCCAGGTGATCCCTTGGTCAGCATCAACAGTTCTAAATATGTTGACAGTATGTAACTTTGTGTGATGCGATGAGACTGTCACTTGATCTCTGTGGTCTTCCTTTCAAACACCTGTAACTCAGCCTAATCGTGGTAAAAACATCAGACAAAATCCAATAAGAACGTCACCTCACAACATATATGGCCAGTACTCCTCAACACTATCAAGGTCACCACAAACAAGGAAAGTCTAAGAAAATATCACAGTCGAGAGGGTATTAAGGAGAAAAGACAATAAAATACAATGTGGTTTCCTGGGTGAGATCCCAGAAGAGAAAAAGGATATTTGGTAAAAACTACGGAAATCCGAATGAACTATGGACTTTGGTTAATAATAATGATTAATATTGGTTCATTAACTAAAGCAAGCATGTCAGATATTAATAAAAGGAGAAACTGTGCACAAGGGGGCTGGAATTATATAGGTACTCTCAAGTATCTGCTCAATTTTTTCTTCTACAGATCTAATACTATTTCTGCAAAAATAGTCTACTGTTAAAAAAAAAAAATCCAGTATTGAACCAGGCACCAATTACAGTGAATTGCCCCACCTACCAGGAGATATTCTTAACATAAGCATTCACACCTAACGGGCTCAAGGGTCTGGATTTCAAGAAGTGGATGACAAAGAGAAAGAAGTTTTCATTTATCACGTTCCTAATATAACACAGGGTCAGTGATAGGAGCTTTAACATTTATCTTTATCTATAATTCTTTAATATTATGAAGTGGACATGATGCCCACTTTACAGATAAGGAAACTGAGTTTCCTTCCACCGCTCTATGCCTCACAAAAATAGAAAGGTTATAGGAGACTTAGTAGAGCCTCCTAATTATATAGATCTCTTATACAGCTAAGGCTGACATGACTGAGACAGTTTTGCTAGCTTGAGGGAGAATGACAATAGGAAAGGTCACTGGACTCTGAGCCAAGGTCCTGGTTCGAAGCTCTTCCTTTCACACACTGTGAAATTTGGGGTAACTTGCCTCAACTATCTGGACTTCAGGTTCCACATCCGTTTTAAAATGGCCAATTACATTGTACACTCCCTGAGTGGACGGGCTTGGTCTTATGCAGCATTATACTCCCAGTGGCTGGGGAAACGCCTGCCACCTTGCAGGTGTGAAACATATCCCTGCTGAATTCAGCTGAACCCAGGAATCATGGCAGAGCGGGGTCCATGGCCAGAGCCTTCCAGAGACCTTCCAGTGGCAGCTTGGCAAAGGGGTGTTGGTTGAAGCAGGAAGAATTTGGAAAATCAGTGCCATTCCTACAAAAATCTTGGGAACTTGTGAACTTAGGATAGGCACACTTGACTTCCCTCTACGAACCTCCTTATAGTTTTACCAGATCATGCTCAACTAGGAAGAAACGGAAATAACCCTGGATGGAAAGATGAAATGACTGCACAGAAAACGAAAGCCTGCAGCCCTGGGGAAACCCACAGGAGAGGCAGGAGGGTATATAGGATCGGTTCCACAGTTCCAGGGAGACTGGACTCAAGAGACAGCAGGGCTGGTCAGCGGCAGAGCCCTCACAGGCACGGAAGCCCTGACAAGGCAGCAGTGCTTACGCAGCCTGACTCTCAACGTTTGCAGGAGGAGGGGCGAGAGGGTAAAAGGAGGAACTTCTGGGGGCCTGGGCGGTCTCTTCTCATCCTAGACACAGTCCTGCATGAGGGGCTCCTGTTTTCATGGGAGGACGACTTGGCCCACATGCCTAGTTCCAGCCACAACCCCACAGCCTCCACCAACAGCTGTCCCTGAGCTATCCCTCGGTCCAAGGGGTTCATCATGACCCTTAGGAGGACGAACCTGAAGGAGAGGCTGTGGGAGCCTGCTTGGCTGTGGGAGCTTTTGTATAGGGAATTTTGGAGTCTTGAGTATGACGTTGTGGTTTACAACGGTGCTACTCAATGTGTGTCCATGGGCAGCTGCTCGCAGGCAAACTTACTAGAACTCAAGGAGACAGCTGCAAACACGGAGAGCGAACGCTTAGGAACTTCACAGCAACGTGGCAGAAATTTGAGGTCTGTCGAGATCAACAATAAACAACTTAGCAGCTTACAATTTATATATTTTTTAAATAAATTTTATATCTGCAGGAATTTATTTTTACAGTATATTGTCAAATGATTTAATGGAGTTGGGGACAACATGAGGCCTTTCCTTCTTCAGAGCCTGAGAAACACCTGCTGAGAAGAAGGATACAGGTTCTGAGTGGGCTCACAGCTCGGACCTACACATTCCTCACCAGGTGAGGCGGCCAGAGAGGATCCCTCTGCCGCTCAGGGCCCAGGGCAGCTGAAACAGTGGCCCAGGTTGACCAAATGTCTCTGCTTTCCACAGTTCCAGAGCAGAAGACAGGGCAAGCTCCCACAGTGAACGGGACTCTGGCTGGCTGTGGGCTGAGGGCATGCAGAAACATTTGAGAAGACTGTTGGACAGCTGACCCGATTTCAAATTTTAAATGAATGTAGGCGGCTGAAATAACCTTTGTAAATCAGAAAATTTCGTAGAAGAAAGAAGGAATATTATTGGCCAAGTGTGTGTGTATGAACTGGCTCCATCCAGAATCATACTAAGGAAGAAGTTGTCAAACTATAGGTCCTAATATGATAACCCCCCAAACACTTTCCTTCTTCAGAACCTGAGAAACACCTGCTGAGAAGAAGGATACAGGTTCTGAGTGGGCTCACAGCTCGGACCCAGCAACTAGGTCTAGTTCCGGACCTAGTAAGTGTTCCAGAATTACACAGCACAGATGCTATGCTGGGTCTCTTTAGACCACGCCAGAAGAATTTGGCTATTTTTTGGCTATCGACCGGTGAGTCGCAAATCTTTAACTGTCTGGAGATCTGATGTGATTCAACTTTGATTCAGAAATTGTATTTAAGATACATATTCTCACCATTTGTATGGTTTTGTTTTAAAGATTTTATTTGCTCAACAGAAAGAAGAAGCGAGCGAGCACAAGCAGGGGGAGGGGCAGAGGAAGGGGGAGAAGCAGACTCCCCTCTGAGTAGAGAGCCAGACATCAGACTGTCTCAGGACCTTGGGATCATAACCTGAGCCAAAGGCAGACGTTTAATGGACTGAGCCACCCAGGTGCTCCATTTGTAGGGGTTTTATGTTATGTGTATATACACAGCAAAATTATATGTCCTTAAAATTGTTCTGTCACCAGTGTTTCAGTCTGTCAGCATAAATTACTCTCGTGCTTTTTACAAGGGGATTATCAGTCAAATGTTCATTAACTAGGTATATATTTAAACTAAATAGGAATTGGACATCCTTAGGAAGCTTGTTTCTTTTAAATACAAGATAAGTTTTGTTTAAAAAAAACCCTGAAAACGGACATATTTTCATAATTTCTGGTAAATGACATTTTAAGACTAGGGACTGTTGAAGGCATGGTAAAAATTTTTTGCAGTAATAAAAAAGAATCACAGGAAAGTCTCAAAGTTATATGTGTTAGGGAAAAAAGAAAGAAAATTGTTAGTTTCTCTTAGTATATTGAGAAAAAAATCTTAAATTGCACCCTTCTCAACACTTTCATAAATCATTATGCGGCTAAAACACTTCTTAGTTTCTAAAAACTGTTCCGACGCACGGGGTTTGTCTCCTTTTATTCCCACAAGAACTGCATCCGACAGAGCAAAAAGATACCTGGTTTTATGTGTCTCAGAAACAGGAGAAAAATGGTCAGCGAGTGACCTGCCCAGAACAACACCTGGGCCGGCTGACCTGATCAATGTCCTCTTTTCACTACTCAAAGGCTCCCTCTTCCTGCACTGTCATTTTGCTAAATCAATACATGGCCAGTTGTCTTTAACCTGAAACATAAGAGATGTATTTCAGCAATTTAAAAATCAGTTTGAGGGTCTGAATTAATATTTAATTACTCTCCTTCCAAAATAGCCATTATAAGTGTTCCCAAATTTGGTATTGAATTACTGCAGTTCATATCTGTGCTCTGGCCAGAGAGGGTCAAAGGAAATTAAGCAGTTGGTCTATAAAAATGCAATGCATACTGCTGCTTCTTCATGGTCTACTGCTTTTTAAGAGAAAGAAGAGGGGAGAAAAGAAGAACAGAAGAGAAGAAAGAAATTTAGGAAAGACACAGAAGGAACAAAAAAGGGAAATGCTGTTTTAGTTTTATTAAGCTGAGTTAAAACTTAAAAGTCCATTATGGAACAACTAAAATGTAGCAGTCATGTGTCTGACGCTTCAGATTTATCATCATTACACATGCATGCCCCCCCACCAACTACTTCCAGAAAGAGACAATTATTTTTTCAATTTACACAAAAAATTTTTACTGAAATAAGATGCTAATAAGTCATTAATACAATTGGAAGCAGAATTAGAACTCAATTCTGTGACTCCAAATCCTTCTACTATACCACACTGAGTTTTTGCTCCTCTATATAATTATAGACCTCAAACGTATATACGTATGGTACATTTCTCTTAAATGACTGGATTTTTTTTTTTAAATACTCTTCTTGCAAAAAAAGTATGCATGATCACAAGAAAACATCTATTAGCATAAAAAAGCACAAGGCCATGTATAAGAATCCTTGGCCATTCAAAGTCAGGTTGGATGAACATTTAGAAGCATATACCAGGGGTGCCTGGGTGGCTCAGTGGGTTAAGCCTCTGCCTTGGGCTCAGGTCATGATCCCAGGGTCCTGGGATTGAGCCCCGCCTCGGGCTCTCTGCTCAGCAGGGAGCCTGCTTCCCCCTCTTCCTCTGCCTGCCTCTCTGCTTACTTGTGATCTCTCTTTCTGTGCCAAATAAATAAATAAAATAAAAAATAATAATTAAAAAAAAAGAGAAGCATATACCAGTGGTGTTGGAATTATGCGCATGCAATGGAAAGAATATTGTACAGAAAAACTTAAAATATACTGGAAACTTCAAGAGAGAATTAAAATGGAATCTGATTAAATTATTTAGTACTTCATATTCAGTTATTTTCTATACACATAGAATGATATTAGGCTCCAAAGTTGCACTCTTGTGTTTTTTAATTAAAAAACACCTTCAGTCTTTCTCAGTTCCAAGAATTTAGATGCATAGGCAACTGTCCAGTACATTAGGGGTTAGTCTCAAGAGCAAGGTCACCAGTGCCTACAGCACGTTCCTGCTCAAATAATTGAAGGAATTTTTGCTGGCAATGATATATTCTGTTTCTTGTGATTGGAACTTGCAAATTCTCTACCTCAGGTTAATTTGCAGAGAAAGTTTTATGAAAGAAAAAATCAGCAGTGTTTTAAAGAAAGCGGGGATAGCTAATGTGTCTATCAGGTGGAGATGCATCATAGGAAAAGGGTAGCACCCCAAAAGAAGTGGGGGTGTTAAGCAACAGAAAACAATGGAGAAGATGTGGGCCAATTTGTGAGCAAAACCTACAAGATCATAATAACATAGTATGTACTGGAGAGGATTCAGGAGGGGCTCCAGAGCTAGCAAAATGGACATAAGTGTGAGGCCAGCTCTCACAGAGCATACCCAGAGACTAATTAACTCCATGAGGATCTCTGGTTAACTAAGCTTGGCTTTGGTAGACTTAACCTGGGAGTGAGGGCACTTCACTAGAAAGGTGGACATTCACTGGCCACAGGCATCATGGTTGAGTGCTTCAGAGCAGGTCAGAAACCAGGGTAGTCTAAAGTGTTCTCCCCACTGGAGATGTGGTATGCTGGGTGACCGAGGCAGGACTTCATGTGGTTGGGCCAACAGCACAGTGAATGAAAATAAGACCACTTGGTGGCCTGAGCATTTACAGGGCTCGTTACTAGCACACTACAGACTAGGTTTGGAGCCAAGGGACTAGGGATGGATCCAATGGACCGAATGACACTGTGGTTACTGACATGAACCACCCATCCCAGATGGGATCATCTAAACCACTAAACACGGCTGAGCCTGTATAGTGGGAACATTAGTTGTGAAAGACTGCAGAAGTTAGAGGCTGGTAAGACTGGGCAGCTGGTTAGCCATGGCAAAGTACGCTGAAAGGGGGTGTCCACAGAAAAGGGAACAGAGCACAGGGATTAAGGGAGTCTGAAGATGATGGTGGTATTGGTTGTGGTGACAGTATCTAGCATAAAGAGTTTTGAAGAGGATTAAATGCTAGTTTTTATAGATTGCTTAGAATGGTGCCTAGTTCCTAGTAAGCCATATTAATGTTTTTAAGTAAAAAGAGTCAGAGACAAGATGGCCTTTTACTAGAATGCAGAAATACACATGCCTGAAGTTGTGTACTAAGATGGAAACCCAAATAAGAGGTATTGATTTAATTCAAAGATAATGTTCTTTTATTGGAAATAATTAAATGAAGCTTGTAAGGTAGGACTTTCTCCCTATTTAACATTCAAAGGGAAAAAAGAGAGAGAAAGGGAGCGAGGGGGCACAAGCACTTCGACTGAAAAGCTAAATGGTCTCCAAATCAATTTCCAAGACTTCTCTTGATTTACTTTATAATAAAAATTCACCTTTTCAAGGATAATGGGAGAGCTAAATCTTAGGAAGGCAATGGAACAAAAATTGTGTATGCAGGTAGAATGAAGAATCCAACGTCCCAAGATATTTTTGGAAATACCGTATCTTTACCACATGGTGGCGCCAAAGTGCTTTTGAAAGATTTACCTCCCCGCTTTTCTACATTTGTTGCATTTGCTGTTTTCCTTCATCTATCACATATAATAAGTAAAAGCTACACAGCATTCTTTATCCTCTAAAAGGGAACAGGAAGCCTGACAGTTAAGTTTCTCTTGGAAACAAATCCCGACTGTGACACATCGATGGATTTCAAATTGATGTGAGGTTAAGGTAGGGAATAAGAATAGATGGAAAACAACCCTATTAAAATGTGCTGCAATTTCAGAGACAATAACCTCTCCAAGAGTGTGTGTGCTAAGTCTCCCTGTGTTTGCAATACGTACGTAGAAAGACCTTAAGTGCTTTGCAGACATTCAGATTAGAAGTATGTAGGAATTCTTGCAAGGAAATAATACAGTACACCCTGCTGGCAGATGCAGTAAAACGGAATTACGTTTTTGGCACTAGGAGTACAGACAGCCTCAGTGTACTTCACGTCAGCCTCACATTTGCACGTAAGGCGCTTGGATCTACCTGTGGTGTGTGTTAGCGCGTGTCCTTAATGTAAGGAGCAAAGATTAAAGATAAAAGTGGTTGACAAAATGAAAAGGCAGCCAAAACGGAGATCCTCTATTGATAGACAATAAGCCTCATGTTACTTAGACTATTTTCTCAACTTTCACAGTGTACAAGAAACCCAGAATAAAACATTTGTGCAAGGAGGACATGGAAACCCACTATTCCTTGTTAGAGGTTTGAATAAATTAGTCTAAAGCTTTGCCGTTAGGAGATTGGCACTCTATCTTATAAGAGGAGGAAAATATCCATCTTCTTCTTCTTCTTCTTTTTTAAAGATTTTATTTATTTATTTGACAGAGAGATCACAAGTAGGCAGAGAGGCAGGCAGAGAGAGGAGGAAGCAGGCTCCCTGCTGAGCAGAGAGCCCCATGCGGGGCTCTATCCCAGGACCCTGGGATCATGACCTGAGCGGAAGGCAGAGGCTTTAACCCACTGAGCCACCCAGGCGTCCCTCCATCTTATTTCTAATTGATCAGAGAAAACTTGTGGAAGAAGAAGGGGCTATGGATTAGCTTTCTCATTCAAATCATTGACTTCATAAAGGTACTGACCTCCACGTTCTGTTCTGCTGTTAGAAAGGGTAGGCAAATGAATAGAAAGTGCCAGCTAAGCACAAATGTTAGGTATGTATGTGTTCATGTATTTATCTATTTATTTATTCAATATACATTGCATTATTTGTTTCAGGGGCACAGGTCTGTGAATCATCAGCCTTACACCATTCACAGCGCTCACCACAGCACATACCCTCCCCCCTGTCTACCAAAATAAAAAACAAAACAAAAACAAAAACAAAACCCTGGGAAAGCGGGTCTAGAGTAGGGTAGCGAGGTTTTCCTTCATGCAAGCTCAGGGCAAGAGGCGTTTCTCACAGAGTGACATTTTAGCAGAGACTGGAATGAGATGATCATGAGCCACGCAGACACTGGATTTAATCAAATCACAACAACAAGAACATATCTGTAGTCTGTAAGTGCAAATATCCAAATATGTCAGAGGAAGTGTTACTTATTATTTAAGTCTAGTTTTCAAAATAGGAGCCTCACAGGCTTTGCAGGCAGCTAGTCTTAGGGTCCCATCCCACCTCCTTGATTTCTTCCAATGCCAATCTGGAGGAGTTACTTGACCCTTCTCACCTGTGTTCCCTCTGCCCTTGGGCAGAAAGAATGACAACCCATGACTCCCGGCATGATTGGGAAGCAGGGGAAATATCACACCAACAGCCCAGACCTTTCTTCTCTTCCATTTTCTTCCTAATCCTTTTATTTTTTCAACCATCATGAAGTAGTGGTAGTATAATGTTCTGTTCTTCATTCATTTGTCCATTTGTCCAACAAGCATTTATTGGATTCGAATGAACTACGAGACTGTCCGCTAGGCACTGTTGTTTTAAAGCTGAGTAAGTCCCAGTGTAAGCCTTCCAGCTGGTGGGGGAAACAAACAAGCAGTGACAGCAGAATGGGATAATTACTATGAAAGTCATCCCCAGCGTCAGATGAGAAGGCAGAGAAGGAGTATTTAATCCCTCCTTCCCGAAAGAATTTGAAAGAAGATTAGAATTTAACCTGACCAAGATAAAAGAAGGAAGATTTTAGGTAAGCATCACCACCACCATCATCATCCTCATCGTAATCACATATAAAGAAGAAGCAATAGAGAGTGTGTACTTTTTGAGGGAAATGATAAAAGAGTTCCTCTAAACACCATTCCTCCTTCCGCTCTTTCTCTTCCCTCACTGGCTTTCTGGCAATTTCTAAAACCTGCTAGACTCCATCTCACTGAGGCATTTGTAATTTCTGTTCTTCATGCCTGGATATCCTTACCCTCAACACTTCATGTGGCTGAGTCCTTCTCTTCCTTTAAGCCCCAACTTAAATCTTACCATTTCAGTGACACCTTCTCAGACCATACTGTACACGCTACACTCTTCACCATCATTGTTCTCAGTGACAGAAGTCTGTTTCTTTTCATTTACTGTCGCTGATCTCATTTTGCTGGTTATTTTAAAATTATCTGTCTCCCCTACTCAACCGTACCTTCAAGGAGGGTCAGGAACAGTCTTTCATCTCAGCAGTTACTGGTTCTCACAGACATCATATATTCTGTAACTATTTCTTAGTAGATAAATGGAAATGAGCACAAGAATCAGAAAAACAAGAGAGTAGATTAAATAAACTGAGGTGACAAAATGCCATGTTAAAAGTCTACACTATTTCCGAAGGGCTCTGCAAAGTCCTTGGAGGATCTCCGTAGACAAATGGCACCAGCGCATTTTTATTACAGAAAATCACTCTGCTGAGAGTGTATGGGAATTGACTGGAATGAATGAAGACTAGAGTGAGAGAGATCCACTGAGGGTCTGTGGCAGTAATTCAGATGCGAGATGTTGCCCAAGCTTAGGCTGAGTTAGTGGCCATAAGGATGGAATACACAGATTCAAAGGTTATGGCAAATGGACAGAATTTGGTGTATAACTGATATAAAGGGATAATGTAGGAAAAGTCTAGCAGGACTTCAGATTTCTGACTTGGGTCACTGTGTACTTAAGAAAATGGGATTTATATGGAAAGATGAGAAGGAGTATTTCAGTTGTATTTCAGTCTGGAGCTCTGAGGAAAGGTCTGGGATATAGGCTGGGAGCCAAATACATCTAGGGATTAGGGCATGTTTATGGCAACAATACATGGTTATTAGACAACAAGGGGTGGATGAGCTCACTTAGAGAAAAAGCATGCAGTGAGAAAATTAGAAGAAAAGAATAGAACCCTAGGAGTGACATCAGCATCATGACCGACAAAGACATCTTTCGTTTTTGTCTCCCCTCAACAACAGTTCAGCATCCATCCACGGACAAAAGTGTCTGTGGGAGCTGTGGGATACAGCGCATATGCCAAGGGAGACACATCCACGTGTGTTTCTGATAATAAGTATAGAGACTACAGTCCTGGTGTGGACCCTGCAGTGGCCTGTGAGCTGGTTCTGGTCCCTCTTAGTCATTGTCTCGGAGCCTCTGGAAAATCCTATCTTAGACAATCACCCATGAATGAGAGAGCCTCTGTGGAAGTCCTGGTTTCCAGAGAAGTTCCAGCATACCATTAGACCAAAAAATACGATTTCGGAAGCACCGGAAGAGGTAATAACTTTACCCACATCTCCCCCCCACCCCAACCCTAACACCTGCCTCAAGGTGGCATGACTCGGGGCCAAGAGAGGTATTCTCCGCCCGTGATTTTCCTTACCAGGGGAGCGGAGTGCCTCTGAATGAGCCCCCAGCTTCCCCAGTTGTGTGGGATGTTGCCACAGAGTCTCATTTTTCTCCAGTCTCATCCAGAGTCATGAACTGCATGACTGGGGCAGGAAGAGGCTGCGGGAATGGCACATAGGACTCTCAGAGGGCATTAAAGTAAAGTGGATCCAACTAATGGCCTCGTGCACTCTATCAAGAATCCCAACCACAAGTCACTGGAAACCCCTCACATGCAACACCCATCCCTAACCGGCCCAGAGACACCCCCATCACTCCACGTAACTCACCCACACAATCCCCAAACTCTGCAGTCAGCTCCCCGTGCACACTTCTGATGGGAGCGGCAGCCGAGTGCGCTCTGGCTAGCGAGCACACACACAAACCGAGCCTGAACATGTGGAGCCACAAACTTGAGCTTTACAGCCACCTTTCAAAAAACCAAAGGGAGGCTATCAGCACCAAGCTTGGTGCGTTCACTGCAGGATCAAGAAAAGGCTAAGAGTTCTGCCACAAGAGGGGGTATTAGGCGTGGAGAAGGTGTAGGTAGCCACAGAGGGTCAGAAAAAGCCTCAGAAGCCCTAGACCGAGGGCTGACAGAAAGCATTGCTGTCCCACAGGCAGTTACTAAAGACTGGAAGAGGTGTCTGCTACATCATATGCAAAGACAACAATGCAAAACTTCAAGGAACATGAAAAATCAAGGAAAGGTAACACCACCAAAGGGTCACAATAATTTTCCAGTAAGTGATCCCCCAAACAGGGAGATCTATAATATACCTGATAAAGAATTCAAAATAGCTTTTTTGAGGAACCCTTATAAACTATCAGAAAGCACAGAAAGACAATTCAATGAAATCAGAAAAACCATACATTAACAGAATGAGATGTTTAACAAAGAGAAGTCAAAAAAGAATCAAACAGAAATGTGGGAGATGAAGAATGCAAGGAATGAAATAAAATATGCAAGAGAGCGTTTCAATAGAAGAACAGATAAAGCAGAGAACGAATCTGTGAAGTGAAGAGAGGACCTCTGAAATCCAGTCAGAAGAGAACAAATAAAGAAGAAGGGTAAAGAAGGTCTATATGAGGGCACCTGAGTGGCTCAGTGGGTTAAAGCCTCTGCCTTCAGCTCAGGTCATGATCTCAGGGTCCTGGGATCGAGCCCTGCATCCAGCTGTCTGCTCAGCGGCGAGCCTCCTTCCCTCTCTCTCTCTGCCTGCCTCTCTGCCTACTTGTGATCTCTGTCTGTCAAAGACATAACTAAAATCTTTCTTAAAAAATCCTATATGATTCACAAGATAACTTCAAAGGAACTCATGTATAAGTTATTGGAGTTCCACAGAAGAAGAGAGAAGGAAGGGGGCAGAAAGCCGACTGAAAGAAATAATGGCTGACAACTTCCCAAATCTGGGGAGAAATCTGGAAATCTTTCAAAAAATGATGCAGGGAGAACTGGATAATCACATGCAGAAGAACGAATCAGACCCTTTTCTTAAACCACTCACAAAAATTAACTTTCAGTGTATTAAAGACTTAAACATTAGACTCCAAACCATAAAATTCCTAGAAGAAAACATAGGAGAATAAGCTCTTTGACATTGGTCTCGGGAATAACTTTTTGGATATGACACTGAAGCACAAGCAATAAAAGCAACAAAGGAAAAATTTAATAAGTGGGACTACATCAAACTAAAAGGCACAGCAAAAGAAAAAATCAAAATGAAAAGGCAATCTATGGAATGGGAGAAAATATTTGCAAATCATATATCTGATGAGTAGTTAATATCCAAAATACATAAAGAATTTATAGACCTCAAAAGCAAAACCACAAACAATTCAATAAAAGAACAGGGAGAAGAATGAAATAGACATTTTCCCAGAAAAGATATACACTTGGCCAACAAGTACATGAAAAGATGTTGATTACCATCAGGAAAATGTAAAAGAAAGCCACCATGATATATTACCTCACACCTGTCAGAATGGCTATCATCCAAAAGACAAGAAGTAACTAGTGCTAGAGAGGATGTGACAAAAGAAGAATTCTTATGTACATGCAGTGGGAATGTACACTGGTACAGGTGCCATGGAAAATGGTATGGAGGGTCCTCAAAAAATTGGGAATGCAAGTGCCAATATGACTCAGTAATCCTACTTCTAGATAAGCATCAAAAAGAAATGAAATCACTGTCTTGAGGAGCTATCTTTATCCCCATGCTTATTGCAACAGTGGTCAAGATATGGAAGCAACTTGAGTGTCCAATGGAGGATAAATGGCTAAAGAATGGAGTATTGTATACTATGTACAATATATAAAATGGAGTATTATTCAGCCATGAGAAAGAAGGGAATCCTGCCATTTGTAACAACATGAATGGACCCTGAGGACACTATGCTAATGGGATCAGTCAGAGAAAGACAAATACTGAATGATGCCATTTATAGGAGGAATCTACAAAGGCCATACTCATAGAAACAAGAGTAGAATGGTGGTTTTCAGTTTGCTTAAACCAATAGGACATTACTTTTCTCTCTTAACAACAAATGTGGAACAGGACGTTCCTAGTGATGGTCATCAACTCAACTGAGCTGAGGTCTATGGAATCCTCTTGGTTTGTTTTTTCTTGTAGAGCAGGGTGGCAGCAGCAGCTTAGGTCCCTGCATCTGTGTTTAAGGCAAGGGGTCAGAGGAGAATCAGCCTCATCTGACTTAAAATCCTATTGGTAGACTGGCTGCTGTGCAGAAAGTGTCTGAAAATCACTGTTTCAGGAAGGCTGAGAAAGTGGGTGTTTAGTTTTTACATCATGTCTAATGGAAGTGTTCATCTGCCGCAGCATCGAACACATTTTTGACTTTTCCCTTCTCTGTCTTTGCGTTCTCTATGCAATGTAGTTTCTTGGTAAATATCAGAAGTATGGGGATAGTAAGATAGACAGGCCCCACTCCTAACTACCTATCAGACCAGGAGCCACAACTTCTCTGCCTCTCCAATTTCCTTTCCTGTAAAGTGGGGATATAACTTGTTATAAGATTAAATTTAGGAAACACAAAATGCATTGAATGAAGGAATGACATACAGTACAGAGATATAAGTGGTATCGATATTAGGAGTATCAAATACATGAAATGCATTTACCTTCTTCTCTGAATACATCTTAGTTCTGCCAGGCTTCGTACGGAAACTTCTCGAGGGAAGGAACCACATCACCATCATCTTTGCATAATTAAGATTTTCTGTAACCCTGATGTATACATGATAGGACCTCACTAAATGTTTCCTGAACCTGCTGCTGAGTTTGAGTCCTTTACAACAACCAAGAGCGCCAGGATGCAAACTATTGAACAGAAACACACAACATTCAATATAACTCCTTTCCCAATATAAATGAACATTTCAGCAGGCTCTGCTTGATGTTTATTTCTAATATCATGTTGTCAGTTTGTTCAGGATGGCAGAATCATGTCCACTCCAACAATGAGGTTTTGCATTAGAAAAACAGATTATGAAAGAAATTTTTTTCAAATTCCCTTCTCATTCCTCTCAGACACATCCAAATCAACTTGGCATAGTTCTGCTCCAACAGATGGGATGTGCATGGAGCCCCAAAGGCCTGCAAATTCAGACTGTGAGATCGGAGAGGAAAGCAAATGTCAGCGATGGGGATCCTCCTAGGAAAACATTTTGCCTCAAATACCAACCTCTCTTTACCTATTAACTTCTTAAAGAGCAGACCTTTCTATACAGAGTGTAAAAGCAAGAACGTGTGCTCAGCAGGCAAATAACAGAAAGTGGATTGTTAGAAGATAAACTAAGTAAGTCAAGCCAAGAGAAAAAGTCTAGCAGAAACCCAAAATGTGGAAACATAGCTCACAATCAGTCTATGATTTGTCTCTATAAAAAAAGTACCAAATGCCTCAGCTCAGCCCCTGGAGAGGTGTTACTGTTTCACATGGGTTAAAAAAAAAAAAAAAAAAAAAGTATTACATTTTATTACATTTGAAGAATTGAGGATGAGCCCTCCTTAAGGGACAGAGTGTAATTAAAGACTGTACTAGCTGTTTTTAGAGAAAAAAAGCAGAATAATAAAACCAATATTAAAGCAAACAAGTAACAGCAAGTTTTCAAATTAAAAGTTTCAGTCAAAAAGTGATAGAAAACACTGTGAAAACTCACAAGGATATGTGCTTAGGATATTGCCCATCACTTTGGCAAAGACTGGCAACATAAAAATTAGATTCAAAACTGAAAGTGACCCCATCATCAAATTAGATCGGGCCAAGAGAATTAATGGGGTTGTACAGGTGATGACAGAAGCAATAATACATGTGTATCCTGCTAAACTCTAATCCAATTTCTCACATTATTCTGCAATAATGAAAGCAGAGTGTTCTTAGAACAATGAGTTTGAAGATAAAGCATTTTTAAAAAATATCTAAAGCAAAGCTTTTTAAAGAGATGCATATACATATATTTACATGTAGTTGAATCAGTCCAAATGCTTGTTTGAGGGGAGGGAGGCAAATAAAAGGAATGAACGATAAAATATTTAAAACATTAGTTTTTTTTCTAGTTAGAGATAGCAAAGGAAATAATTCCTTTTTGTATTTCAATAATTAAGAGATAATTTTAATCACAGTAGTAGGTTCAGTGTGTATATCATCTTAGATTTTTTAAAATGACATCTCACTAATAATCAAATAGTGATATATTTACTATTGCTGACTTCCATGGGATGGAAGCAGCTTATTTTTCCAATATAGTTTCTTGACTTACAAAATGAATATGAAGTATCATTTAGAAATTTAACAACATCATACTAAATCTTTTCCTCTGGCCAAGATTATGTATATAAAATAGTTCAGTTACATGAGGTTTTAATATTGTCTATTTATAGTCATAACACATTTATGAAATTTTTAATGGTCAGTGATACATGATAATAAGGGATAATGGCAAGCTGGGTTGTTTAAATATTTATTAAATGTGTTAATAGATATTTATTTTTGCATTTAAAGAAATTAGCTTAAAAAAAGAAATCAGCTTAAATTTATATTTTTCGTGCTTCAATACTCACAAACCAAAAATTAGATATTTGCATCATACTCAAAATGAAATGTTTTAAAGCAATTTTAATGCGACATTTTGTTACAGAAAGATATTTTGTATAATTATATGTAAAGTCCCCTGTTAAGCAATTCTTAATTATATGTCAGGTATTTTAATTCATTCAACAAACAGTGATTGAGCCAATATTAAGTGTGACTTACTCATGGGGGATAGAAAAATAAACAAGACCCTTTTCCAGTCAATGGGCTTGTAGTCCAGAGCTTGCTATTTATTTATTTTTATTTATATTTTAAAAAGTTATTTATTTTAGAGAGCCAGAGAATGCACAAGCGGGAGAGGGAGAGAGAGAATCTCAAGTAGACTCCACACTGAGTACAGAGCCCCACGCCAGGGCTCAATCTCGCAACCCTGAGATCACAACCTAGAGACTGCAACCTGAGCTGAAACCAAGAGTACGATGTTTAATAGACTGAGCCACACAGGTGCCCCCAGAAACCAGTATTCCTAAAGAAATGTGGTACTTAGGACAACAGAAGTCGGGGAGGACACGTCATTCCAGGGGGAAGTCTAGGGAGAGTCCCTGGAGGAGATGACCTCAGCCCTCTTTCCAGAGGGATGAGAAACATTTAACTCAACGAAATGAGGAAGTACGGCATTCCCGGGAGACAAGCACGGGAACCCCGGCAGGCCATTGCGATACAGCGGCAGGTAACGATGAAGGAGGCTGAGGCTGGAGAGACAGAAGGCTCAGATAACAGAGGTCTGTACGGTCTGTACTCCCATTCAAGAGCCCGGTCTTATCTTGCAGGTGATGGAGTATCACTAAACAATTCTGAGCAGAGGAATGAAGGGGGCCTCTTTAAGCTTTAGAGCACGGGTGCACCTTTTTCTGCAAAGTGTCTGACAGTAAATATTTTAGGCTTCGTGGACCCTCTGGTCCCCATTCCAAATATTCAACACTGCTGTTAAAGCACAAAACATCCAGAGACAGTAAGCAAACAAAGAAGCGTGCTGTGGGCCAAAACTTTATTTATGGACACTGAACCTCGTATAATTTTCATGTGTCATCAAATAGTATTCCCCTTTGACTTTTTAAAAAAAAAATCAGTTGAACATATAAAAAAATTTTTTTGTTTGTGGGTCATACATAAGTAGACAGCAGGTCACACTTGGCTCGTTTGCTCCCCTTTGCTTGAGACCTACCACTCCAGCCAGATCTATGGAGCCTGGATCTCAGTGAGATGAGGCTAGGGTCACAGGGACCTAGGAAGAGGCTATTTCAGCCACTCAGGACAAGAGCTAGGTGAGTCTGAAAAAGGATATTGGTCGTAGAGACTGAAAAGAAAGGGGAAAGTCAAGAATCTTTGGGCACTAAATCAACAGAATTTGGTAACTTAAAGATGAGTGTAAGGGAAGTATCACAAATAAATATTCATGTTTCTGAAATGAATGACCAGGTAGAAGGACCATTACCAAATGAATTAGGGGCAGAGGGTACAGTTTAGAGCACAGAGTGACAGATCCAGGAAAATCTGAGAAGTTTAAGAGCTGTGGACATCAGGCTTCATGCCACTGGATTACCTAAGACCATGTTTCATTCCTTTGCAAACTTTGGCCTGTTCTCTCTGCTTTTATACTTGCAAATATATTTCACTGTCCTGGGCAACTGGCAGTCTTTCAGATTTTCTTATTTCAGAGAAGCTAGTCTTTCCAATGGTTCATTTTCCTCCTGAAGTTTATACTCAGTTTATTAAATCTGTAGCCTCTTGTTTTCTATCCTACGGTCATTTATTTTACCTTCAGTTCACATCCTGCTTCTTTAAGTAACTCTACCAATCTCTTCCATTCCGCACCATTGATACCAGTAAGAGTTCCTCTAGTTGCTGTATACAAATCAAGTCTCAGGGAAGAAGCCAGGGCAAGAGAAAACCAAAGAAAATCAATGAAAAAAAAAATGCCTGTAAACCTAGGGATTCCTTTCCTCTCTATTTCCTCAACATGTGATTCAGAAGTATCCAGGGGAGCTGGGACCCGTAAAACTTTGTCTGTCGGTATCAAAGAACAGGTTGGAGAGGACCTGCATACACTGGGGAAAATAACCCACTTCAGCTTCTTTAATGTGGATTAGGTTGGTGTCACCATAACCCCTGATCCCACAGACTATCTCATCATAGGGGCATCAGAAATAATAAAGCAATTAAGGCTAGTGAATTTAGAATTACTTAAATTGGCAAGAGGCATGAATTAACAAAAATGAAAGTGGAGAGAAGGTGTTTTTTTTTCCTGTGCAAGATTGTTTCTCCTAATGCTGGGAACTAATGGCCCTGGCTCAGACTCTCCTGAGAATTTAGAATGAGGTGTCAGAGAGGCACATATAATGAGACTTTGCCAGAGAAGAGACAAGCGGTTTTCAAATAATAGTGTCACTGAGAATAACAACACAATTGAAAAAGCTAAAATATGGATCAATTGAAAAATAGTAAGTGATGTGAATACAAAGGACATAAAACTGCCAACGGCAATAATGAGGACAAATGGACAATGGAACACGATAGTAATTGCATAGACCTGTTTGAAAGCATTAGTATATTTGAGCTGCACCAAAACACCCGGAGTTTTCCTCAGGCTTTGCACGGAGCCCAAGCAAATGGAATTGAGACCTAGGGGTCACAATTAGCATAGCTGATTTTTTTTTTTTTTGTCCATTTGATAGTAAACTAATAGGATATCTAAGAAATTATTAGCTGAACGACTTCTTATGTGTAAGAAACACGTGTGTCATTTGAACGTTGGGGAGCAGAAGAAAGGATGGCTTGAGAAGAAGGTCGTCTTTCTCCAACCCTATAGGGTGACCTTGAAGACTCCACCTGCTCAATTTACATGAAAATTTTCCTATTTTGAAGATGCCTGCCTTAAACATTAGGCTTATACTACAAATCCCTCTTGCTCTGATTTCTTGGACAAAAACTAACCCCCTCCCCCGCAAACCCCAAATGTTCTGTTTTTAATTTCATTCCTTGTGATTTTCTAGCAGGGGTATAAATATTGTTGCTAGAGGATGGGATTTTTGATGGCCCTTGACAGTCATGTTTCCTATTTTGTTGTCACCATTTACACAATGGCTCCCCCCGCCTTTTTTTAAAGATTTATTTATTTGAGAGAAAGAGAGAGACAGCAAGAGAGAGACCACAAACCCTCAGGAGATGGAGAAGCAGGCTCCCTCCTGAGCAGGGAGACTGACTCTGGGCTTGATCCCAGAATCCTGGGATCATGACCTGATCCAAAAGCAGAGGCTTAATTGAATGAGCCAACCAGGTGCCCCACACTGGTTCCTTCTAAAAAAAAAAAAAAAAAAAAAAAAAGTTACAAATGTTGGATCTAATATTTATATCCAAGAAAGTGCATTTATCCACACCTTAAAGGGCTAATGGAGGTTAGGAAATTTACCTAGAGACATGTGCATTTAAGTGCTGCTGCCAGGTTTCACACCTAGTCCTTCTGGACTCTGAAGCTGCATTCGAATTATTCCACCATGCAGCTCCACTGTCTAAATCAGTCACTTAGCTTTCTGGGAGGCACTCCAATCCTTTGTGAGCTGATCAAATTAATGTAGTTATCCCGCATCCAGTTAATTCTGAGCACCAAACTCCGTAAATTACATCCCAACAATGCCCTTCTTTTAATGAGTCAAGAGGCAAGACATATAACCACTCGCTCAAGGACATTTTCAACTCTTCATAAACATGGTTCAGTAATTTATTAACTTGGAGATACCATAATTTGTGGATAAAAGTGATCATTGGGAAATGACCATTTTTATTGGAGTTTTTTTCTCTCTTAGAGTTGCCGGTGTGCACTGGGTCCTACTATCCATTCGGTGATGCTTACTTCCTACTCACGGCTCTCCAGGTTACCTAGCTTGCATATTTAAATATGCACATTGTTCATTTTGCTGCTGTGTGGGAAGGCTAAATACCACAGAGTTAGTTAGCTCTAATGTCCATACTCTAACTTGTCAATGCTATAAAATGTGACTGGAGATAATTCCTCTCTCTCTCTCTGAAAGCAACCATGCTCTAAAAACTCAAGGTTAATAAAAGTGTGACTGGAAGATCAATTTTCTAAATGGAGGTGGTTCATTCAGGCTGAAACCCCAGGTTGATAGACTTCTCTAGTTTAAATATTCCATTAACGAAATAAATCAGTTTTATTTGAAGATTTCAATCTAGGATCAATAGTTGGAATCATTTAGGTTAAAACAAAAAATCTCACAACTGTTAACATGAAAACATCTCCTCTTTTATGTCAGCCAAAAGCACACTTGGTTTTACCTGAAGTAATGATTGTCGCAGGCAGACAGAAGGAATAATGATTTCTGCTGCTATAATAAAATTTATTCCCTATTAAAATTTTCAGGTTGTTATTGTGAGTACATTTTTTTAGGGTAGAGTAGAATTCTTCATCTATTTGTTCCCCAGAATTTATATTAATAGCAAAATAAATTTTCTGAATATGAAATTGTACCAAATTATGTTTTTACTTACACATGGATTTCAATATAATCTTGTTTATAAAATATATCCTTTAAAAGTCTCCACTCAGGGGCTCCTGAGTGGTTCAGTCCACTTGGTGCCTGATTCTTAGTTTCAGCTCAGGTCATGATATCGTGGTTGTGGGATCAAGCCCCACATCAGGCTCTGCACTCAATGTGAAGTCGGCTTCAGATTCTCTCTGCCTCTCTGCCCTGGCTCACTCTCTCTCAAAAAATAAACAAAATCTTAAAAAAAAAAAGTTTCCACTCAGGACCATAAAAGAAAGAACTTTTTTTTGTCTTATTATGAATACTTTTAGTAACTTAGATTCTTTTTAGTGCATCATTCAATGCTAGGCTACATAATTATACTGCTCAAAATATCCCGTTTTGTCTAATTTATTATAGACTGTATCATGATTCCATTTTTGACAAAAAGTTATTAAATGAGAATAAATATTTCAGAAATGTTAATGTTATCAGGATTGACTGACAGATGATATTGAAAGTAGGATGGGAAAATTAGAAGCCAGATCTGTAAACCTAATAAGGATTGGGGTCAGGTATGGATATAAAGGAAGCTAAGTAAAAAATGTAAGAAGACATTGTGGGAGTTGGTATAGGAAGAGATACAAAAGGCATTAAAATGGGTGCAAATGTAACCATGAACGAGACAGTGAGAGAAACAATAGTGGGCCACGAGGCACAGTCACATGGCAGCTGAATGTAAACAAGTATTTGGGAAGGTTCTAAGAAAAGTGATGCGTACAGCGTTGTGTTCATTCCAGGAAAAAGGAGACTAGACCTGAATTTAGACCAGCTGTGAAGGAAGATACACACTTTGCAAAGGAAAAACTCATTTCAAACCAAAGAAATATATGTGGTGTTCCCCTAAGCCTCAGGTGAAGCATAAGTTACTACAGCCTCTGCTTTAAATGAATCAGCTAATCAGTTTTGGAGGTAAAAATATACCACCTATGAAATTATAAATAGTCTGGGTATAGATGTTTACATTGGATATATAAAACCACAAATGGCTGATCTATCCACAGCTTATCTTCTAACAGGTCCGGGCTTTCTTCTCTGTGAGAAGGCACATGGCTACACACCACTTATTGTATTTGTCCACATTCTGTTTCGTCTGATCCCCTATTAGAGGATAAATGCAACAAGTGTGTGACTTTACTGGAGACAAGCCAGCTGATAATGTACCATGGGTCTTTTCAAGAGCTCTGCTCAAATAGAGAGCACGGTGTTTGGTGACAGCCACATTTTCTTCTGCAGGACTCTTGATTTAAAGATTGTAGAGATGCATGGAGAAAGTCTATCAGCTGATAGACCAGAAGTCAAAGTCTTTAGGACAGAACATATATAATATTAAACAGCTGAATGCCTGTGTTGCAGAAACTATTATTAATCAAAAGTTATGAATGAGCTGAATTCATGAGGCAGAGAAGATCAAATATACAAGTAAGAGTTTGAATTAACTTTTTGGTAAAGAATAGAAGCAGGAAGAATGAATTTGGACCCCTACCTCATACTATATACAAAAAGTAACTCAAAATGGAGCAGAGACCTAATGTAAGAGTCAAGAATTTAAAACTCTTAGAAGAAAACACAGATGTAAATCTTCATGATACTGGATTAGACAGTTATCTTAGATTATGACATCTAAAATACAAGCAACCCCCCAAAACAGATAAACTGGAATGCATCAAAAATTAAAAATTTTGTGCGTTGAAGGACATCAATAAGAAGATGAAAAGCCAACCCAGTGAACAGGGAAAATACCTGTAAATCACATATCTTATTAAAGTAGGCATTTCTCCAAAGAAGATATGAAAAGAGCCAATAAATGCATTAAAAGATACTCAATACCATCAGCTAGCTTTCAGAGAAATGCAAACTGAAGTAATAATGAGATAATGTTTCACATCTGCTAGTTCGGTTATTATCATAGGCAGATAATAGTAAGTGTTGACAAGGATGTGGGGAAATTGGAACACTTACACGTTGCTGGTGAAAATACAAAATGGTGGCACTTTTGGAAAACAGTCTGGTCATTCTTCCTAAGGTTAAGCATAAAGTTACCATATGATTCAGCAATTCCATTTCTAAGCGTATACCCAAGAGAAATGAAAATGAATGTGCACACAAAAACTTATGTTTTTAGTGTTCACAGCAATGTTATTCATAATAGCCAAATAGTAGAAAAATCAAAACGTACACCTATTGTTGAATGGATAAATGAAATATTGCAATCTATAGGCTATATCTTGTACGAAATTAAAATATTGTGCTAAGGGAAAGAAGCCCATCACAAAAGACTGCATGTTGTATGATTTCATTTATATGGAATATCCATAATGGGCAAATATATACAGACAGAAAGTAGATTAGCTATTGCGTAGGACAGAAGATGGAGGGCAGTCACTGCTAAAGGGTATGGGGTCTCTTTACTTGGGTGAGGAAAATATTCTAAAATTGATAATGGTGTTAGTTTCACAACTCTGTCAATATGTAAGAAATCACTGAACTGTACACTTAAAGTAGATGAATAGTATAGTATGTGAATTATATCTCAAAAAGCTATTACAAAAAAAAAAAGAAGCTTGATCCCATCAGTTTCTTAATGACATTTTAGTATCCATAAATTACAGCAGTGTCTTTTCCTGTTCCCTTGAATTCTGGCTGTATAACACAGATATCTACCTCCTTCATTTCCACATTTTCCATTTCAAGAAATCATCTTTGTTACCATATAACATGCTTGCCTCTATGATATGCATCCATAACATACTAATAGAAAGCCTTACATGAAGATGCCTGCGATTTCACAGTCTACACTGCCTGAGTGTGTGTTATGAAGCTGCCATTGTGCAGAAAGTTCTTTCATATAAATTAAAGGGAAGATCCTGAAGTCGAAGGAGCAGAAACGATTCCTGTCTGGGGTTAGCAGTGGATGTTTAGCAGAAAAGTCCTGTAAGCTTATCTGGGGTACAACTTAACTTAGTTCAAGTAAGATTTTCATATTTTTGCATAATTCACAAATTTTACTTCAAAAGAATCAATGTGTTTGATATATGCTACAGGCATCTTCTTGCCCTTATTTCTTAACAAATTAAAATTTGAAAGTCTATAGAAAGGATTAAGAGACTAGTCTAGGTTTCAATATTCATACCGTCAGTGGCATCTTCTACTATAAAATCAAGTGTCTAGACTACAAACTCAATGATCTTTCTATAAAACCTGTTAATTCATTTAAAAGTTTTTGTGTGATTATATGTGCTATGCCCAATTGTTCTCCTAATATAAAACTGATATACCAATGCACATAGACAAAAGACCTTGAAGTGCTTGTTAGTACAGGTAAAGCTATGAATTTCAAACAGTGTCTGTCTTTGTTTTTTTCTGGTCCTGGAATTACAAATCCTAACTCAACCTTCAAATGGTACATGTTTAGGGTGGAATTGTGTCTGCTGAACACATATGTTTTGAACACACCACGTTTGATATGAATAAATTAGTTCAAGTCCTAATTCCTAGTACCTAATGCTATATTTGGAAACAATATCTTTATTGTAACCAGGTTAAAATAAAATCATTAGGGTGAGCCCTAGTCCAACATGACTGGTTACCTTAAAAGAAGAGACACAGATGCACAGGGAAAAATGCCATATGACAACAAGTCTGAGGTTGTAGTGATTCAACTATAAGCCAAGGGACACCAAGGATTGCTGGCTGTCACCAGAGGCTCACAAGGAACCAATACTGCCAACACCTTCATTTCAGACTGTTAACCCCGAGAACTGTTGGAAAATAAATTTCTATTGTTTTAGCCACCCAGTTTGTGGTACTTTGTTATAGCAGCCCCAGGACACTAATACAGTGTTCAAAGGTGACACATCTTATATATAAAATAAATCCACTGTGGCCTCAACTTCCTTTAAAGGGAACCAGTTTCACCTGGGGAACATGGAGGTTTACAGAAACACAATTTTTTAAAGTATGGTATTAAAGATAACACAGGAACAGACTTTTTATTATATAACCATAACTTACTGGGAACATTTGAAAGTAACGAAATTATGACATTTGTTCAGTGTATACTCTCTCTGTCCTCATCATGCAGATCACTTAAGATGCAGAGACAAATTTTTATCTATATGGTATGGTAAAGAATAAGTATTTTTAGATGCAGATATATTCTACAACCTTGTTTTGGTAACAATGAGCCAATTCTGAGAAGAGCAAAAATATTGCTTTCCTTTGGGAATAATATAGGGTAAGGTTAACACAGGAGCTGGCTCTTTGAAAATGATATTTTGTAGGTTGGAATTTTTCAAGTACTCCATTCTGTTTACTGTTATATGGGCAGGGTGCAAGAGGGTATGAGAGGGCTTGTGGTTTATTCGTCCCTTCCAGTCCAAGGAATCCAGCCAATGTGCAGGACTCAAAGAGGGCACCCTCACTGTGACATTCCCAAGAGATGTCGGCTGTTGGGTGAATGAGGTACTCCACAGTTTAACAAAGGGGACAAAACAAAGGTGACAGGCTATAACACAAATAGCAAAAGTGTTTACAAAATACAGTTAGCGGCGAGAGGACATTTAAACTAGTTGTGTGGGGATTTCAAGGAAGCCTGGTGGAGAAAGGGACATTTTCCATGTCATGGAAGAGAGAGGGAGACCAACTTACTTTCATATAACACCGAGCTGCTGAGATAGAAGACACACAGAGTATTTTCATTGAAGCCAAAGAAAAAAGCCCTAATGCTACTCAAATGAACCCCATAGATTCCAATTTAGGAAACCACTAGAGATCTTCCAGAGGAAGAACCAGTTTTTTTTTTTTTAAATGAATGAAAGTATAATCAAACTTACAGAAATATTTCAAAAGACACTAAGGTATTCATTTAAGATTTAAGATATGGATATGACATTGACATTTTTAGGTAATAGAGAAGATTAAGTGACCAACTTCATCTTGTCTTAGCACATATATTCACTCAGTGGCACAGATGATGGGGTTTTATGTGTTCCAGTGTTATATCCATGACTAAGATATAGTCCTCTAGCTACTTATGAGATAGGGAAATGAGTGGGATATATGAGACACAGCAACAGTGACATAATACGAATCCCACATTTGTAACTACATAGGAAGCCATCTGAGCTCCCGCACAGTACACTGACCATGAAGCCATTATTTATTTATATGTATGTGTATTATTATTCTCACCTAAAATGAAAATGAAAACCTCTACTGTTATGACCTCAAAAGATGGATATGCTTTTTATTAAAACAGGTAATTATTGAATAATATGCCTCCCATATAAATCCTAAATTACCTGTCTGGTAATTTTCTGATTAAAGATATTAGAGACACCACTTATTGCTAATTTTCATGCTGAAAAAAGAGTTTCCAAACTACTTTAGGTGTCTAACCTAGTATCAGGTACGTCTAGTCTTTAGGAGACAATTGAGTATACTGCCTAATAACGTTTGGTCAATTGTCCTTTACAAATGTGAGGCTTATTTCTGCATGTCAAGAGCTGTTCTTGGTTAAAATCAGAATATATATTTCAGAACTCTAATTCTGTTAGATACTTCGAATGTCTGTCATACCTTATCCCCATTCTTCAAAATGACAATCTCAGAGTATTCAGGCTGTGGAATCCTGAATGTTCAATCTCAAACCCCCCTCCCTGCCACATTCCCCGCCCCCTACTTTATCTCTCTCTTTCTCTCCCTCTGATCTTCATTAGTGATTGAGTTATCAAAGTTGAACTAGAGTCAGGAGAGTAGCAAGACTGTGCATGAAAAATGCTCACACTTTATGTCTGGATATCAGGCATCGGTCATGATAGTATGGAATACATTTATAATCATACATTTATGTTCTAGTCCTTAGATCCTATACAGTCAAAGGATTAAAAAAATGGCATTAGGAAGAAATTAGAAAGATAGCAAAACTGAGCAGAACCACAGGCAGTAGCAAATGAGGAACCCCAAGTAAAAATGAAAAAGAATGCACAAGTTTGTCTATGAAGTTACAGCTAGAAAATCATTGGAGATCAGATAGGCTAATCCCATCTTTAGAGCTGAGGAAATTGAGACCCAGAAAAGCCGAAATCATATGGTTTAATATGTGCACAAGAAGCTGTGCTCAGTCCTTTGTACATCTTGTTTCTTTTGATATGCTGACCCTAATCTGGTAGGCATTGTCCCCATTAAACAGGAGGAAACTGAGGACCAAAATGGTATGATAAGTAACCTCCTGGAATCAGCACAGAGCTTTAGGGGTAGACTCAGAATTCCACTCACTTCTCTCTTCAGCAATGCCTGTGCTCATAACCCCTTCATTACACGGTAAGAACAAAGGACAGTCGGTAGGTTTTTGGAATCTCAGCCTGATCTTCTAAATATATCTTTTCTTTTCTGAAATGAATGGAATAGTCATTTCGTTATTCTTACTTGAAAGTGAAAGGGTAATATCCAAACAAATATATTTAAAGATTTATTATAAGTCGGTGAAGTGTAAAAACAATCACTTTGATAATGTAATGTGGAGTCCAATGTTGGTGCTCTTAAGGTAGTTTTAGAGATCAGCAATACATTACATTCACCCAAGAAGCATGTCTCAGTGATTTTCGAATAAGGCTATAGGCTAAAAATGTGTATATTACATAAGGCAATGCTTATCTATTAGTGGACAGTATCTTAGCTCTTTTGTGTAAATTGGGGGTGATAAAGGCAGAAATAAATTTAATAACAAAAATGTGATATTTCATTCTTTTTACAATTATTGGAACACTTTATGAAAGTTGTAATTTTAATTCTTTGTCCTCATAAACCCAGTAAGCTCAGTTCAACCAAAGTTATTAGCTCTTTCCTCTGTTCCAGGTGCTATTGTGGGATATTATATTCCATTATAATCATACTTGATTTGGAGATCATTAATTATCTTTGTTCAGTTGTAGTCAAAAGCCCACATTCAATTGAACATTTCATAATTAGTGTTTGATTTTAATGATGACAACAGATTCAGTGAGATTAAAATTAGTGATTTACACTGAAAAGTTCAACAGAGTTTAAAAAAATTTAAATAATGTACTTTGAATATCCTAAACAGTCAGATCTGTATCAATTTACAAACTGTGTCTATCTATAGGGGGAAAGAAAAGAGAATGAAAGCCTTAGTTATTTCTGAGTAGAATGAACAGTGTTATTTTTAAAAAGAAACTTGCTATCTCTAAAACTTTTAAAGTAAAAAAATAGTTCTATCCCTGTGTATTTTCATGATAATATCTACTATCATCTTCCTACGGCTTTTAAATAGAATTGGGGTTTGAGGTATGGAAGCCAAACAAATTACAGGAATGCTTATAGAGGACCTGAGTTTTCGGAAAACTGCTGAACCGACTGAGCCACCCAGACACCCCATCTTTTTTTTTTTTTTTTTTATTAAAGACTTCCATCCTGATTAGGATCACCAGCCCTCCCTCTCCAACAAATGCTCTGTTAGCTGCTCGCCTAAGTGGCCAGTACAAAAAAAGCTATAGCATAGATGAACAAAAGTAGCAACTAAACAAGGAAAGAGAAATCAACCATTGTGAAGTCAGAATCAGAGGGGTCCTAATAATAAATAAAAGCCACAAATATCATGAGATTCTATAGATTGTCATTGTAAATTATTTACCTAATGATAATTCATAGTCTTCGGGTCCCTTCTGACATAATGGGTGTGTAAATTTCATTTTCCATGTTCTTTCCTTTTCCCCACCATTATTGCACAGTGCTACGTCAAAGTTGGGCTCAAAAGGGCCCTTTTTAGTTCACAACATGGAAGGAGTCTATGGATTATATTGCTGGGACACAGTTCTCCACGGGTCTCTTGTGTTTCTGTGTGTCTTAGTAGAGATACTAACTAAACTTTCTTTGAACTATCTTTTCAAAGACCTTTGTATAGCAAACAGCCTAGGAAAATAAGATCCTATTTTCTGCCTCTGAAACAGAAGAAAACCAGTTACTACCCATTATAAAAAATTGGGGGTTCCCTAAGCAAGCTCAGGTTTCCGTCCCAGGCAGGCATACACTATATGGGCTCACCTCTGTTACTCTGGACTATAATTCAAGGAACTGACTGACAAATGCTGATTCTCATGCTTTTTGTTGTATTGTGAATAATGCAATCCTCAATCTCTAATCCAGAAGTCTCGGGTCTTCTGCTAACATTCATGAAATTGTGGTGTCCTCTGACTCAAGAATCTTGGGTGTTCGGACAGCCTCCATAACATTGAGGTAGGCTAACTTGTTAGCATGCAAGTTGGGTAAAACCTCAGACTCTGCATAGTTCTTGAAAGCTATCTCTCATGAAAATGTCGTTTTAATAATGCGGTAAATACTTCTCTGATATGTTGTTCAAGAAAGCGTTATTATACATGAATTTCATAATACAGCCAAAGTTTTTGGCATGCTTTTAGTTCAAGGCTCCTTGATCTCCTACAGGAGATAAGAATGTAAGTAAAATGCAGTTACTAATCTTTTGGAATTTACTGCATAAGGAAATACATCTGGAAATGAACTAGACATCTACATAAATACCTATACTTAATAAGGCAGAATATAAATGCCAATGAGAATGTCAGTGGGTCACATAAGTGAGAAAAAAACACAATGCAGGAATCTTAGAGTTAATTATTTCTTCCAGATTTGATTGCAGAAACACCTTTTACATAATCAGCTTTCATGACATATACAGTCTATTGCTTGGAAGTATCCAAGGACACCACAAAGAAGGCACTCACCACCTCGCAAAACGCTCATTTCCATGTTTGATAGCTGTGGTTGTTAACATATTATTTCTTAAATTAAAAACTGTCTAAAAAGAAATTCAGTAGTCTCACCTGCTTGCAGCTCTAATCCTCCTGCAGAAGCATCCTTCACATGTTGCGTAATCTCACTCTCAACCGGGCTCTTACTCAGCCATTCATTTCTCAGCATACATCTCTCTATGTGACATTTGCACAAATGATCATTTAAGCCCAGATCCACAAGTTTTTGTTTCCCCTGCTAATTTTCATCTTACTGATTTCAACCTTGAATTCCAGCCTGTTGAAATAATTTTGAATCTCGATTCTGTTTTATGGCTATAGCAAGGTAACAACATAATTTTATGAACACAGGACATGCTACAAAAATTACTGAATGAGCTTTACAATTAAAAGTCTGAAAAACAATCTGAGGGGTTTGAAGTGGCGGAGGGGTGGGAGGTTGGTACCAGGTGGTGGGTATTATAGAGGGCACGGATTGCATGGAGCACTGGGTGTGGTGAAAAAATAAATGAATACTGTTTTTCTAAAAATAAATAAATTGAAAAAAAAAGTTGAACCAATGAGTGTGCATAAGCTTAATGTTATTTACCTGTGGAAGTTTAACAAGAACTGAAACAAAAACAAAAACAAAAACCCCTGAAGTACAAAACCTTGGAATACCACTGCACAGATTTCATGTGACATTTCCTCTTGTTATTTAAAGGAATATGATACATTAATTATCTGACCTCTCTCTAAAGAAATGAATTAGGAAGACTGTGTGTTCTAAAATGTTCAGAGCAGAGAAATTAAACCATACAGTGCTCAGTGTTATTAATGATAATGTATGGCTATTGGAGCTGAAGAGCTTTCATATGTTCTCTTCATTTCTCTAAGTAATTAGAACCTTTCATTAGAACACAATCAATTTATCATGTTCAATGTACAGATAATATGATGATTGATGTCTTTGCCATCAGCTACACGATATAGGAATATTATATATGAATTTTTAATAATTTTAAAAAACAGAATGTCTGAGTTTATTTTATATTCATATGTTTCTTTTTCCCTTTTGGCATTCTTATTGTTCTCCTAAAATTTGACACAGATAGTTAATTTAAGTTGCCATTAGCCCTCTGGTTCTGACATTACCAGACATTACCAGCTGAATATGATTAATATAATAGTTGTACTCTTAACTATGAATTGAAATAGTAAAATATATATTAGCTGTTTAAAAGTGTTTTTCTGATATATAATCTGATGGTCTAAAATATATATTTTCACAATGGATTATGTTCATTAATATCTCATAAGATGTTTTATATAAATTATGCAATTGTATATATAATATATGCTACTTTTAAGTTTGTTGTAGAATCAATATCATCTGAAGTTGGTAAATTTGTATTATTTTATCTAAATAATACAGTAACTAGATAATTTAACATAGCATTACTGACCTGAAAATTAATGTAATGTCTGTAACTGGCATATTATGTTCAATATGCTTTTGGGGAATCCCTTTCAGGTCCCTGGACTACATCTTCAGGAGATCTTATAGTATTAGAGTTATTGTTAATGATTAGAGTAAGTCCTTTCTTGGGGGTGGGGGAATGAACAAGAGCAACTCAGTTATTAATAACTCCTGTCCTAAATAAATCTAAACTTCACATTTACATCCATTAACTTCACTTTTCTCCCTTTATCATGGGCTTGAACTTTGGGTCTGGAACCCCCAATGGGGAAGGGGTAGGACTTAGTCTTTAGGATAAAGGGTCAGTGCAAGGAAGGGGATTTTGGGCAGAGGTGCAGAAGTCTTTTTTGTTACTAGTTTCTCAATGCTTGCTGACCATCATGCCATTCCCCCCCGCCCTGCCTCAATGGCACATCTATGAACACTGGCCTTCCTGTGGAGCACATTTGTGACTTCTTCAGATGCACTGCCCAATAACACACTCCCTTTGTATAGGACTGCACAATTTCCTCACATGGGTTAGGTGTCTTCTAACACCCCACCCACCCCAGCAACTGTTTTCAGTGACAAATCTTAAACTTCTTTCTGCCTTATCTGGTGGCTCATGTGCAAGCCATCTTGATCACCCGAACCATTTCATCCACTGCAAACTTGTACACTGTACATATTCTCCAAATGCAGAAATGTAGACCTTTTCCTTTATCCTGCCTCCCTCATTCCCGCCCCCTCCCCCAATAACTGTTCAAAGCTTGGAAAAAACCAAGGCATGAGAATGAGGTAATCATCACTATGTTCACGTACATTTCTTAGAGTAATGAGTTGGGCCAAGCTCTCTCAATAATTACCTTACCGAACACTCCTCAGATGGAATGTTAGTCCAATGCATTCCTTTGGCAGAGCACTTCATCAACTGAGAAGAACAATGCTACCCTCAAAGCTTTAAAAATGGTTCCCTGGGCTTAGAGAAGAAATCCCCATTCTTCTCCTGTGTGTGTCCATATGCATGTGTTTTGGGGGGGAGCATCAGTAAAAAATGAGGAGGGCATACAAAATCACACAATATTCTTCATAAAGCTGACAACTCTACTTCTGTGGCATACTGCCACCATTCTGGACCTCTTTTATACAGGTTGGTGGAGAGTTAAAAAAATATTAGCACATCTGTTGTCAGTTATGAATGTATTTAGACCTTCTTAGCAGATTGTGGACTGTTTATTCTATGTTGTTCTCAATTTGGAGTTCCAGCAATAATCTAAGACATCTAGAGAGTCCCATCTAATTGGTCCTTATGTTTATATATGTATAAGTATTTAATTTAAAATTTTAGTTAATAACTACAGCATGTGACAGTGTTTTGCTTGGAAAAAAATCTTTCATTTTGGTTTTGAATCCTAGAAGTTCTTCTAGTGAAATCAGAGAGGGTTGCTAGAGGGGGAAGAGTGGAAGGGATGGCGTGGCTGGGTGATGGACATTGGGAAGGGTATGTGGTATGGGGAGAGCTGTGAATGTGTAAGACCTGTACCCCTGAAACAAATAATACATTATATGCTAACTAAAAAGAAAAAAAAAAGAAATCAGTTTGGAAGTACTGAATATTATAACTCTTCCCTGGGAGATGAGAAAAAGTCTGAAAAGTGTTATAGAAAAAATACCTAATTTTGTTTGCACACACACTTTTTAAATATAAACCAGTTATTTTTATTTATTCCACCTTACAGAATACTTACTGCTAGAACATAACTCAGGGAACAAATATTTAAAAATAACATTTAAAAAGTAAGAGAATGCTTCTAAAATTCAATCTGATCATTCTGAAGAAGAAATTAATTGCAGATTAAAGTCAATTATCAGTGTCTTAAAAATGAGTGACTCTCTAGGACTTATTCTCTTGCTGTGCCATCTCAAAGAACCTTGTGACTTCCAGTAAACCTAGAAATTAACAGAAAGTCTAACCTGATACTCTAACATTTAGCTGGGAAAGGCTGTACTTCCGTTTCACCATCAGAATGAGTGAAGAAAAGGTCCACCTTTAATGTATTTCTATTCTAACCCTATGCTCTATGAACGGATAAAAAGCAACATCAAGTCAAAATAAACTTGCATTTAACTGTGCTATATCTCTACTTTTTTTTGTCCTCAAGCACAAGTATTGCTACTGGGAGTCTGTGCTTAACTTACTGATCGTCGTGCTTAATGATACGTTTAGTAGCAATCCATTTTTCAGGCTTGGACAGCTGAGACACCAATGTTGCTCCTTAATCCAGACAAAGTGAACCAAAATGAGTCATATAATTTTCTTACAGTGAGGCAGGGATCACAAAAATATATTATGTCGTACTCTTAATAATACCGGATCAAATCATATGAAAGAACGTGCCTGTCCAATAAGTCCACAGCATTATCAGACCACAAGATACATTTATAAAAAATAAGAATATGGTAAACCTTAGCCGCAGGACCAACAGAAACCTGTAATGGGACAATTTTTTAAAGAAAAGAAAACATTGCTCAGTATGATTTTCCAGCCCAACTCTACCATATTAGCTTAGGACTAAGCATTTAAAGAGTTGCTAATCTTCTAGGGACAATAACCGTCAATAGTTCATATTATAGGTTCATTAACATGTATTAATATATCAAAAGAGAGAAAGCGTCCTAATTTTCTAACTGATTGGGTCATAAGGCTTTAGAGAGTTATTAAGGAGACAGCATTTAGGCCTCGAGTACAGCAAAATTGGATTCAAATGTCTGCTCTGTAATCTTGGATGTTCATCATAAATTCTCCTGAGCTGGTTTTCTCACATGAAAATGGAAATCAAATACCTCCTAAGTTTCTGTTGGAGCTTAGATTTGGCTAGTACATGATAGTACTCAACAAGGCAAGTCCCCTACTGGAATCACGAAAGTATTCTAAAAAAGCGAATTGCCTAAGGGATTCCACACTTTTCCTTTTTCTACACCTGAATCCATGTCTCGCACTCAGCAATCTGGAGAGCAAGTGCCTACTTACCCGCATGAACTTTGCATGATGGGCATATTGATGACAGGGGCTGTTTCTTGTTTCTCTTTTGTTTCTAACAGGCAGCAGGTGACTAGGTATATTTGGCATATGTTAATATAGTTAATAATTTTCTAAACTGAAGTGACAATGGAAAAAACAACATTTAGATATATTTTGGCTTATTTTTATGATTATTAAAGTGTATTTAACTGAAGTATAAAATGTTAATCTAAAAACCTTTTTTATTAAAATGTGGCCATGAAAAACAATAGTTATTGACTATCTATATGCATATATGTCTATGTAATATATGTGTATGTGTCTGCATTTATACATAATGTATACACAAACACATTAACTGTATTTCCCACATTAAGAAAACTTAGGCCTAATACCTCCTTCCAGTAATAATAAATGTATCTTATTATCACTACTATGAATCAATAATTCCTCTAATAATGTTGACAATTATATTCATTAATAAGCATTTATTGAGCTCATGCAATGACTTTAGAATGTACACAGCACCAAATTAGACTTTTCCCAGAGGGCTTTTATTCCAAATTAGACAGACCAGACATAAACACAGAGAATGAAGGTTAATGCATTCAGGGAAAGAATGAGTGACATCATGGCATATATATCAATACCTAATACTTAAAAGGAAAGTGAGAGATTCTAAATTGCTTAAAGCAATTTCATCACCGTTATCAAAAAAATACCTATAACAGCCATAAGAACTCAAGCACACATTCTGGGAGAAGGTTGATGCAAATGTCTCAAGTCAAGGAAGGGCCCTGAATCCATTAATCACTGAACAACTAGTAAAGCAGAAACAAAGGTTGCGTTACCCTAGATTCTGAGTAAGAGGGCATAGAACAGAGTTGCTCTAGGGAAAACTGTTCATAAAAAGCTTTTAATGGTAATGAAAAATCACCTTTCTAGCAGTTTCTTAATGATTCTAAGAACGGATGAAGAGATGAAAAGAGATGTGTTTTAGTGGAGCTATTGTCACTATATGATCATTCTTTCTTTTCTTTCTTTTTTTTTCTTGACTCATGAATTTTTTTTTCCTCCCATTGTATTTACTTATTTATTTATTTAATTTTTAAATTTTTTATAAACATATATTTTTATCCCAGGGGTACAGGTCTGTGAATCGCCAGGTTTACACACTTCACAGCACTCACCAAAGCACATACCCTCCCCAATGTCCATAACCTCACCCCCCTTCTCCCAACTCCCCTCTCCCCAGCAACTCACTCATGAATTTTAAACACAAGCTTTAGTCAAGTTTCTTTTGCTTCTGCATATCTCAAGTGATTACAAACTGATATTATTTCATGGAAAAAGAAACTTGAAAGAATATACACTTAAACATTAATAATGTTTAAAAATAATAATAATAAATAATGACTAATCCCTATTAAATGGAATATATCCTTAAATATATTTATTAAATATTAAATGTCTAAAGGTATTTAAGAAAGGTAAAATTTTTTGTGACTGTGGCATATTTGTTTCTACAAATTCCTCTGAATGTGTTCTGCCATACAATCTGTTCTGATATCATCCAGATTTTCATTTCTAATTAAAGATATATCCATTATCATTAGATACATGGGTAAGTTAAACTTTGCAATCATACAGTATAATCAATCTCTGAAATTTTTCAACTGAATAACTTCAACTAGTAAGTTCAACATTTCTAAGCCTCTGTTTTCTTGTCTTTTTAGTGATAATTTACATCACAAGTTATTGCAAAAATTTAGTAGCACAAGATATTTTAGCCTCCAATCAATGCCTGGCACCTAAGCAATCCTATTTCATCAAAAAAAAATTTTTTTTTAGTAAGTTTTATAATTATGCAGGGATGTCTCCTTCACTATTTCAGAAATATAAAACAATTTATTATTATTATTGTTATTGTTGTTGTTGTTTTAGAGAGATGGAGGAGGGGAGAGGCGGAGGAAGAGGGAGAGAGAAAAAATCTTAAGCAGGCTCCACGCCTAGTGCAGAGGTCAAGGTGGGACTCAATCTTACAAGCCAGAAGATCATGACCTGAGCTGAAATCAAGAGTAGGATGCTTAACTGACTGAGCCACTCAGGCGCCCCAGAAATATAAAACAATTTAAAAATAATTATAAGATTTGAAAATAAATAGAAAGTTTACTACACACAAGCACTGCTTTCATCAACTGATTTTATTACTCATATTTAGGAAATCAACAATTAATTCAGAAAACCTGCCAGCTCAACAATCTGGAAGCATTCTTAGCCTAGCCAGCCACAATTCTGATTTCCCTAAGTTCATAAGTGAAAGGAAGGGTAAGAAGTCTATAAAGTTATTTTATTTCATGAAAAGAGCATTGTTATTTGTCAGAAGATACAGAAAATGTTGAATCGGTTTTAGTAAAAAAACAGAACACAGGGACAAGGAAATCAAAGACCAAATTACTATCACTGATGTCTGTTACTAAGGCAGCTCAATGTCTTAGTGTGCAGATGGATGGAGTTCAGGAAAAAAATCAAGAATGTCATTGATTATTTAGGAGTAAAGGAAATGTAAATTAGTGTCTCACAGCATTCCAAACTACATATAGCTTTCAGTGTATAAAAATTGTATCTTTAATATTGGTCATTCCAATAAGACACAAATCTATAGCATATTTTATTAAATTATTTGTAGGTAATTGTCTTCTAGGTTCTAGGCCACACTAACCATCATGCAGGGCTTGGGGACGAGTTCTGAGTCAGTTACTCTGTTAGCAGCTGAGAGAGGACAGGAACACAACACTCTTTCACTGATGTTTTCACTGAACACCATCTAGATTTTTGAATAGCTTTCTTACCATCATCTGTGAATAGCAACGTTCCAGAAAATATTCAGTATTTGTAGCAATACAAACCAAATGGGTCATATGAAGAAGTGAGAGCCCAGAGATCCTTGAACAAGTAAATACACTTTGTTGCAGTTACATTGTAGGAGGGGGGAAAGAGCTGTGGTTAGCAGGCCAGCCTGATAGACCATTTCCAGGATAGTCTGATTCTTCGTGGATTTATGCCTTTGCACTATTCAGAAAATAAAAGTATAACTTGAATGAAAGTCCAAGTTACATTTGCTGTAACAGTAATTATCATCACAATTCAAATACTTCCCTGATATTTATTGGTCAAAGTCAACCTGTTTTAAGCTGTGATAATTGTTGGAGTTTGAAGTTACGGTTGTACATATAAAAATAAATAAATAAATAAATAAATAAAATAAAATAAAATAAAAAAAGAAGAACAAAACCATGAGCAATTTCTTAGCCATTTAGGAAGGACTAGGATACACTGAAATTTATAGATAGGGAAATCACAACGAAGATTTGTGTGTAAGTATTTTCTTAACATTTTTTACTGAGCCAGTCATGTAAAAAGACACATAATTATCCAGATTTTATATAAATGGTTTCAATAGATGCCCAGTGATTATTAATACCAATTTGGAAATTTACTTGATTTGATTAGTCTTAGGCTGTTTCAAGAATACCAATGATTTTATGTCATAAAATATATCATAATTAAACTGCCCCAGAATCTCTCTCTATTGATTGGAATAGGTAACTACTCCATTGTTGATTAAAAGTCTTTTCTCTGTGCCATAATCTATTGAGAAATTTGTCATATTGAAAACTTCTGGACAAACTTTCATAAAATCATACATTGCCATAGTACTGGGTACCAGACACTATAATAAACAATACATATGGATTATTCCATTTAATAATATTGATATCCTATAAAATGGGTTATTATTATCTTCAGTAACGAAAGAGAAATAAAGGCTTAGAGAATTTCAGTAATTTAATTAAGGCAAAACTTGTTGCCAGAGATGGAGCTGCATCTGAAACAAAGATTCACAGTTCTAATAACAGCTCTCTGAGACACTTCAACTCAACAGTCATTGAGCACATATGGTGTGCCAACCCTCTGCAGAATCCTTACTCTGTTATCAGTTAATGCGGTCCTCATAATTCTATAAATTATGTGTGCAAAGGGATGGCCTTATGTCACACTCTGGGCATACAGAGACTGAAACCGTGGTGAGTCTCTGTATAGTGAGTGACCATCTGAAATTACAACAGATAAAAATGGAGCAGATTTCATACACCACATATAACTATGGATATGGAGAAGCAAAATTTCAGAAAGCAAAATAATGTGGTGGTTTCAAAACAGGGTCTCCTGGTTTTTTGACGGTCAAATGGAAAGGTGAGGCCTACGTCAGTGCCCTTTGAATTCAGCTCATCGGGAATCAACAGAAAGGAGAGGAAATGTCACTGTGGTACTTGGGAGGCTAAGCCCTATGAGGCAATACAACTCGGGTCTTCTTTTCAGGAACACCTGCCCTTGGAGCCCTGAGTCTGCGTGTGAAAGGCCTCGCCATGGCGTGGCCATACTGTGAGAGGGCCAGGCCACACGGAGAGGCCACGTGGCAGTTCTTATCTTTGCATTATCCCAGATCAGACACCAGATACATGAGTGAACAGAGATTCCAGAGGACTCTAGTTCCCAAACACTGAGCCATTCTACAGCCTTCTAGTCTCACATCCAAGTCTCCAGAATTTGTGTACCAGAAACACACCACTTCTGCTCTGCCCTTTTAAATACTGACAATAGGATTTGTGCACATAATACAACAGTTGTCTTATCCTGATAAAATCTGGGGTGATCTGTTAGCAATTGGAACAATGTTTTTTTAAACAATTTAAACAATAATCATAATACTAAGATACACCTCAAACAGCAGACATTCTTTAGTTGAAATAGACCATTACCAAAAAGAACCTGAAAATATAGTTTAATACATCTACAGTTGATTAATATTTCACTGATGGATTTTAAGAACATAATGACGAAAGAATGGAATGAAGGCAAAATGATCTAAATCTGGGCTGTTGATTGTGGTTGCTAGTCACTAGCCACGTGTGGCTACTGACTATGTTGAGATATGCCTAAGTGTGAAATATACACCACAGTCTGAAAACTTAGTATGAAAAGAGATATTAAAAAAAAACACAAAAAACCCTCATTCATAATTAACATTGCTTCACCACAAGAATAATATTTTGGACATTGTCTCAATTGTTTTTATACTGATTACACATTAAAATGAATAATATTTTGGATAGTGGGTTATATAAAGTATATCATAAAGTAATTTTCACCCACGCCCTTTTACTTATAATTGTTATTTTGACTCCTGAAGATTTAAAATTTAACTGTGTTTCAACTGTTTTATCTATTGGACAGAACCATACTAAACCATTATTCTTTCCTAGAAAACATAGACATTTAGTAAATAAAGAAACAGAGTAGAATGTAAATAATAATCCTCATCTTGTCACAATTTTTGGCAATTATGAAAAGGATGATGACTAATTTTAGTTTATCTAATGACTTATATAACCCAAGACACTAATGAATGAATTATAATTGTTATCACTCTAAAATAAAGAGAAAAAAAAGACTTGGTTTTAGAAATACACAGTTAGGCTAACACTGTCACATTAGATGGTGAATTTTATTAAAACAAAGATGATTTACTATTTTGTTGTAACTATTTAAACTTCTCATTATTTTAAATTCTTTATTTTTACACCAAAATAGCTCAAATCAAAACTTTTCACATATTTTCTCATTAACTTTAAATTTATTTTCTCACCTCTCTGATGTCTTATCAATGTAGCTGATTTATATTTTCCTAGATTTTCACACCTTTTAAAGCAGAGACCAGAGTGATAAAATGTAATAAATAAAAATGATCTTTAAGCAGAATCTCAATATCTTAGCAACTGTTTAAAAAAAAAGAACACATTGACATTTCAAAAGTAAGAAGATTTCAAGATTTATTATAGTTAAATCACGGAAGTTTCTCTTTGAATGTTAAAATAACTATGCACATGTAAATCAGTATACGTTTTAGCCTTTCCACCCCTAATCAAAACCCACACACACTCTAACCACAGGCTGACTTCTTTTCTTCCAGCTAACACAGGCTTCTCTTTACCACTCACCATTCATTGCTCTGTCACTCTTAATTCCAGACTTCACTCTGTCTGCCAGGCTGCTTGAGAGCTGCCACCAGTTTCATCTTAAAAGCCTGACATTTAGCCTTTTCTTCTCAGCTTCAGTCAATCAACTATTTGAACTTTGTGAATGTACCTTGCAAAATAGGTGGATAGTGTCAACCTGACTAAAAACTGTGAGATTGACTGTTTCCTTCCCTCGAAAAGTGTGTAATTATGCCAAATGTAACTGTTGGCTTGCTTGTCTGATGGCCTTTCCATCATGCACTCTCCTCAAAAAGACCTGAACGCTGTCAGATAACAGCTGTGGGAAGCAGTTGGTGTCACCTCTGGGGAAACACCTGTCAGACTCTGTGTACAGTCAAAAGTTCAATGAACAAGGAGACAGTCAAGGAGGTGCAATTACAAGAAGAGAAGTAGATGCCCGTAGAACAGAAAGCAGATTTGCCAGGAGTTCTGTCAATAACCACCCCTCATTATGTTCTGGAACAGTGTAAAAATCTAAGGGTTAGAGCTTCTGTTAGAAGTTCACATGTCTTCCAGAGCAAGACAGGTGAAATATATTTCTATTATTATCGCTATTAGTACTATTAAAATTGTTGCTGCCTTACGTGATATGTCAGGCATTGTTTCAGGCAATATACAACCTATTCATTTAACCCTTACACAAAGGCTAGAAGGTAGGTACTCTGATCCCTTATATTTTACAGATAAATAAACTAAGGCACTGAGTAATGTGCCCTAGGTCACACATTAAGCAAATGCAGGATTCAATTTCGAGCAGACTGCTACCAGAGACTGGCCTTAACCTCCAGCCATATTGCTCCTAGGAGTGGTGACACCTGTGTCAACCTAAGAGCAAATGCATCGCCTGAAGACATTCAGTTCCAATCCCAAGAAGGCCAAATGCATCTACCATCCAATTCAGTTACTGATTTGTCTACTGTCCAGGGCAAAATAAAAGTTGGCATAATTTTTCTAAATTCCAGCCATGTGTTCTCATGTAATTTGAAATAAACCTAAATATCTCACCATGAAACTGTTTTACTTATAGCAATCAAAATATGAGCTTTAAAAATCTTTTCTAAATCTTCTTTACAGTATTCCTTAATCCTTAAGTTCACTACTTGTTTTATTTATAGTTCTATGGTAAAGAAGAAACTAAAGTTTTATAGTATACAAAAATAAAAGTTGTTGACTTCTTCAGTCTCAAATGAAAGTTTTAGTGAGTCTTTTTTTTCTTCCTCAAACCAAGTAAATGATAGAAGAAAAAATACACTGATTGTTGCCTATGGTACATTATTTTATGATAAAATCTATGACTATACCACTTTACTTTTTAAATATTAGCTATTGGGTAAACTATTATAAAATATTCCTCTTTTTTATAATTAATGAGGGATGTGATAGAATAGTCACTTATTTTACATCCAGTATTGTGATTTCTAAAAACTGTAGTAATCAAAGCTGGAGTTGCCTTCAATCACTTTCTGTCTCAGAAGTTAGGTGGCTGACATTACTTCTCTTAATTTTCTTTCTTTCTCCCCTCCCCCCACTTCTAATTTTCTAATACAGAGTCTCACATATGCAAGAGAGAATTCTCTCCCATCATCTTGACCTGATTAATAAGTGAAGAAGGGAATGTCCAAGTCTGTGTCCGTTATGGCACAAAGGTACTCGCTGATACACCCGTGCATTGAGCAAGCTTCTGCTGTATCAGCAAGATAAAACTCCAGAGAATGGTCCTCCATTGACTGAACTGTCCTCCTCCATCTTGTGAGGAAGAACACTTTCCATGCTGCACTAGACAATTATTGACCAGTGCTAATGCCTAAAAATGTAAAGAAAATTGTCTCATGGAAAAATGTATTCTCACTCCAAATTCAAGAAAAACAACTGTACCTATTCTGGGATTCTATGGAAAGAAGCTGACCTAGCCTTGCAAACTATCCTTAGTTCCATTTTAAAGGATTTTCAAAATGAACTTTCCTATTTCATATAAAGGCATATATTTCAAATATTTTCTATTTACATTGGATTATAAACAAATAATAGACACACATACTTAGTTTTGACTTACAAACAAGCAACAGATATACATGAGATTTTAATGGGAGACTCAGTAGCAAATAAATAAAAATATTTAAATAAATAGAAAAGACTTTTAATTTCAACTGTAAAAGAAAAATATAATGTTATTATTATAAGAACAGTGTCCTTTTTTTCTTTTTTACTTCCCAAATCTGAGGATAAAGACCTCTGAATTATCAAGGGAATGATATGAAGCAAAACCTTATAGTAATTATTGTGAGACTGGGTGAAAAACAGTCACAATTTTCTGCATTCTAGAAACTTTTATATGTCACATAACCAATGGTTCAATTAGGAACACAAAAGATAAGAATATGATGAAAATCAAGTTTAATCTGATGACCAAGTAATGGAGACATACTCAAATATTTGGTTTTGTTGATTAAAAAAAATGCAAAATAAAGCATCATTATTCCCATTTTCAGCCATGACAGAGTTGCTACAATCACCGTGCCCTATTGCCATAAGCAACAAAAAACCTGATCAATATATACGAAATAAACATGTTCAGATATTGAACAGCAGACAATACAGTACTGAGAGCATCAAGAAAAAGGAAATGTAAAAGCAATCTTAAAATAACGCCCCTCCCCCCGCCCCAGCTCTCTGCCAGGCACTTGCTAGATCACTGCATTTTTCATAGGAAAAGCAGGCAAGAGATGTTGCTGAGCAGACATAGTAAGGTTTTTGAGTCGAGAAGGCAGTTGGGATATCTATAACAAAGGACTGGAGAAAATGGAGCTCTGTGGAGAAAGAGATCCAGAAATCTGCAAAGGGGTCTTCATGATGTTGTTGGCCACCCTAATAGGTGTGTAGCAGTATCTCATTGTTGTTGTAATTTGCATTTCTCTGATGAGGACTTATAACTTTGGTGAAGTGTTTGTTAATGTCTTTGGCCATTTTAAAATCAGGTTGTTTTCAGCCTGGACTTCAAAAGAGACATTATAAGCAAGCTCAAGATTTAAAGGAAACCATCCATTTAATGAAGAGGCAATGAAAGGGATACAAAAGAAGGCCAAACTGAACCTCTTTGGATTAAAAACACAGTATCAGAAGTGAAGGACTTAATAGATGGGATGAATAGCTAATTGGACACTATCCCCAAGCAATCAGTGAGGACACAGCACTATCAAATATCCAAAATGAATCACAGAGAAAAATAAATGGAAAAAAATGGCAAGTAATTCAGAAACCTTCTAAAAAATATCAAGATGTTTAAAATATATAAGTTTGAGTTCAGGAAGAGAGAAGCAGAAAGTATATTTGAAAAATATTCTAAATTTAATGAAACCAATAAATCTGTAAAAACCCCACACTAGATAAACTAAAAGACAGTCATATCAAAATGTATCCTAAGCAAACTGCTGAAAACTAATGAAAAACAGAAAATCTTAAAAGCAACCTGATGAAAGAAGACTTTTTTTTAATACATAGGAGCAAAGATTATTATAGCCTTCTCATCAGAAATTATGTAAGCCAGAAATCAACAGAATGACATTTTGAAAGAGCAGATAAAAAACTCATCAAGGTAGAATTCTACATCCACCAAAATTGTCCTGTAAGAATTCAAAGTAGTCAGACAATCAGGAGCTAAGAGATTTATTGCCAGCAGATCTGCGTGATGTTTTTCAGATGGAGGGGAAAGGTCACCAGAAGGGAATCTGGGTCTATATAGAGAAATAAAGAACACTGGAAATAGTAAATATGTGGATCAACACAAAATATTGCCAATTTTTTAAGTTTCTTAATTGTGTAAAGCAAAAAGTTTAAAACAAAGATAATAACAATATATTATGTGTTAATAATAAAGTGTAACGTGAAAAAAATAGCTGAAAAAGGGCAATAGAGGGTAATGGAAGTATAGGGTTTTCCTTTTATGTATGAAGTGATATAACAGGATATGAAGGCAGATTTTTGGTGGTTCTACAAAAAAGATTATGTGTTGAGTATTGGTCCTGGTTTGCCCCAGAAGTCCGGCTTTATGCCTTTCATACTGACATAATTATTTTTGTAAAGATTTTGTTTATTTATTTGACAGAGAGAGATACAGCAAGAGAGGGAACATAAGCAGGGGGAGTGGGAGAGGGAGAAGCAGGCTCCCCACTGAGCAGGAAGCCAATGTGGGGTTTGATCCCAGAACTCCAGGATCATGACCTGAGCTGAAGACAGACACTTAATGTGTGAGCCACCCAGGTGCCCCTATATTGACTTAATTATTAAAAAAGAGCCCTCTTTTACTCTCAAGTGAGCCCCTAATTCAGAGAATACATTTCATGATCACTCTAATCAAGTAGGAAGATGTGCCAGTATTTAAGCCACAAATACTGGTTTATAGCAATAGGTAAATGTGATGCATCAGAATCTAGTAAGGAGCCTGTTAAAAGATATTCCCTCCTTGCAACACTCTCCCCATCCCAGTAAATCTGGGTTAGGAATTTGGTCTTTAAAAAATTTAACATATTATTTGATACAACTCAAATTTTGGGAACCGCTCATCTCTATATTGCAAAAAACTTTCAATTTTTTATACCAAATAGAGTTTATTAGCAAATATAGTGTTTATTAGCAAACACTAATGTAAACATTTTTGTGCAAACTATTATTACGACAGGGCTTTCGAGGGGTCCCAATGGTCTAAGTGTTTTTTTCAAATACATGCGTAGCCCAGAAAGACCCCAGAAAGACTTTGAAACTAAACCATTAGTGGACCTCTCAGTTCTACGGAAATCATGAGGAAAATTTAAGAGCAAGTAATGATGTAGCTCAATTCTTACATTAATAATCTAAATTACTCTAAGATGTGATTAGGTCCATATTCAAGGAAAATGAGGAATGGAAAGAAATTTTTCTAGGAAATGGGAGAAGTTTAAAAAGGAACTGAAAATAAGACAATCATATTCAGATAAATCAACAGTCACTTTGAAAAACCTAATATAATAGACTCAAGAATAGATTGAGTCTAACCTAATATAATAGACTCAAGAATAGATTGGTTGTAGAATATAGCATTAACTCTCTTATTTTAAAGAGTTGGGGAAACTGAGGTCCAGTGAATTTCAATAATTTAAATTACTTATTCAAAAATAATTCTTGGCTTTAGAAAAAAAAACTATATTTTGTTTGCTGGTTCTTTTTTTTTTTTTTCTCTTTTTTTTTTCTCCTTTTTTTTTCCCAATTTATTTATTTTTAGAAAAACAGTATTCATTATTTTTTCACCACACCCAGTGCTCCATGCAAGCTGTGCCCTCTATAATACCCACCACCTGTTACCCCAACCTCCCACCCCCCCACCACTTCAAACCCCTCAGACTGTTTTTCAGAGTCCATAGTCTCTCATGGTTCACCTCCCCTTCCAATTTACCCAAATTCCCTACTTCAGTTTTTTTTTTTTAAACCATGTTAAATTTGGGATTATTTACTCTCAAAACTGGCTGTCTGAGTCTGTCCCTTCATTAACTTGCATAATTGAACCATGTAAGTCTGCAACCATCTGAAAAAATCATGGGTATGAAATCTCATTTAGTTACTGTTTCTAAATAGACATCCAGAGGGTCAAAATATGCTTTTTTAAGTACATGAATAAAATGTCTAAGGAAAGCAAAAGTGCCTACAGTTATATAATAAATATAATGTATATCAAACAAAAAATTAAGTGGCTCTAGCATATGTAAAGAAATTAAAAAATTTTTGACTTTGCCATAATTTCTAAAATCTTTAGCCATTCAATATTTAAATTCAGTTTCTAATTCAGGAGCTTATCTCACTGTTTTGCTTGTTTTTTCATAGTTCGTACCCTGTCTCATCACTTTTTCACCGTGTGATTTATTTGGGTGTTAGATTTTTGTTCCAGTATAGCAAAATATCATCAGGATATAATTTAAAAATTTTCTTGTTGCAGGAGTACCTTCTCTTAAAAGGCAAAGAGTAAAGAGTAGAACACGAGAAAGCATGAAATGTTCTATGCAATTGAAGATCATCATTCTTTTTTCTAAAGACATCCAAATGGCCTATAATTTAATGGCCTCTATGATAAAATACACACCATAATACTTCCATTATGGATGGCTACGAGTAGCCAAATGACTGAACTTTTGCCTGACCTAATTCAAATGAATTGGTTTTGTGTTCAATGTATTAAGGCACAAGGCAATTAATCCTTTTCTTCTTAAATTACGCAGGAGGGATGGGATAAAGCAAAGAAGGAAACTAACAATTTTGTAGTGTTTTATTTACTTTATACAAATTATTTAATCTTAATAATCCTTTGAAGTAGGTGGTATTCCCTGCATTTTACAGATGAGGAAACTGAAGCAGCTCAGAACGGTTATGTGTTCAAGATTCACAGTGTAAATAAACAGCAGAGTTAAACTTTGAATCCAAATGAATGTGACTCTTAATCACCTCTCTGCACCAGTGTGGAAATAAGGCCTACAGAAGAGCAGCTTCAGAAAAACTCAGGAGTTAATTTTTCCTTAGGAATAGCTGGGTTTCAGGTATTTTTAAAAAATACCAGTTATGAACGCTATATAGTTCTGTGTCATAGGAGCCTCATATACCTGCTCTCACAAAACTCTTCACCTTCCAGAACTTCCTGAATCTGCCTAAACTTGATCTCTTTTATACCATTTGCATTTCCTGACAGATTACTGCTGCGCATGCCCAACCTTATGGCTAAGGGAGTCAGACAATGGCCGTTTCACATTGGGCAGCTCAGGCTGCATGAACACTTGATACTCTATGGTTAGTCCTTGGTCTATAGCAAGTTCCCATAGCAAACCAGAGCTGTTTCTCAAAAGGAGGGTAATTATTTGCAAGTGATGGCACACACACACACATATATATATATAGGCCAAAACCTAGAGGTCTGCTTGCTAGAGGTTCTGTACAGCAATCCTCTTTGCCAGGGACACTGAAGTATCATGAAGTATCATTCATTATTGGGTGGGCTAGATAATGAGGCCTTTTTGGAAGGGAAGCTTAAACGCAGCCTGCGGAGCTGCAGAACCTTCTCTTTTTCTGGGACCCACTCAACACTAGCAGCCTGTCACTTAGTAAATGAGTCTAAATGACACGTGTGTAAATGCCCCACATCTTTTTGGAGAAGGATAAGAGGGAAATTTCTGATGGGTACTTTCACCAGTGGTGCAAGGTACTTCCTCAAGGGGATTTGGCCTCCCCTTAAATCAGGGAATTCTGGATCTGTGAATTGACATAGGTCCCAAAAGGCAGTAAGCAGCCATGGTTCACCATTGTGGATACTGGAGCCAGGTTCACGGCTAACTGGACCTAGAACTTTCTCAGTTACACAGATCAAGTGATACTCTAGTGGTCTGCCCATTTATTTTGCTCGGGACACCACAATCAGTTAGTACCTCTAAAGATCTCCAGGGGCCAAGGTAGTCTGATGATCTGTATGTCCCTGCTGCCCTTCAAGGTAGACGTTTCCACCTTTCTTTGTCATGGGCTTCTGCTGCTCTGAGACCCTATAATTCCCATTAATATCAGGGAAACCATTTTAATAGTAGTGTGTGCTCTGCATAGTGTCCTCTCTCGCTCCCTGCAAAGCTGTCCTTATTCTATTATCAGGTATCTGTGAATATGTTACATTACATAGTAAAACAGACTGTATATAATAGTTGAGGGTCTTGAGATGGAAAGATTATTCTGGGTTATCTGGGTAGGTCCAATATGATCATATTGTTTTAAGAGAGAAACAGAAGGTCAGAGGGAAGAAATGGTACACTGTGCTTTGAATATGAAGAAAGGGGTCATGAGCTATCTCTAGAACCTGAAAGAGACAAGAAACAGATTTTTTTGCTGCAGTCTCAACAAAGAAGTACACTTGGTTTGAGACCTGTAAGACTTATTTCAGACTTTTGACTTCCAGAAATATATTTATAGAATAAAGTAATGTTGTTTTAAACCACTAAATCTCTGATAATCCGTTGTGGCAACAATAGGAAATGAATACAGATGCCACCACGTAGAATAGTGGTTCTCAACCAGGGTTAATTTTGTTCCTTCTAGGATTCAACTGGCACTATCTGGAGGCATTTTTGATCGCTATGATTCAGAGGAGGGTAATTCTGGCATCCAGAAGGCAGAGACAAGTTTATCCTGCATTTCACAGAACAGGCCCTCAAAATAAAGAATTATCCTGTCCAAAATGTCAATAGTACTAGATTTAAAAAATCCTGCCCTGCAGTCATGCCTGGCCATGAAAGGAGAGGGACAACAGAGAATCAAGAATTCAGGAATTCCCTCACTTATGTATTTCTCAATGCCTCACTGAGGGCAATGTCTTTGGACCTTCTCATGGAGCATAGTTGCACATGACAAATCTAGTACATTTCTAAATCTCTTTGGATGCCTTCCTCCACGCCATGCTAGAGTAGCTATGACATGTCAGCATCATTAACTGTAGGCTGCTGTCATGGAGTCCAATGAACTACATAATCTTTCAGAACCATCTCTTGCTGCATAAGCTAATATATTAAAAAAAATCTCCTTAATTGCCAAGAAATGACAAGAAAGAAATGGTATTATGTGATGCAACAGAAGTGTTAGCTAATGAAGTATAGTCATCATGCTGCAATAAAGAAATGTTTCAAGTCAATGTTTTGCCCCTTAAACTTACACAATGCTAAATGTCAATTATATTTCAATTGAAAAAAAAAAAAGAAATTAAAAGAAAAAACAAAGGGTTCCTGGGTGGCTCAGTAGGTTGAGCATCTGCCTTTGGCTTGGGTCAAAATCTCAGAGTCCTGGGATCAAGCATGCATTGGGCTCCCTGCTCATCTCCCTCTGCCCTTCTCCTTCACTTATGCACTCACTTTCTCTCTCACTCTCCCTCTCAAATAAATAAATGAAATCTTAAAAAAAAAAATAAAGCACCTCCCCAGATCTGAATCTCCAGCAAGTATACCCTTATCAATGAATCCCAGCCAGAGTTGGGTTTTTATTTCATTCTCCTCTAACATCCTTAGAATCCATTCCCATTCATTCCTCAGGTTTCTGTTGAGATATGTGCAAAGACTTGCAATTCTTCTGGTGTGTAAGCTGTTTCTTCCTGGGTAATATTATGTACCTGTCCCTCTTGGAACATTTGATCCTTGTTATAGGTCTAGGAGAAATAGGAGGTATTGGCATCCTCTTCCAACATGTTCACCGCAAAGAAAGTTATCACAGGATTTTTAAGCAGAAGGCTAGTCTCAGAACTGGAAGGAAAGCTACTTTTAATAGGATGGGAGTCTCAAAGTGATCTGGAGGCTCAAGAGCATCCATGGCATCTCTGCCCAAAAACAGGGTACACATTGCAGGGTTCAGAGTCCCATTCTTTATCAATCAATGCCCTAACTTGCACATGAGGAATTTGCTGAGACTGTGAATTCAGCTGACACTGTAATACAGCAACTAACACAGCTACATTTTGTGCTTGATTTTCAGCAATACCAACCCTGCAACAACCAGAAATGGGAGCTTAGTTTAGGGCTATTACGGAATCTCTCTGATTCTCAGATAGTGATTTAAGTTTAGAGTTCACAGGCCTGAGCTTATCATCTTCTCTTTGTTATCCCTGAAGGGCACACAAAAGCATCCACCCCACACCATAGTTATCCTGATGGTCATATTGGCCACATGCAGGTCCACACGGGCTCCCGAGGCACAAGCTTCAGTTAGTACCTCAGTGCAATCCACCGCAGGCATTCACTCATGCATTCGTTCCATAAATATTTATTGAGATTCATTATTTATTAGTTCTTTCTCTAGGAGTTGTTAAAGATTCTAACAACTTCTCATCAGAATGTTTAATGTTGTTTCCAAGAAAAATTTTAGAACAAATTATTATTAAACAGCTCTTTTATCAACACTTAATAATCTCTTATAATACGTTTGTACTTGTAAAATTTCTAGAACTTTTTTTATCTTTTTATTTTATTTATTTATCTTAAAAAAAGATTTTATTAATTTATTTGAGAGAGAGAGAGATAATGCACAAGCAGCAGGGAGGGGCAGAGGGAGAAGCAGACTCCCTGCTGAGCGGCGACATGGGGGCTGGATCGCAGGATGATGGGATCAGGACCCCAAGGACCTGAGCCGAAGGCAGATTCTTAACCAATTGAGCCACCTGGGAACCCCTAAAACTTTTTTATATATAGCATAATCTTATTTAATCATAGGACTCCTCTTTAGAAACTAGTATGAGTTTAGTCACACTTAATGATACTAAAATAAATATTTCCTGTTTTGATACCAGACATAGTACATAAATTAAATGATACTGAATTTAAAGATTGTCTTTGAAACTCTGCACTCAAACAGTAATAATCAACTTATTTTATCATCTATGTATATAATTTATGCAGTCCTCGAGAGAGATATTCTAGGATTTAATTTACTACCATCTTATTCATTGGTCACCACAAGGTAGGTTACTTGAGTCTGGGCTGCTAATATATTAGAAAATAGAATAGAAAACTTAAAAGAATTTTTAAAGGGAAATTATAAAACATAACTAACAAAATGAATGTCAGCAGTGAAAAATATAAAGCCTTGATTTTACATTCAGATAAATAAATTGCATGAAAACAGCATGAAAGTACATTTGCCTAAATTGTATTTTATATGAACAAGATTTTAATATTTTTTGATTGAAAAATCATTATAATGTAAAATAAAAGCACTTCTAAGTGAGACATCCATTAAACTTGGGTCACATTAATATATACATGATAAAGTATAAGTTGAGAGATTCAGGCCTTTGGAAAGCCTTCCTTTGTAGAGTTCAGACAATAGTTGAAAACGTCTAGATATTTAAAGTCCCTACAGTTTATAAAAGTTACCAAAATTTGGGGAGAAACCAGGCAAGGACAGCAGGGAAATAATAAAAGGTTTAGAAACAATTCATGGGAAGGATGTTGGAGGGATTGGGAATGTTAGCAGAGAAAAGAAAAGATAGAACAATGATGCCAGTCTTCATACATATGAATGGATATTAACTGGATCAAGTGTTAGGCTTCTCTAAAGATGCAGATGGGACAATGGTAAACATTACAAAAATACAGAATTAAGTTCAGCCCAAGGATATATTCCACAAAAATAGTACTCATTCTTGAAAGTGATCAAAAGAAGCCAAATTACTATTTGTAACAGATACTGTAGAGAGGCATTTCTACAGAATAGGAGATTGGGCTGAGGATGTATCTAATGTCCTCTTGCTTTCTAAGATTCATTATTCTGAGTTCACAGAGCACCTACTATAAGGAGATTTATAGCAAGAGATGATAGAGAAAGGCAGAACTACTTAACTTCCATTTTTGGACCACTTTTTTTCATCAATTATATTGATCTTAAGGCTGGAATTGATAGAACCAACATGGTTAGAAAATTTAAATCTGAAAGAGGTAAGATAACTGTAAAATAATACCCAGTCAGCTGAAATTAGTTTATGTGAAGACTTTTTTTTTAAATGTATACATATGTCTTCAACTTTTCCAGGGAAATTTTCAAATATACTTTCACATAAATGCAAAAATCTAGGAACTTCTGAATACATACTGGACTTTTTTCATATTGTTAAACTTATGACCCTCCAATGTAAAAATAAAAAACAAGGCAATTAAGTGTGACATTTGACAAAATCTATAATAAAGTATATCCCTCAAATATAAACAGAATCATGCTATTAAAATAAGCAACAGACTTATAACATTATAAGCTTTAAAACTGAAAGAACAGAGAAGCCCTTCTTTAAAATATTATCTTTAACTACAGTTTAAGGAAAAGAAGGTTTATTTCTAGCAAAGCAATTTCCTGCACATAAAAACAACAAAGAAGAGATCTAAGTTCACCACAACATATTGACCGCTGGGAATTAAGGGGGGGGTACCCAGTTTAATCACTCAGGTTTTGCTTACACCAAATGCTTTAAATCTGTCCCAAACTACTGGTGTTTCTAAGATAAAGCATAGAGTTTTCCCTTAGGTTCCTCTGCACAAAATTATTCCAAGAGAGTCAAATTAAATGCAGAAACAGTATACTCATCCATATGCTTAACTATTTAAACGACACCAACTTAAAGAACATAATTATATTAATCATATGTAATTATTTTTCATTTCTAATATCAGTTTCTATGAGATTATACCTGTATTTTATATTTTAGGAGACTTTATTAATAATAATGTGGGGTTGCTAGATGAAATTGCTCTGATAATTACAGTGACTATGGAGTAAGGAAAAGATTTCTGGTTTTTATCAACCACATCCCTTCCTTATCCCCAAACCCTTCATGTGGTTAGGTGACTTGTGGCAAAACTGTGGATAAGTGGATATGTTCACCACTCTTAAGATTTTCTCTGCTAAGACATCTCTTCTTGCTGCCTTTTTAAGGTGGCCATGTCTGGAGTGAACTAGTGCCAAGACCTGATGTGAACTAACACAGATCTGCTGAAGGAATTTCCTCATCTCCTGGCCTCTTCGACCTTGAAGGAACAGACTGAGCAGCTGGAAGCAGCAGAAACTCGGATGTGAGAATGCAGATGGACTCAAGATTGTTCACAGTGAAGCCATCATTCCCATTTTAGAGCTGAGGACATTGAGGTACAGAGGAAGGAATTGCGATCCTAGGCAGTTACATCACATTGTCATGCATACTCTTTATTTCCTGACAACCTTTTTTTATTAATTAAATAAAGTCTCCCTTCTAGCCAAGTAAACTTTAGAAGATTTGCATCTAGAGGATTAACAATCACATAGAGTAACAGGCTATCATTTGTTTTTTGTCTTAAGATTTTATTTTTAAGTAATCTCTACACCCAATGTGGGGCTTGAATTTACAAACATGTGATCAAGGGTCACACACTCCTCCAACTGAGCACTGAGCCAGCAGGCCCCCCACAGACTAATTGAATGGAAAATCTGAACACAACCAGGAAAAGTTTAGAAACATTTCAGCTCAAAGTGAATTTTCCAATGTGTGTTCAAAGATTCCAACTGTATGAAAAATTATCTTTTGTAGACAAGTCATCTCATAAATTGCACTTCTAAAAATGGGGATTTTTGATTTTCTTTTTCATATTAATGAAGAATGGTGAAGTTCTTTGTTCCTATGCCAGAATCCAAACAATAAGAAACCCCAAAGTACCACTTATGCAGGAAAAATATAATAAAAGCAGTATTCATGAGAGACTGTGGACTCCAAGAAACAAACTGAGGGTTTTGGAGGGGAGGGAGTGGGAGGATGGGTGAGCCTGGTGGTGGGTATTAAGGAGGGCATGGATTGCATGTAGCACTGGGTGTTATATGCAAACAGTGGATCATGGAACACTACATCAAAAACGAATGATGTACTGTATGGTGACTAACATAGCATAACAAAAACAATAATAAAATTTAAAAAACAGTGCTCACCATGAGTTTTTTAATTCTAAAGATTTGATTATTAGATTTTTTTAAAAGATTTATTTATTTATTTGACAGACAGAGATCACAAGTTGGCAGAGAGGCAGGCAGAGAGAGAGGGGGAAGCAGGCTCCCTGCTGAGCAGAGAGCCTGATGCAGGGCTCGATGCCAGGACCCTGAGATCATGACCCGAGCCGAAGGCAGAGGCTTTAACACTGAGCCACCTAGATGCCCCTGATTATTAGATTGTTAAATACGAAGTGGCAGATAGTAACATGGATGCTAACCATGTACCTCCACTGTCAACTTAGAACAATTTAAGTAATTCCATAACACAACCTTCTTGAAATTAAATCTTCTTGTGTGATACCCCAGTCCTACTAAGGCTAAACTGAATTACTGGGTGCCTGTATCAGAGGTGCCAGTCTGATGACTGATAACTACCTTGTACCCACTTGCCTTTCCATTCCATGTGTGCTCTCCACTTCCACAACCATTATCAGACACGTTTGTAATTTATGAAAGTAAAATATAAGCTGTTTCTGTCTTCCCCCACCTACTTAATACCTCTACCCACCCCATTCTCCTCCCCCTCTTCCAAGTCAATGAGCTTTAAAATGTTTTCCCTGCATTTCTTCTTTCTCCTGCTCTCCTTCCCACAGTGGAATGCTTTTACTCTACTGACACTGTCCTCCTCCAACACATTTTGGCTATACTGAGATTGTTTAAAACTCTTAATTCCAAGCAACTGTTAACTTTTCCTTTTAGTCTATTTCCTCTATTACAAAATTTTTACTTAGCAATTTTATTACAAATTACTAGTCATTCAAATATTATCCATTTAGACTCACACACGCACACGCACACACACACACATGCACACACAAATGAACTTTGCAACTATTCATTGCTTACTACTGTTTCCTTATCATATCACCTTTTCCTTTCTTAAGGCCTCTGATTCATTAAGAACATTTTTTAAAAGATTTTATTTATTTGAGAGAGGGACAGAGAGACAGAGAGAGAGAACATGAGCGAGGATGAGGATAAAGGGAGAGGAAGAACTGGATTCCTCACTGAGCAGGGAGTACCCTGGAATCAAGACTTGCTGAAGGCAGAAGCTTAACTGATTGAGCCACCAAGGCACCTCCCCTCCCATGAAGAGTACTTTTAACAAAGTAACTTCAAGAGTATTTGTAACAAATGGTAGGCATAATGGATATAGCTTCTAGTTCTTATTTCCTTACAAGTTTTTGTTTGGTTGGTTTTGGTTTTTTCCTGACAGATAAAGGGCATTTTTGCTGGGCCTATACTTCTGGAGTAATTTTTTCTTCAGTACTACGTTTATAGAGGTTACTTTTTTGGCTTCTAGCTTTTAGCGTTGCAAGTGAGAAGTCTGATGCCAGACTATATTTTCCCACGTTAGTTTTAATTTTGAACAGAAGTTTGCAACTTCTATTTTTAGGTATGTATTTTGAGAATTTTAGTTTGATATGTCTAAATCATTTCATTTGTATTCAAGCTTTCCTGGAACCCCTTCAATATGAAGACTCAGGGAAGTTTCTTCTATTATATCTTTTCTTAACTGATTTTCCTCCATCTCTAACTTTTCTTTTGTATGTGTTTTATTGAAATGCCTTGTCTCTTACCTTTTTCCTCATGGTATCTATCTGTTTGTAATTTTTCTCTGTGCTTTGAAATATTTCTTATTCTGGACTCTTACTCTAATCAGGTTCTCAGCAATATTCATATTTTATTTTTTTTCTATAAGTTTTCTTTTTTTTTTAAATTTAATCTCAGCCAACATATAGTACATCATCCATTTTTGATACAGTGCTCAATGATTCATTAGTTGCATGTAATACTCTGTGCTCATCAGATCACGTGCCCTCCTTAATATCCATCATCCAGACGTCCCATTCCCCCACCCTTCCCTTCTACAACCTTCAGTTTATTTCCTAGAGTCAAGAGTCTCTCATGGAGACAAATCATCCTTTCCTTTAAGTCACTTACTGAATTTTTAAATCAAAATGTTTTTGTCATTCCGGCGATACTTTTGATGTAGAATCTCTTGGTTGTTTTGTTATTATTTTGTTTGGTGAGAGTCATAGTTTGCCTCTCCTAGTTGCACATACGGTGATTGATACCTGTGTCTAAGATTTCTCTCTGCATGGTATCCTCAGTCTATCATCTCAGGAGATTAGCATCATGGTTCTCCTACCTATAATGTGCATAAAAATTACCTGGGGGTTTATTTAAAATACCGATTCTGATTCAGTAGGAATCCATTTGGTCCCAGGTGTTTGTCTGGTAAGGTAGATGTTTTTGGTCTGCAGACCACACGTTGTACAAGGGGGTGGTTAAGGTAATCAGTAATGATTTATAAAGAGAAAAGTGACAAGGAGGTCACTACTTGTCTCTATCTTCGTAAGCTTCCTTTTTCAACTCTTTAAGTGTCCTGCCTGCCTGTGATCCATGGTGGATAAGGCCCCTGGGTCACAAGTTTTGCTCATTGCTGAACAGTGTCAATACTAAAGCTAAATACCTGAGAACCTTGCTCTGTTACCATCATTCACCCACCTGCCGATCCCTAATCACAACTGGGATTGTCAACATTGGTGCTGAAGATAACTCCAAGGAGGCAGAAAGGGCTGGGCAGGTTTTAACCCTGATGGTCAGCTCCAGTTCACTCCCCTTATGCACGTGACGATGCAATGAGCAACACCACTGGCAAATCAAATAAATCTCAATCAGGGATGGGTTTACAAAATAGATGGCAAACTTTCTTCTGGTGGAAGGAAATGGGCAAATTGGAGGATCTGAGAGATGGCACAGCTCATTCCCCTAGTGGCTTTTCTGAGTTGGTGGGAGTTACACAGTGTTGTCCCAGGAGTAGCTTTTTTTTTTTTTTTTTTTTTTTAAGATTTTATTTATTTGTTTGAGAGAGAGAGAGAGAGAATGTAAGTGGTGGTGGGGTGGGGGAGGATCAGAGGGAGAAGGAAAAGCAGACTCCCTGCTGAGCAAGGAGCCTGATGCAAGACTAGAAGCCAGGACCCTGGGATCGTGACTTGAGCCAACGGCAGATGCCTAACCATCAGAGCAACCCTGGTGCCCCAGGAGTAGATTTTTATTTCTCTCCTTGCCTTTGTCTTTGAGGGTCCAGCCAATCTGGAGTAAGATCATTGCGAAGCTTACAGTCTAAAAGTTCTACGATGCCTTTAGACATCCAAATTGTAAATACTTGCATAATTCCTAAGTCTAAAAGATATCAGAATTACATCTATACCTGAACCAGGAATGCAATATGAAAAGCCAACGTGCTTCAGAAAATCTATGGAATGATGCTGTTCTTCTCTACTGCACGATTTGATTCCTAATGATCAAACAACAATAGAAACAAAAACAAAAAGCTGCACTGGTTGGTCAAAATGTAAACAAAACTAAGGAGGTGACTATGATCGATCTTCTACAAGGGCTCTTACTGAACATTAAAATAGCAGTTATATCAGTTTTCTATAATTCTCCAATTTACCCAAACCAAAACAAGGTCACTCAAATGGAACTCTTCTAGAATGACTCTGTAAGAAGAGAAGCCTGTTGAACTGAACAATGATGTAGGAACAGCTAATTCCTTTTCAATGCTCAGTATGCCCCAGTACCCAGCAAAACATTTTACATGTGTGGGACACGTAATTTCTAGATTCATCATTTTCCTGGTTCTAAGGAAGCAGACTCAGAGGCAGATGGTTCGCAAAGTTACACGACTAGTAAGTGGTGTGGTCAGGATTTGAATCCAAGAGGGTCTGGCTATTGAGTTTACACATTTAGTCACTAATGTAAGCAGCCTAGATGAGCAAACACTTGGAAGTCATACTGGGATATAGCTTCTGAAGCCTGGCGTAACTGTGGGCTTCTGTGTAATGTCAGTAGACAAAATCACTTTGCATGCTGAAATCAGAGAATCCCTGTTGGGGGAAAATCTGAAAGGCCTAGCTGAAAACAGTTCAGAGAAACAGGCTTCAGCAATACTTGAAAGTACTCAGATGATTTTCTAATGATCTTAACAACATAGTTCCTTTAGCCATTAGGTTTGCAAAGAGAAATAGAATGAAATGCGTTTGCTATTTTTTTTTTCTTTACTGGAGCCATTATGTAGATATTATTCTTTACATATTTTTAAGTATTCATATATACCTAGTTCTAATTTAAAATTAGATTAGCTGACACTCATTAAACTTCGGTATTTTCAGTGAGAGGTTTTCATGGTCTTTTTCACAGCAAGGCCATTTACTGAAGAAAAAAACCAAGAACACATGCAATCTTATCTTACTATGGTTGGGTCCCTGGTTTAAGAAGGATTAGATTTCCAGAGATTGGACATTAATTAACAACATTCTTGATCCACTCCCTGATCTAGTATTTAATAACAACTCATTAAAAAAAAAAGGGCAGAATCTTCTGAAAAACACAAAAAAACTTCCAAGATTTCAGAGTGCTATTGCACTCAACCCAAGACATGATACCTTTGCTTCAGAGGCACAAAATCTAGTAGAAAGGATTTAGTGATAGATCCAGAAAGTGAGAGTAAGTAACTGATCAAACCAACGCAACAGTCCTGAATCTAAAATTCTCAGACCAAGTTGAAGCCCTTTGTTAGAATATCTTTCCCCAGTTAGATAAGCAGGGTGCTGGATTGCTTTGTGACAGTCCCTCTGGGCATGTGTGTCTATGATCTCCTCTCCTCTTGACTTTGAAATCAGACCTCCATTCTCATTTGCCACAGATATAAGATGTACCCTAATCTGTATTTCACCAAACCAAAAATTATTTTTTGAATGCAGAGTAAGAGGTAAGTCTCTAAGGAGAAGATAACTCTGGCAAAGAAACATACTAGGTGTTAGGGGAAGTAAAGCATCTGTACAGATACTAATCACAATAAGAAACAAACAGCCAAGAATAAATGACTGGTCACAGTGGATTTCTTAATAAAAATATTGTTATACCCCACATTATGGTGCTTCTGTTATCGTATTATTCCTTCAGAAGTTCTTACATATCTATACATTTACCCATGGCACCAATTTGTACCTTTTGTTGCTATTATCAATCTTATTATTTGTTGTTGTTGTTTGTTGTTACAAACAACAAACATTGTTTGAAGCAATGTTGAAGCATTCACTTCACTTTTTGGGGGGGGTTGATAATCTCTTTTTTTTTTTTTTTTGAGAAATTGCCTCTTTTCCTATTGTTTATAGCTCAGTAGGAACTTTATTCAAGGTGTGTTGCCGTTTTCTATGCAGAGGTAGCAGGGTAACCCAAGCTTCGCCTTTGGACACTCTATGATCTGAATTGCGCGTGAGAATGAAAAGTGATGGGCGCTTGGGTAGCACAGTCAGCTGAACATCTGACTGTTGATTTTGGCTCAGGTCGTGATCTCAGGGTTGTGAGATTCAACCCTGTATCGGGCTGCACACTCAGTGCGGAGTCTTCTTGAGAGTCTGTGCTTCTCCTTCTCCCTCTGCCCCTCCCCCCACTCTCTCCCTTTTTAAAGATAAAATAAATAAAATCTTTAAAAAAGAGAATGAAAACTGAAAGTGTGCCCCCATGAGTCTAGAAAGCAATCCTATTTTTATGCTTTGGCGTCCCTTTAGTTTTATCATTTTCCATGCCTGTTTCTCCAAACTTCTCATGGCTGCAATAAGCTCTCCCATAGCCATTCAATAAATTCTGTTTTTGCTTAGGTTAGCCACAGTTGTATCTATTTATGGCAACTTAAAAAATCCCAATAATTTTTTTACGTGCAACTGGAGGTCAGTGTTTTTTCTCACGATGCCACTACAGATTCCTCCTCGGAACTTACCATCCACCCCTCTTTGTCTCTGAATGGTCTCCTTCCCCCCACCTCTTGCCCCTGCATAGCTGACCTGTGTTAGCTCCTGGCTCTGACCTGATTTTATCTATTTTAAATACTTGACCTTGGTCCGGTCACATCCTGAGATATCTAACTTTTCTCAACCTGTATCCCCTATATTCTGAAATAAGATATCATTGTCATTGACAATATTTTTATTTTTATTAGCCAGATCTGTGCCTTATTACTCATTCCTCAGTAATTATATACTAAGGTTTTCTATTCTATTATACCATTCTTTAATGCTTCCATTATTAACTGATAGCCTAATCTAATAAACTAAAGTCAAAATGATTTACATGAAAAGTGCATCAGCATGAATTGCAAATTTAATTCCATCAGAAATAAGTATTTTCCAAACTGCTAATGGGCTATAGCAAAAGCTAGGTGAATGGGTTCAAATTTTTAAAAATAAAGGACAAAAAAGATCTCATTTCTGCCTTTTGAGGTTATCCTTAGATATATGTTGTGATTGTATAGAAAGTTAAACATAACTCCTATTTTTTTCTAAGAAAACCCCACTCCTACTTCCGTAAGTGCAATTATTTCAATATGTCTTTATATTGTTGCAAAAACAATTCTTACATTAAATATTTATAAACTTGCTACAGAAACACTTCATGCAAATTATTAAAATGAAAATAAAAATACTATTTTATCATCTTTTCCCCAAATTAATAAAAAATACAGCTCAGTAATTCCAACAAAAATGTAAGATGAAGAACTACATGAATGAATGGGAAGTGCTATTTTGGGCCTCAGATAATGAGTATCGTATTAGTTTCCAAGAAAAAAAAAAGATGATAATTACATGAAAATGTGATTCATGTTTAATTTGATTTTATTATGTTATTTAGGGCCTAAAGTTACTGTTGACTGCTATTGTATTCCTTCATCATGAAAGTACAGTGCAGAGGGTAAAGCCTAGTGACCTTCACAGAGAAGAGAATGATGTTTCAGGTGCTGTTAAGCTCAAAGCCTGGTACCAAGGGCAAAAATCAGAAACGCTAAAAGTAATTACACAGGACAATCCTCACTGAAATTTACAGCACAGGTTGAAAAACTACATCCATACTACCTAATTATCTCTGTAGGAGAACTTTCATCTCCAGCGACCAGAAATTTTAAATTCAAATTTTAGTATATATAGGTCAACATAAACCCACGGAAAAAAAAAAAAAAAACCTGATAATTGCAAAACTGGGAAATAAATTAAACTCACAGAAGTGATTTCAGCCAACAGAAATAGTACAGAAGTCAGGTAGGCTAACAGAAATAGTGACTATCATTCCAAACCAAATTTTTAAAAACTATTCTTAAATGTAATACAAGAAATGCACTAATCTATGACTGAAAGAAAACTTATAAATGAAACAACGAGGCCAGTTCACAATTAGTGACTTTTCACCTTTTAAATGTCAGTTTTGCAGAGTCTATATCTTTTCACAAGGAAACAACAGCCTCAAATGAATCATAAAGGTCAGCTGAAAGAAGAGAAAAAGGGTTTGATGCATTTTTTCCATAGAGAAATATTTGGGTTGCTGGTAATCAAAGGGAATTTGGCCAGGAACACAGGTGCATGGGCTGGATTAATTTCAAGAAAGAGATTTCTGTGCGTGAAATTTCTGGATCCAGTATCATGTCCAAAAACAGTGTAAAATGAGCACACCAAGAGTCTGGGCTACCTTATTCTCCCAAATACTCAGCTATTTCAATAAGCAACCTGTGCTATTCCAGGGAGAAGAGGAGGTTGCCAGGGAGTCGCACTCACTGAGCTCCTCGGTGGGGTTGCAGTTGGAAGAGAACCGCAGGGTAATTAATGGGTCCCCAACTGTGTAGGAGAACATCCAGCAAGCCAGCCTCGTTGATTGGTGCCACAGCTGTGTGCAGAACAAACCAAGGAAGTCAGCAGCTAAGGAGGGACTGAACTTAAGACAGGTAATTCTTTCTTCAGCTCGGCAATGTAAACGCCTCGAGTGCATGTCTGTATTCCCGTATTCTCAGAACTGGACATAAAGATGCCAGAGTCTGGGATCAAAGCCTTTGTTGCTATTGTTGAGCTGAACTGAATCATTGCCTTTAGAAGATTCTGAACTTTATTAGAGATTTCTGGATTTTGAACAAAAAAAAAAAGTCTCTCCTCTGTCATTAGTGTAGCTGCTATTATTAGCGATCATAATTTGCATAACATTAAAACAGGGCTTTATCAACAGTAGGCTGTGTCACAACCACTTTCCAAGCATATACGTACTTTGAAAATACTATTACTTCTGATGAGCAGAACACTAGAAAAGAAAAGCAAATTTTGCCAACCTCAGTGTTGAGTTAGATTATATTTATTACACTCCTTAAAAATACAAATATGAAACTAGGTATAAACTCTGTACATCAATCAGGTACAGACTCCTTAGGCTTAAGACATAAAATAAAACTCACTTAGCTGTATGATGCAGGTTCTTTAGCCTTCTGCGTATCTTATAACTCAGTTCTATTCTACTTATCTCTGCATTATGTGGCTTTTCTTTTCTTTTTTTTTTTTTAAGATTTTATTTTATTTATTTGAGAGAGAGAGATAGTGAGAGAGAGCATGAGCGAGGAGAAGGTCAGAGGGAGAAGCAGACTCCCCATGGAGCTGGGAGCCTGATGTGGGACTCGATCCCGGGACTCCAGGATCACGCCCTGAGCCGGAGGCAGTCGTTTAACCAACTGCGCCACCCAGGCGTCCCATTATGTGGCTTTTCTTGTTAAAAAGTCTTCATCTGGTCAGTGTGACTTGAAGTCTTACAACTTTTACCTTTACTCAAATATACCAGTGGCCTACTTCAGCAGTGACTGTTACTTCAACAGCCCAGGAAATTACAGCTGTGACACTTGGTGCCAAATCTGTGTAGATACAAACATTTGCAAATTCTAGCACTGAAATCACTTAATATATGCAATGAAAAGGTGGTCAATAATATGATCTATACTCTGTATGTATCATTCTTTTTCCAATGTCACAGTAAATATATTAGAAGGCTCACAGGGTATGCATAAGCTCTAAGAATATATTTGCTAATTACAGATTGTGATACAAAGTGATCACTGTGATACAAATGAAATCACAATAGTTTTTTTATTCCTCCAACTTTGCCACTTTTCGCCCTGTTTTCAGACTCCTATCCTTTCCTTCTCCCCAGGAAGTACTCTGGGTCCAGCCCAGGCCTGTCCAATCAGCAAGAAATTGACTTTGATAAACACATGCATAGTAAAGCTTTGCTCACATAATAAGTAACCACTCCCAGTAATATTTATAAAAAATGCCACCCAGAGAAAGCGATGCTCAAACAAAATGAATGAATTTCTATCGCCTAAGACCACAGTGAGGATATATACTTTCATAGAAGCTCTTTTTCAGCATCAGGACAACCTGCTGAAAAACAGTATCCTATGTAGGATGGAAAAATATTTTTAGAACAACTTTCTGCTTTCTGTACATATTAAGAGAGAATTGTGACAAGTTTTTTTTTTTAATTGTAAAAATGTTTCCAATTATCTATTTAAGTGAGACTATTTCTTAGATGCTTGGAAAATGAATTAGTCTGCTTTCTCTAAATTATGCCGCTTATCAACTAACGCCCAAAGATCAGTGGCTTTGCTATTTATTTCCCAGCAAATCCCATGCCGGTGGTGGGAATTCTGCTATTGGGCTTGTTCCAGGCTGCAAGTGGTGTGGTGTAGCGGGTCTGTACTCAGGCCTGAATGAACAGCTGGGCCCAAGACATGCTATTGTTTAACAAAGAGCAGGAATGGAAACAGCGAAATCAAACCCTGTGAGCGCCTTTATGGTTTCTCCTTAGAAGTATCGCATCCACTTACGTTCTACGTAGTCAAAACAAGGTTTATCAACAGCCCTGATGACAGGCTATAGAAGTGCTCTGCTTCCAGGGACTGTGTAACAAGGGCGTGGAAGGAGTAGAAAATTGAGATTAAAAAAAAAAAAGAAAAGAAAATTGAGATCAATGTTACAAAAACGACAACAGTAAATAATGTGTTAGGAATGTGATTAACAATGAAGATATTTTCAGTCTTTTACAAGTCCCTCGTAGTGCTCAGAAGCTCCATGTTCTAGTCAAGCGGCCCTGATAAGACTGATCTAAGGCTCTTAAGTTCTAGTCTTGAGCAAACGTGCTCTGATTCAGTTTTCTCATCTGATAAATTAATTACTATTATCTATCTCCCAGACTGATTCTACGTGTTTCATGAGGTAATGTAAAAATCTTGAATATCCTTCTAAAAGTCTTAAGCTACTTCATATGTTTTCCATCTCTCCCTCATCCATCATTTCTACACATCATAGCACTTTGTTTTAATTCTGAAAAGTACAGGCAATGTACAATTTAAATAGTCATTTTTAATACTATTTTGCATAAATCACTCTTGTCCTTAATCAAATAAAGTGACCCTATTTTGATATTATCGTTTGTCACATTGTCCCTGCAAATATATAAGATCTGAAAGCAATTAATCTGGGAAGGGAGTGAAAAATTTCCATAATAAACACGCGATAGAGGCAAGTCTAAGTAAACAGGTCATTTGAAGTTCTGTTTATCCAAAACAGTGAAGTTTATAAACACTCGCCTTGACTTATTCCTTCTAGTGCAAGTCTCTATATGCCATTATATTAATTCCACCCCAAGCTATTAGCCACTAGCTTGAGTGTTATGGATATCCTGTTGGGATAGGTAAAGGAAGAAAATGTTATATAAATTACAATGATCCTCATACACTTACTGGAGTGCCTAGGTGTTTAGTCTGGGCCTGTTTCCAGAAGATAAGAGGCCACATTTTAGAAGTCAAATCTCTTTTATAAACTAAAAGAAACCTAAGAACATACTACTAAATGAAAATTTCTAACCAAAATTACTTTTCTTCATTCACATGTTCATTGATTAGGAAAACTGGTCTAACCATTACCAGTTAGTGAAAGAGGAGGGAGATAACCTCTCCCCCAAATGAGTCTGTGGCACAAAGAACAGCCTAATGAGGTTCCAGAGAACCCATCACGAGTCCAACAAATGAGCATTTATGCATTTGTCAGCCACCACCAATGCACTGGTGTATATAAAACAGACATTGGAAGTGATAAATAATTACAGGAGAGTAAACACATTACACAAAAAGTTAGGATCTAGAGATAGCATATGAAGGCAAAAAATGGTATGGCCTCAAAATCATCCTTGAACATTTCCTTAAATAGACCAAAAATATAGGACTCACATTATGAAGGTTAACACATTACTGTACTTTATTTTTGGGGAGAAACAATTTATCAGATATTCTATCATGAGCTTAAAGAATACTTTTGACATACATTTTTCATTTACTTGGATTTATCTAGGAATATTTATCCTAGGGAAACGTGGTACTGTTGTGTATGAAGACCTGTTGCAAAGGTTTCAATAAAATGGAGATTAAGATGATTGGGTTTGTGATAAAGGAATGGAATACATATGTTGTAGGTAAAAGGGTTGTTCTAAGCCAGAAGAGTAAGACTCCCTAAAATTACCAGGTGCTGGAGAAAATGATAGGTCAGAGGGCTTATAAGTTATAATTGGAACTATGTGTCTAGAATCTCTTTGACATTTGTTGCTTGACACCAATAGTAATCAGAATATAATTTGGAATGTTTTGATTTTTGATTCTTTGGACTGTGCTCACTTGAAAGTGTTTCTTGCATAGACAAAGATGCCTGGTACCTGGATTTGTTTTATTTATATTTACTTGTAAAAGAAACACTGGACAACAACACAGTCACTTTGATATCACTTGTTTTTCAAAGGATGGGCATTCACAGTTGATTGAACCCATTCTGGCTGAAAAGCAAGACACAATGAATTGCCAGAAATTGCAATAAATTGTTACATTTCCAGTTTCTTAAATGTGTGATAGTCTAATTAACTTAAAATGAAAAATACTGAGATGATTTCAGCTAATGATAAAACACTGTTGCATACAAACACGAACAAATGTATTTCAGCATGATTACTTAATTTTGCAACGAATTTTGTTATTATAAAACTACTATTGCATCATGATAATCAAGTTTCTAAAAGAAACCTATTAAGTTTCAATTCAGTAAGAGAATTAAAAGAATATGAGAAAATAAAACTCTATTAAGAATGTGATTATGTCACATTAATTCTTTGTTTTAAAGTCCTTTTTTAGAGTTTAATTCAGTATTCTAAAGTATTTTAAAATAGTTTGTATCTGGAGAGGATTCTTCTCACACCAAATGTTTCTACAATGGCTCCCCCTTCTACCAGTTCATATCACTAGGCTTATAGTATATAAAGATCTACTAACATAGATACATTTATAGAAAAAGGAACTAGGCAGCAAAGGCCAAGAACATTAATTTTCTTAAAGGTCCACTGTCACCTATAGCTTGAATTTACTTGGGTTTATGACCTGATTTTCATTAAATTCTCATTCTTTTTTTTTCAAGGCATAAGGGCCAGAAAAGTACTAATTTTCATGGTGTTCTGACTACCTCAGAAAGGTTACTCTAGTTCCTTTTAGATACTAAATAATTTATTTTATACCCTTTCAGGAAAGCTTCTGATGTTCCGTTGTGCTATTCCTACCTTAGAACAATATGAAGTACTTAGTCAAGTACCCAAAACACGCCTCACTTGGGAAATGGTATGAGGCTCTTGAGTGAGAGCTTAGCACCAGCACATGCTACTGGCCTTTCCTCCACACTTGGCAACAAGCAGAGGTGTCTGGATCTCAGCAAGTCATTTCAAATTTGAATGCATTTCCTGGAGTGGTTTAGAATTTGCATTATTTTCATATTTAAGTTTTTTAACAACACTCACATAAGATTTCTTTTTTTCTCACACAGTTCATTTATGTGTGTGTGTGTCTGTGTGTGCCTGTGTATGTATGTCTGTGTATGTTTATGTGTATGGACTGTTTTCCTTTGACCCCCCCACCCTTACCCCAAAATCTTTAACTACTTTATTTGCTAGCCACTTCTCTGTTATCACTCTGTCCTATGTTGAAGACTCTAAGTATAATAACTTAATAACTATTGCAAAAGAAACTTTTTATATGATTTGATGGAAGTGTTTTAAACAAGATGCTAGTGAATTAAACTGAATCAACCTGAACATTGTTACATGAAGCTGCAACGAGATGTCAACAGTTAGAATACAGAGAATAAAGTGGGTCTAATTTGGAAGCCAAAGCTAAAATAAAGATCCCAAACCAGAGTAGCAGGTTAGAACAAGAGTCAGGATTGTAAGACCAAGTAGTGTTAAGAAAGGAACCACAGATACAAGAACAGGATTGTTTGTTTTTGCTTATAAATGGTGTTCTCATTTGTAAAACTGGACTGGTCTGCTTTATCTTATAAGGACAGGATGTGTACATGGGTGAAGCCATATTGGGAGACAGATGCTCCAGTTAATCTCCAACAATGACCCCATTTTGACATAACTATCACTGCTGCATCCCCATTCCTCAACCGAATACACATCTCACTGTAGTTTACATAGCAAATACAACCAAAAGATGTTCTAAATTTAATTGTAAGTGTAACCATCTTATTTCCATTTCCCAGAACTTTTCTGAAACCACACTGTTACCAGTTCAGTGTAACTTTGGGGTGATTTTCAAACTCACTTTCTCTCAGTTTTTCTTTTTTCTTTTTTTTTTCATTTTCTATATCTAACAACCAAGTCATAAAACTTCCTTTCCTAAAAGTTCCTGACAGAGTTACTCCCGCTACTTTATTCAACATTCTATTTTGAACTCATCAAAATGCACTCAAATTATATATATTTCTGTCATTCTGTAGCCTCCGGAAAAATGTGAAGATCTGTAGAACCAGGGCAATGTTTTATTCCCTTTGTGGCAGGCATTCAAAGCAGAGTTGAGGATAAATGAATGATTAAATGATTCCTTTTCATTTGGACAGTTACTATTTTGGTCCAACCATGGAAGAAATGGCATGAATTTATTTCAACAAATATTTATGCGGGACTGTGAACTAGTCAAGGACATGGGGATACAACTCTGAACAGCCTCGATGTGGTCCTCTGTCCCCAACATGTCTCCACTATCTTTCTATAATTATCTTTCCTTGCTCTCCAAGGTACTCACTGCCATTAAGTACCTCTACATAGTATCCACTTTTGAGTTTTTCTTTATAGCTCATTCTTGCTCAGGCTATTCCTCTTAACTATAACATTTTTATGTACAACTCTAACAAGTCATTAATTAATTAACATTTTAACTCAAAAGCCATATTTTAGCAAGGGAAAGCCTTACTTAATTAACCCCAATGTTCATCCAACATGTATATACAAAGTAATCTAGATCTGGAGTTAAATGATACTGAGGTAGAAATTATGTCTTATATTATTCCCATCATTAAGCCAGCAACAACTATACTAATCATGTTTTCTTTTAAAGGCTTGTTAACTGAAAATATATTTTGTCCAATAATTTTAATGTCAAAAAAAGCTTGATGTGGGACGCCTGGGTGGCTCAGTTGGTTAAGCAACTGCCTTCGGCTCAGGTCATGATCCCAGGGTCCTGGGATCGAGTCCCACATCGGGCTCCTTGCTTGGCAGGGAGCCTGCTTCTCCCTCTGCCTCTGCCTGCCTCTCTGTCTGCCTGTGCTTGCTCACTCTCTCTCCCTCTGTCTCTGACAAATAAATAAATTAAAAAAAAAAGACATAAAAGCTTGATGTTTTTGTTGTAGTTATTTCAAAAAGGCTGATTTCATGTACCATTTGTATTCTCCACCAGTCTTATCCGGTATCAATCTAATTCCAACAAAAAGACAAATAACAGAGGAAACTACAATAAACATAATAAATAAAAATTTAATAAAACTTCCATTTTAATAAAAAAGTCCAGTGATTTGGTGGGAAAATTAGGTAAAATTGCTATATTCTCTCGCTAGTCTCTCCTTGGTTTGTGTCTAAATGTCAGTAGCTTTGAAAATTTTCATCTGTTTCACTTTTCTTGTTTTCCTTTTAGATATTAAGTTATACTTATACCATGAGTGATAGTTCTAGAAGTAAGAGTCCATTACATTATTATTTTCTTAGCTCAAAAAATTGTGTTTCTGTTTTAATAATTTTAATTTTAATAATATTTTTATTTTAATAATTTTAATACTACTTTATAGCTATTAAACAAAAAAGTTAAAGTTCACTAAGAAATTTGGAAAACCTTTCATTTTTATAATAAACTTTATTTTAATATTGGAGAAAACTTTCAGTATAACAGTATTTTTAGAAACTGTTTATAATTTTTATACCGTGAAAGTAATGACTACTTTATGTGTTTCTAAAGAAGTATGATATTACTGTTACAATATAAACCCATTTTTTTCTTTTGCAAACTAAGATAGAAAAATGTATTATAAATGAAGCATTTTTTTAAAAAAATAATAAACATTATTTCAAATAAGTCTCTATAAGCAAGTTTTTAAGTTCACTTTTAATGAGTAAGAGATTCCACTAGAAATGGTGTAATACTATCTGAAGGCTACCTAGAAATATTTTCAATATCATGGAAACAAATAATTTTGTTCATGTACCTTGATTAAACTTCAATCACTATGTTACCAAGACTGTTCAATGTTTAGAAAATAACTTTATTATTTCCTGTAATGCTCCTTTGACATCTTTAAAGTGCTGAAAGAAACTAACCACCCATCTAGTTTTTATAACTTGTGAAAATAATCTTCAAAAGTGAAGCAGAAGAAAAAGGGGGTGGGAAGAAAAGTTGCCAGATAAACAAAACTTGAGATAGCTTTTTACTATCAGACCAATATTAATGAAATAGTAAAAGGAGGTCTTCAGAGAGAAACATGGAAAAGAAGGAAGAAATGAAGAGTAATGGGAAAGGTAAATATTCAGGTAAATATTAATGGTTACTGGCTGCAGAGAACAATAAAAATTGATCTAATGTTTCTTAAAATACATAAAAGAAAATATATTTTGGGTAGATCATGGTGGCAGCATGGGTTTTTGGTCTCCACAAATACTTCCATAAAAACACAGAGTAACTAGATGAATGCACAAACCCAAATACAACAAATTATTGGGAAAGGCATTATATTTATATACCATGTTTTCTTTATCCATTCATCTACTATTGGGTATTGGGTTGTTTCTCTATGTTGGCTATTGTAAATAATGCTGCAGTGAGCATAGGAGCATAAATATCTCCGAGATCCTGATTTAAACCCTTTCAGATAAATACTCAAGAGTGGGATTGTTAGACTGGTAATTCTATTTGAGGGACCTCCACATGTTGTCTATAGTGACACCATTTTACATCCCCACCAATGGTATATTACAGTTCCAACTTTTCCCATCTTTGTCAACATTTCTTATCTTTTGTTTGTCAACATTTCTTATCTTTTGTTTGACTTTTTTTTTGAAAAATAATAACCATATTAACAAGTGTGAAGTGATATCTCATTGTGGTTATTACCACATTTCCCTGATGATCAGTGATGCTCAAAACTTTTTCATAAATCTGGTAGCCATATGCATAATTTTCTTGAAGAAATGTCTATTCTGATCCTCTGTTCATTATTTGGTTTTTTGCTGATTAATTATTGGAGATTCTTACATGTTTTGGATAAATATCCTTTTCAGATAGATGGTTCGCAGTATTTCCTCTAATTCCATAGGTTGCCTTTTCACCTCTTTTGATTGTTTCTTTTGTTGTGTAGAAGCTTTTTAGTTTGATGTAGATGAACCTTGAAGACATTATGCTAAGTGAAATAAGCCAGGCACTAAGTAGGAACACTGCATGCTTCTACTTATGCGAAGGATCTAAAACAGACCCAGAGAAGTGAAGAGTGGAATGGCGATTGCTAAATTCTGGGGTGGGTGAGATGAAGAATTGTTGTTCAGTGGGTGTAAAGCCTCTGGTATGCAAAATAAATCATTTCTAGAGATCAGCAGAATGACATAGTTCCAATAATGAGCAGTATCATGCACTTCAAAATCTGTTAAGAGGACAGACCTCATCTTAAGTGTTGATACAAGAAAAGAAAAAAAAGGAGAAAAGAAAAGGAAAACTTATCTCACAAAAAATATAAAGAAGTTTGTGAAGGCAATGTATATTTAGTATCTTGATTGTGGTGATGATATCATAACTATATGCATATGTCCAAACTCAACAAGATGCATACATTAAAATATGGACAATATTTTCTATATCAATCATACCTCAATAAAGCTAAGACCAAAAACAAAAGTAATGCCTAATAATCAAACATCGTAACTATGTATCTGCTTAGTGACACAGCCTCACAGAGAAGGAATCCAAGTGACTTTAAAGTTTTTTGCTTGTTACACAGTAGAATATTCTTTATGGGAAAAATCATTAAAAATAAGAAAATATTTGTGAGATTAAGAGTCACTTATGGTTTGTCTCCCTCCCAATCCCATCTTGTTTCATTTATTCTTCAAAACAAACTGGGGGTTGGTGCGGGGAGGGGGGGTTGGCAGAAGGGGGGTGGGGTTATGGACATTGGGGAGGGTATGTGCTTTGGTGAGTGCTGTGAAGTGTATAAACCTGGCGATTCACAGACCTGTACCCCTGGGGATAAAAATACATTATATGTTTATAAAAAATAAAAAAATTAAAATTTAAAAAAAATAAGAAAATATTAAACCATTTTTGGAAATCATCATAATATTGGTGCTGATGGTACTAATTGCATGAGAATCTTTTAGTAAATTGTGGGATAATCAGATAAGTTATTACACAGTGTTGTTAAGAAATGAGATTTCTGGCAATGCTGAAAGCAGACGGAGATGGAATACTGATGAGGTTAACTAAAATTCCTGGAGTTCTGATTTTATACCGGAAAGATAAATACAGATGTGAAATAATATTTTTTCTTTAATGTCTGTGTTTGTGTATTTGTGTGTGTGTAGGTGTGCATTTCCTAGCTCTAGTTTCTGAAACAATGAAACAACTGAGAAACAGTAACAGTTCAGTAGCAATGAGCCTTCTTAGCACCCAGAATGTTGGATTTAATAATTCTTGCCATGGTACCAAAGCTCTTCAGAAAACTGGCTGATTCCTAGTTTGGGCAGGGAATTATGATCCTGGAGCATCTTATTGTATCAGAATACAGCAAACTATCAAAGACTACCAGAGTTATATCAAAATAACCCAGACAATGTGAATACAGTGGTGCCACAAGGCAAAGTCAGGATAATTTGATGATTAATGGAGATAACAACTTAAAGGGATTGACACATTACCAACTATGTTTAATTCTTGAGCTCATCAAATTAATAAATATTTTTAGGGGCATTTTTGTCTGGCTTAGGTAGTAGAGCATGTGACTTTTGATCTTGGGTTGTCAGTTCAAGCACGATGTTAGGTATAATGCCTACTAAAAAAAAATTAAAAACTCATTTTATTCTTTAGAGAATGCTAGGGAATCACTTTCCTCTTCTGAATGCTGGTATAAAGGAAAAGAAAGGAATTACCCTTTTTCTATCTAGAGACAGGGTAGCCAAATACATAATGAAAAAATGTCTCTTTTAGAATAGTCTAGCTAATAAGCAAAGAAAATAAATGACAGAAGTAGATTTCTGAATATGAATGAATAAATATATGAATGAATAAATATAAGAATGATATATATATTTATACATACACATATATATCTGGTAGCAGTTTTGTATTCAGTAGCTGTTAGCATTACAAAAGGGAAGAAAACAACAAAGTACTTTTTGATGGGCACCTACAGAGTCACTGGTGAAGAAATCTTTAAACATTTCCACCTGAATCTGACCAAGCCTCTAGACATAATTAAAAATTTTCAGGAACTACAAGAAACAGAGTAGCATGTTAAATGATACTGCTGGGTGCAATCGCCCAATTGCAGAACTTGTGAAACTTTATAGGACAAATGACCCAATTCTTACAACAGATAAAATGCAAATGGATATATTAGGAGAAACTATAAATTAAAAGACCTAAGGATATGTCAACGAATCCCAATCTTTGTCTCTCATTTGGATTCCAATTCAAATAAATTAATAAAAAGAACTACAAGAGAGCAAATTCTGAAAATAAGAAATTATTATTAGATCGATGTTAAAGAATTATAGCATTGCATTTGGTGAGATCGTTATACTGTGATTACAGTTTCTACTAAAAATTGCATGTACATGTATATATACATATATATATGTGAAAATATTTGCAGACTAAATATGTCTGGGATTTGCTTTAAAACAATCCAGGGAGTAGGAAGGAAATGGTTGAGATATAGAAGAAACTAACATAGATATGCAGTGTTGATTATTAAAATGGGATCATGTGTATATCTAGGTCATCAGACCATTCTCTTCACTTTTATATATACTTGAAAATTTCCAAACAAAAATGTAAGAAATTAAGCAAACTATGTGCAAAATTAAAATAATTATAACACAAAAAAATGAGGGGTTGATGAATAAACAAAGTATTATATAAACTCAGGATAATTTGAAAAGTAGTATGAAGGATAATTTTCATTAAAAAATACATCAAAGATGTCTGTTGCAATCTCTAGAATAATGCTACAAGAACAATAAAAGTATGTATAGCATACAAGCTAATAGAATGGGAAATAAAAAATAATAGATTAACCTAAAAAATGCAAGAAATAAAAATGAACATGCAACACATGGAACAAATAGGAAAAAATAGCAAACTTACAAAGATAAATTCAAACATATAAGTAATTAAGTATGAATAGGTTATTAGAAGTAAAAGGCTATCAAGCTGTATCTTTAAAAAGCTTATATTTTGAATGTAAGTATGCTATAAATATTAAGACACAAAATCCCTAAAATCAAAGGGATTTATATTAAGATTAGACAACGTTTTGGGGTGCCTGGGTGGCTCAGACATTAAGCAGCTGCCTTTGGCTCAGGTCATGATCCCAGGGTCCTGGGATTGAGCCCTGCATCAGGCTACCCGCTCAGCAGGAAGCATGCTTCTCTTTCTTCCACTCCTCCCGCTTGTGTTCCCTCTCTCACTCTCTCTCCCTCTCTCAAATAAATAAGTAAAATCTTAAAAAAAAAAAAAATTAGACAATTTTTGTAAGACAGAAATAATTACTAGAGATAGTTATATTGTACTAATATAAAAATTAATCCATTAGAAAGATATAATTTCAAGTTTGCATTTAGCAAATACTATTGCTTCAAATATGTAAAGCAAAAATTAAAAGAACTAAAAAGCTGAAGAGATAAATATATAATATATAATTACAATCCATCTCTCTAAATAATTAATGGAAAAGAAGACAAAAATAATTTTTATCATGTTTTAAAAAATGATACAACAAATCAGAAATTCAATTAGTGATTTTTGCCTTTTTGACACATAGAGAAGGCTATATAGAAAAACAGCAGAATATATATGCTGTTTGTCACCTACACATGGAACAATTATGAAAACTGGCCATATACAGAGCAAAGAAAAAAAAAAGCCTCATTGAATTTTAATTAGTTTGTTCTCTAGTTAGAATGAAATTAAGCTGAAGTCAATTATAAAAATTATAAATTCAATAACACACTTTCTGAATAACTAATAGGTCAAATAGAAATATCAATGTGAATTAGCAAATACTTATCAACTAATTGATTCTGAAAGCATGATGTGTTAGATCTTGCAGGATGAAGCTAAAGCTGTGCCCAGAAAGAATTGTAGAATTCAATGCATTTTTTAAAAAATGAAAGGCTGAAAATCAGTTACCTAGGTTTTTGTTCATGAAGTTATAGAAAGAATAGCAAACTAAGGCAAAATGAGTATCAGAAAAGAAACAATTAAGATAAGATTACAGAGTAATGAAACAAAAAGAAAGGTGCAACAAAGAAAATATACAAAGCCACAATTTAGTTATTTGAATAGATGAATAGTTAAGAAAATTAAGGCAAAATTAGCAACACTAAGGTTAGAAAATGAAAAGAATCACTTAAAGATCCTAATAATAATAAATATGAGAATATTATGAACAGCTTTATGCCAATATCTTCGAAAATGAATATCAAATTACCAAATCCCTTGGAAAACTTATCTCTCCAAAACTGGCACAAGAATAATTTTTAAAAATCTGAATAGTCCTCCTATATCTATTAAAGCAACTGAATCTGTATTAAAGATATGTCCACAAATACTCCCAACCCAAGGGGCATTATTAGTGAATTCTCCAAGTGTTTATAAAAAAATAACACAATTATGTGCAAACTGATCCAGAGAACATTAAAAGAAGGAATACATCCCAAATTATTTAATGAAGCCAGTGGCTTCAATGGCAAAGTAGGTAAGAACAGAACAAGAAATAAAATTGCAAGCCAATCTATAAATCTCCAACATAAATACAGAGGTAAAAATGAAACAAACAAACAAAACAACAACAACAAAAACTAAAGAAAATGTGTTGCATTGATTTCAGGAGTGCGAAGCTGATTTAACATTAAAAGATCACTTGCAGTTTCTTCACATTAATAGGATAAAGAAGGAAAATCAAATATTCATCTTTACATAAACATAATGAAATGGATATAATTCAATAAAAATTAATAGCAAAGTATAAGAACTTCCTTAATGTGACAGGGTATTTCCACAAAAACAAAATCCTATGATAAATGATAATAGCAAAATATCGACAGTTTTCTCATGTAATGAGAAAAACATATCTACTACCATTACTATTCTTCAATATTATTCTGGAGATACTAGCCAATGTAATAAAACAAGGAAAGAAAGGCATACATATTGGAAGATAAGAAATAAAACTCATGATTTGCAAAAGACATGGTTGTACACATAGAATAACTCCCCCAAAACAAACTGTTAGAATTAATAAATGAATTTAAAAGATGTTTGGATATATAAATAAATATGCCAGTAATGAGCAATTAGAAATAAAATGTCTAAAATGGTACCATTTACAGGTGTATCAGTACTATTTCAATATCTCTATAACATATATGTAATGTTATACATAAATTGATATTAAAATTCTACATATAGCAACATATAAAATATACTATATATAATTATATATTATGTATATGCATACATATTAATACATAATTATATATAATTTATATACTATTTATTCTGTGTCCAAACTGATGTTTCATGACAGTGAGAAAAGAACAGTTTCTTCAAAAAAATGGAGTTAATTGGATATTCATGTGAAAATGACTGAATTTGTTCACTAATAGCACCACATGAAAAATTCGATTCCAGAAGTATTAAGAACTAAATGTAAATAGTAAAATAAACCAAAAAAGCCCCTTAGGAGGAAATATAAGATGTCTTCATGACCACAGATGAAGTAATAAACATTTCTTCAACAGGACAGAAGGAACACAAACCATAATGGATACGAACGAAACCTTGGGGACTGGCAGCCTATGCTCTCCTCATACATGAGAAAATCAGAACACAGAAAGGATAAATGCTTGTTTAGACTCAACACCTCTAAGAAGCTAAAAATCTAGTACTGGGACTCGTTTTCTGAATTCATTTTTAGAAGGTTCTGAGAACCATTAAACGGTAAGACTTAAGAGGATGCACTTTTACTTTCCTCTGGTTTTTATATACTTTCTATGTCCCGGGCAATGTTTTAAGTATTTTACATATTCTGATGCATTTAATCTTCATAACAACTTAATGAGATGGGTCCTTCTATGATTATGCCTATTTTACAGATAAAGGAACAGTGCTGAGACCCAAGGAACTTGCCCCAAATCACATGGCTATTAAGTGGAGAGCTGGGATTCTAACACAGGAAGCGAGAGTCCAGAACCTGAACACCTGATCATCATCTTTCAAAAGTACTGAAAGCTACAATTTCATTTTCTGTGGTCTTCATTTCAATTTAAATAAATTAGAAACCATGCAATCTAAAAATGTTCCTGAGGTTTACTATCCTAATTTTTTGCCACCTTTTTCAGATGGTTTCCAAACTCGTTACCTGCAAATCTACATTTCTCCAAAGCCCTTCTTTGAAAATTCTTACAATTCTGCATCCCATTTAAAAATTCCTGTAGCACTTGAGGTTGTGCATTATAATATGCTTTATCTTGTATCTTTCGCCTTCTATTGTACATTATTTCATATGTGCATATTTTATTCCATAACTGAAGTGATTAACTTAAAATACTTCTCCCTTTTATAGTACTCGGTCTGCCTTATATCATGCTCTATATTATATTTGCTACCTTCATTTGCATGTTATTTTATGTATACATATTTTACATCACAATTAGAATATTTTCTAAAGGTAGACATTTATTATATTGTATGGTATTATCTTACTTTATTTTTATTTTTATTTTATTTTGATGTGACATTGTGTTTCTATGTCCTCTTACAGTTTTATAATGGCAAACATCTAACACAATTCCACACAACAGTTGAAAGAATAAATGGTCATAAAGTATTCTGAAATTAATTCACATATGACTTTCTGACATTTTATTAACAAGTTTGAAGGATAATTTGAGGTAATGTATTTTATCTATCATTATGGTCACCTTTGCTCTAGGGAATAGGAACTAACAAGATCCTTCTAAGTGTCACTCAGGAGTATCCAGTGATGACCTTAGTGAAGAAATTGATCATGAACAGTATTTACCATGGCTTTCACTAGTTTACATTCAGTGATTGAGTCAAGTAAATAATTTTAGAGACATAAAGAAAATCCCTCAGACTTTCTGTCACACGTGGGGCCATGTATTTCTCTGGCCAACAGACCATTGGTTCTATAATTTACTTTATCGTGGAAGTTTGCTAATTAGCATTTGTTTATAGCATATTAAGTAGCTCTGCTTAATTACTGAAAACCCGATATGTGTATTGTGCTTTGCAGTCCTCAGAGTGTTGTTTTTAATATTTATTATTTGAGAACAGTGGAGGATGGGGATGAAGATGGGAAGTAGAAGAGGAGGAAGACTTCCCATACAATTAGCAGATATTATATGTATACTCTCGATAGTAGAGTTGAGGATAACTTACTTCAGGAAAGCATGCTCTCTTTAACATTCAATACATTATAAGATTTCCTTACATGTAAAACAGGATTAATGAAATGAATTACCTAGCATCCATGAAGGATGATGGAAAGAGAGTTTTAAATAATCTCTCTGAAAGTCTGAGTGAAAATTACATATACCTAAAAATATCATTACTAAAATCTACTGGTTTAGAATGGCAGTGTATTTCTGTCAACCACAGAAAAGAGTAAATACAATGAAATTACTAAATATTATCCCATAAGTAATTCTTTATCTTTTCACTCATGTACTACCGTTCAAGACCCTTCACAGCCTTATGAACAGATTTTTAAAGATTTTTATTTATTGATTTATTGACAGAGAGAGATCACAAGTGGGCGGAGAGGCAGGCAGAAACAGAGGAAGGGAAACAGGCTTCCTGCCAAGCCCAGAGCCCTATGCGGGGCTCGATCCCAGGACGCTGGGATCATGACCTGAGCCGAAAGCAGAGGCTTTAACCCACTGAGCAACACAGGCACCCCTAACAGATTTTTAAAACCAAATATAATGGGCACCTAAATATAACATGGAGCACTTGATAATCACTTTGAATACCTGGATGATATAAATTTTGTTGGGAAATTGGTTATTTAAAATACAGGGATGCATTAGACATGAGACATCAGACATTTCTTCAGTGGAAAAAGAAAGCTGGAATGGCACATAGTTTCCAAGGAAGAAAAATTTAAGGATTTACTAACTTAAATTTCAGCTGATTTAAAGGGTTAACTTATGATTTATACCTCGGGAAGCGCAAGTTTTGTCAAACTCAAGTTGAGAAAGTATGATGACACTATTCTCTCTGGTCACTGAGGCAAACACTAAAATTTTTTCCTTACCTTTTTTTTTTTTTTTAACAGAACAAATGGTAATACGTTTATATAACGGTGCCTTGCTAAAAGTGTTCTTTATTACTGGCAGCATTCTTTGGATGTTTTCAACAAGATTTAGAAAGCCCCACAAGGTGTGTGCAGTTCTCAGAGGGATCTGCAAGAGAATACATTGTCCAAAATGATTATCTGTACTCATCATTTCAGCCCAGGCTGTCAGTCTGTCCCGAGTAGATGTTTGGGCATTGCATCTCATTTTTACCTAAAAGTATCTGCAGGAGAATACTACTTTTCAAAATGAAGTAGAACAGGTATAGTGACAGAACTAATGAATCTGTTAGAGAAACATCAACCAGGGATGTGGCAATTCTTATTCTTTGTTTTAACAAGCTTTGTAGTGGTACTGTTAAATAATAAATATGTATTTATTATCTGAGTAGTCTCACAACTGAGTATTTTTCACTTAGTACTTTTACAGGGCTTTCTTTTTCTTCATAATTTCTAGTGGTGATCTCAAATGTTTGAATGGAAGGATTTAATGAAAAAAAAATCTCTAGCTGGGCGCGGTGGCGCGCGCCTGTAGTCCCAGCTACTCGCGAGGCTGAGGCAGGAGGATCGCTTGAGCCCAGGAGTTCTGGACTGTAGTGCGCTATGCGACCTCCCGGGAGCGGGGGACCACCAGGTTGCCTAAGGAGGGGTGAACCGGCTCAGGTCGGAAACGGAGCAGGTCAAAAAAAAAATCTCTAAAAGGCATTAAAGAGAAAGGTCTTGTGGAATCTGGGTGGCTCAGTGGGTTAAAGCCTCTGCCTTCGGCTCGGGTCATGATCCCAGGGTCCTGGGATCGAGCCCTGCATTGGGGTTTCTGCTCAGCGGAGAGCCTGCTTCCCCCGTACCCGCCCCCCCCGCCTGCCTCTTTGCCTACTTGTGATCTTGTTCTGTCAAATAAATAAAATCTTAAAAAGAGAGAGAGAGAGAGAGAGAGAGAAAGGTCTTTAAGAAAAACAGTTGATTATTTTTTCTTTGTTTGAAATCAGTAAGCTCATAACATGTCAACTATGCAGACAGATCGATTTGTTTCTGGTGTTTGTATTTTTAAGGATTAAGACAAACGTGATATAAATGGTAAGCTACAGTCATAAACACATTGTAATTACTGGGGAAAGTTTATACTGAGTTTTGTTTTCTGGACAACTGGAAAAGATCTATTTTTTCTAAATTATAAGTTATTTTCCAAAATAATTCAAACCATCGTTTTCATATAGTGTACTGTGGTTAAAACTATTACAATATAACATTTCTGAATCAAAGAAGTTGATTTTGTTATAATTTCTCTAAAGTAGTGATTCTTAAACAGTAGTGATTTTGACCCTCAGTGGACATTTGATAGTATCTGGACACATTTTTGGTTGTCACTACTTGAAGGCAGGGCTACTGGCATCTGGTCAGTTGGAAGAGGTCAGGGTTGCTGCTAAATATCCTACAATGCGGAGAACTGGCTCCCAAAACAAAGGACCAAAGTTTCAGTACTCACAAATTTAGGAAACACTGTTCTAAAGACATACAAAGCTATGTACGGTTCATCAGAAATTGCAAAATACCGGTACCATGTTACTTGATGACAGATAATTATATTTCAGCATCAAAAAGGGAGTATAAAATATTCAGCAAGTAGCTTTTAACAATTGCACTAACTCTGAGTGTAACTTTTATTCTCAGAAGACCTCATCTGATGCAATGTCCTGGCTAAAATAGAAAATTAATAGTGGGCAAATAAGTGAAGATGTGAATGAACATCTCAACAGTGAGAGGAAATTAATGTTCATATTAAATAGCATGCTGCCTAATTACAATGTAACAACAGCAAGGGATGCCTGCATGGCTCAATTGGTTGGGCATCCAATTCTTCATTCACAACTGAGTTCATGATCTCAGGGCTGTGAGATTAAACCCCAAGGTGGTCTCCATACTGGCCATGTAGTCTGCTTAAGATTCTCTCTTTTCCTCTCCCTATGTCCAACCCCCTTCTAAAAATGAATGAATAAATGAATGAATGAATGAGTGAATGAATAAATAAAGTGGAACAGCAATTCAAATAACAGTTAAACAAATAAAAGATATCCTTTTGAAGCCAATCTTCATTACACCGAACACAATACTGTAAGTATTTCTATACACTTGGGTTCACCAGTATGACATTTAAGACCCTTCACAGCCTGAAATCAATCTTACCACTCACTACTCTTCTCCATGAGCCCACTTTTTCATCCACAGGGCAGATCTTTCACTTCTGCCCAAATGAGCACTCCAGGTATAATGTTTCATCCACCTGGAATTATTTTTTCCATACCTGTCCATCTTTCAACACTGATTTTAAATTTCTCCTAACATTGATTTTAAATTTCTCCTTTGCTAGAGTCATCTCTCACCACACCTGTAGTCACTTTAATTAGTCTTCACAGCAATTACAGACTCTAACATTGCACCACGTATTCCAAATCTGTTCAGAATCTCACAGCCAGAAAAAGTAGAGGATTTCTCTTAGCACTACAGACTGTGATCTCTATGTACAAATTTTTACCACAAGGTGTATATCACATGGAGGCCAGGTTTCAAGCACTTTACAAACAGGAGTTCTGCATTGAGGTCTGAACTAAGCACCACTATTTCTATTTTACAGAAATGGATTCTTAATGATTAACTTCTTCAAGTTACTCAACTACATGTGGCAAAGACGCTAACTGCTCACTGAAGATGACAACCTGCTTGCACGGCTGCTGATGGCAATCGCACCTGCATCTGGCTGTGTCGGGGGCACATAAGCAGAGTGGAGGGGCACCGTTTCCAGGCTTGAGCTGCAAAGCTGCAGAGTCTCATCATCCCCCTCTTTTCACCCACCTGCCAAGTGAACTTCTTTCCTGGTCTATGGTAGCTACTCATGAAAAGATGTCAGAACTTCCCACTGCCTGGTCCCTGGATGAAAGGAGAATAGAGCCTCCCCGCCCCTGGCCCAGCCCATGTCATCTCCAGGATACTGACTGTATTATATGTGAGGAAGAAATGCACTTCTATTAGATTAACTATTCAAATGTCAGGTTTCTCTGATACTGAGCCTGGCATCCTTTAACTAATATACTATGCAATATTTGACCTATGAGAAAGATCAACTAAGTTGACAAGTCTACTTTAAGTACAAATGCATAGATAATAAGGACTGTACATTCAAGTTTGCCCTGGATTATCCTGGTTTACACCTGATTTGACAGCATAATCATTAATAGCACCTCTTCTCACTTTCAGAAGTACCTTGGTTTAAATGGTAAAGTGTAGTCGCTCTACTGATATATTGATATGAAAAGAATTGCTGGTAAGAATAAATAGTGAAAATAATTAGGATCAGAATATGTGGTGCTTGATATACTGCACCACCATTTGTGTGATTTAAAGCAAGTTAATTTCTGCAAGCCTCAGTTCCTAGCCAGCAGAATAGGCATAAATACTCATATTAGTTACCTCACAGTGCTGTTCTGAGGTTGAAAGAAGAGAATCTGTGCTAAAGAGCTTTGAGGATGGTGAGTGCTAGGCAAATATTTAACTATGAATAAGACAAAACTATGAGAGCATGCCATTTTAAGGACTGCAGTTTTACACAACTAGAATCCCTTTTTAAACCAATATATCATTTACTATAACCTTTGAATAAAATATATGCATTAATATTTTAATTTAAGGACTAGATTATATTTAAAAAGAATTAAATCAGCCTATTGAATAACTGCCTCTGGGGTGTCTGACTTTAGAGAGAATGAATACCTAGTTGCCTTACAAAAAGACCTCAGTGCCTTCTCTTTGGAGAAATCCCAAATTGTAACTGCTGGCTTTCCAGGAAACTTGTAAGTGCACCTTCTCCTTCTTTATCCTCCTCCTGCCCTTCCTCTTCCTTCTTCTTCTTCTTCTTCTTGTCTGTCTCTTTCAATTGCTCTTTCAAAGGCAGGAAAAAAGTCCTTAAAGAAACAGACCTGTTCCTCCCACCATCCATCCACTCATCCATCCTATGTGCCATTTGCCATGGAAGAATCAATACTCCGCTAGGTGCTAAGAAGATTAATATAAACATACACAGTCCATGCTATCAAGGAACTTAGCCTAGAAGAAGAAGAAATGGATACCAGTTACAAAATAGTAAATATAAAAACAAATTAGAAAAGAAAATATGTGCTAGAAAGGGAAGTAACACATTCCAACTATGTTTGAAGGATCAACGTTGGTTTCCTTAGAGTAATGATACATTGTTTAAAGACTTTATTTATTTATTTGACAGACAAAGATCACAAGTAGGCAGCGAGGCAGGCAGAGAGAGAGGAGGAAGCAGGCTGTCTGCCAAGCAGAGAGCCTGATGCAGGGCTCGATCCCAGGACCCTGGGACCATGACCTGAACCGAAGGCAGAGGCTTTAACTCACGGAGCCACCCAGGTGCCCCAGAGTAATGATATTTGATCTGAGATCTGAAGTTATGAACAGTCAAGTGAAGGGAGTGGAGAAGTGGGGAAGTAAGGAAAGGTGGTGGGGAGCTTAGTAGCAAAGAACATTCCACACAACCAAGTGCTAAGGCCCAGGGGAAGGAAAGATGATTTGCTCAAAGAATTGAGAAAAGTCAATTCTCTCAGAGGGCTGAGAGGGTAGTGATCAAAGTCTGCAGATGAGCCAGAAACAAATCACACATAAACTTTGGGCCATAGCAAGGGTCTGTCTTTTTTCTGAGAACAATGAGAAATCATTTAGAGTTTTTATCAGAGGGTGACATCATTAGATTTGTATTTTGAAAAGATCACTCTGGATGCAAAATTGTAGCTGAGGATAAAAACACATCTGAAATCCATTACTCCTAAGGCATGCTTTGTAGATTGTTACAAATGTTTGTCTGTTTTTCTTCTTTCCTCTTTCTCAAGATGGCTCTCCAATATCTTCCTTTCTACCACTGCATTTCCATTACTTCCTTCATGATCGTGATTAAAAATATCCACCACATTTCTTTTAAAATTAATAAACCATTCATCATGTTCCTTTTTGGAATTTCTTCAGCATTTGCAAGACATTTATGATGTAAGGAAATTAATTTAATTTTACATATTCTTTTTCTAAGCTAGACTCTGCTTCTCAATGACAGGAACCTATATTCAGGTTTCAAAGCAAGAATGATTTCTACAGATAAATCGTGTTTTTGTTTTGGGTTCTTCCTACTATTAATAACTGACTTCTTAAGTTCATATATCATTGTGCCTTTTGCAAGCTCATAAGAGTGAAATAATCTAAAAATAAAAAATACATCACAAATATTTATTTATAACATGCATGAAATCAAGCCACCGTAATCAGTAGGAATTTGCACTGATCTAGACTTAGTGTCCAACCTCTTCAGTACAAAAGGACACTTTATGCATGACCTCTCATATAAAAAATTGTCAATATTAGTCAATATTAAGCATTTAAAAAGTTTGTTTCACCTTTCACATAAGATGTTTGAGGAAAAAATTTCCAGTGACCAAATTTTGATTTATAAATGTAACAAATATTTCCAGTATTAACAACTTAAAATCCAAATTCAATGAGGAGGATACATAAGTATTTTGCCTTTTAAAAGTTTAAATTTTATTGAGTAACCAAGCTGAGATACATTTTTATAAGATTTACCTTATAGAAATTGTATTTTTTACAAAAATTATTCAGAATAATTTCACAGCTGGATTCTGATTTTTTAAAGAATCCCAACTTATTGAGCCAAATGGAATCTTTTTTTCGCCACGGAAAGCTTAGAAATCCTCCATTACGTATCCAAGGCAGTAAGCCAGGAATAAAAAAGGGATATCCTTTTTATATGTGGTGCAAAAAGATGTGTGCAAAAACTGAACATATATAAAAGCAACTAAGTTAAGTCATGGCCAAGTTTCCTTTTCTGTACAACACCCACACAGTATGCTGTGATTATCAGTTTTTGGAAGGCAGCAATACCAACAATCCATCTCTCCACTCAGTTCATTTATTTGAAATCCTTTAATGTGTTCAATTATCATAGCTCCAAACATATGATTAAGGGTATTTATCAGCTAAATATCCTCAGAAAGCCAACTGTGACCTGGGAATGAAGAGACATCAGTTGGGAAAGGAAGAGAGGGCTGATTTTGAAATATGTGTCACAGCCTGGGGACAGGGTCACATAGCACCAAAGTCTGATTGAGTTAACTTATTCAGAAACAGGAGGAATAGGAAAGGAAGGAAATGGGAGAGGAAGGAAACATGCCGACCTCACAATTGGGTCTGGGACATAACCTTGATCATAGATTAAAAAAAGAAGAAGAAGAAGAAGAAGAAAAAGAAGAACTGGAGCCTTTTTTTTTTTTTTCCCCCAGTTTGAAGAAATAAATATATTTGTTTGTTTTTGTTTAATTGCTCTGGAGTAGTAAGTATACAGAAGTCTAAACAGAAGGAAAAAATACCATCTTAGATATTTGTTCATGTGCTATAAGGGAAATAACCTCAGGAAATAAACTTGGCATTCAATAAAATATATGTTGGGTTCATGAACATGTTGATAAAATGGATAGACCACTGATCTAATTCAGGACACCTTTTCCCTTGTTATGGTATGGAAATTAGAAATCTCTGCCAACAAAGTAAGAATAAAAAGTCCAAAAGAAGGAAGTTAATCAAAACTTTAGACTGTGACCTACTTTCAAAATCCAGATTAGAATTCCAGTACTTTGAGCTCCAACTTCTGAGCTCCCCTAGTTATTCCATGCACTGTAATTTTGAGGTAGGATTCAGCAACTTTTAAAATAATTTCTCATTTTTATGAATTTGAAAAGAATATAAAATACATACTATTCAAAATTTCAATTCAGAATTTGATGGCAATTGCATGGTAATAGATGTTTTCTCCAAAAGACACAGAAAGTTTTATAATACGGATATATGGAATTATTCACCTTAAATTTCAGGTGTACTAACATAGTTAACTGAGGAAAATCATCCTTCCTGGATCTATAATGTTTGACTTGCCAGTAGGTTTACTAAAGACATACAATGAAACCTGGCAAGATAGATAAAATCATCTCTGCTACTCAGCTGAATAGATGGCCTAGGGTATAGAAGACATTAATATGGTAAGAAACTTAAACATTAAAGATAAAGTGCTTCATCTCTCATAAATGAGAGTTTTTTTTTTTAAGATTTTTATTTATTTATTTGACAGACAGAGATCACAAGTAGGCAGAGAGGCAGGCAGAGAGAGAGAGGAGGAAGCAGGCTCCCTGCTGAGCAGAGAGCCCGATATGGGGCTTGATCCCAGGACTCCGGGATCATGACCTGAGCTGAAGGCAGAGGCTTTAACCCACTGAGCCACTCAGGCGCCCCTAAATGAGAGCTTTAAATATTAGAATCAATAAGAATATTTGCATATATGGGCTTGGAAGTTGGAAATCAGTAGGAGTTTAAGGGAATTGACTTTAGGCCTCTGCTAAGAAAGTGGTCACTTTAGGAAGGCCATGGTCAACTACAGCATAGACCTGGGGGATGAAGTAGTTTTGTAGAAAACACTTTGGGCTTAGATTTTCAGAGGGCTTATTAGTGGGCTGCTATTTACTGACCCCAATTTTTCTCCATAGATCCATTTTCAGCCAATAGTCTTCAGACTTTATATGTTCTCCTTGGGTCAGCTTATCCATTTCTATAGCTTTAACACCATCCATGCTAATGACACACAAATCTCTACTCGGTCCAAATCTTTCCTCTTAGTTTGGACCTGTGTATCTAAGATGATACTAGATAGATATACATCCATCTCCTCAGGCATGCCCTTCAACCCTAACCTATCTATTCAGTCCTGCACTCACTATCTTACAGAAAAACCTTTTCTCTTAGGAAATCGTTCTCCATCCTCAACCCAGAACATGGGAATCATTCCTGATTCTTCTATCTCTGTCTGTCTCACCTACTGTGCCAACTAGTTATTTAATCTTACCTATTTAAGCCTACCTATTTTTCCTCATTTTCCTCTCTTCACTTCCATAATTTCCATTCCTCTTTTGGTAGTTTCCCATTACATGTCCCATTTCCAGTTTTATATCACACTAATCCATCCATCAAACAGTTGATGGATTATTTTTTCAGTAAAAGACAATTCAACACCTGCTTTCCAAGTTAAAATCTTCCAGTGTCAAAACAGCCCCTCATATTTCATTTATTAAATGTTGGGTTTCATCACATTCATAGCCTATTCTCAGTTTAAGGATATATTTATAACCTTCATAGAACTATAAAAACTCACCTATTCTACAGAATGTTCAGTTTTTTTCTGATACTACTGACATTTATTTTTTTTAATTATTTTATTTATTTATTTGACAGAGAGAGAGAGTACAAGTAGGCAGAGAGGCAGGCAGAGAGAGAGGGTGAAGCAGGCTCCCTGCTGAGCAGAGAGTTCAATGCAGGGCTCAATCCAAGGACCCTGAGATCATGACCTGAGCCGAAGGCAGAGGCTTAACCCACTGAGCCACCCAGGCGCCCCTTGATATTTAATCTGTAAATTTTACATAAAGAATTTTGAATACATAGTGATATGAAAAGATCATTTCTGTTTAGAAGAAGTTATTTTAACTATGTATTGAGAGCAAATAAGATAATATAGGTAACGTAATGACCCAGTGGAAGGCTTCATCACTGTTAATTTTCTTCTCATTCTAAGAGAAAGAAGAATGCTTTACACAAGTTATGGTACATGAAGTTAATATCAGTTTCATATGACGGTGTTCTGTTATTTGATCCATCATCAATTCAGTTCAATTTAAGGGCTTACAGAGCTTGGCGGGGTCTGCAAATCATAAAGGGTTTATTTGAAGTCAAAAAATTAATGAAGAAAAGTGATTTACCTAAACCTAAATTTTGCTGGTCAGTAAAAATAAAGGTACAATATTTGAAGTCATAAATGGATAGACTTCTTGGAAAACTGAGTCTTCTTTAGGACTTGGCTGGGAAACTTCCTCTTTAAGGGACAACTGGAAGACTTGCCTGTATTTCCAGCAATATGGTTTTAGAAAAACCATAGACACTTGACCCGAAAAGCAATCTTACTAACAGTTATAAAGCATATGCTTTGTATGAAAAGTTGTACACTTTATTTTATTTTACTTTTTTTAAAGATTTTATTTATTTATTTGACAGACGGAGATCACAAGCAGGCAGAGAAGCAGGCTCCCTACTGAGCAGAGAGCCCAATGTGGGGCTTGATCCCAGGACCCTGGGATCATGACCTGAGCCAAAAGCAGAGGCTTTAACCCACTGAGCCACCCAGGAGCCCCAAGATGTACACTTTAGACTCAAGTAGTGTGAAAGACTAGATTTCAGCTGAAAGAATAAAGTTTTTAACTTGGATTCAGGCAGAAAGGGTGATTATGGCTGATCAAGATATATGCTCCAGAGATTAACCTGAGGACACAACAAAGAGAGGATCTGAGACAAATGACTAAGAATGAGAAATGATATCTTACTAGAAGCACAATTTAATTCTGTGGCTCTCAAAGAGTAGTGATTTGGTGTCATCATTTTTTTTCTTGGGTTTTTCTAAGTTAGCCACAAAATTTTTAGTATTGATGTTCTCTTTATCAATTACATTCTTCTCAATAGGAGAGTAATCAACTGAACAGTGGGAGGAAATGGGATTCTGGAAAATTAGCTATAGTTCATTACTAAGTGAAGAATGTGCAACTATTGATTTCAGGGTCATGAGCTAGAGTGCTATGTTGGGTGCAGAGATCACTTAAAAAAATAAAGTTCATTAGTAAGTGAATTGGACCTTTAATTGGCCATATATTGATAATGAATTTTTAAAAAATAATAATTAAAACATTTCTGCAAGTATGTGTTAGTTTCGTAACAATCAGGATATAGGCAATAAATGGGCATTTCTCTAACATTGGCTAGAATGTGGCCCTGAAATAAGAATTTCAACTTAGAAAAACAAAAGTTGTCAGAAAATTTCCATTTCAAGGTAATAAGCAGAATGGAGACGTTAAGGGAAATAAAAAAAGAACAAATAAAAAATTTATCAATGTCTTTTGGAAAGCTTTACCTTTCTTTAAAATATAAAAAAAATGAATTAGAGAAAGGTAAATAAAAACTATATTCCTATATATAAGTGATTATTTGTGGGTCTGTAGCAAGCAAACACTTATGTAAAAATCCTTCCTCCCAACGTCCGAAGACTATCACCTCAGACTTCACTCTTATTTTATTGAATTCTATGGCTTCCCAAACATTTTTCATAACTACGTTATGTGACTTAATAGTATAATGTCCTGGGTGGCTCAGTTGGTTAAGCAGCTGCCTTCGGCTCAGGTCATGATCCCAGTGTCCTGGGATCGAGTCCCACGTCGGGCTCCTTGCTCGGCAGGAAGCCTGCTTCTCCCTCTGCCTCTGCCTGCCTCTCTGTCTGCCTGTGCTCACTCTCTCTCCCTCTCTCTCTCTGACAAATAAATAAATAAAATTAAAAAAAAATAGTATAATGTCCTTAACACTCTTCTAACTTAGTTTGTCTATGCTTTTAACTTCTTTCTTTTTAGCTTATTTCTTTTATATGCCCCTTCATCTTTATGTCTGTGGACATAATAGAGATACATCATAAATTATGTAATCCCAGGTACTGATGAAGGCTATGAAAAAAATACATAAAGTACAATAATGAAATGGATAATGTAGGCAAGAGGGTAGAAGACTAGGTAAGTTGGTCAGGAAAAGCCTCTCTGGGGAAGGAAAATTTGAGTACAGCACATAATCAAATAGGGAACAATAAATTAGCAAAGATCTGTCTTCTGAGCAGAAGGAATAGCAAGTCCAAAGCCTCTGAGGTAAAAACAATCTTGGAACGTTTGAGGCATAGCAAGATGGCCAGGATTACTGACACGGTACACAAAGACTGAGAGAAGGAGACGAACTTGGAAATGTGTGAGGTATTCGAGGTGTAGTATAGAATATAAATCTCACCCTGGGTGAAATGGAAAAGCATTAGATTTTTAAGAGCATGTTAATGGCATCGTCACATTTATGGTTTTGTTTTTTTAATTTAATTTATTTATTTGACAGGCAGAGATCACAAGCAGGCAGAGAGGCAGGCGGTGAGAGAGGGGGGAGCAGGCTCCCCGCTGAGCAGAGAACTGGATGTGGGGCTCGATCCCAAGACCCCGAGATCATGACCTGAGTCGAAGGCAGAAGCTTTAACCCACTGAGCCTTAGGTGCCCCCACATTTATGTTTTTAAAGGGATACTGGTGAGAGTGGAAAGAAGCAGACCTGTTAGGTGGTTACTTAAGCAGCCTAGCTGAGGCACAATGGTGGCCTGGATGAGATGGCTACTGGCAGATCTAAAAGATGATTGGGTTTGGGATATATCGAAGGCAAGAAACATGATGATGGATTATATTTGCAGTGTGGAGAGAAAAGAAGAATCAGAGTTGACAACTCAGTGTTTGTTTGAAAAATTGATTACTGTGATGCAGAAGCCTGGGAATGAAGGGAAATTGAGGGTGTGAAAAATCAAAAGGGTTTTGTTCTGGGCATATGATGCTGAGAGAAAATGTTGTATAATCAACTTAAAATACGAATCTGGACAGGAGAAGAGGTATACATTAAGGGATCAGTGGTGTCTTAATTATGTTTTTGTTCTCTTGTAGAAAAATAGACTAATTTTTATTTTTTAATCCACAAATTTATTATAAAGTATTTCCTCCTAATAATTTACATTTTACTTCAGACTATATTGTTTTCTCTCCTTTGGAAAAAACCTATATATTTCTTGAATATTAGATAAAAATTTGATCATGACTGAACAGGCATGACATACAAGATTCTGGACTAGATAAGAAAGAGTGGGTTATATTCCTTTTCCAGTTCTCGATTAACTTCTTATTGCTATTTTCTATCTCTTCTCTTCAAACAATAAAAACAGAAAGTTAGGAAAATATGCTAACCCCTCAGAGCAGATGCTAAAAGTATAAAAGGCAGAGTTATATTTTTGCTTAGCATAGTGTTTCCTGGAAGACAGGTACTGTTTCAAGTCAAATAAAGTAAACTATGATGCATATTTTTTCATTTGCCTGGACCTCCTAGGCTTGGTGGAGGGAACACGTCCTACAACACGGACTTGATCTCAAGTCTGTAAACTGGCAGAAAAAATAAGAAACATGTAAAACAATACAAAAACATGAAAATAATATAAATTACCAATATGCAAATTCTATACCTGGTTAAATAAGAGACAGATATTATGGTAGTGCTGGCTTTGTTACAGCTAAATTGTATGCAGATATGCGTAAAGACGAGAACACTAATGTGAAAGCCATATGTGAGCACGACTTACCAAGTGGTTGGCCGGCAATGATCCTGGCATTTTCTCCAGCCACTGCCGCTCTTGCGTGTCGCTCACTCATGTACTGTACAAATGCATAACCCTTGTGAACTGAGCATCCAACTATTTTTCCATACTTTGAGAAAATGGCTTCAATGTCAACTTTCTTGACAATGGCTGTATTTAGATTGCCGATGAAAACTCGGGAGTTGATGGACTTGGGGTCATTCTTATTGGTGACATTGCTGGTCTGTGTTTTGCCAGTCATGGTTGGCTCACCTTGTTTTAATCCTTAAACAAACAAACAGAAATAATCAAAAGGAAAAGAATTAGGTTGGATGGATACTACCAATATTTAACATTTTTCAACAGTGTACCAGGTAATCTCAAATCCCTAATTAGCGCTGATTTTCTTGAGAAGAAAATTTAGAAATATAAAAGGTGAACACTGAATTACAAAATGAAGAAAACACTTATAAACACTTGGCATATAGTTATAAATGGATTCCTGATTTATTTATCCAAAATTCAGCCTCACATAATGACGAAATCTTTTGTAGTTGTTTGCATTTTTAAGTCAATCAATTTTTCAGAAGGAAGTCTGAGGAATAAGCCACCTTATATTGTTGAGCACATGCATTTTTAGCTCTACATTTTCCATAAAATGCACATATATTGGATCTTTCATTATCAGAAACTAACAATTCTTTCCACTAAATGCTGTAGGAGTGAAAAAAGGTTTAAAAATTTATTTAAAAATTTAACATAAGAAAAATGTAATTGCATAAGTAAGGGATTTAACCAGAGTTAATTCTGTACATTGTCTTAATGGAGCCAATTTCATATATTGGTTAAAAAAAAAAAAAAAAAGACAACATGTGTAGCTAGTTTTCATCAATGATCAGCAAATTAGTAGACTGGCATCTGTGTTGAAATTTCTATTCTCAAACTCATTTTTAATTCATTTAACTAACAGCTCCTATGTTGCCCAAGGACTGCCAGTATTTCTAAAAACTGTTTTCTGAGCTTGGCAGAGTATTTAATTGTGCTTAATTAAACTCAATGAAACTTTTATTTCTAAGTACTCCAGCACTTGCAGATTTATTTTTGTAAGGTTTTAAAAATTCATTCATTCATTTGTTTATTCAACAATATTTATTAAGCACCTTTTTTTCTTTCTTTTTTCTTTCTCTCTCTTTCCTCCCTCCCTCTTCCTTCCTTCCTTCCCTCCTTTTCTTTCCTTTCCCTTCCTTCCTTTCATCCTTCCATTCTTCCCTTCCCTGCTTCCCCCTTCCCCTCTCCCTCCCTCCCTTCCTTCCTTATTTCTTTTGTTTTTGGCCAGGCATTTTCTTCTAAAGTGACTACCACTTTTAAAAAACTAATATGGTGAAACTAAAATTTCAACAAGGATACAATCTCTGATATTGATGATCATTGTTAAACATCAGCTAATTAATACATTTTATCAGTGCTATATATAGATAGATAGATACAGATATATATACACATACATATCTATATACATTTATATACTTTTATATGAATAATCTCTTTTAAAACCTTATAGCTATAAAACAATAAATAAATACATCTTTTTAAAAAATAATTTTAAATAATATTTCTAAGTTGAGCATTAAAGTGATAGAAATCTTAAACGCATATAAATTGAATATGTTTGAAAATTTACTGACTAAACCAGATACTTCTGAAATCAAGAGCAACCAAATAACATAAAAATGATTCAAATTAGGTTGTTAATGATCACATTTTGGATTATTAAAATTTTACTAAATTGTCAAAATTATACATAACCCTTTATAATGAAGTTTGAGTTCATAAACATTTAGATATTCCATAAAAAGTAATAGTATGGCATCATTCAAATCAAGGATTATGTTGCTTTCTTGTTTTATTTCAGTTTAGTTAGACTTGAGTGGTTGCTTTAGGAATTATTCAGGGTTAGGGTTAAAGGAAAGGAAAGCTGGTAATTTTGATTTTAATTTTGCAGTTTGAGTTATTGCATATCTCAAGACAAATGCTCTGAGAATCAACTGGATACAGAAAAGTCAAGGTGTACATATGTATTTTAAACAAGTGACTAGCTACCTCATATAATTTCATGTATTTTAATCACACTGAAAGGGAAAACTAAAGATCCATTCTGGGGGCTCCAGAATCCAGTTACCTTTCTTACCACTCCAGGCCAACATGAGTAATGCAATTCATAGAAATACTCTTATTTCCTTTTTGCTCTTATGTGATCAATGTTTTTAGACATATAGTAGAGTTACTTTCAATAATAAACCATTTCTATGGTTGATGTTTTATCTCCTAAAGAGGGATGAACTGGTTAAAATACAAACTCAAGAACTGTTTGAGTGGGTCAGACCCATGGCTGACAGAGCCCAGTGGTCTGTCTTTGATAATGACCCTGAGTCAAATTTAAGATGAAGGCACAGCTATCCTAGAATTCCACATGCTCTCTCTGACTGCATCTTTTTGCTCTATGTAAATGATTCTCAAAGCTGTAACTCCAAATTGCCAATTGTGTAATTCTTCTTATTGATTCTTCATCACCTTATAGTCTGTATGTGTTTACTCTCTCACACAAGATTGCTTGCCAGTTTCTATCAGCATTTATAATGACAAAGTTTTGTCACAGTGTTGTACATTGATATTTCAACATTCTGAAAAATTGTCTTAATTCACAGTATAATATTTAGCTTGTACTTCTATATTACATGAATCTTCAATCAGTCGAAGGACTTCACTTTTTGACATGATAGAATAACAGGGGTTTTAACCTTCCTGACTCCAAAAACTAGAAAATCAGGTTAATATAGACGAAATAACTGTTTTCAGACATTAAACCACAGGCATCGCAGAGCCATGACATCTAAGAGAAAAGGAACATATTTCAGGTCATAGAGCTGCAATATGGGTATATGTGTAATGTGTTCGCATACGTGTGACTGAAAGCAGAGACAGCTACCTTACTGAGTTGAGGCATTAGAAATCAGAGCTCAGGGAGTCTGACGAACCAGGAAATTGTGAGGCAGATTTCTAGAAAGAAGAGAGTTATTCAGACTACTCCACTTGTCTTCAGGATCTTTTGAGTCTATGTTGGTTCCTAGAATATGCATGCAAAAGTTCAGCTTCTATGAGGTTGGTTAAAAACTTATTGGAAAGCTGTCAGTTGCCGGGCGCGGTGGCGCGCGCCTGTAGTCCCAGCTACTCGGGAGGCTGAGGCAGGAGGATCGCTTGAGCCCAGGAGTTCTGGGCTGTAGTGCGCTATGCCGATCGGGTGTCCGCACTAAGTTCGGCATCAATATGGTGACCTCCCGGGAGTGGGGGACCACCAGGTTGCCTAAGGAGGGGTGAACCGGCCCAGGTCGGAAAGCTGTCAGTTACCAGACCCATAAAAGGCTGAGAATCATTCAAGTTCCTACCAGCAACATTAGAGTGTCCAAACTGGCCCCCTGGAGCATTATATTCAGACACCAGATAAGTGATCCCCTACAGTAAAAGGTACTCTGCGACTATCCTAAAAGAACTTAAAAACAAGTCTCAAGATGATCGAACTAAACCAAAAACAATCCAAAGGTCTACCAGAGCAAAGCACAATACTTATTTTTTAAAAAAATAAAACTCACACAACACAAAATACAAAATCTTTAGCATTCAAGAAAAAATTCCTAGAGATCCCATGAATTGAAAAGTGTGACCCATAACCAGGAGAAAAATTAATGATATAAAAAAAAGAATTAAAGGAATGTCTACACTCTTAATCTCAGGAAACAAACTGAGGGTTACTGGGCGGGGGGCGTGGAGGGAGAGGGTGTTTGGGTTATGAACATTGGGGAGGGTATGTGCTATGGCGAGTGCTGTGAAGTGTGTAAGACATCTGATGATTCACAGACCTGGGACCCTGAAGCAAATAATACATTATATATGTTAACAAAGGTCTACAGATGAAAACTAGATCTAAAATTAAAAATACATACTTAATGGATATTAAAGGTGATAAGACTCTGCAGAAAACAGATTTGTGAATTTGAAGTTATGGAAATAGTGAATATCCAAGATGTATTACAGAGATAACACGCTAAGAAAAAAAGCTGAGCAGAGAGCCTCGGTAAGTCAAATGATAATACCAAGCTATTTAATATACATACACCTGGAGTCCCACAGGGGTAAAAATACTCAAAAGAACAATAGTCAAATATCTCCCAAATTTGATGAAAATTCTGTCATTCCACAGATCCAAGAATCTCACTGAATTCTAATCAGAATAAACAAAACGACAGACTGATCATAATCAAATTGCTGAAAACCACTGATAAAAAAAAAAAAAAATCAAGGAGCTCTGAGGTACTGAAATAATGCTTACGTTACTCCATGCAATCCATGCACTGGGTGTGGTGCAAAAACAATGAATACTGTTACACTGAAAATAAATTTAAAAATTAAAAAAAATGCTTACATTGTAAGAATAGTCAAGGAGATGTTATAGCTACAAAGCAAATGACAAGAGAAAAATGAATATTTTGATGAAAATGCAACTAATCCTAGAACTTGTCTCTTCATTTTTAAGCTAGAAGTTTGAAAGGAGCTAGTGTTAAGTGTTTATGAAGGCTGCGGTATGATAAACTATAACAAACTGATGCCCCACAGAATTTTCTACAAAGATGGACATATTCCATACCTACACTATCTAAAATGGTAGTCCATAACCCCATTTGACTTTTGAGTACTTAACTCTTGCCACTATGAGTGAAGTACTGTATTTTTAATTTTACCTAGTTAAAATTAAAGCAATATTTTAATGCATTTTTGTACCCAAAAAAGCTAAACAGGACTCTTGTCCTTTAAAAATATATTTACTGTATAACTCAGAAACTGTTTGTTTATTTGTGTATTACAGAATATGTTTTTGGTCCCAGAAAGTTACAAAAGATATGATGGTATTAGATATATTTCAGAAGAAGAATAATTAAAAATTTAAACTGTTGCCATATGAAGACTAATGTAAGAGTACTGTGGAAAGAACTAAGATGCCCTTCAACAGACAAATGGATAAAGAAGATGTGGTCCACAAACACAATGGAATATTAGCCACCAGAAAGGATGATTGCCCAACTTTTGCATCAACAAGGATGGGACTGGAGGAGATTATGCTAAGTGAAATAAGTCAAACAGAGAAAGTCAATTGTCATATAGTTTCACTTATTTGTGGAACATAAGGAATAGCATGGAGGACATTAGGAGAAGGAAGGGAAAAATGAAGGGGGAGAAGTTGAAGTGGGAGATGAACCACGAGAAACTATGGACTCTGGGAATGAAATGAAGGGTTTCAGAGGGGAGGTGGGTGGGTGTATGGGTGAGCGGGGTGGTGGGTATTAAGGAGGGCACGAATTGCATAAAGCACTGGGTGTTGTATGCAAACAATGAATCTTGGAACACTACATCAAAACTAATGATGTACTGTATGGTAACTAACACAATATTTAAAAAAAAAAAAGAGTAAGGTTTTCATTCTGAAAATATCACACCAAGATTGTAAATACTCTATAAAATCAGAAAGAATGTGTTTAGAATAGTTAAAGATCTGTCTTCGCAGATTTCTAGCTTTGAATCTAAGAAGGATACATTAATTATTAAAGACAACATTAAAATTTACTATAGAGAAAACATTTTTGGAGTAGACAAGATTAAAACAGCAGTAAATTCTACTCTTCTCTTGATTTCATGGTCCTGCATTTCCAAACTTAGATTTATTTAGACATTCAATTGAACACAGAATAAACTACAAAAATAACAACAAGAAATACCCTAGTATTCAAGAAAGTCAGTCAACAATACTAGTACATGTTATATTCAAAAACCTGGGAAAAGAAGAAAAAGATACAAAAATGATTAAGAAAAGAATATCATGCCCTAAACATTATAATCTGTTAAAGTCTAGAGTTAGTACTCAAAGAAGTCCTATAATATATGTTAAAACCTTGGAAGTGCTGCAAGATTTACAAACTAGTGATATCTGAAAAGAAAGAGCTCATATCCAGTTGAAAAGACCAGAGAAAACTTTATGAATCAGAAAATATCTGATTTTATCATTAAAGAATATTATGAAAATTCAATGAGCACATAGTTTCTTAACATGCACAAAGGACAGTCATTTTCCAAATACTCTTAACTCATCTAAATGTACTTGAATATTTTTTTACATTTAAAAAAGTTGGCATAAAACTTCTTAGATGTATAATTATAAAAAAGGAAAAAGTTGAACCAAAATAAACAAATTTATTTAATCAGCTTTTCTTGGACAAAATAAACCAAAAGAATGTCCCCCCCAAAGTCTGAATTTATTCTTCAGAAAACCATCCACAATTTAGGAAGACATAACAAATCTACCAGGGCAGTGACAGACAGTTCTTCAGCAGAATTCATAAAAACTATTCATAAAAGCTTCATAAAAACTATTTTGTGAAAAACGTTGAGATGCTCATTTGCATGAGAAAATCAAGTATATGTGGTGATATCTCTATCACCCATAAACATCACTATTATAATGAATACTTAATTCTTAGATCGCAGACCACTTCCTACCATAAGCCAAAGGTAGTTTTTTCAAAGTAAATATTTTACAGAATGTGTACACACAAAAGGAAATATACACATATGAAGGGAAAAAAGTAATTCTAACCTGAAGATATTTACTGTTAAAATTTTGGTGTATTTTCTTTGCCATTGCTTTCCAGTACTTAGAAGAAAAAGAGTTATAAATTAGAAAAAAGTCATCATAATCTATATACCTAGTGCCACTGCTTATTACTTCTACTCATTTTATTATGCTATTATAAACCATCTTATTGGATATAACTTACACAATCACATACTAACAAGCTGTACCATGATTTTCTTCATTCTCTGGATGAGCATTTAGCTTGTTTCCAATTTTTTTCAGATAACAAAAGTATCTCAGATGAACAATAACAAATTTAGTGAGGATAAATTCCTAATGCTAAAATTCTTTGTCAAACAGGAAAGAAAAGACTCTACTTTAGTTATCAATCCTCAGATATTTTCTAGAAAGTTTAAACACCTTTTCACTTCCATCTGTATTGGCTGTTTTAAGACACTCAAAGTATTTTTGATGTCTTCCATCACCTCCCTAAGTACCATATTCAAAATATTTTCTGATTCATTAGGTAGAGTAGGAAGAATGGGCAAACATACTATAAACTCAATAAGAGAGGGATATTCTGATCTCTGAAATGAAGTAAATGAAGTTTATGACCTTAGCTAGACTGGCACTAGTAACAGACACAGCATAATTCTCTTGTACTCAGAAAAAAGTAAATTAGTGTTTGGAGCTTCCTAGGCATATCATCGAAGTCATTATTATTTAAAAAAATAAAAACTATTCTGATTTCCTTTGTTAAATGCACACTTATTAAGTCTACATATTATATTTTAATATACTAATGTTACATAGTATGTGTTCAATGTTTATTAAAAATTTAACTATTGATTATAAATAAATTTAAAACACTATTAAGATATTTGAACTTTCAGCAGTCCTATCTCAATATTATAATTCGGTTACTACAATTATGAATAACATTCAGAGCAGAAGTGAAATTTCCTACTCATTAATTTTGCAAACATATTAATTAGAGTCACATCAACCTATTTTTTATAAAACTTTTTTCAAACTATGTACCTCAGACAATGACTGTAGTAATATTTTGGCAATAGCACACTATAAGAACCAAGAAATCCAGTTGCCATTTTCCTTTTTAACTACAGTTTGTGTGTAAAAAGATTAAAGACATAAAATATTTTGCTTTTAGTAAGGACTTGCTGGTAATAAAGGTGATATGATAAATTTTATAGAAAATTAATATGAAATATTTTAGGAAGAAAAATGGTTTAAAATGCCACTTAGTGGGATATAGAAAGATTTTTAAAATAGGCAAATGATAGTATTGCATTCCACATTCAGGGCAGAACATAAAAATTTAATGAAATTATTGTAAACAATAGAAAAAATAAAATTATTATAAAAATAAAAATGGCATTAATTAATTAGCAAAAAATGTTAGTTAAAATATCTTAATAGCAGTGATTATCTTTGAATAGAACCACTAACTACAAAGAAATAAGCGTTTTTAATCTGGAGCTTAAGAATAAGTAGTTGATAGGAAAGCAAAAACTACTAAGTAAACACATATAAGTATAAATAATGTAATAACTGTAGTTACAAAAAGGTAATCATTTTGCATTGGTTATTCTACCTATAAATTGGAAATCAATGGATATTAGTGAGTCAACATTTCAAACATAATTAAGAACTTGAAATATTAATCAACTTTTGTGTGACAATGAATTAAAATTATTTTGGAAAATATAAATTAATAAATGAGTCAATTTTTGTAAACAAGGAGTATTGATTAAGTGTTAAGCCATCTCTTGTGAAGCACTTAAAAAGGTGTGGAAGATCCAACCACTATTTGGCAGAGGATTATTATGGTTTAAAGAAACCATCACCTTGGTTCATGAGAGAGAGGTCAGACACAACCCCGTGTAAATCATGACTAATCTGAAAGAACACTGGTTAGGTCAGGCCTCTGATCAAGAATAAAGTAAGAAACAGATAATCAGTATAATTCCTTTTTTTTCTTCATGCATTAGTGAACTCGGGCTGCTATAATAAAATGCCAGAGCCTGGGTAGTTTAAACAGCAGACATTTATTTTTCACACTTCTAAAGTTCAAAATCAAAGTGCAAACTGATTCAGTTCTTGGTAGGAGATTTCCTCCTCCTCACTATGTCTTCACATAGTAGAGAGAAAAGTTCTGGCCTCTCTTCCTCTTCTTCAAAGGATACTGACCCCATCAGGAGAGCCATACCTTCATGACCCCACCTAAACCAAATTACTCCCCTAAAATCCTATCTTCACATTATGGGTTTATTATGGGTTTGGGGTTCAACATATGAATTTAGAGGGTACATAATTTAGTCCTTAGAATTTCACATCACCCAAGGATAAAAACTTATTTGTGTTTGGAGTTTTTAGGAAATGAAATAAACTTTCTATGAAGCATTAGAGAGATTGTGACTGGTGTTACATCTGTTATATCAGGGATCATGTAAGCATTGTCTATTTGATCACCAAATTCAATGTATAGGATTCCACTGTGATTTTTACAAGTAAGGAACATTATAAAAAAAAAAAAAGAGTCAAAGAGATAAAACCATATAGTTATTTAATTCAAAAGTATTCATTTCATGGAGTTATCCTGAAGTATACTCATATTCTCTAGAATATGAAAAATTTGGTATCAATCTAGGAAATTTATTGCATATGATGTTCTCAAAAGCTTTCTCCTATGCAAAACAGATCCTTCAGTCACACAAGTTGTCTAAGAGCAAGACTGTAATGCTATTTCCAAGAAAACTCCACTGGTTAACATGACCTAGCAGAAGACTGTTTTTGAGTTCTACAGAGAAGTTGAATCAACAATAATTAGGCACTTCCTACTACTTGACTAGGGAAAAGAAGTCAATCAGGGATAGTAGGTTTTGTGATATAAGGCATATATAGCACTGACTGCTATCTGAACCATTATTTGGCAGAGGGCTGTGAACCATGAGGTAGTTACCTTGGTTTCTGACTGGTCAACCACAACCATGTAGAAATCAAGACCAATGTGGCAAGACCCCTTAGTGCTCTGGGACCATGCAGTCAGAAAAAAGTACGAAAAAAGTAATAGGTGTCCCTTCATTCTTTGTCACATAACCTTTCTTTTTTAATGCCTGTTATAAACATTGCTAAAACAGTTGCTATTTAAGAGATTTTGAATTTTCAAATATGGTCTACAAATCATTAAAACTATTTCAAAAGTAGTTATGCAAAAGTTATTTTATATTTAACAAGCATTTAGTACTTAGTACTTATTATATAACTGCCATTGGTTTAAGGGTTTATTAAATATCCACTCATTTAGAATAGTTAGGAGAGGGTTCTACATTTTCCCTTCATTTCCTCTAGGATCTGAAGTATTTCCAGAAAAGTGTTTCAACTTACCTGAGGAAGACACCAATTTGAGTTTAATATTGAGAAGCCTCATCACCACTGTAACCATACAGGTTATGCAGAAAGGAATAGCCACAAACTGCTAAGATTTAGTCTGTGATTTATATTAAGAATTATATTAAGCATGCTAGGTAACACCGTATCTTAAGAATGCCCAGAGATGATTCTGGTAAATTTTTCCTCAGAATTTGTTAGCTCCACCAATTTACTGGCTCCAATTAGAGTTTCCCTGAAATAATATAAAACAGAGCAGAATGCATTCAACTCTGTATTCAGCTTCTTCTGCTAGTCACATGGTAATGAATGCTATGTTATAGTTCACATTAATACAATTTAAAAATGTAAATATGGACATTCAAAGCAAAAGCATCAGAATATTCACTTCTAATTGATGCATTACATGAGGCCGGCAATGGAGAATTAGAAGATTGTTCTTGTGTATTCACTAGGATAAAACTATGCTCTGTTCCCCATATTCCTCCACTGAATAAAACATCTTTCTCCATTTTTAAACTCTCAGGTCACTTAAAGCTAAATTGTAGGAGATAAACACTGTCATGCCCACAGGAGAAATTCACTCACTCCTAGTTAACAGGTCCTTTCCACTCTTGTCCTCTTTGTTCAAACTGTCAATCATGACAGTTCCCTCAGGAGTTAAATTCGGACCACTAAGTGATTTCATGGAGGCTACTAAACTGCCCGCAGAGATGAACAACTTTCAATCATTATTGATGTGGCTTTGGAAGACCGGTCCTAGAGTAAAAGGTTTTAAATCCCACAACCAACCTTCTGGCACTTCTGTGCTCTCCTGAAATATAAATAAATGCCCTACAGTAGGTGCAACCGGTGAATTGCCCTCCACGAAATTGAATATTTGGGTTGTATTAAGTAGCCATAAAAATGATATAGTGAAAATGCCTACTGTATGTTTAGATCAGATAAAGTTCCTGTTTACAAATTCCTTAAACTCAGCACCTCTGAATGCAGATACAGCATTATAAATGACAGCATCTAGCCATCCAGATGTTGCAAATAACTGATTTAGAGCATAATTTCTCTTTGGTGGAACAAATACTGTCCCCATTGCTGCAATAGCCTATGACGGGACACAAAATGGTCCAATTCTTCCCTACCCTTAGCTACACAGGGCAGAATCTCCATAAAATATTAGAAAATCCCAGGAAATGTAGAAATTAAGAATTATGGATGCCCTTTTCTGAATAGAACCAAAGGTTATTAATAATTACCATCTATTTGTAAGCTTGGTAAAAGATTTGTTAAGACCTTATGCCACAAATGATAGTAAGGAGAGAGTAACTGTAGGTATGAGATAACTATGCCACCTAAGTGTCTTAATTCACTAGACATCTATAGTCCCCACATAGACGTCCTACTGTTTTTTTTTCTAAGTTTTTTTTTTTAATTTATTATTTTTTTAATAAACATATTATGTATTTTTATCCCCAGGGGTTTTCTTACTAAGTTTTAATATTAGCATAACTAGTATAAATTATCAGACTTGGGGAGGAAAACTACCTTCATTTTTAACAATGCTGTTGTTGGATTTATACATACAAGGATCACTAATATTTATCAAACTAGTACTGTAGTGTATTGTACAAATTATCTATAATTTTTTTAAAGCTGATTAAGAGCACATTTTCCATGATGAACACTGAATAATGTATAGAATTATTGAGTCACTGTATTATACACCTGAAACAATGTAACACTGTATGTTAACTATACTCAAGTTTAAAAAAAAAAAAAAGGAATTTGTCAAAGTTTACCTTGTGATTGGGTTTCAGCCCATGGAAAGTATAACCAGCTCTCTTCTTTCTGGATGAGTAACTAAGCAGATATGTAACCTCTGGGATGCTCAGTTTTCTATCAGATAACTTCTCTGGAGCTGAATTTGGACTCTGATTTCTAGTGCTTTCCACCAGATCTTTCCCAAATTGCTTCTCCAGGGACCTCTGGAGATATAACACAGCTTCTGATAATATTCTATCTGAGATCACTGTAATTCTGAAGTTATCATGTTTTCTCAAAAGAGGTTCTTGTGAATCAACATACTGAAGAGGCAAGTGACATATCAGAAACTTGGCTGATATTTATCTCATACTCATGGAGCAATTGAGATTCTATAGGTACCTTGCCTTTGGTATTATGATCTGGTCCTTGAGTATAATGGCATGTTCATAATAAGGACCTGATATCATACAAGTTCAGGCATCTCGGTCTACACATGGACTTTCAGAAATGACTTTCATGGTTCACCCATTTCTCTTTCAGTCCTTGATATTGCAAGTGATACTCATGATAGCTTGCAGAGGAGCCAGGAAGACTATTTCGATCTAAACTTCATCTATATTGTACATGTCCTGTGCTCAGGTAACAATATTCAGTGTTGGAAATTCTCTTTTTCAACATTTGTTAGACATTTTTGAGATACTGCTACAATTTTTATTTGTAATTTCTGCTCTAAATAATGAGATCATCTGTGGAGGTAATATTCTGGGAAGGTCAGACTCCAGAAATTGGCCAATTCTACACAGACTGCTGCATTTATACAGAAATATGATCTACTGGGCTCTTATTAGCTTCCACACTGATGAGACAGATAGAAATTAATATTCATGGCACACACACACTGATACCAATGGTTTATAATTTACAAAGGTCTATACTAAACCAACATGAAAAGCTGTAGCCAGAACAGCTCTGTCTCTCAGAACGATAACGAAAATTGGATCTGCAGCTGTAGAGAACCCCTCCCTGGAGAGGGAGATAATCTACAGTCAGATATCCTCTTGGGGATGGACCCAGGGAAGCTTATACCTGAAAAGTAGAGGAGGGTGCTGGGTCTCCACTTTATACAGTCTTTGTCTTGCCCTTAAAGTCTTTTATCCTTTCTTCACATTAAAGAGACCCTTAACCTTGGTTTTTCATGAATTTTGGTTCAATAGAGTGGTCACTGAAGGCTTTCAAAACACATTTCACATACAAATTTTTCTCAGAACATGTTATTATTTAAAGTATTTCAAACTGATAAGAACAGATACTGCACTTGATCTTAGCCAAAAGGCCCTGAGAGATCATGTAGGTCCAAAATCTAAGCAATAAAATAGCTTTTAAGATATTTAAGATATTTAAATTTAAGATATTTAAATCTCTGATCAATGAGTTACACAAAACTTTGCAAAGAGAGAGAAAATCATTCGTTTGATTTTATAGATAATTTTAGTGAGAAATATGTAGTAACAAAATCAACTGCATATGTCCTATATCTGTCCTTTCATGCAGCTCTCATTTTCTTACTAAGTTAAATACAGATATGATGTATATTATGCATTATATGTATATATATATGTGTGTATGTATATATATACATACACACATACACACACATACATACACACATATATATATACACACACACACACGCACATATTTTCACACTTTTTTTTTAGATTTTTATTTATTTGTTTGACAGACAGATATCACAAGTAGGCAGAGAGGCAGGCAGAGAGAGAGGAAGAAGCGAACTCTCTGCCAAGCAGAGAGCCTAATGCAGGACTTGATTCCAAGACCCTGAGATCAGGACCTGAGCTGAAGGCAGAGGCTTAACCCACTGAGCCACCCAGGTGTCCCACATTTTCACTTTTATAGAATTTAGCTCAGGGTTTTGAACACATCAGGTGCTTAACTCTCATTGAGTTCACTTTTAAATTTGCAAATGAAAATTTTAAAATGAATGAATGGGTGGATAAATGTCTGCTATTCTTTTTGCTTCTTAAGGATATTATTAGTTTGATTTAAATATACACATCTACATCAACTCTACTCCTCCAACCAACTTCCCAACCAGGCAAATAACAATTCGATTTTTTTTTATAATTTTGAGATAATTTTATAAGACAAGACTAATTGGTAAATCCATTGCTTTCAATGACTGCATGATTAATTTTATTGAGAGTCAAAATTCCTGACAGAAGCGGCCAGAGATTCTGTGGGAGGAGCGTATCTGACAGGTTAACATTTGTAAAAGGCTCTGTCATATCTCTTGAGCAAGAAATGCGTTTTTTCCCTCTTGCGTCAACTGAAAGTTTATTACATCCTGGTACATATGTATTCCATCTCTGTATGGTTACATAGTGTACAATCACTATATTTGATATGTACATGTGTTTGCAAATATATATTCATAACTTTTGGCACTTCCCACCACCTAAATCAAATAGAAGAGCCTATGTATATTAAATATATACGTAAACCAAATAGGTTGAAATACACATTGGAAGGGATTATCATATTTCTATAAGTAAGAAGCATAATTTTGAGAATCAAAGTGTAAGAAATACTTTTGACCACTATTGTTAATGGTATGTATTTTTATGCATCCTTATAATTTTTGTGAAGTTTTGAAAGGAATACATGCTTACTACTGAATTAAGGAACATGCAATTCCATATTTGGAATGGATCTCATTATTTTAAAATGGTGTATAAAGACATTCCTCTCTACAAAAACATTTTAGCATCCATGAAACATGACAGATTCAAACAGGAAAGAAGAGCTATTTAAAAAATTGGATGGGAAGTGGTTGTCTCCATTGTATCAAGAAAAAGCTTGTATTTTACTGAAGTATAGTCAGAAATAATAGCTATCACTATGTAGCTATTGTTTAGCTGATAGCTATGTAGTTTATTCGGTAAAATAAAACTGAATATTGCTTAGGGTCATAAAAACAAACAGTAATGACCTCAGCTTTGCAAAGATTTATACAGAAAAACACAGATACTATAACTACATAAGTAGGTTTTGTAGGCTTGCGAGTCCAGAGGCCAAACTGATTTTTAAAAGAGTGCTGATACGTTTCTTACCCACTGCATATTCAGCAGGCATTATTTGTAGTGTTACCTGATTATCTCTAAGTTCCCATAAAACACTTTACATATAACAGCCACTTTTAGAGGACCATCTGCTAGAACTCTAAGGGCTCTCCAGTGTAATTCTTCATTTATAATGAAACTAACAAAGGCAAAACCCTGGCTCTTCCTAGGGTGACCCACGTCTGTAAGCCACGACCCACACATCACACAAAGTCTGCTAAGAATTTGGGCTGAAGAAACATATTGCTGAACCTGGAGACAAAACAGATGTATACTCTTAAATTTCAAAAACACTGGAGATCCAACAAAATGTAACCTTCAAAAGATGTTAACTCATTAATAGTTTTTATGACGCTTTAATGATAGCAAGTTCCTAAGTATGTTATTATTTTTAGAAGTACAGCATTCCCTTATTTGTAAAGCTGAAGTGAGTCAGAAAATCCATGCGAGTGTCACACACGGGTGTTTCTTACCTTCAAAAAAGGAGTTTATGTCAGATAACTTTTCATGAATATGAAGTTTTTTCCATGTTTTATATTTTATGAAATATAAGGAGTATATATTATAGTGATTACCAACAAGAAAGTTATAGAACAGATGCATAATTTAATAGATATAATTTAATATAATAACGTTATAGAATAGATATATAATTTTAAAAATAAAGCATTGAAACCTTATTTCAATGTAATAAGAGATTACATTTCCTGATATCAGATCTCAAAGAAGAATGTTCAGAAAATGTCCCCACATCATGAGTTTGTTCACCGTCGAGAACAAACTTCAGTGAGAATCAGCACAGACTTCCACCATTTGATAAATACTGTCTTCTGGCTGGTAAGTTAGTTCACTAAAAGACAATGAAAAACTAATACTTATTACCTGTACTCATTATGCACATTTTAAACACAAAATAGCAATATTTCAATGATGTCAGGGCTTACGTATGTTTTGCTTTGCTCATGTAGACCATGTGCTAAGACAGGGAAGACAACTTAATCTAAGTTGGGTGGATTGGTCAAAAGTTATAATTCTAAGCAAAGAAATGACATTGAGAGCCTGGGTTCAAAGCTAAAGCAAATGAAATGTCAGAAGTAAGAATACCTTTTAGACGCCTGAAAACTAAGAAGGAAAAAGAAAGAGCAGGGAAGTAAGAAACAAGATAAAACAAAAACCAAATCAGAGAATGCTCAAGATTTTTGGTGGACTGGATCCTGCCTGTTATCTGTTGAGTTAGTAACAGCTGCCCTTGGTGGCTCCCACATTTGTCAAATGCTTTCCTAGATGGTTCGTAAGTTACCACTGAATTAAAAAATACAGCAGACAAGGTAGTATTATCCACATTCTACAGACTGACACAGTTACACACACAGAAGCTAACTTGTCCAAGGGGACACAACCATGAAATAGTGGAGTCCAGATTCAGACCAATGACTGTCCCGTTCCATTCCATTATGCTATTATTTCTTATACCATTCACAACACACTTCAACATTTCAATACTGGAGGATTACGCAAGGAATCAGAGCAATTCAAATCTAAGGCCATTCCTTCCCATTCTGAGAAGATCCTCTCCTCTGAAGCACTAACATCACGTTGAAGCCATCATGCTGAAGCACTACATGATGCACACTGAAGCACGACACGTACAGTGATCCGTACATACGTCCACACATCAAAAGATGTGCCCACCCAGGCAGATAACCCCACACCTCTAAACTTCTGCATATACTGCGTTGTATTGTTCTTAAAAATTTGTCTTTCTGTAACCAAACACCTTTTATGACATAATATACTTGTAATCAACATGATATGTACTTTTTTCCACAAGTAAGGCAAGCAAATGTATAAGCAGAAAAATATTTTTGTAATCCCCAACTTAGTTATTTAAGAAATATAGTTGTTATCATGTTCGTTTACATGTTCATGGATATTTATCTTACTTTTAAAAATCTGGTTATTTAGTTATTTAAGAAATTTAATTTAGTTATTTAAGAAATATAGTATGTTTGTCTACATGTTCATGGATATTTATCTTACTTTAAAAAATCTGGTCATAAGTAATCCTTAAATTCTATAAAATATATCTACTTAAGTTGAAAAGATCAGTAAGAACCCTTTATTTACTTTTTTTTTTTAAAGATTTTTTATTTATTTGACGGGGGTGGGGAGCACAAACAGAGGGAGCAGCATGCAGAGGAAGAGGAAGAAGCAGAAAAGCAGACTCCCCGCTAAGCAGGCAGGGTTCCTCACCACCCCCCAACTTCCACACCAACCCCTCCCCTTCACCTCCACCACCACCACCATGTGAGGCTTGATCCCAGGACTCTGAGATCATGAGTTGAGCTGAAGGCAGACATTTGACCCACTGAGCCCCTTTATTATGATGATTTTTTATAATGCATCATCAGTCCGTTATAAAGGAATAGCAGTAGTCTAAAAATCATGGTTTAAAGCAAAACGCTTAATTTTATCGGATTCTTGATTTCTTACTAGTGGAGTAGAATGGGTTATACTTTTTATGAGATTAAATCCAGGGGTGCCTGAGTAGCTCAGTCAATTAAGCGTCTGCCTTCAGCATAGGTTGTGATCCCAGGGTCCTAGGATCAAACCCCACATCAGGTTTCCTGCTCAGCGGGGAGCCTGCTTCCCCTCTCACACTCCCCTTGCTTTGCTTGTGCTCCCTCTCTCGCTGTCTCTCTCTCTCTCTCTCTGTCCAATAAATAAATAAAATCTTTAAGAAAAAAATACAATCACACGGCAAACTGAAAAATTCTGCTTTAAAAAATACAGATTATTTGTACAGTACTTAGCATATAGTACTGTTTTAATAAATGTTAAATCAGCTTGTCCCACCACAATTCCTTTCAAGATTTTGTATTTAAATTGTTTTATATTTATACAGCAATTCAAAGTTCACAAAAATGCTCAACTATTATTATCTCATTGATTGTTACAATAACTGTGACAGAGATGGGACTTGTACTATTGGTGTTATTAACACAAAAGCAGCTCAGGCTAAAATATTCAGTGATAATGATCATCTAGCTATAGGGTTGAGTCTTGGGCCCACCAAGGCCTACTTTAGCTCTTCTGTTCTCCAACATTCCTTCTCTTTGTGATGCATACTAGTACAAACCACTGGGTTAACTCAATTGTTATTTTAATGAGGGTCTCAAGCACATGGAAAAATGTTTAACCTTGCTCATGAATTAGAGGATCTTATTTTCTTCTCAAGGTGTGTGAACATGGTATTAAAATTCTATTCTGAAGGATAATAATCTTTAAAAATAGTGTTTCTGAAGTACCATAAGACCTCTTCATGTGTCTAACAAGGCTTCCCTTTTTTTTCTGAATCATTTCCCTTTACAATGATAGCAACAAGAGCGCATTGACTCTAATGCATCATGTTAACAAATGTTTATTTAAATTCTTTGACATGCAGTCTTAGAAATGCCAGTCATTAATCTACTGCCAGGTATCAACTGGTGAAATATGTCCTTAATTTTCCTTCTTCAGAGAGGATTAGCTTTGTACCCAGGCCTGCCAGAGCAAAAACCTCTTTTATCTAAATGTGAAATACACAGGCATCAAGACCTAACGAACACCATGTGAAATACACATTCAAACAAAGTACTTTTAACTGTCTACAATAGTCTCTAAAGTCATTGGCTAGACCTCACCTCTACGAACACAGGGTAAGACACCTTCTTCGTGCCAAACACACACTGGGCCCTGCCCTTGGAGGGTAAAATAAACCTCCGTAAGCTGTGAAGTCACTCATACTGAACTCCTGTGTCACAGAGCAACAAAAGTGACAAAGACCCTATGTGCTTAATGAGACTGAACAATCCATACTTGATGGCAAATTAACAGACTTTGTACGTCCGCAGACCTTTTACTTCCTTCTAATTCCAAGATACTAACCAGATGCCACAGCCTGAATTTCAGACTGGAAGCCTTTTAGTTGACCTCACCCAACCACAATTTCTGTATATCGGTTCACTATAGAACTGCATATGTGAAGACTACATAATTGGACTTTGGTATCCCATAATTAAATAATTACTTTTGGAATAAAATGGATCATGAACGGACCAATGATGCCTATGTCTCAAAAACTGAGAACTATTAATTCAATTCTGAGATAAATAAATGAGAATGGAGTTTTATTTGCACTCAATTCTATTTCTAGATCTAATGGGTAAATAGGCTTTGAGGATAGTATCCGAGTGATTCTAGACTGTATCTGTTTGAAGTAAAGGAGATACAGCAGGCAAATGCAGGGTAGAAGGAGTGGGGCACAATACAAAGTCCACATTCATTAATTTGCCCACACAATGAAAAACAAAAACAACCTCTAGTTCTACAGTATGTTTTAGACACATTTTTCAAAGTACAGTGGCTTCCAGATATCAGCAAGATGACAGCTTTTCTCTGATTACATAAGTATATACAATTTTTTGTTAAATTGAGCTCTGCCTTGTGACAGGTTTCAGATGTAGGAACTTATATTACCTTTGTTGCCTTCAAAAGAGAGCAAAATATCTGATATCATAAGAATGTAAGAGCAGATTGATTTAAGCTGGAAGGATTCAATCTAAAAATGGTATTTCAACCAGGTAAAATTTTACATGTATTCTAGATCAACTAATACCTTTAAAGGGCACACACAGTATAGGGTATCTTATAAATGTAGGGTTTTTTTTTTTTGTCTATTGAATAATTTTAATCATATTTTTGGTTAAAATACAAAGAAAATGGAAATTAGTGTACCATGATCTAATACATTATTTTACTTTCAAAATCATTTTTAATTCTGAGACTTAGAAAAACTACATTTTTTTCCCTTAGGAATAATCATTGTTTCATTTAGCTAACTAAATATATTTTCAAACCTAAGAAAATCTAATAATCTAACACTTCACAAAATATTTTGATTATTAGTATTTTAGAAAACAATAATTTGAACTATAAACTTTGTAATAATTAATGACAAAAATAGAACTTGGAAAAATCCAATTTTCTGTGAATTAAATTATAGGTATGGAGGCAATAAGAGAATGCTAAACACACAGATTCTGAAATCAGGAGGTCTTCATTCAAATGGCAGCACCATTTTCAAACACCTGCATGTCCTTGAGAAAGTTATTTAACTTCTTTCATGTTCATTAACCCTATCTGTAAAATTGGGATAATGATACCACTTTTCTCATAAAATTGGGATGGAGATGAGGCAATTATTATTATACTTGGGTACATAGGAGACACTTAAAATATTAGTGACAGCATGGTGATCTAGTTGGAACAGAGATGGTCATTAAGGAAGAGTAATAATGATGCATAGAAATAAACCAGAAGTTTCAGAGGAAAGTATCATTCTAATGTCATGGTTAATTTGCTCAGTATTGACTTTGTCATTGGTACCATTAAATAGTGATTATGGAGTTCTATGTTATAATATGCTAACAAATATAAGGAAGATGCAAAAAATTACAAAAACAAACACATAAAAAAACCCCATAATAACAGTTACACATGAGTAAAAGTGACAATAAAAATAAAAATACCCACCATATATTGAATGTCTCTATGCACAAGGTACTATGGTCAACATGTTTATGAACCTTAGCTCTTTAACCCTACTGTCTAGTATTATCATTAAAATTTTAATGTATTTCCCTTTGTAGTTTTTCATTTATTCTTTCTTGGGATTATCATTTTTAAAATATTTCTGGGTTCTGGGATGCCTGGGTAGCTCAGTTGGTTAAGGTCAGACTCTTGATATTGGCTCAGGTCATGATCTCAGGGTCCTGAGATTAGCCATGTGCCCAGCTACATGCTGACTGTGGAGCCTGCTTAAAATTGTTCCTCTCCCTCTGCCCCACACCACTCTTGCTCCCTCTCCCTCCTGCTCTTGCATTCTCTCTCTAAATAAAAAAAAGGAAGATAAAAAATTTCCAATCACATTCAATTTTAGTTTTTTTCACTTAATATCAAATCATCTAAAAATTTGTATATTATTCCATGTTCCTTTTTATTTGAGTTATTTCCTTTCCTGAAAAAATTTTTAACTGATAGAAAAATATAATATTGTTAGTATATAACAAAGTAAAATAATACTGATGGGTAAAATGGGTAGCTCATTGTTATTTTCCTTTACATTTTTCCATTAATGGTCTTTAACACCATTTCATATATTACCATCCATTTACTTTTCCTCCTTTTTGAACTGCCTGTGGTATCATTTGTCCATTTTTTAAAAAGTGGGTTAATTGCATTTTTCTTACCTATTTTTAGGTGTTCTTTGCATAGTAAACATTGTAATTCTTTACTTCACTTAGGTATTTCCAAAATTATTTTTATCTTAACTTTATGGTGTCTTTCATTAGCAAATGGTTTTTATTCTTTTTTTTTTTTTTTATAAAGGCTTATTTATTTATATGAGCGAGAGAGCAGCGGGAGGAACAGAAGAAGAGAGAAAATCCTCAAGGAGATTCCCCACTGAGCACGGAGCCCAATATGAGGCTGGATCCCAGGTCCTGAGATCATGACCTGAAATCAAGAGTTGGCTGCTTAACAGAGGTGCCACCCAGGTGCCCCAAGGAATTTTTATTCTTATGAAATCAAATATATTGATCTTTTCCATTTAATTATTTAGGTTTCATGTCTTGATTAATATATATTCCTATGATTTTCTAAAACTTCATTATTTAATCTTTAATCTTTACCTTTGGATCTTTACAATGTTCTGAATATTTTTGGTTTGTATTCATTATTTTTTTAGGGTTAGAGTTGTAATTGATTTCTTACAGTTGGACGTCCCAATATGTCAATGTTACGTATTAACTATACTATTATTTCTTCCACTGAAAACAAATGAGGCCTCTTAACAGATTAAACTTTCATACAATTTGGTATGTCTCCAGAATTTTTATTTTCATTAACAGTATTTTCTCTAAGGCTGTGGCAACATTTGTCATTCTAATGTTAAAATGTATGGGTCAAAATATTCCTTAGCATTCTTCCTTCCCAAATTTATTCTTCAAAATATACTCTAAATTATTTTGGCAGTTACTTTAAGGAGTGGGATGTTTATTGGATACACATGCATCAAATCACCACATTGTACACCTGAAACTTACATGATATTACATTTCAGTTATATCTCAATAAATCTGGAAAAAAATAGACACTAAACATCACTTTTAAAGATGGGTAATTGAAGTTCATTCCTTTATGACGGGGAATGATCCAATCATGTTCTCAATGACCACTCCTATGGTCATAGGATGTCACAGCATGATCCTGGAATTACCAACCAATTACACAGTACAAAACAAAGTGATAATTACACATACAAAATGCACATGAAGAATGGGTCTTAAATGGAAATTGGATTAAATCTATGGACTAAAAAAAAAAAAAAGACCATATTAATATTAAGTCTTCTGAAACAGCAAAATTTTCAAAGCCCTTTTTTTGATGATTTTATGATATTCAGTGAATATTAAAGTTTTTGTGAATAACTTAACTCCCAGAAAAATATTTTGAAATAATTTGTTTTTGTTTTTTATTCATGACAAATTCATGTTTGTTTAAAAACATGTAAAAATCAGAAAACATACAGAAATAAATAATCAAAAATAAAATTAATTCTGTCATATTTCCTTCTAATTTATTTTTAACCAATTTTTTGCAAATAAAATTTTAGTATTTATTTTGAAACACATTAATATTCTATCATAAGACTCTACTTGATATTGGTCTTTTAAGTGTTGCTTATTTTTTCCCTATTACAACCATTAAGTTTATATCTTTGTGTATTTTAATTTTTATATTTATGATGGGTTCCTAGAATAAAAATGACTTTGCCATGAGATGTATGGGATTTATAAATTTTAATCATGTTGAATGTAACTACATTTGATTTTTCCCCGTAAGAACAGCCAGTAATTCAACACCATTTACCAAACAATCATTTGCTTAGCTAATGATCTGCAGTATATCTTATAAGATTTGATATATTCTTATATACATCAGAATTGTTAATTATTGTATGTATTGATTTATATGAATGCGAACATCTAATGGTGCTGTTATTCTATCTGCATTTCTTTTCAAACCATATATGGAAATGTAACCACTTGCACACACATAAGAGCTTTAGAATTATTTGTCATTTGCTAAATTATTTAAAAATATTTATCGGGGCTCCTGAGTGGCTCAGTTGGTTAGGCAGCTGCCTTTGGCTCAGGTCATGATCTCAGGATTCTGGGATAAAACCTGCTGAGCAGGGAGCCTGCTTCTCCCTCTCCTTCTCCCTCTGCCCTTCCCCCTTCTTGTTCTCTCTCTCAAATAAATAAAATCCTTAAAAAATATTTTTCAGTAATTTGGCATATGGCAAATAATCTAGATAAAAAAGGCGCAGAGGACCTGAATAGACCTTTTTTTTTTTTCAAAGAAAACAGGGATGGCCAAGAGACACATGAAAAATATGCTCATCACTAATCATTAAGGGAATGTGAATCAAACCCACTATGAGCTAGCACCACATAGTATCAAAAAAACACAAGAAATAACAAATATTGGTGAGGACAATGATAAAAGGATATGGACAAAAGGAAACCCTCATGAACTTCTGGTGGGAATGTAATTTGGACAACCACTGTGGAAAACAGTAGAGTTTTCTCAAAAAATTAAAAATAGAAATACCATACAACTCAATAATTCCACTGCTGATTACTCAGAGAAAACAAAAATACTAATTCCAAAGGATACATGCACCCCTTTGTGTTTATTGCAGCATTAATTATAATAGTCAAGGTATTGAAGCAATCTAAACATCCATTGACAGATGAATGGATAAAGATGTGGTGTATACCATATATATACAATGGAATATTTCTCAGCCATAAAAAAGAGTGAGATCTTTGCCATTTGTGACAACACAGATGGACCTAGAGTGTATTATGCTAAGTGAAACAAGTCAGACTGAGAAAGTCAAATACCATAGGATTTTACTTATATGTGGAATACAAAACAAAATGAAACAAAAACAGACAACTAAAAGCCAGATACAGACTTATAAATACAGAAAATAAACTAGTGGAGGGATGGGTGGAAAAAGGAGGGGGATCAAGATGTATAAACTCCCACTTATAAAATAAATAAATCATGGGGATAAGAAGTACAGCATAGGAAATATTGTCAATAACAATGTAATTTTTGTATGGTGACAGATGGTAACTATACTTATTGTAGTAAACATTGTGTATTGTATAGAATTGTCAAATCACTATGTTTTATACCTGAAACTAGTGTAACATTGCATGTCAACTGTATTTCAAAAATATTTTAAAAATTTTATTTTGATTGGATTGCTCTACAAACTACAAATTAATATGAGAAAAACTCCACACCTTTATAATTGCCAATCTAACCTTTAAAAATGTGGCTGGTATATTTTCATTTGCTTAAGATTTTAAAACAATTTTTGAGTAAAATTCTAATTTTTTAAATACATATCAATACTGGTCTAATGAAAACCTTAGGAGGTTTTTTTTGTTTGTTTGTTTTTTGTTTTTAGAAAATGACACCTGGAAGCCATCCCCAGAGATATTTATTTTATAAGAGAGAGAGAGAGAGAGAGAGAGAGAGAGAAACACAGAAAAAGAGATGTAGATTTAAAAACTGACATAGATCCTCTGCTATGAAGGAAGCAACCAAAAAAACTAAAAGGCAGTCTTTGGAAGGGGAGAAGATATTTGCAAATGACTTATCTGATAAAGGGTTAGTATCCAAAATATATAAAGAACTTATAAAACTCAAGACCCCAAAACAAAATAGTCCAGTTTAAAAATGGGCAGAAGACGCAAATAGACATTTTTCCAAAGAAGACATCCAGATGGCTAACAGACACATGAGATGTCATCAGGGAAACTACAGTGAGAAATCACCTCACACCTGTCCGAATGGCTAAAAAAAAGACACGGGAACAACAGATACAGCAAGAATACAGAGAAAGGGGAACTTTCTTACATCGTGAGTGGGAATGCAAACTAGTAAAACCAATCTGGGAAACAGTATGCAGATTCCACAAGAAGTTAAAAATAGAATTACCCTATTCATCAATTGCACTACTAAGTATCTACTCAAAAGATAAAAACAAACAAATACAGATTCAAAGGGTTATGTGCACCCCGTTTTATAGCAGCACTGTCAATAATAGCTGAGTTATGGAAGGAGCACAAAGGACCAGTGACTGACAAATGGATAAAGAAGAAGGGATACACACACGCACATACACACAGATCCATAAAAAATGAAATCTTGTCATTTGCACTGATGTAGGTGGAGTATTATGCTAAGTCAGTCAGTCACACAAAAACAGATACCATGTGATTTCACTCATTTGTGGAATTTAAGAAACAAAATGGGTGAACATGGGGTGGGGGTAGAGAGGCAAACCGGAAAACAGACTCTTAACTATAGAAAACAAACTGAGAGTTGACAGAGGGAGGAGGATGGGGGAGGGTTAAATAGGTGATGGGGATTAAGGAGGGCACTTGTGATGCACACTGAGTGTTGTATGTAAGTGATGAATCACTAAATTTTATACCTGAAACTAATTTACACTGCATATTAACTAACTGAAATTTAAATAAAAGCTTAAAGAAAAAATTAAAAAAAATTAACATAGATCAAGAGATCAATATAATTGAATATTTTTATATAATCATATTTATTCTAGTGGTTTTCAGTTTCTATGTACTGGTTTTCATGTTGTCTGTAGGAAATGATCATTCTGAAGTATATTATGTTTATGTCTCATTTCCTTGACCACGGACTTACAGAATAATGTTAAATAAGAAGTACTTTGATGACTTTAGCTGGGATATCACCAAAGTTTAGGTTTTGTATAAAATTATGTCAGCTGATAAATAAATTGTGTTCACTTGTGAGTACGTATTGACATGACTCATTATTTCAGTGTTCTAACTCATCTAAGGAGAAAGTTAAATTGGATGTGTAATGACATCTGAAGGGTAAGATGTATTTTTAAAATGTTATCTAACTTTGGAAAGCAAAAGAAGCACAACAATTTATATAACTGCCTTTTTAAAGAGCTTTAGAAAAATAATATACTTTAAAAAGAAAATAAATTAAAATTTGAATACAAGCTTAAAAGTTACCTCTTGGCAAATTGCATGTTTTGTAAAAACATTTCCTTACACACAAACACAAAGCAGATGCAAAGACTAGAATAAATATTCCACATATAAATGGTATTATAGACAATGAGTTATGTGTTCCATTCAAGGTTATGAACATGAACCTCAGAAGAACTAAAAGAAATGATCTGATCAAGTTTGACATACAGAATTGAAGATTATTGTTTGATATCATCTTGTCATTCCAAATAATTATAATATATGTGAGGGAGGTTGTATATTCTCAACTTAGTCTTGTCAACAAAATTAATTATTTGACAGAACTAATTATTTTGAGAATCAAAATCTGCTCAGGGGAGAGAAACTGCACTTTTACATGCAAACCCAGTTCCCAGGCTACACTGCCAGAACACCCAGGATCACATTTAATTTCCATTAGTGAGGCCAGTCATTGCTTTAATATGATTACACAATGTTGTAAAATGTTCTTTTTTTATGAAAAGCAATTAATTTTCATTTAGTAACATTTTGGATGCCAACTCTTTAGAAGTGACTCCTCGGAATGCAGATTTTTCTACAAATATTCACAGTAACCCCCTAAACAGTATTAGATTCAAGGAAATCCATGTGCAAACAATACAAAGTGCAAACAATACAACACAAAGACCTAGATTTAATTGCCATCATTAATACCATATTAATTTTGAATATTCCCATTCATGTCAAGACACCAATACCCAAAAGAACTTTTCTAGTTCCAGAAATAGAGGATAAGTTGTGAAAGAGCAGCACTTTAAAATAGTTCATTTAAAAAATTTATATATATAGGAATGAAATAAGCATGTGTAAATGTTTTTTCATCAGATTTGATTACATACTGATTGTAGATGTTATAAGTTATTCAGCCTTGATTATCAGTAAAGTTTATCAGATGTCGTGAAGTAATGGGCCAGAAAAAAGTTTGCAAAATAAATACTGCAGCTCTAAAAGACTAAATAGCAACCATTTGTAATATTTTGAAAACCAGGTTTCTTAAATCCTCACATTCCCGTTTTATAGAGAGTTGTTTTAAGTAAAACATACATGATGATAAATTTATACTGTTTCAGATCATCCTGGATGTAGAGGAAAAGAAATTACTTAAAAATCATCTTATTTATAAACTCTCAAATCAAGAGGATAAGTTTTTTCTCAGGAGATGCCAATAGGTTTTATCACCTCTCAGTTAAGTCCAAGATTAGGCCTTTTCCATGGAAATGGAAGGAATCACCAGGATTCCTTCTTGATTGGCTCTGCCTTGCCAGAGAGCTCCCTAAATCACATTACAGGAATACAACACACAAAAAGTCTCTACTGCCTGTGTTCGATGCTTTAAAAAGACAACTCCTTCTTCTGGAATCCCAATTATTCTAATGTTGTTTCGTCTTATGGTGTCACTTATCTCTCGAATTCTCCCCTCATGGTCCAGTAGCTGTTTGTCCCTCTTTTGCTCAGCTTCTTTATTCTCTGTCATTTGGTCTTCTATATCGCTAATTCTTTCTTCTGCCTCATTTATCCTAGCAGTGAGAGCCTCCATTTTTGATTGAACTTCATAAATAGCTTTTTTGATTTCAACTTGGTTAGATTTTAGTTCTTTTATTTCTCCAGAAAGGGCTTTTATATCTCTGGAGAGGGTTTCTCTAATATCTTCCATGCCTTTTTCAAGCCCGGCTATAACCTTGAGAATTGTCATTTTGAACTCTAGATCTGACATATTACCAATGTCTGTATTGATTAGGTCCCTAGCCTTCGGTACTGCCTCTTGTTCTTTTTTTTGTTGTGAATTTTTCCGCCTTGTCATTTTGTCCAGCTAAGAGTATATGAAGGAGCAAGTAAAATACTAAAAGGGTGGCAACAATCCCAGGAAAATATGCTTTAACCAAATCAGAAGAGATCCCAAATCATGAGGTGGGATTTCTCCCCTCTCACGATTGGGTGAGGGATCTCCTCTGATTGGGATCTCCTTTGATTGGGATCTCCCGATCTCTTCTGATTGGGATCTCCCAATCTCTTCTGATTGGGATCTTTTCTGATTTGGGGATAAAAAGAGGTTCAAAAAGAAAGAAAGAAAAAAAAGAAAAAAAGAATTTAAAAAAAGAGATTGAATTAAAAATTCAATCAAGAATTTAAAAAAGAATTAAGAAAAAAAAGATTGAAGAGATTAGGATCTCTTCTGATTTGGGGATAAAAAGAGGTTCAAAAAGAAAGAAAGAAAAAAAAAGAAAAAAAAAGAATTAAAAAAAAAGAAAATGAATAAAGAAAAGTATAAAAAAGAAAAAAAATATATATATTAGATAATCTAGTTAAAAAACGTTAAAAAAGAAAAGGGTAAAAGTTATAAAAAATTTTAGCAGAAGAAGAGAAAAAAAATGAAAAAGAAAAAAATTAAATTAATTGCAAGACTAAAAAATCACAGGCAGAAAGCCATGAGTTCCGTGGTTTGTTTTCTCCTCCTCTGGAATTCTGCTGCTCTCCTTTGTATTGAAACTGCACTCCTTGGTAGGTGAACTTGGTCTTGCCTGCATTTCTTGTTGATCTTCTGGGGGAGGGGCCTGGTGTAGTGATTCTCAAGAGTCTTTGCCCCAGGCAGAATTACACCGCCCTTACCAGGGGTCGGGCTGGGTGATCTGCTCGGCTTTGCTTTCAGGAGCTTTTGTTATTACAAAGCTGTCATCATTAGCCCTCAGGGAGATCCAAATTAAAACCACATTGAGATATCACCTTACACCAGTTAGAATGGCCAAAATTAACAAAACAGGAAACAACATGTGTTGGAGAGGATGTGGAGAAAGGGGAACCCTCTTACACTGTTGGTGGGAATGCAAGTTGGTGCAGCCTCTTTGGAGAACAGTGTGGAGATTCCTCAAGAAATTAAAAATAGAGCTTCCCTACGACCCTGCAATTGCACTCCTGGGTATTTACCCCAAAGATACAGATGTCGTGAAAAGAAGGGCCATCTGTACCCCAATGTTTATAGCAGCAATGGCCACAGTCGCCAAACTATGGAAAGAACCAAGATGCCCTTCAACGGATGAATGGATAAGGAAGATGTGGTCCATATACACTATGGAGTATTATGCCTCCATCAGAAAGGACGAATATCCAACTTTTGTAGCAACATGGACGGGACTGGAAGAGATTATGCTGAGTGAAATCAGTCAAGCAGAGAGAGTCAATTATCATATGGTTTCACTCATTTGTGGAGCATAACCAATAGCATGGAGGACAAGGGGCGTTAGAGAGTAGTAGGGAATTTGGGTAAATTGGAAGGGGAGGTGAACCATGAGAGACTATGGACTCTGAAAAACAGTCCGAGGGGTTTGAAGTGGCGGGGGGGTGGGAGGTTGGGGTACCAGGTGGTGGGTATTATAGAGGGCACAGCTTGCATGGAGCACTGGGTGTGGTGAAAAAATAATGAATACTGTTTTCCTGAAAATAAATAAATTGGGAAAAAAAAAAAAAAAAAAAAAAAAAAAAAACAAAGCTGTCATCATCAAGACAGCATGGTACTGGCACAAAAACAGACACATAGACCAATGGAACAGAATAGAGAGCCCAGAAATAGACCCTCAACTCTATGGTCAACTAATCTTCGACAAAGCAGGAAAGAATGTCCAATGGAAAAAAGACAGCCTCTTCAATAAATGGTGTTGGGAAAATTGGACAGCCACGTGCAGAAAAATGAAATTGGACCATTTCCTTACACCACACACAAAAATAGATTCAAAATGGATTAAGGACCTCAATGTGAGAAAGGAATCCATCAGAATCCTTGAGGAGAACACAGGCAGCAACCTCTTCGACCTCAGCCGCAGCAACATCTTCCTAGGAACATCGCCAAAGGCAAGGGAAGCAAGGGCAAAAATGAACTTTTGGGATTTCATCAAAATCAAAAGCTTTTGCACAGTAAAGGAAACAGTTAACAAAACCAAAAGACAACTGACAGAATGGGAGAAGATATTTGCAAATGACATATCAGATAAAGGACTAGTGTCCAAAATCTATAAAGAACTTAACAAACTCAACACTCAAAGAACAAATAATCCAATCAAGAAATGGGCAGAGGACATGAACAGACGTTTCTGCAAAGAAGACATCTAGATGGCCAACAGACACATGAAAAAGTGCTCCATATCACTCGGCATCAGGGAAATACAAATCAAAACCACAATGAGATATCACCTCACACCAGTCAGAATGGCTAAAATCAACAAGCCAGGAAATGACAGATGCTGGCGAGGATGCGGAGAAAGGGGAACCCTCCTACACTGTTGGTGGGAATGCAAGCTGGTGCAACCACTCTGGAAAACAGCATGGAGGTTCCTCAAAATGTTGAAAATAGAACTGCCCTATGACCCAGCAATTGCACTACTGGGAATTTACCCTAAAGATACAAACGTAGTGATCCAAAGGGGCACGTGCACCCGAATGTTTATAGCAGCAATGTCCACAATAGCCAAACTATGGAAAGAACCTAGATGTCCATCAACAGATGAATGGATCAAGAAGATGTGGTATTTATACACAATGGAATACTATGCAGCCATCAAAAGAAACGAAATCTTGCCATTTGCGACAACATGGATGGAACTAGAGCGTATCATGCTTAGCGAAATAAGTCAAGCGGAGAAAGACAACTATCATATGATCTCCCTGATATGAGGGAGTGGTGATGCAACATGGGGGCTTAAGTGGGTAAGAGAAGAATCCATGAAACAAGATGGGATAGGGAGGGAGACAAACCATAAGTGACTCTTAATCTCACGAAACAAACTGTGGGTTGCTGGGGGGAGGGGGGTTGGGAGAAGGGGGGTAGGGTTATGGACATTGGGGAGGGTATATGCTTTTGGGTAAATTGGAAGTGGAGGTGAACCATGGGAGACTATGGACTCTGAAAAACAATCTGAGGGGTTTGAAGTGGCGGGGGGGTGGGAGGTTGGGGTACCAGGTGGTGGGTATTATAGAGGGCACAGCTTGCATGGAGCACTGGGTGTGGTGAAAAAATAATGAATACTGTTTTTCTGAAAATAAATAAATTGGAAAAAAAAAAAAAGACAACTCCTTAACTGGGTAAAAGGTAGCAATGTGTGTAAATAAAATCTACATAAAAAATAATTCTCAGATTTTTTTTCCTATTATTTTAATTTTTTTATTCTGTTATGTTAGTCACCATACACTGTATCATTAGTTTTTGATGTATTGTCCAATGATTCACTGTTTGTGTATAACACCCAGAGCTCCACGCAATCAGTGCCCTCCTCAATACCCACCACCAGGCTCACTCATGCCCCCTCCCCTCTAAAAGGCTGTTTGTTTTCCAGAGTCCATAGTCTCTTATGGTTTGTCTCCCCCTCTGATTTCCTCCCCTTCATTTTTGTCAACTTTACTAAGTTATAACTGACAAATAAAAATTGTATATATTTAAGTTTACAGCTTGATATTTTGATGTATGTATACATTGTGAAATGATCTCACTTATACTTGGAATCTGAAATAATCAAACTTCTAGAAGTAGAAAGGAGAATGGTGCTTTCTCAGAGGCTGGATGGAGGGCAAAATGGGGAGTGTTGGTCAAAAGGTACAACGTTTCAGCTGTGCAAGACGAGTAACTTCTGGAGACTGAAGAACAGCACGGTGCTATATTAACAATACTGTGTTACATACTTGAAATTTGTTAAGAGGGTAAGTAAACATTCTCACAGGGGAGGGAAGGTTGAAGTAGGGAGTAATGGCTATGTGAGGTGATGGGTATATTAGTTAGCTTGATTATGGTGATCATTTTGTTTCTCTAAGATTTCCTAATAAATCTTATAATTCACTAATTAAGTTTTTACCCCTATTTTCTTAAAGCCCATATTTTATTGATAATAAGAAAGAACACCTAGTTTGAAGAAGAGATTTAAAAAATTCATTATAAGCCTACCCACCACAATGTAAGATCCACTTAAGAAAACTGATCTCCGAGACAGTTATTACAGAGTTCTTTTCACCACAGGCAGTATGAAACTAACAGATTAGTCACGGTGTTACGGAAAATCTTCCTCAAGTGTGTAGGTACTCGGTGCATAAAACTATAGCATCAAGCAAGAAAGAAGTTGTCTTGACATATTTTTTTTCACATAGTCTGTACAATGTGAAAAGGCAAACTGAAAATTTACTCTTAGCAAAGACAGTATGTTCTATCATTAAGCAAGTCTTTATTGAGCACCTACTGTGTACCAAAATGTTAGCTGTCCTTTACGGAGAGCCATTTATATGTCAGGATCACATAACACTCTTAACATCTTTAAATCATTATCTCAGTCAATCCTGATAACAATGTATAAGGTTGGAATTAATACACCCTTTTCAATACATCGGGAAACTGAGGCTCAGAGATAAAGTAACCTACTTAAGAGAGATCCTAGGTATCTTTTGGTAGAAATAAGATTCAAATCTAAGTCCGCACCATTCTGGAGACTGCACAAAATACTGTACTGACACTCAATTGTCTTTGAAAATCTTTACTCTTATTCAGCTGATTTAATTAAATTCCATAAAGAAAAAAAAAAAGGAAAATTGCTTGCATATTCTTCATATTGTATTTCTGCCCTTTATTCATAAGATTGTTTTCATAGTAAATGTGTAAAAAAGCTTTGCCTAATGAAGCATGCATAAAGTAGCATAAAAAGAGGAAAATATTAGCAAAAAAACCTTTTATCCTCTGAAAAAGTAGGAGCTCACTAATCATAGCTAGGGAAAAGGAAAAAAAAAAAACAGCTATGAATATAATTACCATGCTGGATATTATTTGAACTTGTTCTTTGGGGGTTGTATAAAATTTGTCTTACCCTCTCAGGAAATATAATATTTCAGCTTTCTGAGTATTGTGACCATGGTTCTCTTTCATATTCTTCATAATATGTTAACAGTGTGTTGAGAAGTATGTCATCATTACCCTACTCCTTTTAAAAGAATATACTGAAAAAAGGCAGTTCCATTTGGATATGAATAAGAACAAAATTTATGGAGCTCAATGAAGCTTTGATGATTAAACATAAATGTATATCAATTCTAGATTCTCCTACTTTCCCCACCAGAGGTTAAAAGTATTATTAATGGGCATATTCAATACTGGGAAGGTTAGATGTGCATCTTGAGTGCTTCATTTGAGGTCCCATGTTAACAAGCCCTGAAAGGAGATCCATTAGCAGCTGCAATGAGGCTTTTTTAGCCAAAGTAGGTAATTAATGGAATTATGAATAATGGTTATTATTCAATTCAATCACAGAAAATGACATTGAATATGAAAAGAAGGACTTGATATTGCCCAATAAAGTAGTTAGAATTTTGAAGAGCTAATCATATAATGGAAATAATATCCCCGGGGTGATGATCCTCAGGCTACAACACAAAAATGCAGGACAGTTTATTCATTTGGAGCATGAAACTTTTTTTATAAATTTCTAATTTCTAAATTTCTAATTTATAAATCTGCATATTATACTAGCTTCTAGAGGTCCCATGATAATCACATGGCTCTTGGTGGCTAATAAATACAACTGAGTTATGTTGACTCCTAACAAACAGGAAAGACGATTTCTTTACTCATCAACAATATAAGCAAACTTAAAAATCATTCATTCCCTCTCTAAAATGGTGTATATGATAGAGAAGAAAGAAAACAATAATCTATACAGTGTTATCCCTACTTATTTAATCTTAAGATTCTGGTACATTTTGAAAGGGTAGAAAGTTAACTTCCTTATCCAAAATCCACTCTTTCCACTCTACACCTATGTACAAATCAGGAAAGAGTAGTTAAATTGGTGAACTGATTTAGAGTCGTCGAATAAACCACAGCTATTAGTAGGTGTAGTCACAATGTTGTGAAAGATATAAACCCATACTTAGCTCCCTCTCATATGGACCTGAGTGAGTACATTGGTTCGGGACTTACAATGAGCCTTGTAAGTTCCCTCTCTCTTGTTCTGCCTCAGCATGCGAGTTTGAGAGTGGTATCATTGAGATGAGTTTCTATACCACGTTGTAGTACTTATTAGCTCTCTACCTACTACCAGAAGGTTCTAGGACCTCAAGAAGTTTTAATGGATGGTAAGAGGCTTCATCTCAGACTGTGAGCTTAAGTGGTTATCATGGTCTAGTTTTTTCAGAGTTTGAATTAGAATATTGAGCACTCAAGCAGCTCTATATAATAGCATACTTGGGTTCTTACATTTATCTTTCATTAGCTTCTTTGGGAATTCCAATAGAAACAAGAAGACTTCTGTTTTCATGGATTTGGGGGCCACAATACCATGGATAAAAATACTGAAACTAGCCTAACACTACACTGATTACACAAGAAGGTTGAAGATAAAACTGTAATCATATAATCTTGGATATAATTGAATGAGGTGTGAAACATTCTTGGAAGATCTGAGTCAGGGCTAGAGGCATATACATACAGATATTTAAATATATATGGATGGATAGCTATTTAGACAGACATCATAGATATTTATATGTAAGGATACAATCACAATTTTTTTTCATAGATATAGATAATATAATGTTGCTTCACTAAGAGGTTCATTCTGAGAATCCTATTATTTTTTTAAATGATTTAAGTATATACTTAGTAGCTTCATTTGCTTGGTTAGAGAATTGTGCCAATAAAGCCACGATTGTGAGTTGATTACTACAGAAGCATCTAAACAAAACTGAAAGGGACAAGATCCTGCCCATATAGTCAAACTTCCTCTAGAGGGAATCTACAGCGTTCCAAATGTCCTCCAAACCAAAACTGAACACCTGGTGACAGGACAAACTGGCTTGCCAACACTGCACCATGACTATATTTGACATTCCATACATGACCAGTCCTTCCATACCTTGCTTGTCTGCACAGAAAAGAGACTTGAGTCTGAATAGCGCAATCGAAACGAATACCACGGCTAAACCTAAAATAACAAAATGAAAAGAATAATGAATTCAGTATTGCTTTTGTTTGTTTTTATTTGGCGATTAATAAACTGAAATCCTTTGCTTTACCTCAAAGAGCACATTTTCTAGTAGAAAAGACGGGTAATAGTCAATCAATATATATACCTCCATGTGTCAGACATAGTGTTTTCACTGTGTATCTTTAGGTAGCTTAAATCTTACCAAACTACATAAAATGTTTTAGAAGTAAACAGATGAAGACTCAGAGAAGTCCCTGACTTTTTTAAAAGCACATAGTTAGTGAGCAATGAAGTAGTCTATCTTCAAAGTCTATTATCTTTCAACCACAAAATACCAAATACTGACTAGTAACTGGTAACTCCTAGTTTCCCCATCCTCCCTGCTTCTTTTGAAGGGATTCCTTATGCATTTGCTTCTACGCATATTAGTGAAAAAGAGACAAAGGCTAGAAGAGAAAAATACAAAATTCTTCTTAATTTTAGGGTTGTAAAAAGTAAGACAAAAAAGATAATTACCTAAAGTTTTCAGAGTGATGGTAAATGAAAATGAAAGGTCAGTAAGAGAGTTAAAACAACTTCCAAATACCATATGCCTTTCATGAATAAATTAGCTACTTGTTCTTAAAAATTTCCATATGCCAGAGAAGTACAGAAAATTATGAAATTACTTATTTTTATTTCAAGGTATGTTTCTTTAAAATGCCATCTTTTCATGAATATTTTTAAAATGAAAAATTAAAAAATAGTGAGTACTAAAAACATAATTTTTTTAAATCAAGAATTTTTAATAAACCATCACAAAATCAAAATAAAACTTTTCAAATTCATGTCTCACAATATTTTGCATCTCTCCACACTCTTCTAATCATCCCATAAAGAGACAGAATCTGTGTACCACTTTAGGAGCTTCTAACAAAGGCATATAAAGCATGCACTGTTTATTCATTTGCTGGTCAGTTTTCTTGGGGAAATTTGCTCTGAGCTGAAGTGAAAATCTTAGTCTTTGATTGTGTATGTCAAATATAAATGTGTGTTGTTTTTACTGTAAGTAGGTGTTGAAATTATATAATAGTGGGACCCTCTGAGAGTTTATAATCTCTTAAAGGGCAAACATAACCATAAATATGAAGATAACACAAGAAACTATTATATGCAATGCCTTGTTAAAGATGTATTCATTTGTTTATATAATATATACTTATTTGTATTATAAGTATTCATAGGAGGGGAAAACACAATCTTCTTATGGTATCCAGTATAGTTTATGGAGCTTGAGGCATTTGAATGCTGAGTTAAAGAGAAGGGATTTCAACAGATTAAAAAAACATGAACAGCTTCATAGAATATTCAGTTTGATGCATACAATACATCCATATAAAGAAGTAGTTTGGAGATCTGCTGAAAAGATAAATTAAGGTCAGACTGTGGATATTTTAAATGCTAAGCAAAAGGAGTCTGAAAGTAGAGAGCAAGGAGGATTTATTGAGGTTTCTGTTTGTTTGCTTTTGATGCATGGATATAATACAATATATAAATATTTGCAAAAATATTTTGTAATCAAATCTCTTAAAAGCTCTGCTTTAGTATACAATTGAATTCTAAGTTTCTTAAGAGTGGTTGCTTCTAAGGGCAGGGATTATCATTCTGGGTTTGGAAAAGAAAGTTACATTTAATTATATATCATTTATTTTTACTTTTTTTGAACCATGAATCTGCTTTTGCTACAACTTAAAAAGTAAGGTAGAAGAGAAAAAAGTCTCACTACAATATGCTTGAATCTTGCTTTCTCTTAAATTAGTACTTTTTGACAAGTAACAATGTTAAAGTTCTAAAAGAAGTTGGTTGTCTTATAGTTCTAAGTTACATACTGATACTATAATAAAATTGTGTGACTTCTAGAAAAATGCCTTATTTGTACAAAAAATGTTACCTGTAAAAGTAAAATTATTTTGTGGGCACCTCGGTGGCTCAGTTAAGCATCTGCCTTCAGTTTAGGTCATGATCTCAGGGTCCTGGGATCAAGCCCTACATCAGGCTCCCTGCACAGTGGAGCGTCTGCTTTTCCCTCTCTTTCTGCCCCTAACCCCAATCCTCCCTCATGCTCAATCTCTCTCTCTCTCGCAGAGAAATACAATCCTTTTTTTTAAAAAAAGTAAAATTATTTTTCATAATATTACAAAAAATAGTAAAATGAAGAGGATCTAGGAAGTAAACATAAGTGATTGAATCTAGTGCTCAAATAGAGACAGAATTGGAAAGTGTTATAAGAGATATAAGTGCTCTTGGACTATTTGCTTCTTCGATAGCAACCATGAGAGATCATCATAAAAACACAAGACTACACAGCAATTAGAATGGCCAAAATCCAGAACACTAACACCAGCAAATGTTGGTGAAGGTATGGAGAAACAAATTCTCATTCATTGCAAGTGAGAATGCAAAATGGTACAGCCACTTTGGAACACTAGTGGTTTTTCACAAAATTGAACATACTCTTATCATACCATCTATTTTTCATGTTCCTTGGTATTTACTCAAATGAGTTGAAATTTGATGCCCACACAAAAATCTTACAGCAGTTTTATTCATTCTTGCTAAACTTGGAAGCAACCAAGATGTCTTTTAGTAGGTAAGTGGATCGTAAACTGTGGTAAGTCCAGAGAATGGAATATTATCCAACACTGAATAGAAGAACTGAAGAACTGAATAGAAGAACTGAGTTATCAAGTTATGAACAATATGGAGGAAACTTAAATGGATATTACTAAGTGAGAGAAGCCATCTGAAAAGGTCACATATTGTATGATTCCAACCATACAACGGTATGAAAATGGAAAAACTCTGAAGGCAGTAAAAAGATCAGTGATTGCAAGGGGTTGAGAGGGTAGTGAATGGGTGCAGCACAGAGAATTTGGGGGGAAGTGAAAATACTCTGTACAATACTGTAATGATTTAATGTCAGTTTATATTTGTCCAAATCAACAGAATATACAACATCACAAGGGAACCATAAATGTAAATTATGGGTTGGATAATGAAAAATGCATCAACGTAGGTTATTAATAGTAATGAACATACCACACATTGGTAGAAGATGTGATAATAGGGAAGATTATGCATTTTGGGGGGTAGGGAACCTATGAAAAATGTGAAATATATACCTTCCTCTCAATCCCATTGTGACCCTAAAATCTCTCTTTAAAAATGTCTTTTTAAAACATCTATAGCCTGGGATGCCTGGGTGGCTCAGTTGGTTAAGTGTCTGCCTTCAGCTCAGGTAATGATCCCAGGGTCCTGGAATTGAGTCCTGCATCAGGCTCCCTGCTCAGCGGGGAGCCTGCTTCTCCCTCTCCCTCTGTCTGCTACTCCTCCTGATCATGCTCTTTCGGTCTCCAATAAAAACATAAATAAATAATCTTAAAAAAAAAAAAGAAAAGAAAAAGAGGACGTGGGGGAAGAAGAGAAAACAAACAAACAAAAAGCTGTCCCTACAGTTTCACCTTTTCTAGAATGTCAATGGTTGGAATCAGACAGTATGTAGCCTTCTCAAATTGGCTTCTTTCACTTAATTATATGGACTTAGGTTTCCACCATGTCATTTTGTGCATGGAAGGAAAGTAGGAAAGAGAAGGAAAAGCCCCCTAAGTAAAAAATCCAGCATAAAGTCTTAACAATTTGAGGAACTAAAAGACAAAATGTTGTTCACTCCTGAGAAGCAAGATAGACTTTTCAAAATACAGTTAACATGTAAAAAGATAAAATAATTAAGGGAAATAGAACAATGAGAAGGTCATAAAAAATCCAGGAGACAGAAAATGCAAATTTAAGACATATGAGAAGGAAACACATTAACTCATAAAGAAGAGACATTAAATTCAAAAGATAATAATAAAAAAAAACCTCCTAGGTTAAAGAAAGATTTAATTTTGCATCACAAAAATGCTAATTCCAAGCAAGATTTTTTCTTTTCCCAAGAAGTATACATAGGCATATCAGGTAAAGTTCCAGAGAAAGTTTTGTGACATCTAGACAAAAGTAAAAGGAACTTACAAGGAAATAATTGTATAGTGCAAGATTTCCTTAATTATATCCCAGGAAAGTAGAATATGGTAGTGAGAATACTAAAATGATTCTAAGTTTCAGACAGACATATGGTATCATTAATAGTGGTTATCTGGGTTGGGGACAGGTAAGGTTATGAAGTACAAGGAAATGAGGAAAAGAAAAGTGAGCCACATTTTTAAGGCTATTTTTTAAATTATGCTGATGAAAATACCATGTATGATATGCTTCCATTTGCCTCACCTGTACGTATGGGGATATTTACAGAGAAAGCAATATAGAAGACAGTTCGCAAAAAAGACTTTTTGTATTGGGACTTCAGAGTTTTAAAATTTTCCTACCTATACTTTCCTTCATGTGTTAAAGTTATTTTCACACATTAATTACATAATATTGGGGGAAATGATAAAAGTTATTCTTATTTTGGGGGGAAAACATTCTCCCAAGTTTTGATTCCTCCTAACGTTTCCCAGGGGTCTTCAGTTCTATTTACAAAATACTATGAAATAAATGAAATCCTTCCTCTACATGAAGAGCTCTAGAAATATGAATGAACATTAGAAATGTATTTGAATATAAATTAAAGACATTTCGAATGATTCTTCCAGGATTCTTCTACCTATCTTCCCTCCCTTCACAAAAATTGTTCACCATCTGCAGCCATTCTCAAACTTAAACGTTTCCCTAATTTATCTTCATCTGAAATTATGCTCATAGTTTTCTTCCTAAAAAGTATTCTTGAAAACATCCATTTCCTTTACATAATAAACATGCGTTCTCATTCCAAACCCTCTTGTAGCCCCTGACTTCCTTTCCTGCATTTCCCCGGAGTCAAATGTCTTAACTGATTTGTCTATTCTCATTGACTGCATGTTCTTATTAAACAGGTCCAGCCTTCAGTGCCTAGAAGAAACATTACAACACCAACTAAATGCTGCTTGATCCAGGAATTTTTCCAGGTATTACCTGTGAGGTCGATGTTAAATATTATTTTAGAAACAAGAAGCTATAGCCCACTTATTTCCAAGGTGGGCACAGGATGATCTGGGAAATGATCTTTATGAGTCAATTAAGTGACCCTCTCGGTCATGTCAATGTATGGCATGTAATCATCCTTCTGAGACTAGGGGGCAGGGAATAACTTGGCCTTCCACAGTCTGACTAAAGTTGCCACAACCAATCGTCCTCTGGTAATGAATATAATGAAGGAAATAACCTCAACTTAAAGAATCCAAGAAGCCACCAAGGAAGAAAAAAGGCAAGGCTCAGGGGTTCATCCAGGACCCAGAGAAGACTGAAGCTCTCTATTCAGGAACAAGGGCAATAGTAGGAACCAGGGCATCTGAAAATGGGCACCTCTGGGGTACTGGGTACCCAGGTATCTATCAGTGTGTTTTGACACTAACAAAGCCTCCAAACCCATAGCAGTTCTGGATGTTGAGGAAACCTCAAAACATTGGTATTAAGTTTTTTGCTCAAGTGTATAGGTGATAACTCATGCAGTTAATTGGACAGGTACAATATTCAACCATATTTGTAGTACTGAACTTGTGAAGCAGGTCAGACAACTTATGCTGAAGGAAAAAAAATCACATTTGCTACAATCATTTTCAGATGTGAAGTATTTGTACCATGAAAATAACTGTCTCTGTAAAGTGAAGTTATAAATCAACTCATGATAAATTATTTCCTGTTACTCTACCTTGCACGGATGCTAACACTTCAATCATTCTCTCTCTATAAATGCTGTTTTGTTTCCAATATTAATGCAAACGCTGAGTTAATGTTTCATAATCTCACTCCATGGATATAAACATCTTTTCTCTGCTGACTTCACAATCCTTTTAAAAGACACTGTTGCCTCAATCACACTTTTCTATGATAGTAAATCACTTGCTGCATATGTCTTAGCCAAACTGGATCAGTTTTATTTGCTTTTGTTTCTCATTAACACAGTTCGATAAATAAATTCATTATAAATAATACCCAATTCTTGTACACAAATGTAATAGAAAAGATGTTGGTAAACTTCTTCTGTAAAGGGACAGACAGTATACATTTCAGGCTTTGCAGGCAATTTGATATTTGTTTCAACTACTCGATTCTGCTACCGAAGCTTAAAAGCATCCATAGATAATATGCAAATGAACTAGCATGACTGTGTTCCAATAAAACTTTATTTACAAAAACTGATGGCAGGCCAGATTTGACCTCTGGGCCATACGTTGTTGACCCCTGACCTATATAAGAGGCTAGGAAATATTTTCACATTTTAAAGTTCTTTTTGTATTAACCAACCACCAATTACACAGTGTATTTATCATATAGCAAAGATTCAGTCAAAGTAGAAGTGCAGTAAAGCAGAACTTGACTTCTGTAAATATATCCAAAGAATTCTACTGAAGTGTATTAATTCCAGTTCTCTTACTTTTATCCTATAATACAGGAGCATAGCAAGGATAGAGCAGTGGGAGCGATACCCTTGGGTGCAGGTCATTCCAACCAGTGCCAGTAAAGAATACCTTTCCTGAAAAAATTCTTGGTCTGTCTAAGTTCTAAACAACTGCTTTGGTTATTTTTGAATTTTCATGTTTTATTATTGTCATGGCTGTATTTTATAATTTGTCTTTAAAAATTAAAAAATAAAAAATAAAAAAAATAAAAAAATACTGTATTCTGCATTAATTTAAATAATTTTATTATACTATCAGATTCATAAGTATTCCTTCCAAGAGAGTTCCTTTTCACTTCCATTTGTGAAGTTTTAGATCAGTGAACTCACGTTAGGCACAGTTCATCTCTCCAACCACTGTGATACTATATATGCCTGCACTCAAACAGTAGGTTAGATATAAACAAGAATGATATGGGTATAGAAATAAACCAAACTTGAGTTACCCCGTCTCTGTCATTCAATGAACGACCTGCTGTTTTTATGCATTTGTAAATTTTCTGAAATTTACTGTTAAATGGAATTTTTATGCATCTCTTTCAGATTTAGTCTCATATTAAGAATTTTTTCTGCTTTTGTGTATATCTTTTGTTTTATGTGTAATTTTTTAAAATCAAAACTAATAAAAGTGTTCTTTCACTAAATATGAGCATAGGTAGACCAATAATTACATTTATATTGTCTCCTAAGCATGAATATACCCCAAAAATGAATTTGGACCATCATTACAAATTTGTAGAAGTTAAAACTAGAAAACAGAATGTTATTACTTATTGTTGTAAATAAAATGTAGGTGTATTTCTCCTTTTATTAAAAAAATAACACAGTTTAGAAACTTCTTTTTTGTATTGAACACTTACTTGTTTTATTTTTTCAATTTTTATATATAATGGCATGATACAGATACATATATACATCTACAGATATATGTATCACACACATAGTAAGTTCAATAATAGAAAAAATTTCACTGTTTTGGTTTCTTTTTTGGTCTTTATGATAACTCATTTCATTTCATGGCTGTTATTGAGCACGTTTTGTTGAAGAGAGAAGGGAAGTCTTAATAATACTCCACTTGTGTGTCTAATACCCTCCGCACACTACCGGCACACATGATCACATGAAGAACTAGGGGGCAGATGGTGTGGGGTTCCGTAAGTCATTGTCAGAATTCTGACTCTTACTCAGAAAAAAAAGGAAGCTTTTTTTTTTTTTTTTTTTAATTAGAGAAGTGGCATGATAACTCACATAATAAACACACTGGCAGCTTTCTTGAGACTACGTTGTAACGGCTTACAGGAAAGAAAGCACAGAGGAATGGAAGCTGAACAGGAAGCTACTACAAAAATACAGTCAAGGCACAATGGTGGCTTGGCAAGAGTAATAATAGTGAAAGCTGGGAGAGCAGGCTTCATTCTGGATACTTTTTTTTTTTTTTTTTAAGTTTGTGTATTTATTTGTGTGGGGGGAGGAGCAAGGACAGAGGGAGAGAAAGCAGATTCCTCACTGGGCACAGAGCCAGCCGAGACCTGCTCCCAGGACTTTGAGATCATGACCTGAGCTGAAATCGACAGTCTACCCACTGACCAACTGAGCCACTCTGGTGCCTCATTCTGGATACATTTTGAAGCTAAACTCATTTAATTTCCTAGAAGGTTTTGGATCTGAGATGAGAAAAAAAAAAAGAAAGAAAGAAAGAAAGAAAGACTCCATGGTTTTTGTCCTGAATAATTTGTAAGAATGGAATTGTCATTACCTGAGATGATGAAGACTATAAAAGGAGCAACACTGGTGAGAAGATCAGAGATTCAGATTTGGAGATGTTGAGTTGGAGAGGTCCACTCACCACCCAAGTGGTGATGCCACGTGGGTAGTTTAGTATATGAGTTTGGAGTATGGGAGAAAAGTCTGGATTGGATATAAAAATGTAATAGTTCCCAAGATATAAAAAAAAAAAAATGAAATGCATCAGACTAAATGAGATTATCAAAGGATAGAGTAAGCAGAACCAAGGATAGAACCCCAACATTAGGAAGTTAGGACAAGAGGATAAGTCAGCAAAGCTGCCTGAGTGGGGAAAACAGAGAGGAAGAAGCCATCCATAAAAATGTATGTGAAGCTACTTTCTTTTGCAAAAGTAAGACATTGCTGGAAAAAAAAAGTTGGTGCAGAGTGCGTGTGTGTGTGTGTATGTGTGTGTGTGTAAATTGTGCACTCAAAAACACTAGCCATTGTTAGTCATAATTACAATGTCATATTTTAAGATAGATTGATTGGCCTATCCAATTCACAGATCATTGATCAAACTAGTTAAAAAACTAGTTCATTGCTTCATTGTTGCTCACCATGCTCCAAAATAACATTCACATGCCACTTCAAATTAATGTTGATAATTAGGTTTTAATTGGTTTCATAATTTTGTTTCCATATAATGAATGGAAATGTGGGGCTTTTATTGCTGTAGAATAAAAGAAATACCACATTTGTAAAAATATAAAAATAACTTGAGTCAATATTACATATATAAAATACTACATATATAAAAATATAAAAACAATTTAAGTCAATACTACAGATTGGCAAGCTATTTCTTTCCTCTTTAAGTGCCCTGTTCATTATTCGTGTTTAAGAGAAACAGTTCTACTAGACTACTCATCATTCCCTCTACACACCCTGACATTTCACACCTCCCTGCCTTGGCTTATGTTCTTTCCCTTGCCTGGTATCCTTCCACTTGATGAGTTCTTTCTCCTCTGAATAGCACATCCAGAATTATTAACTTCCTCTTCGGTTATCCTACAGCATTTTAAATATATCTGCATCATGCTGCAGTAGTAACTTACTAGATTGTATTCTATTTAATTGTTTATATATATATAATTTACTTTACCTTCAAGAACTCTAGAAAGATTGAAACCTTCTCTGTCCTTGTTACAACTTTCTTAGCTTCTAGCCTTATTCCTGGCCGAGTGGGCGCTCGATAAATATTTGTTAAATGAATGAGTTTATTGGATAATCCTTTCTTCTTGATTTCTAAGGTGCTATCTATTTCAAGAAAACCTGTCAACTTAATCAAAGTTTTTCTGTAAAGAAAGCTGCATTAAATAGATACCAATTTAAAAACATCTTAATTTTTAAGAAATATTAAAATGGAAAAACTATTTTATTGACGTCTCTGAATTGATGTAATTCAGTAATGTCTATTTAAATGGCAACCTATACATTAATGCAGAAACAGAAAATATATGAAATGGATGAATTAAAGAATGTATGAAATACTCCACAGAAAACTATATATCTTATCTTCTCAAATGACAGTGCATATAAAAACGGCAGGCTCTTGTTCAGAAATGGCTTTCTATTCCAAGCTCATCTGCTTTGGCCTCTTAACAATTTTGAAAAATATAATAGCTTCTATCTCTCTGTTCTTCCTTGGTGATAATTGCCCTCCCAATTAATCATCTCATCCTTTTTCATCAATTACTACATTTCCCACCCTCCAGCTGATGATGTCCTTGTATGGTTACATACAAGCAGAATTAAGCTTAAGGACAAAGGAACATTATTTAGGTGATTTGCACTCATTTGTGCTATTATTACACAGAGAGCAGAGGACTATTAAGGGGACGTTAAGATTTTCAGAGTATTAGCATCCTGAGAAAGTCATCAGTCACAGCATCATGGCCTGATTGACCACAGACACTCAGATATCTAGTGACTTCATAGGGTCTACACTGTAGCAGCAACTAATACTCTACCTCCCAAGAAGAAGATGAAAGGAAAACGTGATATGCCAATGCCAGTGTTGGAAAATCTGGTCTCTAGACTCCAGAGCAAAAATTTTAAGGTCTACTTTTTAGTGTATTAACAAAGCATTATACTATGTTACGAAGGGATGTAAAGGAAAATAAAATCACATTTAGAGGTAACGCTGAAATTTGCAATTAGGAATTGGAAAAAATAGGGTGCATGGGCAGCTCAGTCAGTTAAGTGGCAGTGGCCTTCGGCTCAGGTCATGACCCCAGGACCCTGAGATGGAGTCCAATATTGGGCTCCCGGGAAGCTTGCCTCTCCCTTGCTATCCTGCTCATGCTCCCTCCCACTATCTCTGTCTGTCTCTCTCAAATAAATAATAAATAAAATCTTTTTAAAAAAAGAAATTGGAACAAATTATTCTTCATTTAGTTTAAAGGCTGAATCTCTATGAATACTAAATTTCATGTTGATTTTATTTTAATTCTCTGGTTTATATTCTCTCAAGATCTTTTAAAAGCATACTGTACAGTGAAGAATCACAAAATTTTTATCATTTACCTTAAGGAGGTTTATTTAGACACAATACTGGAAAATAAGGTAATAAATATCTTACTAATCTAAGCATAAAATCTAAAGGCCTATGTTCACTGGGAAAATCTGCTTAGGACTTTTATCTTTAAATGTGAATCAGTGACTTCCAAGGGTGTCATTATTTCTGATAAAAGTGCAAATGCTATTAAACTTGTGCCATGGCATGCCAAATTATTTAGTTATAACGCAGTTCTTCTAATCATGAGTGCTTTAGTGGAAATCATTTTATATCTACAAAAATGAAGATGAAACACGGTTCTCTACAGCAATTTTAAAAATAAAATCAAGTACTGTAAAACACTACTGAAAAACATAGTCCCTGATACGCACAGCTCTTTGCTGTACTTCTAAGTTCTGTTCATCTCTTTTTATGAGTTATTCAGCTCCTTGAGTGTAGCAATTATAGACCAATGGAGATTTTTAATGTTGCTCAAACTTGAATGGAACTTAAAAATAGCTATTTGGTGCTGAAGAGTACAGATAAAAAGTTCAATCACTTACTAGTAAAAAAAATAAATCTGTTCTTTGAGCATAAATGAGCACACAACAAGGTCACAAACAGAGTAACACGGGTTGTACTAAATAGTCATTATAATCACACCAGCAAAGCACTTTCGCTACAGGCCATAGGACCGAAGATAGAAAAAACTTTGCAACACAGGATTTGTTTTTCAAAAATGTTATCTAATATGGGATAGTATCATAAGTAAACTCATCTGGAAAATTTTAAAAAGGAAAAAAAAATGTAATTCTTTTATTCTCAGTAATGTGAGTCAATGGATTTATTGTTTTTTTAATTGTGGTTTTGTTTATTTCAGTGCTTAAGTACTAAAGTAAAGCATAAGCATTATATTAACTAAAGAAAACACATGATGTGTAAGTTTTCCAAGTTTTGGATATAAGGTTCTAGAACAATATTAGAAGATAGTTTTTTGTTTTTTTTTAATTTCAGGGTTTTTTTTTTCCTTTAAGTTGGGTATTAGTAACATACATTAAAAATTAGCAATGAAATATTCAATATTATGAGGGTTGACAATTGTATATGTTTATACAACAGTACTCAAGTAAGAAATAGGGTATTTTTAACAGCCATAGGACCGAATAGCACATCCAATATTACTTTATCTTTTAAAAATGGAAATCTCCAAGGGACTAGATTGTAATCAATGTCTGGATTCTCAGTGAGAAAGTATGAGATTCTTCCATGAAGGGTATGCTAAAAAAAAAAGGAAGACTAGACTCTGGTCCTTCTTATCTTTGTTAACTATATACTTTAGCTAACATTGAATGTCTGTTTACTCTGTACAGGGAATAACAAAGCAGTTGTTGAAGAAACCACTGCCTCTTTAAATCAAAGGAATCATTTTATTTAATGGACTTGTTTTGTTGATAATATATTTAAGCAAAGATTTTAAGTCCTAGAGTTACCATTTTGGCTAATGCTCAGGTATTTACTATGAATTAAAAAAAAAAAAAAAACAAAAAACTAGAAACTATCTAAGGATATCTGATTGTATATAAACTATTTTCAAATTCAAGTATTAGTAAGTTTAACTAATAACATAATGCCAAATTCAGGTTCTTAAAATTTGTCTTTAAATAATTAAGCATATGTTTAATTAAAACCTGAAAATTTTCAAATATATTAATAACCTAATTTAATATCACTGGAAATTTGGATTAATCAAGTAATGCTCAGGTAACTTTTAGAGGTGATAGAATGTTTATGGCACAAATGATGTCTTAAAAATGGTTTGTTCTCAGATTCTAATTGTCCTTGCTCTGGCCAAGGCTTTTCTACAGCACCTTCTGTTGGCACACTGAACTCCATGAGTGCTCTTCATAATAGCTGGTGTATATTCTGTAGCAAATATGCTTAGAGATCTGTAAACTCAGATGACATTAAACATTATGCTAGTATGGGGAACCTGGGTGGCTCAGTGATTAAGTGTCCAACTCTTGATTTTGGCTCAGGTCTGCCGCCCACCCCAACCCCCACTCCCATTCTAAAAACAAAAACATTACACTAATGTAAAAAAATATTAACGGAATATGGAAATAGTCAACTTATTTTAAACCTTTTTCCCTGAACACTTTTATTTTACTAGCTCCTCACTTTATAAGGCCATCCATCAGTTGCAGAGGAAGCTAATTACAACCAAGATTATTAAATCTACCTTGGGCACACTTTCATGGTTGTGCTTTATTGCTCAGAAACAGCAATCTGTAGGGATATAAAAGTCATTTCTGCTATTACTGGTGCTTCTACCTTCTAGGAGGACCTTCAGAAAATGGTTTCTCTTTTAAGACCAGTAAGAATTCCAACACTCTCCTTCTATGTTGAACCCTAGCTTATTACTACTTTCTTTTCTTGACTTTCTTTTCCTCATCTCTTCTTGACTTATTTGCCTACATCCTCCAAAATTCCCTGTATATTTTTCTACAGAGTAATTTCTCCTACCAGGCTTTTAAGTTGTTTTTCTTCCTCTATCCAATTTAGGATGTGCACACAAGTCCTTAATTACAAAGCCAAAGGCAATCATTAAGGTGCATTCCTAAACAAAGACAGTTGTCTTCCTAAGGGAATCCTGCAGACAGATCTTAAAGTAAGCATTTTCCCCTCACTGAGACAACATCATTATAAGCACAAATGTACAGTCAAACTCCAGAACATTAACCCATTTTAGTTTCCTTTTGATAATGATGATGAGTCATAGTCACGAGTTAGGTACAATCAAAGCATACCTTTCTCTTTTCTCTTTCCCAGCTTTTCATAATGTTCCAAATTTGAAATGTATATTAGATGGGTATCTCTTGACCTGTACAGAATAATGTTATCATTTATATAGATTTAAATATAATTAATAATCAAAGCCCATTTATTTGACAACAGTAATAGCAAGAGGCCAAGAGTTAGGCACCATGGGTCAACTATTTCATATATGTTAGACAACTAAATTAGAAAACACTGTTAATTATTACAAGCAGGGCATATCCTAGGTGCTCAAGAAATATCTGTGAACTAATTGACATCAATTCTTTTAGAAACAAAAACAGTTCCCAGTATGTGCACTCTATTGTACTCATCCTGTCTCTCTCTCTTTTCAGTAAGGTTAGTAGTTCATAATGCTATTATTGCATCAGTATGGATTTTTTTCAAATCAGCTTTGAATTCCAAATCTCAAGATGCAAGTTCTAAGTTCAGCCAAATTTAGTCTATAACAACCACTGGACATTAAATTGTGCCTTGATGATCTGAAGTGGTTCATGTTTCTGAACCCTCAGCAGATAATCTACTCTGAAGAGATTAGCTCAAATGGAAAATAGCTGGATTGTTACTAAAAGGAAACTTGAGTATTATGATAACCTTGTTTCTAATGTCTGGAAATCACACTTGGGAGGTGGGCAACAGTATAAACAGCAGCCAAGTAATCCAAAGAGAGAAAGTGCACTTGGGCTGTACAACACTTCTTCTCTCATATAGTTATAATTACTAATTATGCCAACAATAAATGAGTTTCCAGAACAAAGATGTTAAAAACCATCAACTGATTGACTAACTTAAAGATATGAAATAAAATGATTTTTTAAAAAGATTTTATTTATTTATCAGAGAGAGAGAGAGTGCGAATGCACAAGCAGGGAGGGGGCAAGGCGGAGGGAGAAGCAGGCTCACTGCTGAGCAAGGAGTCTGACTCCAGATTCATCCCAAGACCCTGGGATCATGACTGGAGCTGAAGGCAAACTCTCAACCGACTGAGCAACCCAGGCTCCCCTGAAATAACATGATTTGAAATAACTTATTACAAAGAAGGAAAGAAAGAAAGAAAGAGAAAGAAAGAAAGAAAGAAAGAAAGAAAGAAAGAAAGAAAGAAAGAGAAGGGGAGGAGGGAGGGGAGGGGAGGGGAGGAAGAAAGAAAGAAAGAAAGAAAGGGAAAGTAAATGAAAGGAAGGAAGAAAAGGAAAGGAGAAGAGAAGAGAAGAGAAGAGAAGTAAAGAACTACGTTCATTATTTTCCAAAGTGATACTAATCCTTAGTTTTTGAATGTCAGGTACCACTTGAATCCTAAACACAGTTTCCAGTTACTCTGGGAAAAGAAACATGTATCTCTATTGTGTTTAATGAAATGCTTGGCCCATACTTTTCTTGTGATATATAAAAGTTTATGCTCTGCTGTCCATCTTTGATTACAATGTCTATGGGAGGAAGCATGAGAAATTGATTTCTGCATTCAAAACGGGAACCTCATTTTAAGCATCCAATCATCACGTAACATTGGTATATGATGATAATGGACAGTTAAGATCTTTGGGGAAAGGATGGTACACACAGTTGGGGGTAATTTAGGATAGTTTAATAAGGGATTGTTTGTGAAGGTGTATGAGATGAAGAGGACTCCACAAGACATGTGCAGCCCCCTGTGTGTAGTGTCTGAAGGAACATGGGAGGCCATGGTAACACAGCCTGCAGAGAGTACCTGAAGAAGAGAACCTCAGGGCAAAAAATGTGCTGGGGGTGGGGGGAGAGGAAGAGAGAGGGAATGTGAGTGCGCCAAGACTGTCCTGCACAAACAGATGCATGGTCATTTTAATTAAAAAAACTCATTAAGGTAACATCCAGAACTTTTTTAAAAATTACAGAGGAATGGTTTCTATCACCAAGAATTCTGATTTGTCTTATTAAGGGTAGGGCCAAGCATTTGTAAATTTTAAATCAAAAATAGATGATTGTTACATATAGACACTATTGATAGACTGCTTAGCATTTTTGCTTGTGCAGAAAGTAATTATCATAGCAAAGTGGATATTACAGTTATTTTCATTTAGACATTTAATTAGATTTCCTTTTCTGTTCTCCTGTGTCACTCAGTTGCTTTGCTCTGTTAGAGCACATGTTATACTGCTTTGTATTTTTAATTTATTCATCTCCTCCATTTGGCAATAAATTTTCACCATTGGATACAATCTTTTCACCATTTTAATCAGGATGCATTTATGGTCTTAGTAGTCCTCCATCAGTGATTCTGAGTGGACACAGAGGTAGATTTTGTTAAGGAAAATAAATGACACACATATCAGCATATATAAAACTCTTGGTTTACTTTTTAAAAGTTTTTAATAAAGATTTTTTAAATGTATTTGACAGAGAGAGAGCAAGCACAAGCAGGGGGAACGGCAGACAGAGGGAGAAGCAGACTCCCTACTGAGCAAAGAGCCTGATACGGGGCTAAATCTCAGGACCCTGAGATCATGACCTGAGACGAAGGCAGAGGTTTAACCTACCGAACCAACGAGGCACCCCAAAACTCTTTGGTTTTTAAATCAAATTTGTAATCAACAACATTAGTACATTTTCTGTACTTGAAAATACAGAAAATGGCAAAGGCTTTACCCAGTAACTGTTCACCAAGACTTCATGCTTGAAAGGAGTGAGAAGGGAGTCTTAAAAAAGGGAAAGTGTGAAATGTTTTATCTCTGAAATTTTTCAAAAGTTCAACAAATATTTTTGTTGGAAACAATAAAAAAATAGTAAGAATTAGTCCTCACCTATTAAAAAAAAGGAAATTCAATTCTGATATTCTTATTCATGTTTGGTCAGATGCAATGATTGTTGAAGCCTATTTGACAGGTGTCATATCTTCCTCTGGATTCTGAAGAGAGTTAAAAATATTGCTGATAGTCGTTCTATAAGAAATAATACAAGAAATATTGTCTTTGCTTGGAGAATCAGAATGAAATGCTGAAAATCACTTTCTGTGAAGCCATAATGCAATTCTTTCACTGAATTTCAACTTTCAAAAACTGCTTAGTATTTTTGTCACTGCATAAAGTGATTATACAAGGGAACTGGAGGTCCCCATCAGTAAATTTAGACATATAAAGTGTTTATGATAAGAAAGACACAGGGTTAGATACTAAAGGAGACACTGTCTCCTAGCACTTACAATGTGGTTAAAAAGAAAACATGTGGATACATGAACAAAGTACAAAAAACAGAAGGCCATGTGTGAGGTTAAAATGACAAATACAGCCATCATATAGACAATATGAACAGAACAAGTTCAGGCTTCCTCAAGAAAATAAAGTATGAGTACAGTTTGTATCTTACAAAAGGATACGTGGATTGGACAGAAGCAAAGAAAGTGGCCTTCTATGACCCTAAATTTTTATCACAACATTTTACCCTGTGTAAGGAACATGAAGGCCTTCCCTGTGTTCCTTTTATTCTGTATTATCTTCTTGAATCCTCACCTTCCAAAACCATGCCTTAATCACCACATAAAAGTCGAATGCTGCAGAACTGGTTTTGCTATAGATGCATTTACACCTGAAGTCCAGGTGTGGTTATGGAAGTTATCTACCGGAGCTTTGCAAACAGAAAATGCTCAACACTGAAGAGACTTCTTTCTAAGGCGTACTCCTTCTAGCAGTTGCTACGTCATTACATAGCTCCAACATTTTCCCCAAATCAATAACATATCAGAAGCCTGGGAGAGCACAACAAGTGTGTTTGCTCTCATTCCATGGATATCTTTATAATGAGAGTAATGTATTTGCGGAATGAGGCAATGAGAAAAGAAAGATACTGTTATTGATAGACAGGGGTTGGAAAAGATGGTAAATGGGAGACAAGAACCTTCAGGTATCAGGAGAAATAAGACACAGGCTCAAAATCTTTAGAAATTATTATCAAGTAAACCTCTCTGTTAACCTCAAAGGAAGAACGATTAAAAAAAGAAAAAGAAAAGAAAAGAAAAGAAAAAGCTGAAGGAATAGAAATTTGATGAAAATTTTAAAAAGCTGAAGAATAAAATACTTCAACTTTCTTGATTTTGATGTTTTCAGAATACAATACAAGATTTTCCACAAAAGAGTTAAGGCATTGTGCATAGAAGTGGGAACTTGAAAAGTGTTTTGACTATTTAGTAGGTTGATAAAAGTATTATCTAGAAATGATTCAATGGTAACTTTCCCTTGATACACATAATCAATTGGACATATAAAATAGAATGACATTTTTCTCACATTTTAATCAGCTTGCCTCTGACCTCTCCATTCAGGTCAGAACCTCCACTAAAGGGCTCCTTTATAACCATGTGCCTCTCCTTTCTGGCGATTTCCCATATGAACTGATTCGTATGCCTATATGTCTCCCCTACCACTACTTGATCTCAGACTATAAGATGCAGGAAGTCAGAGACTATCCAATTTTATCCATTTTAACCACTGACACATAGCTAATAACTCAAATATTTGTTGAATGAATGTGTTATTAGTATAATCCTTCTGACCTCTTAAACTGTTTTGTATTTTACCTTGTATCACTTAGTAACCTTACTGCCAAACTGAACATCCTCTATATTTTAAGTCCTTTGACTAAATAGTAATTTTACATATCGTGCATTCAACCTAGAATATGCCAACCTGATATGCTTTCATGAAAGTGTTTATTCATCAATACAACTGACTCAATCCACTCCAAAGTCAAGAGACAACAGCAACTGCAATAAGCTTAAAAAAAAAAAAAAATCCTAGAGACCATACCTCCAGTAAGTTCTTTAGCCACAAGGTTAAAAAAACATGTTCTTTACCAGAAATTTCTTTTTGTGTTTTTGCCTAATTTACCAGCTATCAATTATTCACAATTCACAATCCTCATTTCAAAAGAAAAGAAACTATCATAAATCACAATCCTCATAAAAGAAAAGAAATTCATAGTTTCTTCTGCATATGTCTAAACACAATTTTCTATCTTTCTAGCCCTTTACTAAGCTAGAGCAATTTGCCCTCAGAAATTTTATACTAGACAATTTTCTAATCAATCTAAACTTGTTTTATACATTTTTAATTGTTTTTAAAATACAGTTACCTTTTTAGAGTCTAAGGTAACACTCCTAGCACATTCGTATATGTATTCGTATATTCTAACATTATTGACCTAAGTGGATTTGCTACTAAATGCAAAATTTTTCTTTGATATTTTTATTTTTTTAAATTTTTTCAATTTATTTATTTTCAGAAAAACAGTATTCATTATTTTTTCACCACACCCAGTAAAGTCTTTTTATGATGAGCACTGAGTAATGTGCGTAAGTGTTGAATCACTATATTGTATATGTAAACTAATATAATACTGTATGTTAACCATACTGGACTTAAAATACAAAACCTAAAAAAAAAAAAGGGTAAATTAGAGTTGTCTTAAGAATGTGTAACACAATGAGGCATCTGGGTGGCTCAGTGGGTCAAGCATCCTACTCTCACTTTAAAGCTCAGGTTGTGATCTCAATGGTCACGGGACCAACTCCTAGTCTCCCTTTTCAGTAGGGAATCTGTTTGAGATTCTCTCCCTCTCTCTCTGCCCCTCCCTCCACTCTTTCTTTCTCTCTCAGAGAGATAAATCTTAAAAAAAAATTTTGTTGCACAAATATGTTACATATTGAGAGTTTAATTCTTTTTTTTTTTTTTTTTTAATTGAACTCTTTCTCCAACCTGGGGTTTCCACTTACCACCAAGAAACCAAGAGTCAATCGCATGATCTACCAACTCAGCAACCCAGGTGCCCTGAGAGTTTAATTCTTCAAAAAACCTGAATAAGGCAGTTTCAAAAGGAGAAGGAGCCAAAAATAAATCAAACTATTTATAGATGGATTATTCTAGAGGAACCTGAACACTCCTCTCCTTCCACCCCTCAACCCCATAGATATGCACAAGGATGTAAAGAACTAAAAGAAATTAATTTATCTTCCTTATTTTTCCTTCCTTTTTGGCTGAAAGAGTACTAAAGCTGTGACTCACCAAGGTCAAGGATTTTGGTATGCCACAAGAACTTGCAGCAACATTTCAAAGACAATTTCATTAAAATAAATTCTTGTAAGTGATTAGGTAGGTAGTCCACATAAAACAGTTTCCTGAATAAAACAATGTTTTTGGAGCTGTCAAAATAAAGGAGAGATTTTGGGAAAGAATAAGTAAGTCAAAATCTTCTTTTCTTTGTAATCCAATCTCTAAATAGTGGCCAGACTGATTTCACTAAATGATCTGAACTCATGTACCTTTTTTTTAGATTTGCCCTCACATTCCAGTAAATCTCTTCACTGCCCTCTGAATAAAGAATTATCTTCACTTGTATTCAAATTTCTCTGATTCGATCTAACTCCTTCCAGCCTGATCTACCCCAGCTCATTTATGCATTTTATGTATCCCAGTCAAATGGAGTAGATCCCAAAACACTAAATATTGTTCTTGACCCTCTTGTTTCCCATAGTTCTCTTTGACTGGAATTCTTTCTATGTCCCAAACCTACTTCTCCTTTAGCTCAATTTAAAGCCTTCCTCATACCCTCAGAAGAACAGTTCCACTTTTCTGAACTTCCTTGGAACTGTTATCTTCATCTTTCTTCTGCCATCATTTGTCTTCTTGTTTTATGAAAATTCAGATTTTATCTCTCTTAGAAGAGAAAATGAGAGGCAGCAAACCTACACATATGGCTGGCTATGTTACAGCCAAAGATACAAGAGGTTCTGACTGACTGCATAAATGGTGAATGACTTGAATGATCAAATGAAGGAATAAACTGCAAAAAGCAATTTTTCCAAGTCCCTATTTACATAACTGCTCAATGGACAAGAAATTAGCCAATCCAGAGTAAACTATCAGAATATTTTGTAGAAAAGGACAACGATTAATGTACTGATCATGAATAAAGCCATAAAAATGTTTCCACTGAGAAATCTGCAATTCCATGTAATAGACACACTCATTTCTATGTATAAGCCATTGCCCAAGAATTATAATGTGATATACCACCAGATTTCTTTTATATAACTAAAATTCCATGGTATTCTTTTTTTTTTTTTTTTTAAGGGTTTTATTTATTTATTTGAAAGACAGAGATCACAAGTAGGCAGAAAGGCAGACGGGGGTGGTTTGGGGGCGGGGTGCGGCGAGGAAGCAGGCTTCCTGCTGAGCAGAGAGCCCAAAGCAGGGCTCAAACCCAGGACCTTGAGATCTTTACTTGAGCTGAAGGCAGAGGGTTAACCCACTGAGCCACCAAGGTGCCTCCATGGTACTCTTTTTAAGAATAAGTAAATGTCCCAAGAACATCACCAATATAATTCATTTTATCCTCATAACATCCCTTGAGAAAGGCTAGTATCCCCATTTTATAGATTCAGAACAGATGCTTACAAAGGTTAGGAAATCGCCCAAGGTCACAGTTAGAATATACAATGTCTGTGTTGCATCTTTCAAATAAGGTTTGCTATGTAAAACACCTTTTATTTATTTTTGTAGAATGTGAGCTGGATTACAATTCCATACGTCCAAATTTATGGCAATGTGACGTTTGGGAGACTGAGAAACTTCTAAGCCTTTCTGTTATTTTTTGTTTTACTTTAAAAAGCTTCAAATAAAAAAACTGTACCATATTTTTGTTTGTATCAATTACTTTTCAATGTATGAATTCAATACATTTTTCACCGGGTATAGTGTAACATGATTTTCTGTATTAAACAAAACAAAACAAAACTAGAAAATCAACATAACTTTTAGAACACTTACTACTGATACCATGCCCATGTATTTATTCCAGTTTCACAAAAGAATCTCAAAGTCAAGAGGCAATACTCAATGTTTCGGGAAAGTGACAATGGTGAACCCAGGACACCAAAATGCTCTTCCCAGTACATCAACAGTGTTTGATCTGAAGTCTAACATGACATCTGCATTTCAGGGAGGGTGAGTCCATGCTTCCATGATCCTGATCAACAACCAAAGCTTTCTATGCTAACAAGCCAAGTCTGATTGTAATTCGTTGGTGTGTAATCATCCCTCTAACATATAATTACACACAATGACTAGTGAATTAGGAACAAACAACAACAACAAAAAAGGACATGGAATAACTTTCAGATTTAAAGAGGCAGGCTCTGGGACACAAGCTGCCTTGTGCTGGTGTGTCATAAGAGCTACTCCACAAGCTCACTCAGAGAATCACTGGAAAAATAAGCAGCATTCCTATCTGATGGATCTCACAACAGGCCGGCAGGCCACAATGTCAGGAAAACATCAAATTGCCAGCAAGATTTCATGTTGCTACTAAAATGTGAAGTGTGCAATTACTCTAATTTTATACCTTTCTTCTTGTTCAGCTCAAAAAGGCTTTTTTTGGCAACGGCAAAAAAAAATTCCTCACAATCAGTCACACCTTGGCCTTTCAATCCCACATGTTTCAGGAAAACTACCTCCTGTTTTTAATTTCATCTCAAACTATATGACTACAAACAGTACAAAGTTGTTTATTATTTTTTTTTTTTTGAAAACTATGCCCTTGGGAATTCAGTTTTCATCTGAAAGCAAGAGATAAATATTTCCAAAATCATGGTGCAGGGCTTAAGAGAACTATTAAAATGTTACTATCTATATTCTATGCTAAGAGATGTGTATCTTTACTCAGTCAAGTAATTTAATAATAACCTATTCTGTAAAAGACATGATTTTAATTTTTTTCTTGAAATAGATTAATTGGATTTTAATAGAAAACATCTTTTCTTCATGTATCAATGAAAAGAACAACTGCTGATAAATATAATAGCATGGTTGAGTCTCAAAGAATATCATGAAAGAGGAAGAAAGCCTTTCTGTTATATATATTACATTTATTCCATTTATACAACATTCTAGAAGTGATTCCATTTATATAACATTCTGGAAGAGGAAAACTACACAGTCACAAAGAAGATGAGGGGTTGCTAGGGGGCAGGCTACAAAGAGGCCAATGGTAATATGTGAGGTGAAGGAATTGTTGTATACCATGATTGTGGTGGTGTGTCCATAATTACGTGGCCTGTCAAAACCAATGGAACTGTGCACTCAACAAGGGGATTTTTATTGTATGTTAATTATTACTCAGTGAACCTAATTGAAAGATTATTTTCACATATGTCTCCACGTTAATGTCTCCAAACTCACTAGAAGAGAAATGGGGCAAGTATTGTTGTCTTTATTAGCTTACAGAGAAGTGACTTGATGTTCAAAGAAGATAAATAACTTACTTGAGGACAACCAGCTAATCCGTATCAGATGCCTCCTATGTCTGGGTCTTCCCAATGTCAAATCCAGTATTTTTCCTATTAGACTATACTGTCTCTTTGGATACCCGGGAATAATATCCAATTCAATTAAAATTAGTCAATTAAAATTAGTCCCCCACTCCTACATTCCCTCCTCAAGGCATCTTATATTGAAATTTTCCATACTTACAAAACAATATTGAATATGACCACCAGGCAAATTTTAATTTCATAATGAATTTAATATAATGTGCATCATGCCATTTTCACAGAGGAAATGCCAGTAATTTAAGGCTTAATTAATAGGGGATGTAATCCAGGTCACAGAAAAGAAATAGACCACTGTCCATTATATCAGATGGATGACTTCTAGAGGAATATGTTTCTCTTACAGTAAGTAAAATTTTGAGAGGAGCACAAAAAAATAAAATTAGACCCTGATGAAGGTACATCAGTATTGTAATAAGAATGTCTGAAAGAAAAGGACATTAAACTGAGAGAAGAAGTGAGAGGCACTTTAATATCAAAGTCAAAGCTACAATGGATGCATGTAATGTATGCAGATACAATGACTCCAAAGTAAAAGAAAATGAGTATCTGTATATTGCTGGAGAGCATGGAATCAAGATCTTACAATTTTAGGCTAAGTAAAATACAACTTCTTGGATAAATATCTGATAATAATGAGTATGCAATATATGTTCAGTGAATGAATGAATTATTAAAACGACTTATTCAACCCAAGGGTGGCTTGCTTTATGAAGCTGTCACTTACCACTTAATGAGGAGTTGATGAGCTGCAGGGATGCTAGGGAATTAGGCAGGTGGTTAGAAAAACAGGATTTCTTTTTTTGGGGGGGGTATGATAGGGAATTAAAAAAAAACTTGGAGTGCAGAGCAGAGGTAAGCTTGAATCCATGTAATATGTAAGTGGGACTAGGAAGTAAAAAAATTAAAAAAAAGTTAATGAAACATTTTCAACAAATGATGCTGGAACAACTGGATCCACATACCAAAAAATAAAAAAAATAAGGAATTCAAACACAGATCTTATATCTTTTAAAAAACTAACTCAAAACAGATCATAGACCTAAACGTAAAATGGGAAACTATAACATTCCGAGACAAAAACATAGTTGAAAATCTAGTTGACTTTCTAGATACAAAACCTAAATATAAAATGCAAGACTACAAAATTCCTAGGAGATAATGTGGTTTGAAAATCTAGGTTTGGTGGTGACTTTCTAGATACAAAATTAACAGCATAGTCCATGAAAAAAAAAAAAGAAGGTTTAATTTCATTAAAATTAAAACTTTTGCTCTGGGAAATGCTCTTTTCAAAGAACAGAATGAGCCACAGAATGGAAGAAAATATTTGCAAAATAGATATCCGAGAGAAGATTGGTAGCCAAAATACACAAAGAACTCTTATAACTTGAAAATAAGAAAACAAACAAGCCAATTTAAAAATGGGAAAAATATCTCAACAGTCACTCACCAAAGCAGATATAGAAAGGACTAATAAGAATATGAAAATGTGTTTAACATCGTATGTCAACAGGGGATTGCAAATTAAAACAACAGTGAGGTACCACAATATAGTTATTACAACGACTAGAATCCAAAACGCAGACAGCAAAGAATGCTAGCAAGGAAGCAGAGCTACAGGAACTTTCTTTCATTGCTAGTGGGAACAGAAAATGGTGTTGTGATTTGGGCAAATGTAGTACTAGGGCAGTGAAAATATTCCATATGATCCTGTAATGATGATAGATAACCTGTCATTATACATTTGTCAAAACTCATAGAATATACAACATAAAGAGTAAACGCTAATGTAAGTTATGGAGCTTAGTTAATGTCATTATAAATACTGATACATCAATTTAATAAATGTATCACCCTCAAGCAAGATGCTAATAACAGATGAGACAAGGATGGGGTGGAATAAAAGCTTATATAGTCTTAGTGCTTAAGAGTTAACAAAAGTTTCTAAAAACATTCAAATAAAAGCTTGTAAGGTCTTAGTGCTTAAGAGTTAACAAAAGTTTCTAAAAACATTCAATTAAATGATATTTCAAAGAATGTAATCCAAATTATAACAGAAGCATTAAATATAAACTTGAAAAAAATGATTTTGTGCCATGGACAATCTCCTTTTCTGATCTTTTTCATGACTACACATTTAATAGATCTGTGAATTCTCAGGTGACGAAATACAATATTATTTCAAATTTTATTTTACAGTTTTCTAAAGTTCTTAGCTTCTTCCTGAAACCAAGATTTTGCAGACACTGCATTTACAGGATATGCTCATTTATCTAAATGTTTAACGTAAGTTATTTCTTTATTGTCAATTATGCTGAAGATGTAAAACAGAATGGCCATTCATTTTAGTTGTGAATTATGTGGGCCTTCTAACAATGTATATTATTCTTCATTAGGTTTCTCCTAGAAGAGTCATTCTTGCAATATTCTCTTAATTTATATCAGTGAATATATTTTATTTATGATAACAGATAAAATTTCTTAGTAGGTATATCTGTCAAGACCAGTTTTCTATTCAAATGAAAGACATTACAGAAGATCCCACATTTATATTAAATTTTATTGCAAACTAGCTGAAACATTGTTTCTATGTTTGAAAGAATGAAGTTCCAGGGATTATCTAAAAGTGTTTTTTAAAAATACTTTCCCCTTTAGCAGTGAAATTCATAGTATATTACTAGTCCATTTCACACCTATGATAATAATGCATATGCACTGAGATATATTCAAATAAACTTTAATAAAAAGAAGAGAATAAATATTGCTTGCAATCCAATCCTATCACCTGTTAAATCCACTACTGATACTTTAGAGTGTACTTTCTTATCATTTTAATATACCTGCATTATGTGATAGATATATATATATATACCATTTTATAATTCTCTTTCCCCGACCCCAAGCTCATTATTTTGAACATATTTCCAAGTTAGTTTAAAAAAATTACAACTTTTATACTTAGATTTGTTAAAATAATAGTTTGATTTTTAAAATTTCCAAATGGTAATACATTTTTTCTTTTAAATTTTTTGAGTATAGGTGACAAACAATGTTACATTAGTTTCAGATGTACAACATAAGGATTCAACTTCTCTGTACTTTATGTTCACCACAGTGTTGCTACCATCTGTCACCACATAATGCTATTACAATCTCATTGACTATATTCCCTATGCTGTCCCTTCTATTCCCATGACTTACTGATTTCATAACTGAAAGCTTGTATCTTCCACTCTCCTTCACCCATTTTGCCCATCTCCCAAACCCATTCCTTCTGGCAACCATCAGTCTGTTCTCTGTGTTTATAGATCTGGTTCTGCTTTTTGTTTACTCATTTGTTTTGCTTTTTAGATTCCATGTATGAGTGCAATCATATGGTATTTGTCTTTCTCAATTTGACTTATTTCATTCTCATGATTCAAAATTCAAAAAGAATGAAAAGATATATGATAAAATGCTATGGAAGTCTGTTCATTGCTGTCTCCCTCATCACCCAATCTCTTCTCACCAGCAATGTTATTATTTTCTTATAAGTTTATCTGAAAAATAACTTATACATATATCTATGTAAATACATGTATGAATTTTCTCACTTTTTATATAGATGGCATTATACTAAACACTCTGTTCAGAACTTTGTTGTGTTGCTTTTTAAATTAACAATTATCATGGAGGATGGTTCACATAAGTAGAGTTTTTCCATTAGTTTTTATAGTTTCATAATATCCCATTAAATAGATGTTCCATAATGTGCCCAGGCAGTTCTTTACTGATTGGCACTTTATTTTACAAACATTGCAGCAACAATATATCTTCTGCATTCTTGATTTTGCATGTGTCAAACCTGCCAGGTTCATTTTTAGAAGTGGAATTCCTGATCAAATGATATTTGTATTTAAAACTGATGGGCAAGGCCAGATCGCTTTCATAAAGGTTCTACCAATTTATGCTCCCACAAATATTTTGATTTATCATAATTTATTTAAGCCTTCCTCTGTTATTGCCCTTCCAAGCTGTTTGCAATCATTTGCTATTATTTTCAAGGCTCTAATGAACATCTTAGGTTGTTAATAATATTTGTACCATCCTAAATTATTTTCTGGTGAATAAATCCTAAAAGTAAAATGGTGGGATTCTTTTAGACTATTGACTGTTTAAATTAATTTTCACTATGCTCTCTTTCAAAATTATATCATTGCTTCTAACAGTTTTTCAGGCAAATCTCTCCAAGTTTTCCACCATTCTTTCACCTTTAGAGTGTTAAACTCCAATATTCAATATTTTCAAAATACCCTTGTTCCTTCTACACATGTTCTAGACTGCTCAGCTTTCAATGTCTGTCTGTCTGCCTCATCTCACCTTCACTCCCTTCTCTATCTAGTCAAGATCCCCTAATTCATTATCTTGGCTAGTCCCCAACGTCCTTAACCCTTCTTCCTATTTCCTATCCCTGGTAAAACCTAAACTTCAGATCAACCGATGTCCGAGATTTCTATGCTTTAGCGAGTTAGCTGGCAGTGTTTTCTGGCTTTTCCTACATACTTTCAAGCAAGAAGAAAAAGTAGGTAAGCCAGTACCAAGACCAAGTGAAGCAGTAGTTTTACACTGTGCAACATTCACTTCTTAAAGCATCCCAGTCTGCATTTCCCCAGAGATGGTATTCAAAGTCTTCACCTCATTCCACCAACACACTACTCCACCCTCTTCTTCCTTACTCACAAAAGATGATTTCAGGATTTTATTGAGAAAAGAGAAGACATAAAGAAAAGTATCCCCCTTTGCTTTAGCGTACCCTCCCCTCAGTTACATCTCCACCTCCATTCCTCCAGGGAATAGGATATGAGGCTGACATTGACACTTCTGCTTAACCTTTTTTAATGACCTCCCTGCTGTTTTAGGATCGGATCCTTAAAGTGACCTACAGTGCTCCTGGTGATTTGAGCCTTTGTTGCCTCATTTTTATGTCTCTTCACTTCCCTTTACAGCAACACAGTTCCCTGATTTGCCACATTGCCCTAATATCTTAATCATCTTTTGAAAATGCATTTATTTCCCTTCCCTTCCTGTTCACCAGTATGCCTCCTATATTTTTAAGACTCAGCTCGATCTAATATTTTCTAGAAAATTTTCCTAGACCCTTCAGTCTTGGATAGATGTCTCCCTCTTTTCTTTTCTTTTCTTTTTAAGATTTTATTTATTTATTTGAGAGAGAGAGAGCATGAGAGGGGAGAAGTCAGAGGAAGAAGCAGACCCCCTGCTGAGCAGGGAGCCCAGTATAAGACTCCAGGATCATGACTGGAGCCGAAGGCAGTTGCTTAACCAACTGAGCCGCCCAGGTGCGCCAGATGTCCCTTCTAGATGATCTAGATGCCCCCTTTTTTAGACTTTAATCATAGCATTTATCACACCATGTACAATCACCTGTTTCATAGATATCTATTCCACTAATTAAAATAATGAATGAATAAACTGACTTGTACTTGTTATTTGGCTTATTTTTTTAAATTTGATTATATCTTACTCTCACTATGTTTCAGAGTTTCTAATACCAGATGCTTTGATTTGAATATAAAATCAAATTAACTGATCATAATGACTTTTGTCCCCCAAGGAATTCCTTATTCTCAAATTTTCTTACTTCATGTTAAAAAAAACATATATGCTACGTTTGGGATGGGGGAGTGATCTACTAAAAATCATCTTTTCATGATATAAGAGAGGATAACCAGATAAGATAAAAGATAGATAACCATTTATCGACAGTTTTATGTTTTTTTTAAATTTTAATGCCATAATAAATAAAATAAAATCCTATTTTTATGTTTACAAGTTAACTAAAATATTCTTTATGTGATACATCATTCTTTCTATCAGTCATAAACTTAAGGTAGCATTATAAAGACTAGTAGGTCCCAACTTTGGCCTACCTTTTATGTGATTGCAAAATATATTTTATATGTGAAATTTTTTTTTCCCCTCAAGGTAAATGCTTCAATACATTTTTTTTCCTTAAGAAGAAAGAAGAAAGAAAGGATAATGGAGCAGCTCTATAGAAATAGAAGGAAGCATAGAACAGTGTCATATGAAGCCAAATTTGGAAAAAGAGATAAATTTCTGTTCCAAGATTCAAGACTTGATATAATCAATAATAAACAAGAACAGTTTTAGATTTGGATTAGAACCTTAACAATGTCCTCTAGAATGAGTTATGAAAAGATTCAATTTTATATCATGGTTAGAAATAGAGAATTATACTTATTGTGACCTCATGGCTTAACCCATATGGACATTTCCAAAACTGTCTACTCCGGACTGGGTATGGAAATGCAGAACTACAAGTTATCATCTTTGACATTTTTAATACCATTTAAATAGAGAAAAAAATCCATTGTCACATACAAGTAACAATGAAAATACACTCAAAGTTGACTATTTCAAGAAATTTAAATGTTATTTCCTGACAAATTAAAGAATTAAGTTGAGGTTAACAGTATGTTAATTTATTTAGCTATAAAAATAAAGCAGACACCTAAGTTTTTTTTGTTTGTTTGTTTTTGTTTTTGTTTGTTTTTTTTTTTTTCCAGAACGATTATTTGACTATTTAACAGTTTAAAAAATATTTTTGAGGCATCTGCTATATGACAGACCCTAAATGGCACTGGGCCAAAAGCCTACGTGAGACAGAGTTTGGTATCCTGTGGATGTCATCGTGGAATGTGAAAGGCAGTTACGTAAACAAGTTTAAAACAGTCTGGTTAGGTGGCAATGACACAAAAGAACAAAAAGAGTTATAGAAACGCCAAGGAAAAAAATGTATAACATTGTCTGAACTAAAATTAGTTTCAAAGGGCTGAATAATTCAAGTTTGTTAGTTCGAAATGAACAGAAAGGGTAAAGGCCTGCGCAAAATAATGAGACAGTCTTATGAAAGTACAAATTTCAGTACCCATACCCAATATAGATATCTGCAAGGACTAAAATTCAACCCTAATCCATGACCTATGTACTTAAAAAGGACAAATAAACCTAGAATCACTTTTAGTTGCTTTTTATTGTTTCCCAAGTATCCAGGCACTGTGATACATACCTTACCCCTAACTTATTATATTACTCTGTCTGGAAGGTGAGATAGTTAGCTACACATCCCAGACGCTTCAAGGAGATAACTCTGGAATGAGAGCACAAGTACACTCATGAATCACATTTTCAACACCAAAAATTTGAACAAAGCATTATATCTTACATCTTGTCTTTCTCTCAAAATATAACTATGTGCTTATTATTAATCAGTGTTTTGATGATTTAAAACAGTACACTGCAGTCAAGCCTCTTAAAAATATCTTTTTTTGGGACACCTGGGTGGCTCAGTTGGTTAAGCAACTGCCTTTGGCTCAGGTCATGATCCCAGCGTCCTAGGATCGAGTCCCACATAGGGCTCCTTGCTCGGCAGGGAGCCTGCTTCTCCCTCTGCCTCTGCCTGCCATTCTGTCTGCCTGTGCTCGCTCTCTCTGACAAATAAATAAAAATTAAAAAAAAAATCTTTTTTCAAAAAGACATTTCAAAATTATATATTTTTTAAAGATTTTATTTATTTATTTGACAGACAGAGATCACAAGTAGGCAGAGAGGCAGGCAGAGAGGGAGGGAGAGGGGGAAGCAGGCTCCCCGCTGAGCAGAGAGACTGATGTGAGGCTCGATCTCAAGACCCTGAGATCATGACTGGAGCCCAAGACAGAAGTTTAACCCACTGAGCCACCCAGGCACCCCTAAAATTATCTTCTAATATATCTTTTTTCTTAAAAAGATTAAAATATGCTTTTTACTTAAGAGATTGCATAATTGGTAAATTATTTTAAAAATGACATTTGCACTTTGGCATAAAGTTGTGTTTGTCATCAATAAGAAATGAGAGTGGGATTAATGTTGAGATTAAAGGACACTGGGAATAAGCAATAACAGCTGAGTGGTGCCAGTAACTGGAGTAATGACATAAGACAAGGCATAATATGAGAGAACACATGCAACACACACAAGCCACAGAGTTTTATAAATCTACAATGATGTCAGACTACAGCAAAATTATAGAGTGATTCTGTTCTTATAAAGAAATGTTTCTAAAAGTTAATATGTCCTTTTTCTGGAATACTGCACAACAGCATGTCATATGTAGTTAGAACTCCTCAGGACATTTGGCAGAGAGCAAAATGGCTAAGTAGATTACAGTTAATTCAGGAAAGGAAAATGCTATCCATAAAAACAAAAATGAAAACCACTCCTGTCATCAAGGAGCATTTAAAAATTTTAAAGTGTACTCCAGTGTTTATATTATCCATAGCAGAGTTTAGAAAAATGCTGTGAAAATGACATCTTGTAATATTCCCTTATCTGCTCTATGAGTCATTGCTACACAATTTAGGGATGGGAGAAAACAGCTTTTACTGCTTTTATTAATGCAGAGCGAATACAACTTCCAAAACTTGTATTACATTTATTCTTCAGAATGACAATTGGAAAGGAAACGAAGATTCTAAAAGTGTTAAAGTTGTGCTTGGCTATGAAAAGGGAATAAAATAAGATTTTTTAAGATAAGCATTTGCATTGTCGGTACAAAAATAAAATACAGATTCTGAATTTTAGATTAGTCCTTATATTTTCTGATAGTTTTATAAACTCTGTGTATTGCAGAGAAATGTATGGATGCTCAAAGCATCTCCTAAAATTGAGCATCTACAGAGGGCAATTATGATAATTCACTATGAAATGTACTTTAATATCTTTGTCAGAGTCAAATGTCTAAATGATAGGGAATGAAATTGTTAAGAATTTCTTGACTAATGCAACTGCACTTATGCTAAGATGAAATAACATAGACCAAAATTTCCTCATGATGCAGTGTTAACAAAAGATTGTTAATAATGTGTTTTGCCCTTATGAATCTCAGTCACTGGTTAAGTCAATGTATCTCTTGTTCATTTGTATATTCCTGGCTCATAATAGGGATGCAATAAATACTGAATGAATGACAAGAAAGAGATTAATAAATACTTAGAGCATGCACGATAGGCAATAAATCAGTCATCATTCTCTTCAGATCAAGGTCAACAATCCAGCACTTTCAAAGATACAATCAAGTCAGGGAGTGGAGTCTAAGAGGGCAGAGGAGGTTCAGCACAGCCAGACGCCTAGTCAGCATTGTGACTATGCCACTTACTAGATGTCTGACCTCAGACAAGGAGTTACCCTCTCTAAACCTCAGTATCCCCTGGCTTCCTCTTTGGTATGACAACGATACCAAGTTCAGACAGATGTTGAATTAAATGACTTAGACTTAGAATAGTCAAGACTGGAGCTTGAAAAGTCATCCATTAATCTTACAAAAAACATCTGAGAACCTACAATGGTCCCACATCCGTGCTAAGCCCTCTGGGGTAACTCCTCACACAGACTCTGTTTCAAGGAGCCAAGATGGGCGGAGAGAGAATTGCATTTCACAGTTGTGTGCATTTTGCTCAAGAACAGAGAGGAGAAATATCTAAAACAGGCTGAAAGAAGAAAGAAGGTATACTTGAACTGAGTTCTGAAGGATGAGTAGGGACTACATAGTTATCAGAGAAAACTCAGATTAGGGGCAGGGTTCCAAGCAGAGGAAACAGCATGGATGCAGCAATTTGGAGCTGAGATGACACAAGAAAGTTTTTAGGCAATTAGTCTAGATGAAAAGATTAGGTTAAATTCTTATGTAAGTTTTGGAGGGGTGACAAATATTGCCTTCTAAGACAGCAAGAATGATGACAAGACAGATACGAAAATTTATATGGAAATTAACTTAAGGATGGTTTCAGTCCAGTTAACTTAGAGCACCTAAAAGCAAGAAATTGAATAATTGAACTCATTTACTAATGTTTAAGAAAATAAGTAAATATAAGGAAGCTTTTGATATTTGATTCTCCTAAAGGTTTCTGATTGATTTTGTGTTCTATCAGATTTAGTTTAAATCTATTTTTTGATATTTAAATCTTCTATGACATAAGTCATAAATACTATCTTTTTCTCTCCAAATAACCAAAATCTGAGCAATTTGGGATACTTATTTGAGCAGAAATCAGTTCCTTTGGGAGATGGCTAAATTGCACGTTTTCTCTATTTAAATTTGTTTTCCCTTGCTCTGATTAAATGTTTCTTCTTCTCTCATCATGTACTCTTTTTTTCTTGTTGGAAAAAAAATAATCCCACTTTTCTGGTTTTGTATTTCACAGTAAATGCTTTATCTTCTAGACCAAACTCAAGGTACACCTTACCCACTCCTGTAAACCCTGGACAATTTCAAAAGAAAAAAAAAAGGGTTAACATGAAGGAAGCATAGCCTGTTTGGAAATGACATTAGCTGAACAATCAGGGGACACCAATTAACTCAGTCAGAGATTTTACTCCCATAATAGGTCTCTACTTCAGAACTGTTCCCCAATGTTCCCAAATTTGTTTGATGCTTGGCTCATTTTTTCCCCTTTGCGTGGCAGTGCATTTTATACTACACTATATATAGCTTTCCCAGTTGAGTCCATATAAAATAGCTTATTTCAGATAACATGAATCTTTTATGCATTAATTTAGACTTTCTGAAGCTGTGTATCCTAATTTCTAGCAGAGCAAAACCTGCTGTACACAACTGTTGGCTTTTGTTCACTCATAGAAAAAAGAATTCCCGAGTACCTCCCACGTGCCTGGCACTGTGCTGGGAACAGGGATTCGGAAATGAATGAAACATAATCTGGTCTCTGAAAAAGCTGTAACTCTATTATAATAGAGAGAGAATTACGGGATAATCAAGGTCCTGGAGACAAAACCTAAAGGGAGAGTCTCCTGTAAAATGAGAAGCATGAACTAGTTCTTAAACTAGATGAGAAAGAATATGCCACGTGAGGGAGGACACCACATGGAACCACCAAAAATTCAACCAGTACATGTGGCCGGAGTGCTGACTGATGTCAACCAGTACATGTGGCCAGAGTGCTGACTGATGTCAACCAGTACATGTGGCCGAGTGCTGACTGATGTCAACCAGTACATGTGGCCGGAGTGCTGACTGATGTCAACCAGTACATGTGGCCGAGTGCTGACTGATGTCAACCAGTACATGTGGCCGAGTGCTGACTGATCATCAATTCCAGGTCTCTGGCTTCCAGTTTTGACTGCAGTTTCCATCTGGGACAAGGACATCACCCTGAACACCAGTCAGGCTGATTTGAAAGGTGAAGGTCTTTATCAACTGTAGGAAAACACCTTCTTTCCATTATCCCTGCCTCCACTTGAACCATGGGTCCATAACCTAATGAAGGTTTCAGATAGTCTATGAAGCCCATGAAGTTATACACAGCAGTCTGTATGCATGTGTGCGATTTCTGGGGAGAGTTTGAAAGCTCACATCAAATTTTTCAAAAAGGTTTGACCCACCTCCCTGAAAAGCAGAGAACCTCCAGATCTCTAATTGTATGTCCACCTGATGTTGACTGCCACCACCACAACCTTCCATCTATAGAATATGACTCTGGTCTAGATAAGCCTTCCGTCCGTACTCTCTCCCCTGCCTGGAAGAAGTTCTAGATCTCTCTTGCTGGTACCCACAGGACCCTCACGTCACAGTATATTCATTTTGTTCCTGGTAGAAACATTCAGACTGCCCTGACCAAAATTATGCTACTTTTGACACTGGAATTTGGGGAATACATGAAATTCATTTATTGTATCTAATCCTAAGCATGATTTTATATCTGAATCATAACTTCGGTCAGTCTTATGCGTATGACTGAATCAGCCTACCCCTGCATTTGGCAAAACCAAGCAAACAAATAAATAAAATGGAACAAGATTTGGCAAAGAGAAAGGCAAAATTTCATTTCCACTTAAGGCTCTAAAACGTTTTCTTTGTCGGCTTATACCTACATACTCCCAATGTACACAAGATTTTTTTTAGACCAGTGGAATTCATTTGAGAGGATATTAATGAAACTAGCAGCCTTACTTAATTTGTTTCTGAATGAGAGATACTCATGTCATTGACACTGTGCCCCCGAAAAAGGACAATATCACCATCAGTCTGAGACAAATGTTCAAGACTACGTTCATTGTCTTTGCTTTCTCTGGGCTGCCTTAGCACTCCGAGTATATTTCTCTGATTGCAGTCTCTTGTTTTGACTGTTTGTAGACTATATGTGTTCATTTATCTCTCTTGTTAGCTTTTAAAGTCTTCATGGTTATGGTCTCTGGCTTGCTCTTGTTTCTATTCTTACCCCTGAAACGTGTTCTTGGTATGAAGCTCAACAAATTTAACAAGATAAATAAACTGTACGATAAAATGTTGCTTCCTTACCGATTACCATGACAGCATTCACTGGTCTCTCCTGCATTACGGTCATAGGTTATCCTGTCTGAGGCAGCTTATACTGAAGGGTCTCCAGTTAAGGAAACTGCCAAGCACCTCTGGATGTTGTACTTATAAACAGTCAAGAATTCAAATTGTATAAGTATGTGCACACACCCTCACACACACCTCTCTGTGTGTAAAAATATTACTTATTCATATAAAGTAACATAATGTAATATAATATCACATATCAAGGAATTAAAAATTCTTAGCACTCAGATGTATCAAATTCTATGAGTCTAATTATATTAAAAGCTCTGATTAGACAAAGTATGAAACACTGCACTGCACATATTTTAAGCAGTATACTCAGATAAAGGTGGTCCCTTTAAATCAAATTTATAAGATCAAGAAATTGATTAACTTTTCCTCAGAGGAAAAATATCCAAAAATATCTTAATTATAAGTATATACCTATTCAGAAATGCAAAGAAGGAAACTTTTCCTACCTTTTTGATATTTGTATTTAATGATCTATTACATTTATATTTAGAAAAATAAAGGTCAAGAAAGAAGTGTAGAAAAATATATGAAAAGTTCAGCACCAAAAAGAATAATGTTCTGCGACTAAAACAGTTCTGAGAGCCATGGCAAAATTTAACTTTTTTTTTCTTAAAAATATTATTTATTTAGGGACGCCTGGATGGCTCAGTTGGTTAAGCGGCTGGCTTTGGCGCAGGTCATGATCCCAGCGTCCTGGGATCGAGTCCCACATGGGGCTCCTTGCTCTGCGGGGAGCCTACTTCTCCCTCTGCCACTCTGTCTGCCTGTGCTCACTCTCTCTCTCTCTCTAACAAATAAATAAAATCTTAAAAGAAAAATAAATTATTTATTTGACAGAAAGATAGAGAGCGAGAGAGCACAAGTAGGCAGAGCAGCAGGCAGAGGGAGAAGCAGGTTTTCCACTGAGTAAGATGCCCCATGCAGGGCTCGATCCCAGGACCCTGGGATCATAACCTGAGCCAAAGGCAGCCGCTTAACCAACTGAGCCACCTAGGTGCCCCAAAATTTCTTTAACTCTTGAGAAAAAATTCAGCTGGCTGAGACTCCTAATATAAACTCAATATCATAGTATCTTCCTTCCAGAGAGTTCTGTCAACAACTAATTTTTTCAATATACCATATTTATATTAATAATCAACGTCTCATTTATTTCTTACTAGTGGCAGAGAACCAAAATAAATTCATCATATGAACAAAAAGATCATGTAATACTGGGCATCGTAATTATTGACAGCAATCTAATCACAGTAAATTCTGCCTCTGACGTATTACTGATACTTTCATATACTTTATAACAGTTGCATCTTATTTTAGGATATAAACAGAATTGAGGTAAGTAAAGCAGATCTGAAGATAGTGAAGTAAATCTGAAGTTAGTGAAGGGGCCTCAGTTTCTAGCAACACAAAAGCCTGTTTGAGCCCTAGTTAGCAACTTAGGAAAAAAAGAAGTGTCAACAACCAGCCAACTGTCACCCCGAACAAAGTTGGAAAGGTCAATATGATGCTTTGATGGTTAGACAGACTGCCTTATGGGTAAGAAACTTTTTTCAAAAAGCATCTATAGAAAAAAGGAAGAATTACACTGCCATATCTATGGGGAACCATTTATTAAATGGGTCAAGGAACACATATTTCAAGTAAGACTGTTGGCAATAAAGGGCATGGATTCAGCCTGTAATAAACATCAGCCTGATGTTCACTGAAATAACACTGTCAGGGCTGCCCTTTAGAACATTGATCCAGCACTGGTAAATATTGGCTACAAGAACAGTACGGCAAGTAAAAACCATGGGAGTTTTGTAATTGTATTACAATAAAAAAAAAAAAAGTACCAAATGGAAAGCAATAAGGAGTAACAAGTAATTGCCAAGTATTCTTAATTCTGAGATGTTAGTTAAAATCTTAATTCTGAGATATTAGTTAAAATAAGGCAAATGTGTCTGGTCGCGTCGACTAATATGAAAAGCATTCATTTTAATGTATTGGGGATGGCAAAACCAAATACTTTATGAAATTAAACAATTTTTGTTATTCCAAGCATTTCAATGCTCCCTCTCATTGCAAAAATTACCTAGTCTTAATTACAGTGATGTTAAAGTGGTAACTTTTCTAACAGCTACTCAGAATTCAAGTCTCACAATCCAATATCTAAATAAGGCATTATTTAAGTCGAATCTTAATTCACAGTATTGCTCAACAATTTGGCAAGTTGTGTTCACTATGTACATGAACAAAATAAATATGATTAAACTGAAATTGTGATGTGAATTTCATTGATCAATGTTGCCTCTGGGCTGCAGACCAACTGTATTGGAATCATGAAAATTTTTTAGCATACCATAGTACCAACATTTCCCCCTCTATCTCTCCCATCCCTGGATTTACTCTCTGATTTTGGGAAATAACTTAAAGGTTGATGGGAACAAACATAAATCCTTATAAAAAATGGTCAATTATTTTAAAAATAATCATTATCTTACCACAGAACCCAGCAAAGTAGCTGGAATATTGGAGAAGCAAATGGATTCAATAGGGAACTGGTACAAGGCCAAAATTCACCCATAGTGACTCACTTCTACTTTCTTCGAATTGAATTAATCTCATCTACTCAAATAAGAAAAGGAGGAGATGATGTCAGAATTTTCCTAAGGTCGGATAGTTCTCGATTTGTTTGTACGTCACATAAACAGAGCTCATCCATGGAGTAGAAATGCATAAAAAGGGAAGAAGGTAGATTATCAAATTCTCAATGTCTTTTTGGAACATGAAATTTGGCAGCTGTTAAATTAAGTCACTTGATAGAATCTTAAAAATTTTTCACCCCTTCTGCCCACAAAATTGGAAAAATGAAGCATAATGAAACAGGACTTAATAAGATGTTATTTTCCTGCCGTTTAAAGTTAAATAAAATTCCATAAAGTGCCTAACTTTTGCGTGAAATACATGGGGAGAAAATGCAAGGATTTTTGCTCTTTTATAGGCCTTCAAAAAAGCAATTTAAAATTGAATAAAAAAGGAAGATATTATCTGAACTGTAGGTATTGTGAAAATTGTACTGCGAAAATTAAAATACTAGTTTGCGCTGCAGCCATAAATTACTAAACTAATTATCTAGTAGCAGGCATAACTGAATCATTCAAAGGGGTAATTAGCAATCAGACATAATGAGTGCTGCTACTATTTCTTGTCATACTGTATTTAGCTTCCATGCAGCCTGAAGGAACTGAATTATTTCCTATCCTTCTCAGAGGGCATTACTGCTATATTGAGTGCATCAGCCCATATTATTACTCCCAGAAGTTTAATTCTTCACTGGACTGCACATTTCTGATTTCCCCTGTCAAAAGTTTCCCAGTTCTCCCAGGTTCTTTAAAAGCAATCATCTTCTTAGTCATCATTCCTTAATATATATGTAAACTTTGTAGAAACCGAATTATAGATGTTAGTCTTAATGAATTCCAATTTAGTTACTTATGCTGTATCATTTTTAAATGGTATTTTCCGGAGTAGTATCTAAAGTCTTCTTTATATGTATAAATTAAAATACTTCGAGAATTTTTCATATGCATTTTTAAACAAAATCATGAACAATGCTCTAATTCCTTCATTCATTGTTTACTGAACAGCTTCTGCAAGTTCACACTCAAGCCTGGGTCCTGAGACATGAAAATGAGTAAGATACGGTCCCTGCATCAGTGATCACACAGTCTGCTAAAAAGAGATATATACTTAAATATTTGCACTAGAATGTAATGAAGGTTAAAAATGAGGAAATAAGGGCAACTGTATATATTACCATATTATCCTCGGCCCCTTTCCCTCCCTGCCTCCTCGTATTACGAACCAATGTGAAAGATTTGGTGGAAGAATAAAACCGATAATGCAAATCAATTAAAGGAGAGAGTTTATTTTTGAGCAAAAAATTAAAATTAATTCAGTCCATCTTTTAAATCGAGTTGAAATTTATTAAACACCCACTACATGAAAATGCATTGGTTCTCAACCTTTGCTTCGAAAAGCTAATGTTCTGAGTTGCTGATCATAAATTCTCAGGTGGGGCACAGTTGGGGACCCAGGGCTGGGAACCACTACATGAAGGCACTGAACAGTTAAAAGCAGCAAATCCCTTACTCAGTCCCTGGGTTTAGCCAAAGAACGTGTGGGGACATTTATGGTAGAAGGCAGAATACAACTATAAAGGAAAGGGTTTTGAGTAATAAGAAAGAGCTTTGCAAGCAGCACTCAAAGAAGGTCATACGCTTTTATTTTCCAGAATCCATCAAGGAACATAGAGTCCCTGTCTTTCTCTGCTGCAGAAGGCGCTAAGTGCTTCAAAGCCCCCCCAGTTTTGCATTAAGGAGAGGATGGCATCTCCTGCAATCCTGTTCTGTCTGAACCAAAACAGCAAGGATTAAAAACAAAAAGAAAGTTGATAGGAATGCAGACCTCTTTTAGGAAATGCAAAGTTCTGTCTTTAAGGACTTACGTTTTAATATCCTGAGGGGAGATCATTCTGCAATCAGCATAGAAACAGTAAGACCAGGAAGAAAATCAAACTGTTCACAAGCAAGACCTGTTGTACGAGCTTAATATTCTGCTTTCATTCTTTGGATAGGATTGGATCACATGTCTGCTGGACAACCTGCATATTATCATTACATTTGAAGATAAAAGTGGCCCATTACAGTTTTTCAGATTCTGAATGTCTTTCGACAACGCAAAGCAGAGAGAAAGGGGAAGAAGCTACATGACCCCAGCACCCACCATGCAGCAAGCCCAATTCTAAAACCTTTTAAATGCAGAGACTGAGTAAACATACATGAAGCTCCCCTATCCTAAGATTTTTATCTGTGATGAGATTCTTAGTCCATGTTTCACCATAAGCCAACTAACCAGCTTTCCTGCTCCCTGATGGATCAGACAGAAGCTTCAGGTTGTGAGAAGTGAATCCACAAACCTGACTGAGAGGACAAATCCCCAGGACTCAGGAAAGGCATGCTAGGTGGTCTCCTTGTCTTCAGTTGGGTTTTTGTTTTTGTTTTTGTTTTGTTTTTTGTTTTTTGTTTTTTACTAACTAGGGTCAAGGATTCCCCAATTCAGAGAGTCACAGGGACAATACTCTGAAGTTATTTCCCTACTGGAGAAAAAAAGAACCGGCTTCCAACAGTGCTTTGTTAAGTGAGAACAAATTCTAGAGTGTGAATAATCCTGTATGCGGGTTGCTTATCATCTCTCTTCACAAACTGTGCACTATGCAAGGAACCAGAAACTGAACTGAGGCAAAAAAAAAAAAAAAAAAAATCTTTTTTTAAAATTAACATTAATTTAACACATCAAATGGAAACTTGATTGTTCATCAAGTCAAACACATCAACAACCAAACCACAAAACCTCTAAGCTCTGCCTACCATATTTATATATACACGCAGTGCCCCACATGCATGCAAACACCAACACTTAGGATAAGGAGGTAAAACAATGTAGTAGTAGGGTGGCTGAGAGGGAGGGTAGCTGGTAATAAATGGAAGGTCCCTCCTTCCATCAATGGAGCCCCTCCCTGTAATTTATCTATCTGAACCACCACCACAACAAAAATTGACATTGACTCTCTTACTTATGTCTAATCGCATTTACATATTAAGCCACACAAAATCCTTCTCTGTACAAAAGCTATTGGACAGAATGAGGGCTCTTGCTACTGCTTATCACTCAATTTTCTATATTCTACTACCACCACTCATGATGTAATGGGCATTATAATGTACTCACTTCCTTCACTTCTTTCTTGGTAGGATCTTTTTCTTCCAGTATAGTTAATGTACAATGTTATATTAATTTCAAGTATGCAATATAATGATTCAATAATTCCATGCGTTACTCAGTGCTCATCATACATGTACTCTTAGTCCCCAGTTTCACTCATTCCCCCCGACCATCCCCCCTCTGTTAACCATCAGTTTGTTCTCCATAGCTAAGAGTGTTTTTTGGTTTGTCTCTTTTTTTTTCCGTCATGTGCTTGTTTTGTTTCTTGAATTTTATTTCTTAAATGCCACATAAGAGTGAAATCCTATGATATTTGTCTTTCTCCGACTAACTTACATCACTTAACATTCTATCCTCTAGATCCACCATGTTGCTGCAAATCTTAAAATGGTATTCAACACATAGTAGGCAGGTATCAGGCATTCCTGAATGAACAAAAACATACATGCATTTTTGGTTCCGGCTGTCTACACTTACATCCATATTCATCTTTTTTTCATTTTTCCCTGAGCAATCTGAACCAATTCTCTGTCCTGAGCTTTTCACAAAGGGTCTTCATGTAGTACCAAGTCTCTTGGAACAAAAGAGATCAAATTACTACATTGAAATCATTCAATAAAAATTATTAGTCTAACTGAGGAATGAATGGATGAATGACAAGGATGTTAAAGAGCAGGGGACCGCCACCCCCTGCTGCTGTTCTTTCTTGACTTACTTACTCTCTCCAGTGAATCTAAACTTGGGTAAGTTGGGTAAAGGGAAGGATTGGTCTATGGGCCACAGAGTGTGGATCTGTGTACGCTCTCAGATATAGAGTCAGAAATAAAAGGAAACGCAAAGGCTAAAGAAGCCATCCACACAGGTTTCACTCAAAAAAGAGAGAAACCCAGGAGCAATGAAAAAAGAAGCCAGGATCCAGGCAAGAGGCTTTCACAACCAGAGTAGGTTCAGAGAAGGTAAAGAACGTGGCAGCTGCTCCCTGCAGGAGCCCGTGGCTCACTCTGAGTAGGGGCAGATGGCATATAAGTTCTCCGGGCAAAATGCAACACCAGTGACATAGGTAATGAAAAACAGTTACTGATATGTCAATTAGAGTCGCAGACTGAAATGCCTCTAAGTCACACCAGTAATATACATGACTGAAGGAGCCCTGTACAAGGAAATGTAGACTGACAGGACTTGAGGGGGAAGAATAGCTTCTGCCTTGAATTTTAAGTTAATACAGTCTGTGGTTTATGATTCCAGCAAAATACCAGGGTACTGTGAATTACAGAAATTAAAAAAAAAAAAAAAGATACATGTGGGAGAGTAAAATTCCACTCCTGGTTTTCCTACTACCAATCCGGTGTGGCCAAAAGGTTTTAGTCTTTACAGAATCATGGGTTTATCACCCATGTGATAAGCTGGGATAGGAGCTTATTAATTATTCATCAGTAGGAAAGGCTCCTTACCTGGCACTCCTCAGCTCCCAGACATCATACTCATTTGAGGCCCTGTTTTGCAGCCCTCACTCCTGAGGTCTTAGTCATACCCTGCCACCACCAAAGTCCCTATTCTGTCACTTCACAGACATAGCCTTAATAATTAACACTCAAGTGAGCCATGGAAATACATTATTTCCCACAGATACAGTCCTGCAGAGAATAAGTCGAAAAGCACTGATTTAGACTAATTACCTTATTATGCAGGTAAAAAAAATAGACATTCCAAGAAGGCAAATGACTTGCCCAAGGCTATGGAGATACTTCAAGACAGAGTCACGACTAAATCCTTTCTTTTAATCCACAGCCTGCTATTCAGATGAACTTAAGAGACGCTTTCTGAGATAGGTCCATAAATATAACTATTAGGTGTTTTTCTTTTTTCTTTTTTCTTCTTCCCTCCCTCCCTCCCTCCCTCCCTCCCTCCCTTCCTTCCTTCCACCCTCCCTCCCTTCTTTCTTTTCACTACACTTTCTCATGTACACACACACACACACACACACACAGGCACACAAATACATAGCATATAATATTTCATTTTAAAAATAACTATGACTTTTATTCCTTCTTGGTTAGGCCTCGTTGTGGGCATTTCCAATAATTTGATATGCATGCTGCTTCCCTAAGGAAAGCAAAAACAATAGACACACAGTGTTTGCAGAGCATTTTAGAAGTACAAGCATAGCTATCAAGCATGAGGTACATACAGAATATAAAGTTAATTGTGTGCATAGCTTGGAGTGCCAGCCGATTAAAATATTTTAATTTATTAAAGGACTAATTTAATTTCTCCAAAGAGTTTTCAAAAACATATAACAGCACATTTAAATATAAAAGAACAAAAGTTAAATTTGGTCTTTCCTCTTTTCTTTGATATTTTCAACACAACTTTGAAATTCCATATTTTAAAGCATTATTCACAGTTTTAAACACATATTAGAATCAAAAATTGATTTGACTTGTCTTTTTCAAAAAACTAGAAAAATTATCAGAGAAAAGAAAAATATTAAATGATTAAATGATTGTATATATATTATTATTTGAAAACAATTAAAAGGACACAGATGTGTGATTTAGTTTGGCATTAAAGAACACTTAAAATTGTTGATTTTGTCACAAGAGGGAGCCCATGTTTTCCAATTAATTCAAATACACTGCAAATAAGTGAAATGAAGGTAATTTGATCCTGGCTAAATATGAAACTATAAATTTTACAGCATAATCCATTATGGACAACAAAATATAAATGAATATTAAATATCAGTAGTCATCTCCTCTTCATGTCAGTTTATCTGGCTAAGGAGGAGAAAAATAACATTTAATGATTTATTTCCCAAATAAAATAAGATCTATGATATGCAGGGTACAAAAGAAGTCTATAATACAGTTTGAATACAAAAATTAAAAATTCAAATACACTGTTTGGGTACCGTGCTATAAAGAGTATAGGCCACTTATTCCTGGTTCATAATTAGGTACTAAATATCCTTCTAGATTATCTTAAATCTTTTTAGAACAGCTGTTGGTACATGGCAAACAGAAGGAAAAATACTGATTATCAAAATCATGTAGCTTCCGAAAGATATTTAACTTCCATGAAACTATAACATCTATAACAAAAGGATTTTTAGCTACGTTTTTGCAGAGTTGTAAGAATTAATGAGATATCCTGAAAACATTTGGTACTGAAATTTGGTAATCATTAATAAAAAACAGTTTCCCTCCACCTTTTGAGTAAATATTAATACGTTTCCCTGCTAATAAGTACATTTAAGTCTCTTTCATAAAAACAAATCTTTTCCTGATACCTAATTCTCTTTCTACCCACTGACTTCTGGCACCCATTCTTTCTTTTCTAATCTTACTATCCCAAAAGACTGCCATACATTGGCCACTACAATTCTTCTACTCCACCACGACCCCTCACATTAATTTCCCAGTAAACTCAAGCTACCAAAACTAAAGGACTTTTTCAGTCTTTATTTTACTACATCTTTTTGAGGCTTATTGATGCCTCTTCCTTCTTACACTATTTCTCTCTCTGATGATTCCTTCTGTTTCTTCCATTGGTTCTTCTCTGATGATTGGTTCTGCCCAGGGTTCAACCATGGACTCCCTGATTGTCCCACTTTATTTATGTCTGTAGAAATCTCATCTTCTTTCACAGTTTCACTACAACCTCTGGGAAGACAACACAGGTAGACAAGTGGGTCTGCTAGAAGGGTCTATCCAGAATACAAATCTATCATTTCTCCTTCCTGGTACTCCTTATCTAGAAGCAGGTGCCCAAAAGTCAACATGTCTGTCTTGGCTGGATCACATATTATTGGCTCACATGGTGTTTCGCTTCATATTTTTTTATTTTAATTACTTACCCACAGAAAGATAAATAAGACTAAACACAAAATTCTACTCCTCTAGTTTCTGTTGCAAAACTGAAAAAAATGGAAATATTAGTTCCTCGCTATCCATGATGAATCAGAACTACATAGCATGGTCACTGAGGTGTGGCATATTTTCCCCAATTCGTCACTATTCTCAGCATACTTTACCAATTTGCTGGTATTGGAGGTTGCTATTCATTGTCAACTTTGGGTTATTTTATTTATAGGCTAAAATGAAGAGGAAAGTAAAAGCACTTTTTATATCTATGCCAGTAACAAAAGTGGGAAAATTAAAGCAAAGCACAGAAGTTGTGTAACTCAAAAAAAAATTTTTTTTTCTCCAAAGGAAGACATTTTCTGTCCAAAGAATCAACTATTAGGGAATTAAGCCTACTTGCCCAATGTTGGCCTGGGAAGGTGTGATCACAGAGCATGGCCTGGGCACCCACTCTTTTCCAGCAGGTAACGAAGGGTGTTACATGCAGACATGAGTGAACGTGCATGAAGTTCCTATACCCTAAGATCTTTATCTCTGATGAGATTCTCAGTCCATGTTTCATCACAAGGCAAACAACCAGCTGCTCTGATCATTGATGGATCAGACGGAGGCCTTGGGTTACGAGAGGTGAGTTCCCAAACATTAACTGAAAATAAAAAACCTAGGACATGCTAGTTGTTTTTGTCTTCATTTTGGGCTTTTTACCTAACTAGCACTAGTGATTCCTCAATTCATAGAGTCACAGAGGCAATATTCCTTGAAGTTATTTCCTTATTGTAGAAGATCCTCTAATGGTACTTTGTTGTGTGGTACCATTTGCTTCCTATGCGCTGTTAGGCTTGTCAGTTAACCTCTCTATGTATGAGTTTCTCTTCTGGGAAGTGGGGGATTAATATCCATCTCATAAAAATTGAAGGCAGAATTAACTAACCAGTGTAATACAGTCATCATTATTGTATTGTACTTTGCTTTATTGTGCTTCACAGATATTGTGTTTTGTTTTTGTTTTTCTTTTTATTAACAAATGGAAGGTTTGTTGCAACCTGAGTTGAGTAAGTCTATCAGCGTCATTTTCCCCAAAACATTAGTTTATTTTGTCTCTGTGTCATGCTTTAGTAATTCTCACAATATTTCAAAGTTTTTCATCATTATAATTGTTATGATGCTTCTGTGATTAGTGATCTTTGATGCTACTATTGTAATTGTTTTGGGGTGTCACAAACTGCACCCATCAAAGATGGCAAACTTAGTCGGTAAGAGTGTGCATCCTTACTGTCCCACTGACTAGCGGTTCTCGTCTCTCTTCCTTTTTTCGGGTCTCCCTGTTCCCTAAGAGACAACACTATTGAAACCAGATCAGTTCATAATGTTATAACGGCCTCTAAGTGTTCAAGTGAAAGGAAGAGTCAATAGATGCAGCAAACTTCATTGTTGTCTATTTTAAGAAATGACCACAGCCACCCCAACCTTCAGCAACCAGTATCCTAATCAGATAGGAGCTATCAACCCTGAGGCAAGGTTCTGCGAAAAGATTATGACTTGCTAAAAGCTCAGATGACAGGTAGCACTTTTTAGCAATAGCTATTTTTATTTTATTTATTCAAGATGTATTTATTTTAGATAGAGAGCACTCACAAGCAGGAGAGGCAGAAGGAAAGAGAACCTGAAGCAGACTATGCACTGAGTGAGGAGCCTGATGGGGTGGGTCCGGGGTAGGGGTGGGCAGGGACACTTCATTTCAGGATTCTGAGATCAGGACCTGAGCCAAGAAGTCACTCAGAAAACAGAGAGTCAGCTGCTTAACTGCCACCTAGGTGCCTGGAGGTATTTTTAAATTAAGGACTTCACGTTGTTTTTTTTTAAGACCTAATGCTGTTGCATATTTAATAAGCTGCAGTATAAAATAAACGTAACTTTAATATCACTGGAAAACTAAAAAATTCTTTTAGCTCATTTTATTTTAATATTTGATTTATTGTCGTGGTTGGGAACTGAAGACCCAGTATCCCCAAAGTCTGCCTATAATGTAAGGATGTTAGCAGGCATGTACTAACTACTTAACAACGTGTCCGTGATCTTCTCATAGTTATAGGCAGTCATATAATTACCCCCTCACAGCAGCCTTCTAAAGTATGTTGTACAGCCATCTCCCTTTAAAGATGAGGAAATTGATGAGTAAAAGGGAAGGTCACACAGCAGAGGAGTGTCAGAACAGTGCTGGAAGCCAGGCATTTTGACTCTACAAACCCAAGTACTGACATCCTATACATGTCAGTATAGGATTACACCCACTCAGTAAGCAGTAGGTACATAGGTATGTCTGTAGCATGACTTACAAGTTCTTTCAAATGAACACACTCTGGCTGCTTTCTGTGATTCTTGCCTTGATCTTTGCAATGCAACAAAGTGCATAGGATACCTACCTCCCCAACTACATGCAAGCATGCAGCTCAGCACTTCCTTGCCTCTGCAAATGCTGTTCCCTAGGACAGGACCGGCTTCCTATTCACGTCTATGAAGCCCAGAAATTACCAAGTCAACTTTTGTCCCTCTCCTTCCGTAGGAGTTCCCCTTGAAACTATTCCACCTTTGACAGCTAAGCACCTAGGAGTTAGGAACAGGATCTTACTCAGTTTTCTGTCCTCAGGGCTTTTTCTAGCTGTTGATTGTAGAAGGTGAGCAGAAATGCCCTCATGTGAGGAATAAAGCAAAGAACAACTAATACAAGCCCTATAAAGGTTTTGGTAACTGAGGAAAATAGATTCTATATGCAGCATTTAAATTTGAAGCATTTAATTAGAATCAGATTGCAAGTGCTAAAATAAACTGATCCTAATTTAAAAGCAGAGTATCCATAAAACAGTTTATCACTTAAATTCAGCTATGTCATCACAATGATGTATATTTATAGCCTTCTTTCATATTTATACAAAAAATGGGTCTGGAAAGAAAATTGAAATTTTAGAGGAGTGTGGTAACTAAAACCACTTAAGAGAGTAACAAACTTCTCAAATGTACTTTCATAGCTTTTCCTGCTTTTCTTTCTTTTCGCCTTTTTGCGGATAATGTCTACACATTCAGTGATGCCCCTTTCAGTTAAAAATAGCTTGTGTTTTATAAAGCAATTTTTTTCCTCATATTTATACTTAAAGTTTATGTTCAGTTCCTTTTTAAGTGGTGGTCAGAGAAGCACATACCTGTATCTGGCTATGAGAAAAACATCTGGGTATACTTTGTCTCAGACAAGCCAATTGGAAATTGTTGTTTATGCTTAGCATAAAACAACTGGAAAAGGATATATATATATATATATTTATTTATATATATATATATATATATATATATATATATATAATTGCAGTTCATTCAAAAATGAAGGTAATTTTGGATGGAACTAGAGGGTACTATGCTAAGGAAAATAAGCCAATCAGAGAAAGACAATTATCCCATGATCTCACTGATATGAAGAATTTGAGAAACAAGAAAGAGAGGATCAGAGGGGAAGGGAGGGAAAAATGAGACAAGATGAAACTAGAGAGGGAGACAAACCATAAGAGACTCTTAATCTCAGGGAACAAACTGAGTGTTCCTGGGGGGGTGGGAGGCAGGGATAGGACAGCTGGGTGATGGACATTGGGGAGGGTATGTGCTATGGTGAGTGCTGTGAATTGTGTAAGATTGATGAAACACAGACCTGTACCCCTGGGACACATAATACATTATAGTTAATTTTTTTTAAATGAAGGTAATTTTGAATCCCCAAATCTGAGCTTTCAAAGTCCTCATCTGTATTGTCATAAACATCAAAGCAATTGGTCAAATGGTATTGACCAATTAAACTAATTCACTCATTCAACTGCCAGAATGGACTATGGCCTCTGTCCTAAGTACACCTAGACCTGTATTCAGGGTCCACCTCACCAATTCTGATAAATTATAAGCAACTTGAAGACAGGAACATTTCTTATAAAATTTTAAATCTTCAGAGACCTCATAGTACCTTAGGAAACCCAAAGAAAATGAAATTAAACAAAGCTTCTCCCACTGAAAAGTCTGAAGTAAAGGAGAAAATATGAAATTTTCTTAAGACAAATATAAGTACAGACTTATAATTCCAAGTTAGTTTGAAAACTGTTTTATACTTTCATATGCTTGAAGAAAAAATAATTTTTTTATTTAAAAAAAATCAACACTTACATAACTATTTGAATTGCAAAGCAGATAAACAAACAGACAAAATCCTGATAATACTAAGTTGATGTTAAAAATGTGGAACAACTGAAACTCTCATTTATTTCTGGTGAGAATGCAAAATGGTAAAAGTACTTTAGAAAATAGTGTTTTTTTAAATTCTTTTAACATACACTCACCATATGACCCAATCACCCCACTCTTAGAGATTCATGCAAGTTCAATGAAACCTAAAAGCTTTTACATAGATATTTTTAGTGTCTTTGTTCATAACTGCCCAAAACTGGAAAAAAACACAAATATCCCTCAATCAGGAATGGACAAACAGACTACGGCATATCCATACAGTGGAATACTACTCAGCATAAAAAAGGAAGGGATTCTGGATACATGGAATGAAATGACTGAATCTCAAATGCTAAGTGAAAAAAGAAGCAAGACTTAAAAAAGACTACGTACAGTTACATTTATGTTCAGATGACATTCTTGCAAAGGTCAAACTATAGGGCCAGAAAACTGATCTGTGTTTGCCAGGGGCTGGCGAATACAGCAAAGTCATGAGGAGAGTAGCCTGCCATGTTGCACTGTCAGAAGGTGGAAGAGGGACAACCAAGTATCCTTCAAACTGAAAAGATACTTTAAGCCTGAAACACAAAGCAAGCCACGCCAAACCACTTACACAGTTTCATTCAGGGTAATTTCCTGATGGGGGATGGGATGAACGGAAGATCCAAGGGCCATGTAGCTATCCTCTGCAAAGCCCAGGGCTTAACCACAGATTTTACAGTGGTAAGGGTATTTGTCTAAAGAGGCGCCATCTGTGTGCCAGAGGGAAGATTGGAACAAGCCTCCCAGCATTCCATTCGAGCATACATAGACCTCCTTAGGGCCTGGAGCTGGTAGCCCAGAGAAAGGTCACTGTGTGGACATGAACAGGATGGAAGGCCAACGATGGCATCAGTATTCTCAGCACTCCTACAAACTGGATTATTCAATCCCTCCCAAACAATCCTGTCTGGACTTGACGCTTTTTATCTTCTTTTCTCAGAAGACACTGAAGTTTTAAAAAGCAAGTATTCAAACTCAGGCTCTTCCAATTCATCACCCCACTATCCTGTCTCTCTCAGAGAAGGGACATGTCAGAATTTTAGACATCATAAGATAGATTACTGTGACCATTAACAGAAACTTTTTTTTTTGATCCTCGAAGAAAGTATGCATACAAAGTTATGAGAATGAACATCACTAGTGTTGGCCAAATAAGTACTCCAAATGATTACCTATCTAAAACTCTAATATCAAAAATCATTTATATATGATATGCTGTAAGCATTCTCTGTCTCATAAAATCGCAGAGTAAGTTACTACATTTTACCTTAATTATGATTTACAAACATAACGTGATATAACTTGGAGGTACTATGAGCTAACAAGTAATTCTATTACATTATTATACTGATTTAAAATTTGTTTCTGGAAGTAATTATGAATGCTCATATCACTATGTATTATTACATTACTTTAAAAAGGTTGAAATTCAGTATACATAAGTGAAGGTATACATAAGTGAAGGATTATCTGGTATAAATCCCACATAGCCAATCAAATAATTTTTTTAATTGCAAAGAAATCCAAATATTAACACATTTTGAAAGACATTTATCTTAAATGTGACCATTAGAATCTGACAAGTTATTAAATATGGCTGAAGAAAATACTAGCATAGTCATGTGTGACTGTGTTTTAATTATTAAAATCATAAACATAAGTCAAATGGAAACTATGATCAAAATAAAATTACATATATGAAAAACAACAAAATATCTGTCACAATCTAGCTTCCATGGATGCAGAAAGAAAAATCCTGAAATCAGAACTCAAGATGACACAAATAGCATATAGGAACAAGAACTCCTCAGAAAGGATATACAAAAACAAGCTAAAACAACATTTACATCAACATGCACATTGAGAAAGTCTTGTATCATTGTGCAAATGCTCCTACTGTATGCAAACTAGACTTGAAATTAGCATTTAATCAACTTTGCAACATCTAGACACATCCCCTATGCCATATAAACAGGGACATCCCTACCAGGACAAGGTGGAAGGCACATCAGAGAAAAGGGAACAAGTTGGAGTAAAAGGAACTCCTATTATTGCTGGAAGGGCAATATTTACCCGTACTTCAGAGAAGGAAGCATCCTTTCTATCCAATCCTTTATCTCCATGAGAAGGACAGTTCTAAGGGAGTGAGTCTAGGGGATACTACGCCAAGAGGAAGTAGAAAAGACTAGATCCCGACTGAAAACACAGTTCAGTGCCTAGTTTTCAGGAATGAAAGAAAAGACCTGTTCTAGGGATAAGGGCTAATAGGTTTCAGGAAAGACAGGTTGGCCTCAGTCTCTCTGGTGAGTATGGTAGAGACTGCCCACTGTCCTGAATATCCCATTCCCGGGGAACAAAGAAAATGTAGGGTCTACGATATGCTGACATGAAAATAGAAAAAAAAATTAAGTAAACCACCTCACATAACCCAATCTCTCTCTCTCTTTTTTTTTTTTTAAAGAATTTATTTATTTATGAGAGAGAGAGAAAATGAGCTGGGGTGGGGAGGGGGCAGAGGGAGAGGGAGAAGCAGACTCCCTGCTGAGCAGGGAGCCTGATGTGGGACTCGATCCCAGGACCCTAGGGTCATGACATGAGCCAAAGGCAGACACTTCGGCTCTGCCCTCATATGCCCTCATATGACCCAATCTTATGGGTAGTAAAAATAATTACAGCGCATGACTAACTTAGTTATATTCATGTATGTATCTGGAGTCAATTACAAAGTGCCTTCTAAATAAGAGATTTTGCTCTGAAAATTCTGAAAACTATAAAAGATTATTTAAATATTCTTTTATTCAGATAATGTCTCATGGGAATCAATATCCTTAGTACCATAAATCTGTACTTTGAAAAAAATTTTTCATCCAAGACTTGTAACATCTCTACCACTAAAAAAATGATAATGTTATGTCTATACTAGATATTTTTTAGAGAAGGGAATCACATCCCTTCTCACATACAGAAATAACTTTGAGTTACACATAGCTATGAATTCTAATATCTGTGCAGGCTACTAAGTAAGCTTTAGTACAGAGAGAAATAATCATATATTCCTGGAATCACAGAAACCTAAGTGTCAAAGAATGTAAAAGCTTTCTTTTTCACACTGGCTGTACATACTCTTCAAAGTTCCTCAGATGGGGACGGTGCATCCTTTAAGAGACTAATGCATTTTCATTTCATCTAAGATCTGGTTGGGGCAATTGAACAGGTCATGTCCTATTCCTGGAATAGTTGGATTAGTGTGTGTGGAATATCAGTTCATCTCCTTCCCATTCATTACTTTCTAAATATTATTCCTTGAAATAATGGAGATTACCTCTGTGAAGTCAAAGCAGCTAGCAAATATTGCCAGTTTGGTGAGGTGTTTCAAAACAAAATAACAAAAACAAAATCTCAAACCTCAAATCTCTCAAATAGGTGTATGTGTTCTTTACTTACCCCAAGAAAATTACCAGGTTCAGAAACCATTCTATTGCTAATATACTTGGAGTCCTATTAGAATGATACATTCATTTTTATTTTTATTTATTTTATTTTTTTAAAGATTTTATTTATTTATTGACAGAGATCACAAGTAGGCAGAGGCAGGCAGAGAGAGAGGAGGAAGCAGGCCCCCAGCCGAGCAGAGAGCCTGATGTGGGGTTTGATCCCAGGACCCTGGGATCATGACCTGAGCTGAAGGCAGAGGCTTTAACCCACTGAGCCACCCAAGTGCCCCTGATATATTCATTTTTAAAGAAAAGTATTAGCTACCCATATAGATCCTATATTCAAATATTTCACAGGGCTTTCTACTTCGCTAGGTACTCAGCTAAAAATCGGTAGAGACATAAGCTTTTTCATGTGTCCTGTTTAGGGCTGAATGGTGCCCCCCATTCATATGTTAAAGACTTAACTCCCAGAACCTCACAATGTGACTACCTTTAGAGATCAGGTCTTCATAGAAGTAATGAAGTTGAAATGAGGTCATTAGGATGGGCCCTAATCCAACAGGATCGGTGTCCTTATACAAATAGGAAATGCAAAAACCCAGAAGTTGCTCATCTATCAGCCAAGCAGAGAGGCCTCAGAAGAAGTAAAAAACCATTCCTTCTGCCAACATGCTGATCTCAGAGTTCAAGCCTCCAGAAATGGGAGGCAGTAAATTTCTGTTGCTTTAAGCCACACCACTCTGGTAGTTTGTTATGGCAGCCCTAGCAAACTAATACACCTTCCTGCAATGTTCTTAAGAACAGAAGACCCCATTAAGCTGAACAATGGAGGTCCCCACCTACAAATATCTGATATGAATACCACGGATTGAAAAAATAGTTATTGTCATTGTCATGATATAAAATTTATATATAAAAAATAAGCCATGGGTAAACATCATCCTTTGTTAGGTGTTATGTATTTTACAAAGGTATGAAATATAATCCCTTTGCTCTAAGAATTTATGACCTAAATGCTGAAAGAAAGTAACATATATGAAATAAAAATAAATATACGCTGCAGTTACAGACCTAAGTGCTGGCTTGACTGCTATCAATTTTAAGGGCTGGAGGAATTATGAATGGTAAGTTCTGGGTACATTTGCTACTTGGCTGAAAGGAAAAGAAACACCTGTGTCTATAGAGATATATATCTGTCTCTTGAGGGGGTATACAAGAACTCCAAGGTTTTATAGATTTTTAACTTTAGAAAATGATACATAGGAAGAGTTTATTTTGAAAGATATCCAGAAGCACAGATTCCTAAACTACACCAACCTATAAAAAGGTAAAAACAGACATTGATTGATTGTTAATATACATTTTACATTTTACTCTCAGTTTTATGCAAATATTATGTAAGTATATTAGTTTCCTGAAATTACCATAAGAAAAAAAACACCACCATCTAACAATCTAGCGTGGCTTAAAACAACAGAAATTTATGGTCTCGGTTCTGGAGGTTAAAAGTCTGAAACCACCATGTCAGCAGGGCCATTCTCTGAGACCGAGTCTCTTTTTGGCGTCGGGGGGGTGACCCACAATCTTGGGTGCTCCTTTGCTTACAACTGTATAACTCCATCTCAGCCTTCACTCCCACAGGGCATTTTCTTTTGTATGTTCACATCATCTTCCCAAGAACAGTCAAATTTGGGGCATCTGGGTGGCTCAGTCAGTCAAGCGTCTGACTCTTGGTTTCAGCTCGGGTTGTGTTCTCAGGGTCAGGAGACTGAGCCCTGCATTAGGCTCCACACACAGCAAGGAGTCTGCTTGAGATTCCCTCTCCCTCTGTCCCTCCCCCCTGCCCTGTGTTCTCTCTGTCTCTCTCTCTTTCTCTCAAATAAAAAAAAAAATAAATCTTAAAACAACAACAACAACAGTAAAAAAAGACAGTCTTACTTGATTAGGGGTCTGCTCTAATCCACTATGACCTCATCATAATTAATTTTATCTTCAGTGACCTTATTCCCAAATAAGGTCACACTCTGAGGTACTGGGAGTTAGGATTTCAACATATCATTTTGGGAGACACAATTCAACACATAGTTAGCTATAGTTAGCTAGCTAGGTAGATATTTATTTATTTATTTATTTACTTTTAGGTAGATTGACTTTTAAAGAAATTTGGTGTGTGGTAGGTGGTGGGCATCAATACTATATTAGTCATGTGTATACAGTACTTGGATTTGTGGAACCAAACCAAAGCCTGGCTTCCAACACTGGTTCTGACACTTCTTTGCTTTGGGATGTCCCCCCTTGCCCATCAGCTTTCTCCTGTATAAAGGGAGTGGCTGTATAGACATACCTTATAAGGCCTGTGTGATGACTATAGGCTTCCAACACCAGTAAAGACGAGAGGACCGTGGACACATTAAGTACTTCGTACAAGCCAGTTACCATTATTACATTATTACACTCGTCAGCTTATTCTCCCGGTAATTCTTATGAGCTGAGTGTTAATGCCCTACTTAACAGAAGAGAAACTCGTACTCAGGGAGGGCAAATGACGGCCTAACGTCACGTAGACAGTAAGTGAGATATATGGAACCCAGCTGAGTGACTCCGGAGCCCTCACTCTATCTGCTGTTGTGTGCTAGCATGGTGTGGCAGGCACTGCCTCATCTCAGGAGACGGTAAGAAAGAAGCAAAATTAACCCCAGTTATAAGAGGTTACATTAGAGGAACAGTTTTCTCATCACCATAATCTGCTTTGAAAGTTAGCAAGCAATTTACATATTTTTACTCATTTATTTTGAATCTATCCAGTGAGGAAATTTTTTAATGCTTGCAATATTAAAAAATTCAAAAACAGCTATTCATAATTTTATTTTAAAAAGGACATTCACGTCTTGTGTTAACATGGCTTTTCCCACAGCCAAATTATTTTTATTTTATAACCTCAGAATATATTTTTTTAAGATTTTATTTATTTGACACAGAGAGAGAGAGTACAAGCAAGGGAGCAGAATAGGGAGTAGCAGGCTCCCTGATGAGCAGAGAACCCCATGTGGGGCGAGAGTCCAGGACCATGAGATCATGACTTGAGCCAAAGGCAGCCCCTTAACCAACAGAGCCATCCAGGTGCCCCGTCAGAATATTTTTTTTATGAAAGGAAGCACAGGCATATTCTCTGGGAAGAAGAGAAAACTGTATTTGAATGTTTGCTTCAAATGGGGACCTCTTTAATGTTGGTTACTTAGGCCCTTAAACTCTGACCTGGAATGACAACTCATAGAAACATAAGTTTTTAATTTCTAAAATTTGCTTTCTGAAAATAATTTCATGAAATAATTTCAAGTATTTTACCCTACAGTAAATTGCTGACACACACTGGTCTTCTCACAGCAGTTCTTCTTGTCTCTGTAAAAACCCAGGTCTCAGGTGGAGAATACGAATGCTTTTCCAGGGGTACCTGGGTGGCTCAGTGGGTTAAAGCCTCTGCCTTCAGCTCAGGTCATGATCCCAGGGTCCTGGGATTGAGCCCCGCATCAGGATCTCTGCTCAGCAGGGAGCCTGCTTCCTCCTCTCTCTCTCTCTCTGCCCGCCTCTCTGGCTACTTGTAATCTCTGTCAAATAAAATCTTAAAAAAAAAAAAAAAAAGGGGGCGCCTGGGTGGCTCAGTGGGTTAAACCACTGCCTTCGGCTCAGGTCATGATCTCAGGGTCCTGGGATCGAGTCCCACATCGGGCTCTCTGCTCGGCGGGAAGCCTGCTTCCTCCTCTCTCTCTCTCTGCCTGCCTCTCTGCCTACTTGTGATCTCTCTGTCAAATAAATAAATAAAATCTTTGAAAAAAAAAAAAGAATTATTGCATATTACTACTCTGTAAGAGTGACTTTCTTTCTTTGAACAAAAAGAAGAGTTCATTTGCATTTGAACTTAACAACAGAGTACAGAAATAAAAAGAATCTCCAGAAAGCAACGACTATTCCCCAAAGACAAAACTGTTTTCAAACATAACTAATGCTTAAAACATACGACTCCATGACAGAGGGAAAGAAATGATTTTGAGTCATAGAGAGCAAGATTGAAGTCCTGGCTACTGTGATCCTGGGAAAATTTTATTGCTATCTGGGTTTTCCCTTCTCTCACTGTAAAAATAAGGAAAAGATTATTGTGGAAAACACATTAAATATATGATTAAGGTAACTAGCAAACTGTCTAGCACAAAGAATGCACTCAACAAATGTTTCTTCTGTGGCAAATTAACAAGGGTAAGTGGAAATCTATGTTGTAAAACTCCATGAAAAATGGGGCAATTTGTTTAGTGAACTCTCTTAGAAATCTATGTTCTATCTTTTGTTGTTTCTTTCTGCTTTTTTAGAGCAAAATGCTAAGATCTGGGGCAAGAACAATATATGTTATTAACCTAGAGGTAATAATTTTGACCATATTCATGACATACAGAAATAGTGGGGACTTACTGTTGAAAAGAAGGCTAGAGCACATGCCTTAGTATCTATTTTCCTACCAAATGCAATGTTTTTGTTTGTTTGTTTTTTGTTTTGTTTTTTAAAAGATTTTATTTATTTATTTGACACAGAGAGAGATCAGAAGTAGGCAGAGAGGCAGGCAGAGATAAAGGGGGAAACAGGCTCCCTGTTGAGCAGAGAGCCTGATGTGGGGCTCAATCCCAGGACCCTGAGATCATGACCTGAGCCGAAGGCAGAGGCTTAACCCACTGAGCCACCTAGTCGCCCTGCAAATGCAACGTTTTATTTAAAACAATTTTTATGGGAAATTTAGCTGGAGATTTTAAGAGGCTGCCGGCCAGCATTCCCCAACCTCAGATCTGTAAGCCTCTTCTACCACATCAAAATATTGTTTAAATGATTACTGTGCACCAGCCACTCTATTTATAAGAAACTTTGGGAACATAAGAATCTTCTCACATTTAAGACTGTCAATTGGACTGCCTTAGAAGTACATATGGGAAACAAACTAAAAATAGAGATGTATACCTGTCCACATCTATTTTCCCTACAGAAGTATAATGTAGCCTTTGGGGGAAAATGTTGTTCTCTTTTTTTCTCTAAAAGCATTTAAAAGGTCTCATTTATTTCAGTCCTCATTTAAGATACTGGTCCAAAATGCATTGGGACTTTATTCAACAAAAGAATAAAGATCAAAACTACAGCTACAATATCAGGTTTTTAAAGATGTCAAATCTCAACAGCACTAAACCGGTTCTTCATTGTTCCTTATGTTATTCTTATTTTGTAAGTACTCAAACAGCCTGTGCAATTCTTCACTGCTTCTTTTCTGCAATGATTTCCTTTTCAATGATTTAAGCAGTCTATTCTCCAAAGCAATGCTCAGAAATCCAATTACCATTCCAACACCACGCTTTTGTAAGCCCGGAGCATTAAACCATAGAATATGCTTCCTCTTGCCCCTTCCTTACACCTCTCACTCAGGAACTCTGTGTTTTTCTATCAGAAAGGGTTCTGGTTTTGTTTCGCTTTGCTTGGCTTTCTCCGGATAAGGAAAAGTGGCCATAAATTACCTTAAAACAAACAGGAAAAAAAAGTGTAAATCTTTCCTCTGAAAATAAGTCCAAGAGAATGCATAAAAGAAGAAAAATTGAACAACAAGCAATTTCTTCGTTAAAATAGTGTTTGCCTCTCCTAACTTAAAGGTGGTTTATGAACTATAAATTGCAATATATTCATAGGCCTTAAGTAACACTTAATTTCTTTCACATTTAACTTCTAGTTTGTCAGATAAATGAGGAGATTTAAGGTAGAGGGCCCCCTGGTAATTATGTTATAAAAAGTATTCCCATTTATATGTTTTCCTTCTGAGTTCCTTCATTTCATGAAAATATTGCACGTGTGTCTCCATGTGTATGTGTGTGCATGTGAGCCTGTACGTGTGAGCAAATAAAGGACAGAGGATGATAGAGATATGACAGTAAAATTTCTAATTTAATTTCTGGAAGCAATAGGAAAAGACACTGATAAAAGGTCAAGGAAGGAGATAAATCTTTAATGAATTAAGGCTGACTAAATCCATTTAGAACAAGAACTCTGTAAGATTTCGTTTAACCATGAGCCGTTTCTGACCAGCTGTATTCTAAAAAAGACAAAAGAATGTAAATCATCTAAACTCTAAATATGAACTGAAACCATTTTTCAAAGCCCATGTTAGAATGAAGCCAAGACACGTGTGAGACTCCTTAAAAGGGATGGAAATTTTATGAATACACGATCAAAAGCCCTTAAGATCAATGACCATCTGGCTACCTGAGTATCTTTTTAGTCTGCCATTAGCTTTGGGAAGGAAAAGGATGTTGAAAGAATTAAGAGGCTATCATTAATAAATTGAGAATTTATATATTCTACAGAACTCCTCATTCGTAAAATAATGTCAATATAAACTTAAATATATTGAACTGCTTTATGTGTGTATGTGTATGTACACATATGTATACGTACATACAAAATAGAGAGGGATCTAGGAGGACAAGTAATAAATAGAGCTGAAGCACAGGATATGTCAGAGCAGACAGCAGAAAAAATTGACCGTGAAATGTCTTTTGTGTCATTACATTGGACATCGTTCTGTAGGTCCGTCTTATCTCAAAATGTGATTTTTGGAGCAGCAGCCAATAGGGAAACAGAGTGTTCAACTCAAATGCAAACAATGGGGGCAAGCTCAGTATCTAAATTTGTAGAATGCATTCCAGAAATCATCATTTTTTCAAGTTGCCCAGATGCTGCTCAGCAAGTTTACATTGGAGAGCCACTCCCAGTTCAAGTACCTTGGGGACATGGCATGGTCAGTTCTGCTCCATTCAAAGAGGACTCCACTCCACGAGAGGAGACTGGAGGGCCCGAGGCCAAAAGATGGAAATCTCTTTGAGAGGTTATCCCAGTGGCTAAAGCAGATAACATATGGCATTGTGTGAAAATGCTTTTTAACACTCAGTCTTCTCCATGTACTCATTTGCTCTTTTCCATTTTGAATTTCTGAGGTGATATTCCTCTTTTGCTTTTCATCTTACTAAGTGGTCCTTTAAAATTAGTAAAATGTCCCTGGATCTCAGTTCAAGGAGATATTTGGAGAAATTTTCATCCAAAGGTGAAATAAAAGGATCTATTGTAAACCTGGCTTTTTTTATACTTTGGATAATATACATATGTGTTTTTCCTATTGCCAACGCCCCCAAGTGGTGGTACATGGATGTTGCAATGGTAGCAACCAAACCCAGATTAACTGTCACCTCAAGTTCTGTCAACTGTTGACAAGCACCACACATACACAGACGTGTGCACACCCCTTGCTTCCTAACAACTGATGCTGCCATTAGATCCCATTGTTCAGCCAATCAAGTTTCCAGAGATCATTTGGAGTGACAATGGTCCAGTGGAGTCAGGATAAGATATCAAGTTTGATAATTAACTGGAGAGGCAAGTTGAAAATTGCTTGCTCTTTCGCAAAATTAGACAAGGAACTTCTTGAAGCTCGTGTAAAAGTTAAGATCATAAATTTGTGTTCGTGGTTCTAATGGGCCTCTTGCTATGGGACTAGAAAAGTAAATTATTAGATTAAGGCAGGACTGAAGTATAGGAGCAGAACAGGGTAAAGGAGTTAAAAGGATTGGAGAGTGAATTCCAGACAGAACAACGGAAGCAAATTCAGCAATGATGACAAAGTGAGTTTGCTAAGGCAGACGGGAGTTAATGGACACTGATACTAAAGGGGTCAAAGAAGTGTAAGGGACTCTAGCGATGGCATCAATTATGGAGAATGGGAATACTATGAGGCGTAAAGCAAAGTTGTTCATGAGTTTATAAGAGGGCTACAAGAATAAATAAAACAGCACACAGAGAGAGCATTCGCCACGGGGAGGGCTGTGGCTGTGGTAGTGGGTAGCCTAAAAAGCTGGAAAGCAGCAATGGGAGTTGCGGTGCTCACCATATGCTCTTTACACCTCAACATTCCCATATGTGGAGCTGGAGAGAAAGCACAGATGCCGCCTGGAAGGACAGCAAAGTAAATGATGCATAAAGGAGAGACCCAGGTTGTACCTGGCTCAGGACAGTGTTGGAGATTAAGAAGATACTAAGGCGGGACGCCTGGGTGGCTCAGTTGGTTGGGCAGCTGCCTTCGGCTCAGGTCATGATCCCCGTGTCCTGGGATCGAGTCCCACGTCAGGCTCCTTGCTCTGCAGGGAGCCTGCTTCTCCCTCTCTCTCTGACTCTGCCTGCCACTCTGTCTGCCTGTGCTCGCTCTCGCTCTCTCTGACAAATAAGTAAATAAAATCTTAAAAAAAAAAAAAAAAGATACTAAGGCAATGAAAGGGAGGCTCACGTCAGATTGAAAAGAGGTTACAGGTGGTAAGATGGGAAGGTTAAATGATACCAGCACTAGGAGAGAGGCAGGAGACAAAGGAAGCAAGAGCTTGGATTCTGGAGGGAGAAAGGAAATCAGCTAATCTACTAAATATAAGGATCTTACTGGAATCACATCCAAACTAAAAGACTACATTCTGGGTGGGTGCCACTTAAACTCAAGTGAACGGACATTTTACTGAAGTACTAAATTTGGAGTTTATAGACTCTTAACTGTATTCTAACAACAGGATTCATTTCTATTGGGGACGGGAGGCTTGGGATTAGTATTTTCCCTTATTCCCCTAAACTTACTCTAGTCAGACACTAGCAGTTTGAATGGTATACAGATTAAGTAGTCATTCAGATGTATAATAGGAATTAACAGAGTGCCCAATACGTGTCAAAGACTGTATTGTGTTCACAGAGACTGTACCATTTTATTCCCATTAGAAATCTACAACAGAGACTTTACTATTACTTCCATTTCCTAGATGGGGAAATAAATATAGAGAGCGAGGTTAAATAATGTGCTCAAAAGTCCCATAATTGGGGCACCTGGGTGGCTCAGTGGGTTAAAGCCTCTACCTTCGGCTCAGGTCATGGTCCCAGGGTCCTGGGATCAAGCCCCGCATCCGGCTCCCTGCTCAGCAGGGAGCCTGCTTCCTCCTCTCTCTCTCTCTGCCTACTTGTAATCTATCAAACAAATAAATAAATTTTTTTAAAAAAAGTCCCATAATCAGTAAATCACAGAGTCAGAATTCAAACTGACCACCTGACTCCGGACTCCATATTGTTAATCACCATGCTGTTTGACAAAGCTTCCATCAGATGCTGTAGATCTTGTCAAGTGCATGTACTTGGAGACTTTAATCAGAATACGAAGAGGTCAGCAATCACTATGTGCCAGGAAAACCAGGCAATGCAATACAAGATAAATTTCTATTCCCATATTTTCTTCAGGTTTTATGATCATCCCCTGTTCAGCCACTTGGGGGAGAAAAGAGATGTTTATGTCTTCAAGAAGGGGCTTTTGCAAAAGGGAGAGCGACAGAGAGAGAGAGAACAGAATAGAAAAAGAAAGTTCTGGGCTTTTGATTTGCAAAAGCTGACGTTCTGAGTCAAATAGCAGAATTTTAAAAATACTTGCTATGATTTTAATATTTTTCCAAATGAGAAGTACTAGGGGTTCTCTGTAATAGGGAATAAAAGAAAGAGTGGGAGAGGCAAGCAATATAAATATAAAAATAAAAATATAAATAAAAATAAAAATATAAATATAAATATAAATATAAATATGGAACGTGAATCTAACACGAAGCTTTGTCTTTCCTGTCTCCTCTCTTCCAAGGTAATGCTATGATATTTAAATGTGGGGAATTCAGCACAGAGGGAATCCATAACCCTCCCCTCAATTTGATATCTGTGCCCTGCTCAACCATATAGCAAGAGTAATAGAGATGACTATGATCCCAGCAATGAGGACTACGAAAAACTCAATCCATTTTAGGAAAGAACAGTATGCAAGAAAAAAGACAATGGAAGACCGGTATCTCCGTGTGATTTTATGACACTGTGTTAACCTCCTGAATTTAGCTGCAACCCCAGAGAAAAATAATGTCCCCATCAAAAGAAAATAGTTCATGCTTTACAAGAGGGTGTCCTCAGCATTTTTCTTCTATCTATCAAATACTGAGGATCCTAATTTGGACTTTCCAATCTTTACCCTCCAAAAAGGTCCTTGCCTTGCCAAAGTCATTCTTGATTTGAGGCTTTGAGCTTGAAGAACCAGTAAGAACAGACTTACTTCATATTTTGGGGACACCAAGGAAAGGACTTCAAGAGTGTTCAATAGTACTTTTAAAAATGTCCTTCCTATCCCCCTTCTCCTAACCAGTACACATATTACAGCTATTCTTATGCTCTCTCAAAAGCCTCCTCAAATTCATCCTATTTCCTATTTTGTTCCAGTTTTTGCCTATTTCACTATTGTATATTAACTGCCCATCATTCACCAAGATGTATAGATAATCTATAAATATTATTTCCACTTTGAAAAGGAGGAAGAAAAGAGAGGAAGGGAAGAAAGAAGTAAACATGTTGGTTGGTTATTTGGTACCCTATTGCTCTACTACAAGAAATTATGCAAAAAAAAAAAAAATCAAAGAAGGCTGTGCCCTCCTAGAGCACGTATTTGCAAGAACTCCTTTCTCGGCAACCTGGTCTAAGTATTGAGTAAACAGATTAATTTTCATCTTACATAGGAAGACCGTAAAATTTATCATTTAAAGTAGAACACATTCAAGAGCAAAAAGATGACTACTAATACTTTAGTCCAGAAAACTATAGCACCCTGATGTTTATAATAGCACTATCAACTATAGCCAAATTACGGAAAGAGCCCAAATGTCCACTGACTGATGAATGGATAAAGAAGAGGTGGCACATATATATAATGGAATATTACCCGGCAATCAAACAGAGTGAAATCTTGCCATTCACAGCTACATGGATGGAGCTACACAGATATCATGTCAATTGAAGTAAGTCAGAGAAAGACAAATACCATGTGATTGCACATGCGATGCCACAGAGAAAGACAAATAACATGTGGAATTTAAGAAAACAAAACAAATGAACATACGGGAGAAGAGAAAGAGAGGCAAACCAAGAAACAGACTCTTTTTTTTTTTTTTAAGATTTTATTTATTTATTTGACAGAGAGAAAGAGCACAAGTAGCAGAGAGGCAGGCAGAGAGGAGGAAGCAGGCTCCCCGCTGAGCAGAGAGCCCCATGTGGGGCTCGATGCCAGCACCCTAGGAGCATGACCGGAGCCGAAGGCAGTCGCTTAACTGACTGAGCCACCCAGGCGCCCCAAGAAACAGACTCTTAATTAGAAAAAACAAACAGAGTTCTTGGGGAGGAGGTGGGTGAGAGGATGAGCTCAATGGGTGATGGGTATTAAGGAGGGCACTTGTTAGGAGCACTGGGTATTATATGCAAGGGATGAATCACTAAATTCTCTACCTGAAACAAATATTGCCCAGTGTGTTAACTAGCTGGAATTTAGATAAAAACTTGGAAAAAAAATTTTTTTAAAGTAAAATTCTGAAAAAAAAATAGGCAAGTGTATATCAAGGTTGTAATACTAGGGCAAATTAGGTGAGTAGTCACTCTAGTTTTTCATGACCTTCAGCAAAACTGAGCTTTTACGAATTCAACACACTCTTGCACAGAGGTAAGAGTAATCCTATAATAAAATACATGAAAGGGGCGCCTGCGTGGCTCAGTCAGTTACGGGTCCGCCTTCGGCTCCTAGGGTGATTACAGGGTTCTGGGATTGAGTCCCCCATTGGGCTCCCTGCTCATTGAGGAACATGCTTCTGCTCCCCCTGCTTGTGCTCTCTTTCTCTCAAATAAATAAAATCTTTAGAAAATAAATGAAAAATGATTCAAGTTAATACTCATAAAAATCCCACCGGCCACGTCCCTTTCTCTCTTTCAGCTCCTTGAGAATATCAAATCTTTGCACTGATTGGAGCAATTACCTATCCTGGTTGCCTATTTAAGGTCTCGTTATCATTTGGAGCTTACTTAAAAGCCATCTGCTCAAGGAAGCTGTACCTGTCCCCGGTCCTCTGTTCACCCCCATTCCTGCCACAGACCACATTAGCTCCCTTGGTTATTGCACTTTTCATAGGTGGAATGCTACATTTATGCTTGTGATATTTAATGTTGGTATTATGTAGCTCTTATGTAGCTCTTTTGTGTAAAGAGGACCATGAATGTAATTTTATAATTATAATTTTATAATTATACCATGAGGTATAATTTTGCTTATCTTTGTATTTCTAGCTCCTAAGTTGCATTTTGGTACCTAAACAATGCTTAAAAAATATTGAGTAAATAAAAGTTAAGTGGATAAATGAAGAACAGGAGTTTCTTTCATTACCAAGGGGGGATAATTATATAAGAAGTCTCAAAGCGCCAGAAAAACAGTAAATTTATAGACTACAAAGATATCCAAAACCTATTTAATTCATCTTTAAATGATACTTAATCCTTCATTTTTGCTGGCATTAAACAAGTCTGACATTGGTATCCTTGAGCATTGACAGGTATGTTAGATGTTTAGCTTTTCTTAAATGAATAAATAAATGAAAAGGAAAGACGGTAATAAAGAATTGGCCATTTTGCATAAATTTTATATATATAAATGCACACACACAAACACACACACACAAATTCTATACACACATAGTAAGATTAAGAAAGTAATTTTGCCATGGCAACACAGTAATTTACTTTTGTTAATTATGCAATAATATCAATTTTTCATTTCCAGATGTGGTCTGTACATAAGGCCACAGTACCTGGATGGCACAGAGGAATTCAAGAATTTAATCAGCATGAGAAGGCACCTGGATGGTTCAGTGGGTGTCTGACTCTTGATGTCAGCTAAGGTCATGATCTCGGGCTAGTGAGATTGAGCCCCATGTCAGGCTAGAGGGGAGTCTGAGTTCTTTCCTCTCCCCGCTGCCCTCCCCTCTACTAACTTCCCCCCTCAAGTAAATTAATAAATCTTAAAAAAAAAAAAAGTATTTAGTCAGAATTGCAGAAAGAACTAGTGAAGTCAGGCAAAAGAACTTTAAAAATGGAGACAATATGTTCTAGGGAACCGAGTATCAAGTGGTCTAATTCTAACACCAGTTCTGCTTCTAAGAAATCATGTGAACGGTTATAAACTTTTGGGAAGACTAAATGGATAGTCTTCACTGTTGACAGTCCATCACAATCACTGATGGATTTAAAAACCAGGGAGGGCTAAGACTCACCCTAAATCTTGGATTTCAGTGTTTCTAGAGGTCTGGGCCTCCTCTTGTGTTTCAAGAGCTCCAGATGAGACCCAGGGCAGTACAGGCATGAGAACTACAACGAATGGAAGTCGTGCAATCACTTCTCTTACTCAAAATGACCTACACTGTCCAAGCAGGTCCCAACACAGACCTCTAAGGTCTCTCCCAGAACAATATTTTTTATTATTTGGAGCAAAAATAAAGTCTAAACACCAGCAATCCATGAAAAAGTGCAGAAAAACAAATGAAAACGACATCAGACATTCAGGAGACTTCATCTGTAGCAATAAAATGGCACTAACAGTTTTTGAAATCTTAGAATGTTGATTAAAATGTTAATGCTAATAGTTGAATCTTATGTGCTTCTGCACATCCACTACATTCAAAATCATTTATTGGAGATGTGATGAAATTGTAATGGAAGGCATAAAAACATAGGAATAATGGTGGATTTGATGATGTGCACAAGTCAACTGAAACATTTGGCCTATCTCTTCATTTACTTCCCTTCACCTGCCAGTATAGAAACCGAAGATAGTTACTCCTTTGAAACACAGGTGTAGGGAACCTTTCTGAACCACAGTCACATATGATAAGAGAGGCTATTTTTAGCAAACTTTCTTCTAGGAAATTCATATTAATGAACTATGAACAAATAGAAATATGACCATCAGGAAGAGGTCAAAAGTGAATAAACATAGCAAAAAATGTTACTAGCTTTTCTTTATTACAAAAAATAACCACTGATGTAGAATTTATGTTAACAGAGATACAATTTTCAAGAAAAATTACAAATTAATAAAATGTTATTATAAGATTATGAGAAAATGATCAATCTCATGGGAGACAAAAAAAGAGGAACACTGTGAGCCTGTTTCTCTTCTGAATACAATATAAGGTCAGTTTAAGTATATGCTTTTATTAATTCATATTTAGATTCCTTTATTTAAAAAAAAAGGATTTCAGGTTACATTAATTTTTTTAAAAACTGAGCCTGTTGGTGGATATTAAAGAGGGCACATACTGCATGGAGCACTGGGTGTGGTGCATAAACAATGAATCTCGCAACATTAAAAAAGTAAAATTAAATTAAAAAAATTTTTTTTAAAACTAGCATAGTGTAATATGATTTTCAGCAAACATAAAACCTTGCTGACATATATGGCATTCAAAAAAAGTAAGGTTAAAAATGATAATATATGCCAGCAAGCACACTCTATGTTACAGACTTAATGATGAAAGATTCGGTTCATGACTTAAAATAGGAAATAAGAAACTGATCTTGATTACATTAGGAACTCCCTATAATAACACTCATTCTATATGTAAATCATTTGCAAAATGAAGATTATCTATTCAATTCATATAAAACCTTATGCATTTTCCTTTACTTTGAGTAAAGCATAAGGTAAAAGTTATAACAATTTGCACTTTTATGCATGTTCTAACTGAAGATTAACTGTGTTTGACAACTCTAAATACAAGGCTTTCTACAAGGAATACATTCCAGATAAAGATTAAAAAATAAGGCAAAGTGAGAGAAATTTTCTCTTTTCATGTGCAAAACATATAGTAAAAGGTATTGGAATGTCTAACTAAATTAAGCTGCCTATTGAAAACATATCTAAGTATATAGAATTTAGGTATTGACATAGCTATGTCTAATAAGAAGAGGGAAGTATTTTTCCCTCTATCTAATAACATATAGTGCCTGGTCAATATAACACCTACTTTTAAAAAATATTTCTAAATAAATATACATCATATTCATTTATAAATTATATAAAGATAAATGATAAATAGATAACTGAAAAAATATGGAAACTTAGAAATCACCTAAATCTTTTTAAATTTCCAGAACTTGCTCTTAGTAGTCTTCAAATAATTAGTTTTGTTGGAGACTTCTAATTTGGACAGTGCATTTTGAAGAACTAGAAAAATTTTATTTCAATTAAGTATACAATTATTTATTTAGTATTTGCATAGTATATATATAGTATACGTGTAGTATAGATACAAAATAGTATAAGATAGCAGTAAGAAAGGAATTATAGTAAATATTTCTATAGCAAAACCTTTATTAATCTTTTTTCTATCTCTGTTGCATTCTTTCTTAGTCTTTCTTTTTGTTTCCTCTTCTCTCCTTTCCCTTCAGTAAACTTGACATCTGTCCTCCAAAGTCCGTAGAGCTTTGCTTTCATAACCTCTTGTTAAGCTCACCAGCTACTGAATACACTTTGGAATGTGGGGTCAAGTGTTTTTACTTTGTACTATGCACCTCTACTTCAGCCCAATTGCTTGTACCATCAACTGTGAGAGGATCATAGTTACTCAGGCCTTTAATGACAAAGTTTTTCCTGCACATTTAAATCTATTTTCTTTCTAAGGAGCCAAGAAGATATCTACCTAATTGCTTTTAGCATAAAAATTATTTGAGAGAGATTACAGTTTACTTTTATCATTAATATAAAAGCTGAAATTAAAGGAAAAGGAATCTATAATTAGAAGGTTATTAAAGAAGTAAAAATGGGACCTCAGTGTCCCAACTACTGATAACATTTTACAGTGTAAAAGCCTTTGGGATTAGCAATTCACTTGTGATATATAAATGAAGCCCACAGTAAAATCTCCCTAAACCAAAATATCCTGGTTTCCTTAATAAGATGTCCACATGAGAAGGAAAATCTAAGTGAATTTTCTGGTAAAGAACATATATAATACTTTGTCTCTCATTATATTCAGAAAATAAAACATGACAGCTCTCAGAAAAAACCAGAATTCTAGCGCATGTCTACTCATCCATAGGGTCTCAAACTTGCTTTATTTTCCCAATTTGATCACCCCTTCAGTCTATTTCCCTTCCTCTTTATATAGTTTGTAGTTTTACTTATATTTTTAAATTTGCTTAATATTTGTTCTTCTGTTACTATAAGGGACATATTTTTAAAAACTTTTTAAAGATTTATCTTATTTATTTGACAGATAGCATAAGCAGACAGAGCAGCAGACAGAGGGAGAGGGAGAAGCAGGCTCCCCGCCGAGCAGGGAGCCTGATTCAGGGCTCAATCCCAGGACCCTGGAATCATGACCTGAGCTCAAGACAGCCGCTTAATCGACTGAACCACCCAGGCACCCCTAAGAAATATATTTTTAATTACCTTTGCACTATAAAACCAATCATTGTGAATGGGAACTGACAGGGTTTCAATAAATATTTGCCGAAATAATAAATGTTGAATACAATGAAACTAGTAATAACTAACATCTTTTGAGTGCAAGCATGTGCCAGGCACTTCCAAGCACTTTACCCATATTAATGGACTTTCTCCTTTTTCCCCACACTGGCAATAGATGATCTGATAACCCCCATTTTACCAATGAGGAAACAGGGGGAAGTTTAAGTATCTGGGTATCTGTCACACAGCTTGTAAGTGGCAGAGGTGACATTTGAATCCAGGGAATCAGGGAGTCTGTCCCTTGGTTCCTAACCACTATTTTATGCAGTAGTTTTTGGATATTAGGAAACATATGACAATTTCCAACAGCTGGAAAAATATATTGTTTTCAAAGGCATGTAATTATACTGAAAGAAAAGTATTTAAATAATCCATAGTTGAATCTTTGCCCACTATTTAATAGGGAAGAAGAGAAGTAATAGTTAACATTATTGTGTGCCTGACATTATGCTAAATGCTTTGCATAGATTATTTCATTTAGTCCTTCCTGTGGTGAGGGCCCCACTTGCCAAAGTAACTTGCAGACAGACATTTGGTAGAAAACTACGGAATGGAACTGCTAGTTCTAAAAAACAAAACCAGGAATAGAGTGAAAGGAGCTCGATGTTTCCCATTTTGAGGGGTTGAGATCAACAGGTTAGAGGGGAGTGGATAGAAAGGGGGTAGGAACACTGAGGGGAGCAATGAAACATTGGAACAAGATGAAGTCACTGAAAAATTGAAAAAAATTTTTTTAAAGGAAAGAAGGAAAAGACTGTAAAACACTGGCTGATCACTAATCTGAAACTTTGTGGGTGGTGGACCCCACCAGCAAGAGGTTATTGTTTCTTATCACGTTCTGCATTTCGGTCATGAGAGTGAAAAACAGACGCTGGAGTGAGTATTTTAATAACAAGAGCATACGAAAAAGTCATGTCTAAAATACTCGATTTGTTCATTCTGCAAAGATATGTTTTTGGGGAAAAAAATCTAATTATTGCCAATTCCCATCCATATGGTGTTTATTTCATTTTTAAGCAAATTTTAGAAAAAAAAGTATTATCTTTCTAAATCTAGAATAAGATCATTTATTAATCTTGGATGCTTTTGAAAAAGGAAATATCTTTCTCTTTCAGTAAAAAAGCGTAACTTACTAAAACAAGATTCTCCTAGAGTTTACTTCCCTGCTCGTTTTTGGATGTATATCATAAGCTGGGAATTCAAGCAGAAAATAACTGCATTCTTCCAGTTTATTCTTAATAATATACACTTTAAAATTCCAAGTTAAATATTTGCATAATATTTTCTTTGAGGCTTAAAAAGAAGACAATGTTAAAAGAGAACAACTTTTCTCAAACATAGGAAATGACTTTGACCAAATCAATTTTTTTACTTATCTATCAAATACTGAAAAAAATTATCATATCACCGGGATCATTCCAGTGGTGTTCAAGGGATCATTCCATTTTAGAATCTGATCTTAACAATTAATAAAAAACCCACATACTGTAAATAATGATGTCTTGGTCCTTTAACTGGCTTCTTGCTTACAAGTTTATACTTGAAAAAAAAAAAAAAAAAAGAAACCAAGGATCTTGGGTGGCCCAGCCAGTTGAGCGTCAGACTCTTGAGTTCGGCTCAGGTCATGATATACAGGTTGTGAGATCCACCTGCTTTCTGGCTTCCTGCTCTGTGGGGAGTCTGCTTGAAGATTCTTTCCCTATGCCACTCCCCTCCCCTAGTACTTGCTCTCTCTCTCTCTCTCTCAAAGAAACATATAAAATATAAAAAAAAAAGAAAAGAGGAAGAGAAGAGAGAAAAGAAAAAGAAAAGATAACAGGGCAATGAAAAGAAGGTTCTATTTCATTGAAAAGAAATAATACGAGAGCTTATTTATTGCATACTTAAGAGACAACAGAACACTTTTAAGTATTTTAGAATAAAATGTTAAATAAAATCATTTACTTACTCAAAGAAAATCATGTAGTCATTAATATTATAATATATTATATTAATGATTAATGATAATATAATATATAATAATGATTATAATATTATAAATCCTATTTTAGAGATGAGAAAGCTAAGGAGTAGAGTGGCTAGGAATCCACTAACTAGTACATGTTTCACAAGCTAGGGAGTGTTAGCATTAGCATAGCAGTCTCACTAGAATGTAGATTCTTATTTTTTTCTTAAAGGTTTACTTATTTATTTGAGGGGGGATAGAGAGAGAGGGAGAGAGAATCTCAAGCAGACTCCATGCTGAACATGTGGCCCTGAGATCATGACCTGAGTCAAAACCAAGAGTTTGATGCTTAGCTGACTGAGCCACCGAGACACCCTAGAGTACAGATTCTTAATATCACTTAATACATTATTGAGAACAAAAGAGAACTCTTAAATATACGTAAAATTTGGAGTAAATAAATTATTAGAACATTTTTTTCCTGTTTAACAATTAAAAACCTATGTCTGACATTGAAAGCATCATCTGTAATTTCACATAAGAATAATATTTAACTACCTCCAAAAGTATCAAAATAGATCGGTTTTTGCTCTTATGCTTTCCAGAGATCATATTTATGGAAGATTCTAAGGTTCTGTGGGTTGGCTACTTCTCAGTTCAGCTCCAGGGTCAAAGAACGACATGCCATTTGTTCTACATTACAGAGCCATTAGAATAGAAAAGAAATAGTCTGGACTATAAGACAAAACTTCATGGAACACATACTTAATTCTTAAAAAGTTCAGAAAAAGTAATTTTAAGCTAAAAGAATGCCTGTCGTTAATGTGTTAAGATTTAATTCTGGCCTTTAGAGCCTTAGCTGAAGTGAATATTGTAGAAGATGATAATCTTAGTACAATACAAGGGAAGTGGACAAAGTGACAAAGGTCATATTAATCACTTCTTTATAAAAAAATGTCATCAGGCCACCTGAGTGGATTAGTCAGTTAAGCTTCTGACACTTGATCTCAGTTAAGGTCTTAATCTCAGGTTTGTGAGTTCAAGCCCCACAATGGGCTCGTTAGATGTGGAGCCTACTTAAAAGTCAATAAATAAATAAAGCCATCAACTTGAGTAAGAATCATTAATCTATAGAAAATATTGTTTATTTTCACAAAAAAGACTATATTAAATGAGGTCTATGACAGCTCTCCACCTTTAACATTCTATGATCCCAAACCTTAAAATAAGGTGGCCCACTGGAGTGACTATTCATCTCAGTTTGCTTGAAACTATACCATTTTTCACCTGTTGTCCTGGAGTAATTATTAAAAGCATCCTTTCTTCTCAATACTATCCAATTTAGATAAATAGTATAATAAATTATTAATACCTAATTAGATAATAAATTATTCACATTGTAAAGAATCAGAGATGTATTAGTGTTAATTTTCACTTATTTATCCTATTGGATAAATACCTAGTATAAAATTACCTAGTATAAAATTCCAATAACTTTGTGTATATAATAGATAAGGTAATGCATATTATAAATGAGTAAACTCAAAGAAAACACAAAAATCTACCTTGACATATATTTCATATAATGTCCAATATCAAAATATTTGCTAGTAAAGATAGTTTATGCAAGATAATGTGTGATCTAGTGATGGGTAGACATGGCTTTTAATCTTAATCCTATATCCCTTTCAGGGAGTCAAACCTACTTTTTTTTCCTCCCATAAATCAATATGGAATTATGCTGCTACTTTTTTCATATGAGGATGGCTATAGTTAATTATATCACTATGCTAAACATCAAGGGTGACATTATTTCAAATACTGATAGAAACATTTATTATTTATTGATTTATTTATTTATAAGATTTTATTTATTTATTTATTTATTTGACAGAGAGGCATCACAAGTGGGCAGAGAGGCAGGCAGAGAGAGAGAGAGAGAGGAGGAAGCAGGCTCCCCGCTGAGCAGAGAGCCCGATGCGGGGCTCGATCCCAGGACCCTGAGATCATGACCTAAGCCGAGGGCTGCGGCTTAACCCACTGAGCCACCCAGGCGCCCCTGATAGAAACATTTAATGCATGATTTAATAGCTTCTCTTTTTTCCTACAAAGTAATGCTACATTGCTAGATTTAGCAAATAAAAAAATACAACGTCCAGTAAATTTAAATTTCAGATGAACACTGAATAAGTTCTAGCACATGTATGTCACAAATACACCGTGGGTGTCCTCTATTTTATCTGGCAACACTACCCACATGAAATTCTTATTCTGAAAATTCTTGACTGATGGTTACAAATACTTTGAAAAGAACCAGATTATGCCTGTGTCTTGGTTCTGTCAGATAAATTGGCTCTGTGCCCTTAGGTAATGTATACAACCTCAGTAAGTCTCAGAATCCACATCAACAAAGTGACAATATTGGTCTTCAACTCATACAACTGTGGAGAAGATTAAATATGATGATGTATCTAGTCCATAGTAATGACTATGAGCTATGATCATATTATTCTAAAGAACGATTTGCAAAATATTTCAGTCATTTTCCTAGAATGAGTTTTAACAAACTCACCAAAATCCATATTCTCTTCTTTTTTTCTGGGTACACAGCTAGACCACATTTCCCTTGTTTTCTTGCAAATAAATGTGGTGCCTCATGGCTGAGTCCCAGACATGAAATGCCATAGGAAGTACTGCACCCCATTTCCAAGGTAGTCCCATACAATTCTTTCATGAGTGGATTTATGAGAGTTTTGCTCTTTACACTAGCTGGAATGAAGACTCCCTCCCACACCTAACAGGTCAGCTTAGCAAGCAAAACAAACAAACAAACAAACAAAGATCTTATCTGATATCAAGTTTTACTAATAATTTCCAGAATGCCAGTACTTATAAAAGGCAAAGGAAGGCAAGGTCTAGGACACACTAGGACTCACTTTTGTCCAGATATAACATGGGTTTTTAAGAGATAATTGTAGTCATCACTTATATAATAGAAAGCTTTTTGTCATAAAACATCCATTTTGTACTTCAAGAAATATAGTTTATGTGACTTTTTCCAGTGAGGCATGCTCCACAAATGTATAGATTTTCAAGCAATCCTAGTCAGATCAGGTACATTTCATAGATTAAAGAAATTCCCGTGATGGTAAATATCATCAATAGAGTGTTTTCCGGGAGGCTGGCCACTAAACAACTTGCTCACAGGAAATCTGAATTGTTCATCCTTCTTTCTTTTTGGGAACTCCCCCCTAGTGAGGTAAACTATACATCACAGACCTGTAGCAAACCAATTCCTGTCAAAAAGCCAGTTGATGAAGACAGAAGAACCTCAACCTTCCTGGGTTCCTGAATGGAGGAGGGATACCTCGGACACTTGTTAACCCATCCTGTGCTAACAAAATGAACAAAAAAGAACTTTTTTTTTTTTCCTTAAGATTTTATTTATTTGAGAGAGAGAGAGAAAAAGCTGGCAAGCATGAGCAAAGGGAGGGGCAGAGGGGGAGGGAGAGGGACAGGCAGACTCTGCATTGGCGGTGGAGCCCCATGCAGGCTGAATCCAGGAGACTGAGATGATGACTTGAGCCAAAACCAAGAGTCTGACGCTCAACCAACTGAGCAACTCAGGTGCCCTAAGAAAGAACTTTCTACTATTGTGTGCTATAACATATATTTGGGTGATTTAAAGTCATATCATTACAGGTATAATTAAAATGATAAATACAGCACAAACTTTCTTTTCAAGTAAGGCAATATTTCCTAACTTTCTTAGTCCTGGATTATTAGGTTAATGATTGTAAGATATTTTGAGATATGTTGTAATGGTTAGGAATGGTCTCTGGACACTGCCTTCAATATACTTTATTCCTATCTTGTCATTTGTCTTGGACAATTTATTTACCAGGAATAATTTCTCCATAAGTATGCATAGCTAACATTATTACTGTGATTTTTTAAAAAAATATTTTATTTATTTAACAGAGAGAGACACAGTGACAGAGGGAACACAAGCAGGGGTAAGTGGGAGAGGGAGAAGCAGGCTTCCTGCTGAGCAAGTAGCCCAATCGGGATTAGATTTCAGGACTCAGGGTCATGACCCAAGCCAAAGGCAGATGCTTAACAACTGAGCCACCCAGGCACTCTATTACTGTGATTGTTATGCTGAAAGATTTATCAAAATATTTTACTAATAGCAACAGTTTCACAAAGTGAACAAACCTTAAAAAAGATATATAGCTATATATATATATATATATCTTTTATCTAACTCTGTATCTATAGTTATTTAGGGAAATTGAAGTCTTTTTTAAAAGTTTCTACTTTAAAATTTCATTTTCCATTAAAAGTTGATTCTATCTTCAGAGAACTGTTTCTCCCCCGCTCTTGTAGCTAAAGATAGAACAACACAAGCATATATAGGTAGTGTGTGTGTGTGTGTGTGTGTGTGTGTGACAGAGACATAGGAAAGTTAATTATATCAAGAGGTATATAAAAATGTATGAAACACTAAATCCTGTTCAGTCTTTATTCAAGATAGTTTCATGACCTCTGCAAATTATTTATCCTGACACTATTTGCCAGTGGTGATCATTATTGAATCTGGGTAACAGTTACAGGATTCCTTCAATCATTCTCTCTACTTTTGAATGTTTGAAATTTATCGTAATAAAGTTTTTTTTTTCCAAGTAACACTGTGTTCATACTTTTTTGTTCCTTGAAACTCTAAAACTATTAGCCATGACGTGGAGAGGCAGCACGCTGTGTGCAGCGGTGTGGTGTTCTACCACCAGATATACTAACCATGAGAACGGAAACCAGTAACAACATTTACCACTGAAAATATGCATGTAGATATATACATATACCACAGAGATCCACCAGTCTAATATACATATCTGAAAGAACAACACTTAGTGATTATAATAGCTAACAAGTACTGAGCATTTACCATTTGTCAGGCATTCTTTTGTGTGCCATTTATGCAGTGCCTGATTTTACCTTCAGGCGAAATCTATGCTGTATGTGTTGTTATCATCCCAATTTGACAATAGATCACATAACTCATCCAAGGCCACGTGACTTATATTTTAGTTCTAGAAGGCTTTTACACACAGAGATAGCTAAATACTGCATCAGTCTATGTAACTGGTTTCATTTAGAAACGTGTTGGAGATACATTAAAAAACTATTACGACTTAATAACAAACATAAATAACTGAATTGAAGGGAATAAAGGGAACAAAATGATCAAAGGGAACCCTTGTCCATTGTTGGCAGGATTTTTAAGTGGCACAACTGCTAGAAGAAACAGTATGGCGGTCCTCAAAAATTACAAATACAGCTACCATAAGATTCAGAAATCCTACTTCTGGATATATACTCAAAAGAACTGAAAAATGAGGTCTTGAGTAGACATGTGCATATCCATGTTCTCAGAAGCACTATTCACAATAGCCAAGAGATGGAAGCAAATGAGACATTCATTAACAGATAAGTGTCTAAAACAATGTGGTAAAAACACGTGATGGAATACCATTCGATCTTAAAAGGAAAGGACATATCATGACATGCTACAACGAGGATGAATCTTAGGATATTATGCCAAGTGAAACCAGCCAGTCACAAAAAAAGAAATACATTGTGTGATTCCACTTAGATGAGGTATCTAGAGCAGTCATAGTCACAGAAACAGAAGATGGAATGGTGGTAAATCAGACCTGCAAGAGGGAGAAATCAGTTGTTATAGAATGAAGACAGACTTTCAGTTTAAGAAGACAAAACATTTTGGAGATCTGTTGTAAAGCAATGTAAATATACTTAATACTACAAAAGTGTATACTTAAAAATGGCTAAGATGGTAAATATAATTTTACACGTGTTTTATCAAAATTAACTTTTAAAAATTGACCAAAGGTTCTAAATAAACATTTCTTCAGAGAAGATATATAAATGGTCAATAAACACAAGAAGATGTTCGACATCATTAGTCATCAGGGAGATGCAAATTATAGCCACAATGAGATAGCACTCTATTGTACTAGGGAACCTATAATAAAAAAGGAAGGAAACTACTAGGAACTAGGAAACCTATAATAAAAAAGAAAAAAAGATAATAACAAATATTATTAAGGATATAGGGAAATTGGAGCCCTCATATCTGCTAGTGAAATTGTAAAATGTCACAGCTTCATTGAAAAACAGTCTAGAAATTCCTTCAAAAGTCAAATGGAGTTACTCCGCTATCTAGCAACTCCACTTGTAAAAATACACCCAAATAATAAAAACATATGTTCACAGGACAACCCATATATACACATGTTTACAGCAGCATTGTATATAATAGCCAGAAAATGAAAACAATCTAGATATCCATCTATTGATTAACGGATAAATAAAATGTAATAATATATCCATGTAATTTAGCTTAATAATGTTTAGTAATAAAGAGAAATGAAGCTCTGATACATGCTACAACATGTATAAATCTTATATTAAGTCAAAAAGCCAGTCACAAAGGACAGCATATATGATTCCATTTTTATGAAATGTCTAGAAAAGGCAACTCTATAAAGACAGATTATAGAATAGCTATGTGGGGCAAAGACAGATGGGAAGGGGTGGGGAAGGTTGGGGGATACTGTAAAGGGTACAGAATTTCTTTTTAGAATAATGAAAATGACCTAAGTTTGATTATAGTGACAAATGTACAACTCTGTGAAATATTAAAAACATGGAGTTACATATCTTATTTTAATAATTTATTTCTTTAAAGATTTACTTATTTATTAGGGAGAGATAGAGAATGATCAGGAGAAGGGGCAGAGGGAGAGAGAGAGGAAATCCTCAAGCTAGACTCCCTGCTGATCCAGGAGCCTGAATGTGTGGACCCTGCAATCATGACCTGACCCAAAATCAAGAGTCTCCCGATATTCGAACTGAACCACCCAGATATCCCGGAATTAAATATTTTAAATAAGTGAACTGCATATTCTATCCCATTAATGATTTTTTTTTCCCTTGCTTTTCTTTTTTTTTTAAAGGAATGTGCTGGAGGAAGCTTTCAAAACTTAAAACACTATGGACTCTGAAAAACAATCTGAGGGGTTTGAAGTGGTGGGGGGGGTGGGAGGTCGGGGTACCAGGTGGTGGGTATTATAGAGGGCACGGATTGCATGGAGCACTGGGTGTGGTGAAAAAATAATGATACTGTTATGCTGAAAATAAATAAATGAAAAAAAAACTTAAAACAGAATAAAGTTTGAAATGTATCTTAATAACATTCAAGGAAAAGAATATATAACTAATATTGCAGAAGAGGATGATTTTTTTTATTATCTATTCATACACTAAAGTATATATGTGTGTCTACACAGAGGGAGAGAGGAAGGGAGGGAGAGAGGGAGGGAGGAGGGAGGGAGGGACAAGAAAGGAACAATACTGGCAACGTTCCTGTGTTATTATGCAAGTTTTCTTCTCTGTTTTTGGATGTTCCAAAGTCTTCCAAAGTCTATTAAAATTACTCTATGTCTGCCCCAGCACTCCTTTGAAGATTATATTTGAGAACTAGAAGCTTTGACAGTATAATCACCCATCATCTCCTTTCAATGCCACGGAGGACAAATCCCAGCAAATACTGAATGCACAAGGTTCTCTAATGCTTCTAGAAAGCACTGGTATTTTATTTATTTCAACATGCCTTAGACTCCTAGGCTCATGGTAGTTGAAATGTTTCCTGATTACATAAACTTAAGTATTCAGTTTTGATGTTCCTCAGTAAGAGGTTGTATGCGTATGTTTGTGTAAATGGTTTATTCAAAATGGTGATATTATATCAAAAGAAAATGCCCAGAAGTGCCACCTTTTATTTTCCACTTACCCAGCACTTCCTGATCCAGAATATATTTGAATATATTTACCTAATATTGCGTTCCCAAATGTTACTTAGCATACCAAGAAAAAGGAAAGATGATTTTTTTTTTCATTTATTTTCATCACCATCTCTATCATTATCACCACCTCCCCCTCCACCCCCTGCCGGCGAAGGACTTCATATTGCCAAAGTGAAGTTCAGAATGTGTGTACTACCCAAGGTCACATAGGAAAGACAACTAGACTTCCTAAATCCTAGAAATTCGTACTGTAACTGGAAAGAAGAAATAATAAGCACCAGATACACATACATACATAACACTTAGACAGACACAGAGAATTCCAGAACTGTTAATCCAACTATTCAACACTGACACTATTTCCGTAGCCATTTAAGAACACAGAAAAACTAATGTTCTAAAGATACATTAACATATATCTGCTAGTCCTTACTTAAGGATACACTATGGCCCAAATTCAGAATAAAATAGATGGTACCACTAACTGAATGTTTTATATTTTTCCTCTTTGCTTTTCAGTTCTAAATAGCATGGAATCTCTTGTTTCCTTCATATTTAGTAAAAACCTGTAATTCTTTTGCATCATTTTTCTAGCTTATCACCATTACCCAACAAGAATAAAAACACACGTGGATTATTAAACTAAAATAATTAAAATTATTTATTAAAATATTAATTATTATTATTTATTACTTATAAATAATATTATTAAAATTTACAATAGTCTTAACAATATCATGGTTTCAAATGATATTTTACAAAAATAGACTAGTATATGTACAGAAACAATTCTATTCTCTTATTAAAACTTTACCATCAAAAGCCATCTTTAAAGCTATAGCCCAAAGGAAACTGGAGTCTTTTGAGGTGAGCTGAAAATCTCAAAGTGCATGTAGGTTCCAGAAATAAGTCCTAGAAAAGATACTGGCAGCAGCTACTTTTACTACCAACATCTAGCAGGAGTTAAGTACTTCCTGTTCCTTAAAGCAAATATCATCAAATAGGACAGTGTTGATTCCTGCATTGAATTTGAACTAGGGCAGCGGGCCAATGATACCTGATCTTGTTTCAGGCAACTGGTAGGCAATGGATATATATTTTTTAAAAAATAATTTTTTAGAGAAGCCCTGAAAGCTATCTTTATTTTTAGAAAAGTCTTTGTTACCATTGGGTAGTCTGTATGCTGAAATTTAAGTCATGGTTCAAGAAACATTCAACAAGAAAGGATATTAAAGAACAGGTTTCATTGTCTACTTTTAGTGGAACTCCTAAAGCTAATTAATCATGAATGAATAAAGTTAGGTTGAATCTCAGGCTTGTTTATCTTAAGTAGTATGCTTATCAGGGTGATGTTTAGAAATATCACTTTAATATAAATAAAACAGAACAAAAGCTTTATGCCTATTTTCAATGCACTTTCCAAAACCTAATATGGAAAGCAGAAATGGAAAAGTGAGCAACATTTTTCTCAAGTTGTCTATGGCTTTGGAGATTATTCAAGTTTGTGTTCAAGAGAGAGATTACAAAAAAGCCAACAAGAAGCAGGAAAATCTCTGAGCTTAGAGTAAAGTGAGAAGTTTACAAAAGCAACTTCATAAAGGAGAGGAGATCTGAGCTGAGCCTTAAAAGATAAACAGAGTTTCCACAGGATGACTGGGAAAAGTGCTCGAAGCAGAAAGAGCGTAAGTAAACCATGAATGAAAATCCTACTGTATGTTAACTATACTTAAATTAAAATTAAAAAAAAAAAGAATGAAAATCCTAATCAGAAAAGAAATCAGTTTTATTACAGTGTTTTTCAAACTTCAAGGACACAATCCATTACAGTATATTTCAAAAAGAATGCTACTGACCTTTTACATAAGAATTTTTTTCCATCTAAGACAAGATGGTTAACAATATCCCTGGCCTCTAGCTACTAAACGCTAGTAGGGAGGTCTCCTTTATTCTCTAGTTCTGGAGAAAACACCAAATTCCCTCTTTTGTTTTCAAATGCCCCCTAGTGGTGAGTAAGCCTTCCCCATACCCAACCACTGAATCAAGAACTCCATGAAGTTCCTTTTCCAATAGAAGGTGATAAGGAAGGAAGGAAGGAAGGAAGGAAGGGGCTGGTGGTGAAAGGGGGGTAGAAAGTGAGGAGGGGGAGGGAGGGAGAAAGAGCACTAAGTAAGTGCATTACAGTAGGAAGGGTTACCAAGTAGTAAAGGAACATGTCATAACTGACAGCTGACCTGTTGAATTTTAGAAAGTACAGGATTCGGATTAAGTAAAGAATCTCAGTGATTTTCATGTTTCATATTTTATCAGCACATCCACTGAAAAAAGGTTTAAAAATCACACACTCAGTTTCATGGAAATTAAAGACCAAAGAACTTAAATAACTTATCAAATTAAGGGATGTCTGCTATAACTAAAATGAAGAGCTATTATAGATTTTTGAGAAGGGATAGCTTAATTACATATATCTAGAAGAATGTTATTAATTCTCAAAAATATATTTCCATAAACAATCAAACAAATGGCAAGTATTTCCCTTTCTCTGTTACCTGACATCCGAACAATGAAAATCCTTTAAGGGAACTTAAAGAAATTAATGGCACCTCCATAGCTTTCCCATAGATTTTTTTTTACAGGATCTAAATACCTTGTTTATCTTTAATTTTGTATGTGTAATACTGAAATACATTTCATATCACATCCCTTAAAAATTACCCAAGTCTGCCTTACAATATGGCTGGTACAATCACAGACCAAATGCTAAGCTGGTTTCGAAGGATAGCCTAAGCCTCCTCCAGCAGCCGCCATCATTCTCATATTCATGGCCATAAGACTATGAGTGCTGTAGGCAAGATCTTAATACATTCTTCTAGCCTCTTCAATTTATGCGATCTCCTCAGAACTTTTCCCTTGGCTTTTGAGTCTGAACATTCTTCTGATTTCAGTATCTCCCCCCAGGCTCAGGTAGGAAGCTCCTTCCTTTGTCCTGACACCAGACAGACCACATGACTGGGTTAATGGGTAGGTATTTGGCATGAAAGAATAATACGGCAATGTGGTTCTGTCTTCTGCACACTTACAGTCTCTGATAAAACCTGAATAAAACTAAAATGAATAAAGGAATAATTATGCATATAAATTGATGCTTCTGAAAGCAATGTGGCTTTGTGTAGAGTTTAAAACCAGAGGCCCAAAGCTGAATACAGTCCATAAATATGTAAAGGTTGCCCACTATACAGTTTAAAGGTAAATGAATGTAAATTCATTCACTACACTGGGTAACTTCATCAATCTCCGTTTTCACATGTTTGAATTTATAATCACTGGCAGAGTACTTAAGAGCACGGACTTTGATGTCAGACCGACTGATGCAAGACTGTGCTCTGCAAGCAACTTTCTAGCTGTAAGATGGGATGCTACAGGAACTGGATCATAGAATTATGGTGAGCATTCACATAGGTAATGCATGTAAAGTACCTAGCCCATGCTCTAGCACATAGTAATTATTAAATATTAGTTCTTATCCTTCTCTGGAAAATGGAACTCCTGCTGCTAAAAAAAAAAAAAAAAATCGTGTTAGAGCAGAGTACGTGAATAAAATGCTTTGCCACTTAGGCATAATTTCACGAACATAATTTTATGTAGACTGCTTTAACAGAAACTGACATTAGGCAAGTGAATTTTAGCAGATGACAGAACTATAATAAGATTTCCTTGGATTGGATTTTAAATGTGCTACACTGCACTCAACAAATTCTGCCCATTAGTTTCCAAAGCAATGTAGTTTCCAGCCATGTGTTCCATATATTGGTTTTTCAGGTATGTAAACTCCATGAGTTAAGTGTTTAAAAATTAAAAATAAGGCACAGACTCCCCAGGAAGAGACGACTGCTATGAAAGAAAAAATCAGGCTTACCTTGAGTTATATAAAAATGAAATGTTTTCTAGGTCCTCTTAGTTTTCACATTATTTGTTGAAAGAAGAACTCAAAACTTACAACCTCATTTTATCCAAGAGAAACATGCAGGCTAAAGTGTTTTTTTTTTTGGTTGTTGTTTGGTATATAATATCTGAAAAATAATAGAGATTAATAATGCATTGGCAAGGTTAAATAAAAAAGGGGAAACTTTACCTTGTAAAATCAAAAAAATGTTCTGTAAACTGAGAAGTGGATTAGAATGTTCAAAGTGCTCGGGGACCAAGCATTCTGTAAAGTCTGATTTATACTACAGGCATCATAATGCCTGCCTACTTCAGGATGACAAATAGTTCCACGCTGAAGTCGCGAACAGCAGCCCCAGAGCGTTAACAGCAAACGTCTTCCATCTTAATAGCCCAGTCTGTGCCATTCTGTACACTTAAAATTCTGAGCATTTAACACCTCTTGTTGCATCGAAATCCAGATACAAAAACCTTCAAATCAAACTATTTACCTCAACGGAAATCTGCTTTGAATAATTCATAAGGAGGAAGAAAGATGGCAGTGAAGAAAGCCAAAGAGAGTTTTAATGAACTCTCGAGTTTCAAAAATAATGGCACAGAAGTTCTTACAGCTTTTCCCCTCACCCTGTAAAACAGCGTACTGGTCACTCTAATACAGAAAACAGAAGGAGCAATAAAGGGTTCAGCTTTCTGCTTGTCTGCAAGTGATATACGAACAGGACCACACAGATTATTACCAGGAGAGGCTCTTTCTGAATGTGTGACAGTCAAGGAAGCAGCGAAAGTATTCACATTCAAATGTTTTATTTTTATGTGGTTTCTTAAAATTCCAGTGGTATCTGGAGTCTCAGTTAAAAAGAACTGTTGCGGCTCTGGCCTTGGTGACACCAATACCTGCTTTTATGTGGCTCTGCCACCTTGAAGACTTATTGGGCTTGATGGGGAGAGTTAGCTATTCTACTTAATGTTTCCCTGGAAATAATAAAAAGGTTTCACATTCTGCTAATAAATAAGCATCTCTTCAGTGACTCATCTGATGAATGAACCTAGGATTTTTATTATATTTAAAAAAAAAAAAGAGGCCCTTTGAAGTGTTATTGCTATGTAGGTTTGGATTAGTTTCCTATTGTTGCTATTATAAACCATCACAAACTTGGTAACTTAAAACAATACAATTTTAGGGGCGCCTGGGTGACTCAGTCATTTAAGCATCTGCCTTTGGCTCTCCTGGGATGGAGCCCTACATTGGGCTTCCTGCTTAGCAGGGAGCCTGCTTCTCCCACTCTCTCTACCCCTACCCCCATGCACACCTTCACCCTCTCTTATTCAAATAAGTAAATAAAATCTTTAAAAAAATACACAAATTTATTCTGCACAATTCTGGGGGTCAGAAGCCCAAATCAAATCTTATGGGGGCCAAAATTAAGGTATAGACACTGCTCCATTCCCTCCAGATGCTCTGAGGAAAACTTCTTTCCTTGCCTTTTCCACTCTGGAGAGGCTGTCCACATTCCCTAGCTGGAGCCCCTTCTTCCATTTTCTTTTCTTTTCTTTCTTTTTTTTTTTTTTTAAGATTTTATTTATTTATTTGACAGAGAGAAATCACAAGTAGATGGAGAGGCAGGCAGAGAGAAAGAGAGGGAAGCAGGCTCCCTGCTGAGCAGAGAGCCCGATGCGGGACTCGATCCCAGGACCCTGAGATCATGACCTGAGCCGAAGGCAGCGGCTTAACCCACTGAGCCACCCAGGCACCCCGCCCTTCTTCCATTTTTAAAAGTATATCATTACAAGCTCTGCTTCTCCATCCATCTCCTTCCACCTTTGATCTTCTTCCTTCCCTCTTAAAAGGGCCTTGGGATTACACTGGGCCCAGCTGGATAATACAGGATTATCTTCCATTTCAAGATCCTTAATCACAAGTCAGCAAAGTCCATTCGTCATTTACAGTAACCAACTAACAGGTATTGGGGATTAGGAGGCAGACATCTTTAGGGGGCTATTATTTTGTCCACAATGAGGTTGTAATAAGGGAAATGAGTAATGGAAATAAGCTTACATATTAGATAATACACCCCAATACGGCTTGATTATAAACAAAAACAGAAGGCCATCTCAGTAACTGTACCAGGACCAATATTTTTTTTTCAAAGTAAATTTTCTAAAACCATGTTTCTTCTTTTCTTAAAAGATTTTTATTTGTCAGAGAGAGAATGGTAGGAAGGAGGAGAAGAATCCCAAGAAGAAGGCTCCTTGCTGAGCAAGGAGCCTGATACCAGTCTTGACCCCAGGACCCTGGGATCATGACCTGAGTCAAAGGCAATACTTAACCGACTGAGCCATTCAGGCATCCTTAAAACCATGTTTCATAAAACTCTAAAAACTTACTGACAAACTTTAAAAATACATATAATAAGTATATGTAAATCTCTGAGTTGCTACTCTCTGTTAATTAAGAGTAATGGATGCAACCCAAAACCTCAATGAGATAACACCTTATACCAGTCGGACTTGGCTAGTTTCATAAAGACAAGATGTGGAGATAAAGGAATCCTTGTGCCCTGCTGGTAGGAATGTATATTGGTATACCCACTGTGAAAAACAGTATGGAGGGTCTTTAAAAAAGTTAAAAATAGTAACACCAGATGATTCAGTAATTCCACTACTAAGTACTTAAAAAATTAAAACACTAATTCTAAAAGATACAAGCACTCTTATGTTTGCTTATTGCCGCATTATTTACAATAGCCAAAGTAAGAAAGCAATCTAAATGTCCATCCACAGATAAAAGGATAAAGAAGTTGTGATGTACAGACACAAAAAAATGTTAGTCATGAAAAAAGAATGAAATCTTGCCATTTGCAACAAAATGGATGGACCTAGAGAATATTATGCTAAATTAAACGAGGCAGACAGAGAAAGACAATACCATATGATTTCACTTATATGTGGAACCTAAAAAACAAAACAAAATAAAACAGACCCATAAATAAATACAGAGAATAAACAGGTGATTGCCAGAGGGGAATGGGCAAAATGGGTGAAGAGGAGTGGGAGATACAGGTTTCCAGTAATGGAATGAATGAGTGACTAGGATGAAAGGTACAACATAGGGAATACAGTCAGTGGTATTTTAACAGTGTTGTTTGGTGTGACATGTGCTGAGCACAGCAATAACACATAGAGTTGCTGAATCACTACTTGTATACCTGAAACTAACATAACACTACTGTTCAATTATATTTCAATTAAAAAAAGAGAGAGAGAACTGGACATTTCAAATATAGATAAGATCAAAATATCTATATCAAAGCCATTTTCATTCTTTATGTCTATGTGTGTGTACATCTGTCTGTCTGTTTTTTCACCTTCTGGTCTGCAAGTGCCTGGATACCCAGTACCTAGAACATAGGTAAGTTCTTTTTAATGTTTATTGAATGGATTAATAAATGAATGAGGAAATAAATGAAACTATTTCAGATGGCTACATGCTAAAAAGCAAAAATCAACTTTATTTTTCCACGATTTTAAAGCAAAATAACATTGTAGGTTGAAATACTAAATACAGACCCCAGAGTCAATCAATTTCTAAGAACTAGGGTACCTGGCGAGCTCAGTTGTAGAGCGTGTGACTCTTGACTCAGAGTTGTGAGTTTGAGCCCCACATTGGGTGTAGAGATTACTTAAAAATAAAATCTTTAAAAATATTTTTTTCCTAAAATCTGTGCAAATGCTTTTTTAGACAAGCCTCATTTCAAAGACATGATAGTATTGTTTAAAAGAAGCCATCACACAAAACTAAATAATAAATTTCAGGTGTAGTTTAATCCATGCAGAAGGAAGAATGAATGAGTGAATGATAAATAAATAAATATAAATGGCATGGATATTCTATAATTATTGAACAGTGTCCATGAGGGAACCGAAGGCTGGCTGAAGACAAAGCAGAAGCAGACACCCTGTAACCACCACCCCCCATCGCCCAAGATGGGCGGGTACGACATTCTTCGCCTAATCTCCCACCTATCTTAATGTGAATGCCTTCCCAGGGGGTAGAAAACAACCTTCACTTGACGATGGCAAGGCCTCTGAAGTCTTGTAGGTCCTCGTTAGCTTAAGAAAGTTCTTTTGAAACCTCCTTTTTTCCTTACCTCCCCCTTCCAACTGCTAGGTATCTAATGGGCCACGCCTCATGACCCCAGGGCAGCTCTTTCTGCCCAGGGGTCCTGTCCTCCTGCTTTAATAAAAACCACCTTTTCGCACCAGAGAAGTCTTACGAATTCTTTCTTGGTCCATGGCTCTGGACCTCACTTATATTCTAAAACTTCATCTGTTTGTGTTTTTTTTTTTTTTTTTTTTTTTGTTGTTGTTGTTGTTTTTATTGTAGGTAATTTGTACTTACATTTTTTTTCAATTTATTTATTTTCAGAAAAACATTATTCATTATTTTTTCACCACACCCAGTGCTCCATGCAAGCCGTGCTAAAACTTCATCTGTTTTAAAGTAGTTAAACTAGCACAACGATATTCATGAATGTTCTGGAAAATAATAGTTTACAAATGATCTAATGGTGGTTATATTTAACACTACTTGCTGTCACAGTTTCATCAAAATAGGGGTGAAATTGAAATTGAAAGCAAAGCACAGGAACACTGTTTTGGTACCTCATGGTTTCTTTATATATTTCACTTAACATGAGTCAGGTGATTTAGCAATAACATAACCAAGATACTTAGTGTAAAAATCTCCACCTCCATCACGGCTCAATATTAATGCAAGTCTAAAAGCAATCCCTGAAGGTGAATTTTAATTTATTCCCCTCTGCAAAGAAAGAGATATTTCTTATCTTCTGAATAAAATGTGTTACCAAAGAAAAGCATTTAACAGCTTGCTCAGACTTTTTCTCTTTTAGTTATATAAGTATGCAATGTTTATCAATATGCTATAATGCAGTTTTTACCAGATATTAATGTGATGCTTATTTGCTGAAGATAAATCTACAAATGTTTTGGCTTTGAATTTTAATGAATTAATTAATAACAAAACATACTTTCTTTGATAAATTCACCATTATGTGCAAAGGATTTCCACAAAAAAGATAAAAGTAGGTCTAAATACATTTTTCCCTAAGTGAACAATTCTTACAAGTTCACCAAGAAATAGAAAGTACTATTTAAAAAAAAATCATAGCATTTTCTAATTATTCTCCTTAAGAAACATAATGAAAATAAGTTCATTTTTATTTTGGTTCACAGATTTAGCACAAAATATATTTTTAATGGAAAGATCAACTTTGTTTGATTCTGTTTATTAAAGTAATAATTGTTTCTGGCAAAGCATTCAGAAACATTGAAGATATAAAGAAGAAAATAAAAATCTTAACAGATAGACAACCACTATCCATATTTAATGCATATTCTTTTAGTCTCTTATCAAAAGCCCACTTTTCTCTATTGGGATACTAATATTCAATGATTTTTAAAATGTGTTTTATATATATACAATACATGCATACCAGGGAAATTAAGCTTTGTGCTTTCTTTGTTTCTGTTTTTGCTGTCACATTTTATTTCCACTGCAACCACTGATGCATTTCCAATAAAAAGGTAGAATAAAAACATTTAAAAATATAACTTCCTATGTATTTTATTAATGGATTTTTGGAGTTACTTTCAATAGTTTGGAATTTGAAACTGAAAATATTTGAGGATTCCTATGATCAACTATTTATACTTGTCTTTTTGTAAGAAGAAACACCAATATAATTAGCTCTAAAAAATCTGCAATATAATCTGTAAATGAAGTAATTCATCATCAGCATTTGTACTTTCCTTTACATTATAACAGAAATTCAAATGAATGACATTATTTTTCTGATGAATATTTAACACATTAAAAATAGTAACATGATCACCAATATTCCTAATAAACACTAAAGAAGTTAAAAATGCATGTTGTCTCCTGAGGTAGAATCTAATAATAGAGAACATTCGTATGAGGATAAATTATTTTATTTAAATGCGTTCTCTTTCCTTTTTGAAATTGATTATGAAATAAAAATTCCAAGAATGAGAAATATCAGTTGTGAAATACTAAAAAATTAAGTATTACTGCAAGAACATTACTTCATACATCTTTTCTCAGGGATGTAAGTTTAAGTATATTAATCTTTTTTTTACTTTTAATTTTTTAATTAAGTACAATTGATATAAAACATATTTAAAAATACTTTAATTTATAGGTCACTCACTAAAATGTTCTTGCTTCTAAAATAAGTATTCAATTCTTAACATGATCTTGTCTTCACTTGGAAGCTGATTAAGCAGTTTTAGAAGTGAACACATTTTTTAGTTGTAAATATATCCTTTTTATTTAATTCTTGCTTTGTTGTATCTACATTAGTTGTTTATCAATTAAAATACTTCTCTTTGGCTTTGATATTAATTTTTGCAAAAAGTGTGCTAACTAATCACAAACTCACTGAATTGTGAGAAAGGCCGTGTTGGAGCTTGTCATATGCATCCAGACCTAGTCTAGGACCTATGCTAGATCAGGAATGCTTATGAATTAACTTGAGGTAAGAATAATATCTATGGTTCATATTCATTGGAAAACTTTTTCTCTGGATGACTGATTTGTTGTATGGTTATTCAGTTTCGTGTGAGGACTTATAATTTAATAAGCATGTCAAGCAGAGATGCTTGGGAACCCTGCAACAAGGAATTTTTTGAGATGTAGATTTTAGGTCAGGAATGAGATCTGTACCAGGATAATAAGAAAATATGAATAACTTCTGTTGAATGCCTACTATTTGCCAGATCCCACGCTTGGAACTTTACATTCATGATTGTGTTTAATTTTCACAGCCACTTGATCACATATGCACCATCATGATGGTGATGGGACCTGACTTCTGATATTGATGTCTTTGTTAATTCCTTTCTCATGAGTAACTTTCTAACCCAGTGTATGTGACCATGATGAGGGGATGCCATTCCTGTGTTTGAGTTATAAAAGGCTGTGACTTCGTTTTCCAAGCGGACTCTATTGTCTTCTCAGTCTGCACTCATTGATGAAGGGGTCATCCTGGAAAGGGTCACTTGCCAAAGAACCAAGAACAGCTTCCCACACCAACAGCCAGCAAGTAAATGAGGCCGAGGAAAGCATCATTCCATGTACTGTTTTCTGCCAACAATAACATTAGTTATTTAGTTATTAGAAGTTATTATTAGTTATCTGCCTCTTCTTGGAGGCAGACCTTTGACCAGCTGAGCTTTCAGATGAGAAATCCCAGGTCTGGCTGACATTGTGATTGCAGCCTTATATGACATCCTGAAACAAAAGACACAAATAAGCCGTGTCTGGATTTCTGACCCATAGAAACTGTGGTTGGATAAATCTGTGTTGCTTTAAGTCACTAAATTTGGGGGCAATTTGTTACACAGCAATAGCTAAGAACTAATACATTTCCCCAAGGCAAGGATTATGCCTTACTTGACTGCATATATCTACCAGCAAGCAACTAAGTGAAGAATGAAGAGTGAAGAGTGAAGGAAGAATTACACTTAAAGATAATTTGAAACTTAAGATTTTATTATTCCATGTAGAACATAATTAAAGTAGAATATTTACTATGGTCCTATTCACTTTACAGAAAAAAAATAATAAAGGTGAAAGAGACCAAATTCAATAATAATTTTTTTTTCTCTTTCACTGCCCAGGTTTATTAAAATATAATGTAGATACAAAAGATATGCCCTCTATAATTATACTATTTGGTGAATTTTGGAAGTGGAAAATATTCATGTAACCACCATCACAATCAAGATTCAGAACGTTTTCAGTTCCTGAAAATGTTTCTGTGTGCCCCTTTGTGGGCAAGCCTCTTCCCCTCATACAATTACTGATCAGCTTTCTCTCACTGTGGCTTCACATTTCCAAGAATCTCATATGTGGAATTGTATTTTTTAGTGTCTGATGTGTGCTACACATCACTAAGTGCAAAGATATCAGACCGGGGCGCCCTGGATGGCTCAGTGGGTTAAAGCCTCTGCCTTAAGCTCAGGTCATGATCCCAGGGATCCTGGGATCAAGCCCCACATCGGCTCACTGCTCAGCAGGGAGCCTGCTTCCTCCTCTCTCTCTGCCTGTCTCTCTGCCTACTTGTGATCTCTGTCTGTCAAATAAATAAAGAAAAATCTTAAAAAAAAGATATCAGACCATATAAAACAGCTGCCACTATTTTTAATATTTTTGTCTTTCACTCAAAATTTTATATGTAAATCTTCTCAATAAATTCTCTCTGCAAATATTATCTATACAAAAAAGACAAAACATTTCAAATCACATTATTACTAATTGTGCTTTAATAAATTAACCTGAGAGGACAGTTTCTAAAGTTCTTCAAAGGTCCCTGAGATTTATTCAGATGTTCCTCTCCTCTGAACATTGAGAGGAAAAAGAATAACTACTCTAACTATATTAAGCTATTTTTCAGTACCCATTTATCAGCCTTTTTTTTTTAATTGAAAAGCTGGAAGAAAGTTGAGGCTATAATGAAGCAGGAAAGGATTCTGAATTCTCTGGATTTTGCTACAACTTGGCGCTTTTAAATTGGTTCTTGCTGATTAAATTTTCAACTCTGACACAATCATCCTTCTTTTGAGAGCTTGGTTTTTCTCCTGGTTACATGTAAGGGACATGCAGTCATCCCATAAAAATGCTAAAGACATTTCCATGAATATAAGGGTTGATGATGGATGGATGAATAACAGGGAGACTAACACAATCAAAGCACTTGACAAAACTCAACGCTCGCCACCATTTGCTAGGAGTCCTCATATCAGCTGAGTCTGAATTCCTACAATTTTTCATTTAACAGAGATTTATGGAATTCTCACAGTGAGCTAGGTGCTGCTTCGGCTGTATCAAATATGTCTTTAACTAGCAGAAAATGACTAATAGTTAACTAGCACAAATACAGGAGTCAATTAAGTTGGATAATCCTTGACATGCCTACAACATCAAACCTCCATTTTCCACTGTTAAGTTACCTAAATAAATCCCAAAGAGGGTCACTGCTATCTATCTCAACTTAGAGATGCCCTTTGGTAACCATTTGCCATTGAACGATCACATTCTGAAGTAAACAGTATAGTGAACACAACAGTTAGATTGGAATTACACTAACCTAGATACAAATTAGGTTTGGACTTTCACTAAATAAGTTTAGTGCCCATAGGAAAGATAACCTGACTTCTAGAGTCACAGTTTCTTCAGATGTGAATGAGTACTTTATATATACCAAGATGTGGAGCAGGGCTTTTCCTGTTACTTCAAATATTTCAGCTAAAGCCTTACAGTGAGAACAATAGGAGGAAAGACCATGAAGAGCAGCTGCTCGGACCTCTCCTAAGATTCCTTAATTAGCAGCCTGACCGGCCACTAACGTGGTACCTCACCATCTAGGGCAGAATTATGGCGTGCATGAAGAGAACATCATGGAGGCAGTGAGACTTTACCTATAGGAGGGTTTTTGGCACATCTCCTCTCATGCATGTCTGTTGCACACACATTTCCAAGGGGATAGCACTAATAGATCTCAGAGTAGTTAGGGGAATTTCGAGGCAAACCACTAGTGAGTCGTTCTGACCACAGGCTTGTAAGATGCAGAGACGTACAGGCCAACGGTGGCATGACCACCGTGAAGAGTCTTCAACAAGCGGACATGTGAGCCTGGACTGAGGGGGCATATGAGAATCCTGATGGCTGCCCCTTCCTCTCCTGGAGAATTCAGAAAGCAGGATGCTGACTGGCACAATCCGCGCCAGCAGAGAAAGAAGAGAGGACAGCAGACAGGCAGACAGATCTACATTCCACCACCGGAAACGACAAGGATGCCTGCATTTCCTATAGGCTCAGGGCGTACCACAGAAAATAATCTGCTACCTTTATGGCATCCTACGGAGAAGAACCACCTGCCAAAGTAAGAGAACCCCGGCAGGAGGAAGTTGTGGGATTGACTGCTGTGGGCTGGAGCTGGGTGAGAGCTAAAGTGCTGTGTTGTTGACCCTTATCGGAAAGCTGAGGTCCCAAAGAGCGCTGGGTACAGGGGTAAAGAGCCTACCAGCACACCCCACAGCGTAGCCAGCTCCTGCCAGTGACGGAAGCACTGATAACTGAGAGAGACTAGAAAGACCCTAGTCAAGTCAAAAACTATTCTGAAATTCAGGGCAAGAGCCAGTGTCAGGCCTCCGCTGAGGGAAAGGGACATGTTATGAATTTCATATGCATTAAGAACAGTCTAGAACTTTTAATAACTGAAAATAAATTTTAGTTATTGAAATTAACTTGTGTTTATAACTGAGAGTCTGAAACTATAGCCTCTGCTTAACACAGATCAAATTGCAGAGTCATAAGATTTGATAACATTGTCGAAGAGAAGAAAAGTAAAAGTGCCTTTTGCTTATACTGTCTTTGAGTTCAGGCCGTTGAATAAAATCATTACATAAGGATTACAGATAATACATGTTAAATGTCTACCAGAGTACCTGGCACACAGAAAATGAGTTTAATAAATATGAGTTATTGTTAGTTTTATTACCATGTCTCTGGCACTGTTAGTTACTTTACTTACATACATTGCCTCTAATCCTCCCAATAAATCTACAAGGTAGCTATTATTATATTTATTTTATAGATAGAGAAAAAAGAGGAAACAAAAAAGAAAGAAGCAGTCTGTACCCTTAGAAGCTTAATCTAAGGCAACCAGAGTCATACATTAATGGTACTAATGGGTCCAATAGAGATTGCACAAGATGTAGTCTGAGGCCAGCACACACCACACAGAAGATCTGGCCCCCCAAATAGGACTCAGTTACCCAGGTAAAAAGGAGGGATAAGATATGATGGCTTTTCAAGAAGTTCAGAACTGAAGAAGTATAGGAAGGAAGGAAAGGAAATGATGGCATGATATAACAAAAGGTCTTGTGACCCTCCTTTGTCATTTACTCTGAAGACAAAGTGGAGCTGAGGGATGGACTTAAGTAAGAGCGTAGTCACCATGGGCAGGGATCTCTACCTGGAGCCCAGAAGTATGGTATCCCCATAGCACAGTCCCCAGTTGCTGAATTAGGCAAACCCATGAGCTCTCTGATCTCCAGTATCCACACCTGCAATACCTGTTAAGGTCCACATTTTTAAAATGGAGTAAAGGTTAAGACCTACTTGGTGGAGCCACACTGAAATGCTTAGTTAGAAAGGGCTACCTTGGGGCACCTGGGGGGGGGGGCTCACTCAGTTAAGCAACTGACTCTTGGTTTTAGCTCAGATGGTGATTTCAGGGTCATGAGATTGAGTCTCGTGTTGGGCTCTGTGCTTAGCACAGAGCGCATTTCGGAATCTCTCTCCCTGTCCCTCTGCCCTTCCACCCTTCTCTCTCTTTCTCTCAAATAAATAAGTCTTTTTAAAAAGTGCTGCATATGGGGCGCCTGGGTGGCTCAGTGGGTTAAAGCCTCTGCTTTCAGCTCAGGTCATGATCTCAGGGTCCTGGGATCGAGCCCCACATCCAGCTCTCTGTCTGTCAGGGAGCCTCCTTCCTCCTCTCTCTCTCTCTCTCTCTCTCTCCCTCTCTGCCTACTTGTGATCTCTGTCAAATAAATGGATTAAATCTTTAAAAAAAAAAAGAAAAAAAAAGTTCTGCCTATGTCTTAAATTATGAGCTCAAACAGTTAAAGCGTTAGTCAATTCTCCCTAATTTTTTATTAAAATAAACAATTCTATTACCACTGATTAAATTTCTCTGCAGTCAGTTGCATGTGAGGCAGCAAATAAATTAAAAATAAGTATATTCCTTGTAGTACTCTAAGAATCTTTAGCTGGTTTCTTAAATTTCTATTTCTGCTATAAATTCTAACAAAGGCAAAAGTAGAAAAATATGGCAGGAAAATCAGAATGGATAAGGGCAAAGGCTAACTATGGAGGCTTCACTTGAAGTTCCCAGAGTGGCAATAGTAATTACAGGTTTGGTGCTTCTGGCAATTACAGCAAATTCTCCAGTGTAGTGTTTCTCTTTCCTCTATAAATCTGCAGTGACTTGGTGACCTAATCCAAGTATCAGAAAAGACCCAGTTCTGACTGGATGCCCTCTTCCCTAAGTGGATGTTTGCACGTCTTGTATAAGTGCCAAGAAAAAGAGAGAAAGAAAGTTAACATTATCTGGGTGAAATATAACAGGGAAATTTTGTGAAGCAGCAGAACCCTGTGGCAGGAAGAAGGCAGCATCTTGTCCTGGACACGAACAACCTCCTGGATATGAAGCATGACAGGACTGGCTAGCAACCTGAGATGAGGGAGGTGAGTGGCCAAACTCAGGGCCAGGCGCAGGTCACCTCACTGGGTGCAGTGTGGCATGTCTGAGATTCACCGAACACAGAAGACTGGCCCTGGTAAGTAAGTGCAGCCGGCACAATGGGGTTTTGTTAAGAACTGTTTGGTCAAGTTCTGATATAAAGAGGGTTCATTTTGAGGAGAGGGCATGTGGAAGATTCCAGGAAAGGGGTATCAAAGAAGGAAGACTAAGGCTATACAATGACCCCAGAACCATGTGGCTATTCCTCCCAGGGCCTAGGAAGCTAGGGAGAAGCCCTTAGAATTGCAAGCACCAGGGCTGTACTAATTTGATGAAGGGATAGAGGGAGACATAGAGAGACTTGAGAAAAATCAGAACTCTCTTTGACACCACAGTTTTTGGGTTGGCACCAAGCTTCAATTCCAACTGCACTAAATCCTGAGGCTGAAAGTGCTTTGTTTCTACACCTTCAATGCCTGGTTTGATCACTAGGATGGACCGGTGCCAATGGGCAAAACCCATGGGTGGGTTTTATCAGAGAATTCAGACTCACAGAGTGGGAAAAGACAAAGTTAGGGGAAAGGAGGATGGGATTGACAGTTAAGTTTTTATGGGATACTTTACCTGATGAAGTCATTTTATTGCACCCATGTAATATGGGGGAAAAGGAAGCTATAAAATGAAAGAGATAGGAAAAAATTCTCAGAAGTATAATGGTCCTTGAAATGTGTATTAGTCTTCATCCAGAGTTCAAAGAATATCTATTATAGAAACAATATTATGCTTTCATGAAAATGCATTGTCGTTGATTAAAATAGAGTCCTATGATAAAAATCTGTGGGACATGCTCTACAGGAATTAGAAGAGTGACATGATAGATGAAAATTGGAAATTGTTTCAGGTTCATATAGAGGGCACTGTATAATCACGATGATGATAGCTTGCATTTGTAAAGGATTTTAGTTTTCAAAGAGCTTTCATACCCATCATCTCTTCTGATCCTTACAACAATCCTATGAGCTAGGTAGGCAAGAATTATCATCCCCATTTTAAAGGAAAGGAAACTTTATGTCTTTCTCAAATAGGTAATTCTGTATTAAAATGATTATATAACATTTTACTCTTCTTGATATCTGCACTAGCCTACTGAAGTATGTAGGCATGTATAAAATAAATCACAAAAACGAGAGTTCATGAAAACTAAATTTTGTCAGACGATAATGTTCTAGAAGAAACAGACATAATTAAAAAGAACAAACTGCGTATATATGTGTGTATATTTGATACGAAAGGTGGGACAGGGAAATTGCTTTGCATGATATAGTTTAAGTAAGCTTCCTTATCCTTTGGGACATTTCCGTTTAACTCCCTGGCAACCATCTCAAATTTTATTTGTCAAAAACTAACCCTTCTCTTTCAGTTTTCCTATCTCTAACTGCAGAACCTGAGTTCATTTCTTTACCCAAATTTGACAGCTTGGTTTTAGTTTGCCTCTTTCAGTTTACCTATCTAAAATCAGTCACCCCATCTTTTTCTTGCCTCCATTCCTGCTACCTCCACCTAAATCCATGTCCTCACACATTCAATTTCACACTGTATTTCAGTGTATCCAATTTACAAGCTACTGCGACATACCATTAGGTGATTATTTTCCTCACAAATATTCATTAGATTCTTTTTTAAAAATTATTTTATTTATTTGAGAGAGCATGAGAGAAAGCAGAGAGATGGGGAGAGAGGCGGAGGGAGAGGGAGAAGCAGACTACCCACTGAACAGGGAGCCTGATGCAGGGCTTGATCCTAGAACCCTGGGATCATGACCTGGGCCAAAGGCAAACCCTTAACCAACTGAGCCACCCACGTGCCCCTACTCATTAGATTCTTATTTTTTTTTTTCTCCCTAAAGTAAAATATACTTTCCTTTCCTTTCAGAATCTTTATTATCATAAGCAAATGTCACACAATTTCCAAACATCCCCTTTTCATTTTTAACGAACTGTGGGTCCTCCTAGCTCCTCCTCCAATGCTTTATGATCTTTCTTTCCTCAAGTTCTTAATATCTTGCTCCATTCATGTAGAAAGCAAGGTTGCCCTGTTTACTTGCAAATATGTCTTCTCTAAGCTTTACCCAACTATCGCTCCTATGATTCTGGTTCTCTGTGGAAATCCCTCTTTCATAAATATCTTTATGATTTATGCTTTCTGATATTCAAGTAAGATCTTAAGGATCTTAAGGATCTTTTACCGAACCATATTCCTTAATCTGTCTCTTCAGTTATACTGAAGGCTTCTGACAGAAGGCACCATGTATTTACGTTCCTCTGACCCCCCCCCCAGGTACGAAGTTGTGAGGAGAACATAGGGGTGGGCTATTTAAATTTATAACTATATCCAGGGGCGCTGGATGGCTTGGTGGGTTAAAGCCTCTGCCTTTGGCTCAGGTTGTGATCCCAGGCTTCTGGGATAGAGCCCCATGTTGGGCTCTCTGCTCAGCAGGGAGCCTGCTTCTTCCTCTCTCTGCCTGTCTCTCTGCCTACTTGTGATCTCTATCTGTCAAATAAATAAACAATATCTTTTAAATAAATAAATTTATAAATCATATCCAAAAAAAGTAAAAAAAAAAAAAAAGAAAGAAAGAAATTGAAAATAAATGCATTCATTCCTGCTAACCATGCATTATGTTAAGTGCTGAGACTGTGATGGCAAAAAAGATAAACCTACCGCTGACCCTGACTGAGCTTGTGGTCTACTCCCACAGAGAAAATGAATAAACACTCTCAACAGGGACTTCTGACTGACTGCCATCATTTAAAGTTACAAAGAAAAATAAAGGGGGAGATTCAATCAGTCTTTCTTATGAAAGAAGCTCACAAGTGAAATAACACCTTTGGCTTCATGCAGCATAAAGGGTTCATGAATATTGCTGTTTCTTATATGGCAGCACAAGGACCATAAATGGTTCAACATCACATGAAATATGAAGATCAGTGAAATGTTTGGCATTTCAAGTTGGCAGCTGGAGGCGAAATCATTTATAATGCAATGATATATATTTTTATATTCATCAAACACTGTATGCTTAACATCATTTAATTTTTGAATAAAAATGAATAATTACAATTATCCTAATAAGCATAAAAATAGCTTGAAGAACTTTTAAGATTTTGGTTATTCACTAAAGGAACAAATAAATTATGTTAATTTCAGTTAGTCCTTTAAATTTATAAAGTAATATTGAATTTAACTTGCAAATGTCTGATAATCCAAGCCATCATAGAACAATCTGCTTAGCTGATACATTTTCTTTATGCATCACTATGTATTAGGTATAGAATTTTGCAAGATGAAGACTTATTTGAGGCTGTTAGACCACAGGGGGAAAAAAATCAAAGACAACCTTAAGAATAACTATTTCAAAAGAGCTATGTCAGTCATATTTCAATTATAAAGGAAACTTCGTTGCAGCATTCTTTGTCCTAGTGCTGCTTTAATGTTGATAAGAAATAATATATTTAGAGGCACCTGGGTGACTCAGTGGGTTAAGCCTCTGCCTTTGGCTCAGGTCATTGTCTCAGGGTCTTGAGATCAAGCCCTGCATGGGGAAAAAAAAAAATCTCTGCTCAGCAGGGAGCCTGTCCCCCACCCCCACCCCTGCCTGCCTCTCTGCTACTTGTGATCTCTCTTTCTGTCAAATAAATAAAATTTTAAAAAAGAGAGAGAGACTCTCTGCCTGCCTCTCTGGCTACTTGTAATCTCTCTCTGTCAAATAAATAAATAAAATCTTTAAAAAAAAAAAAAGAGAGAGAGAGAGAGATAATACATTTAGAAGCATCTGGGTGGCTCAGTTTGTTGAGCGGCTGACTCTTGGATTGCGGCTCAGGTTATGATCTCAGGGTCCTGGCATAGAGTGCCACTTTGGGCTCCCTTCTCATCAGGGACTCTGCTTCATCATTCTCTCTCTCCCTCTGCTTCAAATAAATAAATAAATCTTTTAAAATATATATATTTAATCCCTATCCCAAATGTAACTATTTTAATGAGCCATGTTCATATTTTGATATTCTTATGCACGATTTTCCCAATCATTACACAGACAAAAAGAAGAGTGAAAACATCCCTAATGCAAAAGAAAATAAATTTTTGATGCTATTAATTTGATCATCTAATCTATTTATGATTTAGAGGCATTCAAAAGCCACATTAGACAGATTATATTTTCAACCATCTATGGAAGTTATATAATCAACAGATTTTTAATGTTTCAAAAGATGATTTCTAATTTCTTCCTATGTACAAATTCATTAATATTTGGAGGGAAAAGCCAAAGAAATAATGATGAGATGAAAGAAAATTAAAGAAAAATAATATCACAGAAACTAAGAAAACTGTATCAAGAAGGCACAGTGTCACGTTAGATGCACCAAGATTAAAATGAATAAAGGACAGAAACAGGGCAATTGACTTAGTAATTGGGTCACAGGTAAACTTAGTCCAGTTTAGTCCAATTAAGAAGTTGTTGAGGTCCTTACCACCTGGGCCCTTCAAGAGATTTCATGTAAATAAAGAAACCAGTGGGCCATCTCAATTGTAAATGCAGGTTGAAGGAATTGTGGGGAGCAGGGGCGCAGGCACATTTGGAGGCAGAGAATATAAAAACAGTAGAAAAGAAGTTGTAGATAAAAAATGATATAGGATAACTAATGGAGCCCGGCATTCAAGACTGTGGGAAGATGGGGAAATGGAGGAAAAAGGTGAAGGAGTTCAGTGAAGGATACTTCTGATTTTAAGTTAGAAGGAGTGTGGAAAGCAAGAGGTGATGCCCATGTACATTCTCAGGAGAGGAAGAGGTCAAGAACAAGTTTTAAACGCTAAGAAACGGGGACCTGAAACATGTGAAAAAAAAAAAAAATCATACCGAAACCTGTAGAGCCTGAAAACAGGAATGTAAAAAGATGATAAACTGGGGTGTATGGATGGCTCAGTCCTTAAGCATCTGCCCTCAGCTCAAGGTCCTGGGATCACACCCTCATTCAGGCTCCCTACTCAGCAGGAAGCCTGCCTCCTTCACCAGCTTCCCCTACTTGTGCTCCCTCTCTTGCTCTCTCTCTCTCTGTCAAATAAGTAAATAAAATCTTAAAAAAAAAAAAAAAGATGATAAAGGGATACACTTCCAGCAGAGTATAATTCAACAGGAGCAAATCTACTAAAACCACATTTCATTTCATAAGTTAAAAAAGGAAACCATGTAACATTTTCCATAAAAGGAAATAAATACTGAATAAAATATAATGTCTATTGGATGGAAATACTCTAAGAAAAATATAGTTAAAAATTTCTTAGCTTAATAAAAAATAGCTTTCAAAAATGTATACACATTACTTAGTGAAGACATTTGAAAAATCTTCCCATAAAACTAGGAATACGATAAAGATCCATCTATCAAAACTTCTATTAATATTAAAATTGGTAAGGAAGAGACAAAACTGTATTTGTAAACTTGAGGTGTGCTTACACATAAAATCACAGAGAATCAGGAACATATCAAAACGAGTGAGAAAGCTGCAAAGACACTGGACATAGTTACCCTCCGCCGCCGTCCAAATCAACAGCGTGCCTTTATTCCAGAAATAATGGATTCAAATAATAAGTGGGGTAAAACCTCACCCCTTTCACAATAGCAATAAAATAATAAGGTTCCCAGGGATGTCCAAAAAAGATTTGCCAGCTGCCCTTCAGAAATTCATAAAATATTGCTGAGGGACTTGAACACACCAGAAACAGAAGAGTGTAAGAATGGGCAAGCAATGCTGTTAGAGGAGAAGTACACTCAATATTGCAAAGATCCTCACTGTCCCTGAGTTTACCTACAAACTGACATCAGTTTTAATCACAATCTTAGCAAAGCTTCCCACAAAATTTGAGAGTCTAATCCTAAAATTTATAAAAAAGCAAACTGCCAAGAAGAGTTGAAACTTTTTCAATTTGGAGGAAAAGAATGTAGTTAAGGCTCATTCCCTGCCAGATACACAAGATTAATTTTTTACACTGTGGCAATAAATAAGCATGGTATATTGAGTTATATGAAGGTGGGCAAATAGACCACTGTGATAGATTAGAATCCACAGATAGAGAAATGATAGATGACAGAAAGATAGATAGATAGACTGACCTTTTGATAATGGAATCATTATAATTCAATATGCAAAGAAATCTCTTTTTAATAAATGGTGCTGGAACAAGAAGTTATTATACACACAGAAAATACAATGTTAGATCCTGACTACATTTCATACAGATACATACACATACACAAATCATAGTGGATTCAAGACCAAGATATAAATCATAAAACTTAAAAGTATAGAAAGTATTATAGGATACTCTAACTTGATGAAGAAGGATATTTTAATGCTCTCATGGAGAGGGGTACCTTGGCGGTGCAGTCAGTTAAGCAGTGGACTCTGGGTTTCAGCTCAGGTCATGACCTCAGGGTTGTGTGGTTAAGCCCTGCTTTGCGTTTCATGCTCAGTATGGTGTCTCTTGGGTTTCTCTCTCCCTCCCCCCGCTCCTCCCCCCTGGTGCTCTCTCCCTCTCAAGTAAATAAATAAGTCTTTAAAAAATTAAAAAATAAAAATAAATGCGGTCATGGAGAGTAGAGGACACAGGGCCTGGGCTGTACATTGGGTCTTCTCTTTCTCTTTGGTGATTTCCCTTTCAAGGGAGTGTTCCCGGCTTCTCTGGGTGGGATCTGTTCTTAATGGAATCTTGGGCTAATGTATCACACTGATTTGCTCATCTGACCTCACCTTGACTTGCAGGGACTTCGGTGGACCCTCTGAAACCAACCACATCTTTCTTTCTTCTTATTTTTTTCCACCACATCTTTCACCAGCACCTGCTAAAGCTGCCCAGTCAGTCAGCTTCTGTAGGTGAAACACCGCAGGCTCCGTTATGGAATCTCCGATGTGAGCACACTGCTCCTCAGTGCACACTTGCCTCCCACCACAGAGCAGGCAGAAACTTCTGCATCCCTCTCGGGCGCTCTGGGAAGGCTAATTTGACCCCCTCTTTTCTTAGCATGTTGTGATACTGCCATTCTGCTCTGTCTGGACCCCTGCCATTGAGGCTGGCCTATCCCATGCAGCTGCAGTCCCCTCCCCAGTTTATAGTAAAAGACACAATTACCTGCTGCTGCCTTTGGCTTCCCTTCAACCTCTTTCCACTTACAGGATTTGAAACAGGAAGAGACATGTGCTTGGCTGCTCGCTTCTTTTTGCCTACACTCTAAAGGAGCAAAAGGAATGAGCTTTTCTATTTTTCTTCCCATCTGATCTAAGTTTATCTTACATCATCTGACCCTCATTCTTAGGAGCAAGAAGCCTCGTGGCCTCATGAACTCAGGTGGAAAGATTATCTTCTCTATAATCAAAGGTCCTACAGGGGTGGCTCTTGATACAGAATATAGACAAACACAGGCTACCCATTCCCAAGAAAGAAAACACATTGGTTTATATCTCAGACATACAATGCCCCTTTCATATATAGTAGAGCAAGAAATTACACATGGATTGAAAGTGAGGAATGAGGGAGTCTATGAAACAGGCATCATTCTTCTCATTTTGCCAATGAATAAACTAATGCTTTGGAGAAATTAACCTGTACAATCAAATGGAGCAAAATCGGAATTCTAACCAAGGCATGACAATAGAATGCATCTTCTTTCTACAATAGTAAGTTACCTGATATTTTGAGAAGCATATAGACTACCAGTATTTAAATTTCTTACCACTGGATGGAATTACGGATGAAATACAGTTAGCTATAAACATCTTGTGAAATCAGGTTACCCACGAACATTCTCAATGTAAACCTTGTAACCAGTATTAGACCAAAAAAAAAAGAAAGGCATATTTTCAAAGATCTTGAAGAAAGAGATGAAAATGTTTTAGATGAAAATATTTCAATGAAAATGTTTTCATTCATAAGCTATCACCTTTGGGAAATGCTTTAAATCGTCATTTCAATTCAAGTTGTATTTGTTCTTAAAGCTGATATCAGGAATATATTTAAACATACTGCCAGAGTAATATGAATGCTAGGAAGTATTAATTTTTTATTTATAAGTACTTTCATGTATAGGTTTAATAACTATGACCTCACTGTATGGAAGTGAAAGTTGTACACTTAGTCAAGGTGACATAAACCTTTTGTTTGTTTGTTTTTTAAAGATTTTATTTATTTATTTGACAGACAGAGATCACAAGTAGGCAGAGAGGCAAGCAGAGAGAGAGGGAGGGAAGCAGGCTGCCTGCAGAGCAGAGAGCCCAATGTGGGGCTTGATCCCAGGACCCTGGGACCACGACCTGAGCCGAAGGCAAAGGCTTTAACCCACTGAGCCACCCAGGTGGCCCTAAACCATTTTTTTTAAGATAATGAAAAACACTTTAATCTACTTCTAATTTGGTCACCTCTCTTACCACTGTTATTATCAACAATAATCATAATTAAATAGTCATCTTTAACCAATCCACTGGAGGATTACTAAAATTGTAAGTATCTTCCCAGTGCCTCCTAGAGAGAGATTTCCCAAGGAAACAATTAGAATTTTCTTTTTCTTCCTTTCTTTTTTTTTTTTTTTCTTTTTTAATGTACTGCTGAAATGTAAGTTTCCTTGTTCAGGTTGAAGCCTGATCTAAATGAGAAAGTGATGTGGGACATACCCACAGAGCATGGAGCTAAGCCTGAGAAAATAGGCAGCAACTAACAGCAGAACAGGTACTGAAAAAACAGGCAGCTGCCAAGAGCAAAATTGAACGTGAAATCCAAGTTCCCAGACTATCAGAAGTTTGATGTAAAGGGTCAAAAACTAGATATACGGAGGGTGGTGAACACTTAATAAATGAGCAAATTGTACGGATTCACCTTAACCAAGGAAATATGATGCCAAAGTAATCATATTCCATATTATAGCCAACTCTGTGCAGGGTAAGAGGCTTTATTTTGCTCTGGAGATCAGTGAAAAAAGCCAAATGAAATGTCTCAAGGACAGAAGTTACCATCTCAACACGGTGTGTCAGCTAGATCTTGTGGGTACCATATGACTATCGTAAGCCTAGGCTCTGCTCGCTATTATGAAAAGCTATGGTTTGTGAGTAATGCATTTTGTCCACTTTATAAATATATAACTTGGCCACAACCGTCGTGAGATTTTATGAAGGCCAGTCCTCTGGTGTCCCAAGCTCATTTATTCTTCTCAGAGAGAAGCTGGTGTCTATGCAATTGAATTTTAAATGTACATATTTTATTTCTTCTTATATGACTAAAAAGACAACCTCCTAAAGAAACGCTTTGAACTCTCAAAGGCACATTTATTTTTGAAAATAAGAATTTGTCCGATTTACAAACTATATGTGTTCAAAGAATTAAATATATGAAGATATGACCAATGCTATTTTAATACTTTGAGTTCAAAGCCCCAGAGATACTATCAAATGGCTGCCCTTACTATATAACTTAAACAACATTTTAAAATTTATGTTGTAGTTTACAGAGAAGTAAGAAAGTGTTAAGGGATATAAGCATATATATAATTACCTTGAAGGTAAAACTATTAAGTGGAAATCTATTTTTGATTGCAGTTGTTTCAGGATAATTAAGGAAAACAACAACAACAACAAAAGTTCACCTTTCCAAATAAGAACGTCTCAAAATAACATGCTCTAGAAAGAGGCTACCATATTAAACACTACTTCAAAGGCATCAAGTGAGAATTATACTAAGTGAAATAAGTCAGACAGTGAAAGATAAATACCACAGGATTCCATCACACATGGAATCTAAAAATCAAAATAAATGAATAAACAAACGAACAAAAAGCAGAATCAGACCTGTAAATACAGGGAACTGATGATTACCAGAGGGAAGGGGGCTGAGGGGATGGACAAAATGGGTGAAGTGCAGTGGGGGACACAGGCCTCCAGCTATGGAATGAGTAAGCCACGGGAATAGAAGGCAGGCATACGGGATACAGTCCATGATGTTGCAATGGCGTAATATGGGGGACTTATGGTAACTACACCTGTGGTGAGCAGAGCACAACATATAGAGAGGTTGAATCACCATGTGGTGAACCTGGAACGAATGTAACACTGTGCGTCAATTACATTCAAATTAGAAAAATGTAACTATAAACCTGAAATAAAATTTTTTCAAAAATGGAGTGGAAACTGCAAAACCAGATAAGGCTTATAAGACAAGAAGGGAGATAAGAATTACTAACAAGGGAGGGCATTTTTCACATTGGAATTTTATCTCCTGCCATAAAGAAAAAGTGGGAAAATTCTATTCTGCCCCGGCGACAACCCACTAACTGCTGCCGTGTGCTGCCAGACAGAAACCGCCACAACCTCAAGCTCTTTCTTCTCCAATAAAATTATGTTTAAAACAGCCCTCCTCAATTTCCTCCTAAAACCTAATAAAAGGTGATCTTCCCTTTGTCTCCTTGGACTTGCCAAAGTTTACCACAGCTTGTGTGTTCCAAACTGGAAATCCTCTGTTATTCCCAAAGAAATTCTGTTGGTAAGATAACTGGCTACTTATTTATTATTATTATTATTATTATTATTTTTTCTGGCTACTTTATTTTTAAGGTTGATACTAGGAAAGGTGATATTATCTTAAAAAAATGTTTTGTGGCAAAACACTGGTTACCCTTAATGATGTCACCTCAAGACATTAAGGCTGTTTGCTAAAGCAATATATGCAGCTTCTCAACACAGCTCATTATGGATATAACTAGGCCATCCATTAATCTAAAATCTTCAGGATTCTATTTATTATTTAGGCTCTACCACATTTTGAGGGTCTTGAGATCCACAAAATTAACACCCACTCTGTATGTCAGTGTGTCTCAAACTCGCCTGCTCGTAAAATTCACTGGGGGCCTTGATTCAGACTCCCAGGCTTCAGTAAATACTGGACTATAACACACCACTCATGAGACTTAAAGCAAAGAAACTAGAATCCACTGATGTATTCTTTTTCACAAATGATTCCAGGATTTAAAGACTATGTCTATGTTTAGTCTATCCATATTAGCCACAACATCATTAACTATACCTCTTAATTCTCAAATACTTTATTTTAGAATATTTTTGCATTCTTTCCTCATTTGCAAACCATCCTCTTTTCATTTAAGTGGCTCTTTGGAAGATTCACCTTTTTTTCACTTTTTCTGCCTCCCATATCTAAGATCTAATGTTGTTACAGTCCTCCAGGCAGGGTAAACTGGCTAGTCTGAATGCCTCTCCCCATTACACAACTCTATTCTTAGCCAGGATCAATGATGCTGAAGGTAAGATCCAGTAGGTCCCCAAGGTCAGAAACTAACATGAACTTTAATCAGAAAGATAGGAAGATGACCTTGATAAATAAGAAATGAAGAAATCCATGAACATCAGGGTAAAGTAAATCTGCAGTAAGTTCTGCTCCAACCGTGGCCCATTTCTCCACTGATCTTGTTCTTCTGCTATATCCACATTTCACTAATTAAATTTCTTTATTCCTAGCATTTGAGGATCATTTTTGACAACTTACCAAGAACCCTTCTTCCTCAACAGGAGAGGCTCTGCCTTATAGGGGCCACCCTCTCCATCACCTGGATTTCTTTCTTTGTCTCTTTGTCATAGGCCCCCCTAAGTTCTAGCACTTGCCCTGATGTAGGCAGCTGGACAGTAACCTCCTAGACTTACACATATTTCCTGCTTCCAAAGAATTAGCTTGTATTTGTTGACAATAAAACCCATATACAATTTTATTCTCTTCACTGAGATCCACTGGAACTATTTCTGCCATACCTGGAAATCCTTAGGACTAGCTTCCAAACTACAAATTATACTGGACACACACAGTCTCGTCAAATCTTTTGTAAAAATGTAAAATGAAACTATTCCCAGTACTGAGTTTTAGTTCACATTTTTCTATGCAAAGAAGCACCTGTTTTATCCCTGGTTTCTTGCCTGGAAGTCAATTCTCTACCCATGACAAAATAAGCCATCCTACAGTGACTTAAATTTTAAGTACTCTTTGGTGTGTGGCCTTTATAAGGGGTTTCTTACAACTACAAATACATTATGTATGGTAATTGAACTTGTAAACATATTTACAGATTCCTTTAAAGAATTCTAAAAGCTTTCTCTTCTCTGAAACTGTTACTTTTCCTCCATCTACTGTTTGTTTGAGTCCACCAGTTTGCAAGATAAGAAAATGGAAATCACAAGTCTTTTTTAGAGCCTTGATGGCTGGCAGTCACATGGCTTCCTCAGCCAGGACTCTGATGCATTGACCAGAGTACAGAGTAGTGGAGACATTTTGGCTAAGGATGTCACATTTTACCTTCACAAACTTTCTAAGTCCTTTTTCGGATTATACTATCTTTGTAAGTTCCTTAAATCTACTTTAGCAAATGAGGTTGAATGTTCATTACTGTTTATTACAATATTAATTAGCAAAGTGATCAAAGCCATCAGAAATGAATAGTCCTTCATAAAGCATGTGGCATACATTTGCATACCACTGTTGCACCATTAACGTTCCTGTGCTCAATTTTCACAAAAATGTAATCAAGTAATATTCTCTATAGTTACCTGTTATGGGCTTCCATGTGTTCCATAAAATCTCTGTTGGTTTTTGAAACAGTTGGGATCAAACTTCCACTGAATTATGCATAAAATGCCTACTTCATTTTTTTTCATTCGAGAAGTATTTATTTAACATCATTATGTGCTTTCTTCCAGATTGTAAATAGTAAAAATATGGTTGTTATAATTTTAAATGTTAAGAAGCTCAAAATAATAAAGAGTCATATGGTTAATTAGAAATTTGGCTCACAGAGAAAACTAAGACAATTTGTATTGGAAACAGTATTTGGGTATTTTATACGGGTTGCAGTCAGGATCCTTGATGACAAATAATAGAAAATACCCTGGATATCCTCAGCAGAAAATTACCTAACGGATAGGTGATGGGTAGCTCATCGAATCAGTGGGAATGAGCGTGAATCCAGCTTGAAACGTTCAGAAACCAAAGGAAGTCTGATGGTTAGAACCACAGCCAAGATGACCTCACAAACACTGTTTAAACTGCTTCTCGTTCCTTTGCTCCCACATCCACTCCTGTATGCAGTCAGCTGCTGCTGCTGCTGCCACATGCAAAATAGGTTTGAAGCTGTTCCTGTTCCTTAAGGGCATCTTCAGATTAAATAAACACTAGGAGGATGCTTATGATTGGCTAAGGGTAGGTCAATGTCCGCCCCACATTGCCCACGGTTCTCAAAATAACCAGTATCCGACCTTTCTTTTTCCATAGTGGTAGATTCCAGTCATGGCTGTTCACAAAGATGGGTCCGGTATTTTATTTGCTGTGTGGATCTGAAAAGGGCATCCTCCATTAGCAATCAAGAGATGCCATGTCTCTGCTGTCTCTTCCTTTAATCTTGAAATCTTAAGTAGGGTTCATCTATAACCTACTTGAGTTGCTGCCAAGTACTTTAAACATCTTGGTTTTTTGTTTGTTTGTTTTGTTTTGTTTTGTTTGTTTTGGGTTTGTTTTCTACTTTTTATGTTTTTAAAATTCACACCGAAGACTTACTTCTCTGGCCAGGACTTCCTACTGCTAAACATGGCTGTTAGATAGCTTGTAAGCTGGATGCATTCCGTGTCATTATCATCTTCCAGAGCACTGAATTTTACTGTGTTTACTGAATTTGCCAAAATTAAAATTTACCAATTTTAAATTTTTTCAAGAACATTGTCCATTAGGGCAAACATCTTCAAAGGGTTTACCATTAAGAACAGTTCCCTGAGGGTGCCTGGTGGCTCCGTTGGTTAAGCATCTGACTCTTGATTTCTACTCAGGTCATGACCTAAAAGGGTCATGGGACTGAGTCCCACATCAAGCTCCATGCTTGTCACGGAGTCGGCTTGCTCCTCTCTCAGTGCTCCTCCCCGTTTGTGTGCACTCTCTCTCTCCACTCTGTCTCTCTCAAATACATAAAATCTTTTAAAAAAAAGTACAGTTCTCCAAGCTGCTGATGAATCTAAAGATTTTTCATCTCTAATTTTTTTTTTTAATGTTATGAGATGGTGTTACAGAATTTAGTTTCCTTAGGATTTTGGATTTCAGCGTCCAGTAAGTTCACTTAAATAAGATGTCAGATGTTTCCTCTATATACATATGTATGATTACTATAAATTTGCTCTCCGTTTTTCCTAACTTTGAGTTCAATGGATCTTACATTGCTTTATTTCCCTATGGTTGCTGTCACAATCATAAAACGATCCAATATAGAAATAGAATATGGAAGTAGTAACTTATGAGCAGTTTTGTTGTGTTCTGTTTGTGTTTTTGGTTGGTTGGTGGGAAGAAGGATGGGAGGTATTAAAAACCACTGAAAATCACTATGTCTTACCTAAAAATCTCTAAATATCTCCTTTTTAAGGTATTGCCCACAGATACATTTCATGGTGAGGAATAAAATAATGTTCAATGCCTATTATCATAAATATGCTTAATCTGATAACATTAAATTTATTAATGTGTTTAGCCAAGATCTTAGCATATAGTAAATACTGAATAAATGGGAATTAAAAAACTTCCTTTAATAGGGAATTGGAAAACCCTATACCCTAGTGGTATAGAGATTCTGGATGACTTTTAAGAAACTACACATAATGCAAGATCAATGGGCTTCTGTGAAAGAAGCATGACAAAAATGAATCATGAGGAAAAGGGAGTAAAGCAATTAATTCTTATTCTCAGCATCACAGACCAGATCATGTTATTTAATCTTTCAGGACTAGCACTTCTCAAGTATTTTTACCCAGAAATAATAATCATCATCTCATTAGTGAAAGCATCTCTCTCTCTCTCTCATTTCTCTGGAACAAGGCAACTCTGCCTGGAATCTCTGATAATCTGAGGTTTTCCATACCAATTGTCTATATGGCAACCCTCACCTTCTATCACTCAAAGTAAACAAATTGTATTGCCCTCTTCCCTCCGCCAGGCTTCTACAAGTTTGCTCATTTACAGTACTGAAAATATTTCTGACCACCTCTATATCTGTACTTTGTGTAATTATTCCAGTTCTAACACATGGAGCTAACCACCCACATCTAGCTATATAGGAGATTCTACATTGATATCCCTCTAGAGCACACTTACTATTCCCCAGCTTGTAACTCTCTTTGGTGTCCTTGTACCTGTAAGTGTCTCCTACCACTCCAAAACACTAATTTTACTGAGCAAATCATTTGGCTCCCCATTCACAAGCTCATGGTCAGTACATGCTCAGACACAAAACACCACTTTGTGTATGTATGTGTGTGTAGTTTCTTATTCTAACATTCTGAAAACACCTTTCATATCTATAAAAGTAAAAACTTCCTTTTCTTGACAATTATATTATTTCAGCAGTGGGTTCAAAAGGTTAGGTAACTCATCTTTATCTTCTTACTGACCTAAACTTATACTCATAACCAACTGAAATAAGTGGTATTTCCCATATACACAATGAAACTAAATAACCACTGTCTTTTAAAACTTAATTCTTCAATGCCCACTGGGAGAAATATTGAGTCATTCATCCTAACAAAATTATATAAATACACACCTTTAGAAACAAAATGGTGACAAAGACCACAGTTATTCAAACCTTGCAGGGCTTTGTAAAGCATCACTGTTGGAATTTTTTGTGTCCCATTTCTGTTAATAAAATTTGAAATTGATGGAATTAAAATGAAGAAAGGCCAAATAAGACTCCCTGCTGAAATCATAGCTTGTGTTGAATGTTCAGTATCTCAACGTCTCTAATCCTTCTGTTTTGAAACTGTGCCACCAAAATGATGTCCTATTTTAAACCATTATATTAATTGATTGAATGCTTAAATAGTTTTCTTCAGGAACAAAAGGATGCGCCAGAATTTTTTTTTTAATGATTTGGTATATGGCTAATGTATTCTAGAAGGAGAGCACTTTCTTACAACTACTTAAACTGAAGTGTTATATGAGAGATTGGTATTTTCCATTCACTAGTAATAACTTGTTTTCCTTGCTCTTGTAGAATAGAAACTCAGCTAGCTCTTCTGCCATGTTAAAAGGTTCAACATAATTATACTCCAGCATCATGCTTGAAGCAAAATAAAACTAGTGATTAAAGAAGTAAGAACTCCTCCTAGAAATGTTTTCACAACCTACTCACCCTTTTCCCCAAATTCCCTTCAAATACCCTTTAAATCTAGATCAAAAGATGTATAGGAAAGGACGAAACCAGACTGGTGTGTGTCACATGTGGCACAAACACTTCAATGCCAGCTCTAATTCCTCAGTTCCCTCAGTTCTTCTCCAGGTGGGGAGGTGCCCACACTCCCCAGATGGTGCAGGTAAAAGATGCTGGGACCTCTGAGTGCCTGGGCCATGGGTGACCAAGTGAAGCAGAGCTCTCTGCAAACTGACCAAGAGGTACTGTAAATAAGAAATCAACTTTTACTCTGTTAAGCAAAGGGTATTTCAGAGCTCATTTGTTACCATAGCATTACCTATGATCCAACAGGCACGCCATTTAGAGATGGAGAACATTAATGGGCACCTGGGCTACTCTCCAGGACTCTAAGTTAAATGGAAGTACTCAGTAGCAAAATGGATGCTTGTAGCTCAACAACAACAAAAAAAATTTCCATTTTTGGTTAGGACTCTTTCAAATAAAAAGAACTGAAACCCAACTCAAATGGTTATAGGTAAATGGGTATATATTGGTTAAATCCACAGAACCTGCTAAAAAGGAGAGGGTTAAAATGGAATGCTCAGGAACAAGAAGACATAGAGACTGAAATAATGACAAGGCCCTCTTCATGTGGCCTCATTGTGTCTCCATATAGGTGCCCTCCTTCTCTCTCTGTGCAGCCAAAATATTGCCACAAGCCAAGAAACATGGCTCCTGGTGATTCTCAAACCCCTGCCACAAGGAGAAAGTGACAAGTACTCAATCCTTTGTGCGCTAACTTAAAAATCCCAAGGAAGAATATTGTCCTAGCTGGAGTTAAATTTTCCCAGGTGGGCCAAGCTACCATGTCCAGCAAAGGATGTGGCATGTAGACACCATTAAACTTCCAAGCAAAACATCTACCTGAAATAGAAGCAACCCAAAAGCTTTTGCCACAGTGAGGGGGGTCTCAAGTCAGGCAAAACACCCATGTTCAGAATCCCTCATGAACATAGCTAAAATCCAAAAGATTTCTTAACTGAAGGTTTTGTTTTCTAATTCACTTGATGGCAAAACCTGGTCTGAACTAATTTGGGAAACAAACTTGCCATTAACTTGACCTGAAACTATCGTGTTTATTTTATTTATTTTTTTATTTTTTAAAACATCAAAGTTTTATTTTCTAAAGAAATATTCTTTTATTAGTATTTTGATTTTATTTTAAGAGTAGTACATGTATATGGCAGAAATTCAAATGCGATGTTTATTTGTGAATACTAAATACATTTCTGTTGGAAATGTTTGATTATTCGTTGCTGCTCAAGTGCGTCAGGGTGTTATATAAAACATGGTATATGCATTATATCTCTTTTCTATTTATAAATTCCAGAACATGTCTCTAAGGATTTTAGATATGGGACCATGTATTTGAATTATAATAGTACAAATATAAATAACCAGTAAAAATTATGTGTATAATTTAAGAATACATGTGTGTGGTGTGTGGGTGGCTCAGTCAGTTAAGTGTCTGCCTTCAGCTCAGCTCATGATCCCGGGGACCCCTGAGCTCTACATCAGGCTCCCTGCTCAGGCCCTCCTCTCCCTTGTGCACTCTCTCTCTCTCTCTCTCAAATAAATAAATAAAAACCTTTAAGAATAGATGTGTAATACATGCAGAGATCTATCCTATCTGCATTTCTCTTTCCAAAAGAGACAGCGAAAAAGCTTGATCCAAATAAGTATATGAACATTTGTGTTTCTTACACATTTAACACCCTGTTTTCAGCTAGTTTGTAACAACTAGCTCTTAACAAGTGACTTTATTTGTCAGGAAACATCAACTCAATGCAACTTGTGCATATAGCACACAATGGTGACCTGTTGAAGTAGAGAGTGGTGTGACAGAATTACATATATTAAAGATGAGAAAATTTTTTATTTAAGATTCAGGGTTCAATCTCAAGACCGTGAGGATCATGACCTGAGCCAAAATCAAGAGTCAGACATTTAATTGACTGAGCCACCCAAGTGCCCCAATACTGAAGTACTTCTATGCTGATCCTAACCTTTGGACTTTTTAAGGCATCTGAAAAATGGTAGTTTTTCTGACAGATGAAAACTATATTGAAAGACATGAAAAATTATGAAACACCATATAATGGTATTATGAGAAAATGAGATACCTTTCTCTTAAATTGCTACATAAGTGGCTTTGTTTTCAAGAGAATTTTTAGGGGTGCCTGGGCGGCTCAGTCATTAAGCATCTGCCTTTGGCTCAGGTCATGATCCCAAAGTCCTGGGATGGAGCCCCACGTTGGACTTCCTGCTCAGTGGGAAACCTGCTTCTTCCTCTGCTTGTGTACCCTCTCTCTCTTTGTCAAGTAAATAAATAAGATCTTAAAAAAAAAAAAAAAAGAAAGAGAATTTCTATAGTGTTTTTCCCCAAACTCCACACTAATTTCTAGAGTTTTTTTTTTCACACTCCACAATATAGTTTGCTCCATTTTCTTTTGTAGATAACCAGAAAGATTATTACGTTATGTCACATATAGTCTGTTTCCTGCTATTCCCCAGTTTTCTCATCCTATTCTCCGCTCTTGTGAAAATTTGCCTTAAAAGTAATAATATCTAGCTGTTATTATGGTGTGCATGGATGTGGTGAATAGCACACCTGATGCAGAAACAGAGCTAACTAACCCCCCAAGTTACCCATAGACACCCTGTTACATCTATGACACTCACTAGCATAAAATTTTTCCCTACTCTCTCATTTTCAACCCCTGACCCCATCTCGTTCAGATCCTTATTCAACGTTATTGTTTGCACTGGTGTTTGCATTATCATTCTAAGTGAACTAAAACTTTGGCTTTAAGGTAGATATGACCAGTTTTTTGGTCTTTATTTTGCTAGTTTGAAAATCATACCCAGAGAAATGCAATGATTTGCCCTCTTAGATCACACAGCCTTTTAATGGCGCTAGTGCTCAATAATCATTTTGATACATACATTCTCCTGCTAATTTTGGAGACACTGGCTTCCTACATGTTCTGATTAGAGGGAGGGTCTTCCCTCTCACAGCAGAACATGAACATCCCGGTTAACTGCTCTCCCTGACTCCAGGTATCAGAGCATAAACATGTGACTCAAGTCACCAAATGTAAGACATCACCTAGGACTCTGAATCTAGAGCAAGAGATACAAAGAATTGAAGGCAGTGGAGAAACGACTACAACAGCGACTGCAGTGCAGCATTCACACGTGGTGTCCATGCCAGCAGAGTCAGTGGGGTCCCTATGTGGTCCAGTAGCAGCAGTGGGAACATTCTAGTCACTCCTTCAGGGGCATGGTTTTATCAAGTGGATACTTTACCTTCCTCACCATACTTGAGTCCGTGGTTTTAGCCAATTTTCCAGTCTTTCACTAAATTCTATGAGCTAACCACTTTCTTCCAAAGATTTCCTTTTTTTGTTTAGAACCCATCATTGCTCTCTATTTTGGCATCTAAGAACCTTGATGAATATAATGTCAGTAGTGAGTGAGTGAGTGGGCACACCAGCTCAGGGACCCTTAAGACTTTATTCTTCTTCCACTGTATGTGCCTCACTGCTTTCATAAAATACACTCACTTTCATGTTCTAAAAACACTATCAATGGTAGGTTTCACTGCCAGTAATTTCTTTTTAATTGTTCAATTTTTTATCCTTTTATTTATGATATAGATTGGGTTATAATTACTAACATCAATTTTTTATATAAATAGCTTATAGATTGTAGGCAATATATTGACTTTTGTGGCCAGCATTAGTTTTGCAACACTATAAATCCATTTCCTCCTACAGATGAGGACTGATTTATAGGTCATTAACACAACTTGACAAGGAAAAACAGTTAGTATCTACCTGGAAATGAGAAAAATGCTGGATGAATATATGAGTGAAATATTTGAGTCTTTAATATATAAAAAAAGACTAGTGGAATCTTGTGTGAAGTATAAAGTGAATCATGCGTGCAGATCTCAGAACTCCCAGTTATTTATTTTCTTAACTGACTACCCAATAGTTTACCTTGAGAAAGAATACTAGGTAAATCATCAAAGGGTAGAACTCGATCATTTATTTCTTTATTCACTCATTTACTTGTTCATCAGCAAAGAGTTCCAAATGAACAGCCTTGTGCCAACTGTCATTCTTGGTTTATTACTAATAAAAGTTTAATACTGTCTCTCACTGCCAGGGGAGATTTGCACAATGAAATGCACGGGAAGGACCTACAGCAAGTTAAAAAGAAATTCAAACTATTTATTAGAACTGAAAGTAAGGTGTTCTCTGAATTTCTCTATCCCAGGTATGGCAGACTTTTCTGAACCATACTTTACTTTCTCTTAAAACATGTTCATCTAATTTTCTGATGTTAATACTTTAACACTTGAAATGCTTAATCTGAACTAGAAAATGAAAAGGAATTAATGAACTAGTATAAGGGCATCTGGGTGGCTTAGTTGGTTAGGCGTCTGCCTTTGGCCTGGGTCATGATCTCAGGGTCCTAGGATCGAGCCCTACATTGGGTTCCCTGCTCAGAGGGGAGTCTACTTGTCCTTCTCCCTCTGTCTCTCCTCCATGCTCATGCTCTCTCTCTCTCTCTCAAATAAATAAATAAATAAAATCTTTAAAAAAAAAAAAAAAGAACTAGTATAGAATATACTTTCCTGGTAAGTGTTGTTTGTAAAATAAAAAATGCAATGTAATGTTTTATGCATTAGCATTTATGAAATGTATTTATCACAACATAATTTGTAGGAGCATAAATAATTCTGAATCATTTACTCTGAGTAATTTAATCATAATAGATGACATTTTATTCAATACCAAATCACAGTCACACTTTTTTTAGAAGAGGGGAGGGGGTAGAGGAAAAGGAAGAGAGAGAATCTTATGCAGGCTCCACGCCCTGAGCAGAGCCTGATTCAGGACTTCATCTCATGACTCTAAGATTGTGACCTGAGCCAACATCGAGAGTTGGATGCTCAACCAACTGAGCCACCCAGGCGCCCCACACAATCACACTTTCAATATTATTAAATTCCTAATATTTTATTAGTTGGGGAGAAATAATAAGCAAAGCTATATATTAATAAGCTTATTTTTCTTCCAACCTATATCAGTAAGTTGCAATAAAGGTCTTCTTCAGTAGGTCATATGCTATGTCATTGAAGTATTAAAACATTTTCATTTTAGTTTCCATTACAGGGTTATTGTCAAAGCTGTTAGGTAGGGGTGCCTGGGTGGCTCAGTGGGTTAAGCCGCTGCCTTCGGCTCAGGTCATGATCTCAGGGTCCTGGGATCGAGTCCCGCATCGGGCTCTCTGCTCGGCAGGGAGCCTGCTTCCCTCTCTCTCTCTGCCTGTCTCTCCATCTACTTGTGATTTCTCTCTGTCAAGTAAATAAATAAAAAATCTAAAAAAAAAAAAAAAAAGCTGTTAGGTATCTGTATTGCTCATGAACATCATTATGAAAATGGCAACGTCTGCCACTCTCCCAGCCATGATGGCAAATGGTGTGTCCAGTTCCCCAGCTGCAACCATACTAGGGGTGGGGCAGGTAGCAATGGCATATGTGGTTTTTCTGGTCTCTCCCTCTACCAATCTCTCTCTCACTCTCTATCCCCTCTCCGGCTTCCCTCCCCCCATCTCACTGAGTGGTGTTAGGTTAGGTAATGCCTACTCTTTTTCTAGCACTCAGCCCCATCTTTTTCGGTCTTACATTGGGGTTGTATGTTGGCCCTTGAGGGAACTGGAGTTTGAGAGCTGAGAGTTATTGCCTAACAAGACACTCCATAAGTTGTGGGGGAGTATGCAGCACAGAAGAAAAGCTATACAAGACTCTCTTCCTGTCTTTAAGGAGCCAAGAATCCATTAATAAAAAGAAACAAATATAACTATAGAATATAAAACAGTGGTTCTCATCTTCATTCCACATAGATCTACCCAATGAATGGAGCACATTTACACCAGTGTTGCTAACTTGCTATGCTGTGATTTCTCAGCAGCAGCAGAGCGAGTTCTCTTCCTCTAAATCAAAATCTGTAATTAAAATCTCGGGGTGTTGGGAAGCGAAGAAACAGAAGCAGACGTAAGCAGTTAGAAAAAGTTCCCCAAGCGATTCTTGGATGGCTCGCCTTGCTCACTGGGCTCTACAAAGCCTCCCTGCATGTCCTATTAAAAATCACCAGTGCAGAGCTGCTCCCCGAGGATAATGATACCACAGGTCTTCCCTCTTCTCAAGGGTGGTATTGGCTAGAATGGTCACACAGGAATATACACAATTACTTGAAAGGCAGAGGTAAAGCATCAGTCAGTAACCTCACAAGGTCTGCGCAGGGCCCCAGGAGCCCGGCCTTTCATTCACATTATGGCTGATCTGGTGGCTCACATTATTGGCATGGGAAAGCAGCCAAAATGGTAGTTCAACCAAATTCACCCTTCTCCTCATCCTCTTTCGGTTCCTCTGTGTCCTGGGTGATGGGCAGCTATAGATCCCTGGTGAAGACCACCAGCTCCTTCTGCAGATCACCAGCAACATGGAGTTTGGTGACAGACACGTGGGACTTGTAGTTTGTCATAGCAGCTTAGAGTCTGTCCATGTGGGTTCAAATTGTCCTCATTGTATCACTGTAACATTGCTTTATGTCTGCAGCTACCTAGCTGTCTACCATGACTCCATTCCCATCGATGCATGCACACGTAGCAGATTTCCACACTACTTTACCATTAATTAGCATTTATATTCCCAGGGTTTCCTACAACTGTGTGAGGTTTAATCTAATAAAATAAATGCCTTAGTCTAAATTATTCATGGTGGTTCTGCTTTCCTACATAAATTCTGATACACACACACACACACACACACACACAAACATTTCCCATATAAAAGTCTTTAGTAGCTCCTCAATTCCTGTAGGACTGGCTGAAGTGTTATTACCAGAGAAGAAATCTCTCTAAAAGGAATAATTAAGGACACATAGATATTGAGGTGCCTGAAACACTTATTATCCCAATAAGAACAAATACACAACTCTTTTAACCTCACATAAATCTTGGTCCATCCTCTCTACAGCTAATAATTTTACCACTTTACCACTAATAATCTATATTCTAAGGAAAGTTTAATCGTGATAGATAACTTCACAACTAATAAACTGGTCTCCTGGTTGTATCCTCTACCTCTAGCCCTCTCTGGCATTCTGTGCATATTCAAGAAATATTTACTGAATGAACTAAAGGAATGAAGCAATTACTGAATGAATGAATGCAGTTTCCACCCACTGAAACTTCAACATAATAATATTCTCTTCTGCCTTATCAAGCATAGTAACTGTTTGATTTTAAATACAATAATGGAAGATAAGAATTATTATTGGAATTTTACAGATGAAGAAACAGAGATTAAGTATCTTGCTCAGAATCACACAGCATGAGAACGGACTTGAGAATAAACTGTGTTTGTCTCACCCCAAAGCAGGGGCTTTATCTGTTCCCTCAGGCCGCCTATCAAAAGAACATTCTCTTTGGTGAAGCTTTGCAGAGATAATTTATCTTGACTTCCTCACCCACTCGTCTCCCTTGAGAGTGTTCTTCCTGTGTCAGTTTTCTTACTTTTCTTAGTTTATTCTCAAACTGTTTTCTGCAGACTTAGAATGCCATCTGCCTCCAGCCTTTGACTCCTGGTCCCACCAAAGTTTGCCTCGTGAGTATGACTCAGGCTGACCTGCTTCTGCTTTCCATTTTAAACCGAGCTAGGAGTTACATCAAGGGATGAAAAAAATAGTCATTGGCTTTTCAGACGAGGGGCGGCTTTGGATTTCTTCTTTGATGTACGGAATATGGGACTAGATTCCCTGCAACTCTAATGCTGCTACGTCATCCTCCAGGCAGGGAGCTCAGCTTTCTTGTCCCACTTTCCTCTCCCTCCAGTTTCTTCTGGTGCTTCCCTAGTGAGTGTACTTGGGCCACTTCCCGACTTCCTGATTCTCTGTGGCTCTGACCTGGGTGCCACCTGCCTCGTTTCCAGCACAGCCCTCAGGCTTGAACACTGGAATACTGGAACGAATTCTGGGTGGCTACAACACCAAACTTGTGTAATTCTAATGGACTATTTCACACAAAGTAAAAAAGAGAGCTTATCGTGTATAAAATTAATTTGGTTATTCAGATTAAAGGCACGGATCATTTTTTCATATGTATTTTCAAATCTCAGTAAATACAGTTTTCCTTCCAATCAGTGGCATAATAAGAATTCAAGATTTCCCAATAGTATTGCCTTCACTAGGACCCAAATCATTTCATTTTTCCTAGAGGAGAGGAAATGCTAATCCACCTCAAGAAACACTGCTTCTTAAAATGGTAAAATACAAGCATTTCATATTTTTCAGGGTTTTTTTTTTTCTTTCTTGTATTTGAAAAGTTGTTGAATGTAAGGTAATATTTTGGCACTGATCCACTGTTAGAAAAAGCAGTCGGGAAACCTGACTCCCTGAAGAACACAGTGAGAATTATCCAATTTTATTGTCCTCTACAGATTCATAGAACTGTTGGTGTGAAAAAAACATGGCAATGAATCTAATTCATCCCCACACTCAATGCCTGTAGGCATATCACATACTTCCCTAGAGAGATCGAAATGTATTCTATTTTTAAAGATTTCCAAAAATCCCACAACCTCACTCAATAAATCCTTGCAATGTGCAATTACTTTCCACACCAGGAAACATTTCTTTACATCTAACTAAAATCTCTTATTCAATAGTATCTTTGTGCCCTCTGCTTCCTCTTGTCCTATTTGTAGTCAAGATTAAGAATGAATGCTTACTGTACTGTCTTATTTATTGACCTTCAATCCACATGGGAATGGATAACTCATTAAAACTTTCTTGAACATTTCAGGGTCTCTTTCACTAGCAAGTTCCTGAAAACTTCAATGTCTTTTACAAGTAAGAAGCTTTTAAAAAGAATATAATATCTTATGAGATTCACAACATTTACTGGATTAATACAAAATGCTTACTTTTACTGTCCAGCAAAAGTGCTTACCTAGGAGGATCGTAGAAAATAGTTGATAGTTGACAAGGGTATGGGGTTTCAAAATTAAAATTCTAACACAAGTAAACTCTAAAAAGATCAAACAGTACTCAAATAACATTCTTGTGCTCCACAGAAAGAGATGAATGCACACTATTTTTAATTGTATTTAATTTTATCAATTTAAATTTAATGAGCCAAATATGGCTGGTGGCTACTGGATTGTACGGTGCAGGTCTAGTAAATACACCTATACAGTTGTATATTAGAATTTTTTTGGAAGTTATTGAATTTTAGAAAAGTGAGGATTTTCTTCCTCTCAAAGCACACCTTGATACCACAGGAGTTAATTTAAATTAAAAGTGATCAGTTTAGGGGTGCCTGGGTGGCTCAGTGGGTTAAAGCCTCTGCCTTCAGTGCAGGTCATGATCTCAGGGTCCTAAGATCGAGCTCCTTATCGGGCTCTCTGCTCAGCAGGGAGCCTGCTTCCTCCTCTCTCTCTCTCTGCCTGCCTCTCTGCCTACTTGTGATCTCTGTCTGTCAAATAAATAAATAAAAATCTTTAAAAAAATAAAAAAAGTGATCAGTTTATTCCATGCAAACTGGGAAGAGTCTGGTCTTTATTTTGTTATTTAGTTACTGTGATGAAATTATTTTCAAAGTTATTAGACAAAAGATGAAAATGTACAATTATGATTATTAGGTATGACTAAAATACTTGTCTATTTATTTATTATATCTATTTATTGACTTAATTATTTTTTAAATTAATTTTGTTTTTTAGTAGGCTCTATGCCCAGCATGGAGCTGAACATGGGCCTTGAACTCAGGACCCTGAGATCAATGTCTGAATTGAGATCAAGAGTCAAACACTTAACCAACTGAGCCACCCAGGCACCCCTAAAATACTTCTATGTTAAACTGAAATAAAATCAAATGATTCCTGGAAATAGTTAAGGACATCGACGATTCAAATTTTAAATCCAGAAGCACCTGGGTGGCTCAGTCAGTTAGGAATCCAACTTCTGATTTCCACTCATGTCATGAACTTAGGATCATGGGATCAAGACCAGCGTTGGGCTCCGTGCTGGGTGTGAAGCCTGCTTAAGATTCTCTCTCCCTCTCCCTCTGCCTGTGCTCTTCTTTCTCTCTTCCCTTCTCTAAAATGAATAAATAAACCTTAAGTCCACAAGTAAACAAGTATATTATAAACCGAATAAATGTTTTCTTGCTTGCCTACAATAAATTTATCTTTGAATCTGCAAGCAAATGATTGCTAATCCAGTAGCTAATTCAATTCTTTATTCTATTCCCTTCATAAGGATATATGGTTAATTTAACAAATGCAGTTTATGCTGATTCAGAAGATAGTAGCATTAAATTATGGAAATTTTTATCTAGATTTGTTTGCATTTCTAAAACCATGTCTCAAAATAATTTAAAGATCTTTACCTTATAATTTCCCACTAAAAAGTAAAATCAGTGTCATATACTGTGAAAAGGTAATATTTGCTTTAATTTATACTTAATAAAACTGATTAACATGGTTAAATACATACATACATATATATCACACAAACATTATATATGTGCACTCTAAAATTTTTTCATTATCATATTCAATTTATACCATCTATCTATCTATCTATCTATCTATCTATGTATTTTTTCCACTAGTCTAATTACCTAATTTTTGGTCACCTTATAATTGAACTACTTAACAGATTTATAACTCTTCCCTCTAACCTTGCCCTTTCCCAATAAGATACCAAAAAACTACTTCCACTACAGCGCTTGAAACACCACCCTCTAACCTACAGCATTTCTGGAATATTTTTACATTTTTGTCACCTGAATATTAGGACATAAAATCAAGTCTGTTCATTCTCCCATCACTCACAATTTTAAGCATTTTTCAATTCCTCATTAACAAAGTTTTACCAATACAGGTCAACCTTTTTACATGTTCTGTTCTGGACTGCCTTATTTTCTCCATATTTTTCTCAGTTTGCAACATCATATTAGTATTCTCATCAGTGCATATCCATCATTGCCTTCCAGTCCCCGCTGAAAACCATGCTCATCATTTGCTAATCCATCATTCACTATTCTCTTCTTTAATCTTTTGCTAAGCAATCCTACTTTACAGTTCCCTTATCTCAAATCTCATAGCAATAAGCCACATATTCATAGAGGCATACACTTTATTATTTTATGGAACACACAGGACATTCACATTCACACACACACACACACACACACACACACATTATGTCTTCCTGTCTAAAAGCTATGATTCTGGGATAGTCTACAAATTCCATTATAAAGTCTTATTCCCCAAATATTTCATTTTTGCTTGATGAATTAATAAGATAACCATATTTTATCTAAACTGAATTTTTAAAGTGATTAAAAAGTTTGAAGTCTAATGACTTCAATAAAAATCAAAATGAAAAACAATAAAATATGACTCATCATGTTTCACTCATTCTTCAACCATCTTTATTTGCTACCTGAAATTGATTTGGTGAAGTAATTCTAATTTACATTAAGTGCAGCTATGTAATATGAATGGTTTCTTTTTTTTTTAATATTTTAAAAATTTATTTATTTGACAGACAGAGATCACAAATAGGCAGAGAGCAGGCAGAGAGAGAGGAAAAGAAGCAGACTTCCCGCTGAGCAGAGAGCCCAATGCAGGGCTCCATCCCAGGACTCTGGGATCATGCCCCAGGACCCTGGGATCATGACCTAAGCCAAAGGCAGAGGTTGTAACCCACTGAGCCACCCAGGTGCCCCATATGAATGGTTTCTAAGAACACTAACGTGTTTTACAAAAGAATTTTTGCTGCTTTTATCAGGCTGTCGTGAAAATGGAAAATCAGATTACAGAGAAAAATTCCTATTTCTTTCATGTAGCATGGAAACAAAAGTCATTTACACTTTCATAAAGGCAACTTTTATTATACTAATTAAATTTCTTTTTGTTTCTCAGTTAACCATTTTCCAGATTAACTACTTTTAACTTTGATTTCTTTTTTTTTTTTTTAAAGATTTTATTTGTTTATTTGACAGAGAGAGATCACAAGTAGGCAGAGAGGCAGGCAGAGAGAGAGGAAGGGAAGCAGGCTCCCTGCTGAGCAGAGAGCCCGACCCGGGACTTGATCCCAGGACCCCGAGATCACGACCTGAGCTGAAGACAGCGGCTCAACCCACTGAGCCACCCAGGCGCCCATGATTTCTATTTTTTTTAATTGATTATAACTTTGATTTCCAGTGGGAATATTGCCATCAGAAAAAAGTATGGCAAATTAACTAGAATGAATAACTTAAAAAAAAAAATCAAAGTCTGCCTCATTCAGTATAGGATGGTAAAATCTAAGAGCCAATAATTTAAAAGAAAACAGCTTAAGAGAATGACAAAATTTTCTATATCCAAAAATATAAATCAGGTATTTGACTGAAAGTCCAGGAAAAAAAATGATTGAAAGTTCTTGTTTTCTTTTTTTAAATGTACTTTGAAGTCACTAGTATAAATTTTCCTCAGTGCCTAAGGAACTGAGCAAGATTTCCCAAGGAAACCTTAACCTTACAATTAAAGTTATCCTGAACTGAAATAATCAGACTCCTCAGGGCTAGACACACAACAAGAATTAGTGCAGGTAACATTTAATTTAACTTTGTTGTGAATGTCTGTAATACTTACAGGCACTATGTGGGAATATATGAGATGACACTCAACATCAGGGAAATCAATCTTTTTTTGCCTTCAATTGATCTAACATTTCTACTCTGATCTACAGTGTGTCCCTTACATGTTTTCCCTGGAAATCTACTTGTAACAATGCCTAGAAGTACTACCGGCATAGGTTGGCAGGTTCCAGAAAGTGTCTTCTTGCAATGTTAGGGCCAAAGTCCATGTGAGAGAATCGTTCTGCATTCCACTCAGTCTTCAACGTACCATCAGGGTTACAACTTGCATGTTAAACACGAAAACTTAAGCGTTTGTTTTATCACAGTGTTGCCAAGAGGTGTTTAACATTTTAGAAAAGTCGAGCAACAGTACTCATTCTGTTTATGACACCAATCTAGCACACAGCTGTCAGTCTGCATCACTGCTGCTGTGTTGTGGGGATATTCTACATATTACTGGAGACATCATTTACCCCATTATTCCATATACAGTGTATACAGTGTATACATATACATACAGTCTATATTCTATATTCAGCCAATTACCTCATTGTAAATCTGCCCTAAACATTTACATATTCCTTAATTTTTCTATTTTATGACTAATAAAGCATTAAGGTTTTATAGGTAGGTTATATAGGTAGGTTAATTATATTGTCTATGAATTTCATTTCAGATTACTAAAGGGCTTTTTGTCTAATAGGGGTTCTGAGCCAACTGTGATAATCTTTCTCACCAAACATTCAACATCCTTTGTAGTTGGGAAAGGCCAGGGCTGAAGAAACCTACAAAGAAGTCCTCTGGTGGTCTTGGGAAAAAATGTGTGCTTATTGTTTATTCTAAAAGGGAAAAGACTAAGAGGAGAGCTTGTTAAGAGCTCACTTTTCCATCCTCATGCTTTCAATGAGAACACGACGTTTATTATAGTCATTTTATGACAATGAGGTAACAGGCTTGAAATAAAAGGTACATGCCACTGAACCAATGGAACACCTTGAACTATTCTCTCAATCTTTAATATATGGGGTAGGGAAGTTTACATGGTTTGAGTGTCTGTTATTTGGATTTTAGGAAGCCTAAGTGAGATGCATGGGTACAAAACTGATTTTAGTATCTTACCTTCAACCTGTTATCATTCACTGTTTCATGACACAATTTTCCCAACTGTTAACCTTCGAGTCACTTCTATCACTATTCATCCCCCTCAGACATCTACTCAATCTTAAATACTGTTGATCTGACCTCATATATATGTAGAAATCCATTTGTATTTCTCAATGTCCACTTTAAACATCTTAAGTTAAATGATCATACTGTTCTATCTGCACTTTCTTCTGACTGCCCTGAGTCTCTCTCATATTCTACCACATTCTTTACCCATAAGAGACTTCCTTTTTTAAAATAAAGAAGTAATCATATTAATTCTATCAGGAAAAGAGGCTTCCTCTTGCTGCAGAACTAATTCCCAAATCTTTAATCAGGCACATAATATTAACCCTATGATGTGTACATGAGCCATGCTATTCTCCTTGACTGAAAAATTCTTCTCCCCACCACCAAGCCCACTCCATACAAACTCTTCATCACTAATTCATAGTCACTTTCAGGTAAAATCAGTTTAAGTCACCACTTCCATAGAAAAGCCCTTTCTAACCCACATATTCAGCTAGCCTGGAGTTACTCACTCTCACTGAACACTGATTTTCCCTCAAAATTCGTTTTTGTAGTTCTTAATTTAGCGTTGGCTCCTCCACTAAACTAAGCAACATGAGGGCAATTGATGTGACATATTTATCTCTGCAGTCCTAGTTTCCTGCAGAGCCTCTGTCTTAGACTAAGTGATCAAATGATACTGCTAGAATGAATGTAAAGAATGAACTATGTAATCCCTCTTGTTCCAACTCAAGACAAAGCAAACAATTTTCTTAGGATTAAACTCTGGCTCTCTTCCTAGATCTTCCTCAGGGAAGAAATGAAGGAGGTACATCAAACAAAGCATGTGGTCCTCGTAAAAACTGTATTTGCCAATATAAATTAATTATTCTGATCTACACACTGGCCTCACATAATTGTGATTAGTATGAGATAGAAGTACTCTTGATATCCTGACAAAAATCAAGATTCATTACAAAGCTGAGGGCTATTCCCTGGAAGATAGTAAATTTATCCAAGTAAAGCTATCTTGTGAGGTCCTACTGGTATGGTCTTCCCAGAGGGCTATTAGCCAAAAATAAATTTAAATCTTGGACTCTCACTGTGGTAAAGACAAAAATACCCAAGTATAAATAGACACAAGCTTTCGGCAACCCATACCTTCTATTGCTCAGCTTGGTGCCAAGGACTCTTGTGCTGATTTAGGAATTTAATGTAGAGAAAAATCAGAAGAAGCCATAAGAGGCCAAACTGATTTACACAAGAATGAATCACATGCCACACAAAAAGAAGGATAAGAATGTGGGATAAGGGGGTCAAACTGAAATGACAAAGGCCTAGAGCTGTAATTTGAGAAACACAAAGTAAATAAAGTAAAGGAGAAAGTAAGCTAACATGGAGGTGAACTATCTAGATGAATCTGACTCTGGAGAGAGAGGTAGGAAAAGGATTTCTTAGGAAGTTTGCATCATGGTGTGTGGTATATAATTCCAATCCCACTACACACTGAAAGCATGGAGTAAAACCTTATAGGAAGTATCCAGAGTTGGTTTTATATTTTACTTTAAGGGAGATTCTATCATGCCCTAGGGAAAAAGTGTAGGATTACAAAGTTTGTCCAATAAATTTAGTGAAATGTCTTTAGAAACTAGAAAATTCTAGCAAACTGTCTTCAGTCAGGGTGACTTTCACTAAACTGAGTCAAAAGGAAAATTATTATCGTACAAAATTAATTTCTTCAGGTAGCCACAATAAATTCTCCTTTAAAGGACCATGTAAAATAACAACGATTAGAATGGAAATAAATGAAACAGAGACCAAAAAGACAGTATTAGAGATTAATGAAAGTAAAAGCTTTTTAATTTTTTTTGAAAAGATAGACAAAATAAGCAAACCTTGAGCTAAACTTACCAAGAAAAAAAGTGAGAGAAGGTGTAATCGTAAGAGAATATTGTGAACAATTACACACCAAAATTTTAGAGCCCTAGAAGCAGCAGATAGATTCCTAGAAACATAAAGCTTTATAAGGCTTAATCATGAAGAAATAGAAAATCTGAAGAGATCAATGAGGAGTAAAGGGACCAAGAATATACAAAGAAAAATGTCTAGTCCATTCAATAAATGATGATGGGAAAGCCGGAAAGCTACATAAAAGAGAATGAAACTGGACTCCATGTTACACCACACATAAATATCAACTCAAAGGCATGAACATAAAGCTCAACCTGAACATAGGACCTGAAAATTATAAAACTAGAAGAAAACATAGGGAGGAAGCTACTTGACACTGGTTTGGGCAATGATTTTTTTTCCATTTGACACTAAGAGCAAAGGCAACAAGAGCAAAAATAATTAAGTGGGATTATATGAAACCAAAAAGCCTCTATTTAAAAAAAATATTTTGTTTATGGATTTGTCAGAGAGAGAGACTGAGCAAGCAGGGGGAGTGGCAGGCAGAAGGAGAAGGAGGCTCCCTGCTGAGCAAGGAGCCTAATGTAGGAATTGATCCCAAGATTCTGGGATCAAGACCTGAGCAGAAGGCAGACGTTTAACCAACTGAAGCACTCAGGTGTCCTGAAACCGAAAAGCTTCTAAACAGTGAAGGAAACCATCAATAAATAAATGAAAAGATAACCTATGGCATGTTAAGATATATTTGCAAATCACATATTCAGTAAGTGGTTAATACCCACATTTTATAAAGAACTCACATAACTCAAAGCAAAAAAAAAAAAAATATCCAAAAACCAAATAACACAATTAAAGTATGAGAATAGGATCTTAGTAGACTTTTTTGTGAATAACTACAAATGGCCAACAGGAACCTAAAAAGATGCTCAACATCAGTAATCATTAGGGAACTGCAAATCAAAACTGAGGTGAGGTATCACATCACAACTGTTAGGATGTCTGTTATTAAAAAGACAAGAGATAACACATACTGGTGAGGATGTAGAAAAGGGAACCCTTACACACTATTGGTGAGAATATAAATTCACACTGCCACTATGTAAAATAGTGCAGAGGTTCCTTAAGAAGTTAAAAATAGCACTACCGTAAGATCCAAAATCCTACTTCTGGGTATAGTTCCAAGGATATTAAATCACTATTTTCAAGAGGTACACTACTCACCTATTCATAGCAGGAGTATTCACAGTAGCCAAGGCATAGCAACAACCTAAGTGTCACTTGACATATGAAAGGATAAAGAAAATGTGATATATATTGATATACACATACACAAAAGAATATTATTCGGCCTTAAAAAAGAAGGAAATCCTACCATTTGCCATAACATGGATAAATCTGGAGGCTATTATGCTAAGTGAAATAACCCAGACAAAGACAAATGCTGCACGATATCACTTATATGTGGAATCTAAAATAAAATAATAATAATAAGTTGAACTCCTAGAAACAGAGAGTAGAAATGTGGTTGCCAGGGGCTGCGGGGTGGAAGAAATAGGGAAAGTTTGGTAAAAGGATACAAGTATTCAGTTATAAAATGAAGAAGATCTGAGGATCTAATGTCTAACATGATGACTACAGTTGGTAACGCTGGATTGTATAATTGAAATTTGCTAAGACAGAACTTGAATATTTGCATAAAAATAATAATAGGGGAAAATATGTGAGGTGATGGGTTTGTTAACTCAATGGGGAGAAATCCTATCACAATGCATATATGTACATCAAATCATCAAGTTGTACACTTTACATATAATTTTTTTCAATCATACCATAGGGATGCTAGAAAAACAAATAAGTCCAGAAAAAATGGGCAATATAAAAAATTTTATTTTTAAAAAATGTTAATGAATTCAGGCATGCAATAAAGACCTACACAAAAAAGCACTTTGCCATGGGTAGTCATTGACAGATTTTCCAAAAAATAACCTAGAATATTTAATATCAAATATATCTGTGTTTGACCCTGAAACCTCTTATCTAAAATAATTATTTTGTAATATAACAGCTTTCAAAGAGGAATAAAGGTATTTTATTGCACTATCAAATATGAATATTTATATTTCATTTGGGAAGAGTATTTAAAAAGAACCATTTACTGAATGCTGTTAACCCCACTCAGAGGCACAACTCCCAGTTCCTTAACAAACACTCATGAGCCCAAATGCTGGTGCCCAATGCTTTTAGGTGTTTTTTTTTTTTTTTTAAGATTTTATTTATTTATTTGACAGAGAGAGATCACAAGTAGGCAGAGAGGCAGGCAGAGAGAGAGGAAGGGAAGCAGGCTGATGCGGGGCTCTATCCCAGGACCCTGGGATCACAACCTGAGCTAAAGGCAGAGGCTTAACCCATTGAGCCACCCAGGCGCCCCACTTTTAGGTGTTCTTTTCTAGGCTAAGCAGTCAGTCAATATTACCCCTCGCAACAAAATCTATGTGCTCCACAACCAAAGAATAAAGCATACTTTCTGAGTAATTCATTGATTAATTGCAAATTTGCATTTCTAGAAGTAGAAATTTGATAAAACTTCAAGCTACAAGGAAAGGATAAAAACAGTGTCACAGCTGGAATCTATTGAAATGAAGGGACGGATTTTAGGAGGCTGTCATATGTCTGTGCTGAAAAAGTGTCAAAGAAGGAATTCAGTGGAAATACTGCTGTAGTCAGTGTCTGTGGGAGACACAACAAGTAGTAAAACACAATTTCTGTCCCACGGAGGCATAAAACCTAGTCAGAGATGAAATGTGTGGCCATATAATCAAGACAGTAAACTAAATGACTCATTAGAGTAGTGATAACAGTTAAGCAACAGAAGCCCTACAAAACCCCAGAATTTGGTCTTCACATTCCCCAACATCTACAAGACTGCCTGGCACATGACAGGTGCTCAATCGACACTTGTTGAATCAGCAATAGTAGAAGGGAGAACTGTGTATGTATGTGTTAATATGAATGTGCCTGTGAAATTATTTATAATTATAAACTCTAACAGGCTGGAATGGCTTACAGCAACGTGACAGTGAAGGGCACTTTCAAATCCCTGAAGTGTGGGGACAGCCCAACATGGGGATTAGGAAAGCGGCCTCTTACCTGCCTCGGGGTTTTGTAGAATAGTTTGCATATTTTCCTGTTTAAAAGAGTTCACAGTTCTGGGGCGCCTGGGTGGCTCAGTGGGTTAAAGCCTCTGCCTTTGGCTCAGGTCATGATCCCAGGATTCTGGGATCAAGCCACGCATTGGGCTCTCTGCTCAGCGGGGAGCCTGCTTCCTTCTCTCTCTCTGCCTGTCTCTCTGCCTACATGTGATCTCTATCTGTCAAGTAAATAAATAAAAAAATAAAAAAGAGTTCACAGTTCCTTTGTACAGCGAAAAAGTCCTAAGTTTTGCAGCTGTAGTTCAGTGTTCAAATGCTAGCTAGCCCTGCCCCCTACCAAGCTGGCAGTGCATGCAAATGGCTTACCCCTCCAAGCCTGTTTCATTCTCTGCAAAATGGAGATAATATCTAATCTGTAGCATTATAATGAATAATAACTGAGCATCAGATGACAGCAGATTACTTGTCATATGGTTTACATTCAACGGATATTATTTCCCTTTCCATTTCACTAGTGCTTATTAATAGCAGCCTAATTCCACATTTAAAACTATTAATCTAGTCTCGACCACCTGCTAGTTTTGTGGCTGTGGGGAAAGAGTTACGCTGTCTGATCCTCAGTTTCCCCATGTATAAAATGGGAATCAAATGGAATACTCACCCACAGGTATCACAAAAGTATCAAACAGCCTTTCAAACATTCTAATTTTATTTGAACTTGTTGGGATTTTTGAAAATTTGTTTTTTCTCAGTATTTATCATTTCTGTATCTCCTGTTGAATGGCTTTCATTATTAATTTTTTTTTAAGATTTTTTAAAATTTATTTGTCAGAGAGAGAAAGTGAGAGAGAGCGAGCACAGGCAGACAGAATGGCAGGCAGAGGCAGGGGAGAAGCAGGCTCCCTGCTGAGCAAGAAGCCTGATGTGGGACTCAATCCCAGGACGCTGGGATCATGACCTGAGCCGAAGGCAGCTGCTTAACCAACTGAGCCACCCAGACGTCCCTCATTATTAATTTTTTATTCCTCATTAACTATGGGGCAAATTCTATAAATGAGGTGAATATAATTAAAAAAAATAACAACCAGTTGAAAGGCCTCAGCCTTCAGCTCAGATCACAATCTCAGGGTCCTGGGATTGAGCCCCAAATCAGGCTCTGTGCTCATGGGGGGAGTCTGTCTCCTCTTCTCCCTCTGGTCCTCTCCCCAGCTTGTGCACTGTCTCTCTCTCTCTCTCAAATAGATAAATAAAATCTTTTTTTTTTTTTTTTTAAGTTCTTATTACTGAAGAATATAGCCAGAGAAAGAACCAGATAAAGCAAAAACATGGGGTATCTTTCCCTCTGGACCTAGCACAGGAGGATTTATATTGCAAGCACTGGAATAACAAACTGAAGGGAAAAGAAAACTTTCCAATGTCTCCACTAACAAAGTAAGAATTAATTTTATGTATTTCTTTATTTATATTTTTATTTTTCTAGTTTCACATTTTATTTAAATTCTATTAGTTAACATACAGTATATTAGTTTCAGGTGTAGAATTTAGTGATCCATCCCTTACAAACAATACCCAGGGCTACAAGTGCCCGCCTTAACACCCATCACCTATTTATCCCATCCCCCACCCACCTCCTTCCAGGAAACCCTCAGTTCATTCTTTGCAGTTAAGTTTCTGTTTTCTATTTGGCTCTCTCTTTTCTTTTTTCCCTATGTTCATTAGCCTTGTTTCTTAAATCCCACATATAAGTGAATTCATGTGGTACCTGTCTTTCTCTGTCTGACTGACTTATATCACTTAACATAATACTCTCTCCCTCCATTCAAGTTGTTGCACATAGCAAGATTTCATTCTTTTTGATGGCCCCGTAAAATTCCTGTGTGAGTGTGTGTGTATGTGTAAAATTTTCAAGTCTTCCTTGCTGATCTGCATTCTTTTTATTTCTTTTTGTTGTCTGATTGCTGTGGCTAGGCCTTCCAGTACTATGTTAAATAATAATGGTAAAAGTGGACAACTCTGTCCTATTCCTGAGAAGGACAACTCTGTCCTATTCCTGTCCTCTTGAGAAAACCCTCTCAGGTTTTCCCCATTGAAGATGAGATTGACTGGGGGTCTTTCGTATCTGGCCTTTAGGATGTTGAGGTATGTTCCCTCTACTCCTACACTGTTGAGGGTTTTCAGCAAGAACGGATGTTGTACCTCGTCGAATGCTTTCTCTGCAGCTATTGAGAGGATCATGAGGCTCTCATCCCCTCTTTTACAGTGTGGTGTATCATGTTAATTGATTTGTGAATATTAAACCATCCTTCCGACCCAGAATAAACCTAATTTTACCACAAAGAATGATTGTTTTAATACACTGTTCAATTCAATTTGCTAGTATTTTGTTGAGAATTTTTGACCCATATTCATTAGGGATATTGGTCCGTAATTCTCTTTTTTAGGGGGAGTCTTTGTCTTGACTCAAGGTCATGATGGCCTCAAAGAATAAGTTTGGAAGTTTTCCTTCCACTCCTATTTTTTGGAACACTTTGAAAAAAATTGATATTAACTCTTTTTTTTTTTGAATCAATATATTAACTCTTCTTTAAAAGTTTGGTAGGATTTTCCTGGGAAGCCATCTGGCCCTGAACTTTAGTTTTCTAGGAGGTCTTTGATTATTGATTCCATTTCTTTGCTGGTTATGGGTCTGTTGAAGTGTTCTATCTCTTCCTGTTTCAGTCTTAGTTGTTTATGTAAGTTTCTAGGAATTTATCCATTTCTTCCAGGTTACCCAATTTTTTGGCATATAATTTTTTATAATATTCTTTTATAATTGTTTGTATTTCTATGGTGTTGGTTGTGATCTCTCCTCTTTCATTACAGTTTGGTTTATTTGGGTCTTCTATTTTTTTTTCTTTTTGATAAGTCTGGCTAAGGATTTATTAGTTTTATTAATTCTTTGTAAGAACCAGCTCCTGGTTCATTGATCTGTTCTACTGTTTTGTTGTTGTTGTATCTATATCATTTATTTCCTTTTTAAAAAAGATTTTATACATTTATTTATTTATTTTAGAGAAACAGTATGGTGAGGTGCAGAGGGAAGGGGCAGAGGAGGAGAGACGGGGAGAAGCAGACCCTGCACTGAATATGGAACCTGATGTGGGGCTTGTCCATTGCTGTAAGTGAGGTGTTAAAATCCCCTATTGTTATTTCATTATTCTCAATGAGTTCCATTATTTTCCTTACTAATTGTTTTCTATATTTGGGTGCTCCCAAATTTGGAGCATTAGTATTTACATTTGTTCGATCTTATTGGTAGACCCTTTAATTTGATGTAGTGTTCTTCATCCCTTGTTACAGCCTTTGGTTTAAAATCTAGTTTGTCTGTTATAAGTATTGTTACTCTGGCTTTCTTTTGATATCCATCTGCATGATAAGTATTTCTCCATCTCTTCACTTTCAATCTACAGGTGTTCTTAGGTCTAAAATGAGCCTTTTGTAGGCAGCTTATAGATGGGTCTTTTTTTTTTTTTTTAATCTATTCTGACACCCTACATCTTTTGAATGGAGCATTTAGTCCATTTACATTCACAGTGACTATTGATAGATATGGGTTTATGCCATTTTATTACTTGTTTTGTCATTGTTCCTGGAGACTTTCCCTGTTCCCTTCCAGTCTTTGTTGCTTTTGGTTGTTCTTTTACACTCAAGTTAACAATTAAATTTACAAGAATGAGTGAAGAAAACGTTCTTAATTGGAGTTTCTCCAAATCAACTTGCTTTGTTCTTCCTCTCTACTGTAGAGTAAGAGTCAGAATTACACATATATATGTCCATATAATAATTAACAATTATTGTATGCTGTGAAATTAAGTTCTCTAGGTCACCTTGCAAACTCTCACTTCCATCCCATTCAGTCTGTATGAACTTTAACTATTTTTCTTAAACTGAGAATATAACCAATGTATTTAAAAATTCCAAAAGAGTTATTAATATGAATGTATAAGCAAAATATTTATTTTGAGATACTCTACAATAGCAAGTACTTTATATACACGCTAATAAATTCAAGGAGCAACCATATTATATACTACTGGTAGACAACTAAAAAAAAAAGAAGAAGAAATAAAAATTACTAATCTTGAGGAAACTAAAAAGGCCAAATGAGAAAATACTGTCAAGGGAAGGATTTCAGATTAATAATAGGAGAGCTTATTAAACAGAGAGAACAGTCCAAAGATGAAATGGGCTATATTCAAGAGTAGCTCAGTGGCCACATTCCAGGGATACTGTAGAGGCCAGCATTGCACTAGAATGAAATTCAAGTCACCTCTGAGAGATGGAAAAGTCCCTTTATACCATAGAGTTTTTAAAGCTAAGTGCAAATAATAGAGTCAACCTCCTTTTAAAATGGATACTCAAATACAAAATTCACATTAAGAAATAGCTTGAGGAAAAGAACATGTGAATATAACAACCCAACATTATGATTACTTTTAGAAAAGGAATATGGGAAAATGAATTCAGATTTTAAGTTTCCTCTTAGTTATTGTTCAGTTTAGGATATTCTAAATGAATCTACTTTATCAGATTCAAGGTGACAGAAGATTATTACTCAGTGCTGGGTTTTAACTGACTATCATTAATAAATACTTTACTTTAACATAATATTGTATGATATTTAAAGCTTAAAAGAGGAGTAATCCAGACCAAGCAGAAGAGGATAAATTATCATGATCTTTTGGATAGTTTGTTTTGCAAAAAACCAAACCAGAACACAACCTCCCATCCCACCCCCAACGCTTGACAAATCCTGTACTCATTACAAGGGGGGTCGCAGGTCCTTAGAGTCTCGGGTCATTTTCTACTTCAAAATAACTCCATTTTGCCACTGAACAAAGAGAGCTGAAAAAGCTCTTCTGAGCAGAGAAAATAAGTCTTCTATTGATCCTTCTCCTTCACATACCGCTCCAAATCCTCCCTTCTAATTACAGCATTTTAGTCCCCACAAAGCTACTTGCCCCTAATTATTCTTAGCCATTTTCCCACTGGAGAGTTGTATTTGTGTTTTGCTTATTTAGCAATATTGTCACAATAATAATGAAAGGGGCCACTTGTCATTGTGAATGGTGCAGCACACTGATTAATTTGCCTTTCTTTAGTTTACGGGTGCCCTGATTCTAAAGCACTGTACCCATGATATCCTTTTATTTGCTTACCTACTTACTTACTTATCGGCTTATTTATTTCATCTTCTGGGGATCCCCAGGAAGAACAGTATAGTATTGAGTGAGCCAGAGACAATATAAATATAGATTTCAAAAGCACATTATAAAACCAAGAAAAAAATAAATATAAAACTTGAATTTCATAAACACATATTAGGAAACAATTTTGACATTTTACAAGAAACCTTGCAAAACAGCACTCAACCACAACTGTTTCTGCAATAGTTTTGCAGTATAGCCAATGATGATTAAAGTTGGCATTTGGGGCCTGATTTGTATTCTAGATCACTGTGAATCATTTGACTGGAAGAGATATTTGGGGGTGAGGGATATATGGGAGTAATGAAGTTGTAGGGCTAACCTACTGTGGTAGACATCATCATACACAGGGCTGCACAATGACTTTTGAAATACCTTCTAGTGTTTAAAGAAATTTTCAAAATATGATTTTTACTACTCTAATTCAGAAGCCCAAACTGAAATTTCTAGATTCCCCTGCAGTTGGGAGGCAAGCAAGTGATCCAGGCTCCAGAAATCAAAGGCAGGAATTAAAAGACACATGCATTCAAACAGGAATGATGTGAAAAAGGAGCTTCAATGTCTGTGGGAGGGTTGGGGGTTCTGCAGGGGAGTCTGGTTACTCCTGCTGACAGCTTTGGAAGTAATAATGACCCAAATGATGCAAATCAAGTTCTTGGTTCAGAACTAACCTCATTCAGACAGTAGGCACCCCTCCCTCTTATTGCATAATAGCCTCTGGACTAATGCTCTTATGACCAGTCTTGTGGCATGCTTCTAAGCTTATCTCCTAAGGACCCAGCCTCCACTCTGGTTTTCCCACCAATTTTCTCAAGCTCACCAATCTTGTGAGCTACCAAATACCTTACAGAAATCACCTTTGATATTTAGAGTCTACAACTTTTTGACTGCAATTAAGAACAATGATATTGATTGGAGATGAGACTGAGTTGGGAGAGAAAATATCAAGTCAGACTCCAGACTCTGAAGGTCGGGGAAATAGACATGATTGATCTGCCACCAAAAGTGTCCATTCCTCTTTGGGAGGGTATTGCAGCAGAAGTGTTAGGGGACTTTTGGTACCCAAAATGAAGTCAGAGACTGATGTGGGTGTGGATCTCATCTATTCTTGTTCATTTTCTTAAACTGCAATATGCAATGTTATTGTGAGCACTGGATATAATCTATGTGAGTGATTAGCATAGTCCTCGGTACAGGTCGTGGTTATACAGACCAGAAAGGCGCAACAGTAGAGTTCGAAGTAAATCACCTAATTTGTGGACCTAACCCCAGACAGGAGCAGGAGCTAAGTATTAAATAGAGTCCCTGGAATCCTAACCAAATAAAATGTCTTAGGCCCTGTTTCTAGTTGTACATATAGTTTGAAAATATGATCAAACTTAGGTAAGAGGGCAAACCCAAGAGAAGTCAGGAAATACAGTCTCTGAATGTATTGCTTCTTGGACTGGGGAGTCCCTAGGTACTCATCTCAGACAGACATCAAGGCATAAAGCAGCAAATCTAAACCAATGGTGTTAGCCTGCTCTGTCCAGCCCAGCCTGTGCTAGTGTTGCCTGAAAACTTGGGCAGGATTTAAACTGTAGGTGAGCGCAACTCTAACCACAGCTGAGTGGGTCAGAACTGTCATAACTTTGCACTTATCTTAATTTACACACACACACACCTCTCAAATCTTTAACCACAACTTCCTGTCATTCACCTAGAACCTGTAAACAAGTGTGTTCTCAATAAATATTTGTAGGACTGAATAAAATGTTTAAATTGAATACCTCTGAGAAGCTCCTGGAACATGGTTTTCTTGTTATTCTGAACTCCAGAAAAATGTTCAACGTCAACAAAGCATCAACAGTTCCTGGTAGTTTCACTGCCTGCTGTTGTGCAATCATTTGATCAGTTCTACCCAGACTACTCTGTACATTAAGTGGACAACTCATTGGGTAGATTACCCAGTTTTGTAAAGTGATACTCATGGAAATCTGGCTGCAAAATGGCCTGGGAAGAACGGATGTCAGTGGGATATACAATAAGTTCTTGCAAGATGAATTGAAATGAAGCAACAATAAACAAAGGATATAGGAAATAGATGCATGCAAGACAATTTCAAGTTGAGTCATAGCTTCAAAAGTAGACTCCATCTCTGGAAAATCCAGCCTTTAACAAGATGGCCTGGCACAGAGATACCAAATGGAGAGTTCTTTATTCAGAAGTACTTTCCCCAATAGGGCCCAAGAGGCAAATCGGTAAACACTAACCCTCTGCAGAGAAGCTAGAGTTGTCAATTCCAAACAAAGCTAAGCAGCACAAATGATTAAAGGACTAAGATATTCCAATGCAGTTTATGCATACTTTTCTGCTCAGACAACAGCCAATAGAGAACTATGCTTTTGCTGTGATTAGGACTAAGGTGAACCCATAGATTAAAAAGTAGTTTTGGAGAAAAGAAGAAGGATGAGTTAGATCAAAAGTAAATAGAAACAGATTCCAATTAATCAACAAGGGACAAGATATTCTACTTTAGAGAGGACAGATTAGGATGGCTGCTCTGTAGCTCAGAATCAAAGATAAGGCAGAGTAGACAGAAAGAGAAGTCACTGATGGTTAGGGGAGAAAGGACAAACCTTAAAGATTAAAGATACCACAGAACTGATGGGGTGTCAGAGAATGGCAGAGTCTACAATCTGCACAAAAAGATGAAAAGATGGAAAAGAAAGGCATAGGACAGCAAAGCAAGAAGTCAAGAGCTTGGAATTCTTAATAACAGGGAGGGGCTAAAAAGTACTGTGGTAGTAACCATGTTCATTTCATAAAGATAGTTCATAAATGTCAATTTCATAAATTCACTTCCCTATTATTATAATTTCTGTTTGTGTGTACAGTCTTAAGTAGTCTTACATATTTACTTACAAGCTATGGGCTATATTTTCAAGTTTCCAACAAAATCACTATTTTGGCATAAAAATTCCAAGCCTGGAAGGAACATTAGAAATTGTCATTTATCAGTTTCCCCTACAACAAGAATAACCATTCATTCATTTACATAATACATATTCATTAAATCTCTACTATAATATGATGAAATGTAAACATTTACAATAAATGATACAAAATAATAATTTACAATATAAAAATCAACAAAGTAATAAAGTTTGTTTGAAAAAGGCCAGCTTGGGGGCGCTTAGGGGGCTCAGTCATTTGAGTGTCTGACTCTTGGTTTCAGCTCCGCTCACCATCTCAGGTTCCTGAGATTAATAAACTCCTCATGCCTCTGGCTCCTTGCTCACTGGGGAGTCTGCTGCTCTCCTTTTCCCTCTGCACACCCCAACCCCCATCCCCATCTTGTGTTTCTCTCCCTGAAAATAAGTAAATAATTAAATCTTTAAAAAATACATAAATAAATGATAAAATTTTTTTTTAAAAAGTCAGCTTGTCAGTTAATCACTGACACCATTAACTGAAACATCTGAGGCTGCAAAATCATCTGAACTTGACAGATGTAGTCGGTTGCTGGAAGTCAATTTGTTTGTTTGTTTGTTTCTTTTTTTTTTTTTTTAATTAAGCGATGTGGTATTTATTACTCAAACATCCACTGAATACTTGTGGAGGCAGGCACCTCACCAGGACTGTGGCTCCAAAGAAAGATACAATAGAGCACTTACCTTTAATAAACTCCAGTCCAGGATGGAAACAGCCAAATGATCAGGCCATTGCATTCAAAGTAATCATGGACAAGTGAAATAGAGTTAGAAATGCACAGAAGCTACAATGGTAGGCCTAAACAGGAAAAAATTAATTCAGGTTGGAAGGTTGAGGGATTCACAAGGGGAAAGGCAGGTAGAGAAGTAAAGTAGTAAAAGGTAATTTGAAAATCTTCTCCTAGTGCATAGTGCCTGAATATTGCCATAGCCTGCATCATAATTATAATTATTAGGTTAATGTCTGTCAAACTCTCTAGCTTCTATAAAGCTCTCCAAAACTGGGATGAGTGAATGAACATGCTTCCATATTCTGGAATATGGCAGGAGGACAGACAGGAGGAACTGAGATGAGACGGAGATGCTTTAAAAGGGGATTTTTGTCACATTCGAAAACAGCGTATACTACTTTGAATGTGATATCATTTCACCAACTAAGTTCATTAATTACTTAGAGGAAAAGGCTCACATAGCCAAAGATAATATTGAGTAAATATAAAGTGTGCATGGATTGGTCAGAAGAGACTCAGATAGACATCTGTTAGCAGAGAAATTACGATGGCATTTTATCTCACTTTTGTGATGACAGTTTTCCAAACTTTCTTTGTGAGAAGAGGTTAGTATTTCCTAAAAACTACAAGTACCACTGATCTAACAGGCTCCAGGGACATCTTCCTGAGAAAGCTCTAGTTGGTGGCAGTCCTCAGTCCACTATACCCCATAAGCATATTCCCAAATAATCTGTCTCCCAAACAATTTTAATAGAAATATAATGAGGCAAGTGTTACAGCGGTTAACTACAAGCAGGTTGGTGCCAAAATCATACACATTCCCCACGTGAGCCACTTACTCATTTGTCACTGCCTGGCTCCTGAAAGTACGTAAGTTCACTGTCCTACTTTATTTTTTTAAAGATTTTATTTATCTATTCGATGGAGAAAGCACAAGCAGGGGGAGAAGCAGATGGAAAGGGAGAAGGAGAGGCAGACTCCCCGCTGAGCAAGAAGCCTGATGCAGGACTGGATACCAGGACCCTAGGATCATAATCTGAGCCGAAGACAGCCGCCTAAAGACAGAGTCACGCAAGTGCCCCACACTTAACCTACTTTAAATAAATTAATCTTTTTTTATTTTTATTTTTTTAATTAATCTTTTTTTAAAAAGAAGAAAAAGAAAAATGTAAAATTTTTAAAAGTATAGTTACAAGGTTTTTCTTTTGAAGAATAATAATATAGCTCTCTAACTTTCATGTAACAATTTTTTTTTGAGTAGCCATCAGAACTACAAGCTTTCCTTAATAAGTTAATTCATATTATACTTAATCATGTACTCCTCTGTGAGGTCAGGGGTTATAAGTGTTATAAAATACAAACTGAAGAGAAAATAAATTCCATTTCAAAGTTCCTTTCTACTGTGGCAAATGCCTTTATAGAAAAAATGAAATTCCCGTTATGCTAGATCACATTCTTAATGATAAATAATAACTATAACTTTAAGAAGTACTGGTCATTTTAATGTGAAATTAGACACACTGGCAATTTTTCTAAGCATGATCAATAAACCAATTGCCGTATCTCAGTATAGGTTCTACACAATGGCATTTAAATTTTTACGTAAGTTGTTTTTATTTTATTTTCAACTATAAACAAAATATCAGATTGTGGTCAGTCATCTGGTTGTATGTAGTTCTTTTAGAGAGGGGGAATGAAGGAAAGAAAAATAAGTACACTAAATTGGAGTAGAATAATTTAATTCACTTATACCATCAAATATTTCAATTATAAAATGGAAGACTGCTTGTTTTGTTTGGCCTTCCAGTTTTCCAATACTGTATTATTTAGGTGATTCTTTGCTGAGCTAGGTAGAAGGGGATCAATGTCAGGATTGATAAATGTATGTACTCTATTTGCTTTTCAAAGTGTAAGGAGGATGTATTCGATATTCCAAGTGAGCACAGCAATGCTTATCTGCATTGCCGAAGGTCTGCAAAAGTCCCATAAATTGTAAGAAGCTGACAGACCTAATATTTCATAGCACTGTAAATATAACTTGTTAATAGTATAAACCTACTGGCAGCAAATACCCCTCGTCCCTTTCTGTGAGAGTATTTTCCCATGAATTTTCATTAAAAGGTAACCTATAGAACGAAATCTTTTAAAATACGCGCCTTTGATAGGAATTATTCTTTAATGCCAGGACTTACAGCTCTGAATTTGTGATCCACTTTGAATGTAGAATGGCTTAACTCTTTACTTCTAACATGCCCAACAAATAATCAATGGCTAAGCAGTTTATATCACTTGCAGGGTTCTTATGCCTTTGAGAGATTTGCATACTTCCATTGTGACTCTGTTTCAAATTTCAAACAGTAGAAAAAGCTAAAGGTCTAAGTGGGCTTTTGCTTGTCCACATACTATCTGTAGTGATTACAGAAAGGATAAAACACCTGCTTCATCAGATTTTCCTACCCAGTCCATTTCTTTTTTCTGTAACATATTGATATACCAAAGAAAGCCAAAGCAAAGCACAACTTGACTAAACAAAATATTACCCAGGCACACAAAAGTGACATGAGATGAATCTGCATTACCTTGGCTAGCTGGATCCCGCTGTAGCACATTTAAGAGTAACTGGCATATGAAGTCTAGGTCAAACATTTATCTGTTCAGTAAGCAATTACAGAAACCCTTGGCTTATCCATCATCATTTGGAAATAAACACCTACTTCAGTGATTTCTTTAGATAATGGAAACTCACTCCTTTAAATGCTAAAGCTTTCAGTTTGTTTAATTTTCATTTTATGTGAAATGTATTAAATATTCCTCTGTTATCTGTGTGCTGATGCCTTCACAGAAATTAACATGTATTTGCCCGGCTAGTCTCACACTAAATAATTTGAGAGGACTATGCTTTTTGAGATATATATAAATATATTTTAAACAAGATTCCAGAACCTCCCTCACTGTCAAGGTATTCTTAACAATTTTTGCTACTGTGAAGTTGCCTAGCTTATAACTGACTCTTCTCTTTTTGTCTTTTTTATTTTCTGAGTAATGGTTTCCTGAGTAACAGTGTAGTTTCTTATATGTAAATTATATCAACTTTAGTGTGCATGTGTTCTGTGTGTGTGTGTGTGTGTGTGTGTATTTATATTTCATTTAACCTCTTGGTTCAATCTGATCAACAACATTTTTGTTACCTGTATAGTCATGATGACAATAATAACATCTGATCTTTAATATGTGCCATGCTCTGTGTTAACTAATTTAATGTGTAATTTAATTAAGTCCTCATTACAATTGTATGAAGGATGACCTTTATTGCCTACCATATTCTACACATGGGAAAACTGAGGGAAAAAATGCCAAGTGAATTTTCCAGGTTCCCATATTAGTTAATGTTAAGAGATGGAACTCAAAAACCCAAGGCTGACTCCAAAAACTCTACTTTCAACAACTTTCAAATGATGGATATTTATTATTATGCTGTAGTGATGCAAACAGTGACTTTAAGATAAAATGAAGTGTATCTAAACAACAGTGTTCTTTACAACTGGTTTTCACGTCTACTAACCTCGTTTGTCTCAAACAATTCTCCCAATTTTAGAGTCAAGGAAACTGGATTCAAAGAGGCAAAATTGGAACACAGAATTCTTACATGTTAACCTGCATGTTTAACCAAGAAGAAGGTTAATATGATTTTGTGATATGAAGAACTTTGTCAGAGAAATATAATTGAAGAAAATGGTAATGTTTAGTCTAGAAAAACCAAGGGTTGGGAGAGATGTGATACCTGTCTTAGAAAGGAAAAGAGTGACTTCACAGAGAAGCACAAGATTTGCATTTGGTTGTCCTGCAAGCAAGACTGAAAAAGCCAAAGCAGATTTCAGCTAACTTAAGTTTTCTTGTCATTTCCCTGTGCTGATGGAGAAATTGTTTTCTTGTCTATCTAGGTGACAGTCTTTTGGTAGTTCATGATCATGCAGTTGACTAGGCTGCCATTTTGTTCACATTGGCAAATGGGAAATCACAAGCCTCCGGTGTGAGACTGACCCCAATTCTGCCTAAGCCATGGGCTCACTCCACCCTCAATCATGTCTGACCCACCCCGGTTTCTGGCATTTAGCTTCTGAGGATGTCACTTAATTATCTGTGAGCTCATCTGTAACTTTATGAAAGAGGTTTCTTTAATGCTATTTTGAATTGAGGCCCCCGTTTGGGAAAGGATTTAGGGGTTACCATTTATGACATATTTTCAGAAGCATCAAAGTGAAATTCCTTGGAAAACAGTCACCTTCTTTTAAAAGCGTAAGGTGCCATCATTATTAAGTCTATTAGTGAGAGCCTAAATTATTACTGGAAGTTTTCCTGAAGATATGGATGATTAGTGGTCAGGCAATGTGTTAGCTGGCATTGGACCTCTTCCCCCCACCCCCCAGGGTAACATTATGTGCAATCCTGAAATATAAAAGAGATCAAAGAGGGCTGGTTGATTTGGAAGGTTGACAGCAGCTGCACTGGCTAAGTTAGACGAGCTGAACACAGTTTCATCCCCCTCAAAGCTTACTATTTTGTGCTTGTTTTAATAGAAGTCTTAATGTATAATGTTCCCTCAGAGAATGAACTGACTTAATACTGCAAATAATAATAATCAGTTCAGGTTTGTTTGTGGTTTTTTTGTTGTTGTTATTGTTTTATTTTGTTTTTTGTTTTTTTTTTCCCCATTCCAGTACCACAGCCAATTTCAGGCTGTATATTATAGTGTTAAGAAATACTTCTTGATTAATTGACCTTAACATCTTTAGTTTTCTTTGGATAATTCTTGTTCTAGACATTCCATGTTACTAGTACAGGGAGATTAATTTCTTTCTATTGCTTAGTAAAAATAATACTTTATAGTAAAGCACAAGAATCTGCACTAGGGATCCACTCTGTGACTCATACTTTTCTCTAAGTCACTTCCCTCACCTTTAAAATGAAAATAGTGCATAATCTTCCTACTTCACAGTATTATCACAAAGATGAGCACTGTAAAAATAGTCTTTAAAGATTTATAAAAGTTGGAGAATGTAAGGTATCTTTTACTCTCTAAAAATAAATTACGTTAAGAATAACAATGAAGACAAGTATTTTGTATGAAAACACTTTAAAGAATCTGCAGTTTCTTGGTGTACTCTATTCACTATTTTTGCCAACTCACAGTTTCGTTTTTTTCTTTGAGCTGATTTTAGCTGTAATAATTATCCAGTATATATTATGGTACCTGGCATGATGCTGGAATTTATTAAGCATGCTGTGAATGCTAGCCTTTATATTATCTTCCCTTAGAGGAAAGTTGGTGGTAGAACTTAGAAAGAGAAAAGAGAAAATGCCATGTGCTTACATGGTGAGTTGAGTATCTTTTACCAGCTTTTACAAGGTGTATCACATTCCTATTTACAAAAGTAAGGAAACTGTCAATTTGATAAAGTACAACTCACAACTCATTAGTGTTGAACACAGAAGAAGTATTCCACATCAAAAAAGACTGCTAAAATATTCACAATTACCAGCTGCTCAGAAACCATTTTATATGGATAAAAAACATGTCACATTTAATTTATCAGATGCTTTCTACTGTCATACTTTTCTTTCGTTCAATGTACTGAAAAGTTATAAAAACAACTTCAGTCTCCACTGTAGCCATGTATAGACATTAAGAATAACACAAATCCATTATCTACCACAGTATAATTGTATCTACATGGATGAATAATCTTCTGCAGCTTCTTTGCACTCAATTCTGAATTAACTATTCCTTTAAAGATATTTGAATACACAACATTCAGTATCTCCATTAGAAAACTACCATTTCAATATGAAGGAAAAAAAATTCATTCCTAAAGCTATATTCTTTGAATGAGCTGGCATTATTAGCCCCATTTCTATAGTGAATACAATGGGAAACATCATCAGAGAAATAATGTGGTATTAATTTTCTAACAACATTGAAACGAATCAAATACACACTCAACACTGAAAATAAAATAGTAATAGTCTTGCTTTCCATTGTGTGTCAATCTGTGATGTAGGCTTCAAGTAAAAATAAAATAACTGAGTTAACCCTTTTCAAAGATGATCAGACACCAGACACAGCTAATTGCTGGCTCTGCTCTGAAAAGCCCAACAACAAGCCCATTAAGACAACCATAAACACAGTCACAGATGTGTACACACACAAACACAAACACACAAGGCATAATTATCACCAAAGTTTTTTAAAAAATGAGCAAACAAGAAACCATCTATGGGTTTCAGTCTTATATTTAATTCATTGTAAATTTATTGGTGTTCAAACTAGGCCACAAAGGGCCCTTCTCTCTTAAGCTCAGGTATGTGTATAGTATAATTTTTGCTTTGGCTCCATTGCACAGGGTTCAACCATGGACCTCTTAAATGGGTAATCCTCACAACTCTCGGGAGTCAGCTGCAGTTACGGTTGTGGCTCTGTTTATTGATTTATGTATTTTTTAAAGATTGTATTTATTTGAGAGAGAGGGAACAGAAGTGGACAGAGGCAGAGGGAGCCGCAGACTCCCCACTATCACAGGGCTCCATCCCAGGACCTCAGGACCATGATCTGAGCCAAAGGTAGTCCCTTAACCTACTGAACCACCCAGGCGCCCCTGTGGCTCTGTTTAAACTATCAGCAGAAGCTATTTAAAACCGTGAAAAAGAAATAAAGTTTGTTTCTTTAGAGTTTATCATCAAAAGAAACATACCAAAATTTCCTGGTAATTACAGATTTGTCTTGTCATATTTTTAAATGATTCCCCAACCACTCCAAAAGATATTTAGAACACTTAGCTCTTATATACTTTAAAATGATCTTCTTATCTCTGTCCTTAAAGCATGCGGAAAATGGAAATGAGGTCTCTCTCTGATAGGAAATAAAATATTAATATCTCTCCTTTCAATAAATTTATGCATACTTTATTGCAAATAAAGGGGCTTTTTTTAAACGCCAGACTGGAAGTGAAGAAAAGTGCAGAAATTCTAAGAAAGATAAAATAAGTCTAGATTGTAACTATAGAAAAACATGTATCTATGGTTTTTGCACATTTCTAGACATGAACAACAATATATTAGCTTCAGTGAGTACAGTGGTCATCATGAGTGAAAAACATTCATTTGAAGTGTTCATAATATTTAAAAAAATCTGCTACTGAGGAAAAGTATAATTAATTTTGGCACTAAAGACTGAGAGAAAAGTCTCCTGTTGTTTATACAGAGAAATAACTATAATAGTAGTGTAACTAAATGATCTCTAAAAATACAGAAAGTATCACAGGATGTATTTATACTTTCAAAGTGCACAAATGTGATATGTCAGACTATTAGGGTTATGAGTCTTAGTGTTCTTACTCATGGACAAGGATGTCCCATTAGAAAGTTAAACTTTGTATTTTCCTCTCTAGAAAGACAGGAGCTGGAAGATTTACTGAATTGCCTCTGGGAGAACTAATCACAATACTGGGTGTTACATAGGGCTCTATTTCAGTTTTTACTAAAACCCCCAAAACCAGTAAACAAAACAACAGGGCATGTACTCCCACATTCCAAGGGGCGAGGCTTGTCCCTAGGTAGGACAGGCAAAGTATGTGGCAAAATTGGGTCTTGTGACTCTCAGACAAATGTTCCTTTCCAGAGTATAGGTTAAAGAAGGTTGAAAAAGGTATATATCAGGGCATCTGAGTGGCTCAGTCGGTTGATGTCTGACTCTTGATTTCGGCTTGGGTTAAGACCTCATGGTTTAGGATCAAGCCCTGCATTGGGCTTCATGCTGAGTGTGGAGCCTGCTTAAGATTCTCTCTCCCTCTAACCAACCCCCACCACTCTCTCACTCTCAAGAAAGAAAGAAAGAAATAGAAAGAAAAGAAAAGGGAAAAGAAAAGAAATATGTCAGAAATATTAAATCATTCTTTTCTTTGGGGTAGTTGAAGTGCATTGTATTTTTTTTTTCTGATGCCCCTGGGGGAGGCAAGGGAGATTACTTCCCTTCACCTCTAGTTAGGTGAGAGAGAGTTTCCACGGAACATGTTGAAAGCTTGATATGTGTCCTTTAGAGTATTTTAAGAAGAACTTAATGCAATTGCCTGCTCAGCTCTACAGGAAGAATAAGCAACCATATTAGAAACCAGCTGTGCATCCAAAGACAACAGAGAAGATGCTTGTTTTTCATGGAGTAAGTGAATGTCAGCCATGCAAAGGAATACGGGACTGAGATAACTTCGTCCAGAAGCAAGGAGCCAACAACAGAAAGAAGATAGAGATGCGTTCATAACACTTGGAAGCCGAGAATACGTCCTAGGTGGCCAGCAAGAGGAGAAAAGTCATTGTAGTCAGAAGCTCCAGTGAGGAATCTCTGAAAGTGACAGATAGGGTCCCTGATGCTCCAAACTCAGTGTGGCCCAAGGAGGAGTAATACCAACTGCAGGACAGCAGTCAAGCACGGTTTTTGCTTCAGCTTGCCCCTCACTTCTCCACACTGCTAACTCGAAGGAAATCAAGAACAAGTGGTATCTGGGTAAGGAATAAGGTAGTAAAAGAAAGAGTAAAGACATACAGAGGGGAGAGCAGAAAATGAGCTGAACTTGTCTCCCTTTCCACTATCAACATCCAGTCAAAAAATAGGCTTGAGTTGGGTAAAAGGAACGGGTTAGAGAGGTTTCGAATTTTGACTGCCGGAACAGGTTGGAGAGGTTTCGAATTTTGACTGTCGGAATGGGATGGAGAGGTTTCGAATTTTGACTGTCAAGCAAATGGACTAGTGGATGCACTAACAGAAGAAATGTCAAACATTTTAGAATTTATTCTTCATAATGCCCAGAATGTCAAGGTCAGGAAAGACAAATAAGACCTGAGGAAATGTTCCAGATTGAGATAAAATAAAGAAACATGACAATCAAATACAATGTATGATCCTGGATTGGATGGTGGATTTGGGGAAAAAAACACAAGACATATTAAAGGTAAAACTGATGAAATTTATATATAGACTCTGTATTAGATAATACTCTTGTATTAATGTTAAACTTCTTGATATTTATAATTACACAATTATTTTATTATTACATAAATTGTATAAAGTTGACTCTTGAACAATGTGGGGGTTAGGGGTCCTGACACCCCACATAGTTAAAAATCCATGTATAATTATTGATTCCCCCAAATCTTAATTTTAGCTCCCCACAGGGCTGACCAGAAGCATTACTAATAACATAACCAGCTGATTAAAACACATTTTGCATATATATTATGTGAATACAGTATACAATAAAGTAAGTTAGAGAAATATGTTTTTAAGAAAATCACAAGGAAGAGAAGACATTTATAGTACTATAATGTAAAAAGTCTGCATATAACTGGACCCACACTGTTCAAGCTCATATTGTTCATGGGTTAACTACATGTAATTTAACATAAAATGTTAAATTAAATTTTTAAATTAAAAGTTGATATAATATTTACATATTAAACTATATGATTATTTTCATAAATTTCTAATTATGGGGGCACTCACGTGGCTCAGTTGGTTAAGTTTCTGACTCTTGATTTCACTCAGGTCATGATGTCAGGGTCATTAGATCAAGCCCTTCAACAGGTTCCACTCTCAGCAAGGAGACTGCTTGGGATTCTCTCTCTCCCTCTGCTCCTCCCCCAAATTCTCAAGCTCTCTCTCTCTCTCTCTCTTAAATAAATAATAAATCTTCAAGAAATGTCTAATTATTAATGAGAAAATTTCTTTGTTCTTAGGAAAATATATTGAAGTATTTATATATAAAGGAACATGATGTTTGCAACTTACTCCCAATTTATTCTTAAATTATATTATCTTGAAATTTTAATATTAATACATGTGAAAAGAGAGAATGATAAAGCAAATGAGACAAAATGTACACAAATGGTAATTTTAAGTAAAGGGCATGTAGTTCTTTGCATGAGTTTTGCACCTTTTAAAATGTGCAATCGTATCAAAATAGAAAGTTATAAGGAAGAGAGAAATGAGCATCTTTGTCTATGCTGTGTCTTCAAGTCTGCTCCCAAAGAGGATCAAGGTCAGGAGCAAAGATTCTCTATTTTCAGTTATGTTTCTCTAGATAGGATGAGTAAGGGGAAGCTAACTTTCCTTAGGAAAGAAGTGTCACCCTAAAACAACAGATTTATTTCTAAGGAGGTGCAAGGGAAAAATGTTTCTAGAGAAAAGATAATCAGGTTGGTTCTTCCTCTCTCCTCCCTCTTTTCCTCTCTCTTTCCCTAGGGTCTTAGCTCAGTCAGCCATAAGGAAATACCACAGATTGGATGGTATAATCAACAGAAACTTATTTTCTCACAGTTCCAAAGGCAAGAAGTCTAAGTTCAAGGTGTCACTGAGGTAGGTTTCATGCTGATGTCTCTTCTCTTGGTTTGTAGTTGGTTCCCATCTCACTATGTATTCACATGTTCTCTTCTTGGTGTGTGTGCAGAGATAGTGAGAGCAAGAAAGCCCTCTTGTGTGTCTTCCTATAAGGGCACATATCCCATCATGAAGCTCCAAATTCAGGACCTCACCTATCTCTAATTACCTCCCAAAGGCCTCATCTCCCAATACCACTGAATGAGGGAATTAGGGCTTCAACATACAGGTTTTAAGGAAACAAAAACATTCAGTCCCAAAAATATTCTATTCTTGATTTCCTTAAAACAACAAAAACAATAACAAAAACTCCTTCCCCAGTCTAATGGGAACCTTTGGAAGACCTCAGAAAGTCAAACTAGAAAGGGGAAATTACAAATAACTAGTTGCCCAGCTTTACTTATAGCCAGAAAATTATTAAAAACCAAACCAAGTCAAACCAATGACAATAACAAAACATTAAGATACTCTGAGGATTTATGGGGCACCTGGGAGGCTCAGTGGGTTGGGTCTCTGCCTTCGGCTCAGGTCATAATCCCAGGGTCCTGGGATTGAGCCCCACATCGGGCTCTCTGCTCAGCATGGAACCTGCTTCCCTCCCCCCCCCACTCCCCGCATGCCTCTCTGCCTACTTGTGATCTCTCTCTCTGTCAAATAATAAAGAAGAAGAGAGAAACTCAAGCACACTCTGCAGAGAGCACAGAACTTCAAGGGGGGTTTGATCTCATGACACTGAGATCATGACTTGAGACAAAATCAAGAGTCAGGCCCTCAACCAACCATGCCATCCAGGCGCCCCTAAATGGGTATAAAATCATAGATAAACTCAGCAAAACAACCACAGGACATCTATTTAGGAAATGTTTCTTTCTTTTCTCTTTTTAAAGATTTATTTTAGAGAGAGAGAATTCGCATGCATGTGCACTCGTGCGGGGATGGGCAGAGGGAAACAAACCTCAAGCAGACTCACTGAGCACAGACCCCCCCCCCCAATGTGGGGCTCGATCTCATGACCCTGAGATCACACCTGAGCCAAAATCAAAAGTAGGACACTGAACCAACTGAACCACCCAGGTGCCCCGAAAATGTTCCTTTCTAATGACTCTTCCAAGGCAAACAGGTCAAAATTAAACTAAACAAAGTGACTTACAGTATAGGTTGGGTTTTTTTTTTTCTCCCTCTGTTAAATCAGTGGAATATTGAAAAACATCCTTCTGAATATTGAACATTATTCTGGAACAGCACATTTGAAAGCCATTCATTCTGCTTTTTAATATTCATTAATTATTTATTGAGGAAATGTTCACCAAGAATCTATTATTTGCTACATTGCTCCTGGATTGCAGAAACACCAGTGAAGGAGACAAATAAGTGCAGTTTTCCTGGGGTTTCTATTCTAGTTGAGAGAAGAAAAACCAGAGTTGGGAGAAGTATACATGGAAAGGCAGCATTATAGAAAAATAAATACCTGAACATTATAGTTCTAGATCTGAGCTATGCTATACATTACCACTAGCTACATGTAGCTCCCGAACACTCGAAATATGGCTAATGTGACTGAGAAACTTAATTTTCAATTTTGTTTTATTCATTTTAACAATTTCAAATTTAAAGAGTTACATGTGGCCAATGCCCACCATACTGGACAACATAGTTCTAGATAGGACTAAGTGCTGTGAAAAAAAAAAATAAAACATAGCTAAGTAATTAGATAATGGGAAGGGTTAGAGTAGGGCAATATAAGGCTGAAGAGGATAAGGTACCTTTATATATTTGTAATATCAGATTTTGTAGTAGAATGAAGAGGTTGGTTTTTTGTTGTTGTTGTTGTTTTTTAAGATTTGTTTGAGAGAGAGAGAAAGAACATGAGCAGGAGAGACAGGGAGGAGAGAGAATCTCAAGCAAACTCCATGCTGACCCTAAGATCATGACCTGAGCAGAAAGCAAGAGTCAGATGCTTAACTGACTGCACCATCCACGTGCCCCTAAGATGCTGTTTCTAAGAAGACATGAATAATCTGACTTCTATACCAATTTCAAAATCCTTAGCCTAAACAGGTTTCTGTCCAAAGAAAAAGAGCCAGGTAAAATGTGGAATGCACCATAAAAAGAAAAGTTATTTCTGGCTTTCTCAAAAAATGGAATGGATTTAATTAGAGATAGCAAAGGTATGTTTTGAGCCTATCTTCTTTTTATGTAGGAAATACTGTATTTTCTTTGTTCTTAAACTAGATCCATAATTTGGGGGGAACAAGGGTTTTTTTTTCTTTTTTTAAGATTTTATTTGCTTATTTGTTAGAGAGAGAGAGAGAGAATGCACAAGCAGGGGGAGCAGCAGACAGGAGAAGCAGGCTTCCTGCTGAGCAAGGAGCTTGATGCAGGACTCAATCCCAGAACCCTGGGATCATGACCAGAACTGAAGGCAGACCCTTAACCAATTGAGCCACCCAGGCATCCCAATAAGTTTTTTGTTTTTCTTTTTTTAACTGTAAAAAAAAAAAAAAAAAAAAAACCACTCCTGAGTCTCACCAAAAAGGAACATTCTAGGAAAGCTAATAAAGGAACGTATTGGCTAGAACAGAAATTTATGGGAATGAAAGGTACTTGAAGTATTTTAGAGATAGGACATTTTCATAGGATGCTTTATTTGGCATGCTTAGTCAACTGTGCTATATGAAAGTACAATCAGATGACAGCCTATGGTTCACGAAGTTCAAGGCAGTTGACTTTGGAATGTAAAGCTAGGGGAAAAAATATTTTTTGTTGGTCAATGGGAATCTGGAAATCCACAGTCCCACTCAACAAATTCATAGCTCAAGTGATTGTGTCAGAATCTCATTACCAAAACTAAGGGTTTACCCTTACCTTGTATTATATTTAAATCTATCCACACAATGACATGTTTGCAGTAAATTTTTCTCCTAATATGACCCCAGGTAACTACTTCTGATGTTTATTTTGCATGTGACTTCACTAACCTGATGAGGACTTCTTTTAAGGTCATTTGTACCTCTTACTATCTTTCAACAAATCAGAAACCAGAGGGTTTAAGTCTACATTTTCTGGATATAGGTAAGACATTCATCGAAAAGAGCAAGAGGGAAAACAACTTCCTCAAGACATGGGAGTTAGATTTGTTTTCTTTTGTTACAAAGTTCTTTGAATAGAAGAAACTTAACTATCCTATTCCATAAGTCCAACCAGATTGGAGGACGACATCAAAAATGATGGTGAGAAGGGCAAGTTTTATGTGGACTAGGGTATCATTTGGAGGGCACTAAAAGTAGAAAGAAGCTCAATAAAATATATTCTATGATATTGGCATCCAGGATAAAAACACTGTAAGAATTTCTTCTACATTTATCCCACATGCTACCATTTATCAGTGTCAGATTATTTAAAAAAATATAAATCTAAAAGGAAATTTTCTATTGTGATTAATGCCTTTAACACTAGAAGACTGTCCTAAAAAAAAAAATTCTTTCTTCAAACTCTCAATGCTCCCATTGTACCCAGAGCCAATGCAGAAATAATTAGTTCTGCAATAGTGTAGATAGAATAAATCAAAGATTTCCCATATATAATGAGATACCCATGCAAATGGCATGAAATTTAGAAGCAGAATGTAGGTGTCAAAATGAAAGCATATTCAGCTTGACAGGAACCTAGTGCAATCAGGAAATGAGATTTCCCCCCATGCGATTACCAGAGAACGGGCTAGCAGCTCCACTGGGTAGACAGAGGGAAGGCAGATGACTTTCTACCTGCCAATATATATTTTTTTCTGATGATCAAATATATAAATGATTTAAAATGTTGAATATGGTGAGCTAAAAGTATTAAAATCTATTTTTTTTTCAATAAAGATAAAACATAGATTCCCTAGAGTTAGTCTTTCTGGTCAAATTCTAAAAAAAGTATTTACTATCGAGGTATATACTCTAGAGATTAACTACATTCCAAAGTATGTGAACCACCGACTTTCCTTTTTTTTTTTTTTTAAGATTTTAAAAAATTTATTTGACATAGAGAGAGAGATCACAAGTAGGCAGAGAGGCAGGCAGAGAGAGAAGGGGAAGCAGATTCCCTGTTGAGCAGAGAGCCTGATGCGGGACTCCATCCCAGGACCCTAAGATCATGACCCGAGCTGAAGGCAGAGGCTTAACTCACTGAGCCACCCAGGAACCACCAAACCACTGACTTTTCTAAAAACAGCTATCACAGCATCCAATTCCCATATAAACTATGGGACTCAGTTCTAGAAGGCGAAACTCGTTTACTCCAAGTCAGAGTATTTCAAAACTTTTTCTGGAAATAAGGAGTCAGCAAGCTTTCTGGATCAACCCATCTGTATGAAGGAGGTATCACTGTTGACCTAGTCATATAAGTAAGATAAGGAAAATCCCCATAGTCTACTACTAGGAAAATGAAAATAGGCAATGGATGGTCCCTAGCAAAAGACTTTATCTGAGCTCCTCCTATTTTTTCTATTTTAGCTGTTTTTTAATACACATGATTTTTCATATTAGATGGAGAACTATCTGAGAATTGACTTGTTTTTGATTCCTCTTAACCCAATACAGGGTATTTTATTTATAAGAAGACCACTAATATTTAAGGGCATGGATGATCTGTCAGGTTTTTACTGGCACTTTATCTGATATGATGAAAGATTGATCAAACAATTAAAACAATGAAGTTAGGTGTCCAGCATAGCACACAAGGCAAGGCTATGAGTTGTTTATTTAAAATGTGAATCCAGAGGGAAGTGGAAAATGGGGAGTTATTAATCACTGGGCATATAGTGTCAGTAGAGTAAGGTGAAAAAGCTCTAGAGACGGTCTGTAAAATACGGTACCTACAGTCAATAACAATGTACTATATACTTAAAAATCTATTGAGAGAATAGATCTCATGTTCTTACTATCATAAATCTTTACAAAAAATAAGAGTTAATTCAAAGTTGAGTGAGACTGTTCTCCTGGCAGAGAAAAGAGGAAAAAAAGCAAAAACAAAAACCATAAGTAGCTCATAATTAACCAAGGCAAATGGAGTCTAAAACAGCTATGATTACCCCTCTATAAAATATTTGAGAGTATTTCTGTTTTCCTCTCCACTTCTGGAAATTTTGTTTCTTAGCTCAGGAAGGTACTAGAATACAGTCTGCTTTCATGCCTAAGTGGCTTAAAATAACAGGACAACTGATATATTTTTAAGGAAATCACCCAGGGACTTTGTGCAAGATTTAATTGTCTGGGTTCATTTCTGGATCTTAGTTTAGTTTCCAGGTCACCCTTCCTCCCCTCTGGCTCTTCTTTGAATCCAAAGAATGGCCTCCGGGGACTCATCTTTGCTGCCATTATCTGGGCATACTTCCATCCGAGTCTTTCTCAGCTCTTAGATCCTCTTTTAAAGGTCACAAGGAAGACAGACACAGCAGCCAGCAATAATAGGGAAATAGGTGGGAGTCTTAAAAATAATAACTTAGAGACATTTGAAGGGGAAATCCTTAAAAACCCAAAAGATATTTAGGTGTTCAATAAATATCGAATTAAGATTTTTTTTTAGCTTGTTCTTTCACTGACTAATTGCTTATTTTTTTATTTCCTTAAAAATTTTTATAAGATCAAATACCATATAATCCTTTTATTTCCATTCTTCATGCTCCTGAGCCTTCTTCCTCTTTGTCTTATCTTTTCTTTGGTATCACACTATATACATACATGGATGATAGGCACTGGATCAAACCTTGTATAATCCTTTCATTTTCCCTTCTCAAGGGAGAAGTCCCTTCCCCTGTGCCTGCTACATATTCTTGTTGATCAGACCCTGAAGATACTAACAAAACCATGTATTGATAGGCAATCACACCCCTAAGTCTCAAAAAAAAACAAATAAAAAAACAGTGAGATGATGCTTCAGACGGATATTTTAACAAAACGTCCTTCTGTTCCACACAAAGTCACTGCCTTTTCCTTAGCAGGGAAGGCATTATTTGAGAAAACCACATCACCTACAGCACTAAAAGAAAGTAAGAATCCCACAAATCTTGGAAGGCAGAAAACCTAACAAGTAGATTCAAGAATCCCAAATGTTGAAGGATGAGGCTATTAAATGTGGACTTACTAGCTTCAACTATTTTAAGCCTTGATAACATAAATATGTAATTTCACATTATTCAAGTGACTTAACATATTCCTAGTTAGTATAATGGATTACATAAATTTAAGGAATTGCTATGATTTGCAAAACTGTAATGGTGACTCAGAATCATCAACAAAAGATGGAAGCTATCTGTTTGACTACTGAATATTACACTTAATAAGTCAGGGCATGTGTAACACATTTTAGAACTTATTCAAACATTATCAAAGATATGAAACAATAAGACAATGATAAACCAACAAACTCTATTTCTGTACTGCTTAATCTTAGCTAAATTTACTTTGATGACAAACATTGTAGGAGAAAATGAATTTGCATAGGCTTTTTAGGTAAGTTTTTCTTTTCCAGAAAGCCTTCTTTCATCCCTGCCGTGGATTCACTGTAAGTCGAACCAAAACCTAAGGATGGAAAACGAAGAACAAGCTTTTATGGGGTTTCTAAAGATGGCTTCCAGAAAAATGTGGGGTCCACGTTCCCAGAGTCTTATCAACAATCCAAACTAGCAACTGCTTTAAAAGGTAATATTGGACTTCACTGAATCCAAATAATATGAAGATTGCCATAATAATTTGATGCTGTGGCTTCACAGTTAACACATATCACAGCCATAGAGGAAAAGAAGAATACTTTTTTCTGTGACCCAGACACACATACATACTCTGGGCTTCTAATAGTAAAGGTCACAGGTAGGTGATACAAATACTACAACCCTGAAAGTACAAGGATGAATATTATGGTGATTAGCTGCTTGAATAAGTACGAATAGATTATTGATTTAAGCTCATTATCTACAGAGATGTTTTGATGAGCCTAGATATCACCCTAGCCATCAGAATATGTTAGAATGTCTTATTTACATTTCCAGTAAATGGAATGTATCTTCCTGCTTACAGAGAGTCGAGCGTATTAAATTCCTCAATAAAAGCCAGTTTGAAATACCCCTGCCCCTGCATCATTTTCAGGATAAAATACTATTCATTTTGCATAGCATATGATATCCTCCATGGTCTTTCTCAGCAGGCTTAAATCCTAGAACTTGTCCAAATGAACAGTTCAGTTTTACAGAACTTCTTAAAATTCCTCAAACAAACAACCATTTCTTGACCTTTGCCCATGCTATAGACTTTGCAATAAATGTTTAAAGTATTGGTCATTACTCCTTAGGTTGATTCCATACCTCGAGATTTGGTCAGCACCAACAGTTTGAAAAAACATATATGATCAAAGGAGAAAGTATGAAAAAGGAAGTGAAGCTTGGGTAGAACTTTGTGAGATCCAAAATTCAACTCCCAGTTTGGGAAGAATGAACCTTCAAACAGGGGCAAAATTCAGAGACATTAAAAGAAAATATAGGTATGCTGTAAGGGAAGCAAAGGAGAAAATATTTGAAAAAGAAACTATGACTTTTACTCATCATTTATAGTAGCTAAATAATACCCATTTTATGAGTGTACCATATGGTGTTCTGCCAAGTCCCAGCAAATGATAACCACTTTAGTTGCTTCTAGTTATTCTCAGCCCAACAATGCTATGATGAGCAGTCTTATGCATGCATCTTTATGCCCCTATTCTATTATTTTTTAGCATAAATTCTTATGTAATTACTAAAGTGGGTATATAAACAATATAACACTTAATATGTGGTATATATAGCCAAATTCTATTCCAAAAAGACTAAGAACTGTACTCTTGTTAACAGAAGATTAGAGTGTTTATGTCTTTATGTACTCAAGCTACCATTGCAGTTAATATTTTATTCACCTTTACTGCCAGGTAAGTGGAAATACCAGTATTTTGATATGCTTTTAATATGCATTCCTTTTATTCCTACAAGGCTATGCATTTCTTCATAAATTTATATGCCATTTGTGTCAACATTGTGAATTAAATGCGCACATTTTTAATTCCTATTAAGAAATGATTTATTATTTTTCTTAATTCTTTACATATTTCATAATACACTTTTCTCTTATTTGCCAGTTTGTTTTTCATGTTTTAAGTACAAAATCATGCTTTTTAAATGAGTCTTACAGAGATTTATTTAACATCCTTTTCTAATAAGGGAGAGTTTCCTGAAAACAGATTAAAGACATCAGATTAGTCTACATGCTCACTATATAAACAAAAGCCAATTCTATTGTATGGCTGTCATTTAAAATCCAAGGAATTGAAAAAATATAAAACAAAATCCAAGGAACTGATGGGATATCACATTACTATGAGGAATATAAGAGTTCTATCAGAATTTGCTTGTTTAATAATAGGCCACAGTGATTTATATTGCATTAATAAAGGAGAAAATATTTTTATTTAGAACAGTAGAATAAAAAAAATACATTAGTGACAGTAAACCTTAAAAACTTGTTTAAAAAGTGTTATTATGGGAAGTAAAAAAAAGTGCAAGAGTTCCTAGCTTAAGGCATTCCCTTTCAAGTACACATCTGCCAAGGCAAGACATTTTTGTACCTACAAATATCACACTCCAAAGTGATTACTGTTGACATGTGAAATTAAAGCTCACAAAGGACAAAGGTAATGCAGTAGGCAGTAATTACTTAAAGTATAATGTCTGTCAGATTAATGTAGACTAAATGAATGATGTTCATTGTGCATTAATACCATATGACAACTTCATGAAGAGCTCTTGAAAAACTTCAAGGGTAGGAAAATCTGGGGACGGCTTGTTTTTGAAAGAAGTCACTCTGGAAACTGACAAATTTCTAGGTCTAGAGATGGTGAGCTAACCCACACGGGCTCTGTGGTTGTTTGGTATTTGTCACAGCCCAGAACTGCTTTATTGTAACAGCTCCTATTGTGTCGGAATGACAATGAACAGAGCCAAGACGACTCCCAATAATTAACATTACTGTGAAAGTTCTCAATGAAAGGCAAACACAAATATTAATTAAAATAGCAACCCAAGCCCACCCATTTTTTTCAATGTAAGAGTTTTGGTCCTTCTTAAAACAAACTCTAATACATTTTTGGCAAACTCTTTAATCCTTTTTTTGAATTGCTTTCCCCAGTGGCAGTAAACAAACTATTTATAGAACATTCTCTTCTGATTCCTTTGTATTCTGGTCTCTAAGCATAGTCTACATTAACAATAAAATGAAAACAAAGCAAAACAAAAAATATTTCATCAAGATATCTAACATGAGAAAGTTACTATTCCACACACTCTTGAAAGAGCTCCCATGAGTGGGTTTCTACTGCTTTAAAATTTCCAAAAAAAAAAAATATCACTGTTTACATCTGAGGGGTTGGCAATATTTTTCTGTAAAGGACCAGACAGAAAATATTTTAAACTTTGTGAACCTTATCATATCTATCACAACTACTCAACTCTGCCAGTGTAGCAAGAAGGCAACACAGATACTTGAGGTAAACAGTGCATGTAACTGTGCTCCAATAAAACCTTATTTTATTGGCAAGAAGGATTTGGCCCAGGGGCCCCTGATTGTCGACCCCTGATCTATTTAACGAAATTCAAACACATATGACCCTTCACATCACACCAAGAGATACCTCTACAGTTCATCTCTATCACATTCCCTCTACAAATCTAGTACGACCAAATTGAATTTACTCCTGTTCTCTGTCCGTATTGTGACATTTCATGACATAGCTAGTTTTCATAGTATATCTCATTAATGGAGGAGAGGAAAAATAATTTTTCTCTCTACTTCTGAGTTTTTGGCTGAGAGTCCTGTAGTAAAAGACTGATTAACAAGAGAAGAACAAACGGAAATTTATTAACATGGATACATCTGTATACATGGGAGGTGGTGGGCAGAAATGAGTAGCTCCCTGTGGTGGCTTACAATTCAGGATTAAATACTGTCTTAATACAGAAAGGGGAAGAGGGATGTAGGTCTCTTAGGGGATAGGGGATAGTAAGTGGTTTTTAGGAAAGGCAAATGAGGCCTTAAAGAATAGATGGGAGGTATGATAGTTTGTGACAAAGTTTATCTGGGTGTAGCATAGACTTCTAGTCTCTCCTGTGATAAGAATCAATCTTGGCCTGGTTGATGAAACTTCTGGGTAGTACTGTAAATAAGTGAGTTCCTTTTGGAGGATCTGTCTTTAGGCACATAAAGGGAGTTCAGGGAAAGCCTCTACTTGCATTTATTGTTTTCCAAGTGTCTATAGCTCCCAAATAATCAATACACCAAAAGGCATATTTTGAAGTCACTTATTCTACTGCCCTCCACTGCCAAGAAAATCTTGGTCCATTCTTCACCTGGGATACTCTAATTGTATTTAAATTCACTAATTAACGCCATATCTTTTTTTGAAGTATTTTGTAATCCCTTTCACACCCCAAACTGAGTTAATGGCACCACTTCCTGAGCTCACAAGGCTTTGCACTCCTGTGCCCTACCATTTCATTCATTTTTAAATCCTCTGGATTAGACCTAAGATCAACCAAAAAAAAATTTTTGAAATATGACTGGAGAAATCTTACCACCATAGGAGGTAGAAAACACTAGTTGCCTCTCAATATCCATTAACACTTTAGTCCTCAGACTCACTATTTTAAGTCAAACTCATGGCTGCCTAGAAAAAGAACAATTAAAAATTTCCTTTGCAAGTAAGTTCTGTCCAATGGGAACAACACAGAAGTAATGTATGCAAATTCTGGGTCATGCCCTTAGTGGAAAAGGATATAGAATTTTCCGTGAGAAAAAAAAAAAACATGTTTTTAAATCACTCTAATTTTATTGTTTGTCATACATGGCTACATTTTTACCTTAATTATATAAAAACAAACAAAATAGTTCTAATTAGTATATTTACTGCCAATGTTTTGATCTACCAATATGTTTCTACAGAAAAATGAAAATATTTTAATTGGGCTGGCATGTTATTTTAAAAATATTCCTTGCTATTATGACATTATTTAAAAATAAAAACAGCTAAGTGTTCAAGGCATAAAGTTAAAAAGTAAAATTTTTAACTGTCTACCTATTGTAGAGAGCATTTCAATTAGGAGAAGTTAACCAATTATCTAAGTGCGAAGAGAAAAAACTCTACTTTTATCTCCTAGAAAAGGAGTGAACAGTCTAATTAGGACAATAAGTGGTCATTAGTAGAGAAACAATCAGAAAGACTAGAATCTGATACAGTTTAAAATGGACCACAAGAGACATGTTATCTAAAACAGTATATTAAGGATTCGAGTCATAAATTAACAAAATTTTCACTGAAATTCAGGTACCATAATCCATACAATCATATGTGACAGTGGAATGTATGCAATCATATACAATACAGAAAATTGTTAATATGAAATAAATCTGAGTTTATAAGTTTTCATTACTTACTGTTTGCAAATAAATCCCATAAATGTTTTTATTGTTTGTATATTTCTGCAAGAGATACATATCAAAAGTTATCTGCTACCCATATAGAATGGTATTAGCAAAGGAGAACTTTTGAATGCCAAGTGGCAAGCCATCTTAGAACTAAGTAATTGGGTGATGTTGAAACAAATTATCTTCATCTTTTGCTTAGGAATAGAGGTGAATAAGTAAGGAATATATAGGAGGGTCAAATTTGGGTTCAAATTTGCCCATTGTCAGTTCCATGTTAGTTGTCAAGAATATGAAGAGAACTTGTTGATCTTTGAGGTTGTCAATTGGAAGGTGGAGTACTTCTGAGGGATACTTTTTAAGACTTGACCTCACCACTAGGTGGCTGAAATGAAGGAATGTCAAAAGCCAGAGCAGTTGAGGATATCAAAAAACTACAAGTTCAGGATATTTCACCAGTTATGAAGAGGGATAGTCACTGATGGGACTCTCAGGAGGACAGTGTAATTAATGAATTTATTCAGGGAAGGAGAAATCTAAAATCCAGTGAGAAAAACTGACAAGGACATCAAGAACATAATGTATGAGAATCATCAGGTGATTTTAAAAACGTGCATTGTTTCAGTGAAATAATGAAAGTAGCATTCCAGACTGAGCTGTAAGGTGTTCTCTCCCCACAATAGGGACTCTATGACAATGGACCTTGTAACTTTCACTGAAAAGTTCCATATGATGGGTCATGTCACTCCTTTCCCACTAACACAGCAGTCCTTATGCTACTATGAGAAAGGTTATTAGAAATGTGGGCATGGACATACAGTTTAATCCAAGCTCCATAGAATTAAGTGTACCAGAGAAAGTTAACAGTGCAGGCAGTAAGAGCAAAAAGAGCCTCCCATGAGATATTGAGGAACATTTTCTGATGAAAATACAGCATCATGGGTTATGCAGGAGGCAAATGTTAGTGACAGAATTATGACTCCGACACCTTCAGAATCAAGTTAGTAGATAAAGTGGTTGTAACCAGTCTCTGCAAGTGAGAAACACTGCCGAAGTTTACCTTCACAGATCTGTGAGAACAAAGGAAACAGGCTCTAGAGAGGCATTAATAATTCCCTAGTCCTTAATACTAAATAATGGGGACAAAAAGCTCATACCAGTACCAAAAATTAGTGTTTTTATAAATGAAATGTTTACTAAAAAAATAATAAACAGGGACTTGAAAAATTCTGAAGGAATACAATCCTTGTAATGAAATTCCACTAAATTGGTTCTCAATGTATGAGATTTTAATATGTTTCAGGCACACTTCAAAAGAACTAGATGAAGTTGGTTCTCAAACAGGAAACTGAGTCATGGAATGGTTAAGAAAGATCATTAAATGGCTCAAAGTACCACTAAAAGTTCATCTTGTTAATAGTACAAATGGAATAATGTTATCCACAGTGGAAGGAAGGAAGGTAAGGAGGGAAGAGGAGTAGGGAAGAAGGGAAGATCAGTGGCTTGGAAGAATATTAACTATATATGACATTAAGACACTTGATTGATTCAACAGAAAAACTGCCAAGATATTCAATAGTCCAATAACCAGTCTACTTAGTTGAATATCTCAAACCACTAATCTACTAATTTTAATGCACTTCGTGAAACAGAGAAACCTTTTAATGCATTAATGTACTTGTACAAAACATATTTAATCTTGTATGCAATATATTTATGAGCTTTTCTGAAAACATGCGGCATGTTTTACTATTTAAATGGTAATGAAGGGTTATAATTCATGTATTGAAATAACTTCTATTTACAAAATGTTTATTAGATAAAGTATCATTATTCAAAATCCAGACACTATCACAAACATGCACATACTTCAAAATTCACTGCATCACATTTCTAGCATTTCACATATGCTATTAACTATATTACATGATCCAACTATGTAACACAAGAGACTCACAAAGAAAATATTTAAAATTTTGATTACGTAACTGCTGTAGTGACATTCCAATCTCTTTTAACACATTCTAGTATTCCAACCCTGTGATTACCAGAATAATTGCTGCATTGAGTCATTCTGTCGCACTCATCTGTTGCAAGATGGCATGTTTAAAATTTTAACTGACAAAACACTTGTTTGATGATGGATGATGGAAATCAGAATACAAGAGAAACTCCCCCCTTCTTAGTAAGTCTCTGAAATTTAGTATGTATGGTCATATAGGCAGTCCATAATTTTCCTCATTTGGTTTATTTGAAGACATTTAATTTAAAACAATATTTCAAATGTTTTCACCTACTAATATGCTGGTTTACCAATTTAACACTGTGCATTGAATTGCAAAGAGGAAAACCGATTTTTTTTAAGAGCTCAGCTCTAGGCCAAGAAATGGAATGACTTTTTGTTTGCTAAGGTACATATGTTGAGATCAAAGGAAAACATTATTGAAAGTACCAAGGGCAGCCTTTTTCAGAAACCTAGGCCTTCTAACAAACTCTTTTAAATTTAAAGGAATAAAAAAATGGAAATGCTTTTTATAGCTAGCTTGTTAGATGTAGGCCAAATTTATGATACAATGCAGCTATATTATTTATGTGTTATATGAATAGTGCACTGCATTTCTTTGTATAAAATATATTTAATTTTGTATGCAATATATTTATGATATATTTATGAGCTTTTCCTAAAACTTGAGGCATGTTTTACTATTTTAAATGATTATGAAGGATTATAAATCATGTAACATTTATTAAAACAACTTCTATTTATAAAATCCCTAGCTGGAGGAAACAAAGATGAATAAGTTACGGTCCTTGCCCTTAAGAATCATGCAATATATTGCAGTATATCACTGCTTTCAGGAATATGATGTCACAGTTTAGACGGAAAAAGTTTTTCTGATTTTCACCGTCTCCTCTATAGTTTCTATTCCAATCCTGGTTCCATTTCCCGAAAATAATAGATACTTGTAACTTCTATTTGTAGACATGGTCACCGACTTTACTATAATAGCCTTTTCACTACATTAAATAGTATAAAGTGGGATCGGTGGGGTACTGATGAGCACATTTCCGACACACTTCACTGACCTGCAGCGGAAAACAAGATATATAGCAAAGGGGAAGAAGAGCTGATTGCCAAGAAGTTTGGCTGGAGTCTGGGAAGCTAGAGTCTGATTAGAGAAAGGACCCGGAAAAAATAGGAATACACTACCAGGCACCAGGCACCCTGTAAAACGCTTATGGATGAATAGACCCATTCTAGATTGATCCATGCAGCCCAACATCATAAAAGGTAGCCTTAATCCCACATTTACAGAATCAACAAAGTCACATTTTCGTTGAAGTCGGGTCTCTGGCTTTGAATCTTGGCTCTGTCACTTAAAATTACTGACCTTCTTTGAGTCTCAGTTCCTTCATCTGCAAATGATGATGGAAGTCCAAATCAGAGTGTGTGAGGATTCAGTGAGATAATGTATGAAATGAGTTTGGCACAGAACTTGCACACATGCAACAGAAGCTCAGGAAGAGGCAACTATTATTATTTGTTTTTCTTTTTCTAGCTTTCTTCTTACCTTCTCTTTTCTCCTAGGATTTTTCTTCTTGCCAAGATTATTTCTGGGTAAATTTCTTCCTTTATCATTTTTTTTCTTTCTACATTTTATTCCTGCCTTTTACTCACCCAGAATGTGATCTATGGTAGACAATGTGGCATGTGAGCTTGAAAAGAATGTGTACTCTGCTGCTGTTATATGGGGGTATTCTAAAAATGCTAATAAGATCAAGTTGATTGATACTGTTCCTCAGGTCAACTAATTCCTTACTGAATTTTTGTCTGTTTGTTCTGACAGTTTTTGAAGGAGGGCTGTTGGGAGTTTGGGTGACAGGCAGGGTAATGTATGAAGAAGAGGAAGAGTTCCATAATCATATGATTAAGTCTCAGTTTTTTAGAATTACCCCTCAACCCAAGTAGGATAAGAAGACTAAAGGGGCTGCAGTGGGAGAAATCCTCTTCCCAGTTGCGATAAGACTCTGGGAAGGACTAGTCTCCAGGAGAACAGGTTTTTGTGATGGCGAAGGCTCTGGACATATTTTACAACGAGTACTCTTCCTCTCTTCCTTCTAGAAGAGGGTCTTCCTCAGTTCCTCAGGGGGCAAAACCCATGACACAATGGTAATATCCTCTAAGACTGTACCCCTAAAGAGTTTTTCACAACCACGCTAGTCTATAACTTTTAAAATTCATCAAAATTACCACTTCAGTGATCCTTAACCAGTGTATGGCTCCAGTGGCTTCTGCTCCAGAGAAGCAGATTTTAGATATGCCTCTCTGGCTTAGTCTGTCTTTCTAGATTTCAGCATGGCAGTTTGCCTTGAGATCTCGTGTCTCTCCTGGGTCCAAGAAAAACCACTGATTTTCAGTTTGGCTTTTTCTTATAAGGGCAGAAATGATGGCTTCCAAGATCATTACCTGTTGAAATTAAAATCACAAGTCTTATTTCTGCCTTTCAATCTCTTCATTCCCCCTTTATTTTCCCTAAGACTGTCTTATCTCCCCTCTTCTTTCTACTATGATACTCAGAAAAAGGCTTTTCTCCACCATAAAATAACAGTTTTCCTTAATAAATGACTTGTCATTAGGAAACTTTGAGATATCTCAAAAAAATGAGAAGTTGAAAAATGGCACCACCATAGTTCCTCAAATCTAAGTAAGAATTACTTTCATGGAAAACTCCAGGGAACCAATTTTTCTTTAACTCCTGGAAGTTCCTAAGTTAGCCCAAAATCAGAGACACTGAAGAAAGTGACAAATGCTTCCTAATAATTTTAGTTGGAACCATCAAGAATCTAAAATCATGTTTTAATTTCCTAGGTCCAATTCACTTGAGTCAGACCAAAAAAAAGGAGTATGCAAAAAAGCATTGGGAGAAGACTTTATTGTTAGAAGCCTACACAAGGCAACAATGTTTTTGTGCTCCTATACATAGTAGACATTAAGTAACCATTTGCTCAATGAATGAATGACTCCATATCATTTTAACTTCTAAAGCAACTACAAATAAGTATTAAGGTCTGTATATTTGGTATTTCCATTTAATTCTGTGAAGCAGCCAACACACATGGCATGTATGTACATATACATTTATATATCTATAATTATATATGAAGTGCAACTTTCTTGCAGTGAAGTAAATCGAGAGTAAGATTTTTAGTGTGTTTATATACATCTATTTGTGTGCATACATTTACAAATACACATATATGCATATATACCACATATATATGTAGATATATATGGTACATATATATATGTACAGAAAGAGAGAGAAGGGGGAAGTGGAATGACAAACAATGCATAAGGAAAATATCAAGTTTAAAATGCCCATCATATATCTATGTATATTTCATAATAGTATAGGCAACACAGATCAACAGATGGTATTATTTGCTTCATGATAAACCTAAGCAAAATACAGTAAATCTGATATCATTCTGACTATGAAGGATGTGTATGCTTTTCTATAAAATCACTACCACTACAGAGATTTGGAATTTCAATTACAAATTTTGGTATTAGAATGTGGAGAAGTATTTACCCAGCTCATGTTTTAAAATGAAAAATATTTTTGTTAAAAAATATGTACACTGACACCATTTGTGAATTTTAGGTACAATGCAAGGATTTTACATATACATTTAAAAATAAATTGTGGGACAAGAAAGAGAACAAAACTAGTGACATATCTGATTTCCATCTCCACAAATTACCTCAGAGAATTTGTACCTTTTGAAAAAAAATTCTTTTATGACTAAGACAGTTCAAAAGATACATTTTCCTTGGAAGTTTAATAGGAACACATTCTAATATATTTAAGTGATGAAAGGATGAGAAAAAAAAAATGTGTTTCTTCACCTCAAATAGCTCCATCTTTCCTAAGCTTTTTCTGTGCACCAATGACTCCAAAACTGTTAATAAAAGCTTCCCTTACATTTGGGAAATATTGAAGCTTCCTAAAAAAATATCTCTTCTAGCTTTGATTAAAGAAATGTGAAGTTAAAAAGACAACCAGCAAAGCACTTCTGAGCATGTCAGTTGGTATCTGCAACCTTAAGAAAACTTTAAGGACGCTCTCCCTCCGCCTTGTTATCACAATGAAAAGGAACAACCATTTCCTTTTCTCAGCAGGAGAGAAGGTTATGCATTTGGTCAGCTATTCACAACATAAATGCAGTTTAGATTCTTTCTAACAGATGTATTAAAACTACCTTCACACCAAGGGCAAAATCTGACCCTTTGTAAAAGTCAAATATTTCTTGGAAAAATTTTACCCTCTATATTTACTATGAAGACAGTGAGTACCATGATAAAATACTGAGAAATTCTTTCCAGCTGACTTAGCCTTATTTAGCATGAATAAATACAGCAATTCCTCCATTTTGCATGTAAGTGGAACCTATTTATTTATTCTATAAATGTAGAACGGAGATGAACCTTCTTCAGGATACCCACTCAGACATTATGTTCTAGCTCCTGATGCAACCGCATGATTGGCTGAGACCAGTCACATGAAGGATGAAGGAGCAGGTGTACACGGTTCAACTTTGAACAATACATGTTTGAACTGTGTAGGTCTAGTTATATATAGACTTTTTAGATAAACACAGTACAGTATTGTAAATATATTTTCTCTTCCTTAAGATTTTCTTGGGGTGCCTGGGTGATTCAGTCAGCTGGGCATCTGCCTTTAGCTCAGGTCATGATCCCAGAGTCCCTGGCTCCAAACCCATGTCAGGCTCACTGCTTTGCAGGGAGTCTGCTTCTCCCTCTGCCTGACACCCTGCTCATGCTCTCTGTCTCTCTCTCTCTCTCTCTCTAAAGTAAATAAATAAACAACAACAACAACAAAGATTTTAATAACATTTTCTTAATTTTTTAAATAAAAATACAGTATATAATACATACAACATGCAAAATATGTGTTGATTATGTATGAGTAGGGCTTTTTGTCAACAGTAGGCTATTAACTACTAGTGGGGAGTCAAATTAGACATAGGTTTTTGACTGTGTGTGGGTTGCTAACCCCAATGCTGTTCAAGGGTCAACTGTATTTCAAATTCACTTAAGAGAATAACTCTGGGTTGAATATCAAAGTGGAGAGTGTGTGAAGCACTTTAATTCACTTAACTCTGTTCATGGCCATTCCTAAACAAAAGTTTTATCCATATCAAAACCAACACATGTTGGCAAGCCATTCCATCTGCACAAAAAATTTAACAAGGAGAAAAATGTTAATGAACCATCTTTCATTCATTTCAGTCAAAATATGTAAAATTTTACAGATAATGAAACTGATGCATTAGTTTCATAAAACCTCACTGTTAATTTGTCTATATTGTACGTATTATGATGGCAAAGAATACATTTGTCCTAGTCTCCACTCTATTCTCATCACTCCCCATGTTGCCATTCAATTGTTGAGTATTTACTGACCTCCCTACATGTGTGGCACTGTGCTAAGTAGCAAGGTTTGATCTTCCTAACCAAATGGCCAGTAATTTGATAAAAGGAAAATTAAGAAAATGTGAAAAAAAAACCCAACCAAATAAAATATAATAAAGACCCTATAAATGTTACAATTGCTATAAAAATAAAACCCCAAACCTACCATGTGACAGAAATCTGCCACATTTATGAAGTCAATGAAGATTTTAGGAGGATGTGATGAGTGATGTGAGCTGAAAGATAAACAGGAAAGGAGAGGCACACAGAGAAAACAGCATATGCAAATGGCCAGTGGTGTAGTGATGTGAAGGGCAGTGAAAGAAAATTATTAAGCCGGAGAACAGAGGGCAAAGAACAGGCTGATACATTACAGATGTAGGTGGAGAATTAAGCTGGTAACATTTAGCTCATATTCAGGATGTAGGTCCTCATCCTAGAAGCAATACAAAAGAACTCGGTGCTGTTCCACAGGGTCATGTTCTTGATTTAATGCTCTGTTATTGTCATATTAAAGTTTTAATAATTTGGGGGAAAAAGCTTTGTACCTTCATTTTGCACTAGGTCTCAGAAAGGACAGCCAATCGTATTGTAGAGAGTTAATGCTGGATTCAGGCAGCATTCAGCCATGTTTTATGACTATCTTAGTTGTCTACAGAAGAAATAATGGTAACAGATTAAATTAAGCTGGAGGGAAAGGGTTTACGAGGAAAAAAAGGTAAGGATTGGTAACAGATAAAAATATTTTACAATTTAAGTAATGACTGAAATAATAAGAACAGACTAAGGGAAAGAAGGAAAAGGAGGAGGGAAAGAAGAAAAGGAAAACATAAAATCATACATTTCCATGAAACCAAATACTGTGCTTTTCCAACTGTGACAAATTACATTTAACTTCCCGCGTGAGACAAAAAGCACGACTCTGATCATAACACTTTAGTCCTCAAAAATTTTCAATAATACAGCAGCTATTGGTGGTTGCCTCAACAAAATCTGTCCCTTTCCTTATCCTCCTTGCTAGCAGAAGCCCAATTTTGTCCAGTAGAAACCCTTCTTTAAAGGACCACGTACTTCAGGAAGCCAATCAGGGCAAAACCATTCCCTTTGTTGGTTATCAGTTTAGAAACCAGGTGTGGCACAACTCTAATCAATAGGATAGGAGGAGAACTCTGCTTGAGAGCTTTCTTCACTGCTAAGAAACCCCTCTAATTATCTCCTCCTTCCCTCTTCCACTGGATCCTGGCACATGACCCAAGAATCAAGGTAGCCATCTTGACATCATAAGGACAGAGACAATATGTTCAGGAGAGCAGGGAAGCAAGATGGTAAAAACTCACCTTCAGTGGCTGAATTACAGAGCCTCTGAGCACCTACTTTGGAAATTCTAATGTGCAATCATAAAATGCCTTTTGTTTAATCCTCCTAGATTTAATATCCTTGAGGTCAGAAGCTGTTTTATTCATCTTTACTCTGCCCCAAGCATCTAGCACAGTGTTTTCAATTTCCTAGCTATGGTTACGTCATGAAAGATGAGTTAATTTAGGAACTAAGAATTATGTGTAGCTAAAATATCACAAAATAATATTTGGTACTGATGTACATGTGCTTCAACCCTGCTGCTCTCACTCTCTCCCATTTAACATGGGATCGTTATTTTGAATAAGAAGTGGATATTTTTGCTTCTATGAATCACAAAATCTAGTTCTGGAGTACTTTTGAGAATACCTAACCTAATTAAATGAAGTGTTATTAAATTTTAATTAACATGTGCTACTCAAAATTAATCAGATCCACAACTAAAATCATGCTTAGCAAATGATCACACACAAATGAAGCTCTCTAGTAACTTCAAATTAAGTTTATTTTGAAAAGGTTTAGTATATTATTTTTTCTACTAGCCCCCTATCTGTGCCTACCTGGTCCAAATAGAGATTGAGAAAGATTCTAGAAGTAAAAAAGGATAATCTCTTCAATTTCAAGTTCTTGAGAAATGCTGAATTTAGATCATTAAATTTATAGATACAGAGTGAGAATAAACATTTGAACATCCTGAAATGAAACATAAATAAATCTATCAGAAAACAACTACAGTTAAATTTGATAATGTTTAAGCAAACAGGAGAAATGGATAGGCCAAAATAATAAATCACTAAGATTTTGCTTTTATTCTAACCATACTTGCCAGAATGCATGTGTAATGTGTAAAAAACAGCTTTCCTACTTTTCTACGTAATTTTCTATATCAACTGTTAAAACATGAAAACACAAGTATTCATAGTAACTTAATAAAACTTACGGAAATAAAATAACTTATCTTTCTCACTTTTGAGCATGATATGACACACTTTCTGAGAGAAGTCTAATGAATGATTTGCATTAAGTGAAAGATGGTTAGAGAAGAGAACACCAAAAGTAATTTGCCCTATCTTTCTTAGCCTGAGTTTCTATAAACTGTAAATATAAATTTAAAACCAGGCATTTAAGCAGATTTAGGACAGAGATGCCAGAAAGTAAACTGATTAGCAAGAGAAGAGGTAATAATTTTTGGCAAATCAGAGTAAAGATGTCTTTGGCAAAGTCATGATGGAAACATGAGTTTAAGATTTTATTTATTTATTTATTTATTTGAGAGAGAGAGAGAAAGAGAACATAAACAGGGAAAGCAGTAGAGGGAGTGGGAGAAGGAGAAGCAGGTTCCCACTCTGCAAGGAGCCCCACGTGGGGTTTAATCCCAGGACCCTGGGATCATGACCTGAGACAAAAGCAGATGCCCAACCAACTGAGTCACCCAGGCACTTCAAAGAAACATGAGTTTAAACAACTCTCTAAATGTATGATGATCAGAGTCTAAGGTAACAAAGAACGAAGGACACAGGTTTTATATACATCAGTTAATCACAGGCATGTGCAATTTCCCAAATTGAAAATAATAATACTTTTACAAAATACTAAGATTCTTTGTATTTTAGTCAAGTAATTGGACAAAACTATCAGTTGTGTTAAAAGCTAAGTCTTACTCCAAGTTTTAATGAATTATTGTTATCAAGGTAAACCATTATTTTCAATAAATTCTTAAAATTTAAGGAGATATTCTACATTATTTTAATATTTGTGTCCTTGACCCAGAAAATAATTTGCCAGACAGTAGGATAGCAAAATGAAAACAATTTCCCCACTCGATTAAATATTCAGAATTAGCTATCAACCATGTAGCTAGTGGACAATTCTATGTTCTTGGATTACATTTCACAGAAAGGCTACAAGAATCTTTACTGTACTTTAATACACATAATCTATTTAAATAGACTTAAATTAACAATAAATTTGGCAGCTAATTCAGCCAATTTTTAATTTTTTTTTAATTCAGCCAGTTTTGACCAAAATGTAATATTCTCTGAAACTAATAATCTTCATTATTTTGCTTAAGGTAAGGCAATGGCACAGTTTAAAATTCAGGAGATACGAAAAAGGCACTTATTCAAGTCTCCTAACATAAGAGTCTCCCTCAGACCTGCCACCAGTCCTCTTCCCATGAGCTGCAAATTCTTTCAGTCTCTTCTATATACATTTCAGTATACATTTTTGCATATTCAACAAATATATATAAATATTCCTTTATACAGATGGTATAAAAAACTAGGCAAGCACACTTTTCACATATCACTTAATATAATCTCATATCACTACATAAAGACTTCTTTAGTTCTATTTTGTTTTTAAGATTTTATTTATTTATTTGTCAGAGAGAGAGAGAAAAAGCGAGTGAGCACAAGCAGGAGGAACAGCAGGCAGAGGGAAAAACAGGCTCTTTGCTTATCAGGGAGCCTAATGTAGGACTCAGTCCCAGGATTCTGGGATCATGACCTGACCTGAAGGCAGATGTTTATGCAACTGAACCACCCAGGTGTCCCCCTTAGCTCTTCTAAAAGGTGCCTATTATTCTATAGTGTGGACAAGTACATTATTTAATCACTGTTCTTTTGTACATATAAGAATACATATATGGGAAAATTCTTAGATGGACTGTGTGGATAGAATGTAGTTTATTTTCTTCTTGGAGGACATTTAGTTTGCTCACAGTATTTTGTTATCACAAATAATATTAAAGAATAAAATTTAATCTATATCACTTTATACATATGAGAATGTATCTATAGGAAAATTCTTAGATGTGCATGGTAATTTCAATAATGACTGCCAAACTGCCTTCCAGTTAGACATGAGTACATCTGTCTCTCCAAAGCCACACCCTAGAGAATGGTTTTTAAAACCTTCTGATACGTCTAGGAGTTATTTTTTGTGAGCTGCTTGCTCATGTATTTAGCTTATTTTTCTATTAAGTTTTTAATCTTTTTCTTACCTACTTACTGGAGCCCTTTATATGTATCTTGGGAAAATGTATACCCCATTATTGTCAACACATTTTGCTTACGGTAACATGACTTTTAAAAACAAATTTTTTAAAATGCTTTTATGATTATTTTTTTAATTGGGTTGAAATTTTGTAGCATACTTAAAAATCCTTATAACATACAAGTCATATATACATATAAATATATATAATCATTTTTCTTCTAACATTTCTCTGGCTTCTTATCTTTTAATTATGTGGGGTTTTTTTTGCTCAGTTTAGAATTTTGAGGGTTTAAGGTATTACATATGGTTCCAAACTTATTTTTTTACAGATAGAATCAAGATTGTCCCAATTTTATTCATTGTACAAGCCACCAGATTTGAATGCCACTTTTATTTTATACTATCATTTGTAATTTGCTCTATTTCTTTTATTTTGCTATTGTTCCAGCAATCTCTCTACATGTATACACAGGCTTTTCAGAAGCTTTTAATGAATCTCAATATCCAATAAGGCTAATTTCCCCTCACCACTCTTTACTTTCAGATTTTTTCTTTTAGCTCCTCATTCTGTTTTTATTATTTAGAAATAATAAAATTCAGAAAATAATGTCATCAGTTACTAAAACAATCCCCATGGTACTTTACTGGGTTCATGAGAATTTCAGGAGTTTACAGATAATCAATTCTCTTTTGTAAATTCAATCTTCTACGTACATAAATTAGCCTTCATGCAGGTCTTGCACATTTCTGGAGGTTTATGTGTATAGTATTTTGGTTTCCCTAGTAGAGTAAAAAGGTGTCTTTTCTACCATTCTGTTTAAATAATCTTGTTATGAATAGAAAGCTTCATTTTACTTGTTAAATTCTTTAGTTTATAATAGCTTTTTCAATTTTCTTGATGTATTTTTCAGTTAACTGATCATTATTTGCAAAGATAATGATTGTATGCAAGAAAGCATTATTATATATAAAGTATGTATCTATATATAAATATGTGAGTATATAAAAATAATATACATATATTAACATTTTTATGTTTGTGTATGATTATTTCACTCATTCATTCATTCATTTGGGTCACAGTTCTTTCTTCCATTTTTCTTAATTGGGTGAGCCCTTTTTTTTTCTTTAAAAACCCTATCTCAGAGATTTGTCTTCTTAAGTTTTTTTTGTTTTTCTTTTAGTTTTTCTTTCTTTCTTTCCTTTTCCCCCCCCTTTTTTTAGACAGGAAAAGAGAGAGAGACAGTGGTGGGAAGGGGCAGAAGAAGAGGGAGAAAGAGAATCTTAAGCATGCTTCATGCCCAGTGCAGAGCCCAACAAAGGGTTCGATCTCACAAAGATCACAACCCAAGCCAAAATCAAGACTCAGATGCTTCAACAACTAAGCCACCTACGTGCTCCCTTTGTTTTTTTTTCAATTCATTATTTTCCAATTTTGTCTTTATTAATGCTTCTTGCTTAACTTATTAAAAAAAAATTTTTGGCTAATATATATGTTGAGGTCTGTGAATAAGTCTCTGAGCTTTGCTGCCCCTATTCCAACAGTTTAGATATTAAACATTTCCATTTTGTTAATTTTCTAGAATATCCACATTGTTTTATGTAGGATTACTTTTTGAAATAAGAGGTTTTACCTGACTATTTTTTGTTTTTTAATATCAAAGGGATCAGGCTCTTTTACTTTTTAATGTTGTAATGAATTTGTTTCATTATTAGAGAATGCGTTCTGCATTACTTCTACTTGGACTGATAGACTGAGGCCATCTTTACAATCTAAGACATTATCAATTCCTATTAATTTTCCACTGATACTAAAAAGAAAGTATATTTGATCTTTTTAGGTTATAGCAGTATAGAAATGCTAATTTAATACAACGATTTAATTATGTTTGATATTCTTTATTTTTATTTATCAGTGACCAACATAGGTAAATAAAAATTTTCTACTAATAACGTGACTGTTCTATTTAAGTCTGTATTCTATAGATTTCACTTTAATTGATGTCTATGTTATATTGTTTGTAGATAAAATGATTTAATTGCCTTACCTTCATTGTGTCATTATACTTTAACATTATAATTGTAGGTTAATTTGTAGTTGTTGGTCTTTTTTTTTTTTTCAGTGACTATTTTTTTTTCCAATTTATTTATTTTCAGAAAAACAGTATTCATTATTTTTTCACCACACCCAGTGCTCCATGCAAGCTGTGCCCTCTATAATACCCACCACCTGGTACCCCAACCTCCCACCCCCCCGCCACTTCAAACCCCTCAGATTGTTTTTCAGAGTCCATAGTCTCTCATGGTTCATCTCCCCTTCCAATTTACCCAAAAGCACATACCCTCTCCAATGTCCATAACCCTACCCCCCTTCTCCCAACCCCCCTCCCCCCAGCAACCCACAGTTTGTTTCGTGAGATTAAGAGTCACTTGTGGTTTGTCTCCTTCCCTATCCCATCTTGTTTCATGGATTCTTCTCCTACCCACTTAAGCCCCCATGTTGCATCACCACTTCCTCATATCAGGGAGATCATATGATATTTGTCTTTCTTAATTCAACATCCTGTGATAGGAGAGTCACAACCCTTCATATCTATTTATTGGCATTTGTTTTGTATATCAAGCTTATGCCATCAATCCTAAGAATCATCTTATAGAAATATCTGTTGTTGAAAGGACGAAATTGAACTTTGATTTGTGGTCAAATACAGCATTCTTTATCTTTTAACATTTATTCTAACCTCATTTTAATGTATTTATATCACAGATATTTGTCTTGGTTCTGACAGTTCAGTTTAATCTGCCAATTTTCAGTTACATTTTTTTTTACATTTTAACGTCTCCAAAATTTGGATGCATTATTGAAATCCATGGGGTAATTCCATCATCAGCCTCTATATATTTGCTCTTGGCTAGTGGCAGCTGTTACAGTTTTACTGCATGTATAAACCATCTGAAAAGTACACTGACTTCTCTGTTACTCTGGGTAGCAAGAGGAGACACCTGCAGTAAATAAACCATTTGAGGACCATTTGACCACTGTCTGAGAACTTCTGTTGACCATGTTAAGAAGAAGAAGACTTGAGACATAATAATAACAACTCCCTTAGCTTCCCATACATCCCATGAGCTCTTCCTCCTCTGTTCATAGATGCATAAAATTTTTAAATTTTGGTAAGATGATTGAAGTTTTTATCTGCTACGTGAGCACATTTTTTAAAAAGCCTTTCTGTTTTCTTCCTTTTACATTCATTTCTTTGGATTTTTTAAAAATAGAATCTTTGTATAGACATTTTGTTGGTTCCTTTCTGATTACTCATCCTTTCTGAGTTTTTCCTTCCTGATCTATTTATACGTGGTTTGTATTTAGGAGGGATCAGTTATGGTCTAAGATTCATGGGATTATTTTTTTGACCCAGAATTTTAGGTTGAGGATCAATTAGCCTTTATTTCTTAACAGCTAATACACATAGGTGTGTATTTTTTTTTTTTTTTTCACAACTCAAGGACTTCTTTAATTCCCCTGCTATGGAAACAGACTTCTTCCTAAAAATATGGCTTGGATGTGTATCCTTTATTTATTTCAGCCTTCTGTGGCAGACAAACTCTATTCTGGGAAGTTACTAACTCAAGGCAATATACCCCATTCATTCTGACCTACTCAAATAAAGGATCTGTTTTTGTGTCTCAGAATACATCTTGCACCTTTGAAAAGTGAACTTGACTGGCCTTCTGAAATGTCCAGCTGTGGGAGTCCTCACTTCTTTTTCTTCCTCATTCACCTCCTTCCTCTCTACATGTTTGGCAGCCCTTCTAACTTACTGCCATCAAAGATAGATTTGAAGTTTGTTTTCTACTCTCCTTCTGGCCTTGAGTAATTTTCTCAATGAAAGAGAGGAAAGTTTGTTCTGAATGTCATTTTTAAATTAATACTACTTTAACCAAAGACTTTAACTTAAAAACATATACAGTTGTACATTTTTTATTTTATTTTTATTTTATTTTTTTTTAAAGATTTTATTTATTTATTTATTTGTCAGGGATAGAGGGAGAGAGAGCAAGTGAGCACAGGCAGACAGAGAGGCAGGCAGAGGCAGAGGGAGAAGCAGGCTCCCTGCCGAACAAGGAGCCCGATGTGGGACTCAATCCCAGAACGCTGGGATCATGACCTGAGCCGAAGGCAGCCGCTTAACCAACTGAGCCACCCAGGCGTCCCCCAGTTGTACATTTTTAAAAAATGTATTTATTTGAGAGAAAGAGAGCACATGCGAGTGGAGGGAGGGACAGAGGGAGAGAGTCTCAAGCAGACTCCCCACTGAATGCAGTCTGACCAGAGCTCAATATCAGGACCTTGAGAATTGAAATCAAGAGTTGGACTCTTAACAGACTGAGCCACTCAGGCACCCCTAAAAACATATATGGTAGTACATTTTAAAACTCTGTCTATAAAGACTGAAAGCATATAAACTAGAATTACAAGGGGAAGGAAAACTTTGTACTCTTCTCTTTAATTTTCTGTTTGATCCAGATTAACTCTCAAGTGAGGCCCTGGCTCTTTCTCAGAAGAGACTCTTTGTTCACATTTTTTTTTTTTTTTGAGGTTTTAAACCAAAGATGTCTTCCCACGTGGGTTTGAGATTGATTTATTACATTACAGACCCAGGTGAAGTGTACCTATAAGTAGCTAAATCAAAAGAAAAGGATGAAAGGCAGGTTTAGTCTCTGTATAAATGCAGAGAGGAATTTCTGAAAGGGGTTTCTATGTTCTTCCTAAGTCATAGAAAGATTCCCATTCCTCCCTCTGTAAAGAATGTAAAAAAACATCATGGCAGCTGCCAGTGTGTCCCCCAATCACTCGTGGCCTCAAGCTTCAGTTGCTACTTCTGAGGCAGTTAGGTATATCAGTCTTACTCATGGAGTTACCATAATAGAACTTGTTACTCTTCCTGCAACCACTCAAGATAGAAGGAATTAGAAGGTTTTCAAATGGTCTAACTCTTTTCATGCCCTGTGATATACAGGAAGATTAGAAAAAGTTCTAATTTTCAGGGCAATTTATGGTGTCTCACCCCAATTTTCTTTATCCTCGTCTTAGCACCAGGGTATAGAACTCTTGTAATTCAACTTGCTCCTCTCAGGATAAGAATTCTACTTTTGGAGAGTAACTCTCTTAGAGTTATGGGAAGGCTTTGTCCTTCATCTTTGCCCAAGACCCTCAAATGCTCACATCCTTTTGACCGAGAGGACATTTCCAATGTTCTTCATTGTCAAGCAGTGGTAGTTTCTCCATAGTTTTCCTGAACTGAGGCAAAAGGGCCAGACCTTTGCATCCCTGGATCAGCTTGTCAATGGCTATAGGCTGTGCTGTGAAAGAAGGTTTAACCTTGGTTCAAACATTTTCCAAAAATTGAGTGAGGTACTGCTGGTACTCTAGGCAACTATGGATGGGACCACTGGCCCTGAAGAAGGATCAGGATGGAGTGCCATTATATTTGCTGCAATACCAAAGCTTGACTTATACCTGTTAGAAGGTGGTTTGAAAACATTTAGCCAGGTAAACAGGGTTCCAGAATCAATGTAGCTAGCAGACCCACATCAAATCTATCTTTAGAGAGAATATTTTTCTTTTTATCATTTATAATTATCCCAAAAAAGTCATCCAGCCAAAAATACTTGCTTAAGAAATCTGTTTTGGACATAGTCATAGATATCTAAGATTTATTTTGAACACTGTTGAAATAATTTTTGCCATTCAAAAGGTTGCTGGTTTTTGAAAAATCTCTTTGCCTTAAGAAACTAGAAGCTAGGGGCACCTGGGTGGCTCAGTGGGTTAAGCCGCTGCCTTCGGCTCGGGTCATGATCTCAGGGTCCTGGGATGGAGTCCCGCATCGGGCTCTCTGCTCGGCGGGGAGCCTGCTTCCCTCTCTCTCTCTGCCTGCCTCTCCATCTACTTGTGATTTCTCTCTGTCAAATAAATAAGTAAAATCTTAAAAAAAAAAAAAAAACTAGAAGCTACATGCTCTCTTTCTCTTTTCTTCCCTTACAGACTGTAGAATGGCTCCTTTCACTTTATGTTAATATTTTACTCTACCTTCAGTTTCCCAACCCAAATCATCCCACTGATGTTGAACTGTTCAGTAAAGTAGACTATAACACTTCATAGGATCAATGATCACTATTACACTCAATTACCAGTCACTGTGGTTTCCTTACCATTAATGGAATAAGAGTGAAAATGGATTTAGAAGGTAGAATATAGGCATTTTAATAAGTTATATGACAAAGAACACATTATGAATCCAATTTATGCTCCTAAATTACCTATAAATAACAGAAAATAAATAGATATAATTTAAGGAAGTTGGAATACATGTAATTTTTTATTTGCTTGTTTGTCTTGCAATTCCTATTACCATTCCTCAAAAATTTCACACAATTAATCCAGTGTTTTTTCTAATTGCCGCCGTACAGATTCCACTAAATTAAAGCTCATTCATATTTTCTAAATAACTACATATGTTTCACATCCCTCAATTCTTGAACATAGTATTTCTTATTTTATGTAAATGAGCATCTGTTGCTGAATAAATATAAAATGAATGGCTAAATGAATTATTAAAGGACAGATTCTTTGAGAGCTAGAGGTATATGAGTCTTTTATTATTCCATGTTAAGAATTTTTAAATGAAAACACTTTAACCTGAAACAAAAAGCTCTCTGATTCAATTTTCACATGAGCAAATATTATATGCTTTAATAAATATTGGCTATATGCTTGGATGAAAGAATGAATAAATGAGTGGCATTTTTTAAATTCAAAAGTTCATATATCTCCAAGGTTTTAAGCTTAAAACAGAAAACCTAAAGCTATCTTCTGGTTTTATCATCTCAATTTCTCACTCTGTTTGGTGCAAGTACTTTCCACAAATCAGCTCTGTAACTTCTGTTTCCCAAAAGTCATATGAAAAATAGTTTAGATTAAAAAATAATGTAACTTGACAATAAGCGCCTTTGTCGCTAGTATATAAAAATTTCAAGATCAGAAACTGTTCATTGAGTTTACCATAAGTCAAATCAGGATCTAAAATTTGTCCTTATCTCAATGTACATGGTATAAATGTCAAGGTAATCACTCACATGAACATTTTGTTTTCATTATCCCATAATCCCACCTATTGATTTATTCTGATAAACTTTAATATTAAGAGAAATAAGGCAGCAAAATGTCCAAAAAGATGTATAGCTATGCTGAAGAAGCAAAATAATCCTATGACATTTCTTTAAAAATTTGTATGACTGTAGAGAGAAGTAGAAAAATTGGAAGTCTCTCCCTTTTTAAAAAAATAGCATAAAATATTTGGGGGAATTCATTTCACATAGAACTGAGAAGAGTAAGATTTTAAAGTGCTAGTGGTTTTCAACTGACTTAAGAGAGAGAGAGAAATCATTTTCAAAAAAAAAAATAGTAACAAGTTAAAAAAATGGCTAGGAAACTGTCTTCATTAATATTCCATTATATTAGCAAATAGTTGAACAGAAGTACAGAACTGATTTGGATTTAAAACACAGTTTTAAAACATGAAAAAACATGATGATTTTTATATTTCATTGATATATTTCTAATAACACGTGGAAGTGTCCGAACTGAGGTGTTTAATATAATACAGGCCATAGAAATGTGCTTTCTTCTGCTAATCTAAGATTCAGATGGAAACTGAAATAACCTTACAGCCACGGATGTGTGCATGTGAGATTTCTTCATCCAGTGGACCAAAAAGAAAATGCTGTTATTCTGGAAAGTAAAATAGAAATATTAAATTGTAACTATTTTACTCATGATGGAGGATTACGTCTTCAGTTCTGCCATGGTTAAGCTTTAGTTCCAAGTCACATGTTTCTGTGTTAAATTTCTTAGCATGGTTTAATGAAAGACTCCTAAATACCTACATCTCTCCCTGATTAGCTATCTTGGAAAACTAATTAAGTAGTCAATAAACAGAAAGAGTATAAGTCAATAGAACCTCTGATAAGCATGCGTGAGTTTCAACCTACAACAACACAATTGTCAGCAATTACAGGGGAAGCTATATCTTAAAGTTCATTAAAACACACTTGTAAAGCTATTAAATGTTATCTGGAAATGTTTTTTGCACTATTTATAATCCAGCTCTTCAACACTAAATTTTAACTCACGCAGTTTATTTTTAAGCAAGGTAATAAGAGACAACACATTTGACCTAACAAAAACTGGACTTTGAATAACAACTAAACACTGTATCTATAATTTATACATTTATTCATTTGCTGAAGGTACACTTATTTATTTTGTTTCCAATATGTGCCAAATCTTGTGCTATTACAAAGATAGAAACATCAATATGTTAGGATTAACTGTTGGTCAGATTACAGTTTACTGAAGAGACAAACACATATAGAGAATACCTGAATTATTAAAAGGGCAAATATACCCTGAGTATTCCTAAATCTCAACAGAATGCTGGTAACAATAAAATTATATTAGTATTAATACTCAATTTCTCTGGTTCATAGACTCCCACTTATATAACCACAGGACTTAAGACTTTCCATCTCAAAGTCTTCCAAATCATTTCTGGGCATCCCTCAGGTGTCTAAACAAATTCTTGACCAGTCATTTTTTATTACTCTGCTCCAGCATCCTAATGAATGCTCTTTGCTTTGAGGCATTTGGAAAACTCCCTTCAGTCATGTGTCTCTTGCCAATGATTGTTTTTTTTTTTTTTTTTTTTTAAAGAACCCGATATCTCCTCCCTCAGGTGCTATCTTCTTTTTCTAAAAGCTGTTCACCCTAAGCAGCCAACCATGCTGATTTCACTTTTCATTGTGCCAGAGCCAGATTTTATTCTGTATAGGAACTGTGAGAACACTGCTAAGCCACACTCCGGCCACACATGGTCAACTATGTACCAAAGCCCTGATACCTGTGTTATCTAGTTCTTCATGGAAAAACACATTCTACTTTTATTTACTCACCTCCTTTTTTTTTTTTTTTTTTTCCCCGAAGGCTGTGATGTGGTCATTAGAGCAGAGTCAAGAAAAGAAACACATTTCAGGGGCACGTGGGTGGCTGAGTGGGTTAAAGCCTCTGCCTTCGGCTCAGGTCGTGGTCCAAGGGTCCTGGGATGGAGCCCCCCATCAGGCTTTCTGCTCAGCAGGGAGCCTGCTTCCCTCTCTCTCTGCCTGCCTCTCTGCCCACTTGTGATTTCTGTCTGTCAAATTAACAAAACAAAACACCAAAAAACCCCCCCAGATTTCATGTCTTTCCATCATCCCTGACACTCCTTGTAAAAATCAAAGCAGAAAAATATCCATGTTCCACAATTCCCAAATCCACTCCATTCACATACAGTTAGTTCATACATATCAGTGCCCTGGGGACCCACCAGACCCACCAGTCATTGTGCTGTACAAAGCTGCTGAGCTTCCTGCCTCAGTGCATAGAAGCAGGCCCATATACTCAGCTCTCTCTAAGGGATACGTATAGGTCGCATTAGTGAATTCTTCTCCCGTCTCTCCTATGTCCCTCATTTGATTCATCATTTAAGCCTCTCCAGGTCCCACTGCCCCTCCCCAACACCATTCCATTTTCTAAAATGCTGCACCGATAACTTTATAAAAATGCAAAGCTGCTTATCTTATTTTTCTGCCTACATATAACCCTTAAATGGCTTTCCATTGACGTTACGGGATAGTCTGGGCTCCAGACTCCATTAAAGAAACTCTCAGATATATTTTATGATATGGCAAGTGCAATGGATAAAATATTGGACCCTGATTCAGACTCAGAAAGGAGTATGACAATTTGCAAAGGCAGAGAAAAGACGTGCACTCAGTGATATAAGCTATATGATACTAAGAGGAAAGCAAGTACTGTTCAAACTATAATTAAATTATTTAAAGAAATAAAACACTTTAAATCTCAACATTTCTAATATTTTAAATTATAGTGTACTAAATAAATATTAGTTTTCCCACGCCTGGGTGGCTCAGTTGGTTAAGCAGCTGCCTTCGGCTCGGGTCATGGTCCCAGCGTCCTGGGATCGAGTCCCGCATCGGGCTCCTTGCTCGGCGGGGAGCCTGCTTCTCCCTCTGCCTCTGCCTGCCTCTCTGTCTGCCTGTGCTCGCTCTCCCTCTCTCTCTGACAAATAAAAAAAAAAAAAAAAAAAAAATCCATTTTTTATTTCCTTATACAATTTGGAGTAAGAGAGTTTTTGATGTTTTGACAAAAATTTAAAGGTTCCAAAGGGATCATTTCCCCTGTGGATTATTATTATTAAGACCACTTTGGATAATTTCAGTGGGCACAGTCCTTTCTATGGTCTCACATTACCAGACAAAGTAAGAAACACCACTATTCACTTAATTCTAATCTTACAAACATTAATCCACAGTCCTCCAATATCCCCTCTACACTCTCATGTACAGACTGTTTACTTAGCTTTCTCATCACATGCACAACTACTCCATAAAGGCAACAATGCCAACATTTCTAGATTCTCTAGGCAACGGTTCAGACTATTAATCAGCTGATTAATACTGCATATTCAGGGTAGCTCGGTAGGTTAAGCCTCTGCCTTCGGCTCAGGTCATGATCCCAGGGTCCTGGGGTCCAGTCCCGCATTGGACTCTCTGCTCAGTAGGGAGCCTGCTTCCTCCTCTCTCTCTGCCTGCCTCTCTGCCTACTTGTGATCTCTATCTGCCAAAGAAATAAATAAAATATTTAAAAAAGAAAAAGGATTCTATTCAAATGAGCAACCAATAAATAAACAAGCTTACAAGTTTATCTAACATAGGAGCTATAATAATTAACTAACAATAGAAGATTAGAATAAACAAGGAAGATGCCCTTCAATGGATGAAAGGATAAAGAAGATATGGTCCAGGGCGCCTGGGTGGCTCAGTGGGTTAAAGCCTCTGCCTTCGGCTCGGGTCATGATCCCAGGGTCCTGGGATCCAGTGCTGCGTCATCGGGCTCTCTGCTCAGCGCGGGCAGAGCTGCTTCCCTTCCTCTCTCTGCCTGCCTCTGTGCCTACTTGTGATCTCTGTCAAATGAATAAATAAAATCTTAAAAAAAAAATACTGCGTATTCATTTAGTTGTGCAATGATGTGTGGGTATCCCTAACCACACATGATTATTTTAGATTTGGGAAGAACCAGATAAACTTGGGACAGATTTAATTCTTCCTATATGTTCTTGAATGGTGTAGCTGTCAAACAAATGAAGGAGAAGGATGTCTCCTTTTCTAGGAAAGGGGAAAAATAGGACTTTTTTATGACTCACCAAGCTGCTTCTTTGCATAGAGAGCTCTGGAAACCGGATGGAATAATTAGTATAAGGAGCCTGGGGCCTTTACAAGAGAAGGCAAAGAGAAATATGGTGAACAGGATAAAATGTCACAGCCCCAGGAAAGATGTATCCTGGGATATATGTGTGGGATTAAAAGCATTGTTCACGAAGATAATACTCTGGTTGCCTGGGAATCTTTTGGCTTTGAACTCTCTGATCTGAGTTTATCATTACAGAAATTTCCATGCTTTGAATAATTACTACGTCTGTAGGAAACTTCCATTCAGCCAGTAGTAGGTGCTAAATTATGGTTTTGAGGATAACAAACCTTAAAATTACTTGAAAGACACAAATACAGTAAAAAAAAAAAGTGCATGCTCATTATGCAAAGAAAACTTGATGAAAAATCTCCTTCATAGACATTCTGGAGCCACCTACTCTTTCCCTCTGCCTGAGGACAAACCTACATGGTGACGACTCATCAGAGCCAGCACTGTTCCCCCTCAGTAGCTTCTCCCCCATCAGCTCTGAATTCTCCTGGCACCAGCTGGAGAAGAAAGCACAGTTCTTGCTACCACGCTTTAGACACACAAACTTCATTGACTGATTTTGTCCCAGAGAAATTGTTCCTTCTATCATCAACAGGACCAAACGAGGTCAAATTCCAAATGAAACAAGGATTCTTAGACTCCTATGGGAGACTTTAATAGACAGTCATTTGCAGAGAATGCTACTCTGCAACTGAATGTAGCATACATACTGACAAATGGCTTTGTGTAAACACGACTATGAATTTTACATGGCTATTTCATATACTATGCAAACTTTATTACAGGACAATGGCATCTAAGGGGAGCAAAGTCAATACAGCCCAGCTACAAAGAGAGAATAAAAGCTGTTGGTTTACTCCCACACTCAGCTTGCACAATGAAAACCAAAACTGCACTTTGCCGTCTTTATCAAAAGTTCTCAGCAAATTCTGACTTTAACTGTCCCCCATGTCAAGATACTGCTAAAGCTTTGTGAGGCAGCATTCTCCCTTAGCCAAATAAGCAATCAGTTCAGCTTTGTCTTATCAGCAAGTTCCACTGATAATGTTTGGGGAGTCAGAGACCATGTATAACAACAGAACTGACCCCCAACTTCTTTAGCAACAGCCCAAAAGAGGCAAGACTTGGTCGATGACTGCCAACTCCCCTGCTTTTTGGCCCTACTTTTAACTCAGGACCGATTAAAGAAAGCCAAATATGCTCTGGATTCAATCACAAAAGAGGTCCCCTCTCCCCCATTCTGGATAGCCTACCTTCAGCCTCCCATCCAACAACTTCCAGAGTAAAACTGACACCTTCCTGGATTTTTTATTACTCCTGCCTGCCTTTGAGTCACTGCCAAACACAAGAGATGGTGGCTGACTCCATTGTTACAACAAGCTTTGACTAAACGGCTTCTTTTTGTTCTCATTTTGGTGGTCCTCCTTGCTTCCCACAGCAGTCAGCTTTTCACAAAAGGATTTGAAAAATACAGGAGAAGCTTTTAGAAGAATTGGCAGCGTATTCTTCAGAACTACTAATTTTGCAGTCAAGCTTTTAATAGAGATCAGTGCTTTCTCTGCCCATTCAAGAGTTTAAAAGTCAGTTGAGCTCTGGATAGTTTTGATCTCCTCATATGAAACTGAAGATACCCATAAGCCAGCATTCCTGAACAACATAATCTAGTTCGCATGTGAAATTCACTGTCAAATCCTGCCACTTTTAGAAAAGTAACTGTCTTCTACATATCTCATTCTGCATTCTTTAGTTCAATACCTGGTTATCTCATCAGGATTCACTTTTATTTCCTTCGGCACCACTTACAGTAAAGCTATGTAGTCAATTTATTATCTTTAAATCCTTCTTAAATGCCAATGACATTTTCTAAGTATCTAATTTTTTTAAAAGTTACCAAAATAAATTTAAAAAGTAGAATATAAAGGAATATATATATATATATATATATATATATATATATATTTCTTCTAAAAGATGGAGAGGGAAAAAATACTCTATAACTTCATATGCAAGGAGAGAGAACATACAATGTGCTTCCTAAGAGGCACATAATTCTTCTCCAGGGTGGGTGGACTACTCAGAAAATATCATTATAGGCTGTTTTAAGTAAAAAATAAATATCAGAGCTTTCTGCAACAAGAAAAGTAGAAAAGTGTTATGTATTATTCATATATAATAAAATGTGAAGAAACAAAGCAGCCCAAGAAGGGGAAATAGGAAGGTTTCAAATTGGAGGGCAGGGATCATGAATCTCAGCAATTACCTCAGAAGAAAAGGAGATGAAAACGTTAATGTCTGGTGAAGAATGACAGCTTGTGAGAAGTTCCATGAGTGAAAAAGACTGTGAGACCATTAAGAATAGTATTCGAATAGTAAATTTGCTATTATTTTTTATATTGTAGTATTTGAAATTGTTTAGAAAAAGTGTGATAGGTCTGCCTCCATGGCTCAGTTAGTTAAGTGTCTGACTCTTGGTTTTGGCTCAGGTCAGGATCTCAGGGTCATGGGATCCAGACCCATGTTGGTCTTCACGCACACCCCTGAGTCTGCTTGGGATCCTCTCCGTCTTCCCCTCCCCCTTTCTGTGACATGCATGTGTGCACACCTGCATGCACTCTCTCTCTCAAAATAAAATAAATCTTTAAAAAAAAGAAAAACTGCTAAATCCATGTGTTTTGTGATCACGATTGATTTGGAGAACCAAAGAAAAAAGATGCCTGTGTTTACATCAACATAGAATGTACAAAAGACATCAGAAGACGGAGAATTCAGTGGCAATGTGAAACAGGCCAAGAGGTGACTGGGACAAATGTAGATTCCAAGTATTCCTATAGGTAATGTGGAAGAAATCCTGACTTTTCTATAATAACTGTGATGGAAACTTATCTAAATTTTACAACACATTAAAGGAAGAATAACCTCAGGAGGCCAGAGGATTTGGGAACCCCCAGGCAGCTGACATTTAGGTGACATATGATTCTGTAATTATAAATGTTAATTAATAGAGACTCCCAGTTGGGATTTGTTCATTTTTTCTCTTTCCCTTATTTCTTTTTAAATTTTTCCTTGTTGGTGAACTTATTGGTATTTATAGTTAATTATCTGCTTTGCATTTTAAATCTAGTAGTTTCCTTTCAAGTCCTCTTTTTACTTTTTTTATTACCATATTAAATAAAAATGAATATTGAAGTCATTCTGAAAAGAAATTTATTAGCATAACAAATGTTCAAAAGACAGGAACATGATGTGGAGAGGAAAGACAGAATAAAGAGCTAGTTCACCGCAACTTGAGGCCAGGATTTTAAACAGTTTTCTTTGTTAACAGTCATATGTTGGCAATAAAAATTGGAAGTTCAAATTTTTAAATCATCAATATGTGGAAAATATAATAGTATGCATTTGTGACTTTGTAACATAGGGTCCTAGGGTAGATAGAACAACATCTGTATGTACAGATACATATATATTTACACACATATATTCTACATAGTTAATACATATTTCTAATATACACATTATAGAATATATATAAAACTTATATAGCAGTTTACATATAATTTACCATTTTATTTCATTTGCTTTCTCAGAATTGAACCACAGAAAATTTGAGATAATATTCTCCCTCATCTAACCAACAACTGATTAGAGAAAGCATCATTTATTATTAATTAACTTCACTGAGACTCTATAAGGATATAATGTCATTTTATTGGTTATGAATTGAGACAAAAATTGTCATTTTTACAAAGACAAGCCCTCCCCATTCAAATGATAAGTGTTCCTGAAACTGGATATCATTTATACTTAGAATAAGTACATTTTCATTATTAATATACATAATATTTTACTAGTTTTAATAATTATCAATCAGCAGTCTTTAACGAGTCAACAAAATGTCAGCTTTAGTTCTTTAGCAACAACTGAAAGCCAACCTTTTTTAAAATTAATGTTTATTAGAGACAGAAATATAATTCAACTGCTATGTTAGATATCCATAAAATAATGAAAGCTCATATACTATATTAAAGAATTCTAAAGATAAAAATTTTTATTCTACATATTTATTCTACATATCCTTTAAGACCAGCTCAAATGTCTGTTGCTTCCCAAACTTCTATACATTTCTATTTAGCAAACTTTTTTTAATGTCTACCATGTGCCAGGTTCTCTGATATACTCTGAGAAGACCAAATTAAATACAAAACAGTTTCACACAGATCTTTCAGTGAATAGTGACCCTTACCTAAATAAGACTGGACTTCTCTGAGTGGTTAGCAGTTAGAAGATACCAATAAACTTTAGTCCCCCCCCCTTCCCTTATTTCATATTTTCTACCTTTAAATGAAGCCTACGTTTAAACTCACTGAATTGCAATTACATGCTTGTATGATGGCTTCCTCTAGAAGGAGCTTGTAGGGCTTCCTTTTAGTATTGGAACCTGAGCGAATAGTGTCTAGTCTAGAAGAGGTGATCAATTAATTATCTGAAAGGAGACAGGAGGATAAAAGTAATAGACAAAGACCAGGAAGAGACCTGGAAGATCAGAATTTAAAGAATGTGTAAAGAGGGTGATTCTTGAAGAGGTGAAAATAGATAGATAAGAGGTGATGAAAAAAAAAAAAAAGGGACACCTGGGTGGCTTAGTCAGTTCAGCATCTGCCTTTGGCTCAGGTTATGATCCCAGAGTCCTGGGATCGAGTTCCACATCGGGCGCCTTGCTCATCAGGGACCCCGCATCTCCCTCTCCCATTCCCCCTGCTTGTGTCCCCCCCCACCGACAAATAAATAAATAAATAAAATCTTTAATTTAAAAAAAAGGAGGTGATGATGGGTCCATGTCTAATATAATGAGTTGAAAGTATGATCATAACATGGGGTGTTGAGGTGGGGGAAGTTACTGCTTGGGGAGAGGCTGGGTGGGCAGCCACAGAGGGAAGGTCTGTCTTTCTTAGTCATGGTTTCGATGGTCACTGAATGTACCCTGTAAAATATTTACTCTGTCTTCCCTCCGTCGAATAAACACTGATTGTCTTCCAGGCAACAGAACTCTCAGTGTTTAATATTTCCCTGAAGCTAAAACATAGCAGTTCCTTTTGCCTAAAGCCAGCATGAAGAAAATATCCTTGAAAATAGACATATTCTCTTCCTGAAGTTGATCTTATTCATAACTGAGGAACCCACTGGAAACTGAGGTTTGAAATGCACAGGGGAAAACAAATACCTAGACTTGTAGTTAGCTCTTGGTACATTGTACTGATTTTTCTCCTATTTATGAACCATTAGGCAAGATAACACTATGATTTTCTCTTAAAAATAATACAAATACAAACTCTATAAAACAAAAGTAAAAAGCTTCATGAAATGGCAATTCCCAACAAGGAATTGCAAATGGACAATAAATGTATTTTGAAGTTCAATCTCATGGGTAATTGAAAGTGTGATATTTCATTTTTCTCTTACAAATTGGTCAAAACAGAACTCAAAGCTGGAAATAGTCTCTTTTAACAAACCCATGTTGACACACACATAGGAAAATGGAAACCCTCATACTGTGCGTGAACATATAAATTCAGAAAATAATTCTGATGACGATTTCCCAATATGAATCAAATGTTTTAAAAGCATTCTTAAACTCATCTAGCAATTCACAACTCTTCCTTGAGAGCTAATAGGAGAGGTACGTTGATCAAAATAACCTTAACCTTCTCTCAACTCGACTAAACCTTAGACAGACTTCATTCTGACTCTAGGCCCTTTTCTTAGATCTTTAGAAAACTTGCAATTGTAAATTTTCTCTTTGCCCTTTGAAATCTGAATTTTAAAAGCCTTTTGCCAGCTTTACAACCCAGGCAGATCTTTCTCAAGGACCTGGGAGCCATCTCTTTGAAAAGCAAACATGAGGAGGAGATAGCGCCCCCTATCTTCCAGTTTCTGTGGGAGGGTAGGAGTCTAACTTCTGCTGGTGCCTTGATAGAAATTATAAAATTATGTCCTGTCACAAAGATAAGAGATAGTTTACTTTTCTTTTGAATAAAAACAACAGGTGTAAATATAGTTGTCCTATGGTCTCCTTTTTTTTTCCCAATTTATTTATTTTCAGAAAAACAGTATTCATTATTTTTTCACCAGACCCAGTGCTCCATGCAAGCTGTGCCCTCTATAATACCCACCACCTGGTACCCCAACCTCCCACCCCCCCGCCACTTCAAACCCCTCAGATTGTTTTTCAGAGTCCATAGATCTCCCTGATATGAGGAAGTGGTGATGCAACATGGGGGCTTAAGTGGGTAGGAGAAGAATCCATGAAACAAGACGGGATATGGAGGGAGACAAACCATAAGTGACTATGGTCTCCTTTTAACTCCAGCACTTAAAAGTCTTTCAGCTCTTTGTTTCTTGGAGTTGAATTCTGTTATCTTCTCTCTCCACTATTGTGATAGCTTGAAATAAAGCCTACCTTGCCACTCTAACTTTGTCCTGTGCAATTTTTTTTACTTGAAAGCATATATGACTATGCATTATTGAATCTATTAATGTGTGATTTATGATAACAAAGAAAAGTATTAAATGTTCAATGATATTAACTGCTTAAATAAATTATAAGTATTGTGAAGCAAATAAAATACATCAGAGAAAAGTACTTTCCTTTTACAAATCTTCACACACAGGATTTTAGATGGGGAAGCAAAGAAATTACAAAATGAAAATATCTTGCACTAATTTCCATTCTTGGGATCAACATCCTTGTTGGATAATTATGGCCTCAAATAAGACAAAAAAAGTGCATTAGAACAATAATATGCAACTAAAATACAAAAGAAGTGCAATGTGACACTACAAATCTTCCACAGATAAAGAATTCCATGTAATTGATGAATGTGAGGTTTTGTAACTATTTATATAGCAAACCAAGCCACTGAAAAATGAGGCCCTGTCACAGTTTGAACAGATAACAAGTGAAGAGAGAGAATCAACAATGATGACATGACAGATGCTTTCAATGATTTGAATATCCAAGGATTAAGAGATACTGTGGCACAATGGTTTTCAAACTTGGCTTCTCACCGGAATCACTGTGGCGTGTTGAAAAAAAAAAAAACAAACAAAAAAAAACTGATGCCTAAGAGTGTGAGTTGGACATTGGGATTTTTTAAATCTCCCAACTGTTTGGAATGTGCAGAAATATTCAGAATCATTTCTGGGACCTATATTCCTGGTGCCCTGCAAAGAGCACTCAGCTTTCTATTTCCAGGCATTCACCGGCCTGACTTCCAACCTGAGACTCAGCCTGCAGGTTTTATCCGCCCACTGGGACCAGATTAATCTCCTATTCCTTTTATTTCAGATTACCAGCAGCCTTTGCTTTGCCCGGTTCTATGATAACCAAGATTTGATCTCAGTATTCACAGAACTGTGAGGATTGCTCAGTCATCACAAGAAGCCCAGGATCCAAGGTCATCCCTCAACCCCAAAAAATCTTTAGCAGTCCTGTACATTTCCAAATGATTCTGTCACCCACCACTGTCCAGTTCCTAAAATCACCGATTCTTCTAGAATTCTAGTTCAGTTATCAGAAAAGTTCTTTACCTATACACATTCTTTTTTTTTTAACCTATACACATTCTTACCTGAATATTCCCATCATCTTCCTATTTAAAAAAATAGATTTAATTTATTTATCTGAGAGAGAGCTTGCACAGGCTTGTGTGAGGAGCAGAGGGAGAGGGACAGGCAGACTCCAGCAGAGTCCTGGACGGGGCTCCCTGTGGGCTCCCTGGGGGCTCCACACAGAGCTCATGTGGGGGCTCCACCCGGGGCTCAATCCCAGGCTCTCATGACTGGAGTCAAAATCAAAGAGTCAGATGCTCAATGAATGAGCCATCCAGGTGCCCCTCCCTCCCTCTTACTCAAATCAAGTCCTGTCTGCTCCTGAGGGTGATGCTTTTCTTAGAACAATATTAAGGGGGCTGGTTTCTCTACCACAGCCTATGAAACAACAGCTTTCTTTTTTCTTTTTTCTTTTTTGCCACCTTCAGTCCATTTCCCTCCATTTTTCCTAAAATCTCCTCTTCTAAATGTCATGTTATCAGGTATCACTCATGACCCCTCGTCATATTTTTCATCAACCAACGGCCTACCTAACTTTCCTTCCTGGGAGAATTCAGCTCCTGGTTTCCTGTCACTTTCTCCAGCACTAAATCATAATTTTTGGTGATTTCCATGATCTTGCCCATAACCTGTTCTCACATCTCCTGACCTCTTCTTATCTATGATGTAATCTCTACCTGATGTCATCCACACCCACCCCATCAGAACCTCACATTTCACTTATCCAGATTAAATCATTTGGTCCTTCCTAATGATAACTTTTTTCTCTATATCTCCAACTCCTTAATATCTCTCTTGCCTTACTGTACTCATGTAGCAAAGTCAATCCCAGTTACATCTAGCACTCCCCATTCTCGGTTTGCTTGCACGTAACCAAACACGGACAGATAAAAAGATAGCTATGCCATCTGTGACACTTCCATCCTTTCTGTTATGCAAGTCAAAATTATTCAAGTCATCCTTGACTTAGCTCTTTCTCTCAAACCATAAATTCAGTTATCAGCAAACCCTGCCATTTAAACCTTCAATATATATCTAGAATCTGATCATTTATAACTACCCCTGTGGTCTAAACTGCCCACCATTGCTACTTCTACCCAGCTACTTCTCCTCTTCATGAATGTGCTCAGATTAAAATGTTTTTGAATATTTAAACCTGGAAAATCATGAGTTCAGATGACGAAACTCACAGTTATTTTGTGTTCCCTCTATTCACATTGCAAACAGATGAATTTCACTAATTTAGACTTAGTGCTCTTGAGGAGAACGCTCAGGTTGAGAAAGGCTGGTCTCACCAATCCAGCGTCTATGGCAATGTGGTAAACACGTCTCAGCTCACATTTAACTAATCTGATGTATGTTGTAATCTAGGGAAAGAGGTAAAGTTTATCTGAAGTGTCTGGGATGTGGGGAGAAGGGAGTGCCTAAGATAGTAGAGCAAATGTGGGACAAGATGTCTCTATGAAATGAGAAATTATTTTCATGCATCACAGAAGCATTCTTCTACCATAGGTGATTGTGCTAACTATAAATCATTGATATCTATACATTAAGGCAGGTTCTCTCACTTAGGCAACATTTGGTTAGTCAAGTCCAACTTATTGTTTGTACTTGAAAGTAATACATCTGCATTTCCTTAAAAATAAAAAAAAATGCACCCATTGCTACCACTGTGGTCTAAACCACCACCATTTTTCACTTTTATTATGGCAAAAGCCTCCTACATGGTCTTGCTGCTTCCATCAAGCTGGCACACATAGGTATTCTCTTAAAATTTAAGTCAAATTGTGTAGTCTTCTACTCAGAATTCTCTGATGACTGCTATTCTCACTCAGTAAAAGAAAGGATCCTCAACATTGCAGATGATTCTCTATTATTTTGCCTGACCTTATTTCCTGTAGCTGGTCTCCTTTACTTAGTCCTCATCAGTCACATTGAGCTCCTTGCTGTTCTTCCAACCAGTTAGACAAACTGTTACCTCAGGGCCTTTGCCCTTGCTGTTCCTTGAGGTTAGGATCATCTTCTCAAGAGGCGCCTGTGTGCTCATTCAGTTAAGCGACCTATTCTTAACTTTGACTCAGGTCATGGCCTTAGAATTGTGAAACTGAGTCCTGAGTCAGGATCTGTGCTGAACATAGAGCCTATTTAATACTCCCTCCCCACCCCTCGCCGCCCCTCCCCACTCCCACTCAAACCTGCGCACGTGCTCTCTCAGGAAGGAAGGAAAGAAAGAAAGAAAGAAAGAAAGAATCAAATAAAGAAACAAAGAAAGAATCAAATAAAGAAACAAAGAAAGGAACAAGGAAAGGAACAAGGAAAAGAAGAAGAAATTGTCTTCCCAAGATATCTATATAAGTCCTCTTCTCACCCTCTTTAGTCCTTGATCAAATATCATCTTAATCTCTACCTTTTTAAAATAGTAACCTCCTCATCGCAGCACTCTTGGTTCCCCTTCCATGCTTCACAACACTTATAAACACACATCACATTACATGATTTATTTCTGTTTATTTACTATTTGTCTCCCACTATATGCTTGTCCTTAGGCTTAGTCCCACCATCTTAAAAATGTGCAGTGAAGCTCAGATCTCAGAAATTTTTATCACCTAGTAATTAGCCCTATTATTAGTTAATGGTAGCTCTCAAGTCACAAGACACATTTATTATCTATTATCTGGAATATATAAACTTAACTTTTTAAATCTGTGAACTCATGTAAGAACATTTTTTTTTTTAATTGCAGCACTGAAATGCATCACTGTTGTTATCGCTGGTATCATAGATTTGATCAAAGTTCCAGAGGCATAAAATTGGGTCATGTTTAGAATTTGAACAGTATCCAAAAGCTCATGAACACTAAATTAATGTGCTAGAATTAAAAAAGAGTAATAAATATACTAAGTTTTTGCTTTACACCACCATATACAATTTTGTCTTTCTCTCCTCACTTCATTTCCTACCACCTCTTCAACTCTCTATTTCTTTGCATTTCACACTTTATCTTTTTTTTTTCATAGAGAAAGGAATTAACTTGAATATTTCAGTTTAAATATAGATGCCCAAGCAGGCCTTGTGTTTAATATGCTCCTAGCATTAGAAGTGACACTAATTTTAGGTTTCCAAATTATTATATCTTTCACTATAATTAAAATAATTCAAAGTAGATATTTTAAGATAATGGAAAAAATACTAGTTATAGTGAAAGAGCTTGGCCCTAACTATCTTTTGCCATTATGAGGTGTATGAAGGGTCTCTGCCAAATGAGTTGTAACTCATGCTCTTTCAACTAATGACTTCACAGGCTCCTTTAATCCAAAAATCTCTAGGAAATGCCCAACCTGACTATGATAAGGTGAAATATGGTTCGTGATCTATGAGTCCTCTGCATTGAAAGTCTCTCTATATCCCTGCACAGTTCTCCTTGGACAATCTTGTTATGGAGTAGCAAAAACATCTGTAAACAAGAAAAAACTGAAAGCTACATGACTGCTCCTTAAATATTTCTAAGTGACTTATTGAATGTAATCTAAACATTACATTATTTAGCTGGAAATGCACTGGCGTGTTAAAACACCAACATCACTATTATAACAGAATAAAAATGAACTTTATATAGCCTAACATTATACATTTCTCTCGTGTTGAACTACAGATGACTTTAGAAGCTAGAAAACAATCATTCAAACAGAGCAATTTTCTGCATTACTGCTTGACTTTCTGAGAATAACTAACCTTTTACATAATGGAGAATTGGAAGAAAATGGTATTACTAAATAAGATATTTTCACACCTGGTAATCTGGGGAACGAAAGACTTTATGCCTATCATTGAATGAGATTGTTTCTCATTGTTATATTTTCTTTACCTACATTTTATTATCATACAGGAATAATCCTCTAAAGCATACTTTGTTAAGCATTTGCATCTATTTAATTTATTGTTCTTTTTTCAGCTTTTAAAACAAAATTACATTGTATATTACAGAAATACACCTTATTTTCATTGATTTCTTTAATTTGCTGTCCTGTAATTTCTTTTTATTTTTTTAAGTTGTTCAGAAGTAATGCTCCATTTAATAAATACAACCAACACCTTTTGTTATCCCACTAGAATATGTATTTATATCTGGGATTCTGTCATATCACTAATCATGAGAATTACATGGAATTATCTGTGTTCCTAGTCTTTACCTCTGGGTAAATTTTGAATCTCTTAGATATGTTATCCTCTGACCTTGCCTTAAGTAGGTCTGGAATCCTGGTTGATAATAAGAGCTACACATTTGTAAGAGATGCTTTTAGCTACAAATAATAGTAAGTCCAACTAACTGTGGCGTAAATCCTAATATCAACTGATCACTAAAATTATGTCTGGCTCCAAGATTCATTCATTGATTATATAAGGACCTACACTCTTTTTACCAATTGCAATGTCATATTCCAGTTTCTTCCTCAGGTTAATTACATCTTGGTCGCAAGATGGATGCTCTCTTCATGTGCTCAAACCAGCATGCCCTGAATAAAGATGGAGCAAAGGAAAAAGCTTCTCTCTTTATGAAACTATTCCCTACTATGAGAGGGAACTTTTGTCTTTTTCCTTCTATGACTCGTTTTGGGTAGTGCTGCTGAGAAGCAGAGCAGGCCGATAACACAGACGTGCAAATACATGACTTTTGCCTACAACAACTTGACTAAAGTCAAGAGAAAAATCAACAGGTCAGCACTATGCAGGGAAAGTATCCAACAGCAGCAGGCTCAGGTTAACATTTTTATACATAACTCAAAATTTGCACACCATTACATTCATTGTAACCCAAATTCTTTCTAAATCTATTCTATAAACTGTTTCCCCCCCAAAATAAGCTAACTGCAATACCAATGACAACACCTCTAGTTACTGTTTACCACATTTATATGTGGAATATTGTATTATAATGCTATTTAAAACAGGAGAGAGAGGTGTCTGACCTCTATGCCAACTAAGAGTGAAACATAATTCACATTTAGCTGAATGTTCTTCTCCATTCTGACAAGTTGCAAGGGTCTTCCTGGCTCACCTCACTTTTTGAAAACTAGAAAATCATAAGCATTCTGTCATTTCTCTTTATGTATTTGGCCTAACCCATAAAGTATGGGTGATCTATACACAGTCAACTGATTTGGGTGACCTCACATACTTAATTCTTGTCTCTCCCTTGGATGCCTGCTCCTTAGCTATTAAAACAACATTCTCTTTTGATCAATACCACAACTTAAATAGAAAGAGCAAAACAAATAAATAAATAGGACCTTGTTAATATGTGGCTCTTTGAGTAGTTGAGGGATGCACCTTTAAATTACTAGTCACCTCCCATCCCCTAACATCCTGTTGCCCTTTTACTCCCAATAGACCAAAAAGTTCACAGTTTGAAAGGGATGACAATATAAAAAGAAAAAAAATTAAGAGAAAACAGAAAAGACAGATGCTAGATCATGGCAGAGTTGGAGTTTTGTTCAAGTGAAATGAGAAGTCACTGGAAGCCTTTGAAAGGGTATAAGGGGAGAGAGTCAACTGAGGTTAAAAAACAAATATCAGATAATTTGTACTTGATATTATTCTTCTTTTAATTACTATTTTTACAATTTTTATTGTGGTATGCTAGTCACCATACATGATATTATTCTTATTCTTTTCTTCTTTTCAGGAAGATTGATTAAAGAAGAAACTTTGGGGATGGGTCTTTAGGACAGACTAGTTCTTGCTGAGCTTTCCAAAAATGGTCTGATAATTCATACACTAGTTTGAAGAAGAAAACACCAGAAAGAAGGGTAGAGCAAACGTCAGAAGAATTCAGTTACATGGCAAAGCACACTCAAGAGAGGACACTCTGGGTAGAGTTTCATTTGCTTACAGTGCTAAATTCTTTCACTCATGGGTTGCAAAACCCTATACTTCTCAAGTCATTTGGGGGGAAATTTTTCACTCAAATAGCTGTGTGTTTGATAAGTGTGGAGATAATCAAACATCCCATTCCACTTTTCCCTGCAAGGGAAAATGATACTAAAGAGTGAGTGAGAGAGCAAAACTGACAGATTAAACCAATATGAGAAAAAAAAAATTCTGAAATAGCTTTGTGTTTGTTCATGTATCTAGAAATTCTCCAGGGATATTTAGGATATTCCAGTGTCCCAAAGGGTTTTAAGAAATTACTCCCCTTAGATCTCCCATCACAAGTGGGGTCTTCTATCGGAATAACACTTAGAAAGTAAGCCAGGGTTTAGGCCAGGGAGAAATCTCCTTATGTGTGTGTTATCACCCTTTTCAGCACTAATAAAACCGCTGCGTAGCTCTCAGTGCATCCATACCCATCACACAAGTCTCTGTCTTGGTGATAACACACCTCGTCCTCATGCACATCTAAGTATGAAAACACAGACTCACAGCATCCCTGTTTTTTAAACCTGGAAAATAAACCTAAGCGAGAATAGCAGTTTGACTACTCTCCTTGTTTTACCTCATGGGATCACAACAAAAAAATATATTCTCTCTTCCCCAGAGATTTATTTTCAGGCAGACTAACCACTAATGGGAGGGAATGCACTATTCCTCTTCTGGCTTGAAAGTTACAGAAAGAAACTTTAATCCAAATTTTCTCCCCCAAGAAACTGTATGGATCACCTCTTATTCACCAGTGCAGTTCTGGGGCCCATGACTTCAAAGCTGAGGTATGCTGTACGCAGGGATCAAGATCAGTACAAAGACGAAGTCAGGGTTCAGGTTATTCAATGTGTCTGGTATTCATTGTGTATATGGTGTTAAATCCAGAAATAAAGATATTACCAAGTTTCTTATGATACTTCCAACGGAAAATTTCCAGCTCCCCAGATCGGGAACATAAACATACTTTGCTATGTATATAGCATTGTGTATTCTGGTGTTTCAGGGAAAATAAGTCCATATATTACATCTTGCTTTTCAATGAAATTTTTAAAAATATCTCTAAATCAATACTCTCTCTGTGTAAAGTTCAACATATTGTTCTCTGCCCTATGAACAGTTCCTGTCTAGTGGCTTCAGAGATATCATTAGTTGCTGAGATTTAATGTAAATATTTTACTGTGGAACGCTTTCAAGGGCAAAGAGAAGAGTATTATTGTACATTCATGACTGAGACACAAATTTAATGTTGTAGTCGGAAGAAATCAGTAGACTCTATCTTCTCATATGGACCAATAATTCTTTTCAGAGAAAGCCACTACAACGTGAATTCCTAAACCCATATAACTTATGAGACTTTCACTCACCAGTACAACTATTAGGGCCCCAGATTTGTGTATCTCTCCCATTCCTGAGGACACTGAACACCAGTTCCTGGTGATGAGGAAATTATAACAACAACATACTCCACAACAATATAATCAATCTTTTTAATAAAGATTTTTTAAAATTTATTCATATGAAAGGGAGAGAGAGAACAGGAATGGGGGGAGGGTTCAACGGAGAGGGAGAAGCAGGCTGTCCCTTGATCAGGGAGCCCGATGAGGGGCTCCATCCCAGGACGATGACTTGAATCAAAAGCAGATGCCCAATCCACGGATGGAGCCACCGAGGTTCTATCTTGGTGATAGACCAATTTGATCAATTTGATTCTACTAAGAAAATGGTGGCCAAGTGAAAGGAAGGTATTTTGGGGCGCCTGGGTGGCTCAGTGGGTTAAGCTGCTGCCTTCGGCTCAGGCCATGATCTCGGGGTCCTGGGATCGAGTCCCGCATCAGACTCTCTGCTCAGCAGGGAGCCTGCTTCCCTTCCTCTCTCTCTGCCTACTTGTGATCTCTCTCTCTCTCTCTCTCTCTGTCAAATAAATAAATAAATAAATAAATCTTTAAAAAAAAAAAAAAGAAAGGAAGGTATTTTTTCACATTGAGTAGTTTACCATACACAAAAGCTTTAAACATGTATTCTTTCAGCATTTAAACCTCAGTTCATCACTCATACATCACTCCTATCCGGAGGATAGATCATTCTCATTGTAAATCATTCTCTCAAGTAATTTCACCTGGTAGGTTGAACCCCAACCCAAAATGTGCATGACCTAATCCCAAGAACCTGTGATGTTACTTTAGATGCAAAAGGGACTTTGCAGAAGAGATTAACCTAAGGATTTTGACATAGGAGATTATGTTGGGTTATCTAATTTGACCCCAAATATAATCACAGTGGTTCTTGTAAACAGGAGGCAAGAAGTTCAAAATCATTAGTGGAAGAGATGATGGAAATGAGATACTAGAGAGTTGTAAGGGAGGGAGCATGAGCCAAGGAATGCAGGGGTTTCCAGAAGCCCAATGAGGCAAGGGAACGGATACTCTCTCCTGAAGCCTCCAGAAATAACAGCCGTGCCAACACTTTGATTTTAGACTTCTGACTTCCAGAACTTAAAGAAAATAAATTTGTGAAGCCTTAAGCCACTAATAGCAAAAGGAAGCTAGTACACTTAATTTGCACTCTTCACAGCACTCCTACCTGAAATTCCTTTATTTCTGAATCTCATTTTTCAACTGAATTTCTCCCCAAATTTGAATATAAATTCCCTAATACAAGCATAAAACTTGTTTGTCTTGTTGGCTGCTGAAACCCCAGGACTAGGAAGAGTGTCCTAACCATGACAAGTGTTGCATAAATACTGAAGAATTACAAGAGCTACAAAAAGACACAGAGGTGAACATCAATCCTTGTTCTCCAGATAATTGTGGCTTTCTTCACTATTATGTCAGCATTACCTTTATTTCTTAGGGGAAAAAAAAGGTGACGATAGAGGGTAAACATGTGTCCCTAACCCTGAAGACTATCTAGAGCACATCCAAATTTAGTCCAATTTAATCATACCCAATTTGACCCTCCCCTCTTCATTGTCCTGTGATTCTTCTTAAACTGTTTTTGATCCCACTGCTATCTGCACAGAAGAACCTAAGGACTGATTCAACAGGATGAATGCACCAGGCCTAGTTCAGATACTTTTTAATAAACTTTCCAGTAGTATACTTAATATCTTACTATTTTCGACTTTGTTTTTCAAGTTGAGAAACAAAAGGAAGCAAAATGAAGAGAACAGCTTTCTTTTCTTACCATGTAAAGAAGTTGTGAGATGCAAAAAGCACAGATTCCAGGAAAGTACTTTGTAAAGTGCAATGTAGTAAAGCTGTGGAAACCAGAGTCATTTAGGATACGGAAGGGAAATCACATTTGCTGAGCCTCATTATGGTCCACAAAGCTGCCTTGCACATGCAATAGCACTTAACCTTCCCAACAATGCAACTGAGTATATGACAATTTGAGACTCAAAGACAGAATCATGTCCACATTTGCACTGGCTAATATATTAAGAGGTCAGCTGGATTCAAAGTCAGTCTCTAATGCTCATCTGAATTTTAACAAGGAATTTCAAATATCATGAATTTTAACAAGGAAACAAAACCAAAACAGCTTATTATCAATGGGCTCTTCTGACTTTAAAGGTGATGATACATATTTAAATAATATATAGAGATCACACAGTTATGTTAAGGTTACATCCATAATGATGAAAGCAATATGATTTTTTATATGTCAGTGAGTATAGGCTAATGAACTAGGAGATGAATGATATCATATTTTTAAAACGAGTTTGTAAAAGTAAACTTGATTTTTGCCCTTTGGAACCAAAATATAAAGACTGGCTGAAGGCCACTGAATCCTGGTTAACTCATTTCAAGCATGACATCTGTAAAGAACTTGCTAAGATATTAGAAACGCTTACTAGAGTGTATTTCATCTTTCCAAAGACTATCTTTGGGGGGGGGGGAAGCATGTTCAATTGAGAAAAATTAGTACTGATTTGGGAAATTTAAGCTGTTTGCATAAAATCCCTAATATTGGCATTTGGTGTGCCTGGGTATCTCAGTCAGTTAAGCATCTGACTCTTGATTATGGCTCAGGTCATGATCTCAGGGTTGTGAGATCGAGCCCCCCATCAGGCTCATCCACTGGTCATGGAGGCTGCCCAAGATTCTCTCTCTCCCTTTGCCCCACCTTTAAAAAAATAAAGTAAAATCACTCTAGCATTGGTTTCCAAATTATGTGTACTCCCTACCTCCCAACACAGTTATGAAATATTATATTAACAGGTTGGACTGGATTTAATTTGGACAACATACTCAACAAATAGCAAGCTGTCTTCAAGAACATGAGCAGTTTTGAGATGATATTTTTTTTTAACTTCCCAGCATTCTTCCCTTTCTTTGTTCCTTCCTCTACTCTCTTATATTACAGTGCAAGTATGGAGATCTGAGAATATTTATTAGACTTTCAATAGAATTCTCTATAAAAATGTCTAAAAATAAATAAAATATATTAGGCTTAAAGTTCAGAAGACATTGATTTATAACTTTCATAATGCTCATGTATTACACTGCCTGCTAGGTTGGAGCTGACTGGTCCAAGAGAAACACCAGACCTAAGTAAGGCCCATTACAGGATCCTGGACCTCTGGACACAAGTGACTGATCCAGGGTGGACCACTTAACCAAATCTAAGCTTTAAGATAATATCGCTGGGATTTTTCATTTTGGTGGTAGAGATCTAAGCTGTGGATCTTTAAAGACTATCTCTCTCATATACCTTACATAGAAAAAAGCTACAGGGGAGAGAGAAGACAGAAAGTCTTGACAGGATTCCTTGACAGGGTTCCAGACATACATAGTTTCACTTTTTAATTCTCTCTTCAGCAGTATAGAAGTCTTCCAATAAAATCTCAAAGTTGCCTGTGCTCATTTGAATTGAATTTCCATGATTTATACAATTCCTGAATTATACATAAATATCAAGACCAACAGAATAGTCTCTCATGGTGTCAGCAAGTTTAGTCAACATCGGCTATGAGATTAAAGAAAAAGTTGTTGATTTGCGTTAGTGTTCAAAAAGGAAATCTTGAATAAAAAAATGTGTTTTAATTTCACTTTCAAGAATAAATATCCTAGGGACACCTGGGTGGCTCAGTGGGTTAAGCCTCCGCCTTCAGCTCAGGTCATGATCTCAGGGTCTTGAGATCGAGCCCCACATCGGGCTCTCTGTTCAGCAGAGAGCCTGCTTACCCCTCTCTCTGCCTGCCTCTCTGCCTACTTGTGTTCTCTCTCTCTCTCTCTCTATCTCAAATAAATAAATAAAATCTTAAAAAAAAAAGAATAAATATCCTATTCTTTCTTCTTAGCCACTAAGCTAAATATTACCTAAGAAATAACCTTAGCTTTGAATACTGCGTACTGATCAGGCATAGTACTAAATACTGAATATAAAGCTAAGCTTCCTGAAGTTACCCCAGGGGAGAACATTCATTTATTTTCTTTCTAATTGTCGTATTTTAATTACACTCATATTAAATGGTAAAGCAAAATAATAGTAAAAGAAATCATTAAAAACAAACTATGGGGGCACCTAGGTGGCTCAGTGGTTTAAGCCTCTGCCTTCGGCTCAGGTCATGGTCTCAGGGTCCTGGGATTGAGCCCCACATCAGGCTCTCTGCTCAGCGGGGAGCCTGCTTCCCCCCTCCCCGCCCACCCCACCTGTTTGTGATCTCTTTCTGTCAAATAAATAAATAAGATCTTAAAAAAAAAAAACTATGAAGGGGAAAAAAGTAAGATTGTTTACTTAGACTTATTAATGGTTTCCTAAACTAAGGCAAACACATGTACCACCACCAACATTCCGCCACATTCTAAGCATTAAGATTTTTTAGAATTCATGTTTCATTTTTATATTTGAACAAAATCTCATTCTTAGTGTTTGACCATGACCCTGGATCTGAGAGGTTTTGGAACAGCTTAATGGGGGAAAGTGCGTGTTCAGCTTATTAACTAATCCAAAGTGGGTGTGAGTTTAAGAATGAGAAAGAATAAAGGAATAAAAAGGCAATAGAAAAGAGAGACAAAAACGATGTCTCTTCTGTAGTTGCTTGTTTTTAGTTTCCCTATGTTCCAACAGACTAAAGCTAAATAAAAAACAGATAGTAATACTATCCATGGGAACATGATGCTTATGCTATTTAAGCAACCCTGTACCTCTCGTCTGCCCCCTAAATAAAATATATTTCCTCTATCTTTTCTTATCATTATATTGTGTGATTTTTAATGAAAAAGATTTTGCTCTTCAGCTGTTAACAAAAAGAATCTTACACATGCATTTCACTCAGTCTTTCTTTGTAGGAACTCTGTATTTTCACTATTGATGAAATTTTGAAAGATGTCAGCAGCTAGAGTGAGGCTGTTCCCAAAACATATGAACAAAAATGTGGTCATCATCCTCTAAGATGAGCCCTGATGATTCCCATTCCCCTTGCATTTACACACTCATGTAATCCTCTCCCCATGAGTAGGATTTAGTGACTCATTTCTATAGAATATAGTGTTGCAGAGGCAAAAGGATTTACTTCTGGGATGAGTAACAAAACAACTTCTACTTGGATATCTCTCTTGTTCTTTTGCAGACTTGGTCTGAAGAAAGCCAGATGCCATATTGTGAGCTGCCTTCTGGAGAGGCCCAGGTGGCAGGTAACTGGCCAATTGCCAAAGAGAACTTGAGACCTGACAAGGGCCACACCTGAGTGAGCATGGAAGTGAATACTCCCTCAGTAGAATCTTGAGATGATTTGAGTGCAGCCTTGGGAGGGGCTCTAAGTCAGAGTCACCCAGACTCTGGATTCCTAATTTACGAACACTGAGATAATAAATGTTTGGTGTTTTAAGGTACTAAGATTTGATTATGTAGTAAAAGATAACTCATATAAAAAGCAATAAATTCTCCGTTTGACTATAAACCATTATGATTATCAAATTAATATTCAGTGCTGAAAAATGCAGATCCACCTAAGTAGGCTGAATAATTGCTGGTTTGAAAGGAATCAATCAAGCAAACGTATTTAAGTATCCCTATATCGATATCTCTATTTATATCTATATCATCTGAGGGGGCTGGTTGGCCATGGAAAAGGCCATCCTGTTGTGAAATAGAGTGAACAAGCTATTGCATCCTGATAGCAGTAAGTATTAACTTTATCTAATTAACTGCACTAGTTTTGAGTCTGGGTTTATCAAGCAATATTTTGTTTATGATATAGCTTATGAGCCATTCATTTAAGCTGAAATTATTGCCTCTGCTTTTTCCCAAAATATCTCATGTATTTTCATCATGATTTATAAGTGAAATTGTCATTTCACCTGCTGTGTAGTTCTGTCTACAACGGTAAATTAACCAGTTATAGGTACACTAATATTGTGGCCCATCTGACAATGGTATTTCTCACTGTGTTGATAAAATCAGGTTTCTTGGCCAGATGTTCCATCACAGCAAATTTACTAAGTCCATGAAAGCCACTCTGAAATCCTATAGGTAGGAGCCTGCTAGTCCTCTCTCCAGATGGATGTTTTTGCCTCCAATGTCTCTCTTTTAATTAAACAGATATACGGGTTTCCCACTATTACAGAAAATGATCCTCCAAATCTTCTTTTGAAGATAGCTTAATAATTTTTTAACAGCTCTATTGAGTTAATTTAATTCCATAAAAATCACCGATTTTAAGCACACAGTTCGATTTTAGAACATTTATACAGTAAGCAACTATCACCACAACACAGTTTTAAAACACTTTCAATCACTGTAAATTGCCTTGTGCTCATTTACAGTCAGTTCCCATGTCCACCTCCAGCAGCAGGGAACCACAGATCTACTTTCTGTCTCTACAGTTTGTTTTTCCTAGGATTTCAGAATAAGAGAAATAATGCAGTCTGTAATCTCTTGTGGCACGATTCTTTCACTTAGACCATGTTTTTGATGTTCATTTATGTCGTTACATGTATCAAAACATAGTTCATTCTGTTGCTGGATAATATCCATTATTTACACAAATGAACTGAAAACTCATATCCTCACAAAAACACACACATGAATGTTGTAGCTTTATACAGAATTGCCATCAAGATGTCCTTCAGGAAGTGAATGAATGAATAAACTGTGGCACATCCAGATAAGGGAGGGTTGCTCAGCTGTAAGAAGAAAGGAGCTTTCAATCTGTGAAAAAACACACAGGAACTGTAAATACATATTACTAAGTGAAAGAAACCCATCTGAAAAAAGTTATCTACCATGTGATTCTGACTATGACATTCTGGAAAAGGTAAAAATCACAGTCAATAAATAGATCAGTTTTTGCCAGGGTGGAGGTGGGGGGAGATAAACAAACAGGTGGAGAAAAGAGGATTTTTAGGGCATTGACATACTCTGTATGATATCATAATAGTGGACATATGACACACGTTTGTCCAAACCCACAGAACGTGCAACATCAGGAGTAAATCCTATGGTAACCTATGGACTTTGGGTGATTGTGATGTGTCATTGTAGGTTCATTCTTGGTAAAACAAAACAAAACAAAAACCCTAAACAAATAATAATAATAATATATATATATTTTTTTAATTCTGGTGAATGATACCGGTAGGTAATAGGAGAAGCTATGCATGCGTGGGGGCAGGAGTGTATGGGAAATTTCTGTACCTTCCTCTCAATTTTTATGGTAAACCTAGAACTGTTTTTATAAAAAATGAGTCTTAGGGTGCCTGGGTGGCATACTCAATTGAATGCCTGGTTGAGTGCCCAACTCTTGGTTTAGGCTCAGGCTGTGATCTCAGGGTTGTGAGATAGAGCCCTATGTTGGGGCTCTGTGCTTAGCTGGGGGTGTCACTGGATTCTCTCTCCCTCCCCTCTGTTCCTCCCGCTCATGCTCTCTAAATAAATAAATAAATAAATAAATAAATAAATAGGTCTTTAAAAAAAATAAAGTCTTTCTTTAAAAAAAAAAAAGTTCTTTATAGACTTTGGAATATAATTCCATCACCAGATATACATCTCAAAATATTTTCTTCCAGTCACTCTCTAGCTTTTTATGTCTTACTTTATGTTGTTTTTTGAAGAACAAACAATTTTGATAAAGTTCAATTTATCATTTTTTATTTTTTATGGGGTTTTTTGGTCACACTGGAAAATCTGTCTAATCCCTAGATTACAAGGATTCTTTTCTTTGATTTCTGATACAGTTCTCACCCAAGCCAAAATCAAGGTGTCACATGGTGATCTCTCTTTCTGTAGGCTCTAGGGTAGAATCCATTTCCTTTTTCATTCAGGTTACTGAGAGAATTTAATTCCATGTGACTGCAGAACTGAGGTCCCTGTTCCTTCTGTGGCTTTCAGGTGAGGACTGATCCCACCTTCGAGGCCACCCATATTCCTTGCTTCAACCTATCTTCCCCCATCTTCAAAACCAGTAAGGGCAGTCAAGTGCATGAGTGTACACACATGCGTGTGCACATAAACAAACACACACAGAGGGTAAAGGGCAGAGGGAGAGGGACAAGAAGACTCCATACTGAGCATGGTACCCCACATGGTGTTTGATCCCAGGACCCTGAAATCATGATCTGAGCCTGAAACCAAAAGTCAGACAATGCTCGGGGCGCCTGGGTGGCTCAGTGGGTTAAGCCGCTGCCTTCGGCTCAGGTCATGATCTCAGGGTCCTGGAATCGAGTCCCGCATCGGGCTCTCTGCTCAGCAGGGAGCCTGCTTCCCTCTCTCTCTCTGCCTGCCTCTCCATCTACTTGTGATTTCTCTCTGTCAAATAAATAAATAAAATCTTTAAAAAAAAAAAAAGTCAGACAATGCTCAACAGACTGAGCCACCCACATGCCCTCAGAAAAGGCCCACTTTTAAAGACTCATAGGAATAGATTTTAAGTTTCATAACTTTAGTTTCTACGTTACTTTAGTCTTCTAATCTTTTAGATGCTAATGTGAATGGTATTCTTACTGATTTTTAATGGTATTTCTGGATTGTATATTTCTAGTTTCATGTGTGTAGTCTGTGACCTAGTCAGATATAAAAATTTTTTGAAAGAGGGATATAATCTTTCAACAAAAATACAAACAGAAGAGATAGAATTAAAGACATTTAATTTTAATCATGAGAGGTCTATAGCAAAAATGGATTTCTCATAACATTGCAAGGAAAAAAATCTGTGTAATTTTAAAAAATTTAGTAAGGAAAGCCACAATGAAGACAAGAGATAATATTCCTAATCACATTGTGAATTTATGGCAGAGTTTGAGAGTCAGCTCCATAAAATTGTGCTCACACTGGCATCCCCTGAGACCCCTTGATCTACCTGTAAGTTAATTCACTCACTGTAATTTGTTAGACTTGGGCAGTAAAAATTACATTTAAATTTTAAATGTGCTTTATTGCTTATCCTCAAAACTTTTAAGAGACGTAGAAGGAATTTTTTCTACTTTTCCATTTTAAATACTAATAATTACGAATGAAATGTTGAGGGGCTCCTAGGTGGCAGTCAGTTAAGTATCACTCTTGATTTCAGCTTAGGTCATGATTACAGGGTCCTGAAATCAAACCCTACATGGGCAGGGATCCACACTTAGCAGGGAGTCTGCTTGGTTTTTCTCTGCCCCTGCCCCATTTCTAAAAAATAAATAAATCTTAAAGAATGAAAATGTCGGGATGCCTGGGTGGCTCAGTTGTTTAAGCAGCTGCCTTCGGCTCAGGTCATGATCCCAGCATCCTGGGATCGAGTCCCACATCTGGCTCCTTGCTCGGCAGGGAGCCTGCTTCTCCCTCTGCCTCTGCCTGCCTCTCTGTCTGCCTGTGCTCGCTCTCTCTCCCTCTCTCTCTGACAAATAAATAAATAAAATCTTAAAAAAAAAAGAATGAAAATGTCAAGTGAGACATTCTATATGAATAATATAGTGTCGGTTTCATCCTTAAACCAGTACATTACATAGTAATATTTTATATGTGAACATGATACACACACACATATATGTGTGTGTGTGTGTGTGTGTGTATGAACCTCATGTCAGGTGATCAGTTGAAAACAAGATAAATATCCCTAATGTTGTATTCCCTTGAAAAAAACAAAATCCCTTTATAGCTCTTCAATATTAGTAACTCCTCCTTCTCTGAACAACTATTTCCAAGACTTATGTTTTCAAATATTAAACTCTATTTTCAAAATTTCAAATATTAACCTCTATTCAAATTTCTATTTGATTTTGTCTAATGTGAGTCATCAAGGATCTTTCAAGTAGTGTCTTTGAAATCTCTTATTTTATGATGAGCCCCAGCATCACTATTCCCATGGATCGTTATTTTTGCCACTACTTCCTTCTCAGAAACAGACCAGTTCTCACAGACCAGTGCCAACAGACCAGTTGGCACAAGGCAAATGTTAGAGGAGTTCTTGGTATACACAGGCATAAAAGACAATCTGTTCTTTTGAGTTGTTAAGTATTGGGCTCTTTTATTGTTCAGTCCTTTACTGTGAGTGTTTAACCCTACCTTCCTGCAATGACATTCATAGAGGTGCCAATGTCTGAGTCAGTGGTGCTTTCCCCACAACAGTGTTATAATAAATAATAATGAAAAGGTATTTTCTATATTATGGTATTCTAATAATGAAACTATGCAATAAAAAACTAGCTTATTTGCATTCATAACCTCAAAAACTTCTGGAAATGATCAAAGTAAACATCTCTCCCACAATTTTAAAATATCAATGATCAAAAATATTTGCATCAATTAAATGTCTACAATATTTCTTTAACTTTCCAATAGTATACTTATTTCTATCATTCAACAAGTATTGACAGCTATTTCTCACAATAAATATTTACAAGCATAAGAAAAAACACTGACCAGAAATATAGTATTGAGTCACAGAGTTGATGATCTTTCTTAAAATAATAATTAGAATTGTTTGTATATATGAAATACGTTACTGAATTCACTTTGATATCACTCAGCCATTGTTAATCAATCTGAACTATTAATTAAACTTAATGGGCTATATTTTCCTGCCATCTACAACATGTGGTTTATAATTCCTAAAGAATTTAGATATCAGAATTGAAACTGAAAGAACAGAAAGCCAAAACAAGCAGTCTTAATTCATACAAGAATTAAATAATATATCTTATAAGATACAATCATGAGATAATGACTAAAGAAAAAAAGCCACCTCTGGCTCCATCTGCATTCATGACAGGAGACCTGCATCCCCACATTTGTCATTCACTCCCACTAACACTTCCGTTGAATTATGCAGTTGCTTACTAAAGCATTGAATGTGTCACAGCCTAAGTGGCCACCAGTCCATAAATTTCAAATTAATTAGTTTTAAATTTATCTGTATTCACTAATATACTTCTAGTCTCACTATGCAGTAGAGTATTCTTTCCCATATTAATTATATAATTCCTACAGTGTAAAATAACAGGTCTTGAGAGCTAAAGCATTTAGAGAAAGAATGAGGTATAAACTCCTAGGAATCACCTAAAAAAGCAACAATACCAGCAGTTTATTACATCTGCAAATGCACCATGATTCTGCCATTTGTGTTCAGTACTGATTACGTAGCACTCTTTCACGTTCTGGATGTATTATTATACATATTAGTGAGAGTGTTATAATAACTTTTTAAAATGTCCTTCATTTGACTATGTATGTTAACATAGTAGCTCATAACATTCAAGCTTCTTTTCCCCCCTCCTTATTGAACAATATGCTTCCCTTGCCTTAGAAGAACTCATATGCTAAAGAAAGTAGAGAACATTGATTAAGATGCGAGCCAGCAAAGCACCCATCCAGTTTTCCCTCTTACTGGAGAAGGCTGCAGTACACAATGGCTGGTGACACTTTGTTATAGAAACTGCTTGGATGGAATGGACAAGACCACCATCTTGGCAGAAAGGAGCCATTCTATACTGGTCTCTGTTCTGCAGTTTTACTTCCAATTAATGCTGAAAATTGTGGCTATACTGTAATAATTGTGTTTTTGTAAATTTGTAAAGTTAACGTGTAAATCATCCTACAGTTTAATGAAACAAACATAGAAAGGAAATAAACTAAAAAGTAATATAATAAACTACAGAATAATGCATTTATTATTACTGATTTCTCCTATTAATTAATAGTAATCGTGTTAATAATACTATTTATTTTACCAGAATTTATTTTACCCAAGGCCAAATTTAGCCCCAGCAATTCCCTGAAAAACACTAGTATTTGAATCTACACATTATACATTGGATCACGAGTTGCTTTTCTTCTTCTTCTTTTCTTTTCTTTTCTTTCTTTCTTTTTTTTTTTTTCTTTTTGGCCAACTCAACACAAGAAAGTTTTGTTTAATTTCAAGACATTTTCATCACCCCAAACAAAACCCATGTGCTTTAGCTTTTGGTCTCCATTCCCCTTTACCCCCACCCTTGGTAACCACTTACATTCTTTTTATCTATATGGGATTTGCCTATTCTGGACTTATTCCATAAGTGGAATCATGAAATACGTGGTTTTTGTGATTGGCTTCTTTCAATTAGTTTAATATTTTCAAGGTTCATCAATGTGGAAACCTGTATCAGTACTTCATTCCTTTTTTTTATTTTAAATAATATTCCATTGCACAATTACATCACATTTTATTTACCTATTCATCAGTTGATGGACATTTGAATTGCTGCATCTTTACCTATTCTGAATAATGCTGCTATGAACATTCATGCACCAGTTTTTGGGTAAATGTATGCTTTCAATTTTGTAAGTACATACTTTGGAGCAGAAATACATATGGTTAATCTCATATGTTTAACTGCCAGACTGTTTCCCAAGATGGCTGCATCATTTTACATTCTCAGCCATAATGTATGAGGGTTCTAACTGCTCTACATCTTCACCAGTACTTATTGTTATCAGTCTTTTTAGTAAGCCATCCTAGTGGGTATGAAGTGGTATTTAATTGTGATTTTAGTTTGCATTTTTCTAGTGGCTATAGCTTATATTTCTGTAATGGCTAATGATGTTGAACATCTTTCCACCTATTTTCATTTGTTTGTCTTGTTGGAAGAAATGTTTATTTTTATTCTTCACTCATCTTTAAATTGGGTTTTTGTCTTTTTATGTAGACCTGTAAGTAATTCTTTCTGGGTTCCTTTTCCTTTGTACTGAAGTATGATCTCTAGTGACTTCTTCAACCAGAATCTTTTCAACATCAGACTCCTTTTGTTCGAAAATGTCTTTTTTTTTTTTTTCACTTTTACCTTTTCTCTAGCTTCTGGTGATAGTCTGCTACCTCTGGGTTGTGGAAATACATCTGTAGGGAGGTTTCATGTTTCCTTTTGCTGGTCCCAAGAAGTTTTGGGTGTTTCCCTTTGGGATCTCTATATCCTGCAATGAGGTTAAATCAGACTCCACATTCATGCATAGCCCAATTGGGGGCTGCATTTGCCAACAGAATCCTTTTTTCTATTCCAAATATGGAAAAACAAAAACAAAATAAAACAGCTTCCTTGAGCAGAGGGCAAAATTTTTCTAAACCTTCTTTTACTAAGAGGGTCCCAGATTTGTTCAGGAGTCTCAGTTTTAGGTCCTTCTCTCCTGTGAAGGCCACATCTTGTCCCTCTCCTCCCATTAAAGTTATACTCCCTAGAGCACAGTACCACCATTTCCTACTGTTCTGCCTAGGAGTTTCCACATCATTTCTTGTGTCTTGAGATTTCCTATTATTCCTCTGGAGTTTACTTTTCTATTAGACATATCTGTATGTTGTAATATGAGAGATTCACATACTATACACATTATACATTGAATTACAGATTGCTTTTAAGAGTGATGCCTCCCATGGAGGTGATTATGATTTGTAAGTATATGGCCATGGCTGAAAAAGCAGAATACTAATGGCCTTCTAAATAACCTCTCTAAGTAAATGAAATGTCATCAATTTACAATCACCACTATTTTAAGAACCTTTCACTATATCTGTCTCTTAGTCCCTACCTCCTGAAGCACTTGCTAAAAAAGATGTACCCTATTCCTAATAGTTTCATTTCATATAGAATTAGCCCTATGGTTCATAGCTGCCACAAATTATTTAAGTTATTCTCAGGGATCCTTTCAAAAGTTTCCCTTCAAATCCTACTTGAAATCATTCTACTGCTTATCCATTTTTAAAAAATGACCTGTGAAAATGGAACAAGTCTGACACTGGTAAACACTGATAGTCATGGTAACAAGCCTTCAGTAAAATAAAATCAACAACAGAGTAGACTATCACCTGATATCAAATCTGGTATAGTCAAAGTTCTTCGAATTCTCTCTACTCTAATTTCATTTGCAGTGAAGGAGTTTATGTAAACCTTGGTGAAGAACAGATCTCAGTTGTTCCACCTAAACTCTGAACTATTTTGCTCCAATCAGGTGTATCATTAAGGTACTCTGTAGCCAGTGCAAAGATGTCAGTGAACATTCAAGGAATAACCCAGTAACTTTGGGGGCTTCGATTTTCTGGGTCTGTCATTTTGCTAACATATATTTTTAAATAGCATTCCAGAAATCAGCAAAAGAACCTAACATAGGTAAGATGTGTGTGCCCGAAACAGAGCCTGATTGATAGTAAATGCTCAGTAAATGTTATGTGAATGAAAACTCTGGGTGAACACCTTTGGAGATAAAGTGAAAAATAAGGAGCAGTGTGATAAAATAGTCAATACTTAAAACCTATTATAAAATTTAAATAAGAGTGAAAACCTATAAACAAGTGACACTAGCCACTCAGTAATTAATAATTCATGTCTGCTTTAGGTACTTACTATAGGCTCCTGCAATATAGAATTTAGAAAATTTTAGAAAATAGAGCTCAAAAGATTTAGAATTAGAACTAGGTATTTTGACGGATCCTCAGGGAAACACTCAAATCTGTCTTAAAACTCATAGATTACGGTGAAACAATTTTTCTGTCTTAAGTGAAAGATGAAAAAAATAGATTATGATCATTTTCTTTTATCAAGACTGCCAAGCAAGATCACTCTGTCCTTTCCTGTACGATTCCTGCAGATCTGCTCTGAGAGTGAATAATGAGCACATCTGCTGCTTAAGGCCCCGCGTTCATCCTCTTCCCCAGTATAAGTCCCTGAATACTGATTAGGGAGATAGGTAGGTATCCCTATGTTTCCGCACCAATTCAAAGGATTGGCATTTACCTACTGAGGTTATAATTTGATTTCACCAGAAGCTCTCTCAATCTCTGTCCCAGGTAAAATAATGAAAAACAAAGGGTCAAAACACCCCTTGCCAGAGGGCTAGCCTCATCTGTCTGATCCAGTTTTGAATCTAGGATGGTGTGATATTTGCAGAGTCCCACCTTTAAGACGAAAGATGGAAGTGATGTGGGGGGAATACTGAAATTATCTGGCACTGCATCGGATAAGGAAGAAAAGAGAATATTATATCATTGGTTTTGTTGTCTTGGAGCTCTGAAGTTTCCTTTTCACTGTTTATTAAAAGAATAGGTACACAATCTTTCAGAGACAAAGCATTTCCCACTTTGAAAGACATTGAACAAAAGAGGCTTAGGGCTTGAATGGGCAAACCTGTGCGCAGGAGCACCCTGAAGGTGAGAGGAATAAGATGAGCAAAATTCACTCTGGCAAGAAACCAACAGGCATATTTAAGAGATTCTGAATGAGCCAAGTTGGCTGGTGAAGATGACTCCTGTAACAATATAATGGGATATGAGGCATGATAAATGGAAGTTGAAACTAGGCTGCAGAGTACCTTGAAAGCTATACTACGGAGGATCCTGTAAATGTCAAGGAACCATTTAAAGTTTCTGACTCAGGAAGCAACAAGATCAAAAGGAATTTTAAAAAATTATTGTTAGGCTCTATCTAGGTGAGACGGATGGAAAACCTGAGAAAGGAGAGTCATGTTGCTGGCAAATGAAGATATCATCAGGCCACTGTAAGAATTGTGGGGAAAAGAAAAGGAAGAAGGGAATGAATGGGCAGAATGGTCTAAGTGGTAGATTTCAAAGCTGGTTAACTACCAGAAAAAAGGACTGTCAAACTAATAGGTTGTTACCTATTAAAACCAATCACAATTATCATCAGCTGCCTGAATTTTGAACCCACTGTCAAGGCCACCAAGGTCCTCACACTTAAGACACTGTAGAACAGAAAGACGAGAGACCTACCCATCATTATGCAATCCTTCTCCTGACTTTATTATTCTTGTAAAATGATACTGGCCTGGAACAAGTTACCTGTCACAGGTGTAATTTTTCAATGTGCTATCATAGATGAAAAGTCTTGTTTTTTATTTTGTTTTGTTTTGTTTTGGGGGGCTACTCTTCCATCTTCTATAACTTTTCTTTCTCCCTTCTTGGCTCAATGTCCTCTTTCTGAATTCTTAACATTAAACTGTTTACACTGGCTTTGTCAAAGACTACTCCCAGATAACATTCCTGCCTTAATTAGGCTTGTTGGGTTTTAAATGAAGAGTCCCTTAAATTACCCAAAGAAAAAGAGGCAGTGGGGAAAATATATATGAATTACAAAGGGAACTGGAATGTGCAATGGGGTCACTCCTTCATCTCTGCTTCAAGGACAGTGAGGTCTCTGCTCTTTACTGTATACCTGTTTGAATCTTACCTCTATCAAACAGCGTTTGGTAGATTCAAACTACCAAACTACCAAAGATAGAGGTAAGATTCAAACATCGTTTGGTTCCTTATTCCGTATTATTTTGTTTTTGTACCTGAACCATTATGGACATTCAGCCCTGACTTACTTCGTGCTTTTTCAGCTACATATTTTTTCTAAGATTGATTTTTTTTTTTCAAGTACAAAGTACAGAGAAATAAACAGAAAATCTAATTGGCCCAGGCTATTTTTGAGGTAGGACAGAGTTTACATGTCACTATCTGACCCAGAGTTTTTACACCATAGGTGAACCTGTAGGTTAGATATATTTAGGTCCTTCTGCTACAAAGAGATGCAAAGAGAGATGACACAGTATTGTAAAACACATCATCATTTTGTTAGACTGTATGCTGCTGTGGCAAATTTCCACGAATTTACTAGCTTAAACAATACAGGTTATTTTATAGTTCTGTATGTTGGAAGTCTGACACAGGTGTCACCAAGAAAGTCAGGGTGCCCTATGGCTCCATTCCTTTCTAGGCGCTAGGGGGTCCAGTTCTGTGCTTATTCAGGTCGTTGACTTATCCATGTTGACTACAAAACAGAGGTCCCTACTTCCTTCCCAGCTGTCAGGAGAGAACTGATTGCAGCCTGTAGAGGGCAACCACATTCAAGGTCCCTTCCCCCATCTTCAAAGCCAGTAATGGGGAGTCAAGTCTCTCTCACAGTTTGACTCTTTCCTCTTTCTGTCAAACTTCTGACCACAGCCAGAAAATTTCCATGCTTTTAAGGACTAAAGTCATTAATCTGGGCCCACCCAGATAGTCTAGTGTTATTTCCCTATCTCAAAGTCTATACACTTAATCATAACTACAAAGTCCCTTTTGTGCTTAAGGTAACATTCATAGGTTCTGAAGATTCATGTCTAGACAGCTTTAAAGTGCCGTTATTCTGCCTGCTACAACCACCTAGGTATCAAAGCCTACGAAGAGAGTTGTTTTCCTTTGAGAAAAGAAAAAAGATAGGGACAGGCAAGCTGTACAAATAGATCGAGCTCACGACAATCATTTTGCTCATGCAGCCTCCCCAGTGTAGACCTAACCCTTCCTATCCTTTAAAATTCAGCTGTAGTGCAATCTCCTTTAAAACCTTTTTAAACAACTTGAGCTCATACTATTGCATCCTTTGTCAGACTAATGTTAAATTCATGATCAATGCCATGACCATGATCAATTTCCCCACGTTATTTAAATTAATTAATTAAATCATCCATTCATTCAATAATACTTAGAGATTTTATTAAAAAAACACATAATGGTATAACGGTTATAAATATGAATATACATCATTATTGACTTCAAGGAGTTCAGGTTTTTTTTGTGATCACTTATTTTGTCTCTTTAGCAAAAATGCTAGCTTCGTGAAGGAAGAATCACACATTTGGTGCTTTAGTAGAATGTTAAACTAAGGCACGTTCATTAAATACATGAATGATCAATTACTAAAAATTAAAAAAAATTAGTCTTTAATCCCAAAGTAATATAATTAATCTTTGAATAACAACTATGGACATTTAAGCATAAACTAGTGATTTAAACTGCATTCAGAATGAGAAAACTGGCATTATTTACTATACATCATCTTATTTGGAAAGTACCTTGTCAGGTCATGATAAATTAATAAAATGATTAGAACCTTACTATTTCTTAACATCATAACTTTTTCTGTCCAGTATCAATACATTTACTCTTATCAATGGGAAGTTTCCTGTCAAAATACATCAAGAATGACTGACACTGTCTTACAGTTTTAAAGAATGAACTGAAAACTTAGAGATAAATCGAGATAAATCAATAGTGAGTCACAGGCATTTAAATATTAAAGAAAAAATATTTAATACACAAAGCCGATATTTAATTAAAGCTTGTAAAAGCCAAATTCCCCTATTTTTCAGATTAACAACACTTTCTTTAATCTGTGGTTCATCAAAATACAATTGGAGACATTACACTGAGTTCAAGAGTGAGGCTTAAATTTGTTATTGAAGAACTAAAGTTGCTTCAATACAGGTAGTTAAACTGATTTGACCAAAACCCTCAGCTTGACGCATATTTTACAGTGACCAACTATATATAAATGCATAAAACAAAAACAAAACTTTCACAAGATGTTTACTCTTTATGACATGCCTACATACTCTGCTATTTTCTTTACTCAGTTCTATTGCACTCTTTCAAAAATGCAGTATTTAACCTAAAAAACTGATTTCATCACCCATCACCAATAGGTTGGAAAACTACTATTTCAGAATGTTCTACACAATTCGGCTAAGAACTTAAAAACATGTTTTTCTCTATATTAATTTAAAAATCTATAAAATAGAACTCATGGTAATTATTTTACAAAAAATGATAGGGCAATTTGTTAAATTGTACTTAAATGCATTATCTTTCATTATAAAAATAGTTATAAAAGCCAATAAATTATAGTTCTGTTTACTTTTTATTTACAGAAATGCTCAAGAAGCCGATTCGGACTTTGTTCAATATTTATTATTTGGTGTCAGCAGAGAAGGAAACTATAAACATTTGCTAAACAAGCTGAAAGACCGGCTGCTTTCAGTTTAGATTTGTAAATACTCTTAGCTCATAAGTAAACTGGAAATGTTATTTTGAGTCTCCAGTGTGAATCAGAACAAACATTCTTATGCATATAAAAGCCACAATAAAAAAAAGTGCAGTATATTTTTCCACTAGTGAAAGAACACAGTTGCCAGAATGAAATGTTAAATCAGAAAACCAGGCTTGAAACACTGAAATTAATAACATCTACAAATAGAAACCTTATCAAAAGTTTCTGATCTGGAACCATGACTCCCCCAGTCACTGATGTCATGCAAATTTCTATCAACAGAGAAGAGCTGACTTGATTGCCATGAAAATGTTCTAAGTATGTTAATGATGAAGTAGAATTCTTTTAAAAAAAAAGCTTTGAGTTCAATAACTGATGAGAAAACTTCCTGTTGAGTGGTTTTTTTTTTTTTAAGATTTTATTCATTTATTTGACAGACAAAGATCACAAACAGGCAGAGAGGCAGGCAGAAGAGAGAGGAAGGGAAGCAGGCTCCCAGCCAAGCAGAGAGCCCGATTCAGGACTCGATTCCAGGACCCCTGGACCATGACCTGAGCAGAAAGCAGAGGCTTTAACCCACTGAGCCACCCAGGCGCCCCCCTGTTGAGTGTTTTATTATGTGAGGTCTATTTAGCTAGGCAAGTAATTTATAAACATATGAATTTTATTTTTTAAACTGACAAAAGACTGAATTGATACAAGGAACATCAAAAAAGCAATCTATACATCTTTTGTGTGTGTGTGTGTGAGGGTACATAGGCTTCGGTATATTATTTCCTCTGCTTTTGCAAGTGTTAGAAATTTTCTTTAATAAAATTTTTTTTAATCTATGTATCTAAAAATCACTAAGATGGTTATTTTAATGCCATGTCATAACTAAAGCAATATGCCATGTTAAAAAATGAAACTTTCAGGGGTGCCTGGGTGGCTCAATGGGTTAAGCCTCTGCCTTTGGTTCAGGTTATGATCTCAAGGTCCTGGGATGGAGCCCCGCATGGAGCTCTCTGCTCAGCAGGGAGCCCACTCCCTCCTCTCTCTCTGCCTGCCTCTCTGTCTACCTGTGATCTCTATCAAATAAATAAATAAAAACATTTTTAAAAAAATGAAATTTTCAAGTGTCATATGCCTAGAAAATTAATAAAAGACAGGTAGAGTTAATGAAAACAAGCCCAAACATTTTGAACTAATATTGTAGAACCATATTTTCAGGTTTCAAGATAGTATATAGAGAAAACAGAATTTTTATTTTCTATTGATCAATATATGGTACATGAAAGCTAATGTGACTCAGGATTTTTCTGAAGGAACTTATAACAATCAGATATTTATTAAAGACTTTGACTTAAAAATCTATTCAAAATTGGGGGTACCTGGGTGGCTCAGTGGGTTAAAGCCTCTCCTTTCGGCTCAGGGATCTCAGGGTCCTGGGATCAAGCCCCAAGTTGGGCTCTCCGCTCAGCAGGGAGCCTGCTTTCCCCTTTCTCTCTGCCTGCCTCTCTGCCTACTTGTGATCTCTCTGTCAAATAAATAAATAAAATCTTTAAAAACAAAAATAACAACATCTATTCAAAATTTAATTCTATCTGAATAAAATTCAGAAATCAATCCAGAACTAAGTAATACGTAACAGTAACAAATGAATCTTCTGAAAGAAATGTTCACTTACACAAAAATTAGTGGGACTGATCATATTTAAATGTAAGTGAAGTATCTAAAGGCAGCACAAACAGTTAAATAATCAATATATGAATGAAAGAAATTTCCAATCCCAAAATTGCCATCTGCTCTATATTAAAATGCTTATCATACCCCCAAATTATGAAATTACCTAAATAGATAGGAAAAGAAATATCATAAAATTGAATTAATGGCAATTTAGTTTACTCGAAGAAATTCAGGATTGTTAGGGCTTTTAATCAACGCAGAGAGGAGGAAAACTCACATAATTTTTAGGTAACTGTTTCTATGATCCTAACAAATGAGCAGTGTAAGTCCTGAGCTCACTCTCTGCATGTTACTATTTTCCTGGTTGGTCACTGTAATGGGCTGTATAGGAGGATGGCCACCAACAAACTTTCCCCTTTTACGCATACTGTTTCAAAAATTGAGAGATGCAATCAATTTCTCCACCCCTTTCATCTGAGCCGACTTTATGGGTTGCTCTAATCAACACCAGGAGGCTGATATTATACATGAAGTGACACTCCTGGAGCTCAGATTCAAGGCCTTACTAAGATCGGCAGCCTCCACTTCTCTCTCAGAACCCTGAGACCGCCATGCTGTGAAATACAAAGGTAACCATCTGGGCAGGTCACATGGAGGAGAATTAAGGGTCTCCAGCTGCAAGCCCCGCCCAACTATCAGTTGGATGTAGCTTCACGAATAACCACATCTGAGACAGCAGAGGTGGAGTCAACACACAGACACATGAGAGAAGAGAACTGCTACAGTATTCAGCCACTCAGTTCCAGGATGATTTGCCATGCAGGAATTTGTTATGCAGGAATGGGTAACTGAGAGTATCAGTATACTTTCCTCCTATGGCCTTAACTTTACTTCAGGAAATATCTAACTTCAAACACAATATAGCTACCAGACTAGGAAACCCAGACTGAACATAGTAAAATAAACTAAAGTGCGTAAAAGGTATGTGATGCAATCCAAAACAATTCCTCCCCATCTCCAGCCTTTTCAAGGAATGCACTAAGCCAGATCTCTCTGCCCAATCTGATTACTGACCTGCAACATCAAAGGCTTCACTCTAGGGGTCCTAACACAGAAGGTGGTGCATGTGTTCGCATATCATACACCCAGACTTCTGAAATATGTGGCATGTTATCTTAGGCACTGTTTCATATTAATGCTTTCCTATTTTGGGTCCTGGCTATACAGAATCATCAATATGACAATTAAAAGTGGCATGAAAAGGACTAATGGTGGTCTGATCATTTTTTTTTTTTAAATTAAGCATATATCAAAGCATAAGCAGCAAAAAACATTTTTTTGAAAAAAAATTATTTCTTAATATCTGAATGACTATGACTTAATATCTGAATGACTATTCTGATCTCAAATTTAATGCTGACGGAGTATCCCTGTTCAAGTCGCTTAACTTCTTTATGCCTTATTTTACTGAACAATTAGAATGATAATACCTGTCCTGACATACATCACGGGAAATTTGTTCAAATAAATGAGATAATATATATGAAGGCACTTTTGAAGACTACCCAAGAGGGTAGTTAATGACACATGAGAAAAATGTAAGGCGTAGAATACAGGAGTTGGAGAGGAATTTAGAGGTCAGGCTATGCAACATCGCTTCGGCATTATCATTCACCTTGTGCTTGACCTACATTGTAAAGGCAGGTCATTTCGTTTTCAGACAGCTCTAATTGTTAGTAATGAGCTTAAATAATCTGTGTCCTTGTCACTTCCGCCCTTTGGCCTTATTTCTTTCCTCCAGAGCACCACAGAACATTTCTATTCCATCCCTGATTCAGTTCAGTCCAAAAGCATATTGTCAGGAAGTGAACTAAGACATGGGCTACAGATATGAACAATATGTTAGTAAGACAAGGTCTGGTGCTCCGATGTCCCTCGCAGCCTAGTGGAGACAGACACATGACAATAAATTAATGTCTCTCAATGTGGTAAGAGCTGAATGAAACTATAAGGATGGGGCAGACACACAGAAAACACAAACGAGGCAGTGGTCTACCCACCTGGGCGTATCAGGCAAGGCTGCAGAGAGACGGCAGATCTGGGAATAAGTTTGTGTGGAAATATTAAAAAGTGAATTTGAAAGATAAATAGTAAGAATAAATTCAATTATCTGCTAACATGCTCCCATTATCACCTCTGCAAGAATTCTTAAACAATCTTTGCACGAACATCATGGTAACGTAATTTACAGATCGACTCATAATCCAGTCAAACTCATATCAATTTTTCTAAATGTTACAAATCTGAAGAAGAATGAGGAGCAGGAACAGAAACAATAAACCAATTCCTGGACACAATTTTTTTTTAAAGATTTTATTTATTTATTTGACAGACAGAGATCACAAGTAGACAGAGAGGCATACAGAGAGAGAGAGGAAGGGAAGCAGGCTCCCAGCTAAGCAGAGAGCCCGATGCGGGGCTCGATCCTAGGATCCTGGGATCATGACCTGAGCCAAAGGCAGAGGCTTTAACCCACTGAGCCACCCAGGCGCCCCCTGGACACAAATTTTGTAACAGAATGTCTTCTGTTGAGATAACCCAATACTGCAATTGCTTTATTGGGTGGTAAGGTCAAGAGGAGGAGACGGTGGGCGCCTGGGTGGCTCAGTGGGTTAAGCCGCTGCCTTCGGCTCAGGTCATGATCTCAGGGTCCTGGGATCGAGTCCCGCATCGGGCTCTCTGCTCTGCAGGGAGCCTGCTTCCTCCTCTCTCTCTCTCTCTGCCTGCCTCTCTGGCTACTTGTAATCTCTCTCTGTCAAATAAATAAATAAAATCTTTAAAAAACAAAAAAAAAGAGGAGGAGACGGGCAGAAGAAACTAGCACTTGCGTATAACTTGTCTATCTTTCCATTAAGGCTTTTAAAGACTGGCTTTGCTATCTTTTCTGTAGGGCTCTATCTACATGTAAAATGTGGTATTTATGTTTTTAAACACTGACTCCAATCAAATAAAACTAACTGAATTCAGCTTTTTTGTTTTTCATCAGGAATGTTACTTATGCCACTCATTTCTATGATATCTTAAACCCTGAAAAGACTATCCATTTTCTACATGCCCACCCGAAGCATCATTGATTTAAAAAATAGGCTGAAGAGGGTCCTAAGCAAATCCTGTCATCACAATCCTCCACCTTCTTGAAAATCTGGCAACTGATAACTCTGTGCCAGAGGCTACCTCGGTTCCCACCCTCCAGGGACCAAATAAACTGATGATTCTCAAATTGATGTCCATAGTCACTAGTTCAGCTCTAAGTTCCAGAACAACGTGTCTATTACCTTCCAGAATTTTCCCATAGATCCGCAACAAGGACTCTCAACTCAGTGTTCCAAAACACCTTGCTATTTCCATTTATCCTCTAAACCTGCCTTTCCCCTTTTATTATTTGACTTACTTAAAGGCAGCCTCATCCTAATTGTTATCATCTCGAAATGATGATTAATTAAAACTTTTTGGTCACAAAATAACTTGGTCCCCAAATAATAAATGAGTTTAAAATACCCACAGTCCCATGTCCTTAACAAACAACTCTTCCTATTTTAAACCTTTACTGGGAAAACCAAACCTATGCATATTCAGGAAATGTACCTATCCAACTAGGAGAGCTTAGGGAATCAGACAGAGGAAACATGCTTTGGGCATGAGGTCAGTCTACTGCTTACTATCCTGGACTCACTCCTAGCCAACCAACAACTGATCACAATCCGGGCATGACGTAATTTCTGACCTAGTATTCGAAGACATACGTTAGTATCACCATGATGATGAAGATGATAATTTATAACACCTAAAGATCTGCCTGCTATGAACGTTTAGGATTTAATGGCTGCACTTGGCATTTTGCAATACCATTAAATAATTAAGTAGGTCTTTGTTTCTTCCAAGTGTCACTGCTTTAAGTATGACCCTTCAACTCTAGGTATAGCTTTTGGTAATTGGAATTTAAGTAGGCAAAAACAATGAAATCCTGCATAAATTTTCCTCTATAATTCTAAGATTCAATAATCCATGACCTAATGTTCCATAAAGGAATTCAGGCTGTAAGTAGGGTTCCACCAACTACCTGAATGCTTTCCAATTACCTTTCTGGGCCACATTGTTCATAAAATCTTTCTCTAAGCACATTTTCTTTATTTTATCAAGAATAATGTTCTTTGTTAAAAAAAAAATCTTTTAAAACAAATCTGTCCTTTCTAGGGCACATGGGGGACTCAGTTAGTTAAGCAGCCAGTTCCTGATTTCAGCGCAGGTCATGGTTTCTGGGTCCTAGGGTTGAGCCTAGAGTCAAGCTCGGTGTTCAGCGTGGAGTCAGCTTGAGGATTCTCTCCCTCTCTCTCTCAATCTTTTTTTTTTTTTCTCTCTCTCTTCCTCTGCCTCTCTCCCTCAAATACATAAATCTTTTTTTTTTAATCTGTACTTTCCATTTATATTCAGAAGCAAAAACTATTTCATAAACACCTATTGTGTTCAGATAGTATCTTACTTAAACCTCCAAAGAATGCTATAAAGTAGATATTGTTAGATAGGTACCAAAGAGAGTAGGTAAGGTTATGGCTCAAGGGAGAGAGCCAGGTCCAATTCCTAGGCTTGCATCCTATCCACTGGATAAATTACTTAACCTCTTTGTACTTTAGTTTCCTAATTTAGAAAAAGTAGGGTGATTGTGATGATACCTACCCTCCAGAATCATCTGAGAATTAATTAACTATTCATTTAAACCCCTAGAATAAGAAAAGAGAACTGAGACACAAGGAGGTTAAGTCACTTGTTGGAAGTTTTACAGTGAATATGCAGCATTCCCGTTTCAGATAAATTTCTCTTACCCAAGTCCAGTTCATCGTCTCTACTGTGGCAACATGAAGATCCTATTTTTTTTTTAAATAGATGTAGACAAGATGGGACATCAAGTAGAGCCAAGATTACTCTAAAGATTCTCAGGACAGCAAGCATGACCTTCAGAAATGGTTTCATGTTAGAGAATGTCCTTTAATATGAGTCACTCCCACTTATAACACAGAAGCACATTCCCTGCTCTAAGAATTAAGAATACACTTGACTTGGGGCATCTGGGTGGCTCAGTGGGTTAAGCCTCTGTCTTCATCTCAGGTCATGATCTCAGGGTCCTGGTATTGAGCTCTGATCAGCAGGGAGTCTGCTCCTGTCCCACCTTTCTCCTACTTGTGACCTCTCTGTCTGTGTCAAATAACTACATAAAATCTCTATTAAAAAAAAATTACACTTGACTTAATGAAAACTGTTACATGTCAAAACAAGGGTTTCTGCTGGCAAATAAAAAGTATTTTTCAGAAATCAGAAATGTTCCTCTCTATGGAAGAACATATGTTCAGAGAAAAAAAAAAACTTCATGTACTTTTGCACATAACTCGTCTTGTCTAGAACATCCAAGGATATTGTATTAATGCTAAAAACTAGGACAGAAAATGTGGCATCCTGAAACAGCTGACAGATGTTGGCAAACAAGCCAACACGTATTACCCTTCTCAACCTCAGAGATAATTATACCCTTCGCCAGTAAGTAATCAGACATACCCTTTGCAGCTCTGGCCTTTGGTGGACCTGTGTAATTGTGGCAAATTGCTTCTTTTGCCATGACACTAGGTTTTTCATGATATTTAATGGGTGTCTTTCAAAATATTTTTAAATGAAACCTTACTCCTGATGATAATAATTTTGTTAAGTGGTATCCTTATTTATGCTCCTGGTTATAAAAGGGGGAAAATCTTCTCATTTAGTCTGCAGTGAAATTATATGCAATACAATAGTCCTCCTTTTCTACAGGGCATATGTTCCAAGACCCCCAGTGGATACCTAAAACCACAAGTAGTACCAAATCCTATATGTATTACGTTTTTCCTATATGCACATAAGATAAAGTTTAACTTATAAACTAGGTACAGTATGAGATTAGCAAAAATAAAACAGTTAAAATGATATAATACAAGTTATATGAATGTGGTCTCTCCTTCTCAAAATACCTTCTCATACTGGGCTTACCCTTTTTCTTGCAATGATGTGAGATGACAGAACACCTATGTGTGAGATGAAGTGAGGTGAATCGTGTAGATGTGACTTGAGTTAGGCTGATACTAAGGACCAACAGCTTCCAGACTGCTGTTGAGTAAGGATAACTGAAACTACGGAAAGTGACACCATGGGTAGGAGGGAACTAATGCAGCTGATTCATTCTTCCGTTTCCACAAAATTAGTTTTGAGAAATCTTTTTTTATACTCAAGATATAAATTTTATTTTATTTCAAGTTTTTATTTGGTTTTGAAAAACGTTAATGGGATTTTTAAAAAGAACTCTACATACATGCATTTAGGCACATGCAGAGCCATTTCAAATGTGCAGTTGTACTCATATTATTACTTCACTTTCCACAAGTATTTTCTTGAGTGTCTACTATTAGGCAATATTCTATAGATAGAAACATAAATAAGGCAAAATTTCTCTATTAAAAAGTGTAGGTGAGGGGCATCTGGGTGGCTCAGTGGGTTGAGGCCTCTGCCTTCAGCTTAGGTCGTGGTCCCAGGGTCCTGGGATCAGGCCCTGCTCGGCCTTCTTCCTCCTCTCTCTCTCTCTCTCTGCCTGCCTCTCCACCTGCTTATGATCTCTGTCTGTCAAATGAATAAGTAAAATCTTAAAAAAAAAAAAAAAAGTATAGGTGAGAGGCACCTGGGTGGTTCAGTAGGTTGAATGTCAGAGTCTTGATTTCAGGTCGGATCACGATCTCAGTGTGGTGGGACTGAGTCCTACATAGTTGAGCTCTGAGGAGTCCGCTAGAGATTCTCTCTCTGCTTCTCCCTCCACTGGCATGCACACACCCATACTCTATCTTTCTTTATCTCTCTCTCTTTCTACGAAAATAATAATAATAATAATAATAATAAATCTTAAAAAAAAGTTTAGGGGATTAAAAAACTTAGTCAAACCCCTAAGTCAGGATTTGAAAGGCCTCTACCCACTAGTCCTAATAGAACTTGCCAGAATAACTTGCACTGACCTCTACCAATGACCTGAAGCATTAGCTAAACCTAGCTTCTTTCCAATTTTCAAATATATCCTGAAGTTACACATTCCCATATATTTTTTTCTGGAAGTTTTTCGTATGTTTCTTCCACTGCTGTCTACCTAAAGTCAACATATCTTCCAACATTATCTCAAATTATTCTTCTTATGATCGCCACCAACCAGAAATATTCTCTTTTTCCAGCATTTCAGATCACTTGTATATGACATTCCAGACTTCGCACTAGTAATCTGGGTCTGGAAACTCACATATTACAGGAGAAACTGTGTAAAGGTGGGGTCTGTGTCTAGATTTTTTTGTCCTATACACTCTGGTGGAGTACCTTACACATCTGTTAAGTATCTTTAAATTAAATTAAAAGATAATTCAGACTTTCAGCTTTAAGCACTTATCATTTTGTGATATAAAATTGATGTGGTTGAACTTTTTCATTTCATTTAACACACACAAATACACACACGTACAAACACATGCACACGTACACACACACACACATATACACACACACTCTTCAGAATTCCTATAGTACTGATATTCTAGAATTCAGGATACATTTTCAAACGCCAAAGGCAGTTGGAGCCCCCAAGAAGGGTATTAAGGCTAGATCCAGATAAAGCAGAATTTATGCATCTCTCCCCCTGCATATATCCCAGTGTCAAAGGCACAAAGGCTTCATTGGTCATAGGCCTGAAGACCACATGAACTTCTCTAAAACAGCTAACTGAGATTATGTGAGTCAGCATTCTCTAAAAAAACAGAGGCAATATATACATATGACTTAACATATATATTCTGCCTTGTTGTTCTGTTGGGGTCCCCCTCAATAGATTGGATGATGCTTATTCACATCTGGGAGAGCATTCTGCTTAATTTGGTTCACTAATTCAAATGCTAATTTTTCCAGGAACACTTTCACAGACACACCCAGAAATAACGTTCTACCAGCTATCTGGGTACCCTTTAGCCCAGTCAAGCTGGAACATAAAATTAAATTTGGTCACATCATGGGAACCAAATTTCAGCTTTCCATTGTTTCCACCTGTACTTTTCTGTTTACACCTTTTTAGGGCAGACTAGACAAACATTAGAAGTGTCTGAGTAGGAAAGGTACTCATAATTTGAGCAAGCATATCCAATATTATGAACTAATATTTTATCTTTAAAGTAAAAAAAAATAGTTCCTTGCTTTCAAAATATAATCAACAGAAGATGAAATCAACTTAGCTTAGTTGATACTAAAAAGATAAATAATTTTCAACAAAGGTAAAACAACCCTGGTCCACTGGAAACAGCAGAATCTCTGAAAACTTTGGAATTTTATGTGGGTTAGAAGGTAGCATAGGTTGCAAGCAAAGTAACCAATTGTTCCAGTTTCTCTAGAACTATGGATGTCCCCAAGATGCGAGAATTGCAGTGCTAACACCAGTGAAGACTCAAACAAATTGGAACAGGTTTTTCATCCTTGTTACAAAAGAATGAGCAATGATATTTTCATCCATTCATGGATATTAATTCCCCAAAAGATAAGGTGGATTGGCTGAAGTGGACAGACAATGGCGCGCTGCACCTTGGACTAGGGAGTTGGCACTAGGAAAAAATGGAATCATAAAAAAAAAAAAAATTTAAAAACCCCAAACCAGAGAAATGTTTGTCTGTATAAATGATGGAAGAAATGCTGCTTTTTAAATTATCTGGGTATAAATTCTACTTTATCTAGCCAGACAGTGGGTAAAAGATTTGCTAATTCAAGAGAACTATAATAAGCATGCAAAGACAAGATCCAGAAAGTATGGCGAAGACTTTATACATAAACAACTTTTCAATTTAAGATCTAAAACAAGTATGATAACAACACCTAAGGGGGCTCAATGACAGAACACCCAAAATCTATCTTTCCCAATCAATTACTTTTTAAATACCAGACGTAGAAATGTCTCTTTCCATTCAACAGTAAATAAAATAATATGAGGCTAAACAGACACACACACATACACACACATTTAAGGGTAGTAATACTAGTTGAGAGGTAAGTATATGTCAAATAAAAAGGACAGGAGATTAGGAGGGAAGTTTAATTAAAAACAAGTAAAACAGTAAAAATGGGAACCAGAATGAAGCAAAAACAACAGGATATTTATGCAGGAAACTAAATCTGTAGCATAAATGATAAACTTGAGAGGATTCTCCAAGAATGCAGGAGAAATATAGATATATAAAAGAAAATGAAAAATAAGACACTGATATTCTTAAAGAAAAGACCAAACACATTACACAGATATAACATACAAAAACAAAATAATTCAGTTCAAATTTTGAGTTTGAAAATTGAAAGGATTATTTATTTCAACATAACTGAATCAATAGCATACTGTAGAGATTGATTTTTTTTTCTCCAAGGGAAAAGGGGGGGGAAATCCAGATAGACAAAAGCAGGTCATATACAACAGAAATCATATTTGCCCAGACTTCTATTCTTAACCACTGAATTGTACAAATCATTCAAGCAATGTCTACAGAAACAGTAGCTGTTCATGAGTCAAATATAGCCATTTCCTTAACCATCTCTGCTTAAAAAAAAAGAAAAAAAAAGTTGGAATATGAATGCTTTCAGAATTAGTCTGTGCTTGCCAGAAACTTCTATTTTATATCAGACACCTTCATGATTTACCTTTCTTTCTTTGTTTCAAAATCTTATTTAAATTCCAGTTGGTTAACACACAGTGTAATATTAGTTTCAGGAGTAGTATTTAGTGATTCATCACTTACATGTAATACCCAGTGCTCATCACTAGTGCTCTCCTTAATGATCATCAGACATTTAGCCCACCCCCCACCCATCACCGCTTCAGTAACCCTCAGTTTGTTCTCAATAGTTAAAAGGGTCTTTTATGGTTTGATTGCACTACTAGGTATTTACTGAAAGGATATAAAAACACTGATTTGAACGACAAATGCACTCTGATGTTTACAGCAGCACTATCAACAATAGATAAATTATAAAAAGAGCCCAAGTGACTCTCAACTGAGGAATAGATAAAGAAGGTGTGTGGGGAGTGGTGTGTGTGTGTGTGTGTGTGTGTGTGTGTGTGTGCACATATATCTGTAATATACATATATCATGAAATATCACTCAGCCATCAAAAAGAATGAAATCTTGCCATTTCCACGATGCGGATGGAGCTAGAGACTATTATGCTAATCAAAACAAGTCATTCAGAGAAAGACAAATACCATATGATTTCAATCATAAGTGGAATTTAAGAAACAAAATAGACAAACATAGGAGAAGAGGGAAAAAGCAATTTACATTTCTGACTTTGATCCTGTAGACTTTTGTGAGTTTTCTTTAACCTGGGGTCTACAGAGGCTTTGCAGCTAGTTAATATTGTGATCCATGTCTGAAGAAAAAGCACTTTTTTCTGATGGAACACTTTCCTGGCATTCTTAAAAATGAGCACCATCTGTCTAGAATTAAAATAAATAACAATAATAGGCAAGTCATGGTTTATTAACAGTGTGTTTAGAGTATGTGGAACACAGTAAAATGTAAAGGTTTTTCTCAATGTTTGTATGGTGCATCACAAAATAAAATTGAGAAAATTTGTGACTCACAGAAAAGAAGATGGGAGTTAATTTTGTACAATGAGATATCAACAAAATCTGTGAAATAGGGAAAGGCATAGGAAAAGAGTGCTAATTCCCTCATTTTGTATAAAAAGGGTTAATATAATTTCCTTATTAACATTAATAAACACAGATTCAAGTATTCTTTCTTACAAAAGTAAAATAGAATTGGAGAATCTGCAGAAGATCAATCTCTTCAAATCTTCCCTCCAAATCATCAGACAAAAAAATAATAGGAATGAAAATAAATTCCACATATCCAAAGAAGGAAAGAAATGCATTAACAAACAGCAAACTAAACAGAAAGCAGAAAACAAAAGAGTAAATTTGGGGTGCCTGGGTGGCTCAGTCAGTTAAGCAGCTGCCTTCGGCTCAGGTCCCGATCCCAGGGTACTGGGATCAAGTCCCACATCCGGCTCCCTGCTTAGGAAGAAGCCTGCTTTTTCCCTCTCTGCCAGCTGTTCTGCCTACTTGTGCTCTCTCTCTCTGTCAAATAAATAAATAAATAATTTTTTTAAAAAAAGAAAAGAATAAATGTAAGAGTCTATTAGCTGTAATAGCAAAAGTAGATAGATTGATGCCCTTATAAAACAAAGATTTGCAGACTGAGAATAAAATCAACTATATATAATCCCCGCAACCCAAACTACTTGAAATAAAACATAACAAAAGGGGAAAATTTAAATATATATTAAAGAACAAATACATTAATTTCAGTCAAATTGGAATTTTTTAAAATAATAATGCTATTTATTGTTTAGTATCAGTCCCTCTAACTAAACTCTAGTTTCCAAAAGGAGAGAAAAGTGTCCTTTTTTTTCCTTCTTCTTTCTTTCTTTCTTTCTTTCTTTCTTTCTTTCTTTTTTTTTTTTTTTTTTGAGTACAATTTAATTCTCAGACCTAAAACACAGTGGGAGCTCATTAAATACTGAACAGATGAGGGAATGGATGAATGAAAGGCAGAGTGAGCCGATGCATGAAGCCCTGCCTGGTTCCAGTCTTAAAGAATTCTTCCCTCACTTGTTCTGTATCCTATACTCTGCTTCCTTTTGTAGACCTTTTCCATAACACTTTCACCAGATTCCCATAGTAGCCTTTTTTTTTTTTTTTTGTTCTTTCCCACTAGTCTATAAACATCTTGAAAGCAGGGAGCATATTTCATATATTTCCAGCCTTCGTCTTCATTAAATGAACTTCCTTATTATCTGGGTATAGCTTCCCACTCACCACAGGGAGGTTCTACAGCTTACAGGAATGAGAGTTATGAATAAATGCAGTATAAAATATGATGAATGTTACCAGAAATGAATGGCTAACTTATACAACACAATATGCCAAGTGTTGCACAGTATGCTATGCTGAGGGCTTTGTATGTATCAACTCATTTCCTCAATTCCAAGATCTTCAGGCTGAAGATACTCTCTATAATTCCCATTTTACAGAAGAGGCAATTAAAACATAGAGAGCTAAAATGACTTGCCTAAAGCCACACAACTAATAAAATCCAGAGCCTAGATACCAATCCAGGGATTCTTGAGTATTAGCTCTTAATAACCATGCTGAACTTCTACGAGGTGACTATAATTCAAAAGTGAGATTAAGAAGGTAATTTCACTCTGGTAAGAATTAACATATTTTTTTACCAGGAGACTTTTACTGTTTAACATTAAAAGAAAATTACCACCAAAATTCAATATAAATAAAGTAGCATTTTAAATCTGTTTCTGTATCCCCATGCAGTATCGTCACAAAAACAGTCAGGCTATTGTTATTTGATCTGAGAGAAGCTCTTCTCCAATTCCAGTCTGAGTCGCATTCCAGAACCTCAATGATTCAAACTCTTCATTTTGTTAGTGTCTGTTTACTTTTCCCCCTGCTTTATTGATATTATACAATCAGCATATACACTGAATAAATTTAAGAGGTAGAAGGTGTAGAAAGTGATGATTTGATACATGTATATAAAGCTACTTAAGACAACCATCACCCTTCCTAGCTATCTTGTTTGTGTGTGTGTGTGTGTGTGTGTGTGTGTGGTAAGAGCATTTAGTATCCACTCTGTTAACAACTTTCAAGTATATCATACGGTGCTGTTAATTATGGCCACCCTGCCATACACTGGATCCCCATCTTATAACTAGAAATTTGTACCTTTGGGCCAACATCTCCCCATTTCCACCCTTCTCCCCCAACCTCTGGTAACAGCCAATCTATTCTGTTTCTATGAGTTCATTTCTTTTAGATTCTAAATATAAATGAGATCAGAAGGTATTTGTCTTTCCCTGTCTTATTTTATTTAACGTGATGGTCTCAAGGTTCATCCGTGTTGCTACAAATAGAAAGATCCCCTTCTTTCTCATGGCTGAACAACAGTCCTGTGTATGTGTGTTTGTGTGTGTGTGTGCAGGCAAGTGCAAGGCGTGTGTGTGGTGTGAGATATCACATTTCGTTTATCTATTCATCTATAGATGGACACTTTGGTAGTTTCTGTATCTTGGTTAATGCGAAAATTGCTGTAATGAACTCAAAGGTACAGATATTTCTTCGAGATTATGATTACATTTTCCTTAGATATGTACCCAGAAGTGGGGTTGCTGGATCAGATGGTAGTTCTACTTTTAAGTTTTTGAAGAAAACTCATTTTCCATAGTGACTTGACCAATTTATATTCCCATCAACAAAGCACAAAGGCAAACCAATCATTTAAATGTTACGTGCTTCAGTTTTCACCATTCTGTAAAGAGAGTATCTTTCCCATTTCCATTCTTACAGGAGTATGACGAAATAAAAAGGCACACTATGTAAAAATGACTTGTAAATATTACTTAGAGCTTCCTTTTCTGCCATACTGCATACAGGAAACACTCTACCAGCATTACTTCTTTTAGAAGTTTAAGAAAGTATTTAATATTGGAGAATCAGGAGCAAATAGCTTTGCAAAAAAAAGAGTACAAAAATCACCTCGCATGTTGAAACCCGAGTAGAAGTTGAAGAGGGAGATACTGTTCCTAAGTACGACTTTAAAATGGTTACTTCCTAATATACCAAGGTAAGGCGCGAAAATTGGGCTGCTTGGCACTATATTTTCTATTCATTTCACCCTATTTTGCCTTTAACTTGTTGATAAATATATCAGAAAGTACATGACCAACCCTGTTTGAAAAATCACACTTTACAGTAACTAAGGAAAATCAGAATCGACTATAGTATTAAACCTTGTATGTGCTTTTTAAAGCAATTCAACAGTATTGTTTCCACTGCTTTTAAGCAAAATCCATATAATCCTATATTTATATTTTGCAAATTTCTATAATTAATAAACTAAGTTTTGTCCATAACAAAAACAAATGACCATTATTTCTATAGGCTAATAGAAGAAAAGTCAACTAAAAATGGAACATTATATTATCACACTACATCTGAATGTAAATTGAACAGAATATGTATGAAATATAAAGGCAAGACACACCTAAAGTTCTGCTTTGTACCACTGCTCAGTTGGCTTATCTGGATTTGGAGTTCAAAAACATTTTTTTTTTAAGGTTTTGTTTATTTATTTGACAGAGATCACAAGTAGGCAGAGAGGCAAGCAGAGAGAGAGGAAGAGAAGTAGGCTCCCTGCTGAACAGAGAGCCCAATGTGGGACTCAATCCCAGGACCCTGGGATCATGACCTGAGCTGAAGGCAAAGGCTTTAACCCGCTGAGCCACCCAGGTGCCCCAACAATTTTTTTTAATTCCATACCAAGATGTTAGCTGCCATTTGACTATCATGTTAAAACTTCTGAATGCTAAGAAGCTGTGTCTCTAAAAATGAAAAATAGTATATGGAGGTAAACTGATTTTCAATTTCCTTTCTGTATAATCTTACCTGTTAAATGAAGTAAGATGTTGGACTTTATAATAAGCCAACCTAAAATAAGAATAAAATTTAAAATGCTGTACTAATATTTTTGTAAATTTTTGGACTACCTTTTGAAATATTTTGCTTACTGTAAAAAAATTAGCTTTTTAAATTTCCCTGTTACTGTTACTGATAGATCAATTATGTACCTAGAGAGAAAATAAACTTTGAACTTAAACATATAATAAATTAATCTAGGATTTATTATTGTTAATAATTTTCTGGGAAAGTTTTTCCAAACTTAGGACCTTCCAAATGCAGTATAGTATAGTGGAAAAGGCATTCTCTAAGATAACAAGCAACCTGAGCTTGGTCCTTTGAAACAAACCAGTGGTATCCTTTGACTTCTAGAGTTCAGGTTAATTCACTATAAAATGCAGATACTCTTTTTCAGTTTCAAGACTACAGGATTCCACACCTACTTTTTGTCACTTCCTCAAGTCACTGTCTTTTGACCTTTGAAAATGACTGAACTGTAAATTTAAAGTTTCACTTAATATCTCAGAAATGTGTTAGTAAAGATGAAGAATAAATGTTATGTGATCTCTTCTACCACTTCTGTCTAATTGCAACATTTAAAGAAATTCTAATAGGTATCATATAACCCTTCTTTTAATTCTTTACCTCTATTTGGTAATATCAGTTTTTGGTAAATATCTCCTTTCTTCTATCTTTATATTCAGCCGTTTCAATATTGTCTGTACAGTTCATTGTTGTTCATCACATTGTCCCCTTTACCACAATGAATAAATACTTCTGTTCAAAAATAGTCCCTCCATGACCATGAAAGAAACAAATACATAAAAAAAGAGAAGCATGATGCAACATGGTGTTTCTTTCTTTCTCTTTCCTCAGCTCCCTCTCTATTGATCTTCCACTCAAATCTTTAATAACCTCAGAACAGGTAACAAGAGAGAAGGCTGAGAAGAAGAATTTTCTTGCCACCTGCACCTCTATGAATGCAAGCCTACAACCTGGAGAGACATTTTCAGAGAACACGAGATGACTCAGGACTAAGCAAAAGCAGACTATATCAACAGTAAGAGTACAGAGGATCAAATTATGACTGTTACCATTTTGGAGAAACAATATTAGAATAATCATTAATGATGTATGAATTCTGACAACCGAGAGCTCTTGGGGGAATTAAGAGGGATACGTCAGGTGTTAGCCCCTGGGAAAGGCATGGCATTGTTTGCCTATTAGCAGATTATTTGATCCAGGCTTGATACAGCTGCTGAGTAGGACCAATACTGGCTAATCTTTACTTTTAATTACTCCCCGGAGCCCCCGAATCATTCATCAAGCTGTAAGCGTAGAGCCTAGACCTGGCCCATTTCTTTATGAGGGTCCTGAAAAGATGTCTCTTGACAGTCTGAGGGGTACTCAACCAAATTTGCTTCAGCTATTTTAGTACCTAGTGTATGAATTAGTGATCCTGCCCTAAATAAATTATAAATAAATCTATATGTACCATATCAATGATAATTATTGTTATTATTAATATGATTGGAATTAGTTCAGTAATCTTAACCACAAAAATTATTTAGATTTTGTAAATTTTTCCCTTGGCAAAGCTTTTAAAAATATATTCATTTGACATAACAACACACAGAGGATTACTTCTATTTGGGTATCATTTTTGAGAGTTCTGAGTTAATGCAAAGCAAGGATAGTCTGGGTCCCATCATTTATTTTGTTTACATAACTGAAACTCTGACAGACTGTTTTTACTGTTATCTCTGCCTAAATAGCAGAACTGTGAGCAGATGGTGAGCTGGTTCACTTAGTTTAGACATGTCTGGATTATTACACTTGAAGGGGTATTTTATTACAGGTCCTCAAAAAATAATAAAAGAAATTCTTTTTTAGAATAGAATTTTAAAAGGGAACTCAAAATAACCAAAGCTAAACCACAGACTTATTTAATGATTCACTAGTGATTAAAGTCTGCATCCTATCACGTATCATGATTTTCCAAGTTTGGGCCAAGTTTTTTATACAAATTACCTCATTAAAATATTGCACAAATATGCAGGAATAAACTTCAAATAGGGCTAAATTTTTGACCTAATAAGGGACATTATACCATGTGCATTAGCTTTGAGGGAAATGCAGTAGCATGCTGGGAGTATTAGTACCAGTTATGTGCATTTAATGAATGATACATAAATATTAGAACAAGCCAAAGGGTTTAAGGCATCCCAGAAGAATGACAAAGTAAACATCAAAAACAAAAACAAAAACAAAAACAAAACCAAGAAAAACAAAAAACCAACATACTGTTCAGGTGAATGTTAAGGCACAACTGAGGTACTTTTCAGGTATGGTGCACTTGCTCCTCTAATGGAGATAACGTAGACAGTCTCCTTCTTTGTACAACAACTGCAACCCAATTAAGTTTTTGTAAGCTTCCTTAAAAAAACTTGTAAACCCTATAAAGCAGATCCTTCAATACAGCTTATTTTACAGATGATGGATCTGAAGGTCAGACGTGCCCAGGTTCATGCAGCTAGGATGTGGCAAGAGCTAGGACTTGGACACAGCCAGTTTCATTCCAGAGCCTATTTTGTCAATCATCATGCCTTCCGGGGGCCATGACAACTGACGACAATTGGAAAATAATATTGGTGTACAATCAGGTTTTTTTTTTTTTTTTTTAAAGATTTTATTTATTTATTTGACAGAGAGAGATCACAAGCAGATGGAGAGGCAGGCAGAGAGGGAGATAGAGGGAAGCAGGCTCCCTGCTGAGCAGAGAGCCCTATGCGGGACTCGATCCCAGGACCCCGAGATCATGACCTGAGCCGAAGGCAGCGGCTTAACCCACTGAGCCACCCAGGCGCCCCTACAATCAGGTTTTTGTTCCCCCCTTGAAGAATGGGCAAATTCTTCTACTCAGTGATGCTGAAAAGGATTCATCCACATCTCTCTTCCTCTAAGGCCAGCTCTTTTGTCCATGCCAATAATACATGCCACCCAGACTGTGCCAAGAGCCCCCCGGAGGTCCTTCTTCCATATTCACCTACTCACCACCTATCAGGTCTCCAAGAAGAAGCAAGCTCAGCTTTGGGACCCTGACCAGTTCTCCAACTTCATTTCAAATCACTTCCCTGCATCAGGTTTGTTCTAGCCATACTGGCAACCTTTCCTCTGTTTTAAATACGCTAAGGTCTTTTCCCATTGTGACCTCTATTGACAGCTCAGCCTCCTCCTTCTTTACCTGGCAAGTTCTTACTGGCTACTGGCTTTAGATCTCATATTTTCTTTTCTTTCTTTTTCTTTTTTCTCTTTTTTCTTTTTAGATGTCAGCTTTAACATTACTTTCTCAGTAAAACTTTTCCATTCTCCAAAAATAATTTAGCTTCTCCCTGTATATCTCTTCCATATTACCCCATTTCTTCCAGAGTACTTATGCTTTGCCATCATACTTGTCTCATTTCTCTCACTAACTTGCAGATTTCTTGAAAGTCAAGACCACAGACTTGTTTACTATTACAACCACCTTTGTTCTGAGCACAGTGCCTCATATAATGACCATGCTTATATGATTAAAGGGGAAAAAAGGGGAAGGAAAAAGGGGGGAGAGAGAAGGAGAGAGAAAGAGAAGGAAGATGATAAAGGAAAAGGGAAGCAGAGAAGGGCTCATTTCTGAATCAGTTCCAACTGTCTTCCCTGTGCTCTACACCCCTACACCCTGATTCCTGCCTGCTAATTTCAGGGCACTGAGCCCTCTTCAGTCTTCCGCTGTCAAACTTAAACTGAGTGAGAGATTATCACTCTTACAATAGCAGTTCTCTCTTAGGGTCACTGTCACCGATGCCATTTTATTATCTTACTTTGGCTTCTGAACACCAACCCATGACAGCTAAATATTCAGGTCTTGGTTTTCCGAGCTCTCTTTCCTGTGAAGCTCTCTGCATTTGTTTTCAAAGCTGTGCTTTCTCTTTGTCAATTAGGATCCCTCCAAGGCTGTGCTTTAATTATTGAAAAGTTCTTTGTAGTGAGGGTAAATCTGCTTCACCATAACCTTTATTCATTGATCTGGATTCTGCACTCTGAAGAAGTCTGGACCTCCTTCCTCAGCACCCTACAGCATTCCTCCCAATTATTTAAACATGGTATCATGCATAACCCTGAGTCCACCCTTCTCCAGGCCAAACATTTACTTTAATGTTAATAAATGTTCTTATGAAAGTATGCCATCTAAAACTATCCAAGCATTGTAGATATGATAAGTTATATGCATATGCGCAGAGCTAGTGACAATGATAACAATAACAGAACAACAGAATGTGTGAAGATTTCCTCAGTGTCTGATTTGCTTGCTTCAAGCACTTTCTATTTGAAGCCTCTTTTCAATCCAAGTCCCCAAGCAGAATTTGTCAATCTTGCCTTCAGGCCACCAATATAAGAAGCCCATATTCCTTTCTACTTATTATACCATGGAAAAATGATTTGTTTATATCTAAGTGTGTCCTAGTAGTGTGTCAGAAGCTGCTAATTATTTTTCAATATCCATTCTCCTCTCCTTCCTTTCATTGAGAGCAACTTCTCAATGGGTCTTTTGTGTTTCTGCACATCTTACTAGCACAGACACTGACTGTCCTTTGTTCCTGATTCTCTTTCCAAGGATGATTGTCCTATAAAAAACCTGGGGAGATAGAGATAGTATCTCTCCCTGGTGGAAGGGTAGGTTTGGTGCTGACCAGTAGAGTAATAAAGATCATGCTGCCCTCTGGTGCGAAGTTCAGGCAAGCTGTTTGCAATTCCTTGAAAAAACTGAGGTCACCTAAGCTCAGGGATCCTCAGCTGTAATGTACACCCACTACACGGGCAACGCCCACCGAGTCACTCCATGTCTCCCTCCTCATGGGTCTTAACGACAGGAGGAATGATGTGAACTTAAAAACCCATGCAACCTGCTACGTCCTGAGTAATAAACTCTCTTGTCTCTGACTCGGGAGTCTTGTGTCTTCTGCGATCATCCATACAAGAGCTTGTACACAACCCAGTACAATCTCAGACCCTTCACAGTTCTTCACGAGTCCCAAGTAACAGCCAGAATCTATCTCTGGATTTGGGCTTAGAAGATTTTGATGATTCCAGCTTTTAATCTTTGCTTCTTCCAATTTTCCCCAAATACTGTGATGGAGAGACAAGCCATACCTACTATGCTGTCTGAATTCATGATCCACAAAATGTGAGAGATAACACATGATCATTTTTGTTTTCAGCCAATAGGTTGTGATGGAATTGGGTTAACGACAAAAACAACAAAGACCTGGTAATGAGGTGCTGCCCCAGCAAAAACATAAAAATGTTTCAGCAGATGTGAAACTGCACAGTGAGCATAAACAGTGGAAGAGATTTAAAAAAAAAAAATTGATTAGTGGAAGCTTGATGGGCTTCAGGATGGCTTAAAGGAAAGTACAAAAATGATACTGAAGACTGGAAGAAAGGAGACCCTTATTCTATTGGACAACTTTGGCTACTTACACTGTTCAGAAACTTTGGCTATGTACTTGGATGAACATAAAAAGGTGAAAATAAAATGGTGTATAATTTTATGTATACATTTACTTAGTAGATGTTATTTAAAGCATAGACTTTTAAAAAGGAATAATAAGCGGTCATCCCTAATATGAAAAATAAGAGTTTTCAAGTTCTTTTATTATTCCTGGGAACCAGTGAGAAAAGTGTAAGGTTTTGAGTCAAATCTCTTTGCTAAGCTAGTCAATCTTAGTTGACTCTGGATGACCTCATACATAAAATGGGATAACTTCACAGGGAAACAACCTAGGAAATTTATAAGAGATAGCAGGACTAAAATACTTGCTTCTATTTCATTGTAGCAGGTTGAAAATTCATGTTCATCTCCTGACCCTCCCTCCAATTCACTAACGATAGTAAAGAACAAAAACATTATTAAACGACATGGATAAAATTGCAAAGGAGAAAGGGGGAAAAAAGCCAGATAAGAAAATCACACCCATTTCAGTTGATGGGAAACCCTTAGGAGAACGGCAACTTAGGTAGCAGAACAGAGGCAGTCTGACTTCAAAGAGAAATAGCAAAGAGAGGGGAACTGACTCATGTCATCCCAGAACCACTAACTCCAGAGGGCAAGACTCCCATGCATCCGGCCAGGTAATGATCCTTAGGCCGCCACACTATGCATATGCAATCCTGCAAAGGGGGTTATCTTTGAGAAATACAATCTGAGTGGAACAAATTCAGGCACAACAAAGAGAAGAATAAGGCAAATTAAGCAAGGAAGCAAACTGTGTGTATGTAGAGGGGAAGCAGCAGGTGGGAAGGAGGAGTAATTAAGTGAAGTCTATGTGTTTAACTATGAGACCCACACTGGAAAGTCTGATGAACCTCAAACAAAATTCTATGGATACTGCAATAGGAAGACGTCCTACATAGTTTAGTCCAGATCACTTATAGCCCTCTAGAAAACCCATCAGCTGTCAACCCTATCATGTCCTCTATTCATTCTCCAACAATTACCCCAAACAGAGCTTTCAGTGCCTTACTCTTTAATACAAACATAACCAGTGATCATCAGACATTAAGAGAAAAAAAGAAAGAATAAAAGAAGCAAGCAGAAAAAAAACAACAGAAAACAAAACCCAAGAGGAAACAGACCATGAAGTGAAAGAAAAAATTATAAGGAAAAAGCAGCAATTATACTGACAACGCATCTCAGTAAAAGTTGTGGGGAAGATGTGAAGAAAGGGAAATTATTTGTGTTTATGCCCACGTACTTATGTACACACGTATACACACACGTACATAGAATATACATACATATATACACACATACATATGTATACACACATACATATGTATACACACATACATATGTATACACACATACACGTATATGTATACACACATACATATGTATGTATACATACAAAAACCTAGTATCTGTTCAGATACTCAGGTAAATACTAGAAGAAATACTTAACCAAACTAAAAATGTTCTTCCCTTTTAATACAGAGGAGTGGGATACGTGTCTGCCATTTTTCTTTATAGGCCTATTACTACTATTTTATTTTAAAGCTATGTGCATCTATTACTTTAATTTTAAAAATACACATTTTTTAAAAAATCGAAAGCTGCTCCTAAGATACAATTGTTTCTCACATTTGAGCTTCTTTAGTCTACCCTTCTATAGTTCTTTATTCTATAGCTTTTCTTTTAGTCTACCCTTTCTATAGTTCTCTGTTAAGGTGAAAAGACTGTAACTTAGCTGGAGGAGTTTTAAACTTAGTGACTGAAGCATTCCCATAAGTGCCTGATTCAAGCTAGTCTTGCCATGAGAACATTGTTATTCACAGTGGTGAAATAAAGCCTGAAGAGCTCTCTCCTCCCTCAAAAACTCAACAGCACTTGTTGTCTATTTTATTCATGTGGCAATGAATCATGTTATCACCTTGAAACGTTTCTTTTATCATCTTGAAGAATTAAACTTTCCTAAAAGAATGCATGTTCTTTAAAAACATGCATTTCTTCAAAACTGTGTAATGGTTAGTAGGTGCTCAGTAAGTACCTCTTGACTGTAACTGATTATAGCAAGGAACGCTGAACTTTGAACTTTCAACATTCTAGATCTCAGCAAGTCAAGGGGATTAAAATCAGCAATACCTCAACTGACATTAATTATAATTTTTGAAGAGAGTCTAACACATAAGATCAGAACTGAATAGAATTCTAAATAGAACAACTTTCTGGAAAATCCATATCTCATATTATTTAATTCTTAAATAAAGGTAACTGATCAAAAATAATTTAATCTTACACAAATTTCCACTTATAAGATGAGTAAGTTTTTATACCTTCCCTTTTCTACAACTTTTTAATACCTTACCCAAAAATAAACTAAAAATTGGATTTAAAGACCTAAATGTGAGACCTGAAACCACACAATTCCTAGAAGAGAGCACAGGTCTAGCAATGTCTTTGACATTGGCTGCAGTAAAATTCTTCTAGATAGGTTTCCTAATACAAGGGAAACAAAAGCAAAAATAAACTATTGGAACTATATCAAAATGCAGAGCTCCTGCACAGCAAAGGAAATAATCAATAAAACTAAAAGACAATCTACTGAATGGGAGAAGATATCTGCAAATGATATATCTGACAAGGCATTAGTATCCAAAGCATATAAAGAACTTAAAAACTCAACACCAAAAGAACCACAAATAATCCAGTTTTAAAATGGGCAGAAAATATGATCAGACATTTTACCAAAGAAGACATACAGATGGCCAACAGACACACGAAAAGATGCTCAACGTCACTAATCATGAGAGGAATGCAAATCAAAATCATAATGATATATCACCTCATACCTGTCCAAATGACTAAAATAAAAAACACATGAAAAAACAAGTGTTGGTGAGGAGGTGGAGAAAAGGAACTCTCATGCTCTATTGGTGGGAATACAAACAGAAGCAGCCACTGTGGAAAATGGTATGGAAATTCCTTAAAAATTTAAAAATATTATTACCATATGACCCAGTAATTCCACTACCGGGTTTTTATGCAAAACCTACAAAAACACCAGTTCAAAAAGATGTAAGCACCCCTATGTTTATTGTAGATACAGAAGCAATCTAAGAACAAATAAAGATGATGTGGTGTATAGGTATATATGATGGAATATTACTCAACCACTCAACCATAAAAAGGAATGAAATCTTGCCCTTTGCAACAACGTGGATGAAGCTAGAGAGCATTATGCTAAGTGAAATAAGTCAGTGAGAGAAAGACAAATACCATTTGATTTCACCCATTTGTGGAATTTAAGAAACAAAACAAAGAAAAAAAGGACAAAAACAGACTCTTAAATATAGAGAACAAACTGGTCATAACTACATCGAGGTGTGTGAGGGAATGGCCGAAACAGGTGAAGGGGATGGGATGAGGGCTGAGTAATGTATAGAATCCTGAATCACTATATTATAATACCTGAAACTAATATAGCACTGTATGTTAACTACACTGAATTTTGAACATAAATAAATTTTTAAATATCATAAAAATAAAATAAGTTTTGGGGATATAATGCAGAGACAGTGATCATAATTGATAATACAAACTGAAAGTCACGTAAGGGACGGGGGTGGAGGGTGAGGTAACCACGTGATGGATATTAAGAAGGGCACGTGTTGTGATGAGCACTGCATGTTAATACACAACTAATGAGATGTTGAACATACATCAAAAACTAATGATGCACTATATGTTGGCTAACTGAACATAAAAAAAGTTGTAAAACACACACACACAAAATACTAATACTGTGTTATGTACTTGGAAGTTACTAAGAGAACAGATTCTAACTATTCCTCCCACAAAAAAGAAATAGTAATTGTATGACATGATGCAGAAGTTAGATAACCCGTTAGTAATCATCTTTCAATATATAAATGTATCAAACTATCAAGTAGACAATAAAATTACACAATGTTGCGTGTCAGTTATATCTCAAGAAAGCTGAGATAGATAGATTTAAAAAAAAAAAAACTTACAAAATTGGGGCACCTGGGTGGCTCAGTGGGTTAAGCCACTGCCTTTGGCTCAGGTCATGATCTCGGGGTCCTGGGATCGAGTCCCACATCGGGCTCTCTGCTCAGCAGGGAGCCTGCTTCCCTCTATCTCCCTCTCTGCCTGTCTCTCCATCTGCTTGTGATCTCTCTCTGTCAAATAAATAAATAAAATCTTTAAAAAAAAACTTACAAAATAATAATAAAAGGATGAAAGTATTACAGGGATAAATGGGTAAGATCACAAAAGATAAAAAATGTACAAGCTAAAAAGAAAGAGAGATGTTGCAAATTTTAAAAAGGTTGACAGAAAGGAAAAGATAATTCCAATTAAGTCAAATCACTCAAAAGTGGTAGCTCTCAGGGTTCCTGGATGGCTCAGTTGGTTAAGCATCTACTTTCAGCTTAGGTCATGATCTCCAGATCCTGGGATCAAGGCCATGTCAGGCTCCCAGCTCAGTCAGGAGTCAGCTTCTGCCTTTGCCCCTGTTTGTGCTCTCTCTCTCTTTCTCAAATGAATAAATAGAATCTTAAAAAAAAAAAAAGTGGTAGCTCTATTCTCACAAGGAAACTGAGGCTTAAGGAAGTTAAATAACTTGCCCAAAGTCACCCATTTCTATCAGTTATGGAAGAGATGTTAAAATGTGTTAAATCTATTAAATCAATCTCTCTCTTATCATTATATACCAAGTGATCATGTATTTCTGTGAGAGATAAGAGACATAACGTCATTTTTTCATATAGAACATGAAGATAAAAGTTATTGTTTGTGCTCTTAGGAGCAAGAACCTTTTTTTTTTTTTTCCTTTCAGATGAGTCAAAAGACAGATGAGGTAACCTGCCGAAGTTAAGAAATCATGAAGGAGAAATGACTAATTAGCAATGACTAGATTCTTGAGAGTATATGAACTATTTAACTGTGGCACTTCCCAAATGCACTGAAAATTAGGGGAATTATCTGGCTTCCCTTTATGTTTCTGTTTGCAATTTGTTTCACATAATTCGTATCTCACAAAAAATAAACAGGTAAAAGAGCTGCAAAAAAAGAGGGGTAAGGGGGAGAAAGGCAAAGTAATAAAAAATGCAGCAGGATATTCCAGACAAATGAGATTGGAAAGCCAAGTATACATGAATGGCACAATGGCTGCACAGTCCAAACTTTAGTAGCCAACAGATGAAGCACAGAAAGAAAGGAAGCCACTGTCCGGTAGGTATTAGGAAGTGACTAAAGGAGTTTGAATTGAATCATGACATTTTCAAACATTATTTCAGCAGCAGGGTGAGAATGAACAGAAAGAAACAGACCAGCTGGAAAATTACGGCATCATCCACATACAGGAGAGCCCAGGATATGAGGATGCTCATTCAAGTGGACTAAATAAAAAGAATGCATCAACGAATTAGACTTGGTAAGCCGTGAGGGTGACTAACACAAAGAAAGGGGAAAGTTATCCAGCATTTCAGGGTTTTGAGTTCGTGAACATGGAAGAGGGACATGTGGTGGTAAACTGAAGCAGTGCCAGTCCTTCCTTCTGTGGTCTCAACATTTTAAAACCCAAATACTAACTGTTCTAACTCTACTGTTAGCTAACTTGGGATTAGTCTGATTACTTTCCACCTCTGACAGCATCATGAGCATGCCCAGACCCAAGACCTGTTATGGTAATATGTATGTCTCCACCAAATCTATCAGGTCTGTCCTATAAAGTGAAAAAGACTTTATTTTTCTCTGTTTATAAGAATGTCATAAATAAAAATCCAAATAGGAAAACGAATATAATTACCAACAACCTAATTGCTAAGAGGTACTTATATCTACTATATATTATCTATGATATACCTATCCATATATGACTGAAAATTGTGTGTGTATGTGTGTGTGTGTGTGAAAGGATTTTCCATGTTCACAAGTATTAATCTACTTTATATTTTTATACTATACAGATTTTATCTAGTCCCTTCCTGAGACCAATGAAAATTGTTTCAAGTGTTTTGATCTTATAAATCATCCTGTATAAAAATGCCCTTGTTGGACATTATTTTCATTAACTTGTCTAACTACCTCTTTGGAATCCATTTCTTAATGCATATATGTTATATATTATATTATACTACACTTTTTAAACATTTTCCATATATACCAACTCTATGCCCACAAATAGTTTTTTTCAAGTGCCCATTTTCACACACTCAGAAAAACACTGAATATAGTTAATTTAAAAAATAATTTTCAAATAGGTAGGCTAAAATGACATCTCATTATCATTTTTGTATTTATTAGATTATTACCAAATCTGAATATATTTGCATATTTTGTTGGTCATATTAACAATTCATATCTCACTTATGTTAAAAAATTTTTCACAGTCGCTTTTCTTTCAACTTGTACATATATCTTCAGAGTAAAAAAATTTTCAGCTTTTATGTAGTCAGATTTAACTTTTCTCTTTGAATATTTGTATTTGGTACCATTTACTGAAAACCCCTGTATAGTCAGTAACCAAATTTTGTGCTGGTACTTCTACTGTTTGGGTTTTCACAATTAAATTTCTCACGCACTTGGAATACATACTGGAATAAGGAGTGAATTACTGCCCAGGCTTTTTTTCCCTTGATTTTATCAAGGCCTTTTTTTGGAGTATCTGCCTTTCCTCTGCTTAGGAAAGGGGACTATAATGTCACCATGAGCATATACCAAATACTCACATACAAGACATATTCGACAAATCCACATGGTTGTTCTTTTTTCTCAGTTTCCTTTCTGCACTTCAGATTCCTGAGTTAGAAGAGGAGACTGGGGCCAGATCCCTGAAATATTTAACTGCCTCCTCACGAAGTATATTTGAAAAGGAGGGAAAGACTGTTTTGAGAGTGGGTTTGACAGACTTAATGATAACCCAACACCTATGGAAATATTTGCAGACATAAACATGCAACTAAAGCATGTGAGAAATAACCAGAATTCTATAAATTTACTCAGGACATATAACCAAAGCATATATTTAAGAACAAAAATAATTAACATACTTATAAATGTCCTATACCCCTCCTTGATCCAGTCAGTCTCTTTCCTGGTATTCTTCCCACTAGGGAGGCCTCCTTTCATGACACTGAACATTATATGCAGATATATCCACTCTATCCACATTGTATCATACAGAAAAATGTGGCTTTTTTTTCAGTGCTATGAAATCTTCAACAGCATAACAATAATTGTGGAGTATGTCATAACCTCTTCCTAACTGGATATAAGACAATTTGTGATATATATGCCCTTTCTCTAATTTTATTACTTGTTTCAGTCAATCTGAAAAACATGCTTTTCCCCATGCTGTTTTATGGTTCCTTGCCTTATCCCAAATGTGGACAACCCTTCCCTCTCTTATCCATCCAATAGCTCCTTATTTTTCTAGTCCTACCTTAAGCATCTCTTCTTACACAAAGCCTTTCCTTAACACTCCTAGGTAGAAATGATATGCATTATTTGATGTCCTCACTCTGTTCTATTGTTCTTATGCCATTCTTCCATAGCTTATGTCATTATGATTCTTTCTTGAAATAGACTCTCTTCCTGGAGGAAGTCTGGAAGGGTCGAAGCTCTTATTATGTGTGTTGGCATTCCTAGCATCTGAAAGAATGCTAGCATGGAGAGGCTCAGTAAATATGTGTAGACTGAATAAAGGCAGGTTACCATGGAAATTAAGATCACAGCCTTTGGAATCAGAGAGGCTTGGGCTTAAGTACCATCTCTGCTGTTTAATGGTTGATTGAGTAATTTCCTTATTCCCTCTGAGATTCCATTTCTTCATCTCTAAAATGCAGAAATGATAACAGACCTGCCAGATTATTGTTAAGACTTAAATGAGATAATGTGGTAAAAAATTTAGTACTGTGTGTATATCAAATATGTGCTCATAATGATAATTATTAGTAGAGAACAGTAACAATTAATATGATACGATGCCCACAGTAGTAACTAAACTAGTATGAAAGCTGAATAAAAAACGTTTCATTTCTTCAAGATTAGTTAGAAATCTTCCTAAATACAGTAACTAGAGAATAATTTATTGTACAACTAATTTATATTTTAAGTTCTGTAAGCAAATAAGTTTTACACACTGAAACTTGCTTCTGTTCACACTATTTATACAATAATTCATGAAATCTACTAATACATTAAGCTTAAAGAAATGGAAATTCTGTTTATGTGTGTTATTTTGTTATTTTTCTCATCCAAATTAAATGAATGAATCTGTGTCATTCTTATAAGTTGTTCTGCAATATTTAATAATATGGGGCTGGTAATTACTCTGCATGTATAAATTATCTTGTAAATTGTAATATTAAATATTAAATAAAATATTTAATTAGCATACTGAACAAAATGTAAATTTCTTTAATTAAATAAGTTACCCCAGAAACACACTGTGAATTATTACATAGGTATTTTTTAAAATTGGGAATGTGAATCAACTTAATCGTATATAACCAGTATCATTATGTAGTCCATTGGCACTGATGGAAATTAACAATAAATCCTGTATCTATGAACTGTATTAGGTTAACTATTGTTCAGCCAAGTATTAATTATTTGTTATTTATGTCCCACCTACATCTCATATTAATTAGGGGTGACATACCAAAAGAGGATATGTAAATAATATTTTAATAATTGTCTATTTCACCTATATCACACTTAAGTTCTCAGGTTTCAGGTTTTTAAAGTGTTATTAACCTGCATTACATAATCAGATTTGAACACACCCATCAGGTGTCAATAACGGATATCCTTATCTAGAAATCGGAAAATGGGACAGAAGATACATCAGGATTCAGGCTAATTATCATTTCTCTTTCTTCCAAAAGATTTATAATCCTTCCCAACTCTCAATTTCCTATTTATTCTCTAGACACTCAGATTTTTAAACCAAGTCATATTAACATTTAGTGAGAGATATGGACAGCTACACAAATAATTATGACAGGCAGGAATGAAAAAAAGGGTGTTGGGATTAATGTGGACTGTTCTTGGAGTTAGTGAGTCTCAAGAACTCAGAGTAGATGCTGGTATTACAGAATAAGCAGTTCCAAATTCTCTCCTGGCTGCAGCAATACAAGAGGAACTTGGGTATTGACATTTGACCTGCATTTTCCCTCTACGTTTACCACTTGATCATCCTTTACTACACATGCTATATGTTCAAATCTTTTTCATTTTTTCAAGACTCTACTCAAATCCTGCTACTTTCATGAAAAGCTTCCTTATGTTCCTTACAAAGACCCAGAGCAATTTTTATAGACTTCTGTCATGACTCTGAACACATACTATTTTCTCTTCAAGGACAGAGAACATTTCAGATGTTGTGCCTACCAAGGAAAGGATGAGGAAGGATGCCTTGCTTTATAAATGTTGCCCAAGAAATGGCTAAATGTCCAACGGAACATATGCACATATGTATGTATGTATACAGGTCAAGTATATATAACACGAGTGAAACTGCAAAGCTATCTAGGACCTAGTATGGGCCTTTTAGAGGGCATGCTGGAGGAGGGGGAGGAAACCCACAGCATGGGAATGGCATGTGACTTCTTACATACGTCTAGTGTGTTGGATGTGTGTGCACGCATGTGCGTGTACAAAATGAAACCCTGATGAGTCATTTTTATTTAATAGAGCAAATGATGTGCCCTTCCCCACCACTACCAGGAAAATACAGGCACTTCTTCTCTTAGACAGTTTTGGAGATTCCCCTCCAAATGCTGCTCTTCTTAGCATTTCCAACTGCACCCAAAATCTACAGTATTTGGTGAGTTGGTACCTTTGTGTCCAGTGTTAATCTTAATTCTCAAGAGTCTAGTGCTAACTCAACCATTTAGGGTCAAGTGTACTTGGATTGGCAGAGATATCAAGATTCTTCTATGCTGGTAATATTGTGTGTGCTCTCTCACACGCTTGAAAACATCCCCTATACCCAGGATGGAATCTGATTCCCTTAACGTGGCTCTCTCTTTTCAGCCCAGTTCACAGCCCTCCTCCACCTTCATTTTCCCATACTATGCTATTTTCTCTAACTGGAACATTAACTACCACAATCACATTTTTCTTTTTTGTTTTGCTAATGTATACTCATTCTTTATGTCTCAGATTAAATAACACTTGCAGGACAAAGAAATTTTCACTGAACACTCAAGAACAAGGGAGTGTCTCTTCAATTCACTCCCTTATAGCTCTATATTGTGCTTCCTGAAGCATTTATCCCATTGTGTGATCTTATCTGTTTACCAGCCTGGGTTCTATGCTTGAAGACGTGTTTCCTGTAGGCTAGGAAAATGTCTTTTAACTTGTAGTGGCAGGCTCGGAGCAGTTCATTAATTAATATTTGATAAATGGACCCCAAAATATCACATATCAGAGTAATAATAATTCTAAAAGTCAAAAGGGAAAAACTGTTTTCTAAATCACTATTACAATAATGAAACTAATTTCTAAGACTTGATGCATGGTGTTTAATGACCCACAGCTATTGTAACCACAATTAATTCTTATCAACTTTACATCATTCCTTAACAGTAATAGGGGAGTCAGGAGGAAAGGCAAATTGGGGCAAATATCATCACGAATGTGACTCTGAAGTGACAGAAGAACTTTCATATGTAAATACCAAAAACAAAAATTTAGATATAAAATTTAAAAACTAATTGTGGAAAAAACGATCATGTAACTTTTGTTCAGTAAGCTCTGACTGAATTATCATTTTCTAGTTACCCTCACAAACAAATTATCTACTGAATTTCCCCTCAATGAAGTTATGCATGAGATTGGGTTAGCAAGAATTATACACAGCTTTTTAGAATGATAATACCTAGAATAGCAGTTTTTTATTTTTTTGAAATCTTTTCAAGAAATACATTTTTCTTGAGATCTAGTATAGACACATAACATAAATACATACAAACACCTAAATGAATCGTGTCTTCATGAAATAATACCTAACTTACTACATGCAAGGTAATTTACTTTCCAAAATAATCCCTGCAGATACGCATGAATTATTATACTTTCTTAACAGACTTCTGAACAATAAATGCTCCCAAGTTAAAAAATTTAAGTTGGGTAGTTTTATGATTCCTTTCCTTTCCTTATATTCTTTCCTTTATTTATATTCTTTATTTGGACTGATAGGTTGAGTAGTTTTTTTTAATGATTAATAAGAATGAACTGGAATAATAAAGATAAATTAAGGTGTGAATAAGTCTGGTACTTAGCAAATATCTAAATAAGAGTAAGCTCTAACCTGAATAACTATATGAAATTCGTGAAGCTCTAAAGATTGAGATCTTACCTGAAGGAAAGTACTATCTATCTGATCTAAATAAATAAGCAGTCATACTTCCCCTACTATACATCAGTATCAAAATTATATTTTTGGTATGCTACCTATAGTGATCAGCTCCTCTTCTCTTACTAAATTCACCAAAAAAATCCTACTTCTCATTTCCTTTCAGTAATTCATTCTTCCAAAAGCATACTGGCTCTGCACATATGTCAGGCATGGGCCTGGTGATACAACACAATGGAGAAAAAGGGAGACATGGTTTCTAACTTCATGGAGCATTCATTCTAAAGAAGCAAACAGAGAACAGCCAAAAAACAAGTACACACTGTCTAGATTGTTCTGAGTACTACAAAGGACATATAGAAGTTGCTGTATGAGAAAAAAATAAGAATGAAGGAAGACACACGGTTCAGACCAAAGAAGTCCTCTTTGAATAACTGCAATAAAATCTGAGACATCAAACAAGAAAGGAAACCAGTTGTGCAAAAAAGCTAAGGGCAGAATCTTTATGCAGAGAAGTGGCCAAGAGTCTGGGCAGAAATAACGCTTCTTGGAGGGACTGAGAAAGATTCTGTAGCTGAAACATAATGAGCAAGAAGGAACAAGACAAGGTCAGAAAGATAAGAAGGAGCCAAATCAGGCAGGGCCTTGTAAGTCACCGCCAGGAATTTGGGTTTTGTTCTAAGTGTAATGAAAAGCTGCTGAAGGGCTAAGCCAATGTGTGACATGATCTCATTTATGTTTTTTGAAAGATCAGCTCTAAATGTTATGTAGAGCATGGATTAGAGAATGTAAACATCAAAGTCCAGTTAAGAGACTGTTTCAGTAAATCTAAGCCAGAAATGATGTACCTTGCTTGGCCTGGGCTGGTGGCAGTGGAGATGGGGAAAGACATGGAAAAATTCAAGATCCATTCTGTAAGAGAACCTCGAAGACTCACTCGGTATTAGAAAGGAGGGGAAAGGCAAAGAGAAGAATCAAGAATAACTTCCAGGAGAAGCAGGGGAGGGGGAAAAAGGGACTTCTAACTATCTAGCTTGAGCAACAGGGTGGGTGGGGATGCTGTAAACTGAGACAGGGACATTTCAGAGGCAGGGAGGTGCTTCATAATATTTGTGGGTCCCAGGGATAGGTTAGAAATGAAGCAACACAAACCACCTGCTACTTGTCACTCATTCTGTAGAGCATTGCTTAGTTCTCTCTTGCTTTTCTAACTGTGAATATTCCAAACTCTTACCACTGTCCTTTCCCACACAACCTGGTCATCCCTCAGTGGTACAAAAAAGGCAAGCACTTTATCTGACTTTTGTCTCATTCTGGGTGGCAACTCTTGAGCTAGCTAGAAGAACCAGAGGGAGGAGAGCCTATCAGCATCCTCCCAACATAACCTGCTTGCCAAAACAGCATTCCATATTAAATTCTAGACCTTTAAAGAGAGAGAGGAAGAGAGGGAGGGAGGAAACAGGCATAGAGGGAGGGAGAAAAAAAAAAAAGAAAGAGAGAGCGAATGAGAAAGAAGACCCCTCCATCCTACCTGTTCCCCCCCAACTCCTACCTCAAGTTTGAAGATACAACATCCTGTTAATGGAGAAATTCTCCAAGGCAGATGTAGCAAGCAGTAGATACTACAGTAATGACTTCTCTGTTCCCAGCGTACTTGTGCTCCTGCACAAGTCCCTTTTCATAAATTTATCGGAACCATATATAAGTGTCAAGACCAATCACACTCTCCTCAGCTCATAGCCAAAGACCTGATACTCTTATAGCATTCCCTGCCCCCCATGCCCTCATCCCTGCCTGTTGGATAAGAAGTTCTCAGCAATGTATGAACCCTAAGGGTCTCTTGTATATCAGGGGCCAGATAGATTACTGTCGGTCAAAGGGATGGAATATAACCTATCAGTAAGGTTTTACTGAGTACATAAAATAATACTATTCATAAATTTCCATGGCATGTGCTCTCCTTTCCTTATCTCCCGAGCTGAGATAAAGACAATTGTTCTGCACATCTTGCACCCTAAGTGAAATCACTGTCTAAGTAAAAACTCCCAGAATCCCCTGATTGAAAAGGTAAACCCATGTCTAGACTTCTGTGACTCACGGCATTTACTTCCGTTAGAGTAATCAACACTCTGCACTTTAATTCAGTGTGAAGGCTATATATTACTTGTTTCTGTATCCATAGTTACCATAGAAGTATATATACTTGTATATAAGTGTGTGTATATAATGTATACACACACACATATATATAAGTATACTTATATACTTAAATATATGTGAATATGCACTGCTGAATTAATAGTTAATGAATGCATTAATACAGCATAGATGTAACACAGAGGACTGAACATGTTAGGTGTTATAATTTGTATTTTTTTATTTACACGGATAAATTTCAACTTAAACTTGCAATCATTTTATTTATTTGCCTTAAGTATTGTAAGTATAATAGTTACTTACCTCTGCATAGTGTTTGTAGCTTACAGTGTACTATGCAGGAAAAAAATGTCCCTCAAAAACTTACAGACAGACTGGTATTAATGTACCCATTACACAGATGATTTAGTAATGGTCATTTATTTTCCCCAGATCATAGGCATGGTATCCATTTACCTTGAGTATTTACAATATTCATACTGCACCAAAACCCAAAAATGGTCAGTTAAAATAAATTATAACTATACAAAAATAAGCACAGGCATGCCCACTTTCATTGCACTTCACTTTGGATATTGTGCTTTGCAGATGCTGTTTCTACAAACTGAAGGTTTGTGGCAGATGTCATGCAAGTCTCTTAATACCATTTTTCCCAACATCATTTGCTCACTTCGTGTATCTGCTACATTGTGGTAACAGATTATTTTCACAATATTTTACAATATTGTGAAAAATTTTCACAATATTTCAAACTTCATTATTTTAAATATATGTGTATATATACACATACATATATTATTTAAAATAGATTCCACACCCAGCGTGGAGCTCCATATGGGGCTTGAATTCACGATCCTGAGATTAAGACCTGAGCTGAGATGCAGTCAAATGCTTAACGGACTGAGTCATCCAGCCACTATAAAACAACAACAACAAAAACAAGGCTGGCAGGCTCTAGGAAGACAGACTTAACAGCATAGATTTTACCCTCCAGCTGAGCTCCTGTTAACCTACATTCAATATATGTATATGTATGTATATGTATATATATGTATATGTAAAACAAAGTGTTATGTTTTCCTTAATTTAGTTTAGATTTCCCTTTGTGTCACATGATTGTGAAAAACACATTTATATCACTCTGGTATCTAACATTAGCAGGTAAGTTTCAGTCAGCATTACTAGAAACATTTTACAATACCCTGTTTAATACAAGGTACTTGATTACATTACCTTGCCTATAAACACTCTCATTTTGTTTTCGTTTTTTTTTTTTTAAAGACTCATATATTTATTTGAAAGAGAGAGTGCCAGCAAGGGGAAGGGCAGGGGGGCAGAGGGAAAGAAACTCAAACAGACTCCATGCTGAGTGAGTGGCTTGATGTCAAGCTTGATTCCAAGACCCTGAGGTTATGAACTGAGCTATAATCAGGAGTTGGACCGTTAAGGGACTGAACCACTCTGGTGCACCTTGAACACGGTCTTTTGGATGCTATATTTATTCCAGTACATGTTTGGCAAAGCCTAGGGTTAGATAAAAAACATAACTTGCATAAGATTTCCCTGCTAGTAATCAATACAATCAGTATCTAAACCCAAGATTTCCCCAGAGTTTATACACTTAACTGCATGCTAAACTAATTCCCTTCACCATCAAATTCTACTCCTTGTTACCTCCATTCCTGTGAAGAATTCCTGAATTATAACTACTTGCCCCTCTACAAATATGAAAATAATTACTTGCAGGTCTACTTCTCTTTGTGAGATATATATATATATATATCCAAAATATATATATATATATATATTTATATTCTACTTTCTATTTCCCTATAAGATTAATTTATTTTTTAAATGTTGTTTATGGTAGTACCAAAATCTCCCAGTAGAATTAATTAATGAATATTCTCTATTGCATTGTAATATGCAAAGTAATAAATGCCTTCTCAGATTAATAGCTGAAGCAAAACTAAGGTGGTTAATGAATCTCAAAGCCTATTTACTCTGAGGCAATAGTGATTATTGTTCTTTTACAGTCAACCATATCATTAGGAGGAAATACAAGAGAAATATATTTTACCTCACCTGAAAGTGTTGAAGATGGTATTTCTATAAAGAGCTCAGCAAGATACATTCTAATACCATGATACAGACATATTTGAATATTTTTAAATAATTTAGAGTTTAGTGAGATTTATTATGATAATACAATTTAGACTAATAAAATGAATACATGTGAGAAAATTTTTAATAAAGTGAAGGAAACAAAAATTTAGTTATATTAATAATGAACACCTAAACACTAATGTATAAATTCTATTTAATTTTTCCAGACTGTGGTTTACAGAAATTGTTCTTCTTGTTTGGTTTAATTGCATGAAACTCACTGCAGAAGAAACTCAAATGAGTGGCTATTTTCACCACCTGGGGGAAATAAAATATTGGCTAATACGGAAATCATTTCAGATAGCTATTATGTATGCATAAAAATTATGCTTTTATGTAAAAATTGGAAGTGAGTTATATTTTTCTTCTTTTTAGTATCATTTACCATAATCTTTAAGAAAGTATCATAAAACAATGAGCTCTCTGTCAATCGTTTCCGGAATGAACAATGTTTCTCAAGAAGTTAGTGTTATAAGAGTATCTGCTTTCTAGCTGTAAATTGGATCAGGACTAAAATATATTTCACCAAGCATAGAAATACTGGCTTTTGGGGTGCCTGTGGTCCAGTGGTTAAGCATCTGCCTTAAGCTCGGGTCATGATATCATGATATCAGGCTCTCAGGGTCTTGGGATCAACTTCCGCATTGGGCTCCCTGCTCAGTAGGGAGCCTGCTTCTGCTTCTTCAGCTCTCTCTGCTTGTGCTCTCTCTTTGTCTGTGTTAAATAAATAAAATATTTTTTAAAAAGAAAACATACTGGCTTTTGATTCACAATAAAATTATGCATGTTATATCAAGCCAAATCATTTAAAAATATATCATACTTACATAGATGACAAAACAAAGGATTAAATATATAAATTTTTAACAAACATGTTTCTGCAGTCTTAAAGAACTTTTGATTGCATAATTGTTTATAACAGTAGCATCAATAATCTCTTAAAATAGTAACATAATATTTTTAAGAGATGAGTAATTGATATATTATCTAATCACAACTAGGCATCTTGTTAATAAGACTTGGATGACCACATCAAAATTATGCATACAAGGGTGTCAATAACCTAGTCAGACATTCATCTAGATGACCAGGTTAGGAATATCATAACATCTAAAATATCTAATCATTGTTGTCCTGGCCAAAAAATAAAGAACAGCATTTTCTTTAGTTTTATATCATCCAGTCAAAGGAAGAGTATTTGACCTATCTCATGATTCCTCTTTGCCTGTCTACATGTTTTTTGTTTTCATCACTTTTTAAGGAGAATGGAGATAGCAGTAATTTTTTGCTTCTAATATTTTTATCTCCTTACCTCAAAGATCCTGCTTTCTATGTTAGGCCCAATTATAGTTACTAATACATAATAATTTCCAAATATTAGACTTTCATTTTATTTCTTGTTGTTCACGTCTGAATTTCTCCACCCTGCATCTCATTCATTTATCTTGGAAAAAAAATATATACTTACTTACCCTACTTTAAGAAAAAAACACAGGAATGTCTTCTTCATTTTTAAGTTACACTTACTATAAAGGGAGTCAAAATTAGCAAGTGGATCATTACACCAAAAAAAAAACCTATAAAGTACGCAGTCTCAACTTTGGTTACCTGTAGTTTTTATGTATGTTCACTGTAATTAACTCTAGTAGTGTCTCTGATATCACAGCATCCAAAGTACGTACTAAATAGTCCAGCTTCCAGGATAACATGAAAATGTCACTGAACTATAATTCAAATGTAGGAAAGTCATACTGTTAGTCTGTTAGAAAAGTTTCAAAAGAAGAATTTCATTTGGTATTGTAGCTACTGCATCAGCACCCATTTGTTTTTTATTGTTCATCCATTTTCTCATTGAAGAGTCATTTAACACCCACCATACACCAGGCAGAACGCTAGAAATCTGAATAAAGTCGTATCAAATGCCTTGAGGCTCAGACATTAAGCGGTAGGTACAGAAAAGCCATAAGTTGATTGTTAGGTTAAGCTTCCACAGAGCTGTGCATTGGTGCTGTCGGCACCAAAAGAAGGGGCATCTGAATCAGATCTGGAATATTTTCATATTCATGAATATTTTCATATTCATATACATAGGAATATTTTCCAGAGGGAGTGAAATGTCACTGGAGTTCTAACCTGTAGGACATGAAAGTCTTCCCTGGTATCAGTCGGCAGTACTTCCATAAACCATTTCCACCAGAGGATTCTTTGTGATAAAATTATTATCCTATTTCATAGCATTTCAACATAGATTTTAGGCACTTTTTAACATCTCTGAAAGAAAGCCATATTTACAAGTGAGGGAATATCATAATTTAACTGACAATATTTTCCACATTATCAGTACATAAAATAATGATGCGGCTTATATTCAAAAGCATATTTTTATAATTTTATAATATTTATAATTTTATATTTATATATATTTATATTTATAATTAAAATATATAATTTATAAATTTATAATTTTATAATATATAGGAGGCTATCATTCTACAGGACAATACTTAAGCAGTATTTCTACTGAAATAGCCTATCTAGCCCTGATTAACCACTTATAAAGGGTTACATGTCCGACTCATTCTCCACAAAGAATTAAACACAATCATCATCTGTATCAACTTGGAAAGAAGCTCAATTAAATCGTCTATGACTAGTGTATCCACTTAAAAGAAATGGCCGCAGCTTGCCCTACGTTTCATAAATAGTGAAATGAAATGTTCTAGAATCTCTCTTTGAAAAAGTCTAATTCCTTCCCAGAAAACATGTTAGTCCAATGCTTAAACTACTGCATCAGTGACCAGTTTCTGGAACATTCCACTAGTTTTATCCTCAGCCATCATTTTACAGCCTGATTATGCAGGACCTATCAAAGACAGGCATGTCGATGAAATTTCAGGTAGTGAGACAAACTGTTTCTAAGGATGATCTATTATAAAATGTTTCCAAGCATTCTGCTTTTCCAGTGGATCTGAAAATGTCTGTTACATATGGGTCAAGTTGCACAAGCCTGAAAAAATATATGCAATTGAGCTATATAAGTGGTTTAAAAAAGTTTACGGTGTCAACTTTCATTCAAAATTATTTCTTAGTGTTCTCACTCATTTAGCTTTGAAGTTTAAATATACTCCAGTTCTTTAATATTACAGATATCCTCTTTTACTTTAAAATAATATTATGAACTTACAACTTGAAGAATAATTTATTTCAAATATATTTAATATTTGTTGCATGTTAAATACTTTGAGATGCTTCTGAAGTTGATTTTTAGTATGAATTTTTGAAACAGTTTTATTCTAGAAATTGTAATAGACTTTTTTTCTAAAAGAAAGCATGGACCTTAAATGGCACAGTAGTTTCTAAAAACTAAACTCACACAGGGAATTAAAATGTAAAATGTGCATGTCCGGAACGAGTATTCACAGGGAAACAAGAACACACTAAGTGGATCACAGTTGTGAAGAGCTTACCTATGAAAGGTAAGATTTACATATTAATGAAACAGAAAGTTTGCACAAGCTCAAACGCTAAGCTGCGTTCAGTGAAGAGCTGGTTTCTATTTAAAAGGCCTCTAACCCAATACAACCCTTTGTATTATTATTGCAGATGTTAATCTACTGGCAGCATACATATATAAGCTAGTTCCAATTTTATTTCAAGACAGAAAATAGCATACTGGGTACAAGACCAGTCATACCTGCTGCACTATCTCTATCTGGAAAGTGAATTAGCTTAAATGGAATAATGAACAGAAGACTGATATTAGTACAACACGGAAGTCAGTTGGATTATATCTGCAATATCCAAATGGGTAGCCACCAGCCACGTGTGGTTATTTCAGAGTAAATAATTTAAATTGATAAAATTAAAAATTCAGTTTCTCAGTTGCAATATTCACATTTTAAGTGTTCATTAGCCGCATGTGGCTGCCATACTAAACAGTGCAGATAACAGAAACATTTCCCTCACTGTAGAAATTTCTACTGGGTAGCACTGGTTTATATGTAATATCTCCCAGGAAGTTTAGGGTCTCTGCCACCAAGCAGTAGGAAGCGATCATACAGGCCATTATGGATGCAAGCAGCCACAATCAGTAATGTATCATGCCTCTTTCACCCTCTTGGCTCAACGACTCATTCTATAAGCAAAGTGCTTATTTCATGCTTCCTGATCTTTGCACATTTTGCTCATCTCCATAACTTCACAGTGTTATCCTTTTCTTATTCCTCCTTCTACCTGCCATCTTCACCATTTCTTAGAAGTTAATTCTTAGTTGGCCTATAGCTTCTCTTATTTATTAGGAATTTTACATTTCCTTCCAACTTTGCTGAGATTTTAAAAAATATTTTATTTATTTATTTAACAGATTGAGCAAGAGAGAGATCACAAGTAGGCAGAGAGAAAGGCAGAGAGAGAAGGGGAAGCAGCCTCCCTGCTGAGCAGAGAGCCCTATGTGGGGCTCAATCCCAGGACCCTGAGACCATGACCTGAGCTGAAGGCAGAGGCTTAACCCGCTGAGCCACCCGGATGCCCCCTTTGCTGAGATTTGTATTAAAAGAATACCATTTTTCTTCATGATCTTGTTACACAGAAAGAAGTTGATATAAACCTAGGTTCCCTTTCCCCATCAACTCTACAAATGCTAGTGTGTAACTCAGCAAAATGTTAGATTTTTCAAAAAATGTTTATGTTAAATCATACCCAAAATGTCATACAGGCTCTAGGAACAAATTCGGGGTGACCCAGCTCACCCAGCCTGAATTTTGTTCCTAGAGCCTGTACTGACATGAGCCTGGTGGTGGGTATTAAGAAGGACACGTATTGCGTGAAGCACTGGGTGTGGTGTATAAACAATGAATCTTGAAACTCTGAGAAAAATAAAATAAAATAAAATTACAAACAAAAAAAATTCAGGATGTGACGTCCCTGCAGACAACATATGTAAGGCTGACCTGCATCTGTACAACAGGGTAATTACACCTGTATCCCAGCATTATGCTGGGAGGAAGAGAGGAAGTGATATACCTTATGAACAGCAAGTGTGAATGTGTGACATCACTCACGAAAGCACTGATATACTTTTCCATTTCACTGAGACTATCATTCTCGCTTCATAAAATGTTAAAATGTTCTTTAAAGAACTCTTCTCTGTGCACCCTAGGATGGATGAGTTTCCGTGGGTAGTTTGACCCAGAAATCACAAGCATCAACTGAACAATGGAAGTAGAGGATAAAGTATGGGTTGGCTCATGGATTAAAGATAAACAAGCCACCACCTTTAAAACGGGGGAAAAGCTATCAAAGACAGCAGTGAAGGTTAAAAAGCCACAGGCAGAAAAACAAGATGCATATTGCAAAGAGATTAAGAAATATGGTCCAGGACTTTTTTCTATAAATAATTAGAATTTCAATGTATCTGTACTTAATATATTCATTCCCTTAAATGAGTATTTTTAATGTAAGATCATTTACATTATTCAGAATCAATAAATAATAAGGTGTAAATATTCTCTTTATAAACAGAAAGGAGCTACCTGAGTGCTGATGACCATTTCGATAAAATGTTATTATTCAAGTGGTAATGCCAGTTTTTGCATTTTATATGTCAGAAAATCTTAATGGACATGACATTTACTGAAATAGTAGGATTTTTCCAGTTCCACTAATAATATTAATCTCTGTATCATATCTTGGTTGTACATTGAAAATTTTGAATCATGAATCAGATAAATCATAATATAAATTATGATATAATCAGATAAATTATGAATCAAATAAATCAGTGCTTTTTAAACTGTAATTAATGAAGGACCGGTCTTTTTGTCCTTCCTTCCCTCCCCACCCTCCCACAGTCTGTTGTGGGTCGATAAAATAAAAAATAATTACTAGGAAAATGAAATAAAACATGACACACAAGAAGACAAGTCAAAATGTTCATCTGACTCAATAGGCACAATTACTCTATTGCTTTGCCTCTATACACACTCCTAAATGTTCAGTCTCAGTTTCTGTGTCTTGGCAGGCCCAAAACAAACACTGTGGAACAATTTGGTCCACCCTTTGAATAGCACAGAGTTAATCACATTTAATCACATTTTTTTTTTCCTGGAAAGGGGCTAAGATATAGTTCAATAAAAATGCTGCAAAAAATTCTTGCCATTTATGTGTACACATATATCCACATATGTGTACAAATATATGTTACCATAGCCAGTATGGTAAATAATGTTAATTAAATTACTTCTTCCACAATATTTGAAGTTTTTAACACATAGCTAAAGGGACAAAATAAGTTTTATTGCATATTTTAGAAATATTCAGGTAAATAGGCTTCTTGGTAAATAGGTATTCATTCAAATACATGAAGATGTATGTAAATATAGTATTTCTTCTATTTAGCAAATATAGTATTTCCTCTATTTAGTTTACAAATTTGATAAAGCACAGAGACACATTACATCTCAATCTATATACATGCCTGCAATTATGAGAAATGAAGAAGTGTGACCACAAAAACATATACAAAATCTACTGCCTATTTCATGTATATTAAGGATACAAATTACTTATATGTAACTTACCAAGTTTCATTATTCAAAGCTGATTCACATGCCTTATCTTTTCCACCCAAGGGTAACACCTGTAATATGACCTAATTTAGAATGTTCTGTAAATAACTGACCCAAAATAACAGGTACATGTTGTGACAATTGAGAACAATGAGGGACCACAACTATATCAAATTAAATTAGCTGAAGACAAAGCGAAATGAAGCTGTGGTAATAATTTGGAAATAAAAATAAAGGAATTTTAACAATAAATTTTTATTACACTCTGCAGAACATTTTTTTCATTCAACTTTTAGTAATATTTTGAAAGGTGTACATATTCTTTGTATGTAAGGGAATCATCTGTAAGAAAATCATTCTTACACAAACAAGGTATATTGAGGGCCTTTATGGTATATACATTGATAATTATTGTATATGTAACTGTCCATAGTGTATGCATGTTAATTTTGAACATTCAAGTACATATTTTCAAGACAAAATCCAAATAAAAACATGCAATGATTATATTTATCAAATGTAATTAAGGAGAAACATATGAAGTTCATGTCACAGATTTATTTTGAAAATGATAAATATGGATTTATGAAAGTTGACTTTTAATATGTATTCTGGATCAGTATTGTAAGCAATAACATTTATCTTGAACCAAAATACACAATTATACACACATGTATAATTTCCTTTGAGAAAAATGTAGCATATTTATTCTAAATAAAACAAATTTAAGAAAAATGAGGAGCCCTTAAGTGGATTCTGATACTTATTTTCAAAATAATATTCCATTTAAACATAAAATAATTTTTTATTACATGCAGAAAACTATAGTAACACAATAAAGCAACTACTAGTTGTACTTTTTTTTTTTTTTTAAGATTTATGTATTTATTTGAGAGAGCAGAGAGGTCATGCAAATGACAGGGAGAGAGAGAGGCTTTAACCAAACTCCACACTGAGCCCAATTCAGAGCTTGACCTCAGAACCCTGAGATCAAGAGCTGAGCGGAACCCAGGAGTCAGATGCTTAACCAATTATACCACCCAGGCACCCCTTACTATATCCCTATTCTGAAAATAACCCAAAGAGTAAAGAAAAGAGAACACAGGTAATTCCTGACGCATGTTATAAGAACAATCTAGAGGTTAAAAGAAATCTACGTTGGTAACTTGAATTAAATGGAGAACTTTATCTTATCACTTAATTAGTACTGAAATGTTATTTCTGTAACATACCTAATTCTTATGAAGCCATTCATGATAAAAATTGCCAGTAAAACAGATTAGTTTGAAATATGAAAAGGCAAGTTTTTTAAAAGAAAGAATACTGATCTTTTTCAGTATTGATACATATTGTCAGTGAGATACTGAAATTATGTCTTGTTTCTCAATGGAGGGAATATTCCTATTTGTAGAGCTCTCCCTCACTTATGTCACTTGTATTTACAGCTTCACACACTGCTACTAAAACCTTGTTTCTTGAAACCTAAAACTATTCCATCAAAATTTGGATGATGTAACAGACTTTGCTTCTCTAGAAATCAAATATGTGCTCTCATTCCAAGCCTCATATTCACTTGCTGGTGATTTTGGGCTACTCATTACATGTCTCTATGATTAATTTCTTTGTTAATAGATTTAGAAAACAACACCTGCCCCCAAAACACCTGATGTTATGAGAAATACATCCACTGGAAATAGCTTTGAAAAAAATGAAACATAAAGAAACAAAAGATAGTAACATTATGGCAGGACAGAAGGCTAGAACAGCATTTTTCGTGTAAAAAAAACACAACAGAAGATAAATAAAAGTTCCATTTACCTATGTGGAAACACTATGGGAATTCATAGGAAGTAGCATTTTTACTCAAAATTTATATTCAGACTTATTAAGCTCTGAGCTAGAAATCCTCAAGTGAATTAAATCTGCATTTTATACTCAGAACCACATTTATATCCACATACAGCTTTATGAAAGACAGAAGTCAGAATGGTTAAGAACACAGAATCTTAAAGTGATTGATGTATGTTAATTAGTTTGATTGTGGTGATGATTTCATAATGTATCATACATGAAAACATCAAGCTGGATACTTTAAATATATATAGTTTTAAAAAATATTTTATTTATTTGAGAGAGAGAGTGAGAGAGAGATCAGGAGCAGGCAGAGGGACGGAGGGAGAACCAGGCTCCCTGCTGAGCAGGGAGCTGGACACGGGACTAGTTCCTGGAACTCTGGGATCTTGACATGAGCTTAAGGCAGTCGCTTAACAAACTGAACCACCCAGCCACCCAACATACATAATTTTTTTTTTTTTTAATATGACAGTAACAAGTCACTTTATTATTTTTTTTCCAATTTATTTATTTTCAGAAAAACATTATTCATTATTTTTTCACCACACCCAGTGCTCCATGCAAGCCGTGCCCTCTATAATACCCACCACCTGGTACCCCAACCTCCCACGCCCCCGCCACTTCAAACCCCTCAGACTGTTTTTCAGACACAACATACATAATTTTCATATCAATGATAACTCAATAAAACTGCTAAGGGAAAAAAAGGAAAAACCCCACAGAATCTGAAATAAAACTTCCTGGACTGCAATCCTGGCTTTGCCACCCTGGGACCTGGGTTTATCTTCCCTATATCTCAATTTCCTCACTGCTAAAGGTATGGATGCATGCAGTGTGCTTAGACTATAGCTTGGCAATACATAGGTACTAAAGAAGTTTTGATAATGTTGTTTTTATTATTATTATTATTATTACAGCACTGCCTTCACAGATATTCCCTATGGATGGCTCTCCAGCACTATGCATTCTCTCCTTTTCCTGGAGTTCTGCTTGAGTGAGAGTATTTATATATAGCTATATCAAATCATAACACGTCTTAGTGTCAGCCAACAAAGCAGTTTTCTGTATTTCATGGAATTCATCACCATTCATCAGTATATAATTTTGGATCAAGGTACAGGCAGTTAGTGGATTAACCCAGCAGCCAACTTCAAACATGGAACAGAGAGTTTCTTATTGCTTAGAGTGGGGGAACTATGCATGCTAATCATTGACATTGTAATCTAATCACCAAATGATAAAAACATCATGGGAGGAAGCAAAATCTAAGCGCTGGATCTAATTACGTTACTATTCAGTCGCTTGATGGAGAAGATGGCAAGTTGCTGCAGTCATTTATACAACCAAACACTCAATAGACCATTTTGGGCCCCAGTCCAAACTGTGACTGGAAAGCTAGTAGCTGTGCATTTCAAATCGAGATGAGTTGTTAAAGAATTTACTAAGGGGCTCCGGGAACTCTAATTCTAATGATCTTCGGGTAACAGCAATCCAGAAGTGGAAACTGTGATGGTAAAATACTGTTGTTTGCGAGAAAAAGGTCAAGCACAGAGTCAGATGGATGTATTTTCAAACCTCTGCTCTGCTTTGCTAAGTTACACTAGCAACTGACCTAAGTTTTCACTTCCATCATCTATAAAATTGGGGTAATAAGACATCTACCTTTCAGGGCTGTATAAATACTAGAAACAACTACATAATACCTGGTACACTGTTAGCAGTCAAGAATTGGTGTTGAGGGGACACCTGGGTGGCTCAGTCATTAAGCGTCTGCCTTCAGCTCAGGTCATGATCTCCCTCACTGGGTTCCCTGGTTGATGGGAAGCCTGCTTCTCCCTCTCCCACTCCCCCGGCATGTGCTCCCTCTCCAGCTGTCTCTCTGTCAAATAAATACAATTTAACAAAAAATTTTAAAAAGAATAAAAAAAGAATTGCTGCTGATTTTTATTGGTAATCGTGAAATGGTAAAATACATTAAGGAAGAAACCAACATTTAAACACCATTACACAACTGCATTACTACTCGTGAGAATTATATAAACAACATGGGGATTAGGTTAGTCGTTCATGCACTGGTGCCTAGCACACCATAGGTACATAAAATTGGTTATGATAATGCTGATGATGATGCAATTCATGAAAACAGACGGAAATGAATAATCCATGTACATGTGTCTCTCAAATAAGCATGATTGGTACAGAGGAATGTTTTCATTTTTTCATATTTATTATGAAAATAAAACATACTAAAAATGTTCAGCAAACTATAAAATAAAGTTTCAGTGGCCCAGGACCTTACAACTTGGATTCTGCCAACGGATAAAACAAAACAGAGTACATTATGAACATTTCTCCATTTTCTGCGCTGGCACAATGAATGATCCAGAACAGCAGGTGATCTAAGCTTCATTTCTACTCGGACTCTTTAATAAGTGCTTGCATATATTTTGTTTACACCACAGCATCCTTCTTGTGTTTTGGGGAGACTCATGAGATATTGCTTTTATGAATGACCCACTAATGGAGAAAGGGAAGCAGCTCATGCTAGCACTAGCACTACCGAGGCCTACAGTGGTACAAGCGAGACGCTTTAAAAAAAAAAAAAAAAAAAAATCAAGAAAATCCATTTTGAGAAATCTATACTGTATTGAATTCTAGTTACCAAAATGTTAAATACAAGACCTAAAGGCTTATCAGCTGTCAATATAATGACTCTGGAAAAACAATTTTTAAAAATTTGAAAAATAATTAAGATACACATTTATTTATGACCAAGCTTGTACAATTTTGAAGCTAGACAGCATGTAAAGAATATACTTGATATACTTGATATACTAGACAGCATATAAAGAAGTGGAACTCATTTTTAAAACATATCAGAATTTCTTCCCTGATGTGTGTATTGTCAACCCAAAGTTGTCTGCTTCAGAGATACACACTTATCCCAACAATGTTGTCACAGTCCTCTTTAATAATTGCCTTTCCATGGGTTTTGCCATGAGAAAAGTAGCCGCATTAATTCATAATCACACCACAAAAGCTGTTCATCAGAAGTAAATGAAATGAGAAATACAAAAATCTTGGAGCACCTGGGTGGCTCAGTGGATTGGGCCTCTGCCTTCGTCTCAGGTCACAGTCTCAAGGTTCTGGGATCGAGCCCCACATCAGGTTCTCTGCTCAGTGGGGAGTCTGCTTCCCCACCTACCTGCCTGCCTCTCTGCCTACGTGTGATCTCTCTCTCTCTGCCAAATAAATAAATAAAAATCTTAAAAAAATAAATACAAAAATTTATGGCTACCTATTCAAACAGAGTCCTCACACTGGAGCACACATGTGTGCACACTCACAGAGCTGGGGATGGAAAGGTGAAGGGACACTACACACTAAATTACCTTGTAATGTTTCTGAATTACTTGATACAGCATTGGTTCCCACCCCAATGGCACCTTAAAACAAACTTGGGAACTTCCCAAGCTCCACTCTAAGTCCCCATAAACCTGAGGCTCAAGGCTACAATCAGATCACTGAATGTTTTTTTAACACCCAGATACTTCCAAACTGTATGTAAGAGCCACTGAGTTTAAAAAAAAAAAAAAAGTCATCATTTATTAAAAACATTGTCAGGTGGTGGTTCTATTTATTAAAGGTGATACTCACAGTTGCCATTAGAGTAGATATTACCATCTCCACTCTCCAGATGACAAAAGTAAACTTTTAGAGGAGAATGCAAGAGTCCAGATCAGATTCAAAGGCTGTGCTTTTTATAATACATCAGACTTAAACCAAAAAGCTTTCATAGTGCTTGAAACTGGAGCCCAAAAGCGGCCAGAGAAAGGAAACTCACAAAAAGCCAGCACTTACATTCTGTTCAGTCAGCAGCAGTATAGTTTTGAAAAGTGCATAAGAACCAGATGGATATGAGGGAGTATCAAAAAGACAATGCCTTCTGGAAAAAAAAAAAAAAGTTCTTTTTGCAATATCTTACATGGACAGCTTTTTTGAGAGGAGGGAGTATTTTTGCAAAATTTGTTAGTTAAATCCTTTTTGATATTTTTATTTACTGGCATTATTATTTATGTATTCAGGTGTATAAGTATACAAGCTTTTCCAATTCAAAATCAAAGCACTGCCCTGGGGATGCCTGGGTGGCTCAGTGGGTTAAAGGCTCTGCCTTCCACTCAGGTCATGATCCCAGGGTCCTGGGATTAAGCCCCCCCCCCCCCCCCCCCCCGGTCTCTCAGCGGGGAGCCTGCTTCCTCCTCTCTCTGCCTGCATCTCTGCCTACTTGTGATCTCTGTCAAATAAATAAACAAAATATTTAAAAAAAAAAGCACTGCCTGCATACCTCCCACAGGGATGGCAGCTTCATGTAGCAGCATAATCTTCCAACTAAATGGCCTCCTTCCTTCTTACGTACTTTTTACCCTGGGATGCTAGATACAACAGGGTTCATGTTTAGACAGGGATGCTACTCTCCGTCATGTTAGAGAGTCCTCTTTTTTCACAAAGTGGCAATTTCTGCCTCACTTGTGACCCTTGCTTTAAAACTTCCTTATTTTGGGAGCACCTGAGTGGCTCAATCAGTTAAGTGACTGACTCTTGGTTCCACCTCAGGCTGAGATCGCAGGGACATGAGATCAAGTTTCCTGATGCGCTCCACGCTCAGTGTGGAGTCTGCTTGTGTTTCTCTCTCCCTCTCCCTCTGGCCTTCACCACCCCCGGAAAATAATTTTTTTTTAAAAGTAAAACTTCTCTATTTTTGTAAAATTCAACATTTAATTAAGAAATCATATACTTGAGGGGCACCTGGGTGACTCAGTCAGTTAAATATCTAACTTTTTTTTTTTTTTTTAATTTCAGCTCAGGTCATGATCTCAGGGTCCAGAATTCGAGCTCTGCTTCAGATTCCACACACTCAGTGGGGAATCAACTGGAAATTCTCTTTCTTCCTCTCCCTTTGCCCCTTCCCCTGCTCATGCTTGCTTTTTCTAAAATGAATAAAACTTTTCAAAAAAGAAACCATATGGATGAATAACACAAAGTACTCCCCCCCCCATCAATCATGCCAATAATCTGATAGAACAAAGAAATTTAGCACCACTTTCTACAGATGTGGAAACAAAGCTTAGGCATGCAAAGTGTGATGTAAGCTCAAAAGCCAGGGTAGGAATTACACACAGGTCTCCAGTGTGCCCACCCAAGCCCCTTTCCAGGTTTTCTGGTCTTGAGGGGCTGAGAATCTTTCTTCTGGAAAGCTGATGCTCCTCCTGAAGGAATTAAGACCCATCACAGCTACAACAGAAGAGCTCATCACTGACTAAAGCACTTGCCAGATATAGTTAAGCTCTTCCTGCTCTGACAGTAAGTCTAAAAAGGTTAATGTACTAATCATATTTTGGAGGGAAAAGGATTAACTCGTGATAATTCTTCTAATTTATTAGTGTATCTGAACTACTCACATATAAAGATAGAAAATACTGATCTTTTTTTAAAAAACTATTTTGTAAAGACAATGAAAAAAAATTCAGAATGCAAATACTTTGATTATTGATTTCACAACTTAATACTCTACAGAAAAGAATTTCACGTAGCCGATCAATCTTCATATTTTTTTCCAATTTATTTATTTTCAGAAAAACAGTATTTATTATTTTTTCACCACACCCAGTGCTCCATGCAAGCCATGCCCTCTATAATACCCACCACCTGGTACCCCAACCTCCCACTCCCCCGCCACTTCAAATCCCTCAGATTGTTTTTCAGAGTCCATAGTCTCTCATGGTTCACCTCCCCTTCCAATTTAGCCAAAAGCACATACCCTCCCCAATGTCCATAACCCTACCCCCCTTCTTCCAACCCCCCTCCCCCCAGCAACCCACAGTTTGTTTCGTGAGATTAAGTGGTGATGCAACATGGGGGTTTAAGTGGGTAGGAGAAGAATCCATGAAACAAGATGGGATAGGGAGGGAGACAAACCATAAGTGAATCTTCATATTTCTTAAAGACAATCATAGGATACATGTACACTGCACATAAAACTCATATTGTTGACCAAAAAATGGTGGATTAGACCTATATCTGACAGTTGCTAATAGGTTTTGAGGCTAAAAATCTTCCTTCCCAATAATACTCTAACAAATTAAATGTATTTATAAACTTTTAAACAACAAACTGTGAACTCTAATAGACTCTACTTTAGACAGACCTCTTTTTCTTGATAATTTCTCTCTGTTTCCATGGAGCTATTCAGTCTTTCCAACTTCCTCACTGGTTTGCCTTGCTTCGATCACTAACACGGAGCACAAATGCTATGACAGAAGCACTTTCACACCTACAGTTCCTTATTCTCAGATTCATCCACTTTTCACCTCAACTATACATATCCCCTCCACTGAGATAATTCTAAACTTGTTCTTAATCCTGACCTCTCCCCAAATCATCAGTTATTCTACTGACAACTTAACCCCCAGCCCCCACTTTGGAGAACTGAATTCATAGTCCTCTAAATTAAATGTGTATACCATTAATTCAACTTTTAACCAAGTGTTCCCACTGAACTGTTTTCCCAGTGCCTCATATATGTAAACTTAATGAAATATTTCCGTTTTCTAATAAGAAAAGTGCCCTCTTAAAATGAGATACTTCTGAGTGACTAAGGACACCTTCCTAGCTACTCAAAGGAGGTCACCAGATTTTAGGTAGCATGAGAAAGTCTGGAGTTAACCTCCAGACCAGGCACAGAATCATGCCAAAGATGGTTAACCTTATCCCACCAAGGACCGCAAACTCCTTGAAAGCCAAAATTGTAAGCCATTCCTCTAGCATTTACTCCAGTACTTGAAATAGTTGACACCTGTTAAGGACTGAATCCTGTCCCACCAAAAGGTGTATGTTAAAATCCTAACCCTTAGAACCTCAGATTCTTACTGTATTTAAAGATGGGGCCTTTAGAGAGGCAACTGAGGTAAAATGACGTCATATGGGTTAACCCTGATCCAGTATGACTGGTTTTCTTATAAAGAGAAATTGAGACACCAAGGATGTGAGCATCTGTGAGAAAGACCATGAGAGCATTGACCAAGAAGGCTGCAAGCTAAGGAGAGAGGCTTTAAAACAAACCTGCCAACACCTTGATCTTAGACTTCTAGCCTCTGAACTTGTAAGAAAATACATTTGCCAGTTAAGTCAGCAGTCTCTAGTATTTTGTTTTAACAGCCCTAGCAAACCAATACAATATTCATCATTTATTTGTTGAATTGGATACAGCTTGCAATTTGCTACTTCCTTCTCCTTCTCAGACCACACTTTTAAAAGCAGATTCATAAAGATAAATTCCTTGAAATCATGGATTCCCCTTCATTCTTTTTATTGCCAACTTAGTGTTTTAGAAAAGCACTGCTATTTCTAGCACCCCCGCCCCACCACCCTACCCCACCCCCGCCAAAGATGTCTTGGATTTAGGTTACTTATTCTTTCAAGTAACAGGCTTCAGTTGGAAGTCAAGGAATGTTGAAAAGAAAAAAACCTCCAGACAAGAGTGTCAGTGGCTTTTCCTTTTAAAACCTTGCATATGTATTGAAGGGGGGATTGCACAATTCTTTCAGGTTATATTTTTGGAATCTTCTCCAATTCAAATTTAATCAATGTTTAATTCCTAAACAGAAAACAAAACAAAACAAAACTTCATGAAGTTGATTTCCAGCCATACGGCTTTCTTCATCCTGATTGTTGCTTTTACCCTGAGATAACAGAAACCAAGGTTGAGGGACTGGGGGGTGGGGCAGGTAGGCGGGGAGGGTCTTTATAACTTATAGTGTTGTCATTTTATCTGTCTTGAGTCAAGAGAGCAAATGTTTGGTAATTGTATACTGAGAACATTATCTGAGCTCAATGGCGTCACAGACTTTCTGAAGTGTCAACATACATTTTGTTAGGAAAAATAACGAACATCACATAAAAAGATACTAAGAACTGAATGTTTTCTATCTGAAATCCATATGTTAAAATCCTAACCCCTAAAGTGATGGTATGAGGATGTAGGGTCTCTAGGATGTGATTAGATCATGAGAGTGGGAACCTCATGAATAGCACTAGTGCCATTATGAAAGGGACCCTAGAGAGAGCTCCCTCATGTCTTCTGCTGTTTGAGGATGCCTCATGAAGACAGCCCTCTATGAACCAGAAAAACAGCCTCCTTGGACAGTGAATCTGCTCCTGTCTTGATCTTGGACTTCCCAGCTTTCAGAAATGTGGGAAATAAATTTCTATTGTCTATAGATAACCCAGTCTATGGTATTCTGGTATAGCAGCCCAAACAGACTAAGACAGAGGATCCTATGTGTAAGTAATCAAATCCTACTTAACATAGCACAAATTATGAAATGAGAGTAACCTATGGGTCAAAATTACAGACTTTCATCAGATTGACCTGGACTGAATTTTAGCTTTGCTACCTAGTAGACTGTCACCCTGGGCCAGTGACTTAAACTTTGATTCTCCAGTCCAACATCGATAAAATAGGAATAAAAATAATGGGTCTGAAAAACCTGGCATATTTTGTATGCCTATGCCATATAAAAAACTGCTATATATTATTTAAACCTAGGAATACTGAACAATGATTTTGCTTACTAAAATTATGTCTTCAGAGTAAATTATTTTTGGAAATGATAACAGAAATAACCACATAAGCTTTATGAAGAAATCTGAGACAGGAGTTGAACATATGGCATGCACAAAAAAGATTCATTTAAGAATTCACCAAATATTTTTTAAAAAGCAAAATGTCACAGTGGTACTTTGGGGAATATAGTATGGTGAGATAATATTTCTGTAAAAGCAAACAAAATATAGGCAAAAATGAAGACAAGTAACTTGATTTAGATGAAACTGATGTTAATCAGGTATATGCAAAGGCAGTAATAGCATGCATGGCTACAATGCAAGTTTGTATGCATTCAACATAAATTGATGGGGTCAAAATATGTACATCTATGCAAAAAAGAAAAAAAATTAAAAATTATTCCATTTTAAAAACAATCACAATATCAATATTTCCCAGATATTTTCATCTAAGGAAAGTTTTTTTCATGCTCCTCCTTCCTTATTTTTTTTAGAGCTATAATTCTATCAATAATGATTCTGATATTTGCTCAGATCTTTTGGGCAAACTACTCTTAATATCAATATCAGTCTCTATATGATATCTTTCTGTTTTTATTCAGATGACATTATCAGAACAATTAAATGTGAACTGCCTGTGATAATTTCTTTTGAAATGTTAGGCAATTTGCATATAATGCCAAAGGTTTAAAAAACAAAAATATTGTAAGTGTTATAATACACATATATATACACACATATATGTATGAATATGTTTATATATTTATTTACTTAAATAACACAATTAATTCTAGGAATGTTTATTGACTCTATAAACACTAGGGCCACTACTCTCATGGAATTAAATTATCTGGAGACTATGAGCTCATTACTAATGGGACGATGTTTTATATATTCTGTGTATCAGTAACTAACAATGCGTCAATTGATAAGTGTTTGTAAGCAAATGAATAAATATGAGTTAGTGAATGACTGAATTATACCATCTTTATTTTCAAGATGAACATAATCTAGAAAGACAAAAAAAATGCATAAGTGCAGTGTACTATGTTTTATCCCAATACTTCTCAAACAATTTGTGGTGAATGACTTTTTTTTTTAAGTTTCTAACCAGTCGCAAACCAATATTTTATAAAATACAACAAAAATATATTACTAAAGGGGCTCCTGGATGGCTCAATCAGCTAAGTGTCCTACTCTTGGTTTTAGCTCAGATCATGATCTCCGGTCATGAGATGGAGCCCAGAGTGGTCCTACGATATCAGCACAGAGTCTGCTTGGGATTCTCTCCCTTTTCCTCTCCCTCCCCCTCTCCCCCTGTGTCCCTCTGCCCCTCCCCCACTCATGCACACTCACGTGCATGCTTCCTCCCTCTCCCTCCAGAAATAAATAAATAAAATCTTTAAAAAATATATTACTAGGAAAAATAAGGGAAAAAAAAACCAAAAAGGCAATAAGACATAAAATTGTTCTGTAAAGTTGTAGAGAAGTCTCAGTTTCTTGCCTCCAACTAGCAATCAGTAGGCCACAGACTCTATTTTGAATAGCGCCATTTTTTTACTATTGCCATCAACAATGTGATGGGAGAGAACACTAATTAACCCAAGAGTAAATGAAAGAAAGGCATTTGAAAACTTTCATTAAAATTAGTTCAGAATAATCTGCTGAGAAAATTATTTTCTTCCTGTACTTTTCAGAATTCTACTGTGATTCACACAATAGACAAAAGACAAAATTGTAAACAAACAAACAAAAAGTGGACATCAAACGGTTCTAATACTTCTCTGCAAACTCTAGTCATCCTTGCAACTTTGAAGGACTCAAAAGGAGGCTGTGTATGCACAGTTTCACTTCCCTAGAAAAGATTCATAGCACATGGAACCCTTTTTTTTTTTTTTAAGATTTTTTTAAATTTTATTCTTAGAGAGAGCATGGGTGGGGAGGGGGAAAGGGAGAGAGAGAGAATCCCGGAAAAGCTCCATGTGGAGCTCAGTGGATGCAGGGCTAGATCTCATGACCCTGAGTTCATGACCTGAGGAAATCAAGGATGGAACGCTTAACCAATTGAGACACCCAGGTCTCCCTCACAGCACCAGGCACTCTTCTGATGGCAGGTAAAAGGCTCAATTCTCCTGAGTGATAAATGCTATATGCATCTTTCTCATTTCCACTTGTTTCTTTTTTGAAAGAACTAACTCTCTTTTGTTGTTGTGTTGTTCGAAATAATTAATTGGCAACTGCAAAATTGGTGTCTTTACTCCTTTCCCCAATAATTGTTTCTGTGTTACGTTTGAAGTAACTTTCACATGTGAGTGACGTATTACTAAAGTGTTATTATTTGTGCCAGTAAGCAACCAGAGTACTCCAATGTAAATACACATATAGGTGGTGGAAATATTAAGAAATCACTATAACATTCTAAACTTTAAATTTTAAAAGTTTTGGCAATTTTTTAAAATTATGTATTCAAAATGTCACTGCCTATGCAAGAAAAATATTCTACAAATTACAATTATATAGCCCATTTCTTAGTGGTTAGGCTCTGAAGTACTCATGAAAGGTATGTAAAAACTGTTCCCGATAATACCTACAATAGGTTATATACTACTTTCTTGTGATACGGGTTTTTTTTTTTATATAATCTGTAAATAATTCCAACACAGTTTTTCTACCAATGTTGGACAAGAAGATTAATTTCCTAAACAATGAAGTGCTAAGCTTGTGTTTTCACTAAAAACATAATAAAAAAATGTATGAACTTATATAAATTAAAAGTGCATATTCTGCTAGCACTGGACTAAAACACAAAAAGATGTAAGTACAGGAATAAACATTATTTAAAATAAAAATCAAAAGAAAATGCACAGAATCAACTAAAATATTCAAAATGTAGCAAAAATTTTATGCTGTGAAATTCTATACTGCCATTAAATTTATGTTGCAAATGACAGTTACTGACAGTATGTTTAAAGTATATTGTTAAGTGTGAAATTTTTACTACATATATTACATAGTATATATTTAAACATTTATATGTGATGATTATGTTTAGACTACATAAATTATACAAGTATTATATAATTAAAATGTTTACTAAAAATTATATCAGTATTTATCTAAACAAAAACTGGTTTGAGTTTATTCACTTTATTATAAGACATGTTTTGTGAATGGAATTACATATGGAAATTAATCTTCTGATTTAATACAAAATAAGATACCATCTTAATCCTGAACTTTATTTTTACCTCTTAGGGAATTTGTCACCGTCTGCCCCTTCCACACCAAAATCTCCATTCTCATACATTCTAGAGTACCTCATGACACACAGAATGGTGAAAAGCAAATTTTCAAGAACTATTTATTGAACGAATATTAATATTCCTTAGCCAACTGACCCTACTCTAATGCTTAACCAACTGAGCCATCCAGGCACCCCGAGATTACTTTTTAGCAAAAATAAACTTCAGTGGATTTCAGTTTAGATTCTTAATAAAAAGTGAAAGCTAAAATTGAGACAATCAGAGAACATTTCAAAATACATCTTGGGTAATCTCTACTAAGAAGCAGGACGTCAAAGAAATTTCAAAGCATGACATAGTCCTGAGACTTGTGAACCCTCTAGATCTTCATTATCCTAGTCCTAACTATTAGCACAAGTGGTCATTGAGCACTTTTTAACCTTGGCTGGTCCTGTGCTCTACATGTGAAATACTAACTGGATTTCAATAACTTAGTACCAAAACAAAACAAACACAAAAAAAGCAGAACATTTAAAACATAATTTTAAATTGATTACATGTTGAAATAACCATTTTTGGTAAACTGAGTTACATAAAATATATTATGATAATTAATTTTATCTGTTTCTTTTTTCTTCTTAATGGGTCTTCTAAAACTTTTAAAATTACACAAGATGGCTTACTTTCCTGGCTTGCCTTCTCTTTCACCTGGGCAGTGCTGATCTGGAGAATGTCTTCTCATTGACCTCCTCCTCTATTTTCCCACTTCCCTCTTCTACAGTTTTTCACCTTTGTTTTTGTTTTTTTGTTTGTTTGTTTCTACAATTGCAACAATGTCAGAAGGGAGGCCTGGAATAAGAAAAGAAGGCTCTAGCAATTCTGAATAAAGACTACAAACATGATGGAATACACTCAGAGAGTAAATAAAACAAAATATTTTCATAACGACTGGGTCACTAAATTATATGTATTTTTAAAAGATTTTGTTTATTTCTTTGAAAGAGAGAGCAACAAGGGGGGACGGTGGTAGGGGGAGAAGCAGACTCCCCACTGAGCAGGGAGCCCCACCCAGAGCTCAACCTCAGGACCCTGAGTTCATGACCTGAGCAGAAAGCAGACCTTCAACCAAACGAGCCACCCAGGCACCCCACTAATCTAAATTACTAAAAAAATGAAGTTGACTGTTGAACAACATACGGGTTAGGGACTCTGACCCCTGTGCAGTTGAAAAATCCATGTATAACTTCTGACTCTCTGAAAACTTAACTACTAATAGCCTCCTGACTAGAAGCCTTATTAAAATAACAAACAGGGGCACCTGGGTGGCTCAGTGGGTTGAGCCTCTGCCTTTGGCTCCGGTCATGATCTCGGGGTCCTGGAATGGAGCCCCATATCGGGCTCTCTGCTCAGCGGGGAGCCTGCTTCCTCCCTCTCGCTCTGCCTGCCTCTCTGCCTACTTGTGATCTCTGTCTGTCAAATAAATAAATAAAGTCTTTTAAAAAAATAAATAAATAAAACAAAATAAAATAACAGTCGATTAACTCACATTTTGCATGCTATGGGTAATATATACTGTATTCTTATAATTAAGATGGAGAAAGCTATTAACAAAATCATAAAGAAAATACACTCACAGTGCTGTACTGCACTGATAAAAAACAAAAACAAACCCGTGCATAAGTGGACCGGAAGAGTTCAAACCTGTGTTGTTCAAGGGTCAGCTCTACATTGCTGTCTACCTAAAGCATCTAAATGCATAGATATTTCTGAACTTGTTTTATAATGTTTTATATATTCAAAAGTTTCTAATAAAGTGTTTTGTTTGAAATTCTGAATAATCTCAGATTATTCCAAAATAAAATTAATCTTCCCAAATAATGAACTCTGTTTTAGTGAATAAAATGTGAATACAAAATCATACACTCACTAACTGTATCTCCTTATTGCAGAACTCTTTTTTCTTTGAAAGTTAACCATTCTTTTTCATCCTCCAATTTCCTTTCCAGATGGCCCTCTCTAAATCTTTTGGTTGCTGTTGTCCTCTTCATTGTCCTATTTACTTTGCCACCTACACATTTCCCCTTATCCGTTCACGTATTCCTAACTCTGGATAAAATATCCAGAGAGTACTGTCAAATCTCCCAATCCGAGGATCTTGCAAAGTCACTGGAATAAAGAGAGAGACTCTGCATTCCAAATTTTCCAAGTGCCTTAATAATCTACGTAACTGTAAGTAATCATCTTTACTTTACCTAATTCTGATTACTGTCACTTTCTACATGCACTATTTCCTTCCTTTTTTTTTTTTTTAAGATTTTATTTATTTATTTGACAGAGAGAGAAATCACAAGCAGGCAGGGAGGCAGGCAGAGAGAGGACGAAGCAGGCTCTCCGCAGAGCAGAGAGCCGGATGCAGGGCTCGATCCCAGGATGCTGGGATCATGACCCGAGCCGAAGGCAGAGGCTTTAACCCACTGAGCCACCCAGGCTCCCCGCACCATTTCCTTCTTCAGGTAGGTTGTCAGTTCATGAGGATAGGTTCCGTGTCTTTTTTTTTCCCTAAACTTTTTTTTTTTTTTTTAAATCTCCTAAGACACACTTAGATACCACAGATTCCCAATAAATAGTGGAAGAACGAATGAAAACGTGTTCAAAGTCACAATTGTGCCAAGAGCAGAAAAACTGCGGAAGACTCTGAGAAGGACAAAGAAACGCAGTCTAGCGCCGCACCGTTCTGAACAAAAGCGTTGTGTTTCTAAATCTTCCCAACGTAGGGAGCTGCGGTGAGGGTGCCTATTTTATGAGAAGAATGTCACTGGCCTAATGATGTACAAATCAAATATCTTCTTTTACATTTTTTAAAGAAGGCATGGAGGTGTAAGTGTGGAGCAAAAAGTCTTGTGTTCAGATCTTTACTCACACATTTGACAGCACTTTTGACAAGCCCTGTCTGATCCTCCGTGTCTTCCCAAATATTACTATCTGGGATAATAGTATATTCTTCTGGGGTGTAACAAAGAAGAGGCACAATATGACTAAGCACTTAGCAGTCAGACTGATACATAAGGGATGATCTATAAATGGAATGAGGTCGTAGCAGCTGCAGCAACATATCCAGCAGTAACAATAACTATTGTCTGTCTACCTACTTGGACTTCAAAAACAAAAACAAAAACAAAAAAACCTTGAAGTAGATAACAAAATATACTAACAAACTCTATAACCTTTTTTTTTTTAATTTTATTTATTTATTTGACAGACACAGATCTCACGTAGGCAGAGAGGCAGGCAGAGAGAGAGAGAGAGAGAAAGCTGAGCAGAGAGCCCAACGTGGGGCTCCATCCCAAGACCCTGGGATCATGACCTGAGCCGAAGGCAGAGGCTTTAACCCACTTAGCCACCCAGGTGCCCCTATCACCTTTTTAAAGTCTATTTACTGTTATGTTTAGAAAGTATTTAATTGTAATATCCTATATTAGTTTCCCTGGTTCTGATCAGTAACTTCCTTTTAAAACTCAACTGTGGGTTGCAGTAACCATGGCAGAGTTTATTTCCGTATTTCCTGAATATTCTAACCAATTAGAGTCAAGACAGATACAAACATTATTTATTTACAGCTCTCTTCATGATGTTCCAAAAGAGATGACTAAAATTCTACATAAATGAAAAAAATCATTTATAGCATCAGTTGATTATAAACCTTTAGAAATGTCACAGATACATTTTAGCACATTTTAAAGTTTTCCTTTCCACCTTTTTCCCTGTCTGGAATTATGGATTTAAAAAATCCTTTCTCGGGCGCCTGGGTGGCTCAGTGGGTTAAGCCACTGCCTTCAGCTCAGGTCATGATCTCAGGGTCCTGGGATCGAGTCCCGCATCGGGCTCTCTGCTCAGCAGGGAGCCTGCTTCCCTCTCTCTCTCTGCCTACCTGTCCGTCTACTTGTGAGTTCTCTCTGTCAAATAAATACATAAAATCTTAAAAAAAAAAAATCCTTTCTCTAGTTGGATTGGCTGAGCGTTGGACTCTTGATTACGGCTCAGGTCATAATCTTGGGGTCCTGGGTTTGAGCCCCTCATGGGGCTCTGCTCTCAGCTTGGAGTCTACTTGAGAGCCTCAGCCTCTGCCCTACCCCCTGCTCAAGTACATGTGACCCCCCCCAAAATAAATAACTAAAATAAATCTTCTTAAAAAATCCTTTTTCTAAATTACACTTTAACAGCCTTTCTTCACAATGCTTTAACTTCTCCTGTGTCTGTAAGCCATTTGTATGTCTTCTTTGGAGAAGTGTCTGTTCATGTCTTCTCCCCATTGTTTGATGTAATTATCTGTTTTGTGTGTGTTGAGTTTGAGGAGTTCTTTATAGATCTTGGATATCAGCCCTTTGTCCATACTGTCATTTGCAAATATCTTCTCCCATTTCCTGGGTTGCCTCTTTGTTTTGTTGACTGTTTTCTTTGTTGTGCAGAAACTTTTGATCTTGATAAAGTCCCAAAAGTTCACTTTCACTTTTGTTTCCTTTGCCTTTGGTGACAAGTCTCAAAAGAAGTTGCTGTGGCCGATGTCGAAGAGGTTACTACCTATGCTTTCCTCCAGGATGTTGATAGATTCCTGCCTCACAGGCACATTAAAAAACGTTCATCATCATTAACCATCATGGAGATTCAGATCAAAACCACATGGAGATACCACCTTACAACAGTTAGAATGGCCAAAATCAAAAAGACAGTAAACAACAAGTGATGGAGAGGATGTGGAGAAAGGGGAACCCTCCTACACTGTTGGTGGGAATGCAAGTTGGTGCAGCCACTTTGGAAAAAAGTGTGGAGATTCCTTAAGAAATTAAAAATAGAAATTATTTTTAATAATTATATATAATTATATATAATAAAATAATAAAAAAATTCCTTAGAAATTAAAAATAGGGTCATAAAAATATGACCCTGCAATTGTACTACTGGGTATTTACCCCAAAGATACAGATGTAGTGAAGAGAAGGGCCATCTGTACCCTCATGTTCATAGCAGCAATGGCCACAGTTGCCAAATTGTAGAAAGAACCAAGATGCCCTCCAACAAATGAATGGATAAAGAAGATACGGTCCATATATACTATGGAGTATTATGCGTCCATCAGAAAGGATGAATACCCAACTTCTGTATCAACATGGACGAAACTGGAAATTATGCTGAGTGAAATAAGTCAAGCAGAGAGAGTCAGTTATCAAATGGTTTCACTCACTTGTGGTGCATAAGGAATAACCCAGAGGACACTGGGAGAAGAAGGAGAAGTGAGATAGGGGAAATCAGAGGGGGAGACAAACCATGAGAGACTGTGGACTCTGAGAAGCAAACTGAGGGTTTTGGAGAGGGGAGGACAGAGGGTGGGGGGTTGGGTGAGCCGGGTGGTGGGTATTAAGGAGGGCACGTAACGCCTAGAGCACTGGGTGTGGTGCATAAACAATGAATTTTGGAACACTGAAAAAAAATTAAATTAAATTAAAACAAACAAAACAATGCTTTAACTTCTCAGTATCAGCAACCTTAGTTAGCCACATGTCTTCTCAAACTCTAAAGTGTGTTCGCCATTTGACTCTGTTCCACTATCAAAATCTGGAAGAATAATACTCTCCTCTGACGAAAGACATCCATCCTTGCACCTTTCTCATTCTATTAAAAATAGCAAACTGCTATTAGTTTTCATCCTTACCTCAGGCTCTCAATTCTTAAACTGTTCTTAGTTTATTCATCTGGAGTTGCCCTTGACCCCTTTCCCAGCCCAGATTTATGGGCTTTCTTTTCTATAACATAGTCACTAACCCTAGAAAGCCAGACTCATTGTTTTGCATTATGTACACCTGCTAATCTTCTAATCAAGTAAACCTCAGTTGTTTGCTAGACCCATTCAGAATTCAGACTAAGTACTGCTAAAGAAAGCGATGCAATTGCCTTGACTAAAATATGACAAATTGTTAATTTTGCAAGTTCCTTTTTATGGCTCTAGAATCTTTTTTACAGACCTCCTGCATATTCTTGGCTAGAGTCCCTAAGCTCTTGTCCCTATACCAATTCTCAACCTATAATCTTGCACTTGGACCTGAGAAGACTAAAGTCACCATTTCACATGCCCAAACTCCCTGTAGGCATGGAGTCTTATTACCACTGAATCTCCACCCTCCAGTACAGGGCTGAATAAATAAGGAATTCAGGTAACTAATAAACTGACTCAATTCCTTTCCTCTTCTAAGATGCAAACATCTTCTTGTGCTAACACTGATCACGTCAATTCCTTAGAGCATTCTGATACGTGCTCCTGAAAATTACCATCCTCATCCTTACAGCTCCATTTCTTCTTGCTAGGGAATTCCACCCTGTTAAAAGTAAATATGCATTCGGGTTTTCTTTTTTCTGGCTTAAAAACACAATTCATTCAATAATATTACTCTCTGAGTAATATTTCAGTCCCATGATTAGCATTAAACTTCATTTACTTCTTGTCTTCATATCTTTAAGATCGCATATGACCTTAAACATGGGCAACAGGACTTCTTTCTGCTTCTGTTTAACTTTAATATACATATTTTTTCTCATATTTTTTCTCCATTAGTTAATGGATTTTTCAACATTTCAACTGAAAACAAAAAATCAAACAGGTAATTTGAAAGAGTACAATGAAATCTGAGTAACAGCTCCTTGCATCCAAAAACTAACAAATGATTTGTTCCAGACACCACACACACACACACACACACACACACACACACATTTGATGACAGGTAAGAACACATGGCACTTATCACTACATAACTGAGCTTGCATCTCCTAATATCATTTGTTATCTAGTGTATATATAAATTCTCCCAATTCTCCCAATATTTGAGTCTGTTGATTTTTTTTTTTTAAAGATTTTATTTGACAGAGAGAGAGAAATCACAAGTAGGCAGAGAGGCAGGCAGAGAGAGAGAGGGGAGGAAGCAGGCTCCCTGCAGAGCAGAGAGCTCGATGCGGGGGCTTGATCCCAGGACCCTGGGATCATGACCTGAGCCGAAGGCAGAGGCTTTAACCCACTGAGCCACCCAGGCGCCCCTTGAGTCTGTTTTTTTAATAGGATCAAATACAGTTTCCAGTATTGCATTTGTTTGTCTTTTACTCTCTTCTAATCTATAGAATTCTCCCTACTGTGGTGTGACTTTTGAAGAAACCAGGCCACATGTCTGGTATGTTGAATGCAGAACACTAAACCTCGGAAATTGCCTCTTTCCTCATGCTTTAGTTTAACCTGTTCCTCTTTCTTGTATTTTTCCTGTAAACTAAAAGGTAAGTTTAAACAGGCTTTATTAGGCTCAGCTTAAACATTCTAGCAACAATATTTCAGAAATGGTGCCGGACAGAGACTTGACATTGCGTCCATCAGGAGGCTCAGGGCATCAAACTGTCTATTTTAAAAGACAACTTCTAGAAGTAATTAGGAAGTAATATCTGAGCACCATGAGAATATGTTATTGCCCAAAATACTTTTAACTAATGAATTTGTACCTGTTGATGATTCTTGACTGAATTATTTATTTCATTGGGAGTTATAAACAGTAATTTTCTAATTCTAGCATTTCTTACATAAATTAATTCTCATCATTTTGTAAAGAACTGGTCCCTCATCAACTAGAGAAGAGTTCTTCCTTAAAAAAAACAGGCTAACCATTTCCTTCAATTTAATTATTGTCAGAATTGTTTCCTGTTTTTTGGGGGGGTTGAGTTTCATTATGGACTCATGGATTTCGCTTCATTCAGTGTTTTATAAATTGTTACAGTCACTCTTGTTGGAGGAGGTTACTGAGAAGATGTGACAGTTGGTTGATCCTCAAGCTGGATCCAGGCAATCAGATGCTCCTCACCGCCCCCTCTGTCCTTGAAATGTACATTCCCCCACTATTCCCACACTAGGAGCCACTAAAGTACACAGTCTTAAGAGAATAACGTGCTGTTGAGCCCATCTGGACTGCATACGTGACCGAACCCCATCAAAGTCTCTATATAAACATTAAAGATTCTGGTGGATAAATGCAAAGATCTACTTGTTTTGTGATAATCCTATGCAAATTTCCTTGCTTATTAAAACTGCCACCTACAACCCAGACTGTACGCCTCTTGCTTTAGTTTCTCCATACCTTCTGAGTATGGGGGTCAGTTCCAAATTTCACCCAAGAAAATGCTGAGGTTGTAAGCCAACACCACTTGATGTTCAAATTTATCTGAATTTGGCAACTGGAAAGCCCTTCAAGCTGCTCTCATTTATAGTTATGATTTACAAATTAAGTTAATATAATCTTACTTATCTTTCGACATGTCCTTACTTTCAGGCACAATGAGATATCCCAGGCTCATCTTGTGCTTTTTCTACCTAGACTTAAAATCAGCCAATTCTCTAAAAAGCTCTGATCCCCTTGAGTAGGAAATGGTGTTTAGAAACCACAATTTGTGAACTATATGTGCTCACTGCAGCTAGAGAGACACTGTTCAGAAGACTTTTCAGGAGACACAGCTAGTAAATGTATTTATTTTTAAAGGCTTTATAGTATATTTTAGTATATGATAGATTAACTCCTTCTTTGCTCTTCTTTTTTGGAGTTGTCCTGGTTATCCTTGCATTTTTATTTTTCTATATATAATTCAGAATCAACTTACCTAGTTCCAGGAAAACTTTTTAAGGTCTTTCTATTGAGATCAGGTTACATGATACGTGCGTGCGCACGTACACACACACACACACACATACACACACAGGTACACACATACAATAATAATATGTGACACATAGAGTCTTAGGGACTGACCTCTTTACAATGCTGCCACATCATATCCAGAATTTTTCATTGGTTTAAGTTCATTCAGTTTCTTCTTAAAATTAGTGGATTTTTATACAGATTCCACCCACCATTCCCACACTTCTCCTCAAGCCTCACCTTCCTGTAAGCCTATGCAACACTAGCCCTGATGAACAGCACTTTCTTTACACACACATTTTTTAACCTTCAGTGGGTATTCTCCTCTTCCTCTTTTTCTGCTTTAACCAGATCCCTTCACATCCAATCATAAAAATGCAAGTGTTTCCCCAATTTTTGCCTTCGGGTAAGTTATTTCCTCCTAAAGTTTTAGCATAAATAAAATAAATAAAAATAAGTTTGTAATATCTCTATCTTTTAGTGTGTTTTCCAGCTTTAGAGCTGAATTTCATTGCACATTGGTCATTTTATCCAGGAATTAATGTGGGCACTTCAAATCAGTGTTATATCCAAAGCTGAACCATTCTACCACGAAGTCAGGTTCTTCTCTAGATATTTTTGTTTTCTGGTTTTGTTTTATACCACTAAGTTTTTTTTTCTTTTTCTTTTTTTCTTTCTTTCTTACTGTCTTTCTTTCTTTTCTTCTCCTTCTTGCTCTCTTTCTCTTTTTCTTTTTCTTTCTTCCTTCCTTCCTTTTAAAGAAACAGAGAGAGAGCTGGAGGAAGAGGGGCAGAGGGAGATGGAAAGAGGGAATCTTAAGCAGGTTCTATGTCCAACATGGAGCCCAACTTGGGTCTCAATCTCAGGAACCTAAGATCACAACCTGAGCCAAATTCAGGAGTCAGAATTTGTACCTGTTATTTATTTTTAAAGGCTTTATAGTATACTTTAGTATATGATAGATTAGCTCCTTCTTTGCTCTTCTTTTTTGGAGTTGTCCTGGTTATCCTTGCATTTTTATTTTAACCAACTGAGCAACCCAGACACCCCTATACCATTCATTCTCAAGTTATCCAGATTCCAAACACAAAGGCAGCTCTTAAGGGACCTTCTGTCTTGGCCTTCAAATCCACTGCAGATTTACCATTATCTTTGCAATCCATTTCATCACGCTCATTCACACTGCCTCCATGGTAGTATATGTTTTCCATTCTTTATTGAAAAATATTCACTTTTTCAAGTTCCAAGGAAACTGTTTAATAATGGAAGATTTTTTCACACATCTGAAGAAGCAATTAAAAACAGTACCCTAAAATAACATCTTACAGTTATATGTGTTTTATGTTATTAACAAATGGCTAACATGAGCTTGAAAAATTGTCACATCCAAATATGTGTAACAGTGGAGATGATGTTGATAGTGAGATGCTGGTAGACAGAAGAGACACCTATATTTATAGACTTGCTGTGTTATGAAAATTGGTGGTTCTGTTTTCCTTGTGCAGAAGACTAATTTTTCACTTCACACTCAAAAGCCTCAAGTACAGATTACATTTTGCACTTAGTAAGTAAACATTTGTTGAGTGTTTCTCTCAGGTCATCTATAAAGCCAGTGTAGACATTGAACAATCTAATTTTGTCTTGACCACAGAGTACCAGTGGCTCCTGACAAATTTCCATGATTCGGTTCTCTGAAGAAAATCCTATAGTCATGGAAAGATTTGTGATGCTGTGGTTACTTAAAGGTCTTTTCACCTTTCCTTTCCTTTTCAGCTTTCCTTTCCTTTCAGGACCAGTAAACGTCTCTGTGTAAATGGTGCCATTTTCTATTTTTTCTGACCATACCACTCCCCACTAAGTGTGGCTACAGTAGTTTTAAATTATGTACCAAGAATAAAGATGCAGCTATTGTTTTAGATTAGCTAAAACAAAACAAACAAATTCCTCCCCACAAATGTAAGATCCCTGTACAGAAGGAGGGACATAAGATATCAATTCAGACATTGCTGTCACTCTTCTCCCTTTACTACCTGTGGAGTTTTAAGCAAGTTACAGGTCTAAGTCTCAGTTTCCTCAAAAATATAAAATAATCATTTTACCTACTCATGGAAGAACAAATGGAACTACATTCACTAGACAGATCAATAAATGTTAGTCTTACTTTTCTGTCCCACTCATTTTGATTAAAGAGAACATAGCCCTTGCCACTCCAATCTGGTAACGATTTCCAAACTGACTCAAAATATGTTGTACCTTTTACAATTTAGCATATAACTATCAAGATGTGTATCTATACACAAGGATTCTGTATGAATACAATTAATTTCCACTCTTAAAATTTAAACAAAATGTTCAATTATATTATTCTAAGCAAAATAAGGAGAGAAATTGATGAGTTAGATGTAATTTTATAAAAAATATTTATGCAAATAAGCTCTCTAATTTTTCTTTATTATGAGGGTGTTTAATGATGAATCCATTGCATCCTTTAGAAAAGCATGTCAGGGTTCCCGTATTCTCCACTATAATTCTCTTGACTTAAGATTTATACATGACCCAAGGAATAAATCTTACAGCCTTGACCCCTGCTGAAGAGTCTCCAAGGACACTCGAGAACAGTTTTATCCTTAAACACTAACTAATTCTCCCACTCCTTTCCCTGCAGCTTGGAATGGATAGAAAATGAAATCCACACTTCTATATTCTCCAGGTTTCAGCCCCAGAAAACAGCCAGATAATGCGAAACAAACAAAAAAAGTTACAAAAACACAAAACCAATTGCCCACAATGTAAGTTAACTATTTAACAGAAGTCTAACAAAACAAATAAAGACCAACGACAAAATAATGTCCCAATATTTTCTTGAAAGACTAAAAGCTATTAAGAATAAAGTAAAACTAGTGGAAGCTGGCAATGGCTGGGTTAGATATATCTCTCCCACAGGTCAAAATTCAATAATAAAAATAAGAGTGATAACAAATATTACATTTAGATACCACTTGCTAAATGTTTAACTAGCTTTTTGTATATACCTCAGTTTTATTTAATAATTATTGTTCTCAAAATCATGGTGTAGTGAAACTAATTGTCCCTGTCATCAATAATGTGCAAGTTTATGTTGCCCCTGCTTATTACTAAAGAGAAATTTATTAAATTAAAAAGCATATTAAATTATGAAAATGGGATTTTAAAGGCACCCATGCAAGTCACTAGAAGTAGCAAATAATAATAATATGAAAAATAAGAAAATAATAACAATACCTTCACATCAGTGAAGAATTTTTTAAATTAGTTTTTAATTACATTCCAGAGCTCCATAAACAAATTTCAGGAATAAAATTCATCATTATTGCAGTTTTTTAATGCACAAAATAGAATTTTCTTAATGGCAATGTGATAGAAGAAGTGAAGAAATACTATTTTTTTAAATCACAGAAAACATAAAAATAAGAGTTTTCAAAAGTGAGAGCAAATAAATTGAAATAACATAATTTCTTCCATTTCCTTTGTTTCATGCAAACGGTTCTAAATATCTGCTTCTATTTCCAGTGTAGAGCTTTGCCTGATTTGGTGCACTGTATGATTAGTTGCTTGCAATACCAGTAAAGAGTGAACAAAGCATGACCATATTCTTACTCAAGGGTAATGCTTTCAGGAAGGTAACAGATGTCAGAGCTTTTCCACACTTCGCATTAGCTCATTTAAAAAGTGGTTATTTTACCTAAGAAATAGTTATTCATATAGCACATGATTCTTTTAGCTAGGAAAATACAATATTTTTGGCATATGATATGTATGTGAATTATTTTTCTATGCCATTATTTTTTATTCTAAAGGCATCATTTGTTTGCCTAAATACAGCATCTCTTTGAAACAGCAGACTTTCATAAAAATTAGAGAAAATAAACAAAATAAATAAATAAACAAAAAAAATATATTTTTAAAAAGACAGTATATCTTTCGTGGTTAATGTAAAGAGTGCTTTATTAATTATGTATTTGAAACTTCCTCCCTCATACATAACCTACTTCATGCAAACTAAGAAAAAAAATCAGTGTGCTACTTGCTTGCTTTTAATCATGTAAGGGTAAATATAAGGAAAAAAATAATGTTTATTGTGAATGATGAAAATTTCATTCAAAATTGTTTGGACAAACCACACACTCAAGACAGGATTCCAGCTAGGGGTTTCTTTCTCTATAATGTTCAAGACTGGATCAGAAACTGTAAAATTAATTCAGTAATCCAGGATTTTTCAATATACCCAAATGTTGGCATCCCATAGAAAAGTTCTAGGAAATTTAACAGCTGTTTTAACTTTGTGATGATTTCTTTGCCGAAATTTAAATGAAACTCTCAAAGTCAGCTAATGGTCCAATAACCAATTTAATTTATGCATCTTCTTACTCTCACCCATCACCTCTACCTCCCAGACCCTTTCTCCCTGCAGGTGAAAATAACTTGCATGATTAAACTGATCCGAGTGGGGGGCGGGGAGGGTTTGCCTACTAAATGAAAGAACAATATTATTTTTCCATAAGAAACCAGTAGGCGGTGCTAATCTAGGATACTGCATGCAAAGATTTTAAACCAAAACACATATAGACTAGGTGACTAGGTTAAAGAGTTGTAGAATTGCCAGTATGATTCCTCAAGAAGGAAATTTCAAAAACTTGCATGTAATAGAATTTAACTTGGGTATGAAATACAGTGGTTTTATGACTATTAAATGAAAACCTCACATGACTTAAAGATTGTTAGTACGATCTTTAGTTACAGAATTCAGAGCACAGCAACATATTTGTTCCCACATTAAAATCCTATGAACATCTTCATCTGCCCCATTATAGTTTCAACCTCATTTGGAAACATCATAGGGTACATACAGATCAAGCCTGCTCCAATATTAAGGCCCAGTTACCCCCACCTTAGGGCAGCAACTAACATGAAAATTCTGGTTTGATTACTCAAGTTTTTTCTTTCTACTTACTCTGTTTCTCTCTTTCAAAAGAACTTAATGATTTACAATATATATAACCTGCTAAGAAATATTCATTTCATGCAAGGGAATTCACGCATTCACTTGCCTTTTTAAATAAATGAACGCTTCTAGTTATATACATTATAACAGAATTGATTAAAAAGTGGCTTTTTAAATGCTTTTGCCAGCTCTTAAACCACATGAAAGACTATATTTCAGTAATGTACTCTACACACACACAAATCAAAATTTAAAGGTTAGTGACATGATATTTGTGCCAAATCTTAGAACTATACCCTTCATGATATCAAGTCTAGTAGTCCACACATAAGACATGAGCTGTCTTCCTTATATAAATGCAACAGGACTTTCTTAACAGAGAAAAGCTACCCAGAGTACAAAAATAACTCAACTGCAAACTTCCAAAGATACTGAGAATGCAATGTGAATTTTTTAAAAAGCTTTCTAGACATTGAAATAAATTTTAATCTTCTACAGACAAATGATCATTTGTACTCCTAATTCTTTCACCACAAAGAGTAAATAAATATGGGCATAAAACTTTTCATTCCAGCAGCTGAGGTGACAGACTTAGAGAAACATTTGTTTTAAAAGCCATAGTATAAGTAATTAACCCATTTGTTATGGGCCCTTTTGTATGCTGGAATTTGTTTTGTCTATAGATACCCTATAAGAAAACTTAATTTCAGAAGTATTTGCTTTATATTTACTTTAACAGAATTCAAATTATATACACACGACAAATTTAAGGCTGACCTTTTCATTTAAGAAAAAAAAATCAAAGCCTCAAAATCAAATCATTTAAATAATAGTTACCCTCCAGATTTCAAGATTTAAAGTATGACAAGAAATTTGTTTGGACAGCAAGTTTTCCAGCAGATTCTGTCACTATGTTTAAGTACAGAGAAGGCTTTTTATTACCAACTGGTACATCTCCAAAAAGCAGTGCTAGATGATACTGGAAATATGTAACAGGACAATCATAAAACATCCTAAACTCCACAGAACACCGTCAACACAGTACTGTAATGTTACCAATACACCGGAATCAATCACACCATAACCAACCCCTTGCCCTGTGTGCTCAGTTCTCAAGGGGAAACCTCTGGAACCACTATCAGGTGGTTAAAAATGGGGGGGAAAAACACTGTCCCTTTAAAACTTAAATAAAAGGCTATTTTGTACCTTAGGGGTGTAGTCTCATTAATGCAAACTAACAGTTACGTTCTCAATATTAAACCCAACTGACCACCACAGAAACTATTTCCCCAACCCCTGGAAGACGCCAGCGAGCACTTAAAACCAAAGCAACACAACAGGGAAAGAAAAGATCCAAAGACAACACCACTAAGAAAGCAAAACCCTTCGGAACAAGCAAAACGGGCCGGGAAAGACCTACTGCGTTGTTTACTCGAGGCAAAGAGGAGGAGCAGGAGTTGAGCGTGCGGGGGCTGGTGCCATCCTCGGGGATCTGGAAATGTCTCGAGCTCCCTGCCCGCGTGGCCAGCAGCCAGCCCCTTCGGAAGGTGCTGCCCCTGCCGCTTCTCCCCACGCCTCCCCGGCGCTCCGAGGGGCCGCCCCAGCTGACCCGCACCGCGTCCTCGGCCCTCGCCCCCCCTGCTCTGCAAGTGGCCCTCGGAGAACTTACAGGGCCCGCGTCCCCAGCCGGCGCCGCCAGCGGCGCAGACACCGCCCGCCGCGGAGATGACCTGGGCGCAGCCTGGGGAGGGACTGTATTTTGCGCACATCCAAAAACGATCCTGAAGCAGGGAACGGACTTTGGCTTTCCCTAGCTCCCGGCACGGCTTTCCCCACGGCGGGCTCGGACACTGCCCGGAGACGCGCGCGCGCACATACACACGCGCACACACACTCACACACACACGCACAGACACACACAGCTTTCTTTGCCAGGACCAGTGTTGCCATTGCAAACCCGGGAAACGCCTCCAAGGGGACCAAGTACCTGCTCTCTGCGAGCTGCTCAGCTGTTCACTTCATCCTCCGTTGACAAGGAAACCAAACCGCACTTCATTTTTTTTTCCAGAAAAACCTTCCACTGCCATCATTTGAAAATTGATTTACGGGGAGGGGATGGGGAGGAAGAAGGGATAATATATAGATATCAGGATATCTATCATAAAATTATCTCGGTTTTTTAAAAAATTCAAATGTGCAAAAGTCACAGTTAATATAAAGGAGGAAAAAAGTATTTTGCTTAAAAATTATCCCAGGAACCAGCTGCAAGAAAAGTTTCATGTTATCAATGGGTGTCAAAAACAGGAGGGAAAAAAACGAAATTGTTCTCACCGGCTTCCAAAAACGGCACAAAAAAATAGAAAATTAATTTTTTTTTTTTTGCTCATTGGTTTGCACCAGTATTGCAAAACCACAAACTTGTAAACACTGCCGTAAAATCCCACCTATACAAAAATCTTATCAGAAAAAAAGAGTATGCAAAAAAAAAGAGTTAGAAACATGCTTTTTATTTTTACAAAGGAAAAAAAAATAGGCACCATACTTCACATCGCTTTTTCCATAAAACCAGTTGCATATTTTGCTGGACTTGGGAGTCGCTCCCAGCGGGCACGGTCGCCGCGGACTCCCAGACACAGCGCCTTGTCTACAGAACCATCGCATGCTAGAAAAACTTGGATTCAGGAAAAGGCTCAAAACCATGCTCCTCCAGCTTTCCCAAATATAAACAATAATCAAAGAAGTGGAAAAAAAAAGAAGAAAAACAAAAACAAAAAAAAAGGACAAAAAAAAAAGAATAGGACAAGAATGTCACTGAGAAGGTACTCACCGAGCGGGAGTAAAATGTTGGAATAAAAATGAGATTTAGTATAAAATACAGTATGGCGGTGGAAGAAGGAATGAAGCGCGTTTTTTTCTCTCAGTCTCTGCCTCAGGCACTGACACGTGACTCGGAGCCAGGCTGACTTGCAGGCAGCCGGGAAGGACCGAGGCTGCGAGGGGGGAAGCCCCACGGAGCCCAACTCCGGCGGCGAGGCGGCGGCGGCGGCGGCGGCGGCGACGGGGAGTCCGGCGCTTGGGAGCGGCAGCACCCGTAGCGGCAGCCGCGGTAGCGGCAACGGCAGCTCCCGGCGAGGCTGCCTCCGCTGTGAGCCCAGACGAGCAGGTGCCCCTCACGCTGAGGCTGAGCACACGCACACGCACACGCAAGACAGGCAGGGCGCCGGCGAGAGGGGGAGCGGAGCGGGGTTGGGCCGGAGGCGCGCAGCTGCCGCTGCCTCTGCCGCCGCTGCCGCTATTACTGCTGCTGTTGCTGCTGCTGCTGTTGCTGCTGCCGCCGCTGCCCCCACCGCCGCCGCCGCTGGCTCCGGTGGGGAGCGCGTGTTCTGGGGCAGTTCTGGGCGTGCTGATCAAACAAACGCCTTAGAGGAGGTGAACAACTTGCTGCTCACCTCAAAGTTGCTGTTGCTTGCCACTTGTTTATGCATTCATCTTTTTTTTTTTTTTTTTAATCTTAAGGTAGTTACCTGGGGAGAGATCCCACCCCTTTCTCTCCCGAAGTTTCACTATTAAATCCCTATTCAACTCCTTCATTTTTTTTTTTCCTCCCCGATTTCCCATTTCCCATCCCTCCTAAGCTGCCTTTGCCTCTGCTGTTCCCTTCCCCTAGATCTGCGCTTCCCCCTCGGGGTTCTCGGGCAACCTGGCGCAGCGCGATACGGGGGGCGTTGTCTCAGGCGAAGCCACGGTCAGTCTTTATTGCCATCAGAACGCGCAGCGTCTCTTCTGCCGCCGCCAAAGAATGTTTGCACTTTGAAATGCAAAACAGAATCTCTCATTTAGGAAACCGCGTTCCGGGTTTGTTTTTTGCGGGTTGCGGAGCAATGGGTGGGGGCACGGGTGTCGTTAATTTATTCATTCGTGGACCGAGCATTGTTTGTTTTGTCTGCGTGGGCGCGCGTGCTTCCAAGCCCGTCTGGAAGGCTTCGCGGGTCCGTTCTCCACGGCAGAGGCTCCTGCCTGACTCTTGCTCAAGTTGTGGGCTGGGGCTGGAAGTCAAAGGAGAGGTTCAAGGCAAACAAGTGAGTCCATTGTGCAAGTGCTCTCTGGGAGGGAGTGAGCACTTGGCGGTCGAGAGGGGGAGACGTGCACCGGGAGAGAGGCGGTGGCGCAGCCCTCGGGAGCCCAGGTGGCTGATCCGTTCATTCTGAAGGTGAGGGCGGAAGAGGGATTTCTCCACCTAGCAGCTGGCTTAGGGTGCCCATCGCCTGAACAAAGATTCCACCAGCCAGTTGCTGGTTGTGTTGGGATTCTTCTACTGCTGCCTGTTGAAGAATCAGCTTTCTGGGCGCTGGAACACATCTACTTTCCTCATCTTTGTGCAACACTTACATCAGGACCATTTCCCCGTGCTGCTCTGAATCTGGATTGTGTGGAATTAATTGGCATCTCTGTGTTTGAGAATGAACAATTAACACAGTTCCGCAGTTCACAGATTGCTGCCCCTGATCTTTATCTCAATGTTTCTAATGTTGACATTTAAGATAAAATGCCTCCATCCGAGATGATCTAACCTGGACGATTCTGAAAATTAAGTACACATCCATTATAGAGAGCTTCAACTGCAAATATGTTTCTCAAACATTCTGGTCAGAATTCATTGACCAAATAAAGTATTAATCCACAATTTAAATAAAAGAGATTTTGAAATAACCATTAAAATGTCATTAAACATTTATTTTGGTGAGTTGCCAACTCTACACCCACTTATTATACATACATTAGAGTAAGGATTGCTGATTAGAAATAGTTACTGAAAAGATGAATGCATCAAGGTGGATTTGGTAACTTCAGAAGGCTCTTGGAGTTCCATTGGGAAATCATAGGAGTTTAAGCTGGATAATATAGATCAAGTGTGCTTTTCACTGCAAAACATGTTGGGTTTCTTTTTTTTTTTTTTTTTTAATGAGATCTCTTCACACGTGGTCTTTTTCTTCCCTGAGTCATGAATTAATTTTGTCTGCCATTAAAACTTAGTTTGCTAAATTTTCCAATTTTTTTCTTCCATGTCAAAAAATACCTGGTTCTAAAAATTTAAGAAGAAAATACTACTTTAATGCATATTTCCCATCACCTATATCACAGCAGTATTCAAATGTGAGAAACTTCATTTTAAAAAGGAGTTCTGAAACTTTGAACTAGCCTGGGCATTGCCAGGGTTTTGAAGAATTATGCAAGAAGAACTTTGAAAAACAAGCTGTTTAGAATTACACTGCAGTAATGGCCGTCAGCCAATCACAGTGATTGTCAGGCTTTTATTATTCAATAAAATGACTCCCCTTTATGTTGAATGCAGTTCTGCTGAAGAAAAAGCAAGACATCAATATCCTCCCTGTATATTTCCCATTTGCTTACATAATTATAGTGTGGTGCTCAAAATATTCCACTTATTTTATTTCCATGTGCCATTCTCACCTTTTAGGTTACATCACCTCACAAAAACTTAGATTAAAAGAACTGGTATTTACTAAGCATAGCTTCTCATTTTGTTTTTGTAACTGCTCTTGAACACTGATATTATTATACTCATTTTACAGATTAGGAAAATTAAGTCAGATAATTAATTTTCCAAGGATCCCATGGTTAATACATATTACAGGTGAGTCTGAACCAAAATTGTATCTGGTTTTACAGCTAGAATAAAATATTTCCCAAAAAAACCATGAAAGATGGTAAATACTTTGAAAAATTAACAAATGCATGATATTCTGAATAAATGAAGTAGATTTAAAACAAATTTGTGGGAATTGGTTGGCTATATTATTCATCACAAATAGTAGTAGTACATGTTGTTTTCATTCATTATTTTGATTCCATAAAACACAAGGAGAAGAAACAAACCTTCAAAAGGAGAAATTAATAACTTACTTTTTTCTTTAACAAAAATCTGTGTACAAAATCTGTGGTCATGTATTTCCTGGTCACATTCTCAGGAGTTAAGTGTAGAAATTTCAAAAAGCAAACTTGTAATTGTGAACTGTTCCTTTGATATCTATACTGAAATAAATCATGTAGGATTCATAACTAAAAAGTGTACTAGATTTAAGATAAAACAAATAAATGATGTTTGAGGAAAACTCTATTTTGAAATCTAGTCTACATAATATCAACCTTTTCCCTTTAAAAAATATTGAAGATACATGAATTATATATGCATATACATATTTTACATATAAATTTATGCTTAGCAATTACACATTACAGCATCATGGTTTCAATGTACACTTTTATAGCCAATGGTCTCAACTCATTTTCTCTTGTTTTACTTAATAACTTTTTCACAATTTAGTGATTTTTAAATTTTGATTTTTTTCATTGTATGTCCTATTTCTACCAATGAGTATGCTTCACTTGTGTTTCTCTTTCCTTTACTTGTGTCCTTTATCTTTTCTAGTATTTCAATTGGAGTAACTATAAATACCACACCTCAAGAAATAATTTGTACATATAAAGAGTGACTAGTAGATATAAAAATAAACAGTAAAGATATAATATAGCATGAGTAAAGTAAGGAAGAGCTATCAAAATTTCCATGTAATTTCATTTTTAATACTTATTTCACTCTTCATATGTTTTATGGAATCAAAAATTTCAGATTTGGAGAGTAAAACATGTCAACATTTCTTATGATTTATGTACTCTAATGTTTATTCTCATACAAATTAAAAATATGAATATTGCTAAGAAAATTAATTTTAAACAAATTAATGTCTTCTATTATTCTTACTTTGAATATGTTTATTTTGCATTAAATAGATTGAGTATAGTTTTATGCTAAAGTAGCCTCTGGCAAGTGACAAGAGGGTATACACAAGAAAGCTCTGATGAGTTTTCTCATAAATACAATTTAGTCACAGAGAGGGGGAAAAAAAGCACACATGACATGTTCAGTGTTCTGCACCATTTGTTATTTTTCATTGATTACTGATCTGACAATCATTCATTCTAAAGAGGATACAAAACATGTCAGTTTATAAATTTATAAGCTGTAACTCCAAGATATCTCTTTAGATTTGAAAAGTTAAAGATGAAAATGTGGTAGTCTTAGAGCAAGAAGTAAACCTCTGAAAATGTACTAAAGGTGAAAATATTAAGTTAGTTTTAAAACACCTGATTATGTATTAATATAATACAAGCATATGAGAAGCCTGAAGGAAACAAAAAAAAAAAAAAGAAAAGAAAAAGGACTTATGCAAAACAAAAGTGGGAAATTTCATGTAAAGGAAAAATATGTTCCATTTAATAACTACTTATTGTGTTTTACGTGCTGGACATATGTACTATTATAAAATCCTCAAAATCAGAAAGATTCTGAAAGACTATGTCCAGGGACAGAGGACAAAAATAGAATGATAAGAAGCTTTCATATCTAGTGAGATAGCTAACGACCATTCAAGAGAAAAAGTAACTCTAATGACCAAATTACATACATCATAGAGCTAAGAAATTGAGAATATGATTGGGGGTAAGGGAGGAAAATAGAGAAGAGCAAAAGGGATGAATAGAAAGAAAGAGAGGAAGTTAAGAGAGAGGAGAAGAAGGAGGAAAAGAAACTGTAAAACCGAAAGCAATGGGTGCGGGGCCAGGAAAATCTCCCCTTAAAAAAATGTTTGAGAAATAGGAGACAAGTGCAAACACTGGACAGATCTAGGTCATACAGATGAGTCCTAAAAGACATGTGACAAAAAGTACATTCGAAAACTATTGCAGACTTTAGAATATGTTTCCTTAGTGAAACTAAATGTTGTCTGAAAACTTTAGAAAACAATCTTGCTGAGGTTAACAAAACTATGTACCAGAGGAAGTGAGATTTTTAAAAAGAAAAAGAGAATCATAAGAGCGATCTTCATTTGTGTTGAAAACTTAAGAGATTGACTTATCCTAACGACCCAACTGATAGCAGAGGACGATACAATTTCATTGGAAAATTAATTCTGCCTATAGAGAACAACCTTGAAGATGTAGGAGAGAAACTGATGTTTTATTGTCTACCGACAAGACCTTAGACTCAAAGATAAGAAGTAGCTTATATATAAATACACTGATGTTGTACTGTTACAGTTATGATTCTCCTGTTGATTTTTTTCTCTTTGCTTACTTGTTTTAATTTTAAAAGCCTGGGTTTAGAGATGATATATATTTAAATATCAATAATAAATTAATTGTCTGGATTGTTTTTTCTTTGAAGTAAGGGTTATTCATTTGTTGTTTATTTAGAGGTTATAGCATTCAAGAGATGAAGGCATGAGATTAGTTGGTTATTATCAAGTCTCAGGGTCCTATCAATAAAAGGCATTTCTAATTTCCATGAAATTTAGTAAGTTATTTACTTCTATTAATACAAAGCTTATATCTTGAAAACAAAATTTTCCAAGGAATGAAATTAAGTGTTTTCAAAAGCCAGATATGTGCAGTGGAATCAGGGTACCTGGGTGGCTCAGTCAGTTAAGTGTCTGCCTTTGGCTAAGGTCATGATCTCAGGGTCCTGGGATGGAGCCCAGCCCACCAGGCTATCTGCTCAGCCAAGAGCCTGCTTCCCCCTCTCTCTCTGCCTGCCTCTCTGCCTACTTGTGATCTCTCTCTCTCTCTCTCTCTCTGTCAAATAAATAAATAAAATCTTTAATTTTTTTAAAGTACAGTGGAATCATTTTATACTGACAAGTCATGTAATAACACACTCTGCAAACCTCTACTACAAATTTGAACACTTGAATAAGCAGTATTTGTTCATGCACATCTTTTGTACTAATGAACGTATGAAAAGACATTTGGTTAACAAGGGGCACCTGGGTTGTTCAGTGGTTAAGCATCTGTCTTCAGCTCAGGTTATGATCCTAGGGTCCTGGGATCAAACCCCAAGTTGGGCTCCTCTCTTGGCTGGGAGCCTGCTTCTCCCTTTCCTTCTCCCTGCTGTTCTGCCTGCTTGTGCTCTCTCTCTCTCTCTCTCTCTCTCTGTCAAATAAATGAATAAATAATATTAAGAATGATTATAATAAATAGTTATACCCAATGTGTAGTATGTATATCTTCCAGATTCTACTTTTGGTCTCATTGAAAAACTAACAGGTTATTTTTTAATAATTTTTCTCTTTTATATTCTTAATTTACTCTGATATTCTCTACTCTCTTTTTTATTTCTGTCTCAGAACTCAAACCTCTTCTATCTTTCTATACATATTCAGAACATATATGTGGGGAAGAGTTAATATTAATACATTAATTCCTTGATTTTTACTTCGATTCATGGACATCCTTTGTACTAGCAAATGTGTGAATAGACATTAGGTTAAAAAAATTATTTAGGAAATAATCAATGATGTATGTGATATGTATGTTCTCCGGATTCCTTTTTTCCCCCCATGAATGTCTCCCTTCTCAATGTTGAGAGGGGTCAAAGTTGTTAAGTTTTAAAAAGATCACAGCTCTTGGCTGTTGGCTTCAGGGTAGTAAATTATTTGTTATTTTATTCATTTAAAGCTCCAGAGAAATCAAGAGCAAAGATCAAACACAGACTTTCCAGATAAAAGTATAATGATCTACTAGTAGGCCACTGGGCAAAATATGAATATTTCAAACTACAAACTTATAAATACACAAACACTCCAGTTAGGCCTCACATCAGAGAGAACCAGTACACCGTTTATTACAAGCTCTCACATATCCTTGCATGAGTGCCCGTCACAGACACATTTATCTTTACAAATTACATAAAATCAAATGAAGGACTTTTCTCTATTGTCACATAACTATAAAAAGATTTCATTAAAATTTGATAAACATCATTTTTTGCTTGTTTTCAAAGAGAATGGATAACCGATTTAAAAAAAATAAACAGAATATTTTATTAGTAGTACCTAAATCAACTGTGTTCAAAACCCAGGAGATGAAAAATGTATGTAAATTCCAGATAAAATTCAGTCTTTAAAATTGATACTTGTTTTTCTTGCAATTAAAGTTGGTTTCTAAATTTCTTTTGTCATTTGTCCAGCAAATGACAAAATGACAAAAATTCTTCTTATAAGAAGAAATCGACGTTCTTCAAACATTACTGAGACATAGTAAATTTTAAGGACTATTATCGAAATATTATAGTATACCAAATGAAAGTTAACAAAAAGAAAACCAGGCTAACAAATTAAAACTATGCCTGATTCAAGAATATATTACTTTTTGGCGGGGTGGGGGGAGGGAGGAAAGATTTTGCAGATAAAATTTTGTTAAAAAGTAATGTATCTCCTAATTTTCTTCCAGCAACCTAGTGAGAATAGAAAAAACTCTATTGTTTAACAATATGTTTCTGGAATAGAATAGTTATAGTTGTAGTAACTGATAAAACTAGAATCGTTTCTGCTTAGAAAGGATCATTATTAGGATCCTGAAAAATAATACATCATAATTTTATGTTGACATAAACGTTATTTATAAAGTATTTTTCTTATCACAAAAAAATCTGGTGATTATAATAGTGAATTGACGAGTATAACACTCAAATCGATAAACAGATTAGGTAAGTAAATAGACTATTAAAACTTGAACAATTTATTCGTTCACTTCCTGTAAGCTGTTTACAATTTAAAAAATGATAAAAACATTCATTTACTATTATGGAATAAATTTATTGTGTTAGGGAAATGTTACTTTGGAGTCTTAAAATATATGAATATTTGCAAATTATCCATTAATATTTAAAATTACTTCTTAACCTATTCAGGCAAGGTTAGGGATGCATAACAGGTAAAAGGTGATGACATTATCTTAAAGCTGAGACTTTTTGTTAACATGACTCTGAAAATGTACTCAAAGATACCTGTGCTTCAGTTCACTTTTCCAGGAGGCACTGACAATATGGATCATAAAAGACATTCAAAAATCTCATAATTTGATTTCTTTATTCCAGTCTCAAATTAAATTAAAGCAGAATCAATGTATACCACATGTAAAGAGTCTCGATATTTTATATTCAGACTAAAATATAAAGTAAGATTTTGTTTATTGAGACTCATTCATTCATTTGTGTTTTTTTAAAACATGATTTTAAGGAAGATTTTTTTAAATTTATTTATTTATTTATTTGGCAGACAGAGATCACAAGTAGGCAGAGAGGCAGGCAGAGAGAGAGAGAGGAAGTGAAGCAGGCTCCTTGCTGAGCAGAGAGCCTGATGCAGGGGCTGGATCCCAGGACCCTGGGCTGATGACCTGAGCTGAAGGCAGAGGCTTTAACCCATGAGCCACCCAGGCGCCCCAAGGAAGATTGTTTTAAATACCAAAAGATTTCTTTAAAAGTTGGAGAGAAATCAATGTACCAGGCACATGGCGTGAGTAATTAACAAGATATTAAATTTCGCTCTGAACCTTTGTTTGCATTAACTGATTAGGGAAATATACAGGTTCACCAGGCAGGATTAACTTTATTCTCATGCTGAGATCTTAAAGGAGTTTATTTCTTTATATCTTTGTAATGATGCTTTTGTAATAAAAACAGAGTAATTTTCAAATAAATACTTTGTTAACTTTCTACAAACATTAAGAACATAACATTAAAGTGAAAGCATTTTTTTAGGAATCTATTTCTATGTTCTAACCATGAGAACCAGGAGTTCATGCATCCCTTACACGTTTTTAAATATCAGATTTTCAAGCACGCCTTTCCCAAGTACTGGATCACAGTCAGATTATGGTTGAATTATTTGACAAGTGCCTGAAGTGCTGATAGAGGGTGTTGCTGAATAGATCTCCATATTCTTTAGATACCGGGTGTTCAGAAACTAGAAATGATATTCTTTGTGAAAATTCAGGTGGAGAATCTCACACAGGTGGAAAACCAGACCATTTCTCCAAACTGTGATGAAGGGTATGTACCAGTAGGTAGGTACAACTGTTTTGCTTTAGAAAACACACACACACACACACACACACACACAAACTAGGTAATTTAGCTATGCATTCTATGAAGACCTGGAATCCAGTCAAGAAGAAAAATAAAACAAAACAAAATAAAAAAGAATAAGAAGGGCGGGAATATTTTAGGGACAATTATTTCAGTAAGCAGCCCAAACAAAATACAGCTCTGATTTTAAAACAACAACAACAACAACAAAAAAAACAAGTTTGGGTTTTTTTGTTTTGCTTTGTTTGTTTTTGTTTTAAGATTTTATTTATTTATTTGAGAAAGAGCAAGTGAGAGACAGCACAAGTAGGGTGAAGGTCAGAGGGAGAAGCAGATTCCCCCTGAGCGGGGAGCCCAGCCCTGGACTCCTGGATCATGACCTGAGCCAAAGGCAGATGCTTAACCCATTGAGCCGCCCAGATGCACCAAAACAGCTTTGATTTTTAACAGAACTGCATTCTAAAGAATGTGCCAGGATGTTGAGCTTAAAAGCATTCCCAGAGGTATCTAAATCCACGTGGCTATCGACACGATGGAGATTATTTATCATTATCCTTTTAACAACGCAAGAAGCCTGTCCCAAATAGCAACTTAAAAATATTAGGAAACGTTTATTTCTGGTAATAATTACCCAAGATGAGATCACTTTTACGGATGCTGTTAATTTGTGCCCCTCTAAAATGCCAGGGAGCAAAAAGTTTCAGAAGCATGTATACCATCATTTAATAATTCATTGATTTCTTTGTTCATCTGCGTGTTTCTTTTGAAACCACTATAGAAATGTAGAGATAGATGGAAGTTAAAATGTGCACATTAGTGCTTCAGCAAAGCTGGACTTTAAACTGAACAAATTTTTCTCTTCTTCATTCCTAAAGCTTCCCTCTCCTTCACTTGTTTTTGTGTGGAACCCTTTGTTCCAGGGACTCAATATCGATACTGACATCTCGCTGACCTCAACATATATGTTTAGTAACAAGACTCAGATGGCCAGCATCAGGACTAGTCCTGGAAGCACCTTGAACACATGACTAACGCAGCTGGCAACACCTATCAGATTCTGAGCAAAACCGGCCAGATCCTGTGTTTTCCTATAAAACCCCTCAGCCTTTAACCCTGGGCCGGGTTACCCTGTTGAAGCTATTAGCTGCAGCCTTTTTTGCCTGGCAAAGTGATAAAGTATCTTCCTTCTTTATACCCAAGCTCTGTCTTCGTATTATATATTTCGGCTCCAGAGCACAGAATTCGGTTTGGACAACACTTTCAGTCATGGAAGTAAGTTTTATTTCAGACATGCAATGCTGTCTACACTGGGCTCAATGCTGGGAAGACAGAGAGGAACAGTTTTTATGCCCAGCGCATCTAGATGAAAGGTGTCCAGTCCTAGCTTTATGGCCTTTTACAAATCCTACCTATGCTTCTCATTCTCTCTCTCCCTCTCTCTCTCGCTTTCTCATTTTTCCACATTAGGTATCTGCTTCCCCCTTTCAGCTGAAGCCCTTTACACCTCACTGCTCTTTTCTCTCAGCACACAATCTTATCCCCGATGTTATGATTACTGCCAAGCTAAATCTTCTAGGATAATTTGGAGTTTTCAAAAATAGGAGGAAGTATAGAGAAGGCAAGTAAGGTCAGGTGAGGGAGGGGGAAAGAGACAGATGGGAAGATCCAAGTGAAAAATCTCCATTGTATAATTGGAAATACTTATCTGGAGCTCAGAAGAATGATCTAAACTAGAGCTAATAAATATGGATAAAATCAGCTGAAGTTGTAGGAACCATATGGCACAGATATTATTAGTATCCTCATTTTACAGATGAGGAGAGTGATATACAAAAAGGTGATGTGATTTGCCCATGGTTACACACTATTCTGTGAAGCCAGGATTCACATTCAGGCAATGTTACTTCATGTTCTTAACAAGCTCGCAAGGGGCACCAACACTTAAGAAGATTGCCAAGGGAGCTGTCAGATGGACTGGAAACCAGGAGAGTTTCAAGAAGGCAGGAGTGGTCAAGAGAGGCAAACACCAATAATTTTTCAAGGGAGAGTAGTGATTTTGTATTGTGTCTGACGATACAAAAGAAAAGAATTAGAAAGAGTCTAAAAATCCTTCATTGATAAGAAATGTTCTACAGCTGCAGAGGAACTTGTGGCTATCACTGGGGCTTGAGAAAACAAAACAAAACAAACAAATAAAAACCCCAACCTCACTAGTATTGGTGGGAGAGGTCACTGCTGGTTGATCCTTGAGCTAGATGGGAGGCTCCTTACCCCTTTCCTGTCCTTGAAATGTGCATTGTGCCCTCCTTTCCTTATTAGGTGCCGTTTTCAGTATGCAGACTTGAGAAAATAGTGTGTTAGTTGAGACCACCTGGACTGGATACACGACTGAATGCTGTTAGGGCTTCTTTATAAATTTACAATTCTAGCAGGCAGGCAAGGGCAGAGATCTACTCAGTTTGTAGTCACCCAAGACAAGCCTCCTTTGTAGATTTCCCTGCATGCTAAGCCCACCACTTACCAATCTGGCTTGACTCTTCTGTGCTTTTTTAAAGATTTTATTTATTTAGAGCACAAGCAGCAGGAGGGAGGGGCAAGGAGAGAGAAAGAGAGAGAAAGAAAGAAAGAGAGAATCTCAAGCAGATGCTACCCCTGAGCTCAGAGTCGCACAGGACTTAATCCCATGACCCCAGTACCCTGAGATCATGACCTGAAATCAGGAGTGACGCTCAACCAACTAAGTCACCCAGATGCCTTGAAAAGTGTGATTTTAATCATCTAAATTTCTCAGTTGTCTCTTCAGAGCCTTAGGAGTAATTGGCATAGACAAATTGGCACAGATTTTTGAAGCTTTTGAATGGTGGAAATCTCCAAAGACAATACCTCAAGATATCACAGGGACTAAAGTTTCATCAGTCTAGAGTTAAAGACAAGAGGAAGAGAAGGGGTAAATGAAAAAAGAGCTGATAGAGTGTTTAAGTATAGAGCATGGATATGTCAATAATTATTTTTTAGGGGCTCTTGGGTGGTTCAGTGGGTTAAAGCCTCTGCTTTCATCTCAGGTCATGATCCCAGGGTTCTGGGATCAAGCCCTGCATCGGGCTCTGGCTCAGCAGGGAGCCTGCTTCCTCCTCTCTCTCTGTCTGCCTCTCTGCCTACTCATGATCTCTGTCAATTAAATAAATAAAATCTTTAAAAAAAAAAGAAATAATAATTTTTTAAAAATTTTTTTTCAAAAATTTTGTTGCTCAAATAATGTCAACTCTGTATAAAGATGTTCTTACCATATTTCTTTGATTATAGGTAGGACATTTTCATATGTTAGCATTTTTTTAAAAGATTTATTTATTTTGAGAGAGAGAGAGACTATGCAGACATGTTGGGGGGTGGGAACAGGGCAGAGGGAGAGAAACTCAGACTCTATGCAGACCGCCTGGCCTGTGGTGCTCCATCCCAGGACCTGGACATCATGACCAGAGCCGAAATCAGGTGTCAGATGCTTAACCAAATAAGCCACAAAAACACCCCACATGTTAATATGTTTTAATTGGCTTATACTTCACAACAGATGCATATATTTAACATAAAGGGCTTTTTTTCCCAAGTCTTGAGAAGTTTTTGCTAAAAAGGTGTCATGTCTTCCATCTGATAATATTTTAGAATTTTAAAATGTATTTTATTGATATTCACAGAATTTCATTTATGATATTTTATTACTATAAAGATGAGAGACTCTTTGTTATCCTTCATAAACTGTTAACTCAGTTTATGTAAAGAGTGGGAGGTCATAACATATTTAGGGATTGAAGATGCATTAAGAATCCATTCAGGGCTTCAGTGGTCGTGGTCTATGAGTATAGATGTGGAGGGTCAGAGGAATAAGCTTGTTTTTTTAATGCCCCAGTTTCCTGCTATGCAAATATCTAGAAGCATTAAAAAGATGACATGCAGATATCTGTTACATATATTGTTAATACTGCCTACATTTATAGTGTGGACAAGTGATGAAGAATAATAATTATAATGAAGCAGTTTTAAACAGGTTCAGGAAGAATTAGCCATAAGGAAGATACTGCTGAGATGCTTATGAAAGCTATGGAGTTGTCCCTTGTGATGTGCTTTGTCAGGCAGAACTAATTATCTGTGGATGATAAGAGAAAATATGGTGAAAAACAGCAGCCATTTCCCATAGCGGGAGTATCCATTTAAAACCCAACAACTCCCTGAACCATGAGATAATTGAAACAGTACCAAAGCTGGCATGAATAACAAGGCCTGTACTGTCTTTCTTGGAAAGTGGTGGGGGCAGACAGTGAAAATAACCTCAAACCCATCTCAGAAAAATTACGTTTTTATTTCTACTGATCGACACTATCCAATTAGAAAAAGAAAGGAGTTACTATATGTACACCAAATAAGGCTTTCTAACCAGAAAATGAACTTAACTTGCTTCCGTTTGCAGATGGCATAATCCGATATGTCTCTCAACTTCATACTTGACAAGTTTCACATGAAAGCACACTTTAAAGATGTTTTTAGATGTCTTTGCCTGTTTAGTCAGCAAGCAAAATGAACATTTAAGGGTCTTAATAAATGTTTGTTCCAAATTAAAAGAGATCTTACCTAAGAAAACTTAAATATTTTACCTAATTTTCAGAGTCCGTATCAATAAGGCCATTATTTCTGAACTTGGGATTCAGTAAATAGTAGCAAAGAATGATTTACAGACTTAATTGCTGCCAATTCTGTCTCATACTGCCCTCCTTCAACATCCCAAAATTTCCAGGGCTGGGACATTGTCTAGAAAGGTCCTCAAGACCCAACAGCCTCTACCGGTCTCTTAGTGGCTGTGGCTTTTTTATTCCAGTACCAAGACGGCTGCTTCAACTTCAGGCATCACAGCTGCATTCTGCTCGGGAGGAAGGAGAGAAGGTCAAAAGGCAAAAAGGTAAGGGAAGCCAGAAAGGTGACTATATCTAACTAGCACTTTAAGGAAATCAAGGCTTTGTTAAGAAAGGAAGGTACGTATTATTAAAGCAACCAGTTCTGTTTGTAAATATGCAAATCTGTTATCTGATATTAAGAAATAAGAGAAGAGGCATTCTGTGTCTTCTTAGAATTTTTAACTGTATTCATGGTGTATAGCACAGGAACTACAATTGCAGCACTAATATTGTTTATTTGATAAAGAAATCATCTGAAAGTTGCAGAAAACTTTGGGGAAGAAAATTTTTTTTAACTCAGCAGAATTGCTGCTAAAAGCATTTTTGAAGTCAAACATGAAATAAGAAAGGTGAATAAAAATGGATACTTGAACTTTATCAATTTATTTTCTCTATGTTTTATACTGATTCTCCTTTACCAAAGATAATCAAGAGTTAATTATAAATGGAAACTGGTAAGCCAGGTTTATAGACAGAAATTAAAAATAGATTGGATATTTCTATTATGATTATTAGAAAAATTTGATATCTTTTTCCCGTATTTAAAATAATGATGAGATATGAATAAGGTTTTTATGTGTTTTATTTTGAATGTTCATTTCTTTGCTCCTGCTGAATTCCTAGAGAGGGACAGTGTAAGTTCCTGTGAACTTCATCGCTATTCATGTATTCTTTTCTTTTCTACTGCCTAACTACACATCTCGTCGGAAAGGCAGCATATTTGAGTTTATAATGACACCAATAGCTTAGATGCAACCTGCAAGTAGCAATCGGAAACCAACTTAAAATCAAGAGATTTCACCAATCGCTTCTTTAAATGGGATTTTTTTTTTTTTAAAGAAGAATGCACATGCTAAGGAATGAGCAAACTTATTTGGGTATTCGCAAATAATAGTAATACTAAAACATTAAGAAGGAGTAGTCATTAGACTATAAACTTATTAATGCTGACTAGCATTGTAATTATAACAGCTCACATAATATTGTGAAACAAGTAAGTCTACTCTTCTCAAATGTGACGCCCATTTATGAAAAGAGAAAAATATGTGCTCCTGCCCTGCCCCACCATCACCAGAAATGAACTGTCAAAATATATAAAGTATATGGATGTAAAAGCATATTTATAAATTTCTCTGTGTTGTGGAAAAATAATAGAACTGTCTGCTAAAAAAAAAATTCTTTTAGTAAAAAGAGTCAAATTTTCCAGCCAATCTTTGAAAAATAACAGTTTTGTAATTCCACTGCTATAAATTACAATGTCTATGTAGTAATTTTGAACAAAATTTCTTCTTTTAGTAGACTGGCATTTATAATTTATGGCATTTTCTACGGTATTTGCATTATGGTGTTGAAAATTAGTCAGATACAAATGTGTTGGTAAAATCAAGGTCATAAGTAATGTTGGCACCATTTTAAAGACACCTTATGATCAAACTGGGTCTAAAAGGACACTACCGATGCGAAAAGGGTTTTTTTTTGGGGGGGGGTTCTCTAAATAAGCTATTGTAAAGTTATAGTTAGTTTTTGGCTTTTAGATATTTGCCATACACAACAGCCCAAATAAATTTTATATACACATGTGTAATTTTACAGTGAGGAAATCCTATACACTTAAGAGGAACATCTTGACAGAAGAATGTAGAATATATGCAACAGAAGGCTCCCTAACTTACATGAACTGAAAAAAATGAAGCTGATTGAGTAGTTGCCCAGAAAGGGAGCATAGCAAAAAGGAGTTAGTTTCTGTGTGGTTAGAAGGAGTCTCATTCACAGAAAGAAAATTCCTGCTGAAGGGAAGAAAGTAACTAAAACAAGATTTTTAATTTTGTTCAATTTCATTTAACAAGAAAAAAACAAAAGTGTTGCGAGGACGGATCCTGTGTGGTTTGGAGAAGTGATGGGTAACATGATCTTCCAATGAAACGAGTTTGGTAAATTTTATTTTAATTTTTAAAAAGAATCTATTTATTTATTTGACAGACAGAGAGAGAGAGAGAAAGATCACAAGTACGCAGAGCAACTGGCAGAGAGAGAGGGGGAAGCAGGATCCCAGAAAGCCTGATGTGGGACTTGTTTCCAGGACCCTGAGACCATGACTTGAGCTGAAGGCAGAGGCTTAACCCACTGAGCCACCCAGGTGCCCCAGGAGTTTGGTAAATTTTAGATGTAGGAGTTACACTGTGTGGGGGATAGTGTGCTCCTTTCTAACTGGCAAGGGATTGCTTGATTGACATTTGGGAATTTGGGAGGTGAAATGAACCAAAGTGTGGATCACACATCACAAATGTGCCCCTGTAATAACTGAACAAAAGGGTCTGGCTTGGGAGTCTGCAGTCAAAACAGATTATTTCTTTGTATCTCTTTCCTTGTCTTGAGAAGATCTCCTCCTTGTCTTTTTATTTCAGAGAGTACTCATTTTTCAAGACCCAAATTTAGTTAAAATCACATTGTAATACTTCAATCATATTAGCAAACAGCAATTTCTTCTTTTGCTGATTCTATTACCCTTATAGTCTGGTTGACTGTATTCAATTACAAACCAACACCTACAACTTGAAGCACCTGCTCTTTTGACTTTTAACTGGGGCCTTACATTTAGAAAGAATGTTTTTCTCTGTCCAAGTTATGTAATCGGTGTGGCAGGTCTGCCGCAGTTGGTGTTCACATGGGACTCATACTTCCATTTCAGCTACTCCGAGCATTATTGTGATCTCTTGGAGTTATCACCTGGGTCCCCCAAAATGAATTCCGTGAATGCCTCATAGACTGTACTTTTAAGTCCCAAAACTGTTCTCCATTCAGACATTTTCATATTATACAAAAGAAAGAAAAAAAGATTATGTGCACTGCTCCTTTTGAGTATCTAGTATATTCTATTTGATTTTCCTCCTTATTTAAGAATGTGTGTGTATGTGTGTGTGAGAGAGAGTCGCAAAGAGTCTGTGCTATCTTTCTAGCTCAAGTTGGAAGTCATTGAGAGCAGAGGAATTCTCAATTCCCTGAATTATAGCACCCATAATATTATTGGATGGAATAAGAAATAAATACTGTATCATAGTCAATAGTGAGCTGAGGGGTGGGATCTGAATCTGATCTGGGATGTTGGAATTAATCCTTGGCATTATTTGGGTGCTCTCTAAACATCTAGCGCACAAACACAGTCTGTTTCACACACTCAAGCATACACACATGCACACTTTCATTATTTAAACACTTGCTAAGGCATAAACCCTTCTTACTAATGGAAAACACATCTAGGTTACCCGAGAATGTCCACCTTCAAACAGGTTGATATGCATGATGACTGCCAGCCTGGGTTCTGTCCATCTCCTGCACTGCACAGAATTGGAATAAATGCTTGTTTAATAAATATTTTGTCTGAGTGAGTGATCCTTCAGGGACACATGTCAGGGAACCATCATGTTGAGTCAGCCTGATGTCGGTGGTGAAAGCGGTTCAGAGTCCTAAAGACCTCACCAGCAGCTCTATTTTGCTGGTACATGGAGTAGCAGTTCTTGCCTCTTTGATTTTCTTTCAGAGAGGGCTGTTCAAATGCACATGACACTCCCCAGGGTTACCAGCTTACTAACTGTAAGCACAGCTTTCCTCCTCCTGTCAAGAAAGCTTATTGCCAGAGAAACAAGTAAAACACTGTTTTATGAATATGTTAGAAAATGTAATTTATCAAACTATGTAAATCATTTGCATATTTCTGTTCTTTATTAGTCGTAGCAAATTGTAGCCTCAAAAAAAAAAAAAAAGTGCATTTATTACACCAAAGCTTTGCTATGCAGCAATTAAGGACAACTGCCTAAAGAAACAGCTTTGCATTTTGATTGTTAGGTTTTCCTTAAAGCGCTATTACATTGAGTCTATGATCACTCTTCTGTCATGATAACCCCATATTGATGTTTACTTTTGGAATTCATTTTTCAGTAGTTTCAGCAAACCTTAAGAGACCTCTTTTGAGGTCTTTTGTTGCCCCAGCACCTGCCACAGTCCTAATAAAAACTTGGAATAGCGTTGTGATCAGGATGTTTTATTTGTGAATGCTTTTATTCCATGTCAGCCTTGTGCTAAGTTCTAAACCAATGATAATGAAAAAAAAAAACACAGGCCACTTTTTCTTTTTTCTTTCTTTTTTCCTCTTCCTTCCTTCCTTCCTCTTTCTTTCTTTCTTTCTTTCTTTCTTTCTTTTTCTGTCTGATGGTATAGGGTATATAGGTAGGAGAATGATAGGAGTCCGAATAGTATTTATAACAAACTTTTGTGACCTCATGCTAGAGAATAGTTTTGAGAAGGCAAGACTGAAGAAGACAGTGAGACTTTCAGTAATGCACATGAGATCTGGTAAAGACTGGAACGGGGGAAGGTGAAGCAACAGAAAGAAGAAGGTTGATCTGATAATCTCTTATGATATAAAATGAAGAGGGCTTGATTATTAAGTAAGAGGCAAAATGAGAACCATGGAAGGGACTAGAATGGTGATGGCAGATTGACTAGGGACAATGGTTGTGTTAATGGAGATTGGGAGAAGAGTAATCAGTTTGGAGAGGAAAAATGGAGAGCTCGGTTTTGGAATGTCTAGTTTGGAGTTCAATCATTTATATTCATCAGGCAGTTGGAATCTTTAGTTCGGGGAAAAGGTCAGGGTATAGAGTTGAGAGCCAGCATCACAGTGATAGTGTAAGACATAAAATTAGATAAAATATCTCAAATGGCTTCTAGAACGGTAACTGCAGAGATTGTGGATTTAAAAATACTGACATTTGAGGGGCAGGCAGAGAATAATTCTAGAAGCTCTCAGTGCCTGGCAAATGAAGGGACCAGGCACTTTTCAAAATTTCAAAAGGGACCGGTCCACATGGGACCTAATACTGGTTCCTAATACCATCCTCTAATAAAAGGAACCAGGAGTCCTTGGAGAAATAGCTGATTTTAGAGTTAGGATAGGGAATGCGTAAGTGATCTATAATATCTCATAGTGTCAGAAAGAAAATGCTAACACACACACACACGCACGCATAAGCTCACACTGTAAAAACAAAATAAAATAAAATCCCGCAACACATTGATAGGATTAAGTCAAAGGAACACAGAAGTCCCTTGAAAAAGTTTCCAATAGCTAAAGATGGAAAAATGTGACCAACACAAATAATATTGACTAAAATCCCAGAGTATAAAATAAATATCCATAAGCCCATACTGATATAATTAAATGATTAAATACATAAATAAATGCAGGCAGATGGACAAACCTCCTATATAGATTAATTCTAAATAATGTCTGTAGATAACCTGTCCTCAAGGAAGGGAAGTATAAATCCCTACTCCTTAAGCCCAGACTGCACATCGTGTCTCCTTCTCAAAAGTATAATGCAGAAAGGAGCAAAAGAGTAGCTTTGCTACACTACCTCTGTCCAGTGGTCAAGGTTAACATCAACAGTGATAGGTCATGTTGATAGCATGTATCCTTATTTTTATATGATGAGAATAATGCTTTGCCTCTGGTCTTCCTTCTTATGATCTAAACCCCAGTCAAACTGTGAGAAAAGGAGTAGATTCTGTAATATATCTGACCAGTACTCCCCAAAACTGTCAAGGTCATCAAAAAAAAGAAAAAGCCCTTAAAAATGAAGGTGAAGAGTATAAATAAGCAAGTGTTCAAAAACGTGACCTTCTCCTTCCCTCCCCTTCTTGCCCTCTTCCTCCTTCTTATTACGGACATTTAACAAATGGAAGTCTCTCTTGCAATTGTGGTTGTATACATTTGCTTATTTGAAGATTTAAGGCTGAAACCTTCTAAAACATTTCTCTTAACTTCATATCTGTGTAACCCTCTCCCAGCACATCTTTATTTATTCTTTTCACATATCAACCGTGGATTAATTCGGGAAAACTGGAAAATAAGATCTCATCTGTAATATCAAATCTGAGATGGTCTCAAACAGAACACTTACAAATTGGAAGGACTTGAGATAAATCAAAGTGACTGAGAATGCTTACGGCTTTACAACTGTCCCACCCGTGAGACATGGTATGTGGCAGAGATTAACTCCTAACCTTATAAAAAGTGATTCTTCCTGGATTTTCTGGACAAAATCTTTTTACCTATAATCTCTCCCTTAAGATCACCTTTCCGTTTTAAGAAGTGATTATTCCAGGAGAATAAATAGAGGAAGCTGAGGTCAGCTATAAATCTTGTAAGATACTTGTCTAGAGCAAAGGTCTTGGTATCTTCTGATGCAGAAACCCTGGGAAGCAGGCAAAATGTGACTTGAGCATCCCTTTACCTCTTTTATTCCCCATGTTAGTGCTTCTATCTATTGCTTTTATCCCTGCCCATTTAAGTAACCAAAGTCTCTCATTGAAACTTTTTTTTTAAAAAATCAACATTTTACCACATTTATTTCATCTGAGTTTCTTTCACTTTGCTGAAGTATTTTAAAAGAAACCTAGATATCATGTCATTGTTCAGGATAGTGGGGACACCTTACATTATCGCACTGTCATTATCACATTCAATACCACTCAGATCTGCTTTCCTCAGCTGGCACTGTATACCCTACCCACTTTCCCCATCAACAGCACTTTGATCTCTCTTTGGTCTCATTCCTTCATACTTTTAATTTTGTTATTGTGTTAGTAGTTCCTCTGCCAGGCAACACATTTAGTAGGAGAATTCTACAAATAGTATTATAAGTAGAAGACATAATTCCAAAGGTAGGAATTTGAAACCATAAGTCACTAGGTAACAGCAATAATTTCATGTATATGTTGAAAATTTTCAACTCCAGGTCAGAGCACAAAAGGGGTTTCTAGGTAGGTTTCTGTGGGGGCCTATGTGGATCACATACATGAGATGTCCATCATGAAAAACTGTCCATATATATTCCTTTCATCACACATATAAATTTCTTTCTTGTGTACATGTAGTATGTGTAAAGTTGCTTATTTGAAAATTTAAGGCTGGAGCCTTCCAAAACATTTCTCTTAACTTGGTATAGATATGCAAAAGAGGGGGAAATATATATAATTCCTGCTTGCTAAGCAGACTTCTTGAATGAATTCAAGATGATTGTTAAAAGCTAAAAGCAATGGTATTCAAGCCTTAACATTTTTAGAATCACACAGAAAAATACGGAATTTTTTGTGAGATTTGCGGAAAACGACGTAGATCATTTGAACAACTTGTGTGAGGTTTGCTTGCGATTCACATATCTGAAGAATAAATCAACAAAAATAGATTCAGCAACATGTTATGGGCATGGTATTGAAACTGCAAGTTATTTAGTCAGTGGAGAATGAACCCTAAGCACAAAGTATGTACCACATCCTGCTAGAATTCTCCAAGTCCGAAGCCAGTGCTAGATAGCTAGGTCATCCAAGAACAAAATCACTTGTATTACTTAAAAAGGTAAAGGGTAAATGGCAGTAACAAAAAGACTGGGGAAAAAAATATAGTGACTTAAATAAGATGAGAGTTTATTTCCCTTTGACCTAAAGTGTCAGAAGAGTCTAGGTTGATGGGGATGTCTGTTTCACAAGATCATTGTGAGATCCAGGTTCTTGTTTTCAGTTTGGTTTTTCCATTCTTCACCACTGTCCTCATCTTTGGGGTCTGCAGTGTATCTCCCACACCTCTGTGTTCCAGCTCAGAAGAAAGAAAAGGCAGGGAGATGTCCAGAGCAAGTTACTTGCTTTTGAGTGAGTTACACAGGAATCTCATCATACTTTGTGCTCCTATCTTATTGGTGAGAAGATCATATGGCCACAGTGTAAACCTGAACTTTGCCTTGTGAAATGAAAAGCTGATTTGTTACATTCAGCTTAAAGAATTGAATGCAATGAAAATAACAATATCCCATTATGTTTTTTGAGAAAGAAACAAAATAAAATCATATCTCCTTATCAAAGCATGTAGTAATCATTCACAAATATCAGGCTTCTTCTTTTCTCCAAATGATTTGGGCAGACTGATTAATCTAGGATTTACTTGGCAAATCCATAATCTGTGGTATTTATTAGAAATACTGAAACTCAAATTTCTATGGACCCAAAGAGAACAATGCTAGTAAGTAAATCAGGATTGGTAAACACAGGCTTCACTGAGCAGTGCAAGTAATTTTCTGCTCTTTAGAAAATCAGTCCATCCTGTGTGGTTTTAATCTCTAATTGAAAAGGATTATATTATATTTATATTATTTTGGATTTGATAGTTCCACATTCCCATAGCTTTGGATCCTTATATAAAATTTTGCATATTCATCAGAAATTTGCCTGATATTTTCCTCTATTATTACTTAAGTTTTCATAGATTTATTACTCATTGTATTTTTTTAAAAAATGCTCTGTTTTGTAATCTGGATTTCAGCTTATCTCCTTCATATTTCTTACCATTGCATTTGTCTCAATGTGACATGTTGCAGTAAACATGCTGCTGATGAAATAGACATGTTTTCCATGGTGATTCTAAAAAAAGTAAAAAAGCCCTCTTTTAAAATATTTGTTTCACTGTTGAGTGCTATGGAAGATGCCCATGGTCATAGCTATTACACAAATCCCGAGGGAAGTCATGGTAAACACAGAAAGAAATTGAATTCTAGGTATTCAGTTATTACCCCATAAAGATTTCAAAAGAAAGCATGGCTTAATTATGTGCTCTGTTTAGTCTCTAAAATACAGTAGTATGTTTAACATGATTAGAAAGTAAATTATTTTTCACTTTTATTTCTGCATTCTCTGTTAAGATCTAGATGTGAGGGACTCGAAACACAGGAATAACCTATGAGAGAGTCATTAGTAGCCAATACATCCAGATAACATGGTGGGTGATCCAGAATCACAGGTGAAAATGTAAACAACATTAGTGAATGGCATTAGGGAACCACAGAGAGAGGAAAATCTTTCTTGTTTCAGCATAATCAGGTTCCAAAAAGCCATGGCATTAGGTGTAATAATGTTGCTACCTTTATCTCTTGGTGCGAGATATGAAATTAGCAAGTAATGATACATTTGACAATAAAGAACAGGAAGAAATGGTTTCTAGGCATAAACAGGGGTCTGAACACCAAGAAGGAGTCTTATGAAGGCCTTCGAAAGGAGACTTCTCAAAATGTGCCCCGTGGGCCTATGGATTATTTTGGGCTCAAGACACTGAAGGCCCAAAAGACTCAGGAAATGCTTTTTACCTCGCCTTTAACTGCCTGTAAGAATTTAGATAGAGGGCTTTGTCTAGGAAGAGAGCTATCATCAAAGATAACTACAAAGAGTATGGAATAGGTATGGTAAACTGACAAGAAGTTGGCAAGGCCTGTTTGTTCAAAACCCTCTCTGTGTCCCGTTGCGTCTGCATGGCATGACAAAGTATTTATGAAATACTTACTCTTCCCACCTTCCCGTGGATCCTCTCTTCCATTTGAAGCCCCAGGCCGCTATCCCTCTCTTTAGCTTAGGATGGCAAATAAGCCTCAATTGCTGGGCTGTCTTTGAGCCTCTCATATCTTTGTGGGGCTCTCATACAGGCAAAACTAAATTTGTTTTTCTCCTGTTACTGTCTTAAGTCAATTTAATTAACAGACCAAACAATAGAATCTGGAAGAGTAGAGGAAAATTTTTTCTTCCCCTACACTCACAGGTACTGTTTGAACAATGAACAGATATGTAATCCCTTTTTTCTACTTGCTAACTTAAATATTTATTGATACAGAGACACCTGGGTGGCTAAGCTGGTTAAGCGTGTGCCTTTGGCTCAGGTCATGATCCTGATGTCCCGGGACTGAGTGTTGCATCAGGCTCCCTGCTCAGCAGAGAATCTGCTTCTCCTTCTCACTCTGACCATTCTCCTCACTTATACTCTTTTTCTGTCTCAAATAAATAAATAATTTAAAAATATTTATTGATACATAGGTATACCTCATATAGGCCCATGAATTTTGTACTGCATATTTTAATTAAATTGTATATATTGCCAGGGGCCCACAAAAAATATTTACCCAGGGCCCCTCATATCTCTCAGGGAATACTGCCTTCTAAAATATTGAAGGATAGAGAAAATAGATATTAAGACTTTTTTTTGTATATTATGAAAGTACTTTTCTTTTGGAATCCCTTTGAGAAACTTCAGTCAAGATTTAAATTGTTTCTCTGCATACAGGACCAATATTTCTTTTACAAGCAATACCAATTTCATAAATGAGAAAATGCAGACAGAAAAAGTGATAATCCAGAGATTACCTGGTAATAGGACTGAGGTTTGAGCCCAGATGTACCTGACTCCAAAATTCTTTCTCTTCACTATACAACACACCTTGCTCTTCATTTGGTGAGGGAGTATTTCAGGCTCTCCAATTTTGGTGATAGTAACACTCAGAATTGTCTATTCCTCTTGCTTTACCATGGTATCAAAACAATTTCACTTTAATTTGGTTATTTAAATACCTTTTACCAATAAAGTATAAACTCACTAGCATCATTAGATCAGATATTCTCAGCAATTGACTTATAAATCAACATTTGCTTACCATGGGTTTGACTGGGTCAACATGTTCTCTAGAGTTGGACCATTGTCTCCAAATAACATAACTCAGTTTCTCTTGTACATATTGAGGATTATATATTGAGCCTAGATATACTTCACTCCTCTCAAGTTTCTAATTCCTCAGGCAAACCTCATTAATAGGCATCTATTGATCTTTCTATTACCTTAAGTTTAATGTAAGCAGTACCTCTCAGTCTCTTGCCCCTTTGTGATTCAATAAACAGATATTGAGTGAAAGATTGAATAACTATCTGAATACTTTCGCATCAATACTCTGACTTAAAATAAAAAGAAACTTTATTGAGTAAACTATGTGCCAGATATAATCATATCAAAAAATGTATACATTTTATATTCTCATAAAATTGTGACGGTTCAGTAGAAATTAGTAAAGTATATTACTATGACACATTAAATTTAAAAATGTTATTCATAGGAAAATATGTAGCTTAGATATATGGAATAAATATATTATTTTCTATAAGGTTTTTATTTATTTATTTGAGAAAGAGAGTGAGGGAGAGAGAGCACAAGCAGGAGGTGGGGCAGAGGGAGAAGCAGGCTCCCTGCTGAACAGGGACTCTGATGAAGGGCTCCAGCCCAGGATTCTGGGATCATGGCCTGAGTGGAAGGCAGTTGCTTAACTGACTAATGTCGTGGAATAAATATTTTTAGAGAAGAAATAATCAAAATCCTCTGATAAAGCACTGCTCCAAGATGATATAAAAGTCTATGCTGAGGAGAAAATCTAACACAAGAAAGTCATATGGATACATACTGTTGTTTATTAATAAAAAATTTGAATTAAACATTGTATTTCTGTTTTTTGTAAGTGCCTAACAATTGATAAAATTTAAAAATCATGTAATCCAACATTAATAAAGAAATACAATTTTTTTTTAAATTGAATTGGATTTATTCCAGAGGAGGCAGCTTGGAGGAGGTGAGTCATGGGATCTGGCTTTCATTTGTTAATGAATCATTTTATTTGTCAGAGATGTTGGTGGGTAGTCAGGGAGCAAGGTGAAAACCCTAGATGATCCATAGTGTAGGCTGGTCAATGGGAAAGCAAAATGGGCTTCCAGCCATGAATTTTGTTTCTACCAGTAATGATGATTTAATTAATATATAATAATAATAGTAGTAATAATAATAATAAATGGATTTGCTATCAAAGGTAGTATTCCTCCTAGAATAAGTAGGCAAGAAGGAATAGAAGGAATCAGGTGTGTTCAAGAGGTTTATACTTAGAATTTGGTAAAAAAACAAAACAAAACAAAACGAAAAAACACATGCTCCAATCAGTCTGTATCTCTTTAGGCCAGTGCTATTTCTAGCCCACTAGTAAAATTGAGTGGCAGTTTGCCACTGGGCCATTAATATTCTCAGATTCTTTAGAAAGTTCTATTTTATTACAATGTATTCTGTACAGGAACCAGAATAATGATTATCAGCCAGTAGTCACTCAAGTAAAAATTCAGTGAATGAATTAATTGATGGATACAGTATTTTGCAACTAGCATCCTAATGGTTACTTGATTTATTTATATCATTTAACCTGTAGAATATTAATTGCCTGGTATGCTTAGGTAGATGTCTAATTGAAATGATGAAAATGTTCTACCACCTAGCTTTTTAATCACTTGAAATTGTTTTGATGCATTTCTTAACCATCTTTGTATATTTCTTCATATTTTAGAAAGGTCAAATATATAATCACGAAATTGAAGATAATTCCTAGCTAATAACTAGAGAATCTTCTTGCTATACCAAAAATTGGTTGTAAATGAATTATTTACATCACCTGATTTAATACCATCATGATAACAGATATGTACTTTTTTAGATAACTGGTGTTGGGAAAATAGAATTAAAAACAAAATCTTCTCCCAACCCATACATTTCTCCATAAAAGTAGCGGAGAAAGAAAAACAGTTTTTTTAAAAATTGTTTTTCTTTTTACGTGGCATTTCCACTGTTCTAAAAGAATGAAAGGGCACCTGGGTGGCTCAGTGGGTTAAAGCCTCTGCCTTCAGCTTGGGTCATGATCCAGGGTCCTGGGAACGAGTCCCGCATCGGGCTCTCTGCTCAGCAGGGAACCTGCTTCCCCCCACCCTTCTCTCTCTGCCTGCCTCTCTGCCTACTTGTGATCTCTCTCTGTTAAATAAATAAATAAAGTCTTAAAAAAAAATAAAAGAATGAAAGTGAAGACAGCATTAAAGAGAAATAAATAAGCAAGAATTACTGGTGAAAAGTGATGTCTTTATGAGGATAAAATACTGTTTGTCCCCCCCACACACAAAACAGTTTTATTATTAAGTAAGCATTCAATCAGAAAATGATGTTCATCATAGCTAATCTGCTAAGAGGTTGCAGAAACGGAAAGAAATCTCATCCTTTCATCTAGCCGGATAGAAACTATCTTGTACATGTTCTCAAGATAAACAGGAGCTAGTCCTAAGGAAGAGGACTGCATAACACTGCTACCAGGCGTAATTCATCCCAGCCTCACCTGGTAACTGGGATGACTACCTTAGCTGACTGACTTTATCCAGAGTAAAACAAACTTCTCAGATCCTTAAGACAAGAGTTAGTTTTGTGTCTTGGAGCAAGGTACCCAACCAAGTTAGCCTTCTACACCACCGTAGATACTGGGAGATAGGGTGCTATCCTTTGATGTTTACATTTCAAAGAAATGGATCTCAGGTACTTGTGCAAGATGTTTTTGGGTTGTAAAGCTGACAAAAGGACTATCTAATTTCAAAAAAATTTGTATACATTTGAAGACAGGAAAAGGTACTTAAAAGTTTTTTAAAGTGCTCTAAGAAAGGGAAAGGGAAGCTAATCTCTTCCTTTATTTTCAATAGGGAGAATCAAACTTCTTAGTTTTAATTTGTATTTGTCCTCACACTGGTCATGTACTGTTTTCTTTTAGAATTACTTTGTTGATGGCAGGAAGTTCAGAACATAATGAATGCCATCATTTCTTTCTTGGAATGTCCTCATTTCTCTGTTTATTTCCTACTTAATATCACACTGGTGTTATTGAATTAGAATGCTTGGTAGCTCTGCTTTTTTTTTTTTTTTAAGATTTTATTTATTTATTTGACAGAGAGCACAAGTAGGCAGAGAGGCAGGCAGAGTGAGAGGAGGAAGCAGGCTCCCTGCTGAGCAGAGAGCCTGATGCGGGGCTCGATCCCAGGACTCTGGGATCATGACCTGAGCCGAAGGCAGAGGCTTTAACCCACTGAGCCACCCAGGCGCCCCAGTAGCTCTGCTTTTAATAAGCTGTTGACTTCTGGGCAAATTGATACTCCGAGCCATACTTTGTATGAACCTCATACATATACACAATACATACACATGTTACATCTATAAAATATATATAATAGAATAATATGTATTTCTAATCTCTGTGGATAATGAAGAAAGCCGATGCTAGAGGAACATAATATCTGAAGGTCTCTGATTTGAGCTACTCTAATCACCACATAAGCATTTTCTTTGTACTCACTGTCCATTTTGATAAATGGAATTATTTTATAATTGGGATTGGTGGTACAATCAGAAACTTGGGAGAAATACAGGCTTCATAAACCTCAATTTACTCAGTTTTAAAAATGGAATTTTAAATGGCTAATATGGATAGAGCAATTGCTTAGTGCAGGCATAACTCTTTTTTTTTTCCCTAAAGATTTTATTTATTTATTTATTTGAGAGAGAAAGAGAGAGAGAGGGAGAGAGAGAGAGGGAGAGAGAGAATGAGCAGGGAGAGAGACAGAGGGAGAGGCAGAGATAGAGAGAAAAGTGAGAGGAAGAGGGAGGAGCAGACTCCCCACTGAGCAGGGAGCCTGACATTGGGCTGGATCCCAGGACCCTGAGATCAGGACCTGAGCCAAAGACAGAGACCCAACTAACTGAGCCACCCAGGTCCCCAAGCACAATTCTAAGCAATTTACATGTAGTAACACTTTTAGTTCTTAAAGTAAATCTACACAGCAGATATTACTATTATCATTCCTTTTTTTTTTTTTTTTTTTTTAAGTAAAGCAAACAGGGTTTTAGCTACTTTCCTGAGCTCACATAATCAACTAGCAACAACACTGGAATTTTGACTCCCATGCCCCAATTTTTTGTAGCTACTATATAAAACCCACCTTTACAGGGTGATGTAATGAAGAGCTAAATTAGATAATCCATTCAGGGCAATGCTTGGCACATAATAAGAATTCAGCGAATATTATCCTTACTGCTATTTTGTGGTTCATCTGTTGTTGCCGTTCTAAAGCTGTTGTCTGTCTTCTTCAGGCTTCCAGGGTAATCTATAACCATTTTGTTAATTTACTTTGAAAAGCTTTCTTTGAACCTGCCCTGTAGAATATATTAACATGTTTAAGTGCAGAATTTTAAGGTCAGGAAATTCTGAGTTTTTTTATATTGCAATTTTTAAAAAAAGTTTACAGGATTGAATGTAAAGACTCTTCTATATATGGAGACACTGAGTGTGGTTTGGGATTTTCTGATGCTAATAATTCATTTGTTCCTTTATTCATTGATTCGGTCAGTAACTATCCATTGAGTGCCTACTAAATACTAGTGCACTATACTTGGTGGGAAGTCCATGAATTAAAGATTTGAGAATTAATGAATATTAGAGGTTCAAGGCACAAAGAGATTGAAACCTATTATTAGAGACTAATCTTCAAACAAAATTGACACAAACTGCATAGAACACTCAAGACCTTTTGAATCTGCCCTGTCATCTTTGTCCAGATAATGTTATTGTTTCCTCAAGGCAAAATAGACTTGAATGACCCAAGGTTTTCATTAATGGTTCCTTTCTCCCTTTCCTTCTTTCTTTCTTCCTTCCTTCCTTCCTTGTCTCAGCTAATTGCTTTGGAATACCTTGGCATCTGAGATATTCTTATGGTTAATATTATAAGACTCTGACAAAAAACTTATCTTCCTCTTAGCAAACACAAAACCTGTAAAAGCAAAATGTTGAACTTACGAATGAAGGAAGCAACAAGTCTGATACAGTAAAAATGTTCAAATTTGAATAATTAATCATAAAAATGATTATACTCTGGAAAGTTTCTTTTTGTGCTGCTCACCTCAAGGTCATTTTTTGCCACAATCACCAGCCATAAGTGGAGGTGTAGGAATACTGTTGAGTAAGTATAACAGGGTTTGGGTGGTTTGGTTTCAAATTCCAGCTCTGCCTCTTACTATGTTAGGGCAATTTACCCAATCTCTTTACATCTCAGTCTGCATCTGGGAAGTGGGTTGATATTATAGGAAAAGAAAATAATTTTCCCTCTAGCCTTCTAGGTTCTTGTATGAGACCACTTGCAATAAAAGACAGATTATTAAGAAAAAAAATATAGAAGTTTAATAATATATATACTTCCTGTATACAGAAACATGGGAGATATGCAAGAAAACTAAGTCCCTGAAATGATCCAAGCCATCACCTTAAATATCATCTCCAGCTAAAATCAAAAGATTTTATTTTATTTATATATATTTTAAAGATTTTATTTATTTTTTGACAGATAGAGACCACAAGTAGGCAGAGAGGCAGGCAGAGAGAGAGGAGAAAGCAGGCTCCCCACTTAGCAGAGAGCCCGATGCGGGGCTCGATCCCAGGACCCTGGGATCATGACCTGAGCCGAAGGCACAGGCTTTAACCCACTGAGACACTCAGGCACCCATAAAATCAAAAGATTTTAGAGGTAGGGAGTCCATTACGGGAGATTATCAGACAAAACACAGCAAACAAGGGTAAGGTTGTCATGTAGATTTGGGTCCCTGCCTTCTCCACTGATGAAAGTTTCTAGAGTTTTAATGATCTCTCTCTCTCTCTCCTTTAAGATTTTATTTGTTTATTTATTTGGGAGAAAGAGAGGGAGAGCAAGCCATGTGCAAGCGGTTGGGAGGATGGGTGTGTTGTGGGGTCCAGGAAGGAACAGAGGGGGAGGGAAAGGGAGAAGTAGAGAGGAAGAATCTCAAGCAGACTCCACACTGAGTGCAGAGCCAGTCACAGGGCTCAATGTCAGGACTCTGAGATCATGACCTGAGCAGAAACCAAGCACTGGACACTTGACTGAGCCACCAAGAGGCCCCTAGAACTTCAGTGATCTCCATACAAAGAGGAAGATGCCCTTACAAGTGGAGATTTTCCTTACCTATGTAAACTTCCCTTACAAATGTAAATGCCTCTTACAAAAGAGTAATTTCCGCTGGTTTTCAGAGCTTCTCCTATGTCTATGTGCTGTTTCTTAAAAAAGAACCAACTCAACATAGTCCTTATGCCAAAAAGACGTATCTTGGAGTGGTAAATTTGGCTTCCCATTAATACTATGATGCACTTCAAATTTTAGCTGTATTAGTCAGGTAATAAATATAAAGTAATTATTAAATACTAACTGTGAGTGTTAAGTGAGAAAATTAATTCGTAAGTGCTCAATAAATCATGAGCCCAATAAAATTTTGAGATTCTATAAGCCAAAGCCTTTCTGTCTTCCTTCTCATTTTGCCTTTGCACTATTTCAATACAGCTACCAGAATGATCCTGTTGGATTAAGTCAAATCAAAATATGCATATCCTTACCTTGATCTGTAAGTCCTTACCTGGTCTGCATTCCATTTGTTCTCTGACCTCATTTCTTTCTACTGTCCTGTTTGCTTTCTCTGGTTAGGTCACATGAGCTCAGGACCTTTTTGCTCTTCTTGGAACTGGAGAGGTACAATCTCCATCCACCTCTCCCTCCCGCCCCCACCTCCCAAACCCTATGCAACTGATGTGCTGATGGTGCCTCTTTGGGAACACCTTTTGACCTATTTACCTCCCAGTTTGCTCCTTACTTTCTTGAGGTCTTTACTTTTATGTCAGTTCATCTTTCAGACTTTCTGTAACCATCTTATTAAAAATAACAATTCCTTTCCCAAATACTTCTAAGCGCTCTTATAGGCTTTGTTTTCCCCCATTAACACTTATCGCCATTTAATATATGCTAGAATCTACTAATTTTTTTTATTTATTGTTTGTCTCCCTCAGTAGACTTTAAACACCATGAAGGTAGGGATTTGTGTCTCTTTTGCTCACAACACAAGAAGAGTCTAGCATCCAGAAGACCCTCAATAAGCATATGAAAATATAAATGGTTCCAAAACAAGAAAGATAAGCATCCAAAATTATAGAGCATGAATGAAAGAAATACTGTGGATCAGAATCTGTAGGATGGCATTGTGAAGAGGAAGACTTGAACTGTACTTTAGAATGATTTGTGTAATTTGAGATAATGAAAGAGAAATCAACTGGGAGATTATAAAGTTATCTTATATCATCATTGATTATCTCAGTCATTTACTAGTTATTTTAGGTAAGTGATACCAAGATATTTAATCCTCAAACCAGATATTATCATTGATCTTAACCAGTTTTCTGTATCATACTTATGATTCAGTACCTCACACTTTCTATCAACCCCAAAAGTTCCATATTTGTAAATGTGATAAACTAATAGTGTCCTTTAAATCCCAAGAAATGTTTCAGTCTAAGAAACCTTTCAAGAAAGACCCTATACAATTATAAGAAACAGATAAGTTCCAATTTTAAGTTAAGCAGTAGCCATATCACTTGGGAATCCTATGGACTTTCTCTTCCATGTCTATTAACTACGTTAAGTTAAAGGAAATGAAATGAAATGAAATTTTTGAGAAACTGCAGAAGGCCTTCTCTTTGCATTTGTTAAATGAAATGTGAATCTGTTTTGAGTAATAGGAAAGTGTCTTTATTTGTGTGGTGTTCTGATTAATATAAAAAGTACTTGAGTGTTGTTCTGTACTATAATGTGTGAAATGTAGTTACCAATTTGTGACATCCCCCATCTCACTCTCAGAAGTATTTATGTCTAAAGAAAATTGTGGCCCATAATAATGATCCCTCCTAAACAAATATATGGTGTAGAATAAAAAAAAAATAGTCTTTTTGCTTGACTTAATTTTATTTCCTTGCTTACATCTTGGGAATCGGATGGCTCAAATGAAATATTGTTATTGGTCTTAGACAGTTTCATTGCTATTAGCTGTACTGTGCATATATTCAGTGACTTACATTTTCTGTGGCACTGCCAAATAATGTTTGCATTTGATAAAATGTGTTACATATTATTGTCTTATTAAATTAAAGCTCATTTCATTTGTCTCAGTTACTGAAACCACATTCTGAAGCATTCTGTGCATTTGTGTTTTTGTTTTTATTCTTGTGAAGTTAAGGTTTTCTCTAAGTGAATTAGTGATGAACCAGGAAATATTTATGAAGTGTCTATATCATTAAGATATTAAGGAAGTTTAACAAATTATTTTCAATGTTAATTCTTTTCAATCTTTCCTATTAACATCCAATCTGAAAATGTTATCACTTTGTGAATTAATCAGCTTTATTGAGGACCCATAAAATTGTTTATCCTTAATCTAAAATGCCTTAAATTCATTGTTGATTGAAGAAGTGATCATATACTTTTATGTGATAAAGGCAGGTCTATGAGGGCAGGAATCATATCTAATTTATTATCTTATCAGAATAATTTGACCTTGTCAAGGCCATAGTAGTTGCTCAGTAAGTATTTGTTAATTAAGTAATTAACAAACATATAACAAAATTTTCTCTAGTTGTTTGCTATTTTAAAAGGAATTGCAGTGTTAAATAAAAACATAGTATCAGATACGTTACAATCATCAAGAAACCTAAAGTCTGATAATTGTTTCAAATTTTTAAACTTCTGATTTTCCCTGAGATATCCTAAAATATTTTTTTCTTTTCATTTCCATGTGTTCTGATACTAAGTTTAACTCAGGCAAACCAGTGTGGTGGAGTAGATTGGATACAGAGAGGGCAAACCTGGATTAACAAGTGTGTGGATAGGTCCCTTTCCCGATTCACATTACTTGGAGTTAGTCTGGAATTATGCATTGGTTTCCTTTGGCAAATCCTAGCTAAGACCTGTATGCTAGTGTCTACACACATTAGCATTTTTGCTCTAAAACATGTTCCAATTGAGTTGACAAATTTTGTGGTCACTGTACCAATGATTCATTCTTTCCGTGATGACCGGTTTGTCATCCAAACTTTCAAGTTCCCCCTGCTGACTACCTAATATTTGTAGGTAGATTTAGAAAGCTGAAAATTAAGTGTAAATAAACACAAAAGTCATGCAAATTACCATCCCTTAGTTCTTTCAAGAAATGAGCTCACAGAGCAGTGCTTGAGATCTAATTCCTGTATTGTTAGGACAAATTCAGAAGCTTCAGTCCAAATGTACCAGATGCTTCGTGTCAAGTACCAGAAACAGCAATGCTATTAGCATCATAATGAAGGACAGGATGACACATTCGATATCAAAAGAATGGCTTATATTCTTCCTCTCACAAAATTACACAAGTTGCCAAACATCTAAATTGGTATTGAAAACTTCACTTTTCTTACCAGAAGCCAGATATTGCCCCAACTCTACTTTTCCTTAATTAGCAAGATATTCTCTGTATATAAATATCTGGGCATGTGTACAAGTTTTAGATATAATCACATCCTTGAAATAATTTATCTTTGTTACAGTCTTGATTTATGCATGATATAAGTAACTTTGTTTATGGCCCTTTGATACTCAAAACTTTGTCTAAGCAATCAGGATAACACATATGATTATTCAAACTAATCAATCTCATTTTTGACAGAAAGGAAACTATAAGCTATGAGATCTGACTGCTCAGTTTTCAATTTTCTGTTCTATCATCAAGAGGACTTAAGGATCGCTTAGGATTTGATGCATTTTTTTTTTCAAATGTATACTTTAATGGATAAAGGATAAGTTTTAGATTCAAATACATCTGGGCTTGAATCCCAACTCAGTCAATTACTAGTTTGTGAGCTGGGCAAGTTATTTGATCTTTTTCAGCTTCATTCTCTTTGCTTGTAAAATTAAGATAACAATGCTCCCTTTCAGGAGGTTATAGGATTACAGCAGATGATGCACTTAATGTGTCCAGCCCTGTGCCTGGCGCATAATAAGGGCTTATCCTCCCCGCCCCCCCAACAAAATTACCAATGCTTTGAAGGAAAGAACTGTTTTATTATTCTCTGTTATATCTCTTTCTTATGTTTCTATCCTGGTTTCTCAAAAGTGCCACCTACATTAATAAATACATACAGCATTTATTTTATTTCTAGAACATGACTACAAACCTGGCATTTAAGGTCTGTCTGATAATACCTGTCAGTCTCCTGTACTCCAAATCCCAACCTCTCGAGTCTCCTCTGACAATCGCAGTTCCCAAATGTTGCCTCGTCCCATCTTCACTTTCCACCCATCTCTACACTAGCACTATTCTTTTAGCGGGTACCTATTTTCAAACTAATATTGCCAATCTAAAAGAAAGATGAAGAAGAAAGAGCCCCCTCTATTCTACATTCTAATCTTGGATTCCAGTGTTCTTGGCCTAGAGCCATGCTCTTTGCGATAAAATTTGGCACTCTTATCTTGGCTTTGTCACCAACCGTTTTTTCCTCAAGCCTTAGCAACCTGGTCTCTGACTCACTCTGCAGTATTTCTGTTCTCTCCAAAACACTATAGCCTACTGTTTGCCAGATGAAGGTATTTATCAGTCTTTATCCTGCTTTGCCTCTTGACTTCACTATTGATTGGACTTCTTCATATCTAATGCTTCACCTAAGAGTTAGAAGCAAAATCCAGCTTTCCATTCATTAGTTAAACCAACCAGCTACAGAGGAAAAACAAATCTGAATTTGCTTGATTATTGCATTTTTCATCTATTATAATTGTGTCTTTAGTTAGATTAACATTGTCAGTGAAACTATTACCATTTCAGGCAGGGGTTTCTAGTTGTTTTCTATTGATATTGATTATTCAATATTAATTATCTTGACAATTATGCAAATTTAATATCTTAACATATTTTTGGAAAGATATGCATAAAATTATTTGCTATTACCTGAAATTTACCATTCTGTGTTTGTATTACGTGTTTCCTGATAATTGTTCTGCTTCCTAAGTCATCTCTTGTTTATTCAGCCAAATCTATTTAATCAAAGAAAATGATGAGAATTTTCCTTAAATGTATACCAAAGAAATTTTTTAAGCAAATTATTTTCAGTATTGATGGTTTTTTAAATGAAAAAAGACCAAGTGTCATTCTGAAAGAAGAGCAGCAGCCGACTGGAGAGAGGGATAAAGAGGAAAGAGGGGGATGGGGGTTGCAACAGACACTTGTATTCTGAGGCAGGTGGGAGCATGGCACTTTCCAGGAACTGAAAGAAGGCTAATGAACCAGGAAAAGTAAGTAGGGAATAGATTTCGACCTTTGGAGCATTTAGAGATTTAGGTCTTTATCTTTAAAATAATGTAAATCCTTAGTAAGACCTTAAGCTTTATGGGGGTAAGATGACGGAATTAGATAAACTTTATAAAAACATCAGTGGCTACAGCTAGGAACCAAAAAGAGGGCAAAAAGCTGCAGGTCTACTCTGGTCGTCTAGGAAAGAGATTATGATAGTTTGGAAGACAAGAATTATGGAAAGATTTAAGTTATATTTAGGAAATAAAACTAAACGTGGAAGGAGTTACTGAAAGATTGTACAAAGGGGTATCAAAGTAAGGGGTGTATGAAGTATTTTTTCAAAATGTTTAATTGAGCACCTATAATAAAAATAGATGAATAAATAATGTGTAGGAGATCAAGTTAGGATCAGAAAGAATATGTAAATCAGGACTTTGGGTAGGAGTAGAGATGGCACAGATCGGGACTACAAGAAGTATAGAAAAAGGAGAAGGAATTTGGAAACAACAGGTATCTTCCATTTGCATCTGCTTCTCCATGCCATATGCTTCCCTGTACCTCTTCCAAATCCTCTTTTTTGGGGGAGGGGCAGAGAAGGCATGCATGCCAGTGAGGACAGAGGGAAAGGGAGAAACAGCATCTTAAGCAGGCTCCATGCCCAGTGCAGAGCTGAATGCAAGGCTTGCTCTCATGATCCTGAGATCATGACCTGAGCCAAAATCAAGAGTCTCACACTTAACCAACTGAGCTACCCAGGCATCTCTCCCCCAAATTCTCTTGAAGTGTGTTCTTTCTTCATTTCTGGTGACCCATCCGGAATCATTATATATTTGCTAGGATACTGGTATTACCAGCCTAATTGTGTAGGAGGAAATTATGTTCTTTAATTCCCATGGCGCTATTCCAAGAAACTTAATGTGTGTCACAGACTTCACTGAAGGATTAGAGTGTTTGTGTATGTACACAGACACACACACACACGAGCGTGTGCACAAGCGCGCACGCACACACACACACACACACACAGAGCTATTTAGGGCCTCTTTCATTAAGGTTCATCCTTGGCATTTCTCCATAGAAAACAATTCTTTGAACCACTCTTAGGAAATCTCTGTACATAAAGTGGTGTATAGTCAATTCAACATCACTCTAGTGACGAAACATTATTCATCATTGTGTGCTTTTCTTGTATTTAACATTAACATTCAAAATCTGAAGTAAAAAATGATAGAAAATTCCAAATGATTTTTTTTAAGATTTTATTTTTAAGTTGTCTCTATGCCCAACATAGGGCTCAAACTCATAACCTTGAGATCAAGAGTTGTCAGTCATTTGGAGAAGTGCCTGGCTGGCTCAGTTGACAGAGCATGTACTCTTGACAATTAGTTAATCAATTAATCAATCGCAAATAGTATTTAATTTTATACCTTGTGCAAAATATTACATCAGAATGCACAGCATTGAATACAAAAAAGAATCAAACTTACTCCTCTCTTCAAGAAACCTTCAGTGTAATCAAGTACACGAAACATATACATATATAGGCACCCAAGAAATTTTCCATTTATTTTTCAGCTGTTTTTTTTTTTAAACATTACTGTTGTCAGAGAAGTGTGATAGTTTCTCACATATATCACATCAGATCCTCTCAAGGTAAGCATTTTCATCCTCATCTAACATATGAGGAAACTAAAGCTCACAACTGTGATGATAGAAAGTATTTTCAGTATTAAGAAATTAATTCCTTCCTAGAAAATATGTTTATAATAGCAAATGGCATTTTGAACCAGAGGAAGTAAGCTTAAGTACAGAAACTTAAAAAGAAAAATGAAAACCTGCAATGATATAACTACTGTGGAAAACAGTATGGAGGTTCCTCAAAAATTCAAACTAGAATTACCATACAATCCACTATGTGATATTTACCCAAAAAGGAAAAAAAAAACCCACTAATTTGAAAAGGTATATACATGGTAATTGCAACATTATTTACAATAGCCAAGACTGGATATAGCTCAGGTGTCCCTCCATAAATGAATGTGTAAAGTAGAAGTGATACACATACCCCAAAATGGAATATTAGTGAGCCATAAAAATGAAGGAAATTTTTCCAGTTGTAACAACAGGGATGTAACTAGAGGGTACTTTGCTAAGTGCAATATTTCTCAGAGAAAAACAAATATCATATGATTTCGCTCATATGTGGAATTAAAGAAACACAGTAAATGGAACCAACAACAAAAAAGAGACAAAAATCATACTCCCTAAATACAGAGGAACAAACTGGTGGTTGCCAGGGAGAGATGGGTATGGGGATGCTGAAATAGATGCAGGAGATTAAGAACACACTCATCTTGATGAGCACTGAGAAATATATAGAATTGTTGAATTATTATAATAGTCAAGTTAGAATCAGTGCTAGAATTTAGAAAATACTTAACACTGGTCATAATAAAAATTATTCAAAACAAAACTTGTGACACTTGTGAAAGTGGAATATAAATGTTTTCATTAGAAAAGAAGATCAAATAAATTATGACCTAAGCATCTAATTTATAAGGATACAAAAAAGAACACTAAAACAAATAAAAATAAAGTAGAAAAAGGAAAACAATAAATAGGAGACCTTAACTTAAAAAACATTTTGATGCAACAGAATCAAGAAAGTTACATTTGTTTATTTTAAGTATCAATATCATTAATATCGGACAAGACTGACAAAATTAAAAGAATATACGTAGGGACACCTGGGTGACTCAGTGGATTAAGTCTCTGCCTTCGGCTCAGATCATGATCCCAGGTTCCTGGGATGGAGCCCCACATAAGGCTTCCTGCTCCGTGGGGAGCCTGCTTCTCCCTCTCCCTCTGCTGCTCCCTCTACTTGTGCTCTCTCTCTGTTCCAAATAAATAAATAAAACATAAAGAAAAGAATATACCTAAAAACATATTAGAGGTAAAGTCAAGATATAGAGATAAAGCAGGAATTTTCAAATTATGAGTGATTATGAATAACTCGATGGCCATAATTTTTCTTTATTTCAATTCCAGTGTAGTTATCATTACAGTGTTTTATTAGTTTCAGGTGTGCAATATAGTGATTAAACAGTTCCCTATATCACCCACTGCTCATCAAGATAAATGTAGTCTTAATGTCCTTTACAGATTTCATCTATCCCTCTATGCACATCCCCTCTGGTAACCACCAGTTTGTCCTCCATAATTAAGAGTCTGTTTTGGTTTGTCTCTCTTTCTTTCTTCCTCTTTTTTTTCCCTTTGTTCATTTGTTTTGTCTCTTGATTTTCAAGAACAGTGAAATCATATGATATTTGTTTTTCCTCTGGCTTATTTCACTGAGTGCTATACTCTCTAGTTCCATCTATGTTGCTGAAACGACAGGATTTCATTTTTCTTTATGGCATAATATTAGTGTATATATATAGGCCACATCTTCTTTATCTATTAATCTATCAATGGACACTTACACTGCTTTCATAGTAATACTGCAAGTAAGGTTGCAATAAACATAGGGGTGCGTATATCCTTTTCAATTCGTGCTTTTACAGTCTTTGGGTAAATACCCATTCATGCTTTTATATTCTTTGGGTAAATACCCAGTAGTACCCAGTAGTACTGTATGATTACTGGATCATACAGTAGTTCTATTTTTGTTTGAAGAACCTCCATAATGTCTTCCATAGTGGCTGCACCAGTTTGCATTCCCACCAAGAGTGAACAAGGGTTCCTCTTTCTCCATATTCTTAAAATACTTATTTCTTGAGTTTTTGGTTTTAGCTATTCTAACAGGTGTAGGGTGATATTATGGTGGTAATAATTTTCAAAACAGAAATTATGTGGACAAGTTTTTGGAAAAAGTGTAACTTACTAAATTTGATTCAAGAATAGAAATTCAACTAGAAGCTTAAAATTTCTTAACTAAAATTTGTGGCAAAATTATTTGTTTTGAAATTAAGAGTTTTTCAGATTTTAGAATACGGATATGACATATATATTTTATTTTATATAATATTGCTAGTAGGTAAACACAAAATATTTTGATTGCATGATTTCAGCTACAGAAGTTTCAACCTCATGATCATTAAGGAAATTGATTGACTATTCAAAAAATTACCAATAAGGAAAATGCTAGACACAATTTAAATATATACTTAGATAATTGCTGTCTTGCACATGTTTATGAGAGAAAAAACAAAACAGAACCTCTTTACAACTGTTTTTTATGGCATAAGTTTTCCTTGCTGCAAAAATAGAAAGCAACCGTATGATAATGAAACATTATATTGTAATCTCTTTCGTGTACATGGAGAGAACATCTTAAAGAAAATATTAAAAAGCCAAATTTAGTGACTTAACAACACCATTAATTGGTTTGTGCTAGTAATGAAAATCTAGTTCAATGTTAGAAAATATATTAAAGTAATTTATTGCATTTATAGATTGAAGATCCAACTATGATCATCCTAACAGATGCATAAAATAATCATTCATGAATTAAAACAAAAATATACTTGGGGCACCTGGGTGGCTCAGTGAGTTAAGCCTCTGCCTTCGGCTCAGGTCATGAGCTCAGAGTCCTGGGATCAAGCCCCTCATCAGGCTCTCTGCTAGCAGGGATCCTGCTTCTTTCTTTCTGTCTGCCTCTCTGTCTACTTGTGATCTCCATCTGTCAAAAAAAAAAATCTTTAAAACAAAAACAATATACTTAGCAACATAGGAATAGAACTCCTTCGATATGATGAAATTTGGAGAAAAAAATTAACATTTAATGATAAAATGTCAAAAGCATTTCTCTTTTAAATAAAGAATAAGACAAGGCTGCTCACTGTCCTGATTTTTATTCAATATTGTCCTAAAGGGATTAGTCAGGAAAAAGAAAGGAAAAGACATACTATTTTGAAAAAGAAATAGACATCAGCATTGCAGATATATGATTTACAACACAGAATCTCCAAAGAATCTATGGATTTAATAAGAAAGATTAGTACAGTTGCTAAATATAAAATGAATTCTATGGCATTCCTCTACATCAGAAAATAAAAGAAACTTCTATTTAAAAATATATGATCTGAGTACAACCAAAAACATAAGGTACTAAAAATAAACCTCACAAGATATATAAAAGATTTTTCTTAAAAAATCATAACATTTTATCGAAGGGCCTTAGCAACCTTAATAAATTTCATTATATGCAAGGATGGGAAGATCCAGGAACATAAAGGTATAAATTCTCCAACAAACAATATAAAAATTCAAGGCAATTCCAATTAAAATTTTCACAGATTATTCTCATGGAACTTGACAAGCTGATTTTTATATAGATATGAACAATTAAAGACCAAGGGTTCTTTAATTGTTCTGAAGGACATTTTGACACTTCACCTAACAGATACTGAGATTTGATACAAATTTTGAGAAATGAAGGCAGTGTGATATTGTCACAGGGAAGAAAATAGTAAAGATGCAAATCTGAATACATATGGCCATTTATTTATGAGAAGGATTGAAAATGAAAGAGACTTTAATAACTGAAGAGAAGAAAAAAACTAGTTAAGCATATTGTAGGGGTCAAGAGTAGGCTGCCCCAAGATGGGCCACTTTGGCATAAAGATTATTTTGAGGTAAAAGTAATCAAAACTTAGCAGATGCGAGTCTCCCCCTCAACTGCCTAAATTTAGTTTGGAAAAGAGAGCCTATACCAAGAAGAAAGCTATTAAGAGAGACTCCTTTGATATAAGAAACTTATCTACATAATTGGGCAACCATTGCTGTAGAAACATCTCTTTTCACATTTTTATAAATGGTCCTCTCCCCTTTGTATCCTTAGACCTTACCCTTCTCCTTAGCTCATTAAGTTTCCTGTTGCCTCATTGTCTTTGGAATTTTATGTCTGTGTGGATATCTTGTATACATGTCTATTGAATTTGATTTTCTCATATTAATCTGTTTTGTATTAATTTGATTCTAAGTCAGGCTAGAAGGATCATAGTACAGAGGAAAGTCTTCTTCCCCAAAAATATGAACAAACCATATATATATATGACAAGAAGAAGGTACTAGTTAGGATTTCCAGGGAATGCTTCTCTGAACAGTTAACTGAAATAGAGACTGAATTATCTAAATATATCCAGAAACATCAAGTGTGAAGGACCTGAGGGAGAAATGTTTTTGACAAGTTAGAGGCACAGTAGGAAAACAGAGAAAGAATGAGAAAGAAAGTAGTAGATGAGTAGATGATGAGGTCAGAGGAAGGTATTGTGTGGGGATAGGATGCAAATCGTATAAGGTATTGAAGGTTCTGGGAAGAATTTTGGATTTATTCTGAGAGAGAAGGAAATCTATTGATGGGTTTGAAGGAGATCTGACTTTGATTTTTTTAAAAATATTTAATTTTTTAAAAGATTTTACTTCTTTTTTTGACAGACAGAGATCACAAGTAGGCAGAGAGGCAGGCAGAGGAAGAGGGGGAAGCAGGCTCCCTGCTGAGCAGAGAGCCCAATGCGGGGCTGGATCCCAGCGCCCCAGGATCATGACCTGAGCCGAAGGCAGGGGCTTTAACCCAGTGAGCCACCCAGGTGCTCCTAAATATTTAGTTTTTTAAAAAAATATTTTAAAATTATGATAAAATGCATATAACATCAAATTTACCCTCCTAACTTTTAAGTCAGTTTGGTACTGTTAAGTGTATTTACATGGTGGTTCAACCAATCTTGTAAATGCAAGTCGGCCCCCATTAAACAACTCTCTACTTCCTGCTCCAGCTCCTGGCAGCCACCATCTCCTTTCTGTTTGAGTCTGACTATTCAACATAACCTCATGTAAGTGGAATCATACATTATTTGTCTTTTTGTGGTTGGCTTATTTCACTTAGCATGACCTCAAGGTTCATCCATGTTGTAGCCTGTGTTAGAATTCCCTTCCTTTATAAGGCTGAATAACATTTCACTTTATTGATCACATTTTATAGATCTATTCATTTGTTGGCAAGCATTTGCACAATAAGCTTCCATCTATTGGCTATTGTGAATAATGCTGCTTTGAACATGGGTGTATACGGATCTCTGAGACTCTTTCAATTCTTTTGGCTATAAACCCAGACATGAAATTGTTGGATCTGGTCTGATTTATTTTAAAGGCATCATTTCAGTCGCTATACGTCAGGAACACAAGATGAAAGCAAGGAGACCAGTAAGGAAGGCGTATCCCCAGATCCAAGCAGGTGAATGTGTTGTCTTGGGCTGGAGCTGTAGTGGTGCAGATGGTGGTAAGACGGTTGCAATCTGGTGGTGTCAGCTGAATGGATTTCTGTATTAGAAGAGGGGGAGAGAGGAGTTCCTGGTCACTCTAAGATGTTTGACTTGAGCAATGACAGAAAAGGAAGCAGGAAGCAAGGAGATATTGGCTGGGGGGGGGGGTTGCTTTAGGGTGTGGAGATAATTGAGTGTGTGGTTTGATATTCAAGTGGGCATATCAAGTAGTGAATTTTATATTTTTCTGTAATTGAAGGTAAATCTAAAGACTAAAGATAGATATTTGGGAATTCTCATCAGTGTGTTGATGGTATTTTAAACCAGGAGACTAGATGAAGTCCCCTAATAATGAGTATAGATGGAGAAAAGAAGATGTTCATAGACTGGGGCTGGCTGACAGAAGTTGAGAAGAGGAGAATAATCTGGCCTGAGAATGAGAGTGGAAAAAGCATCGAGGGAAAAGAGAAGCAAGGTGAGTGGTTATGCCTTCAAAGTCCAGGGAAGAAAATTATTTTATTAAAGAGGTAGTGATGAAACCTTGCAAAAGCTGCTGATATCAAGGGTAGTTAACGAAAGAAAAAGTAAAAATGAACTTTAAACACGTAAAAATAATTAATGGTACACAATGGAAGGAAAATGTAATTTTAAACTGCATTGAAAAACCACTTATTGTCTATCAGGTTGGTAAGCATCCAAAGTTTTGACCACATTCCCTGATAAGAAGTTGTGAGGAAACAAGTACACATATATAGCCAGTGAGAATGAAAAATGGCTGAATCCCTAGGCAGGGAAATTAAGCAATAATTATAAAAATAATAATAGAAAAATAATTAGAAAAATAATATATGCATTTATCCTTGACCCACTCATATCAAGGAATCCACTCTATTTTGCTCTGGGAAAAAAATATACGAAATGAATGACTGCTGACCAGTTTTCAGTGCCATTAAAACAACAACAATAATCCACAGCTACAAACAACAAAAAACCCAGGAGTAAGTTAATCTGCTTAAAAGAGACATTAAGAAAAAGACAACCACCACCCTACACCAAAAAAACCTCTGAATACCGAATTTAGTGTGTTGATCTTGTCTGGTCCTCCTTAGAGTAAAATAAGTATACAAACACATTTTTGAGATAATTGAGGAAATTTGGTTATAGACCAGATTTTATTTTATTTTGTTTTTTTATTTATCTTTTAAAAGATTTTAAAAATTTATTTATTTGACACAGAATGAGAGATCACAAGTGAGCAGAGAGGCAGGCAGAGAGAGAGAGAGAGGGAAGCACATTCCCTGTTGAGCAGAGAGCCTGATGTGGGGCTTGATCCTAGGACCCTGAAATCATGACCTAAGCCGAAGACAGAGGCTTAGCCCACTGAGCCACCCAGGTGTCCCTTATTTTATTTTATTGTTAATTTCATTACTATTCCTTCTGTCAGATGTAATAATGTATTTTGGGGTTTTTGAAGGAAATTGTTTATAGTTTTAGGACCACGTATTGAAGTAGAGAGTGATGAAATACTGTAATATTGGAAATTTGCTTTAGCATATATCACCTTTATGAGTTTTAAATACTTCAGCAAATGTAAAAAGAAAGTGAGAAAATCTTGATAATGGATTTGAATGCTAGGTAAGGGACATAGTTTGAATATGTAAGGACTTAGCATTATGTCTTCCAGGTAAATAGATTTATCCATGTTTATTGTATTTGGCAGGATTGCCTTCCTTTTAAAGGCTAAATAATACTCCATTGCATTACCACATAATTTCTATTGACTTATCCATCAGTAGACATTTCGGTTGTTTCCATGTCTTGGTTATTGTGAATAATACTGCAATGAACACGGCAGCACAGATAAGTCTTCAGGATTCTGCCTTCACTTTCTTTGGATATATACTCAGAAGTGGGATTACTGGATCATATGGTAGTTCTATCTTTAATTTTTTGAAGAAACTCCATACTTTTCTCCATAGCAGCTGCACCATTTTACATTTTCTCCACTAGTGTACAAGTAACAGAAGGACAAATACTGCATGATTCCAATTATATGAGGCATCCAAAATAGACTCATAGAAAGGGGAGAAGGAAAAGGGGAGCTGCCATTTAACTCATGAAGTTTCAATTATGTAAGATAAATTCTAGAGCTCTAATATACAACCTTATGCCTGTGGTGAGCAACATTGTATTGGCATTTAAAAATCTGTTGAGAGTAGATCTCCTGCTAAATGTTCTTACTACAAAACAAACAAACAAACAAATATGTAAAAAAAGAAAAAAAAATAAGTAGGGCTATATAGGGTTTTATTATATTACTCTTTCTAGTCATATATATGTGAAAAATTGATAATAGTTTTTTAAAGTTGCTGATGTTAAGTAAGTAATAAGAATAAAAATTGGCTGTTAGAATTGGCATTGCAATGGTGACCTTCACAAGAGCTGTTTCAGTGGCCGATGAGGGGTAAAATACTGGTTTGTGTAGGTACAGAAGAAAGAAATTACCAAGAGAGACTGCAGATGAGTTTTGGAATAATAATGTAGGAGGGACCAAAGGAGTATGTGAAATCAAATTCTGTTTTTTAAAAAATTCTGAATTGAGTTGTTTCAACATGTTTTGATGAAATCAGATTATGCTATGCCCATAAGAAAACATAATTAGAAGTTCTTTTGGAAACATGTAATCAGGATGAAGAGGTTAGAGAAATTGAAAAGGGCAGCCTTTTGTGTTTATCTCAAAATGGGAATGGTTTTGCCAGAGAGACTAAAATACCTGAATCCCCTTAGGTAAAATGCTCTCATCCTTGGACACATGGTATACCAATATCTCTACTCTTATTCTTTCTCTAATTCTTTGTAGGTTAATAATACCTTTCTACTTGATACATTCTATATTTAAAATAATGGCACAATAATGACTTATTACTTTTTTTCATCCCTGTGATTTAGTTTTTTAAATAGGCTCCATACTCAACATGGGGCTTGAACTCACAAACCTGAATCAAGAATCACACACTACACCAACTGAGCCACCTAGGCACCCCAATAACTTATTAACTTTTTGAAAAAGTTGTTATTTTCATCCCCTGTATATGAATGACAAATGAAATTTGGTAACAAACTTTACTAAGTTACCCCTCAAATTGTAAATGAGCAGGAGTTGAAAATCATCAGAGTAATAATCTTTATTAACTTGTGGAATATAACATATTTAAACGTGTAGTAAGTATTACATTAAATGCTTTTTCATCATGCTATCTTGTCAGGAAAATGTTAACAAGTATAGGTTTGTTAATTTTAAGTTTCTTCTTTTGTTGGTTCCTGGGTGGCTCAGTGAGTTAAGCTGCTGCCTTCAGCTCAGGTCATGATCTCAGGGTCCTGGGATCGAGTCCCACATCGGGCTCTCTGCTCAGCAGGGGGCCTGCTTTCCTTCCTCTCTCTGCCTGCCTCTCTGCCTACTTGTCCTACTTGTGATTTCTCTCTGTCAAATAAATAAATAAAATCTGAAAAAAAAAAAAAAGATTCAGCTTAAATATAGTTTTCATCCCTGAAATTCCAAAGTTAAATAAAAATGTTTAAATATGGAATGAAAAATTAGTAAAGGTGCAATGAATTTACAGAGATGGAACAATGTAGAGAAAGATTAAAAAAAAAATTTGAGTCAGAGAAATGCCTATTCCTGAATGTACTTAACTTCTTTGTTTTAATTTTGTCTCTTCCCTTATCATCATTCTAAAAATAAAGTTGCTTCTGGTGCTTGGGTGGTGCAGTCAGTTAAGCATGGGCCTCTTGGTTTTAGCTCAGGTCGTGATATAAAGTTCATGAGTTCAAGCCCCATGTGGAGGCTCTGTGCTCAGCATGGAGTCTACATAGTGTTCTCTCTCCATCTGTCCCTACACAACACCCCTTTAAAATAAATAAATACAATTAAAAAAAATAGTTTCTTCTTATGCTTGTTCCTGCAATGCCTTTCATATTAAAAGGTAGTTTCACAATTACTTTATTTTAAACAACAGAATACTATTTAGTTAAGATACTCTCTTCTAGAATGACCTCAACCAAAACCCATGTTCATTTTGAAAGATACCATCAGTTGTAATTAAAAAAAAAAAAAAAAGGGTCAGGATACCTGGATGGCTCAGAGAGTTAAAGACTCTGCCTTCGGCTCCGGTCATGATCCCAGGATCCTGGGATCGAGTCCCGCATCTGGCTCTCTGCTCAGTGGGGAGCCTACTTCCCCTTTCTCTCTTTCTGCCTGCCTCTCTGCCTACTTGTGATCTCTGTCAAATAAGTAAAATCTTAAAAAAAAAAAATCAAAGGAATTTAACAAGTTTGAAAGATTTTTCTCCTAGAGTGTCAATATCTCTATTGCAAATAAATGCACAATATTTTAATTAAGTTCTTTAAAGAACAATTGATAAAATGTCTTGGGGTTTATTATAGTGTAATAAGTAATTTATATTTTGAGATCACATATGCACAGTTATAAGACAAATTTCTCAAAAAAAAAATGGTCTTAATACTATATACATAGGATCAAATCTCCAGAGGCAGTATCAGTCCTAACTTGAAAAGGTGCTATTTTTCACAACACAGATAGAAGTGAAGATGATGTATCCTTAAAAATGTGTTAGATAGCTCTAAAAATTGCCCTTATTTTGACAAAGCCTATGACATTAAAGATGCATGTGCAAAGATTGACTACAATTTTTAATGAAATGTGGCAGTAGGAAAAAATATTTCTAAATGAATATATTTTAATATAATTTTAATAGTAATGATGAACAATTATGCAAATGTTAACATTTGATTTGTCCCTTGATGACTGGCACCTCTCAAAGTCTTCATCATCTCAGGGATTGCCATCTTCATTTTTATACTTGCTCATGTCCTGGACCTTGGGGTAGTTTTGAATTTTCTCCTTCTTTCACACCCTACCTCTAACTGTCACAGAACTCCATAGACTGTACATTCAAGAGATAGTTGGAATCCTACAATTTCTGCTCATCACTTTTATGCTTATGCATGTCCAAGCATCCCCCTAATATTACCCAGATTACTGGTCTTCCTACTTTTACTTTTTCTCTTCCTCTAGTAATCTAATGTAATGTAGCAGCCAAAGTGATCTTTTTATGTGTGTTTTTTTTTTTTTAAAGGAGATTTATTTATTTATTTTAGAGGGTGAGGGGAAGGAGCAGATTATTACTCTGATGATTTTCAACTCCTGCTCTCTCAAGGGAGAAAGAGAATCTCAAGCAGACTTTCGGCTGATTGTGGACCCAGATGCAGGACTCGATCTCATGACCCTGAGATCACGACTTGAGCTTAAACCAGGAGTTGGGCACTTAACTGACTGCATCATCTATTGGCCCCACCAAAGTGATCCTTTTAAAACAGAAGTCAGATCATGTTAATTCTTTGTTCAGAGTAACTCTGTGAACTATTTCTCACAGGGTAAAACCAAACTGTTAGAAATGGTCTACAAAGCCCTTCTGTTCTGGTCCACTTCTAAGCCATCTCTCCATTGCTTGGTACACTTGCTCTCCCTTTCAGAGCTGCAGCCAAGAAGACTTTCTTACTTTTTCTCAATACAGCAAACACAATCCCACCTATGGACTTTGCGCTTGGCTGTTTCCTCTGTCAAGAATGTTCTTTCTGAGAAACCCAATTTATCTTCTCCCTCATCAATAGTATCTCTGACCGAATGTCTCGTTATTAAAATGAACTGCTCTGGTAATCTTACAGAAAGATCATATATTGTACATTTTCTCTCTGAGCCCTGAAATTATCCAAATATCCAAATAGCCCTTGTTCCTTTTAGTGGGAGATGGCATATAGAGATCAGAGTTTGGACAAAGGATTGTCATTCCTAGTAGGTTGATCCTTGTTTCTATTATTTTCTGATAAACAGCACTGGAGACTATGTATGTATGTTCTATCTATCTGTCTATCATCTATCTACCTATCTAACCTATCACCTACTTATCTATCATTTGTCATCTCCCTACAGAAATATAGGTATGCATGGAGAAGATATATATATATTAAAAATAAAGTGTCTGATTTTACATGAAATTTCTATTCATATTCCATATAACTGAACCTTTCTTTTTTATATGTGTATCTCCTCTCACCCACATTGAATATCCTGAATTGCAAGGATACTGGGGACGGTAAAATTAGAATTGTTTATTTTATCCTACATTACACACACAGCATCTTTAGAATAAGAATACCCACATTAGCACCAATTTAGTTTAAAAAAGAGGGTTTTTGGCAAAGAGGGTTTTATCACTTCTGTCCTATTTATTCACAGTTGTGTGATACCCGGTGTCAGAACCTGCTGCCAGCACGTTCTATAGTCTCTTCTTTATGTCCTCCATTAATTTTGATTCTATAGTTAAATCACTAATCTCTAATCTTTACTACCAGTCCTGACGTCAAGGTCTTTGCAGTCATTTTGGTTGTCTGAAGGTCATTATTTAGTAAATTTTGAGTTAAGGCTCATCAGAAAAAACATTATCGGAGACCTTGCATGCTGATGACAAATTTTCTGCAAACTGTATACTTGGCAGTCATCTTGACTACATATAAAATCATTATCATTTCTTTTTCATTTCTTTTGATTTATAATATGTTTCTGTTTTTTTAAAAAATTTTCCATTTCCCTCAGGATACTGCCTAGTTATTTGTATCATTCTTTATTTCAGACACCATTGCTTTATTTCAGTTTCTAATGCTTCCCTGATTCTAGCACCCCATTTCTGAGTTACACTGTTCTTTCATATTTATTTCATTATTTCATTCCATTTTATTTTCTTTGTTTTTTTTTTTAACATTTATTATTTACTTGTTTTAGAGAGAGAAAGAGAGTATGTGAGTGGAGGGAGGTAGGGGAGAGAACCTTAAGCAGACTCGCCACTAAAAGCAAGCTCCATACAGGTTTGGATCCCACAACGCTGAGATCATGACCTGAGCCAAAACCAAGAGTTGGGTGCTCAGCTGACTGAACCACCCAGACATCCCATCTTTTTCAAAAAAAGATTTATTTATTTGAGAGAGGAAAGAGTTTTCATATTTTAAATGACTTTTCATTTGTCTTTTTATCTAGTTTGATATACTGATGTTCTGTGTCCATTTCTTCCAACCTGCCTTCGTTGTCTTTAGGGATGTTATTTATTTTATCTCTTAGTCTGTCTTTCTATCTTACAATCATTGTGGATGGGAGTCCCTTTTGTTGTAGCTGCGTTTATGAGATTGATTTCATTAAACTTTAAGATAACATTTCTAACTTGCATCTAAATTTCTATCTTCTGTTGTTTGTATGAAGAGTTGAAGAATACAGCAATTTATGTCATAGGAATTCCTGATTGAGTCTCTCCTTTGATTTATTCTATCTCTTTTTCTTTTGCTGCTATTGTTTCCATTTTGAATTTTAGTCATTGACATTTCTCTGGAGCTTAGATTATTATCATGGAAAAAGAGATTAGACTTGTTCCCAGAGTTCATAGGATGTAGAATGCTCCATATCTTTGCACCTTACCATAGACACCATGTTCTCACTCAATTGTACACCCTCCCAGTTTCGCTGCTTTTCTCAAAATGATTTGTTGAGTTTCAGGTAAGGACCTGTTGGTTATTTGGTGGTTCTCAAGTTTTATTAGATGCCCCTCTGCTTCCTTCTCCTCTTGTCATACAAACATCAGGTATCAGAGGTCTACCTACCTCCACCCCCTGTCACCTGCTTCCATTTTGGTAATCATGAGGTACATTGTCAGGTTTGGTTTTTTTTCTCCTGTAGATATTTTCTGTCTCTTTTTGTTTGACTATCCTAGTTGCTCTATATGTTTACCCTCTTTTCAGAATTGTCTTCCGACTTTGATAAACTGAATTGATGTAACCTGATATCAAAATTATGAGGAGAATGAAAAGAAAAAAAGAAAAATATGCTTTGTTCAAAAGTTGTGTAATTTAAAAAAAGTTGTATCATTAATTATGGAATTCTGTGAGCATCTTATTGATTGATTGGTTGATATTACTTAATCATAAAACATCACCAACCAAAAGATTGGAATAAATTTGCTCCCTCATATGGAAAATAAAGTTAAAAATCTAAGGATCTCCACTACTTTTTAACTAATGGCTTATTTTTGTTCCTGTATTTGCATTTTCCTGGGTTGAGGAGGGATTTAATTTGTTGTGAACTTTGACGGAATAATAAAACGCTTGCATAGTGTCTTCATGACAACCTCTTACCTATGAGAACTTCTTGTCTGAACTTCCATACTTTTAAAATTTAAGTTAAATTTTATTTTATTTTATTATTTTATTTTATTTAGTTTCCATGCCTTAAGTTTTACAGAGGCATGCCCCCAGATGAAGGGGATGGAACACTTTGATGTATGAGGTTTCAGGTTTGACCATAAGCAATTATAAAGACTACCTGGCAGGTTTCATGGGGGAGAGCTGCCCTCTCCACACTGGGCATTTTTTTCTACTCTGCCTCAGTATTCAGTATTTTCCATTCTTAGGCCATCCCCCTTCTCCCACCTTCTGGTTCTTGAGTCCCTGAAATATTTTGGGCCCCCTTGTCAGTGAAAGGATCTTGCGTATGTGCTGATCCACCTAACACTGCTCCAGAGGGAAGAATGAAACCCTTTGGGAGCCTGCATTGCCTCCTGGTAGCCTCCTGCTTGGACTGTCGCAGTAAGTAACTCAGGGCCTGACTGTTACCTTCATTTTGACATGTCTTGATGGACCTCTGACACCTGGCAATTTGGTCCTCTTCAGTTCAGTTCAGCTCTTGACAACTGGGTGGTGAAGAGGTTCAGGACAGGTGTCCCCAGGATATGCTGCTTTGGCATGTGGATTATTTTCAGCTGCAGGCACTTGAGTCCCTGTGGGCTCAAGAGAAACTTTTGCCTCTCCCTTAACCACACAATTCTTAGAAGAATATAAATTGTAGTCTTTGCCAGAATAAGGGCTGTTATCTGTATCATAGGGCAAATAATTACCAAACATCTGCTCTTTTCTCTCCCTTTCCTCTGAAATCCCAGACCCCTCCTCCCTTCTTCTTAGTTTGAAATGGCATGTATATCTCATTTTGCCTAATTGTCTTTGGAATTTTCACATCTTTGTGGATTCCTCATATGTACACCTATTGAATTTTATTCTCTCTTAGTAATCTGTCTTGTGTTGATTTGATTCTTAATCCAGTTGAAAGGATCTCTGAGGGACAGGGGGTAAAATTTTCTAATTCTGGATATCTGTATTAAGGAGGCTACTTGCCTACATATATATCACATTCCTAGAAATAATCTGAATTCGTCTTACTTTTCTTTCTTCTTTCGTTTAGAACTCAAGTGAGGAAAAGAGGTGTGTTCTACATTGACCTCCTCAAAACCCTAACATCTGCTGCACCAGGCTGAAATCTTGAGGAATAAACAAGAGCGAGATTTAGGAAACAAAATGATACTTGAATATTAAGGTTTTGTTGAGCTGGGCACATAGGGTCAGGGCTCTCGCAATTTATAGCAGCTTTAGTAGTACATTACAGCTGGGTTTTACTGTAGTATACTAATTAGCTTTTAACTGATTAGGCCTGGACCAACACTCTTTAGCCTTTGGTCACATGTGATTTTTGACTTCCGTGTATCATTTCAGTTTATGGCAGCTTTAACCTCAGTCAAGGGATTGTTTTAAACTTGTTTGATTTGATCTTAAGCAAGAATATCCAGGTCTCAGCAAAATCATAGTGTGTTGGGAGTTCACAAAGGCTGTGGAGGAACAGGTAGGAAATAAAACAATGCCTGTACTCCCACCACTTGAGGAAGAGCTATGGCAGAATAAAATGGTAGTGAGAGCCAGGGATATACAAAAGCTGAGGAAAATCAAGGTTTTAATCTAAAGATAGGAGTCAGCTTTGTCAATAATAAATTTATTTTTTCTTCATCTGTCTTACCTTTTTTTTAAAAAAAAATTAAAAATTCCTTAGTTTTTTTATTTCTGGCATCACTACCACAACTTACAGGGCCATAAACCCCACATAATGAAAAAGAAAAAGACAAAGCTACAACAGATAAAAGACCTCAGGAATGTACATGTCATTCACGCCACATTGCGTTCATCAAGAGCTGAACGTTTTGCAAACTGTGGCTATGACTGTCCTAGACAACAAGGGGCTCCTATTTAAGTTGCAGGAACTTCTCTGACTATGGATCATGATTCCTTCTGTGGCAGAATTTTACAGTTCCTTTAATCCATCTGGGATGAGAGTCTCCAAGTAACGGGCAGCTTTCCTGACAACTCCTTGCTCTCTCTCCTATTAAGAACTGTATCCCTTTTCTTCTGAAAATATTTTAGAACCTTTTGCTTCCAAATCCACCCCTTCACCACCAGATCTATAACTACGACCATAAGGACTGCCTGAGCTTCTTTCACCAAAACTACCCCCCTTCATGGGTCCATAATTTGATTGCTGTTGTCCACTATAATTTCCACAGTCATTATAGTTCCCACTACCACTATAGTTAGCTCCAAAATTTCCTCCTTCATTGTGACCATCACATCCTCCTCCACCACCACCATATCTGCCTCCTTGGCATCCATATCCTGGTCCACCACCACCATTGCCTCCTCTACTCCTATAACAAGGATCACTGCCATAGTTGCTGCCATCACCTCCAAATTCCCTGTGTCCACCATGACCTCCTTCCTAACTGCCTTTGCTGCCACCACCACAGCCTCCTCTTCCACCAAGGTTTCCACCATGGCCAAAGTTACCACCACCTCCAGAGTTTCCTTCATGACACATGAAGTTGCCAGATCCACCTCCATGACCCCTTTGTGATCCAGCAGACAGAATTTCTTGTTCAGAAAGGGCCTTTTTTACTTCACAATTATTCCCATTAAGAGTGTGGTATTTCTTTCTTTCTTTTTTTAAAAGATTTTATTTATTTGACACAGAGAGAGATATCACAAGTAGGCAGAGAGACAGACAGAGAGAGAGGGGGAAGCAGGCTCCCTGCTGAGCAGAAAGCCCGATGGAGGACTGGATCACAGGACTCTGAGATCATGACCTGAACCAAAGGCAGAGGTTCAACCCACTGTACCACCCAGGTGCCCCAGTAGTGTGGTATTTCTGAACAACAGTTTTATCGACTGTATCATGATCATTAAAAATTACAAAGCAAACCTCTCTTTTTTCTACTCTGCCGGTCTTCTGTAACTTCTATGGTTTCAATCTTGCCATACTTTTCAAAATAGTCTCTCAAATTATTTTCTTCTGTGTCTTCTTTAATACCACCAATGAAAATTTTCTTTACTGTTAAATGGGCACCAGGCTTTATAGAAACAGCTCTCTTTGTTTCCACTATACGCCCATCAACCTTGTGTGGAGGGGCACACATTATTGCAACTACCTCTTCAACACAAGAGTAAGTCACAAAACCAAAACCCCTGGAACATTTTGTTCAGAGGTCTCTCATCACGACAGAATTTGTAAGTGTGCCCCATTTTTCAAAATGTTCTCTTAAGCTATCATCTGTAGTTTCAAAGCTCAAACCACCAAAAACCAGTTTTCCCACAGCTCAGTTTCCTTTGGATCATGACCCTTCTCCCCCGGGTGAGGTTTTATATGTAAGAAATATATTGATATTTACCTTTTTGGAAGTTACATGTAACTTAACTGCATGGGAAGGAAGCACATCAAAATTAAAAATAGATAAATGGAGCTGAAACTGAATATGACCAAATCACACATACCAAAAGACAAAATGAATGAAATGCCAAGAAGGGCATTTTAAAAAAAGGCTCAAACTAAGAAAAGGCATAGTGCTTCATTCATAGTGTAGTAATAACAGACATTAAAGATGAATAAATAAATATGGTACAATTTAATGGAGAGCATCACAATGGTATCTGGCCATTAGAATGTCCTATTTTTTTTTTTTCCTTTCAGTGTTAAAATCCCTGCCTGCTTTACTTGGTGCATTTCATAGGATTTTGTTAAATAATGTTGCAGGTATCCTTACATTTCTATAATACAATAGACAATCTGGTTGACATTCATCTTGTTAGGCAATGTGAAAGTGAAGGCTGAATGAAAGGAATGAAATAAATTGAACAGCATTTGTTATTATCTGGCATTGTTGATATTATAAAGTAACACAGAACACACTACTACAAAAAGAAAAGAAAGGCAAGATTTTTCTTAAGTAGAAAGTACTTATGTTTCTTAACCAAGTCTATAACATGAATTCAGTAGTATAGATTGATTTCCTTTAAAAATTAACTTTTCAATTTTATTGAAATATAAAACTCTATAATTTTATTTATATATAATTATATATATATAAATTATATAATTTCTGTGTAAATTCTTCTCTGAGCTTTTAGTGATATTGAGAGATGTACAGTTTGTGATGATTTTTAATACTTTAAGACATTAAAAACCATGCTAGATTAAAATTATGAAATCTGATATGAAAACAGAGGTGATTTTCTTAAAACTTGCCAGTATCTTTTGGAATTTAGTATCTAGTACTGCATCATTTTTTTATTAAAGTCCAATAATCGTTTGGATTGTTTGATTTATTATAATATACTCATTATTTTGCCTCCCACTCCCATATCCCCTGTAGGATATATATATCTTACGGTGTTTCTGTATTGACTGCTGGGATGCCATCCAACCAGTCAACAATTCATATACTTGGAATCATTCTCCAGGTTTTCTTTCCTTTACTTGCTTTATTCAATTGGCCAAGCTGTTTTATAGATATTTCATATTAAATATTTTTTATTTTTTCTCATACTTTTCTATAACCATTATCTATAATTATGTCATTATATTTTATCTGGATTACAAAAAGGAATTACCATTACTCTCACTTCTTTGTCTGCCCCCATATTCATCCTAAGCTATCCACCTCCCTCACTGTTGGTAGAGTGATCTTTCTAAAATATAAATGATTATGTTAATCTTCTGATTGAAGTCACTGGTAGGTCCTCTTTACTAATAATATGAAGTTATATTTATTAGCTTAGCATAAAACTCTCTACAAAATCCAGTATTTATCTACAATTCAAGTTCCATTCATCATTTTTCTCTCCCTCATATCCTGTTTTTCAGGTATAGAAAGCCGTGTATAGGTCCCAGAAAATACACTCATGCCTTTGTACATGTTCTATTAGATTGAACTTCTTTTCCTCCTTTGATTGACCTCAATTTCATTTGTCCTTTAAGATCTATATTAACTTTTTTCTCCTCTTTGAAGACTTGCCCTGTCATCCTAGCCAATGTCAGATGGTTTATAGTATTTGTCATACCCTCTTAGCTTGATTTTTTTGAATTCCATCTCTCCTGAGTTCTTCTGGCTCATGGTTTATTTATATCTCTTGTCTTGCCATATTATCTCCAAATTCCTATATCTCTGCTTTCATCTTTTGGTTTGTAAATTTATTTTTTGTATTAGTTTCTATTTTCATGACTGTATTATAGGCTTAGTTTTATTTACTGTGTGAAAAGATTTTTCTGGCTGATGTTTTTTTATGTGCCATCTGCCTTACCTGTTTTCTTTCTCCTTTTGTCATTGGGACATCTTACCTTCCCTTTGGTTTCTTTGTGATGATTATTTACATTTGGTGAGATGCTTTCTTCTTGGACAGAGATGTTTATATTGAGAAGGGGATAAAGTTTAATTTCTGGCTAGTGAGAATTGTCTGTGACACAGATTGTTTGTATGTGTGTGTGTATGTGCATGTAAGAGAGAAGAGAGAAAGGGATACAGAGAGGGAAATACCTTTTAGGTTTTCCTCCTCTCCATGCGACGGAGGTTGGAGGCCATGGGTGTGCTCATAGTACAGTTTTCACCTTGCCTCACAGACTTTTCTCTGAATCTAACTTGACTGTCAGGTAATTTTCATAGTTCTAAACAAGGAGTTATTTGCCATTAGGTGTGGGATCACTTTCCTCCAAGTAGGATTCTTTACCACATTGTTTGGTGTTAGCCGCAATGGGCATCCTCTCTTAATGTCTTGAGACATTTCTTTTTGACCTTGATTGCTGTTGTAGTGCAGGAATGTAGATATCTTTTAATTTCGTAGAAAATATTATTTGGGTTTTTCATCCTTGTTCTTCCAATCAGTTTTATATTATTTCTGAGAAAGAAAGTGGGTGATATTCTCTATAATATTAAAATAAAAAAATTCACTGTACCAAAAATATCAAATTCAAATGGATTTCATTTTACAGACTGAGCATCTTATTTATTTATTTATTTATTTATTTATTTATTTATTTATTTGACAGAGAGAGATCACAAGTAGGCAGAGAGGCAGGCAGAGAGAGAGGAAGGGAAGCAGGCCCCCTGCTGAGCAGAGAGCCCGACGTGGGACTCAATCCCAGGACCCTGAGATCATGACCTGAGCCGAAGGCAGCGGCTTAACCCACCAAGCCACCCAGGCGCCCCCCAGACTGAGCATCTTGAGGATAGGAAACTGTATAATGTGATACTATATACACATATAGACATAGATTTTTTTTTTCAACCTCATTGCTTGGTTTAGATCCTGCTACCTTGCGGAGTTTAATGCACACTAACTGATGAATGAGCTTAGACAGGTTGAAAGGATGGTGGTAGAACGACAAGTCGAAGCCATCATAACCAGAGGAAAAACCCTGCAACACAGATGCCAATTAGGAAGTGTACAGCATTTAGGGGGTCGCCTGGTGGTGGGGGCAAATTACTTAAGCATCTTACTCTTGGTTTTTGCTCAGGTTGTGATCTCAGGATCCAACCCTATGGTGGGGCTCTGGAGCCTGCTTGAAATTCTTTCTCCTCCTTCCTCTACCCCCCAATTGTGCTCTCTCTCTCTCTAAACTAAATAAATAAATATATTTTTTTAAAAGTATACAGCATATGGGAATAAGTTTATTTTGTGGGATTTACTTAACTGTCATTTTGTATTTTTTCATTTTCTCAACTTTAAGAATTTTTTTTTAGGTTTGAAGATGTTTTGAAGACTTTAAGTCATTCAACCCTGGAATGACAGTTCCCTTTCCCAGGCAGACTTCCTTAAATATCGACTTTGAAAGTGTATTTGCCACATGTCTCTGTTCCTTTCTGAACTTTCAGGGAAAAAAAAATATATATATATATATATATATATTTTTTTTTTTTTTAAGATTTTATTTATTTATTTGACAGAGAGAGATCACAAGTAGATGGAGAGGCAGGCAGAGAGAGAGAGAGAGAGGGAAGCAGGCTCCCCGCTGAGCAGAGAGCCCGATGCAGGACTTGATCCCAGGACACTGAGATCATGACATGAGCTGAAGGCAGAGGCTCGACACACTGAGCCACCCAGGCGCCCCCAGGGAAAATATATTTTTTCCTCTGTGATATTGAGATGCACAAAAGTCCTCCATTTTCCTGAGTTTTAGCAACCCCTTGATGAGGTGATAAGAAATTGTATTTTTAGGCTCAAAGTGTCTGTAACACATGTATTTCTTCTGTGGGGTCTTTTGATAGTTATTGTGGGCAGTACTGAATGTTGGTTAAGAGCTGGGCTCTGAAATCAGACGTTCTTGGTTTTAAATTCAGACTCTCCCACATTCTATGGGCCGTATGCATGTTTTTTTGTTTGTTTGTTTTGTTTTTCTTTTTAGGGAAGCAGGCTCCCTGTCAAGCAGAGAGCCTGATGAGGGGCTCGATCCCAGGATCCTGGGATCATGACCTGAGCCGAAGGCAGATGCTTTAATGCACTAAGCCACCCAGGTGCCCCGACCATATGCATGGTTTTAACCACTCTTAGCTTCCTTATTTATGAAAGGAGAATAATAATACCTATTCTATAAGTTTATCTGTATTATTCTTACATGTGAATATTAAACACCAAGTTGAAAATATGCTTCCCTAATTCATGCTACCTGAAACTTATTTACTTTTGGCGTTGTACTACTGTTTCATTTGGAAGTGACTTTTAAACTCAGAGTTTAGTTAATTACAGAAAATCTAATCAAAGCTATGGATATTTATTGCTAACAATAGTACTTTACTTTTTCTCCTCAAATTCTTCAGGGGCTCTGTTCGTTCAGACATTCTGTTCCAGCCACCGTCTATACTATATCTTCTGGGCAATGTCATACTCACATTTGAATCATTGTTCCACAGTATAAAACACTGGCATTTTCTTTCTTTTATATTTCCTTCCTTCCTTCCTTCTTTCTTTCCTGCCTTTCTTCCATTCTTTGATGTTGAACAAGGTAGATGGTAAAGATGGGATAAGTGAATTTATAATTAAAGACATGTTTCTGTTTTCATGATCAGATATCCCTTTCAAACTTTTAAGTGTAAATCTTGACTATCATAAAAAATAAGTGAACCAAGTTCAGTATTATGGTATACTAAGAAATATATTACAAATAAATTATTCCTTTTGCTGTTAATAAAGAATAAGTGGCTAGATATTATAAGTAAATATATTTTATAAATATATTTAATGTTTAAGTATTAATAACATGACACATACAAAATATTTTCTTTTAAAAAATTTTTAGAGATTTTAATTTATTTATTTGAACAAACGGGGGTAAGGAGGAGCAGAGGGAGAGGGAGAAGCAGATTCTCTGCTGAGCAAGGACCCAACATGGGGCTCTATACCAGGTTCCTGAGATTAGGACCCGAGCTGAAAGCAGATGCTTAACTGACTGAGCCACCCAGGCGCCCTTAAGCATGTTTTCTATAAATAACCATATTTTCTAGTAATATTTATTTATGGTCTTTAAATGATCTATTTCACCAAATTTAAATCTAAACATATAATGTGTAAAAACAGCATAACAATTGGTCAGTTTGAAAAAAAAGGCACAACTTATTATATTTTTAAAAGTTGAAGTGTAATATACATACAGGAAGGACATATATCATAAATCTGTAGCTTGATGAATATTTACAAACTGTATATTCCCTTGTAACTAGCATTTGGACTAAGAAAGAACATTGCTAGCATACCAGAAATCCCCATTGTATCTCTTTCCAGTCATTCATTGACTGTATTCAAGAGTTACTATATACTGACTCCTAACTATGTATATTAGATATAACCCCTTTTGAACTTTAAATGCAAGGACTCCTTCCAGTATGTATTATTTTAGATTAGCTTCATTCTCTCGGTATTCCGTTTCTGAGAATATTTTGCTTTTATTTTCATTCTCATTGCTGTAGATTATTATATCATGTCACTATAGTCCATTTATTTACTTCTTAAGCTGTTGATAGACATTTGCATGTTTTACACCTGGAAATATTATGAATTATGTTGCTATGAATATTTTAGCCTAAGTCTTAAGGTCAGCATATGAACTAATAATATCTGTTTGGATATAAAGTAGGAACAGAATTGCTAAATCATGAGGTGAGTGCATATCCAGCTTTAGGAGATACTACTAAATAGTTGTTCCAATATGAATGCGCCATGATAAGAAGTTCTCCATTAGGTCCTTGTGCCCTCTTGACTGAGAATAGTCAGAATCATTTTATAGCAGTTCTAAAATATTTTAACTTCAAAGGGAAACGTGAGGTGTCTTATCTTTTTCCTCCCAGGAGTCCATGCAAAACGTTTTCCTTCTTCTCCAGAAATGCATCTCAAAGGATTATGGGGAGTGAAAGTCCCTGAAGACACATACCAGTGTTATTACATTTTTCTCCTCAGAACAATAGGTGCGTACTTGCCTTGCATTATCATAACTAAGATGCTTCTTCAAACATTTTTCACAGTACATAGAAAATATGCTCAAAGGTGACAGTATATATGTAATCTCCAGATACCCGGGTAGATAAACGAGCATCAGGCAACTTTTAATTGGCACCTTCAGAGACGTTCTGCCTGGCCAGGCACCCAGATATAGATGGAAGTACCTGATCTGTTGGAATCTTCCCAGGCTATATTTATGCCTGCCTTATTCAGCAAATATCCATGAATAGTATTTGATGTAGCTCACGGAATGTGCCAGCTTGATATTTGTGAATTTCAAAAATTCAAAACAATAATATGGCAAAAGCTAAAAAAACATTACTTTAAATTTTAGATGTGCAATTCTATTCCAAATTTCTCCAGGAATAAATTACTGATAGTCTATGCCAACAGAAGTGTTTGCACTCAAATAAAGTTTCTGGGAGATTACATCATATCCTCTCTTATTAAAAATACTAGCAGAAGAGAATGAAGTATGGATAATACCACACACTAATGCATTTATAGGAATTATTTATATGGGGATTAGGAATCTAGTTCATTCTTCATTGACATGTTCTATTTTGGCATTTCACCTCACACTAACCAATATAGCCATTCCCTTACTTTTGTGTAGGAATCAACAAGGTTTTCAGTTTCTTTTATTTATTTCAATCAGAAACTCACTCTGCAGTAAGAGATATGGTTCTCTCTCTCCCTCTCCACCTCGCTCCCGTCACTTTCTCACCTTTCCATGCCACTGAGTGGCTGTGTGTTTGGGTTTAAAAGGACTTTCTTTCTGCATCCAAGTAAGTCTATGCTGTTAGTAAAATCGTTGATATGCTTTTAGTGAGGCATTGAGAGTATTATAAAAAGTCTTATGTTAGATATAAGTTCAGAATATATTCTCAATTACGTATGATATTAGAGAAGATGTTTAGTTATTTTATGATACAAATGTGAGGTAATTCTCTTAACTGAAGCAAAGTCACAATTTTGAATTGCATAGGAGACAAGGGGCTATGCAAAAACAGAAGACTGAATGTTAGGGATTCTGTGGGAACAAGAAGTGGGAGAGAGTTGGGAACAAGGTGGGGCAATATTAAGTTCCCGAGGTAGGAAGCACAAATGCATGGATGGTAGGGATTAATTTAGGATTCATAAAATCCTAATATATAGGTATTAATAATAAGGAATGTTCACTCATTGTAAAAAAAAAAACTTTTTTTTTAGATTTTATTTATTTATTTGAGAGAGAAAGAATGAGAAAGAGAGAGAATGAGAGAGGAGAGGGTCAAAGGGAGAAGCAGACTCCCCATTGAACAGGGAGCCTCATGCAGGACTCAATCCTGGGACTCCAGGATCATGACCTGAGCTGAAGGCAGTCGCTTAACCAACTGAGCCACCCAGGCACCTGTAAAGTAAGCGTTTTAGTGAAGTAAGTCATATGTGAAGTAAGTCATATATGACTTACATAGGGATCACACATATATATGTATTTTGCACACACAAAGTCAATGAAGCTCCACAACACGAACACAGCTGTACCCAGCATCTAAATGAATTTTCAGAACATTATCAGCCCCTATAAAACCATTCCTGTGCTCCCTTTCAGTGACTACCAGCCCATTACCATGACGTAGAGCATAGTAGATTAGTTTTGCTTGGTTTTGAATTTCATATGATTGGATCATCCAGTCGTTACTCTTTATTGACTGACTATGCTTAGCATTATATTTGTGAAATTCATTTGAATATATTATATTTGCAATTTATTCATTTTTGTTGCTCTATCATAATCATTATATGAGTTTGTTAAATTTGTCTTTTCTAGTATTATAGATTTGGAGTTGTTTATTGTTTGGGGCCATAACAAAGAATGAAAAGAATGTTCATTCTTTTTCATAATTTTGGTAAATATATTAACTCATTTATGATGAGTATATGCCCAGAATTAGAACTGTTGATTATAAGGAATTGACTTTTATGTGTGGTGTGGGGCAAAGATTAAGACTTATTGTTTTCTGGGCACCTCGGTGGCTTAGTGAGTTAAGCCTCCGCCTTCAGCTCTGGTCATGATCCCAGAGTCCTGGGATTGAGTGCCACATTGGGAGAAGGGGGGTCTCTGCTCAGCAGGAGACCTGCTTCCCCCCCCCTCTCTCTGCCTGCCTCTCTGCCTACTTGTGATCTCTCTCTGTCAAATAAATAAATAAAATATTTAAAAACATAAGTTATTGTTTTCCATATAGGTATACAATTGATTCAGCATCATTAATGAAAAGAGCATGCTTTAGCCCATGTATTTCAGGGCTGTCTTTGTTATATGTCAAGTGGTCATATGTGTGTGGGTCTGTTTCACTGTTTTGTTTCTGTTGTTTCTTATGCAGACATGTTACTTCTCTGTTGGTTGATCCATGGTTGCCCCTTATGTTGTATACTAGTAGGATGTTAATGCAATTTCTCAAACAGTTAAGAGCACTTGTGAAAATTGTTTTTCAAATCTGCCAAATCATAAGCTTCTTCCTGGTAAAGACATTTTATAAGAAAATTAGACTACCTAGATAGTCATTATTAAACTATATTTTCCTCCCCCCAAATGCATATTGGTTAAAAATCACCATCTGTTTCTAAGACTGGTTAGGTTCCTCTCAACTGGTTAGGTTCCTTCCAAAGTGACTCTGAAATCACAATTATCTCTTATAAAATTGCTGAAGCATTTTATCAGGAATTCTAATTATTTTCCAGAAGGGATAATAGATCATATTCTATTAAAGACCATTCTATCAAAGACCAGTTTTAGGACAATTTTCTTTCTTAAAAACGTTTTTATAGCAAATACAGACTCCTGGACAGAAATGTTCTCCTAGATTTTGAAATTGTGGCAGGCTAACTTCCTTTTTTTCAGTTTATTCTAACTTTATTCCTCAACTCAGTAATTTAATTTTTTTTAATTTCTTTTCCTCTTTCTTTTCATTGAAGTGACTGCAAATCTCATGATTCAAACCATGTAGGATGAAATTGAAGGATTTTTGAATTATCCATATGTTCAACATTTTCTAATATTTCAGCCAAATATGAATTTAACAATCTGGCTCTAAATCTCCAAAAACAAAAATACTTCATATGAGGAAAATAAATAATCAGCAGTAAGGAAATACTTTGCCTAATTCACTTCCACTTCATAGTAAAATTATTTAAATTTAATCATTTAAAAATATAACGTGAAAATAAGTCGAAAGGAGTGGGAGAAAATAGGACTCATTGTATATACTTTTCTTACTCTTACTGCTTACTCCTAAGAACTCTACCATGACTCATGAGAAATTTTTAACCTGTAAAAGGTTTGATTTGGGGTGTTAATAGAAAACATCTTTTAATATGTTAATTTATTTTAAGAGCCCATTTTATGGGGTAATGATTAGGCCTTAGGCAGTTATTTCTATCTCCTTCAAAAATAAAAGACATATTAAGCAATTATATTAATTTTGCTTTAGAACATCCTTCAGGGGCGCTTGGGTGGCTTAGTGGGTTAAAGCCTCTGCCTTCGGCTCAGGTCATGATCCCAGGGTCCTGGGATCGAGCCCCACATTGGGCTCTCTGCTCAGCGGGAGCCTGCTTCCCCCTCTCTCTCTTTGCCTGCCTCTCTGCCTACTTGTGATCTCTGTCTATCAAATAAATAAATAAAATCTTAAAAAAATAAAATGTCCTTCAATTTTCTTATGTTAATGATTAAGTCAAATTTGTATGTCTTTCAAAATAACCAATAAAGCACTGCATTTATTTCTATAGTGTAGAATTCTTGATATGTCTACTATTAGCATGATTTTTACAATTGGACTGGTGCAAACAGAGAGTAAATCAGTCCTATAATCTCCAAACAGGCTCCCTGGGCCTTGCGTCTAAAACCATCTGGACACTATGACAGCATTCTATTTATTACATACAAAAGCCTGGATCCTGCCGACGCATAAATAGTAATTAAACACACAAGCCAACCGTGCATGCCAGATCGGCTAGAACTATCCTTTGAGTATCTTAGAATTTCCATGCCAATGAGCTTATTGAGAAATTGGCTGATGATTAAAGATTAATGATTTATGGTTGCAAGTGAGGTTCATTTGGTGCTTACTGAAATACGTTTGATAGTATCTTTATGATTTTTCTAGAATCCATAGTCTTACAGGTAATTACTCTTAAGAAAATACCTCAGTTTCAAACACAAGTGTAAGATGCCATCACATAAAGTTTTATACCTTCTCGGATAGCAAGTTTACCTTTCTATGCTTTCAAGTATAATTCTTAAACTTTATATGTTGGATAGAGGAATTGTTTAGGATTTGTTTTTTTCCTAGCTTTGCTTCTGTAATTCATATCTTCTCTGCCTAGTCACAACCTGTGCTTAAAGCCAGTGGACATGAGAAAAAGAAATATAGTAGAGGCATTTACAAAGAAACTTGGTTTTACCTTTGGTTATTCAGCATTTTACTTAAAAAAAATTTTTTTTTAATAATTACATTTAAAATTAACATATAATGTGTTATTTGTCTCAGGGATACAGATCTGTGATTCATCAGTCTTACACAATTCACAGCATTCACCATAGCCCATACCTTCTCCCATATCATAGCACGTGTCCATTCCCCAGCCACCCTACCCCTCCTCCCCACCTCACCCCCAGCAACCCTCATTTTTTTTCCTGAGACCAAGAGTCTCTTATGGTTTGTCTCTCTTTCTGGTTCCATCTTGTTTCCTTTTTCCCTCTCTTCCCTTATGATCCTCTGACCTGTTTCTCAAATAATGTTTCTGTTTTTAAGAATTTGTTGATTCCAGTGAGAAAGTAGTATTGGGGAGAATTATTCCATTAAGTGTTCAAATAAAACCAGTAGATGTAGTTGAGGTTGAGGGAAAGCTCATAACTTGTGTTTCAGAGTAGAATAGATTCTTGAATGCTACCCTGTTAGAGCTTTCGGGATCTGTTAATTTACTCATAGCAACGTAACATAAAATTTCCTTTATAAATGCTGTAAAGTATAACTGAAAATATGACTGACCCCTTCATAACCTTAATGGTTCTATAAATACAGAACTAAAGTAATTTATAAAGCTGTTAAAATTAATTCTGCCATTAAAATAAACTCCACAGTACATTACATTATTACTGTAGTAACCTAGCTCTGAACCTCTCTGAGTCAGCAAAGTGAATCAATGGTGATGAATGATGATCACTGCTGAGCCGCGCATGGATTAAATGCTTGCCTGGTCAGGAAGGCACTCTCTTCCAATACAAACAGGCTTGTCTTCATTGACTATTTTTTTCTGGCTTGTGGACCTTCTCTTCTGTAAAGTTGTTTGAGTTGGGAGATTAAGCCTTAGTAGACACACATTTGGCTAAAGTTGCTCGCCCTCTTCAATTGTTCTTCAAATTCTCAGCATCAACATTTACTCATGGCAATATTTTGCATAATGACGGTGTTTGTGTAGTTTCTAACCTGAGTTGCATTTTCTTTAAGAGGTAGGTGTGTGCTGCGAATGTCTTCAAAACATAGGTTAGTAATTTTTAAATTCTCTCGGGTTTTACTTCTGTATTGATGTCCTATATTGTCAAGGCCCTTGCTGGAAAGTGGCAAGAATTGCCCTGGTTTCTGTACTCAGCATGAGATAAATGTAAAAATAGCTCAGATAAGTTCTACAACCAAATTAGAGTTTCTGCCACTTTATGTAATGAAGACTTCTATGTCTTCAGCAATATTCATAACCTTTTAAAACACCACCGTTGGGATGCCTGGGAGGTTTAGTTAGTTAGGTATCTGCCTTCAGCTCAGGTCATAATCCTGGGGTCCTGGGATGCAGTCCAGAGTGGACCCTCTCTGCTCATCTGGGGGACAACTTCTCCCTCTGCCTGCTGCTCCCCCTGCTTGTGTTCTCTCTCCCTCTGACAAATAAATAAATAAATACCATCTTAAAAATAATAAAAAACTTCCATTGTTTTGTCAGTTGTTTCCGCTCTAACTCTATTAGGTGAATTTTTTTTTCCCCTGGGCCCTATTTTTCACAGTAAAAAAGAATTAGTACTTCCCTAGAGATACCAGAGAAGAGTCTGCCAGTAAATAAAATGTGCAGAGAGATGCAGATGCATTAACTAAATGATTCACTCCCAACCCAAACTCATAGTGCCACTATTCAAATGTCTGCTTTGGCAGAATTTTCAATAATTGTGTGACCTAGACCTTAATGGTTACTGTCCAGTTGTTGAAAGCAGAAACACAGACTTTCCAAATCATAGGGCTTACTGTGCAGTCTGAAATAGTTTGAAGCTATTCCAGGAAAAAAAAAGAGAGAGAGAGAGAGAGAGAGAAAAGAATATAAAGAAGGCAGTGAGAAATACTCAAGAGCATGGATGTTTTCCATAAGGAAACCATGTAAGCTGCCAATCGAACTCACTCAGACAATTTTGTATTAAGATTCAATAAATGGGAAGTGAACAGTTATTACCTATAAGCTAGGTAGAGAACTCTCTACATAAATCTTGATAGAACAGATGAAATGGACTCTGCCAGTCCAAGATTGAGCTAATGATTTGGATAAATAAGAAGTGAAATAAAAGATGTGAAAACATTTTAGTAAGCAATATAATCCAAATCAATAAAATTCTCAGAGGGAATGTTGGAAAAATATATTAACAGCTTTAAAGTATTCATGTGCTTTCACCCCAAAATTTATTTTCTAGCAATTTCTCCCTAGAAATCATGGATGCTATAAAGAACTTAAAGGATGAATACAAAGGAATCTTTGAATATCAAAGAAAATTTCAGACAATGTAAATGACAAAAGATAGCCATTCAAATATTGCTGAAAGGATTTAGTAGTATGGGGGAAATAACATAATTTTAACTGGAAAATATGCTGCATGACATTACTTTGTTGAAAATAGGTGACAGAGACAAAACATTAAATTTTAAATTATAATAACCCCACTTTCTATTAAAGCTGACTCCCTAGAAAGGTCTTTAGAATTTTTTTAAATTTAATTTTGCAAACTAGTATAAAGGAATGCATATATGGGATGCTGAATGAGTGAGGAGATAAGGCTCCTCAGGAAAGTGCCTATGTCTACTCTGAATGTGTTTGGGGAGGCTGGGGACCCCATAAGTTAAGATAAGAAGAAAGTAACAGGGCCGATGACAGTTTTATGGCTTACAGAGAAAGGGAGGAGAAAATTTAGTGGAATGAAGCCTTATTGATAAGAAACGATGACTAAAAAGTCATGTAGGAAAGCTCTAGGGTCCTTGCCAAGGTTATTTGGAGTTGGACTCGTTTTCTTGATAGTTGTAGCAAAGAGATGAACCTGGTCATGAGGTGATCCAGTTTTGTTTGAATCAATCCACTGCCTATATACATTGTGAAGGCTGGCCAATTTCTGGGTGAATTTTTATTGTCTATGTTTGTGGTTGTTATATTCTCAAGTTAAAATAAGTATGTGACCCCAAATCTGCATAAAACTTATTATTTTTGTCTTTAAAATATACTCAAAGAAAATGACATTGGTTGATCACAGTCTGATAGGATTAAAGCTAGATGTTTAATGGACATTCAAAAGAGTTCAATTTCCTCTCTCTCTTAGCTTTTCATTTATGAATAAAATGTGTGGGTTAATTTTCTAGTACTTTGTGAATTTGGAGGTAGACAACAAAATAGAGGCTTAATAGCATATACTAAGTAAATCATGCTTCTTTTCCCCCTAACATTTTATGTTTATTTAAAAAACCTGATCCAAAAGGTCAACTCCTTCTTGGAGAAGTGGTGGGAATACTTCTGTGAGTATCTTGTTCTTATCCTGCCACTTAATGTAACAGATGGGAACCCTGAGAACCAGAGATATAAATCTGCAGTGTGTTTGGCTTGACCTTCTGGGTTGGTGTCTCAACTCTTGGTCCTAGGTTTGCTTCTACTGGATGGCCTCTCCTAAAACTCTTAGACCAAGTGAATTTATTTAGAATGCTAAATAGAAAGAGGACAAATTCAGGAGTGTCCCTGACTTTATTATTATTATTATTATTGTTGTTGTTGTTGTTCGTGACCTTTTTTTTTTATTAACCTATTATGTATTGTGAAAAATATATAACCTAACATATATCTTTCCTTTTGATCTGGGTTTGGTAAAACTATACTGGTTAGAGAAGCCATCATGCTCTCCTGAGCCCTGGATGTTCCAGGTGACTGATGCAAGACTGTTGTCTAAACAATTTGAGCTCCTCTTCCTATATCCCAGCTTCAAGTAAAAAAGTTTTGTCTTTAACTGTTTTATGTATTTTCTTCCTAGTGATGTATTCTTTGCACAAAGGATTCAATGACAAGATAAAAACTGAAAAACCAAAAAAAAAAAAAAAGCCCCCAATATACTGTCTAAGTGCTAATGTTAGGGCTACTAGCCTATATCATAGTACGTGGTGGCTTTTGTTGCTTGAATTATTCTTGGATGAGAAACTCTTTCAGGTATTGTTTTTTTAAAAAGTGGACATAATGTTTTATATTTTTCCATTGCCCTATAATAATCATGTACCATAATCCAAAAATAAAACTTAAAAAATGTCTCTCAGGATAGCAAAAAACCCTTTCCTCACAGTTAGGAAAATCTTGCAAAGGGGGAAGAAATGGTTTTCTCTTCTCATTTGTTCAGTTTGTCTTTTACTGTCTATGAAACTGATATAATACAGACTTTCTGTCACCCTGGATCTGGCATTTTTTGCCCCTGTGGCTATTTTTTTTTTTACAGAAACTTGGTAGAAAGCAAAGGAAAGGAGGTAGAGAGGGAGGAATAAACAGTACAGGAATCAATACTTGAAGAAGAAATGTCAAAAATTTTTATTTATTTATTTATTTATTTTTTTATCAAGTGGTAAATCAGGGTAAGATTGCCTTGTGTCTTCAGATCCTCCCATCAGATTTCAGGTCTTTTAGCATAATGCTTATTATCAGTGTTTCTTCCTGGACATAGAGACTTGTCTTCTGTAACCATATGTTAAACAGAAAATTGAAGAAAAGAACATTTCATTGCCAAACAGTGGAGCACTGGCTTGAGATGACTCTGCACTCCAGAAGCTTTCTACTTAGAGTCTGTGATTGTTGTTATCTGGATATTTCAGGGATTATTTCAGCAAATTAGGCATGAATGCTTATGATAATTATTTCAATTATCCACCTCTCTTTAGTTTCTATACACATATTGTGCTTCATTTTGTTGTACTTGGCTTTTGCTTGGTATCCTAAGTGCCAGAGTCATTATGCAAGCCTTAAGAAATACTGAGACTCTTTATATGCTCTTATCCATTTCCAAATCACAAGAAACAACCGTCAGTTTAATTAATGCAATGTGGTGTGGGTTTGTGTGCCGTGTGTTGAAAAATATTATAAATTTGACTTCAGGGAGACAATTACTAAATCAATTTTTGCCCTTTACTTTTTATTATATTGGCTTATTGGTTAAAATTAAGTATGGTGATAAGAGTTGATTTATTATTTTACCAGGATCATATACATGGGAATATAGCCATTTCTGGATATTATGAAGGCTCCCATCCAACTTACAGATTTCTCTATCATTATAATCATGTTTTCATTTTAGATATGTTATTTTGGTTCCTTTAAGGGAGTTGTATTTCATGTGCACAGGCAAAGATGACTGCCCCTTTAATTAATATTTTAGGGTGTTAAAATGGCAGTAATTTTATCTTAGTTTTGTTGAAGCTTAAAAGGGCAAGTACAAATCTGCAGGTGGTAAGTATCGCCATGTTCCAAATAAAATGGCGAGACTGGCGTAGGGGATGTATGAAGACTGGTGTTGTGGACATTGACCCATGTAAGGTGGTAAAGGATTGATGCTGTCGTGTTTGGGGGGTCAGGAAGAGCACTTCTTTAGACAGGGTGTTCCAATGCTGCGACGTGATCCCTTCCATCCTGCTCCCATGGGGGTGAGCAGTGTGCTTACTAATCACTCTCAGTGTAAGAGTGTCTCTTGGAGTTTGGAATGCATAGTAGACAAAGGTCTGAATTGTTCTTAAAACAGAACTCAAGGAGGGGTGCCTGGGTGGCTCAGTGGGTTAAAGCCTCTGCCTTCGGCTCGGGTCATGATGCCAGCCGGGGTCCTGGGATCCCACATCGGACTCTCTGCTTGGCGGGGAGCCTGTTGCCTCCTCTTTCTCTGCCTGCCTCTCTGCCTACTTGTGATCTCTGTCTGTCAAATAATAAATAAAAATCTTTAAAAAAACAAAACAAAACAAAAAACAGAACTCAAGGTAAGAGTGGCAGAAGGAAACACCACTGCCGAGAATAGGCTCTGTGAGAATTGGCTTGCTTGTGCAGATGGTGGGAGCAAAGTGTGTGATTCCTTGGAACCAGATGTGGAACAGTGCCCTGGTCCAATGAGGTGACAGATGCAAACCCTGATGGGGAATTTTAAGCAGCAACCCAAAGAGGAGGTTGCCCTTTCTCATGGCAGCTGCAGTCAGGAGCACCCAGTCAGGAAAGCTAACTGCGAGCACTAACAGTCTCAACATCTGGTCAGGTCATGGGAAATGAAAACCAGATTAGATTGACACAGGTCAAGCGTAACTTCTCCTCTCCCTCCCTTCCGTCTGTCCCTTCCCTCCTCCTCTTCAGCCTTGGGGAAGCCAGAAGATGGCCCAAGGAGAGGAAGTGGGGAGCTAGCTACTGGGAGAGACAAATGAAGCTCAAGATGCCCAGCTGTGAAGGTGCTGACTGTGGCAGGTCCAGTGGGGACAGGAGTTTCATCTCTAAATGAAGTTGGGAGATTTTTCCTCTCCTCTCCTTTCCTCTCCTCTCCTCTCCTCCCCTCTCCTTCCTTTTCCTTAACTTTCCTTAACTCCCTTTCCTTTCCTTTTAAAAACCAAAGGCCTGGAGATAGAGGACATTGAACCTTCACTGGAGATTTACCTTTAAATGGAAGCTGCGGTTTATTTATTTTTCTTATACAAGACTAGGAATACCAATCATTGAACAAGGAGGCCTTTTTTTACTATCTGGGAATAAGTAGAAAAGCAACTGGGTTTGCACTGGATCCCATCCAGGGATGGGGGCAGAACCTGTCCCACAGAAAGGGTTTGGATGGGCAAAGGAAGGAGATGAAGTTTTGTAAGTCCTCCTGCCGATCCTACTTTTTCATCATACTAATTCAACTCTACGCAGCATGTTCTACTTGGCCTGAATTATTTGGAATTCCAAATTATTGGAATCCAGTATCCTATAGAAATGTCATGCTTAATTTTGATATTTTGGTACAATTGCTTGAGCATGTTTGTATATTGTGTATTCTGTACAGACCGCAGTTTTCTTTTCTTTTCTTTTCTTTTTTAAAGATTTTATGTATTTATTTGGCAGAGAGAAATCACAAGTAGATGGAGAGGCAGGCAGAGAGAGAGAGAGGAAAGCAGGCTCCCTGCTGAGCAGAGAGCCTGATGCGGGACTTGATCCCAGGACCCTGAGATCATGACCTGAGCCGAAGGCAGCGGCTTAACCCACTGAGCCACCCAGGCGCCCCCAGACCGCGGTTTTCAATGAATAAACTGATCTTTAAAGACTTAGAAACCTTACTTTGCTCTACTTGTGCCTTATGCACACCACAGTTGTGTTACACAATTGTGTATTCAAAATCCAAGGTTTTTTTCTTATAAGATAGTGATTATGAAAATGTGTTCCTTTTTTGCTTTCTTGCAACATGGCATTGCTCGTTTTTTCATTAATTGCTGCCAACATAAATCTTTGCCCTTTAGACAGGGTAAGCTTTGGGCTCTGGATACTTTAGCTGCAAATTTTTTTTTTTTTGCTTTCTTTTCTGTCATTGTTCACAGAGTTATCTCAAGGATTTGGGATACTTTAACACCTATTGAAATAAATAGTACTTGTGTAATTAGAACCTGCTTGAAATTAATATTCTCAGTTCTAATTTCATTGTTCTCTCTATACTTCAGATAAGTGATTTTTAGTCTGTGTCCCAGGGGTGTCATGGAAGAGGCGGCTGGAAAGGGTCGCCCCATTCTTATTTCAACCACTGCAGTGCACCTTTTGCCTTGTTTGCCTTTTTGGTCACCAGGTACAGTGCCTTTGAAGGAAAAGTTCCACAACTAAATAGATTTTGACTTTTTTATTTTTAAGTAATCTCTACACCCAACACGGGGCTAGAATCTATAACCCGAGACCAAGAGTTGTAGGCTCCACTGACTGAGCCAGCCAGGCGCCCCAAAAATCATTTCTTTAGAAGAGTAGCTTAGACACTTCATTGACTCACCTTTTCTTTTATCCTTCAAAGTTTTCTAATTATTAAATAGCTTTTTGTAGTTTCCTTTAACTTCAAGATGTTTTATATCCAAACTTTTGCTATTTTTTGATATTTCTTCATAGAGTTTTTAATGGCTAACTCAGTCCTGTCATTTAATGAAAGAAGTCTTTTATCTTCATTTAAAAATAATGTACCAATGATTCTTTCAACTACTTTAATTGTGCTTAAAAGAAATAACAAAATTGACTTCATTATATTCCTTTCAAAATGTAATTTTGGGACATCATTTTGTATTTTCATCTTACTGTAAGGGTAATACATGCTCACTTGGGGAAAGTAGGAAAAACATATGAAAAGAAAATAAATCATTTGCAATCCTACAATTTTGAGAAAAACCACTATTAATATTTTAGTGTATAATCTAGAGTTTTATTTGAGTAGTTCAATATTCAAAAAGTGTTGTTATACTGCCTTTAAAGTATTGAATTTTGCTCTTTTATTTTAATTCAGCATTTAGAAACTTCATTGAGCTTCATGTTAGGAAAAATTTTCTTTTTTTATATTTTTGTATTTTGATCCTCAGTAAAAAAGTATCAGTCATTTTGTAAACATTGCTGTTTTTTAAAAGATTTATATTCTTCTTCAGATTGAGAGAAAGAAAGGGAGTGTGGTGGGGAGGGGCAGAGGGAAATGCAGAAAGGGCATGTAAAGCAGTCCCTGCTGAGTGAGGAGCCTCATGTGGGGCTTGATCTCATGACCCTGAGATCATGACCTGAGCTGAAATGAAGAGCTGGATGTTCAACTGACTGAGCCACCCAGGTGTCCTGCATTATCATTTTTTAAATGCAGGAGTTCTTACAGAAACGGTAAAAAGCACCATTCTTTTGATGGGTTTTTATTAGGTTAATAAATAACTTTAACAATTGTAATTAAAATCTCTATAGTAATTTACTATTTGGAAAGACTGTCATGTAGAGTCATCTACAGAATTTATATATACACACTCTCAGTAAATACAAATCTTGTCATTTGTATGATAATTATATATACACTGAATTTTTAAATATGTTTATAACCATATCTATAATTCTATTTGGCTTCATAATCTAGTCATAGTTTTATGATACAGTGCTATTGACACAGACAGCATGGCATTTTGCCCTGGAAAAAATAGTAGGTAAATAGGGAAGTATGTGGATAATTGTAGGCATAAATTGTGGTCTAAAGGCTAGGAGGGACAGAAAAGAGAAAAAACAAGGTCTTTGCTTGATAATATAAGCCCAGGTACAGTGTAAGAAGCAAGACCCAAGAAGGATCTGGTTTGGGGAAAGTAAATATTGGCAGAGTTTGAAATGAGGTCTTGGTGGGAGGACTATAAAACAAAAGAGTCGGGTTATGATAGCAATAATACTACCAAAATAAGCTGAGAGAACAGCTTATTTTACCAAATAAGCTGTTCTACCAAAATTCTACCAAAATAAGCTGAGAGAACAAAAGTGAAAATAAAGCTCTGTGGAATGTCATGAGCAAGAATGTGAGAAAAATTCATGACTTTATAGGTGTTTTGGACATGACATTTAGATTTAACCCATCGCTGTTGACCTGGTTGGATTGGAGTAGACACATACTATATTCCCAACACTTTGGGAATAGTGTTCCCAAAGGATCAAGGGATCCAACCTAATGCTTCAAGTTCCTGTTGGTAAAGAAGGTCAAGTGTAGGTTATGGCACATTTTCTTTCAAGGAAATGGGAAGACATAAGCAATTCATATTTATTTATTTATTTATATTTTCATTTATTTATTTGATAGCAAGCGAGGCAGTGAGAGAGGGAGTGCAAGCAGGGGGATTTGGTGGGGGTGGAAGGCTTCCCGCTGAGCAGGGAACCCAAGGCAGGGCTCAATCCCAGGACCCTGGGATCATGACCTGAGCTAAAAGCAGATGCTTAATGACTGAGCCATACAGGCGCCCTGACATAAGCAATTTCTGAATAAGATAATTTTCTGGATGTTGACTCAGTGGTCTGCAGGGGTCACATCAGAGAAGACAATTGAGTTTGTCCTTCCCTTATTGACTACATCCAACTGTATATGGGACTTCATGTTCAGTGATATGTTGGTAGGTATAGTTTTCTCCGTGGCGGACCTATTTACACCATGGAAATTAGCAAATACTACAATTAGGCTTTCTTTTCCTTTCTTAGAGATATGGTTCATACTACTGTGCTGCCCCTTATATGTTATAGATTCATTTTCTGAGAGGAGATAGTATGCCCGGGAGAGAGTTGAATAGGGTCTAGATGAAGCCAACCTTTGAAACTCCAGGGCAAACTTCCAGTAAACTCAAATGTGTTGACCCTACAGGGACTTCAGTGCTATTTAGTAAGCTGTGGAAGTAACCTTCCCAACAAAATCTGATCTCAGTCTTTACTTCTTACTAGCCAATCTCTTCTTGTTTCTGTAGCCCCACACTGTTGTGCACAGTTAAAAATTCTGGAATTCCAGGGAAGTCTGTTATGGGCATTAGCCTATCTCTTCCTGTTCATCTTTCTGTCTATTATTTATCTATCTATCTATCTATCTATCTTCTATCTATCTATCTATCTATCTATCATCTATCTCAATGTTTATCTCTATATATTCTTTCTAAAATCAATGGAAGGGTCAACAAAATAATAATAATAATGCTTACTGATAGAGGGAAAGCAAAAGTTGGAAGGATGGGGAGATGAAAGCAAGATTTGCATGATTTGTACCTTCTTAATATTTGACTACAGAAACATGTCAACATCTTACTTAGATATAAACAAAGTTAAATTAAAAAGGAGAAAGGAAAAACATGAAATTTAAAACAAACTGAAAACAAAGAACCTATGTGAAGAACTGTGAAAGATCTGAGATTGTAGCCAAGTTAGTCTGCTCCAGGCCCACAGATGCTGGCTGGAGATGTAACATTCTGGGGCAGAGACAAAGGACTTTATAACTAATGGCACAGCAAGAAGCATCACATTTGCATTAGCTCTTCTTACCTTCTAAGTCCCATGAAGGTGATCATGAGGGCTCCAGGGGAGTACAGCACAGTAGGTTTCTGACCCAGATGAGAAAACTTTTAAGTTTAGTAATCCCTAAATCTTGTAAGATGGCTTCTAGCAAGTCTGCCCAAACCTTGCCCAGAGGACAATATTATCTTTTTTATATTGGTCAGGAAATAAATCTGCCCTCTGGCCCGGAGGGTGATTTTATTTCTTTCTTCCAAATCTGTCTGCCATAAAAGCATCTTTGGAAAGGTATTTGAGAATAAAAGCTAATCAAAACATGTATAAATGTCATGAATAATTATATACTAACACTATATACGTAATATAAAGAAAATCAACTCAAATAACGATAAAGTATTTTGATTTAGGATGCCCAATAGGATATATTCAAAAGATAAAACTAAACCACAAAGATGTTTTAAACTGCAATAATGCTAGTATTTTATATGAAACTATTAGAAGTAAAAGAATCAAAGTGCCAAAGTCTTTAAGAAATAAAGTTTTTAGTGCAAATATATATATATATATATACACATAGCATTATATTTTTTTAAAAAAAATTTATATTTTAAGACCAGTTTTGGTTCACAGCAAAATTGAAAGGGAAGTGCAGAGATTTCCAGTAAACCCCTTGCCCCACACATGCCTAGTTTCCCCCATTGTCAACATCCTACCAGAATCGTACATTTGTAAAAATTAATGAATCTACATTGATACATTCTTTGTGCCCAAAGTTCATAGTTTATATGAGGGCTTGCTTTTGGGGTTGTACATTTTATGACTTTGGACAAATGTAAATATCATACAGAATACTTTCACTACCCTACAAATGTATGCTTTATTTACCCCCACTGCCTCCTAGCTCTTGGAAACCACTTACCTTTTTATTGCCTCCACAGTTTTGTCCTTTTCAGAATGCCATTTGTTAGAAACATACATTATGTAGCTTTTTCAGATTGACTTCTCTCAGTAATATGCATTTAAGCTTCCTTCATGTTTGTTCATGGCTTGATAGCTCATTTCCTTTTAGTGCTGAATAATATTCCATTGTTGGAATGTACTACAGTTTATTCATATGTTCACCTAGTGAAAAATATTTTTGTTGCTTTCAAGTTTTGGCACTTATGAATAAAGTTGCTATAAACATCCACCTGCGGGTTTTTAAGTCAATATATTTATTTGACTCATTTGGATAAGTGCCAAGGAGTATGGTTGCTTGATTGTATGTTAAGAGCATGTTTAGTTTTGAAAGAAACTGCCAAATAGACTTCAAAAAGCCTGTACCATTTTCTTTCTCATCAGCAGTGAATGGGAGTTCCTGTTGTTCCATATCCTTACCAGCATTTGGTGTTATCAATGTTCTGGATTTTGGTCATTCTAATAAGTGTGTAGTGGTATCTCATTACTTTAATGTTTTTACCTGATGACATAAGTTGTGAAGCATCTTTACCCATAGTTATTTGTCATATGTATATCTTCCTTAGTGAGGTGTCTGTAAAAGTTATTGGGTCTCTTTAATATACTTTTTTAAATTGTGGCATTTAAGATTTTTTTGTGTATTTTTCCTCTATCATATGTACTTTTGCAAACATTTTATCCCAGTCTGTGGCTTATCTTCTCATTCTTTTGACATTGTCTTTTGCAGAACAGAAATTGTTAATTTTACTGAAGTCCAATTTGCACATTATTTCTTTTGCATATTGTGCATTTGGTGTTGATCTAAAAAGTCAGGGCCCTGGTTGCTCCTGGGTGGCTTAGTCAGTTAAGCTTCTTACTCTTGATTTTTGCTCCTGTCATGATCTCAGGGTGTGGAGCCTGCCTGAGATTCTCTTTTGCCCTGTCCCTCTGGCCTTACCCCCACCTTGCATGTGCGTGAGCACATGCACATGCTCTCCATCAAAAAATAAATACAATAAAATAAAAAGTTAGTGCCATAACCCAAGTTCTCCTACATTTACTTTTATTTATCTTCTAGAGTTTTATAGTTTTCATTTAAGTCTGTGATCCATTTTGTGTTATTTTTGTCACAGGTAAAAGTTTGTGTCTAGATTCCTTTTTCCAATACCATGTATTGAAAAGAATCTTTGCTCCACTGCCTTTGCTTCTTTATCAAAGATCCATTGACTATATTTATGTGGGTTTATTCCTGGGCTCTTTAAAGTGTTTCATTAACCTCTTTGTCTGTTCTTTCACCAATTCCACCAATTCTGTTTAAATGACTAGGGCTTTATAGTATGTTGTGAAGTCATTAGTGTCAATCCTCCAACTCCTGTTTTTCTCCTTCAATATTTTGTTGGCTATCCTGGGTCTTTTGCCTCTCCACGTAAAGTTTAAAATCAGTTGGTTGATATCCACAAATAACTTGCTGAGATTGTGATCAGCATTGCATTGAATCTATAGATCAAATTGAGAAGTGAAATCTTGACAATATTGAATCTTCCTATTCATGCACATGGACTATCTCTTTTTTTGGGTCTGATTTGACTTTGTTTCAGAATTTGTAGTTTGCTTCATATAGAACTTGTACATATCTTGTTAGATTTATACCCCTTTAATTTTTTGAGTGCTAATGTAAATGATACTGTGCTTTTAATTTCAATTTTTACTTGTCTGTTGCTGGTATACAAGGAAAAAATTAACTTCTGTCTACTAGCTTTGTACCTGCTGCTGTGCTATGATCAGTTATTGGTTTCAAAAGTTTTTTTGTTGTTGATTTTTTTCAGATTTTCTACATATATGATCATGTCATCTGTGAACATTTTTGCTTCTTCCTTTCCAATATCAACATTTTGTTTCCTTTCTTTCCCCATCTTACTCCATTAGTTAGACCTACCAATATGATGCTGAAGAGCAGTTGTGAGCATTGTGAGAGAGAGTCCTGTGTTTTTTGTTTTTTTTCTTTGTTTTTAAGAGAAAGGGGAGTAGAGGGAAAGGGACAGACAGAGAGGGAGAGAGAGAATCCCAAACAGGATCCACACCCAGTACAGAGCACAACTCAGGGCCTGATGTCAAGACCCTGAGATCATGAGCATAGCTGAAATCAAGAGTCAGTCACTCAACTGACTTAGCCACCCTGGTGCCCCACCTATCCTTGTTTCTGATCATAGTAGAAAATCTTTAAGTTTCTCACCATTAAGTAGGATGTTAGTTTAGGTTCTTTGTAGATAATATTTCTCAAATTGAGAATTTCCCCTTCTAGTTCTAGTTTACTTAGAAATTTTTGTCATAAATGGGTGTTGGATTCTGTCAAATGCTTTCCATCTATTGATATGTTCATGCAATTTTATGTTTTAATCTGTTGATTCCATAGGTTACCTCATTTGATTTCCACATGCTGAACCAGCCTCACAAAACTTGATCATATCTCAGTTGGTCATGGTGTGTAATTCCTTTCATACATAGTTGGATTCAATCTGCTAATTTTTTTTAAATTTTTTTAAAATTTTATTTATTTATTTGACAGACAAGTCACAAGTAGGCAGAGAGGCAGGCAGAGAGAGAGAGAGAGAGGAGGAAGCAGGCTCCCTGCAGAGCAGAGAGCCCGATGTGGGGCTTGATCCCAGGACCTTGGGATCATGACCTGAGCTGAAGGCAGAGGCTTTAACCCACCGAGCCACCCAGGCGCCCCCAATCTGCTAATTTTTTGTTGAGGATTTTGGAATCTATGATTATGAAAGATATTGGTCTGCAGTTTTCTTTTATAATGTTTTTGGATTTAATTTTCCCCTCTTTTTCTAGTTTTTTAAGGTGGAAACTTAGATGGCTCATCTTAAACCTTTCTCCCTTTGTAATATATATGTTAATGCTACATATTTTTTTAAGCACTGCTACATGCTATCAATTTTGATAAATTGTGTTTTTATTTTTACTTAGTTCAAAATATTTTAAAATTTCTCTTGATATTTTTTGTTTGATTCTGTGTTATTTAGAAATATATTGTCTAGTCTCTGTACATTTTGGGGATTTTACAGTTGCCTGTTATTTATTTATTTATTTATAGTTAAAGTCATTCTGATTTGAAAGTAGACATAATATGATTTCTCTTTCTTTTTAAATTTGTTATGGTATGCATTATGGCCATGAAGAGACTATTATGGTGAATGTTTTATGTGAGCATGAGACAAATGTATTTTTAAATATGTTTTGCTGTTTATGAATGAAGCAGTCTATACCTATCCATTATATTCAGTCAAATTATTGTGTGTTTGAGTTGAACTTGGTCCTTACTGACTTTTCTGCCTGTGGGATCTGTCCATTTCTGATAGAAGATTATAGAAATCTTCAACTAGGATAGTGAACTCATCTATTTCTCTTTGTGATTCTGTTTGCTTTTGGCTATCATGGTTTGATCCTCTGTTGTTAGGCACATACCATATGGGTTAGGGCTCGTATGTCCTCTTGACGATGGAAATCTTTATCATTATATTATGCCCTTTTTTATCCCTTATACACTTCTTTGCTTTGAAATCTGCTCTCTCTGAAATTAACATACTATTTCTCTTTTCTTTTGATTAGTATTAGGATGGTATACTTTCCTTCACTCATTTATATGTTTTTGTGGTTAAAGATTTATTTATTTATTTGAAATAGAGAAAGAGTGAGCAGGAGGGGTAGAGAGAGAGGGAGAAGCCCAAGCAGACTCTGTAATCCCACCATCCCGAGATCATGACCTGAGCCCAAATCAAGAGTTGGCACTGACTGTGCCACCGACGTGTCCTATGTGTTTATATTTAAAGTTGGTTTTCTGTAGACAACATATAGCTGGGTCTTGTTTTTTGATCCAGTCTCCATTGTTTAATTGGTACATTTAGAGTACTGACATTCAAAGTGATTATTGACATTAGTAGATTATATTTACCACAGTTGTTACTGTTTTCTATTAATTATTCTTATTCCTAATTTTGTCCTCCATTCTTTCTGCCTATTGTAGATGTATTGTTCATTTATTCCTAATCCAAACCCACTCACAAATAATACTATACTACTTCATGGGTAGAGTGATTATTTTATAATAACAAAATAATCATAATTGTTTCCTCCCATCCTTTGTATCACTACTGTTATTTTTCACTTACTGGCAATTATATGCATACACAGGCATATATATTATATTACATATAATATACATACCTAATTGACTATAATTTTTTTTTTTGTTATTTTGAACAAACCTTTCTTTGTTAGGTCCATTATGTATAAGAAAGTAAAAGGACAATAAATTTTGACCAAGAATTCAAGGTTCATTCTAATTTAAGACTTATGCAATGCATGTCACTATATCAAAACATTACAACTTGAATGTTAGAAACATCTCAAAAGATACAAAAAACACTTGACAAAATTTAATACCAGTTTATGTTAAGAACGCTAAGCAAACTGGCAATAGATTAGAACTTCTACAAACTGATGAAGGCATCTCTCTCTATTTTTTTGTATTGTCCTACACACACACACACACACACACACACATAATTTGCTATAATTTATTTAAGGATTTTTGTGTTGATTGTTCATGAGGAAAAATGGTCTATAGTTTTCTTCTTGTAAGGTCTGTGTTTTTGATATCAGTGCAAGGCTGGACTCATGAAACGGGTTGGAAACTTGTCTTGTCATCCCTTCCTTCCTTCCTCCCTCCTTCCCTCCTCCTTCTTCTTCCTTTCTTCCTCATCCTTCTCCCTTCCTTCTTTCTTTCCTTTCTTCTTTCATTCCTCAGAAATTGTATAAAATTGGTATTATTTCTTAAATGTTTGGTAGAATTTCCCAGTGAATTCTTTTGTCTCTGAAGTTTTGTTTGTAATAAATATATATTTTTTTACTATAAATTCAATTTACAAAATAATAAATACAGGACTATACAGGGTATTTACATTTTCTCCCATCCAAGTACTAACCAGGCCCGACCTGCTTAGCTTCCGAGATCAGACGAGATCGGGCGCGTTCAGGGTGGTATGGCCGTAGACGGCATTTACATTTTCTTGGAGAAATTTAGGTAGTGTCTTTCAAGCAATATGATTCTTTTCTTTTTTTCCTTTAGAGGGAGAGTTGAGAGAGCATGGGTTGGGGAGGGGCAGAGGGAGAGAGAGAGAATTTTTTTTTTTTTTTTTTTAGGATTGTATTTATTTATTTCACACAGAGAGAGAATGAGTGGGGAGAGGGATGGGGGAGAGGGAGAAGCAGGCTCTCCACTGAGCAGGGAGACCAATGTGGGACTTGATCCCAGGACCCTGGGATCATTACCTGAGCTGAAGGCAGATGCTTAACTGACTGAGCCACCCAGATGACCCAAGAGATAGAGAATCTTATGCAGACTCCATGCCCAGTGCAGAGCCCAACTTGGGGCTTGATCTCAGGACCCTGAGTTCATGACTCTGAGATCAGGACCTAAACTGAAATCAATTTTCGGTCACTTAACCTACTAAGTCACCCAGGTACCCCAATATAATTATTTTGATTATTTTACATGATACTTGTTGAATTGATTGGCATTAAATTGTTCATAAAATAGTTCTATTATTCATTTAATGTCTGCCTGTAGAGTCTGCAGTGATATTCTATCATTCCCAATATTGATGACTTGTATATTATCTCTATTTTTTTTAATTAATTGAGTTAGAATGATCTTTCATTATGTAATTTCTTATTTGACTATGGATTCTTGAGAAGTATATTTAATTTCCAAACACTGCAGATTTTTTCAGATATTCCCTAGAATATTACTGTGTTTCTAAAAATTTCCATCTTAATGCCAGTGTGCTCAGAAAACATACTTTGAATTATTTCAACCTTTTAAATTTATTGAGATTCACTGCATACCCAAAATATGACCTATCTTTGTGAATGTGACAGATCACTTGAAAGTCATGATGATGATTTTTTAGATTTTAGTTATTTAGTTATTTATTTTTTATTTTTAATTTTTTTTTAGATTTTAGTTTTTTAAATGTTAACAAAGATAACTTGATTGGTTGTGGTTGTATATAATCTGCAACATATTAATTACCTGTATGTGTGCTTCTATTATCCATTTGTTGTTGAATGCTCTATTTTGTTGTTGTACTTTTTTTTTTTTTTTTTCAGTTTGGATAATTTCCACTGAGCTTTCTTTCAGTTCACCGATTCTTTCCTCAGCTCTGTCAAGTACCATAGATACATCAAAAGGATTCTTAATTTCTTATATAGTGTTTCTCATTTCTAGCATTTCCTTTTAAGTTCCTATGAATGTTTCCACCTCTATGTTCAAATTCCCATTTACTCATGCATGTTTTTCACCATGTACCTTACATATTATAAATATATATATACATATATATACATACATGTATGTATGTGTATATATACATATATATGTGTATATATATATATATATATATATATATAAAGATTTTCTTTATTCACTTGACAGAGAGAGACATCTAGAGAGGGAACACAAGCAAAGGGAGTGGGAGAGGGAGAAGCAGGCTTCCCAGTGAGTAGGGAGCCCACTGCAGGGCTTGATCCCAGGACCCTGGGACCATGACCTGAGCTGAAGGCAGATGTCCAACAACTGAGTTACCCAGGCTCATGATTTAATATATTTATCCATTTAATATATTTAACCATGATTTAATATATTAATCATGGTTACATTGAAGTATTTGTCTAATACTTTCAACATTTTGGGTTGTTTCTGGGTTTTCTTTTTTTGTTGTTTGTTTTATTTATTTTATTTTACTATCTTCTTTTCCTGGCCATGGGTTCTTTTGTGGACTTTGCTTTTGTGAATGTCTCTAAAATTTCATGGGATGCTGAACATAAGTAAAAGGATAATGGAGGCTGAGATAAATAATATTTGCATTTAGAAATATCTACTCCTGTTCTTTTTTCTTGCCATCAGTGGGAAATCAGAGTTGTGTCTCTCAGTCTAAGCTTGAGCTAACTGGGTTTGTCATTGTCAGCATTATCTTTAGTGTACCAGCAGCTTCACTTGTGTGCTGCTATTACCTTTTGCAGAATATGAGACCTGAAAGCTCTTTGAACCTGAGCCCCCCAAAGTCCAGTTTTCTCAGCATTCTCACTCTTCTCACAGTGGTAGCAGAATTTAGCTTCATATCAGGATCCTGGCCTATGCTGTTTTTTTTTCCCCTCCATCCTCCCTTTATAGGCATTATGTGTGGTAGCAGAACGCCTCAGTGTATTGCTTATCAATCAATGTAGGTGGGGGAATGGAGAAGCAAGTTTCCTGTCCATCCCTTAGTAGGTCCTTAAGTCACATTTGAGTAGACATAAATAAAAGCATAACCTTCCTAAATTGCACTTATGATTAATTTAGTTAAATAATGATGGCTGCATGATATATTTAAAACAGTTTGAGGCAAATTCCTGGTGCCTGGGCTTCTACATTGCTGAAATTATCCTCACTTTTTAAAATGGTGTGCTCATTAAAGTGCTTGTTTTCTCGAAAAGCTTATGGAGTATAATTTTTATAAACAATTAGTGCAGTGAAGAGGAACAAAATCAGCCAACAATGCCATGTTTTCAAACACTAGTCTAATGAAAAAATCTCAAATGATTTTATTGACAAAAATTCTGGAGGTATTAGAGCTTGCTTCATAAACTGAAGTTAAATTTATAGTGCCAATGAATAAATGAAATTCCCAGTTGATAAGCAATTATCATAAGGGGAAAAAGCCACTGTAGGAAGTGCCAGTTGGCAAGTGGCACCCTTGTTGGCAGTCTCTGTCAATGCTACAGACTGAATCGACATCCTCACTGAACTATCATCTCACCCATAGAGGTGTTCTGTGTAGAACATGGTTGACACATTTTTTAGGAGAGTCCTGGAATGCTCTTTTACTATGCCGATTCTGCATCTATTCTGTGAAGACACAATGAAAAAGAAAAAGGATTTCACTTCATTAAAACATATTTTATGTCTAAAAACCCTTATGTGTCTACTTTTCCAAATTTCATTGACATGTTTGATATGTTTTTAAACTGGGAACATTACTACAAACATAGATATGGATTTCAAAACAAAACAAAACAAAACCTACTTTGCTAACCCAGAAATCTGAGGCTAAACCCGTGCCAAAATTTCAGGAGCACGTGCTTATTTTACTGAAGTGAAATCAGTTTGAGTTGCTAAACTATATAGAGAGCAGTCACCCTGAGAAACCGTGACAGAAAGCTTCCAGCAGGAGGGATAGTTTTAGAAACAAGTTGAGTATGACCCAAATGCATAGACTCTAACCAGGAAACAGCTGAGCTACAGATTTGTAATTTTGTGGGAGCGGTTTCTAGAAGAGCAGGAGATTCCACACAAGAAGGGGCAAAAGAATGTACCTCCTAGGAAGTAAACTGAACTCCAAACTGACTTACTGAACGCAAAAGAGCACTTTTACTGTGGTACGTTGACAAGTTTCCTGTTTGCTAGAAAGCCAGAACAGAAGGAAGGAGCTGCTTGCTTTTTATTCCCCCCCCCTTTTTTTTCTTAAACCAAGCATAAACATGCTGTTCCCAGATGGTTCCTTCCCAAGATGCATTTAGTACCATCCATGCTTTATCTGGGTCAGAACATCGTGGCCAATCCTCAAATCTGTTGTTTGTACATGGAGATAACCTGATTTGTTAATATTGAGTAAATATTCATAGAAAGAACTTGAGGGGCGCCTGGGTGGCTCAGTTGGTTGGACGACTGCCTTCGGCTCAGGTCATGATCCTGGAGTCCCGGGATGGAGTCCCACATCGGGCTCCCAGCTCCGTGGGGAGTCTGCTTCTCCCTCTGACCTTCTCCTCACTCATGTTCTCTCTCACTGTCTCTCTCTCAAATAAATAAATAAAATCTTTAAAAAAAAAAAAAAAAAGAAAGAACTTGAATCTGGGTGACATCATTTGTGATTGCATCCTGTGCCTATATATCCAAATTAATTAATATTACCTACACTTTACTTACACATACCTTTTTATTTAAAATCTTTTAACTTTTATATAAGCATACAGTGAATAGATAGAAAATTAAGTACACATCTATACCAGGAAAATTAGATTAAAAGAGCTAACATGTAATGAAATATATTATATGAAATACAGTATTAATGAAAAATAATATTTTTACAGTGGTAAGAATTGCTTTTTCTAACTTCTAAGTTTATATAATCACCTATTTTATACAGAAACAACAAAAAGTGTACAGTTATTGCCATGCAGTTTTATCATTTTTTTCACTCAAAAATTTGTTAGAAACATCCTATCATGACCATATTACACTTCCACAATAGCATTTTGTTGTTTGCAGTCTATTTTATGGTGGTGTTACATTTTGTTAAATACTTCTTCAATTATATGCATATGTATTAAATAATTGTAAATCATTGGATGGGCATTTCTTCAGCTGAATTTTTGCATATGTCCCTTCTTTAAGCTGAATTTTTCAATGGATGCAAAATATAACATGAAATTTTGAGTCTGCATTGAAAATTCAAAAGTTACTAATATGTCTTAAATTGACCCATACTTGGATAATCTCTTTTTTCTCATCTTTTCAAATTTATCCTTTAAATTATTTGTATTAAAATCATTCCATTGTACATATATTTCAAATGTGAAAGTCTTAAGAACATGTACCAAAGAACTTTCTTCTTTTGTACCTAACACAGTATGAAGCACAGAGACCTAAACATTAAAAGCTGCCAATTATTTGTTTCAGTATCAATGACAACATCTGGGAAATTATATTCTTTGATTATAAGAGAAAGTTAATGAGTTATTATTAAGAAAAAAATTTGGACGCCTGGGTGGCTCAGTTGGTTAAGCAGCTGCCTTTGGCTCAGGTCATGATCCCAGCGTCCTGGGATCGAGTCCCACATCGGGCTCCTTGCTCGGCAGGGAGCCTGCTTCTCCCTCTGCCTCTGCCTGCCTCTCTGCCTGCCTCTCTGTCTGCCTGTGCTCGCTCTCTCTCCCTCTCTCTCTGACAAATAAATAAATAAAATTTAAAAAAAAAAAAAGAAAAAAATTTGTTTTAAGATAAAAATGCATTGTTGTTATGTTAAAAGAAAAAAAAAATCTGACCTAGCTCTCTCATCCTGATTATGGTCAGATATTTGAAAAATTTTAAAGCTAAAGTTGAGTTTTAGTCAAGATCTTAAAACACAAGCCAGCTTAGATATGACCTTGGTCACTTAGTAGCTTGAGAAAGAAGTTGTTCTGAACATGAAGATACACCAATACACAAAAATCTTTATAATTTAACTTATTTCAGGCAACACTTTTATTTATAAAAGTTTTTAAAAATTTTTAAAAAGTTTATAAAAAAATTTTTTTTCATTTGAGAAAAAGAGAGCAAGCAGGGGAAAGGGACAGAGGAAGAGGGAGAAGGAGAAGCAGACATCTCCACAGAGCTGGGAGCCTGAGGTGAGGGTGTATTCTAGGACCCTGAGCACTCATGACCTGAACTGAAGGTAGGCACAGCTTAAGGCAACTCTTTTAAAATGTGCTATTATGTTACTTTTTTCTTAATAGTGTCTATTGTCATGGATATGTATGCAGGTTAAACTGATTATTACATACTAAATCAGCTTAGTGAAGGTGTTTTGAACATCTACCATGTGCAGGATGTTAGGTATGTTTGGACTTTCTAAGGATGAATAAGCTATAGCTGTCACCATGGTTTTTAACATAGTTAAAAAGGTAGGAGAAACCACAAAACTATGATATAAGGTAGATTTAATAAATAAGTAAAAACAAATATCATCATGAATTGCAAGAATATGTGATTAGTTTGGGAGATTTAGGATAAATTCCAAGTCACAAATGTCATTCATGTTAAAGAATGGCTAATATTCTGAGAACAAATAGGAATAGAAATAGGGTTCCCACATAAAACATAGGGTCTTGAAGGGGCGGGGGGTGGGAGGTTGGGGGAACAAGGTGGTGGGTGTTAGGGAGGGCATGGAACACTTGGTGTGGTGCAAAAACAATGGATACAGTTATGCTGAAAAGAAATAAAGCAAAAAACAAAAAACAAAAAAGCATAGGCCTCTCAGTTAAAGTGTCATTTCAGAGAATCAGTGAATATTATTTTAGCATAAGCAAGCCCCATGTACTATATGGGACACACAGTTCTTAAAAAACTGTTTATCTGAAATGCAAATTTAACTGGTCACCTGTATTTTTATTTACAAACTGTAACAACCCTGGAAGGGAAGGGTTAGGAAAGAGAAAATTGTTTATAAAAGGGGGACGCCTGGGTGGCTCAGTTGGTTAAGCAGCTGCCTTCGGCTCAGGTCATGATCCCAGTGTCCTGGGATCGAGTCCCACATCGGGCTCCTTGCTCGGCGGGGAGCCTGCTTCTCCCTCTGCCTCTGCCTGCCATTCTGTCTGCCTGTGCTCGCTCTCTCTCCCTCTCTCTGACAAATAAATAAAATCTAAAAAAAAAAAAAAAAAAAAGTTAAAAAAAATAAAATGCAGGAGGTTAAGGAAGAGCAGGGACTGTTTTGGGAAAAGCACATCATTCAGTGTTGACATAGAAAAGTGATGCTGCTGAATGGGTAGCATCAGAGGAGCTGAATTTGGGTGCTTGGTCCAACATTGACGAGGCGGGTGATGTCGGACAAGTTGAAAAACATCTCGGTTTTATCTCAGTTTTGTTCTTCATTAGTGTGAATAATAATTACTAACCTCCTATCTCTCATAGTTGTGAGATGGGGTGGAATGAGTTGTGAGATGGGGTACATTACCATACTTGGTGAGTTATGGAAGCATCGTAAATTTTAATACTATCAGTACCATAGCATGAGGAAAGGAGGAGTAGAGACACACTCCTGAGTAGAATTTGATTTCTAAATTTAAAACAAGAGAATATAAATAAAGCTTATAGTAAGTTTACAGTAAGAATGATATGTAGAATTTTTTGACAATTGGTATTACACAGGTACTAACCAATTGGAATAGATACAACAAAGAATCAGATTCTTTTCTTCTTTTTCACACTGGCTTGTCTTGTGATACACCTCACTGTCCTGGCTAGTGTGCAAGCACCAGAGACAGAATGTGAGAGGAAGGAAGAAGTTAAGAGATTGTTTACTATTTACCATCCTGACTAATAGTACTCTGATTTTTTTCACTTCCCCAAAACTCTTACTGGTAACTTGTAAACAAAATTTTGTTTTCTTTGTTTGATTATGAAACTATCACATTTGTAATAGAAAACTCAAAAATGCAGAGAAGCAAAAAAGGGCATGTTTAATCAAGAATAGAAACACTATTTGATAAAATTAGCAATCATTTAAAAAATGTGAGAATTGACGTCTAAAAACAATGACTATAGACACACACACACACACACACACACACACTTTATTAAAATCTCCCACAAGTAAATGGAACAGAATATTTTAAACACTCAGTTAAAAAATGGGCAAAGATGGGTTATCAGGATGGCTCAGTTAGTTAAGTGTCTGATTATTGGTTTCGGCTCAGGACATGATCTCAGTGTTGTGAGACAGGTCTGCTCAGGCTAGTGCTGGGCATGGAGGCTGCTTAAGGCTCTCTCTCTCCCTCTCCTTCTCTCCCTCCCCACTCCACATTCATGTGCACTCTCTCTCTCAAAAAAAAAAAAAAAAGAAAAAGAAAAAGAAAAATGAAAAATTTTGAGGGATGCCTGGGTGTCTCAGTGGGTTAAGCCTCTGCCTTCGGCTCAGGTCATGATTTCAGGGTCCTGGGATCGAGCCCCACATCAGGCTCTCTGCTTAATGGATTGCCTGCGTCCCCCTTCTCTCCACCTGCTCCTATGCCTACTTGTGATCTCTCTCGCTCTCTCTCTGTCAAATAAATAAATAAAATCTTTTAAAAAATTCTTAAAAAATGAAAATTTTTGATAATGAGCAAAGGATATGAATAAGAAATGCAAGGTAGAAGAAAAAATGGCCAGTAAATATATTAATAGTTCTTGAACCTCATTAAACATATATTAAATGCAAATTACAAACATAGTTTATGTTGAGTTCAGAAAATATATGAAGAAATAATAATATCATTGTTTTTAAATATATGGGAGAATGGGTAATCCCTTACTTTAATGATAGGGAAAATTAATATGTCATTTTTGGAGAATAACTTGAAGTAGCTATGAAATTTTAAAGGTACAAACCCAAATAATTGATGATATGGGAGTTCATTTCATAAGGAAAACAAAAAATCCTTGCACAGACACATTTGTAGGAATACTATCTGTAACATTAGTGGTAATAGTGGAAAAAATAGGATATGGACAAATGTCCCTTATAAACATATATCAAAATTATGGCACATCCATATATACTATCATGACATGAAGGTAATAAAGACTGTTATGGGTCTGTATGTATTACTCTAAAAGATGATTATGAGCTCTTTTAAATGAAAATAAATCTTTAATGATAACATATATACCAAGATATGTTATTATGTTATATACTATATATAATATGACATTTTAATATTATATGATAGGTATATATTGGGTCATTTTAAAAATTAAAACTGTCTGTGTGTGAATGTATTCATTTCTGTGGGATGCATATGAATTTTTATACATGTAAAGTAAATGCTTCCTGGGACTGGAAGTTGAGGAAGTGAGGCCCTAAAGTTCTGAGGATAATAAGAAAAATAGCTTCAGGAGACAATGAATACATAATCTTAAAGATGTGACTTACATATTTATGAATACATAATCTTAAAAAAGTGATAATTTTTCAGTAGTTGTGTGAATGGGACAAGATGAAAAGAAGACATCCTCAAAGAATAAAGTTTCATGTTTTGGCTTTATAGAAATAAGGATGTTTGAGGTTATAAAGAAAAGCTATTAAGTTTTGAAAAATAAATAAGTTTATGTTAATGTGCATGTGGCTCTAGAAAAATTGACACTAAAGCCTTGGATTGGAAAGCCATCTTCATAGAAATTACAGGCCTGTGAACTGGTAAGTTTGCAATAGAGGTAAAAAGAATATTGGATACAAAAGATCTAGAAACTTATGGCATCATGAAATGCAAGAAAGCCCAAGTTTGAAAGCTGGAAAACTAATCATATTTATCACCTCTTACTGCTGCTTTCTCCCAGAAGGTAAAGTTATTATCTTGCTGATAGGGTTGCCCTTATTAGAATACAGAAACTCTTTGAAACTTAGTAATGCATGTGGACTACCTTGCTCAATGTCGCCAACCAGTCAAGATTGGTTACAAAATTTTGGAAACACTGGCTTAAACCTGGACACCATATTCCTCATTATTTTATGTCAATTGGTACTTTCTCTCAGTTTATATATATATATATATGTATTGACTACTTGATAATGAATCTTTCAGTGATGAAAATGTAATTTACATATCATACTTAAATGGGTTAGTCAAGGTTTAAAATGTCTGTAATTAATAAACTAAAAAGAAGAAAACACCATCTTGTGGTAACTTCTTCAAATTACCATTAGACTTTAAAGACCTACTTCAACCATCAAATGGCATGGCTAAGCAATCATATTCTACAATAAATTTCAGTATTATATATTGCATGAAACCATATAAAAATAATGATGATCTGAACTAAGGAATTATTTGTAATAGATATAGAGAGGCAGAAAACACAGACATTTAAGAAGTGGTTATTGAACATACAGAAAGAATTTCAGGTTAAATTCAAAGTCTCCATAATGGACGATGCTAGAGTCTCTGATTAGAATAGAGAATAAAAAACAAAACAAAACAAAAAAAGTAAGTTTCTGAGGCATAGCTGGCTGAAATTACTTGTTGAAAAACCAAGAGTAATATCCAGCTAACTGTCGGATACTGAGCAGGAAAAGTTGGGGTTCAGAGCTGGGACTGGAAATGGAATTCCAAATGCCCTGGCCATTGGCTTCAGTCACCAAGGAAGTTGACAGGATGAGTGGGAGTTTGTAAAATAAGAATAGAATAAATCATACTACACAAAGCACTGACAGTAGAAAAGCCATAATCTAATACCAGAGATGGAGAGGGACTGTTCAGGGCAAACCCAATTATTATATGTAATGCCTAATATTATTTATTTTGTCCTTTGGTTGCTCTTTGACATTGAAAAGCTTTTATCTGTTATTTTACTCTATGATAATCAGTAGCGTTCAGAGTCTTTTTATATTTAGTAGAGTGGTTTGCTAGGAATTCCAACAAAGACTATTAATTGCATGTATATATGTATTGTATTTCTTATCTTAAAGGAAACATTAGCATTAAATTTCTGTAATATCAACTCTTTATATTGTGTTCACATTAAAATTAAAGCACAAAATTTGAAAATGTATAATTTAACATAAAAGATACCAGTTTACTGACACTTACTTTATGTGATAATACTAAATGTACTAAAAGCAAGGGAGCTAATTCAAAAAATATTGCTGTTCAACAAAGATATTATCTATAGACACTGGTTTTTTTTCTTGTTAAAAAAAAAAAGTAGTTTCACCATGACATCAAAGGAGATAATGTGTGTGAAAGTACCTATCATAGTACCTCGTGAGGTACTAAACTTAACTTAGCTAAACTTAACTAAATTTAACTAAAGTTGAAATTACATTTATAATTGGCATTTTATTGTAATTTTACAAAATTCCAAATTGCACAAGATTTTATAAATACCACATAGACATGCAAAAAAAAAGATTCATTTTTTTCCATAATATGTGTAGCCCAGGAATGACAACTGGTGCCAGGATTGTTCTGTCACTGTTCCATATAATTTAATAGTTTTTCTTATGAACAGTGAATATATGACTAGAGAATATGATTTAATGTTTCTACTTTAAACAGAACTTATAATTTTCTATCAACTTGAGTATATAAAAACTTTATATATCTTGAATTGTTATTTTGAAAATAACCAATATTAGCTTTGTTAGACAAAATTCCAAACTGCAAAGGGCTTCTTACATAGAGACTCAGTATCAAAGACAATTATTTTCCTTGGGACAGTTTCTAAGGCCATTCCCTTTTCATTTTCATTATTTTAATCAAAGCTACCAGTTTTCAACCACTGTTTAATTAAGATTGACTGCTTATTTGTCTAGATTATCAAGATTATTAATTTATCAAATAGGTAAAAAAAAAAATCCATTCCTTCATCAACCACCCCCCCCCAAATATCAAGACGATTGCATACATACATGAGTAGAATCTCTGTGACTAAGTCATTGTAGAGTTTATCTGGGGATTCATAAATTAGAAAGTTCAATTTGTTGTTAGGGTTGGAAAGATGTTCTTGACATTGAGAACGTCTAATAAGGGGAGGAGTCAAGATGGTGGAGAAGTAGCAGGCTGAGACTGCATCAGGTAGCAGGAGGGAGATCAGCTAGATAGCTTTTCAAACCATTGCAAACACCTACAAATCCAACGGGAGATCGAAGAAAAGAAGAACAGCAATTCTAGAAACAGAAAATCGACCACTTTCTGAAAGGTAGGACTGGCGGAGAAGTGAATCCAAAGTGATGGGAAGATAGATTGCAGGGGAGGGGCCAGCTCCAGGCAAACGGCGGAGCAATGGAGCACAAAATCAGGACTTTTAAAAGTCTGCTCCACGGAGGGACATAGCTCCAGAGGCTAAACCGGGGTGAAGCCCACGTGCGGCCAGCGTGGCCTTAGGTCCCACAGGGTCACAGAAGGATTGGGGGTGTCTGAGTGTTGCAGAGCTTGCAGGTATTAAAGCGGGGAAGCCAGCTTCAGAGACAAAGCCGAGGAGTGAGCGCTCAGCTCAGGGTTGCCTTGAACTGGTTGCAGGCTAGGTGAGCTGGAAGCACAGCTGGAGGCCAGGGAGATGGGAGTGATTGGGCTCTTTTCTCTGAAGGCACACTGAGGAGTGGAGCCCTGAGCTCTTGGCTCCTCTGGCCTGGAGACTGGGAGGCCGCCACTTTCATTCCTGTCCTCCGGAACTCTACGGAAAGCGTTCGGGAAAAAAGCTCCCGAAAGCTAACCCGAGCAGATTACTTAGCTCCGGCCCTGGTAAGGGCGGTGCAATTCCGCCTCAGGCAAAAGCACTTGAGAATCAGTACATCAAGCCCCTCCTCCAGAAGATCAACAAGAAATCCAGCCAAGAAAAAGTTCACCTACCAAGGAGAGCAGCAGAATTCAAGTAGAGGAGAAAGCAAAGCATGGAACTCATGGTTTTCTCCCCATGATTCTTTAATCTTGTGGTTAATTTAATTTTTTTTTTTTATTTATTTTTTCTTCTGCTAATTTTTTTTAACTTTTACCTTTTCTTTTTTAATGTTTTTAAACTAGTTGATCTAATATATATATTAGACTATTAATTAGTCTAATTAATAGACTAATTATTGTGTGTGTGTGTGTGTGTGTGTGTGTGTGTTTCTTTTTTATATTTTTTCTTTATTTGTTTTCTTTTTTTAATTTTTTTTTTCTGAACTTCTTTTTATTCCCTTTCTCCCTCCCACGATTTGGGGTCTCTTCTGATTTGGTTAAAGCATATTTTCCTGGTCTTTGCCACCCTTTCAGTGTTTTATTTACTCCTTCATATACTCTTATATGGACAAAATGACAAGGCAGAAAAACTCACCACACAAAAAAGAACAAGAGGCAGTACCAAAGGCTAGGGACCTAATCAATACAGACATTGGTAATATTTCAGATACAGAGTTCAGAATGACGATTCTCAAGGTTCTAGCTGGGCTCAAAAAAGGCATGGAAGATATTAGAGAAACCCTCTCTGGAGAGATAAAAGCCCTTTCTGGAGAAATAAAAGAACTAAAATCTAACCAAGTTGAAATAAAAAAAGCTATTAATGAGGTGCAATAAGAAATGGAGGCTCTTACTGCTAGGATAAATAAGGCAGAAGAAAGAATTAGTGATATAGAAGACCAAATGACAGAGAATAAAGAAGCTGAGCAAAAGAGGGACAAACATCTACTGGACCATGAGGGGAGAATTTGAGAGATAAGTGACACTGTAAGACGAAACAACATTAGAATAATTGGGATACCAGAAGAAAAAGAAAGAGAGAGGGGAGCAGTAGGTATATTGCAGAGAATTATTGTAGGGGATTTCCCTAATATGGCAAAGGGAACAAGCATCAAAATCCAGGAGGTGCAGAGAACCCCCCTCAAAATCAGTAAGAATAGGTCCACACCCGGCCACCTAATAGTAAATTTTACAAGTCTTAGCAACAAAGAGAAAATCCTGAAAGCAGCCTGGGAAAAGAAGTCTGTAACATACAATGCTAAAAATATTAGATTGGCAGCAGACTTATCCACAGAGACCTGGCAGGCCAGAAAGAACTGGCATGATATATTCAGAGCACTAAACGAGAAAAACATGCAGCCAAGAATACTATATCCAGCTAGGCTATCATTGAAGTAGAAGGAGAGATTAAAAGCTTCCAGGACAAACAAAAAATGAAAGAATTTGCAAACACCAAACCAGCTCTACAAGAAATATTGAAAGGGGTCCTCTAAGCAAAGAGAGAGCTTAAAAGTAGTAGATCAGAAAGGTATAGAGATAATATACAGTAACAGTCACCTTACAGGCAATACAATGGCACTAAATTCATATCTCTTGATAGTTACCCTGAATGTTAATGGGCTAAATGCCCCAATCAAAAGACACACGGTATCAGAATGGATAAAAAAACAAAACCCATCAATATGTTGCCTACAAGAAACTCATTTTAGACCCAAAGATACCTCCAGATTTAAAGTGAGGGGGTGGAAAACAAGTTACCATGCTAATGGACATCAGAAGAAAGCTGGGGTAGCAATCTTTATATCAGATCAATTAGATTTTAAGCCAAAGGCTATAATAAGAGATGAGGAAGGACACTATATCATACTCAAAGGATCTGTCCAACAAGAATATCTAAGAATTTTAAATATCTATGCACCTAAGATGGAAGCAACCGACTATATGAACCAATTAATAACAGAATCAAAGAAACACATCAACAATAATACAATAATAGTAGGGGACTTTAACACTCCCCTCACTGAAATGGACAGATCATCCAAGCAGATCGACAAGGAAATAAAGGCCTTAAATGCCACACTGGGCCAGATGGGCATCACAGATATATTCAGAGCATTCCATCCCAAAGCAACAGAATACACATACTTCTCTAGTGCACATGGAACATTCTCCAGAATTGATTACATCCACGGTCCTAAATCAGGACTCAACCGGTATCAAAAGATTGGGATCATTCCCTGCTTATTTTCAGACCACAATGCTCTGAAGCTAGAACTCAACCACAAGAGGAAATTTGGAAAGAACCCAAATACATGGAGACTAAACAGCATCCTTCTAAAGAATGAATGGGTCAACCAGGAAATTAAAGAAGAATTGAAAACATTCTGGAAACAAATGATAATGAAAACACAATGGTTCAAAATCTGTGCGACACAGCAAAGGCAGTCCTGAGAGGAAAATATATAGTGGTACAAGCCTTTCTCAAGAAACAAGAAAGGTCTCATGTACACAATCTAACTCTACACCTAAAGGAGCTGGAGAAAGAACAAGAAAGAAAGCCTAAACCCAGAAGCAGTAGAGAAATAATAAAGACCAGAGAAGAAATCAATGAAATAAAAACCAAAAAAACAATAGAACAAATCAATGAAACTAGGAGCTTGTTCTTTGAAAGATAATAAGATTGATAAACCCCTGGCCAAACTTATCAAAAAGGAAAGAGAAAGGACCCAAATAAATAAAATCATGAATGAATGAGGAGAGATCACAACTAATACCACAGAAATACAAAACTATAAGATACCTAGGAATAAACCTAACCAAAGAGGTTAAGAATCTATACTCAGAAAACTATAAAGTACTCATGAAAGAAATTAGGAAGACACAAAGAAATGGAAAAATGTTCCATGCTCCTGGTTTGGAAGAACAAATATTGTGAAAACGTCTATGCTACCTAAAGCAATCTACACATTTAATGTAATCCCTATCAAAATCCCACCCATTTTTTTCAAAGAAATGGAACAAATAATCCTAAAATTTATGTGGAACCAGAAAAGACCTAGAACAGCCAAAGGAATATTGAAAAAGAAAGCCAAAGTTGGTGGCATCACAATTCCGGACTTCAAGCTCTATTACAAAGCTGTCATCATCAAGACAGCATGGTACTGGCACAAAAACAGACACATAGACCAATGGAACAGAATAGAGAGCCCAGAAATATACCCTCAACTCTATGGTCAACTAATCTTTGACAAAGCAGTAAAGAACGTCCAATGGAAAAAACACAGCCTCTTCAATAAATGGTGTTGGGAATTTGGACGGCCACATGCAGAAAAATGAAATTGGACCATTTCCTTACACCACACATGAAAATAGACTCAAAATGGATGAAGGACCTCAGTGTGAGAAAGGAATCCATCAAAATCCTTGAGGAGAACACAGGCAGTAACCTCTTCAACTGCAGTCGCAGCAATGTCTTCCTAGGAGCATTGCCAAAGGCAAAGGAAGCAAGGGCAAAAATGAACTATTGGGATTTCATCAAGATCAAAAGCTTTTGTACAGCAAAGGAAACAGTTAACAAAACCAAAAGACAACTGACAGAATGGGAGAAGATATTTGCAAACAACATATCAGATAAAGGGCTAGTGTCCAAAATCTATAAAGAACTTAGCAAACTCAACACCCAAAGAACAAATAATCCAATCAAGGAATGGGCAGAAGACACGAACAGACATTTCTGCAAAGAAGACATCCAGATGGCCAACAGACATATGAAAATGTGCTCCACATCACTCGGCATCAGGGAAATACAAATCAAAACCACAATGAGCTAACACCTCACACCAGTCAGAATGGCTAAAATTAACAAGTCAGGAAATGACAGATGCTGGCGAAGATGCAGAAAAGGGGAACCCTCCTACACTGTTGGTGGGAAGGCAAACTGGTGCAACCACTCTGGAAAACAGCATGGAGCTTCCTCAAAAAGTTGAAAATAGAGCTACCTTACGACCCAACAATTGCACTATTGGGTATTTACCCTAAAGATACAAATGCAGTTATCCGAAGGGGCACGTGCACCTGAATGTTTATAGCAGCAATGTCTACAATAGCCAAACTATCGAAAGAACCTAGATGTCCGTGAACAGATGAATGGATAAAGAAGATGTGGAATATATATACAATGGAATACTATGCAGCCATCAAAAGAAATGAAATCTTGCCATTTGCTACGATGTGGTTGGAACTAGAGGGTATTATGCTTAGTGAAATAAGTCAATTAGAGAAAGACAACTATCATATGATCTCCCTGATATGAGGAAATGTAGATGCAATGTGGGGGGTTAGGGGGTTGGGAGAAGAATAAATGAAACAAGATGGGATTGGGAGGGAGACAAACAATAAATGACTCTTAATCTCACAAAACAAACTGAGGGTTGCTGGGGGGAGGGGGTTTGGGAGAGGGGGGTGGGGTTATGGACATTGGGGAGGGAATGTGCTATGGTGAGTGCTGTGAAGTGTGTAAACCTGGCGATTCACAGACCTGTACCCCTGGGGATAAAAATACATTATATGTTTATAAGAAAAAAAAAAGAAAGAGGCTAATAATAATGATAGTTATGCTAATAGTCTATCTGGCACTGAGCTGGGACCTGTGTATGCTTTGCCTATAACTCTACAGTATCTTTAAAGGTAGATCATAATAAGCTCATATTAAAGACGACGAACTGAGATTCAGAGATGAGATGTGACTTCTACTAAATCATAAAATTAGTAATGATAGAAGACAGGGAACTTGGATTTTCTCTTTTCAAACCCAAATACAAGGTCAAAGTAGCACAGAGATGACAGTTTTTTTCATGTGTGCTTCTTAGTAAATGTGATTATTGAATGAATGGACCAAACCGCTAATTTAGCCCAAAATTCCAGATATTTGAAAGTTCTGAATGAGGTTCATATGAATCTCTCTTTTCTGCCACCTACATGGTTTTGCAAGTTTCTCTCAAAAAAAAAAAATGGGTTATTGTATATTCTGAAGTGTGGAATCTCTTAAATTTTTACCTTTCTAGTCATACATTAAGAATTTTGGGAAAACTGCCTACTTTATGTACATTTTCCTTTTAGCATGACTGCCATGTACTTTGAAGTAAATTCAAGTAAAAAAGTGGGAAATTCAAAGACTACACAATTTTTTTTCCACCAGCTGTTTGTGGCTGGCTAGGAAGATGACATTTGGGAAGGAAGCCTTACACTCTAGCCTGCCCCACAACAACACAAGATGATAAAGAAAATCAAGTACTACAATCAATCAAGCATCTGCATTACTTTAGCTGCTATACAAACAATTGGATAGCAATCCCTTTGTTTGTGGATAGAGAAGACACAAAATCTCGTCTCAAATGAGATGAGATGGTGGGTTTATCAAAAGTAGGAGCCCTGCTTAAAAGATTTGTTACATTATATTCACTTAGTAATACTAAAGAAAGTTGAACTTTTATTTCAACTGAGTTTTTCTCTACCTTTTAATAAAACATGAACACTATGTGCCCTTTTCATTAATTTTTTCCCCAAAATGTGAGATAATGCAAGAGGATAAAGTGAAATGTAATACTACCCAAAGTTTAATTAAAATGCTTCAAAAGGAGAACTTTATTAATATTTAACTTTCCTCTCCCAGCAAAGATTCCTAGCACATTGAAAACATTTCAACCAAGAGTGAAAGAACTTATTATTTCCAAACTCATGTTAATTATATATTTGAAATATAACCTTTGCCATATTATATAGTGGATGATAGTTTGGATCATAGAATTTACACCAAAATTGAAAATATATTTGCAAAGTAATTAGCTGATTGTCTTCCAAGTTGGGGGTAGGTAGGCCATGGTAAACCTAAAAAGGGATGCAGAACTAGGCATAAGAGATAGCATATTTCTACTATAATAGACAAAGTATGTTACAGGTCCTGATTCTCTGCTCCCCACCATATTCATGCTCTTTCCCATAATGCCCTGCCGGGTCACATACCACCACCACAATGAATCAAGATTAGCCTGGGACTGGCCTTGTTCAGTGTGATGTGTTTAGATGTTATGCTAGCAGATGGGATGCGAAAAGAGATTTGGAAACATATTTGTGCATTTCCGCTTGTCCTTTTTTTCCTTTGCAAAAGAACATGCCTGAGCTAGTCTGTTGGGGAATGAAAGATATGTAGAACAGAGACAAATTGTCCAAGTTTTCAGCTGAGGGCATCATATATGAACCTCTAGTTATGTGAATGAGAACAGGCAGGGACATTAGAAATGTCTAGCTGGCCCACTTCTGACCACAGAAGCATGAAGGAGAGTAGTCAAGATCAGTCGAGCCCAATTCAGATCAGATGAATTCTGTAAACTCATGAGCCAAATACATGTTTATTGTGTTATGTCACTGATGTATTTTGGATCTCTGTTACTCAACATCATTGTGGATAGGTAAATAATACATCTGCCTAAAGTATTAAAAATAAAATAAAATCCATCTTCAGGTATTTCCAAATAGAACTATGTGTTATTTATTATAGGTGGGGAGGAGATAGCATTTGCAACAAATAACAATGAACTGAACCAATTGAGGGGACTGTCCTCTTGGTCTCTTTCCACCATATCCACTTTTCTTTGAATCCATGGACGTTTTTACCTTTGGGGAAAAGGTAAATAATAAGGAATAGCTTTATCGGTACCTACACTTATCCTGAAATAATTTATTATTGTACTATTCCTTCAGGTGTGTGTGTATGCATGCGTGTGTGTATGTGAGTGTGTATGCATGTGGTCTGCCACCAGAAACACCCATACTTAATTCAAGTAAACAAATACAGGAAAACATCCTTCAATAATATTTAAATACGGGAGAGGTTGAACTCAGATCTGCTGAAACAAAAGATGCAGGAGGGGTTTCGTTTTGTTTTGTTTCGATTTTATTTATTTATCTGGTAGAGAGAAAGCACAAATAGACAGAGTGGTAGGCAGAGGGAAAGGGAGAAGAAGGTTCCCCGCTAAGCAGAGAGCCCAACATGGGGCTCCATCCCAGGACCTGGGGATCACACTTGAGGCAAAGACAGCTGCTCAACCAACTGAGCCACCCAGGCACCCCAAGATGGGAGAGTTTTTAAAAACTGGAGTGAGCAAATGGACAAATATTCGAGGTTATCAGTGGGTATGTCGATCCTTGTGATTAGGCAATTTGTATTTATTAATTGGCATTGATCTTGATCAAAGTTAGGCTCCTACCTTCTTATAGAGAGTGGAGGACAAGGATGTTATTTTTCTTGATAACAATATTCAAAAGGGATGACTTCCAGGTCCTTGAGAAAGATGTTCTGTGTTGTAAAAGTGGCAAGAGGCTGGGTGAAGATTTGTATCTCAAAGGGGCTGGAAAATAACTTGCAATTTCAAGTTTTCCAGAGTCAGTGCTCTAAGAATAGGGAGGCCTATCTTCAGGAAGAAACCCATCCAAAGTTTAGTCAGGCTGAGAGAAATGTTAAGGCTGTTGTGGTTGAAAATAATGTTGGGAGGAGAACAGGAAAATCATATTAAGCTACGTTCTTCTGTCTTTTTTCAATTTGGATATACTTAGTCTCTCTGTTCCTTCTTCTCTTTGCAAATTAAGTACATTATATTTGGCACAGGATGACTTTTCCTGGTCATTCAACATTTCTTACCAGCAATATCAGCTAACATATGACTGGCTTTGATATGTATTGTTGATTCTTGTTTGTATTATATAAAGTCACCACAAACACTGAGTTAGTGAAAACTGAGCCATTGTTCCTAGAGAAAATACAGGGATAGATTCCTATGAGCCTCTGGTCACATTTTCACTAACCAATCAATATATTATCTTTTTTGTGCATTTCTTCTTAAATATGCCTTACTTATTATATATTAAAGTCAGAGCCAACAGCAATTTTTTCACTATTTATGTTGCAAAAAATAAGTGTCTCACAAAATACAAAGTAAGAAAAGAGAACTCAGATGTAATCTGTAATAAAACATGTTAACATTGGAACTACTATTGAATGGTCCAGAAATTTAGATAGAAGATGAGTTTACTTCAGACTGATTTCTATAATAAAATGAATATTTAAACTTTTCCTATAATAAGTCAGTCATATTCCTTTCAGAATAAAAAGATCATCAGTTGTGAGATTTAGTTAGAAGTTCCTTTACTATATGTCTGGCAAGAGGTACCAATATGGCATGTGCCTTAGCCTAATTCTGTGTTAAGCAAAAATTCTGTATGTTTATCCTAAATAATTCTAAGTTGGTTCTGCTCTGGATTAACATTATAATGAAACTGACCTATAAGAGTAGATTGTCAAAGTTTGGGAGAGACCTTATTCCTCACTGTCTGATTATATATCGGTGCTATCCAAAGTGTAGTGGTAGATGTTTGCTATTGCCAAAACTATTGCTGACCTCAAAATGTATGGAAATTAGGACTTGCATTAAATGAAGCACACTTATTCCTGTTCTAAAATATAAGGATCACATACCATAACTGAATATGTTTCTCTATCCTCATGATGGATGACCTTGAACAGTATTTTCATTTATGACACATTTTTGGTGCGGCAGGGGGCAAAATGGCTACTAATTCTTATAGGATTGTCTACCAGATTGTGTTTTTGATAGCAAAGAGATGATAAAATTCAAAATAAAAAAACAAAAGCAAAACCCCTAATTTCTGTTTCTTTGAGGCTTAATACATATGTTCTAAATAAATTTTAAAAATTCAAAGCCAAAAGCAAGAAATGATTCAAAAATAGGTAACCTTAACCCCAGAAGTAGTACTTGCAAGTATACGACACTTTAAAAAAAACTTCCCTCTGAGTTTGAGTTATATGTTTGTTTTATTTCTTTTTTTTTCTGTAAGTGCTTTTAAAAATGTAATTGAGGAAATATTTCCAAAGAATCAAGCGTCTAAGAGTAATCTTTTAGTTGTGCCCAAGCAAGAACAATCACACATACTTAGTCTAATCTTTCCAAAGGGTCTGTTGGTAGAAGAGGTGATTTGGTGATTTGGGTCTGTTGGTGATTTGGGCATATATTAATGGTGATTCCTTCAAATGCACACAGTTGAAGAGATTTTTACATTTTCAGATGGTAGGGTCAGGAGCTAGAGATTAAGAAGTTATCAGAGATTGTTTCAACTTTGTCCCAGGAATATTTCTAAGTTACTTAGGGAATAAATGAACTGACTGTAAAATGGCTAGGTAGGGTTGACACATCCATTATGATTATTGTTTAAAAAATATTAATTATATTTTAACTATATCGTCTAATCAGGAAGGAATAAACAAACATGCACAGGTAATACACACACACATACACGTATGGATGCATATGTATATATATGTACATATATACACACACATATATATGTGCTAGGAAAATTTTTTTAATGATTATTTATTTGAGAGAGAAGGTGGGGAAGGGCAGAAGGAGAGGGAGAAAAATCCTCAAGCATACTCCCCACTGAGTGGGACTCCATCCTAGGACGCTGAGCTGAAGACCTGAGCTGAAATCAAGAGTCAGCTGCTTTACTGACTGAGCCACCCAGGCACCCCAAGAAACAATTTCTTTAAAAACTATATAGTACACATAGAGATAAGACAAGTAACTTTGTAAATATCCATGTATGTTGTGGATCATGAAAATTTCTTGAGATTTGGGAGGTACTGTTGTTTTACGTGTATTCACTGTTTTTCACCTTAGTCATGGTATAGCAATATGCCATTTTCTGTATTATGATGGAGTAGAGATTACACATCAGGCCAGCTAAATATGGCCTGCCACCTTTTTCAGCAGAGAAAGCTAAGACTGGTTTTTATATTTTTAGATTTTTAGATATTAATTTATAAAAATTAAGGATATTTTGTATATGAAAATCATATAAAATAGAATTTTAGGGTCCACTCATAAAGATTCATTGGAATACATTCACAGTCATTCATCTACTTGCATTATAAGAGTGCTTTTATGCTAAAGTGACAGAAATGACTTGGGACATGTATTGTATGACTCACAAAGTAGAAAATATTTACTAGCTGGCCCTTTGCAGAAAAATGGGTTGACTCGTGTTATACATTATAATGTATGCACATAATAAATAAAAACAAGCTTTTAGTTTACCTCAAGTTAATACAAGTGAACGTGCATGCTTTCCCACCTTGATCCTTTCAGAAATGCAAACAAATAATAGGGGGCTGGAAGCAGCAGATGAAGAGAAAGTAGGAGGGAGTCAGTATTGATTCAAATTCCTTTTTCTATTTAAAAAAGCATGAAAGTTTCCTAGAATAATTCATCTAAAAGAAAGGAAGAAAAAAGAGAGAAAGAAAGAGAAGGGTAAATGTCATGTGAGAAGAGATTATTTGACTTTTACTGTCTTCGAGTAATACAATTATGTCACTTGATGGCAGAGAATTTCAATGAATTAATTTTAAAAGTAAGTAGTTTCCAAAGTCTTGAAAATGTGTAATGTATTTCACAATATGGATGATTGGTCGATTAACTCGGTAGAGATGAAATTTCATACATGCAGCTTTAAAAATTTCATGTGTAGCTATGTAGTTACTTCAAAGATCTTTTCTCCTCCTGTGAAAATCCTTGTGGCAGCATACCTATTTAGTAAGGACAAACTGCTAAGCCTGGGAAAGGAAAATAATGTGAATAATCAATTTGTCAAGAACACGTAAATAAAAATGCTATTTTACTTATCTCATAGACCCAGAGCTTATTTATTAATAATTTTTTTGAGCCAAAAAATGAAAATGTCCAGCTGGAGCTGGAAGTTTTTCTACCTTCAATATAAAATCTCAACTTTCACAGGTGTTAATGAAAGAGATGTAAGTGTATGAAAAAGAGAATAGGCACTGAATTATTTATAAAGGTGAGCAATAAAGAAGTGTAAAGAACTGGGTGCCTCGGAAGATGGTAATGAAATATGGATTTTTTATGACTTTTGATCAGCACTTTGATTAATAGGCCACTGTAATCATCAGATTAAACCAGTTCCCTTATCAGAATGTATATATAAATTTGTAGTCAGAATGACTAATTTGTTTTAATCCATATGAATAGCTTTTGTTACATTATATTTAAAATTTGCTTTGGAAACAAGCATATATGTCAAATTAAAGCAGATATATAGTATATATCAAAAGGCAGGAGAAAAATATGCATTCCTAAACTTGTCAACCTTTATATTATGTACACTCTCATGAATACTTAAACAAACATTCTCAGCTCGTTCTTACTTAACAAGGTAATGTGACAGAGAAAAAGAAGCCACAGGTTAGGGATCCTCCGGCAACTGTAGATCAGTGCATATGGTACCTCATTACCAGGCTGATTTTAATGGGGTTTTAGAGCTTTAAATTTCACATCACAGTTGGTGCCGATACACATTTTACTGTTATTACCTTCCCCTTGCCAAATAAAGATAATTGATGATTTTAGTGATTTTGGGATTTCAAAGCCATGTCTATATTTAACTTTGATATCTATTTCCGAGTCCAGTTTGTGTGGGTAACTGTTAAACATTTAAATTGAACACCTAGAAATGCACTTTTAAAATCATTTTAATGTTTTCTTCATGTAGTGTCAGATTGGTCTGTCCAACTCAATACCTTTTCTGAAATTAGCTATATATGTAATATATATATAATTCTATATACAATTCTTTCAGTACTAAATATATTATGAAAATTCTAAATTTTTATTACAATAATTTTTGGAGACTTAGTGTTAGTTCCTATGAAATAATTTAAGGAATAAAAATACTAAAGGAACAACTTTCAAATCATGATAATTTCTATCTTTCTGGACTCCTAAGAGGTGCACATTTAATATCATCTACTTAATACAAAATTACATACTGTTATAAATGTGTTCCAAATTACTTGCATGTGTATCCACATTGCTTCCATTATAACACTGATTTACCTAAGAACCAGGAGTATATATCCTACCACTTTTATATTTTTTACAGCAAATGATACAATACCTGGCATATAACATTTTCTCAAGGAATTTCTACAAGAAAAGGAAAGGGCCAAAGGAAAGCATGAAGGAAGGCAGAAAGCTCCACTCTGACCTCTTTGAAATAGTGAAATCACTGGAATTTAAGTGGCGCACATTCCACCTGAACTCCAGGATTAGCTTCTCACCATGAGAAATGAAGGGAGAGGAAAAGGCTGGCCGCCCTTGTATGAGTAAGGCTAAGTATGAGGGGGGAAAAAATTCCCCTTGGATAATTTTCTCCACTCAGCTTTGAAATAAATATAAAATGAAGTCAGGCAATTAATGTGTTGCTCTGGGCTGCAGATCGTGTGTTTCTGGGGAAAGAGGGAATGCCACAAAGGAAGCATGTTGACTTGAGATGAAATGGGGGCTATGGTTGTAAACCACGAACCTGTGTCTTTCCTACTGTCACCTCATTTTTAACCGCATGTTTAAGGGATTAGGAATCAGTGTGAGGAAATAAGCTCCCTACAGAGTTGTATTTATTTGTAAGGAATTTAACACAATTGAGTTACAAAATCAATGTATAATTAGAGTAAAATTAAACATTATATGAAATGAATAATTAGACCTTCTGGAGCTGATAAAAAATTGTGTATTACTTAAAACATTTCAACATCAGCAACACTGATATTAGTAGTACCTCCTAAATGCTTACCTTATGCAGGACACAATCATAGGTATTTGACTTGGAAGTGATGTAAACATATATTTGTATAGAATGTTGCATAAGAGATGTCTACCCTGAAGTCATTCTCACTTCTTCCTTCTTAACAGAAACTTGCCTTATAAAGATATCCCTTACTCCTTCCTTTCATCCCAATACCCCTTCTTGACCACAAGCCCTACCCAGCCTTAGGGAAAGCTAACATCCCTCTGGACCCAGGGCTTTAGTAATGAGAATGTGAAGTGGTTCAGCCCTCCGACATAGGAGCATGACACATGAAAACCATGTTGTGGGGTCTCTGGGAAATTTTTCCACATCCTGAATGGAAAGACACAGAAAACAATAGTATTTATTTTTCCTTTGCGTTTTGCTGAATTATGTGTGAATGTGACGTTTGCATAGCAACGAACTTCTTCCCATAGCGGTGAGAACGAAGCCTTATGGTGAGTGATGGAGCAGAGGGATTGCAAAACTAACCTCACTGAGTCACTGCATCAGCTGATCTTTAGAACAATGCTCACCCACTGCATACACATTTTTCTAGATTTCCTTCAATGTACAAAATACATTTCCTCTTAATTTAGCCAGTCTGAATGAAGTTGTTCCATTATTTGCAGCTGAAATACAGCCTAACGGATGCTCCAGGAGAATTTGTTAGAGATACTCATAAAACAGTAGTAATAACTGTCATTGAGAGCTCACCATTTGCTAGGCACTTCTGCATATCTTAAGTGTGTTATATCCATCAGCTCAGCAACACACAAAGGCGAAGAGGGGTATTGTTTTTATTAGCCACCTTTTGTAAATAGAGAACTTGGGACTTATACTGGAAGGTAAGGACTGAATCAGGATTTGAATTCAGTCACTTTGGCTTCAGGGCTTGAATGATGCTGGTGCTCCAGACAGGTATATATTCTAAAAACAAACTCAAAGGCTCACTGAGGTCTATAAATTGTTGCAGATATGGAATCTGCAAGTCTAAAACAGGAAAGAATTCATCAAGTAGGTGGAATTTGAGTTGCAGCCACAAAGAGATGGGGGTAAAAACAGCCAACATATAGTAAGAAAGGTATTTTAGGGCCAGGTGAAAGGGTAAACAACAAAGGTGGAAGTGAATTTGTCACTCTTTTTTGGGGGAGCAATGGATTGTGGTGGCCAGATTCATGAGAGGATTAGAGATTTAAAAAGGCTGGGAGGAAAGGTACATAATATGGTAGAGAGATTGATTTCCCTCCCTGCAAAATATGCACATCATAATCCCTGAAACCAGTAAATATTTTACATTACACTCCGAAGGGACTTTGCAGATATAAGGGTAGAGACTTTGAAATGGGGTTTATCCTGGATTACCAGGGTGAGCTCTAACTTGTCACATGAGCCCTCAAAATGAGAGGACCTCCTCCTGCCCGAAGAGTAGAGAGATGAACCAGAAAAGGGGGTCAATGAGTTGAAGAGTAGAAAGACCCAACCCACCAATACTTGCTTTGAGGATAGAGAAGGGAGCGAAGGAATACAGATGACCTGAGTAAACTAAGAACAACTCCCTACCTGACAGCCAACAAGGAAACAGGGACCTGAACTCCTGGAATGAAATTCTGCCAACAGCCTGAATGAATTTGGAAGGGATTCATCTCCAGAGCCTCCAGAAAGGAACAGAGACCTGCCCACACCTTGAATTTGGCCTGGTACAACCCACAGTAAAGAACTAGCTGAGCTATACACTATTCCAGTACTTTGATCTATGCGCCTGGGTGGCTCAGTGGGTTGAGCTGCTGCCTTCGGCTCAGGTCATGATCTCAGGGTCCTGGGATCGAGTCCCGCATCGGGCTCTCTGCTCAGCGGGGAGCCTGCTTCCCCCTCTCTCTCTCTGCCTGCCTCTCTGTCTACTTGTGATTTCTCTCTGTCAAATAAATAAATAAAATCTTTAAAAAAAAAAAAGAAGTAATAAATATGTGTTGTGTTGTTTTTAACTACTTAATTTGTTGTAATTTTTTATAGGCAGCAACTGAAAATAGAGGTAGAAAGCAGGGACAGGAGAGGTACTAAGCAGGGACAGAGTAGGACAGAGCAAATGTAAGAGAAACATCAACTAGTGTCTCTTATAGAGTGTTCTACAGGAAACTGGTTCTTTAAGTAAAACAACATAATTAAGTAAAGTTAAAGTATTTGACGTCTTATATTTTTAATGTGGTCATGAAATTTAAGGTGACGGTCCAAAACAAAAAGTATGTGGTGCTTTTGAGACTCAACTTAGGTTTAAGTTTCCTCGGATTTATTTTAAGTGGCTGATATAATCCATCCCACTGTAAATACATTCAATGAAACATTCACTTAAAAAATAAACTATATTTCACTTGTAAATTCATTTATATAATTTTAAAATTGTTTTTCAAGCTATCTGATTATTTTCCTAGATCTGCATTTTTCTTTTTTCTGATATTTTCATTCTTTCTCTTCCTTATCTTTTAATTTATTCCTTACTTCATATAACATTTTTGCTATTAACGTTTTTTGCTATTAACATTTTTAAAAGAAGATAGAAAATTTCTTACAATTTAGAAACATTTAAAATATTGCGGTTATCACAGGGCAATATTCTACAGTTTCTAAGGTAGTTACATATTGAGTATTTCAGGCTTACAAAATTGTGTGGCCATAACACAGCACAAGGATGTAAGATTTAATATGTTTGCCCAGGAGTTTCTGATGAAAAATAATTAGAGCTTCAGTTGTAGGAAATATTCACTTCTGGCTGAGCTTTCAGCACGTTGAAATACATGAATGCTGGAGGAAAATTTTAAGTGAATTATTAGATAAGACTAAAAAGTCGCAACAGAGAATCATCCAAATAATGAATAAAATGATGTCATGCATGAATGGGCAGAGGAAGCAATAAAAATTTATTAGGGTAGCATACCAAAGATCAATAGCAATATAATTTTTATCTGTCAATGTGAGAGATAATTTTGAGTATTAAATGACTTAATAAGACAGTTGGTTACCAATCATACATTTTTATGCATATAAGCTAAATAATCCTGAATTATATGCTTTTTAAGCTTCTAATTAAAATGCTGGGGAAAAAAATGAGACTTTAACATAATTCCCATGAACTGTATATGCTAAAAAATGCAATCTGTTCTAACTCAAGCATTTCTCTTATTTTACATCCTGTATGTTTTTTTCACATTGATATTATCAACTAATTCATTTGTTGGAAATTAAGAACCATTTTTCTCTGTATCTTTTTTCTCCTTTTTTTTGGTTTATTAATTTTCTCATAAGCTCCTTTATGCATAATTAATATAAAATTTTTGCTACTGATACAAATAAGAAATATTAGGCAATGAAATAGAGCACTGATGATGAATATAATCTAGGCCATAAAACACATACAGTAAGCCTTAATTTTGCACTTACATTTTCAAAATGGTTGCTTCTGAGTATTGTCGATATTTCTATAATGTATGGAACTACAGATAAAACCTTTAAAAGTATGATAACTCTTAAAACACAAAGCACAAGTTGTATAATTGATAAAGAGGTAGAATTATTTTGTTTTACAACATAGATACACAATTTAGCTCAGATTAAAGTTGGTAATTTATGTGAACTTATGTAACATATCAATTCTGACTGAATTTTTACACAGTTTCTTGCCAAAATAATGCAAAGATTGCAAACTCATTAGTGCACTAGACATAAGGATTGATAGGTACTGATACACTTTGCAGAAACCACAGAGGGCTTCACAGCATTAATAATCAGGTCTTACCTCACAAGAGCTTTTATTGATACACTTTTGCTTAACATGGTTTGGTTATAATAGGTTCCAGAATTCATTTGTGAAATTTAAATATAGGTATTTGTAAACAGATGTGATATTATAATTTTTTGTTAGTCCATATTTAAATTTTTCCAGTAACTGTGATTCGTTCCCTACTCTAACTTTATTTTCTTCTTCAATAAAATGTGGCATCATTTATAATTATATCTGTTGTCCTCCTGTCTCTCTTCATTTTCTTCCTTTTACCACCCTGCTCCCTGTATACGTATGTAGACAACCCTTCCCCTATGGACTCTGAAGAAGCATTGGTTTGCCGCAGGATCTCAACTTGAAGTAGAAGTAGTACTTCCTACCAGCACCTCCCCTACCCTGAGGAAGATCAAGGCTCTAATTTTATGGGATCTGGTGGACAGTGAGACACAGAGAGGTTAGAGCATATGCAAAAGCTCTGCAACTTGCTTACATACAATGGACTAGGTATCAGTAGACATTTACAATATAAGTTTGGCAAAATAGAGGCTTGACGTGGAGCGGTCCTTTAATACCAAATTAGATGCAAAATAATTCACTTACTATTTTTTCTTCTGGTTATTCTGAGGTATAAGGTAGTGAAAGGTGGAAGTGTTCATGTGATGAGGGGTGATGAATCATTGAAAATAACTGGCCCAGAAACAGATGTCAGCATTTGGAGAAGTAAGTAATTAGACTCTGATTGAGCAACAACCACTCTGGGATGATTCAGAGACCAAAGCCAGCCTTGAAATTTAATAAGACAAACTCATTGTATAAAAGTAAAGTAGAATGGATAGAAAAAATAATCTCAAAATTTCTACTTAGAATTTTAATTATCATCATGGTTATTATATCATTTCTATGGATCATATTTTAAATATTCATCCATATAAAAAACAGCTTTTCTATTCGGGAAAAGCAAGATGGTCCCTATTAAACTGGATCATTGGTTTTCTCTGCAGTCTCTAAAATGATGTATAATTATAATGTTTTACAGTTTTTAACTTAAAATTTGTGAGCTGTGGTGACATACTTGCGCTTCAGTCAGAATCCTGGATGGGATGGGTTGCTGGGCAGCTTTTCTCCATTTGATCTCTAGACCCATTGTCTGTCTTTTTCTATGGTGAGCTGTGTCCTGGCTGCTTACCTTCTTGGACTGCAATATCTGAAGATCTTTTGCCTTATTTCTAGCAAGTCTCAGAAAGTAGAAGGCAAAGGAAGAGATTACAGGACAGAAAGAGAAAGGGACCAAGGTAATTCTTTTCCACTTTCTTTCTGCACGGTCTGACAGTAGCTGAACACTTCTGTGATCACAGCTCCAGCTGAAATGCTCCTTCTACTTTATCTTAATTATCCCTGAGTTCTAATGACACTCTTTTTCCTCTTTCCTCCCTTTGCTCCTGTAAGCCAAAAAATGATGAGGGCTTACCAATCAACATATTTGTACTTCAGAGACAAACATTTGTTGAGTCTCCTAACTTTGATTTCATCTCTCTAGTTTCTTTGTAATCCTCTCAGAATGTGCCCCCGTTTCTCTCTAGAAGTATGACTGATACAGGTGAGGACATTACTGGCTGATAGGAATGAGTGTGGGAAAAGAAGTCATAAAATATTACAGCTCTAAGGTAACTGATGAAGGCTTTATGACTGATGTGGGATTACACCTACCTATATTTTTAAGGTTAACTGTTTTACTAACTAAGATAGGAAACTGTTTTTTTAAAATATTTATTTATTTATTTGACAGGCAGAGATCACAAGGAGGCAGAGAGGCAGGCAGAGAGAGAGGAGGAAGCAGGCTCCCTGCTGAGCAGAGAGCCCAATGCAGGGCTTGATCCCAGGACCCTGGGATCATGACCTGAGCTGAAGGCAGAGGCTTTAACCCACTGAGCCACCCAGGTGCCCCAGTAGGAAACTAGTTTTAAAGGAACCAACTAAGAAAAGAAAAACAGAACAGGAACAAAGGGAGGAAGCTAAAAAAAGCAGAATAGCCAAAACAATTTCGAATAAGAAGAATAAAATTGGCTGAGTCACATCATCTGATTTCAAAAATTGCTATAAAGCTACAGTAATCAAAACTGTGTGGTATTCCTGAAAAGATTGAAACATTGATCAATGAAACAGAAAGAGAATTCAGAAATAGGCCCACATATCTATGGCCAATTGATTTTTTTTTAATTTAACTCTGATGACAATGCTATAGAGAAAACACAGTGCTGTCAACAAGTGGTATTAAACTAATTAGATATCCATTTGTAAAATAATAAAACTCTACCTATACTTTACACCATATGAAATAATTAACAAGAATTAATCACAGACTGAAATATAAACCACCAAACCATAAAACTTTGAGGGAAAAAAACAATAAATTTATAATCTGGGTTTTAGGAAAGATTGCTTAGATACAATGCCAAAAGCACAATTTGTTTTAAAAAAAATGGATTTCATAAAAATTAATAATATTTGTTTTACAAAACACTCTATTAAGAAAGACAAAACCATCTGGCTGGGAGAAAATATTTGCAACATAAATCTGATAAGAATATAAAAAGAACTCTCAAAACTAAATAAGACAACAAACCAGTTTAACAACTTGGCAAAAGATATGAACGGACACTTCACAAAAGAAAATATAGAGATGGCAAATTAGCAAGGAAAGTACACTGTACATCATTAATCACTATGGAAATGCAAATTCACCACAAATCAGATGCACTATACCCTTTGTAAAATGGCTAAAATCAAAGAAACTGCCACAAACAAGTGCTGAAAGGATGTGGAGCAACTGAAACTTTCATACATTGCTAGTGGGAGTCCAAAATAGAACAACTACTTTATGTAATAGTTGGCCATTTCTTGGGAAGCTAAATATACACTCGCCATGTGACTCAGTAATCCCACTCTTAGGTATTTATTTTAGAGAAATAAAGACTCATGTTCATATGTAGACTTATATATGGATACTTATGGTCCCTTTACTGGTAATAGCCCCAAACTGGAAACCAGTCAATTGTTCTTTGATTATGACTGGATGGAAAGCTGTGATACATCTGTGCAGTAGAATACTACTCCATAGTAAAAAAAGAATCCATGTACTGATAAAAGCAAAATATAAATAAATAAATAAATAACAATTTAAAATGCTAAGTGGGAAAAAAACTACAGTATTTTACAGCATATAATATCCTTAGAAATACAAACTATAGGGACAAAAAAGCAGATTGTTGGTTTCCAGGGGCTGGTGTATGAGGAGGGATATGGTTAAAAGGATTTTGAGATAAATTTTTATAGTAATAATACAGTTCTATGGTTTGATTGTTGTGTTGATTACACAACTAGATGCACTTGCCAAGAGTCCTAGAAATCTACACTAAAAGAGAGTGTATTTTATTGTAGTGAATTCTAGTCTTTCCAATAAATGGTGTTGGGAAAACTGGACAACCACATGTAAAACCGTTGTCTATTCTTGATGCTCTATTTCTCCAACTCCCATTCTTTTTGCAACTCATTCCAAGCAGGTTTGTTCCCTCCACTCCATGGTAGCCTCCTTTCCCAGGGTCACTCACAACTTCCATCCTACATTAGAAAAGTAAACATGGATGTTTTTGCAGATAGAGAGAAAATCAGTGTGGTAAGGGCCAAGTATTTATATTCAAAGAGGTATTTCTGATATGGTCTGACCAGAGTATAATAAAACACATATTAAATGGTTCATTTGGGGAAGACCTACTTATTAATGAAGGATAATATTGTCCTAGCTTTCTGGACAACCAACTCAAATATGTCTACTGATATTGGTCCTCTAATCAACTCAAACGCCATTACATAACTTGTTCTTCAACACCATGAATCTCTTTTTTTAAAAACTCAATTGCATGCCTTAATATTACTTTTTGAATCTTCTTGGTATTAGACTGTTATCTCCAATGGCAAATGTATTTATAATTATAAATCTGCTATTAAATATATTATTTATTTTCTCCCATTTTTGGTAATCTTCATATTAGACAAATAAATTTTAGAGCCTTCATCTTAGACCATATTCATATTTCCCCATATTCCCCATTTCCCTTAAAGATTTATTTTGGTAGTTGGTTTGTTTGAATCTAGACCTAAATCTACACATTTCATGTAGGTTTTTTTATAATATTTTATTTTTATTTATTTGACAAAGAGATCACAAGTAGGCAGAGAAGGAGGCAGAGAGAGAGGGGAAAGCAGGTTCCCTGCTGAGCAGAGAGCCCGATGTGGAGCTTGATCCCAGAAACCTGAGATTATGACCTGAGCCGAGGGCAGAGGCTTAACCCACTGAGCCACCCAGGAGCCCCTCATTTAGTTTTTATGTGCATATGTGCATAAATAACTCTTTTTATTTCTATAACAATATTTCAGCACTAGCCCTTTTTATGTTTTGACCCATCAAGCTTTTAGTGAAGCCAAGTTATTTAGACTATAGGATTTTCAACGTACTGGATTTGGTTGAGTGTTCTTTGTAGTATCATTTAGCTTGTTCCTTCATCACAGCTGCTAGGTCCTATAAACAGAGTGAGACCTAGAGGCTTGGTTACATTCCGGTTGGCTCTTTTAGAATTTCTTCAGAGAATTGAATTTAAAACTTCTGCCAAGGTGGGCTAGTACCATCAACCACCTGCTTGGTGTGATGAGAGGTGGCCTACATGCTTCTTTAAGCAGACTTCTGCCAGCCCTCCTAATTGTATTGCAGCTTTCACTCTTACTTTTAGGAGCCCTGCTGCAACCTACTTCTAGGTCTATTACAAGTTCTGCGGAATAAATGTATCCTCTGTTTTCTCTACATTACTAGCTTTAGATAGAGATTTCTTCCCCGCCCAAATTACTTTCTACTTATTCTTCTGTCTTTTGAGTCTAAACTTTTGTACTATTATCTTTTTTTATGCTTACATTCAACCTAATGGTTTAATGTCTTCAGAAAATGCCTTCAAAGTTTGATTTTGGAAGAAAACATACTTACATGTGTGCTTTTGATCCATCAGACTTAACTGTTTTTAGAGTAGGTATTCTGTCTTTATTGACAGGAAAATACAAAAATATTTTTGTTGCTCTCGGAGACAGTGATACAATCTGTTAAAGTTTAAAGGGAAAACACTGCATGAGATAAGTGTGCTTCCAGGAAAAGACAGGCAGTCAGTTTGCCAAGAAGACTTGCGTGTGGTCAACTTACACTGTGGGTGGGGAATTCACTTGATCTGGCCCTCCCATCTTCAGATTCATAATATTTATCTTCTTATCACAGTGCATGTGGATCTACCTCTTATTTATTCATATATTCAATGAATAACTTTTAGTCCTTACCATGCATCAGAGTGGACTCAACTTCTACATCATAAAGGATAATATGTAAAACCAGATTGCCAATTGCTCAGTTCCAAAAAGAAATAGAGCTATCGTGTGAACATGCATATTTATAGGAACAAGGCCAGAACAATAACCCTCTAAGCAGATTTACATTGGAAGCCAAATTATACATAGAAGTTTGCTGAAGCAGGACAGGAAAGTTGTGTGATCCAGATATTTATTGGCATCTGAGTAGGAGAGGACTAGATTTGCCAGAGGACCTGGTGTGATGGGTTTGCTGGCAGGGAAGCCGTCTCCTTTGGAAAGGGCTTCCCTGGGCCCTGCCAAAACATGCACTCCAGCGTTTATTTTGTATGTACTTCTACTGCTAACACATCCCTTTGAAGGAAACATTTTTCATTTCAGATGGACCCTGGAACTTTAAAAAAATATTTTAATGTGACTTTGCTTTTTTCTCCAATGATATGTTATAGCATTTGTTATATTTAGAATCTTAGATGCCAATTTTATATCCAACTTGTTAGCAGAATCTCTTTATGCCCTTCATACTTACCAGTATTTATTGTGAATTATTAAATAATTCTATACATTATGATATGTTTTTATTCATCTATAAAACAACTTAGGGGTTTTAATTGGCTAAAAGGCTATGGCTTAGTCGGTTAACAGTCCGACTCTTGACTTCAGCTCAGGTCATGGTGTCAGGGTCCTGAGATCAAGCCCCACTTTGGGCTCTGAGCTCAGTGGGAAGTTGGCTTCAGAATCTTTCCCTCTTTCTCTCCCTTCTCCCTCTGCTCCTCCTCTCCCCAAACTCGTTCTTTCTCTCTCCCCCCAAAATAAATAAATAAATCATTAAAAAACAATTTAAATTTTACCTCTCAAACAAAAGTAAACAACAAATTATTTTAAAATATTTTGCATAATTAATTTATCATGCTTACCAGCAATGATAAAAATATAAACAAACATTAAATATGTGATTTAAATTTACTCTTCAGGGGAGCCTGGGTGGCTCAGTGGGTTAAGCCTCTGCCTTCGGCTCTGGTCATGATCTCAGGGTCCTGGGATGGAGCCCCACATTGTGCTCTGCTCAGCAGGGAGTCTGCTCTCCCCACCCCCTTGCCTCTCTGCCTACTTCTAATCTCCATCTGTCAAATAAATAAATAAAATCTTTAAAAAAAATAAATTTACTCTTCATTTTTAAAAATGGAAAATGTGAGGTAGAGTCACATAAAATATGTTATGATTTACTGTAATACATTTGAGACATCAAATTAATGAAATTTTAATCAATATCATAGTTTTCATAAAACAATCTCAAGAAATGGGAAAAGAAGTATTATCAAGGGAAATCTTTATATTAATTAACTTTTGTTTTTTTAAAAATGTAAGAAAAAATAACTGAATGATTCATGAAATAGAGCTTGAAGGGTGACAGTGAAACTTTGTCCCTGAGGCAAAATTCCTTAAAAATGTTACTTGCTCAAATTAGGAAAAAAGAAACCTGATGATTTTAAATTTCTGCTCCTTACAAAATTTTGATTTAATACTTGTTATCATGTGAAAACAAAACACATATAGAACACTTATTTACAATTTGTAATATTAGCTTTAGTGGTCAACTTTATCTTGGCTTCTATAATGAAATTTATGTAGATTCCACACACAGGAGCAGCTCTCTGCTCTCCCATTTGGTCCAGCTACCTCAAGCTCTTTTTAGCTTAGGAATCAAGAGTCACAGAAACCAAGAGTTTTCTGCTGCTATTTCAGTTTTGAATCACCAAGTTAAGAGTCTAGCATTGGAAAAAGAACAACTAGTTAATCTTTGCTATAAGCAGAAGTGTGTTCTGGGGACAAAAATTGAGGCATAAAATTAAATTTATGTTATTTGAACATTTAAAAGATAGAGGGTTCTAGTAAGTGTGAAATGCCTTCTGTAAATAAGACCTGAAACAAAGGGCCAAAGTTGCTTTAAGTATCAGAGAAGGATGAAACAGTGGCCAAGGATGGGAGGTGAGATGGTGTATCTAAGTATACCATCAAAGAGCATGCAGGTTAAAGAATAGACTTTATCTAATTACAAGAGAAAATATTTAGGATTCATAGGAGATCATTCGAAAATCATATAAAAATACCCCTCAATTGGTATGGTTTGGAACTCAGTGCCCAAAATTTCTAAAGGACATGTAATCAATAAATGAATCCAAGATATGTAGTCACATGAGCTTTGACAGAACAATTAATTTAGCCTTTTTTACGTTTGGTAAGGGAGAATAATCACAGAGAGGAATGAATTATCTGAAATTCACACAAAAAGATTGTGAACTTCTGTATGAATAAGGGCTTCACAAGAGAAATTAATTTTATTGAAAAATTATTATATATTATTTTAGAGATATCACTGTTCAAATGAATCATTTAGTCATCTTCAACATAGCATATATTTGATGATTCTTTAAAAAATTAAGCCTTTAGCAAATTTTGATAATATATTTTTATTCTGGTTGCCAGGTTTTGTCCACATGTGTAAGGTTTATCAGACTGTTCAGAATAAATGAGAAGGCCTAGGTGCTACTTAGTGAGGAGAATAATTACATTTTCTAGAGCAAGCTTTCTTTTTTATATTATTTTGGATAACTAAGATGTCTGTGTTTCAGAGGTTAAATGAAAACGGTGAACTTTAAAGACAGAAGACTGTAATTGTATGTAATACATTGGGTTTAATGTCTTTCAGAATAAAAGAAAAAAAAATGAGAAATTTTTTTCTAGATTTAGGCTTTGGGAATATGTGTTGACTTTTAAAAAATATTTCATGATTTCCTTTTCTTGCATTGGTTTTAGCCTTGGCCATCTATATTGTCTTACCTAATTTGTTTTTGCTCAGTAATTAATTAATCAATATAGCAAAACATGTGAAATGTCTGTTTGGGTTTGAAAGGGATAGAAAGAATATGTAAGGGGTATGATGATGAATACAAAGTCTCTATTGTGAAGAGGTTCCTCAGAGTAGTTTGCATTAGAGGTAAGTATCCAAGGGTGTGTGTGTGTGTGTGTGTGTGTGTGGGTATGTGTGTGTGTGTGTGTGATGTTAGTTTGGGAGATAGGGCATGGGCAAAGGTATTATACCCATGACTCTGACTTCAATAAAAGGAATTATTTTTAAAAGAACTAGCCAAGCCCAACTGATGAAGTTCTAGAACCTAGGTGAGGTTCGGTGGGCTGAGGTCTGGAGCCGATGACCAAGAAAGAATTCTTGAGACATCTTTGGTGCAAAATGGTGGTTTATTAAAGCACGGGACAAAACCCTGGCGCAGGAAGAGCTGCTGCCCCCATTTGTGAGAGAAGGCAGGTTATGTACCTTGCTGTTGGGGGAAGGTGAGGGGAAGGGAGGTTTCAACAGAACTTTCATATGCTAAAGAGGGCCTATAAGGTGCCGGGATACCCGAGGCCTTGCGGCTTGATCAGTGTTGTCTTTTGGCAAGCCATTCATATTTCTGCTGTCAAGCGTCTTTGTTAGTGAGATTTGGGTTTAGAAGAAATTTAACTTTATTTAGGGCTTGAGGAACCGAGTTATTTGCCTCTGGAAATTGTGCTATTGATAAGGTAACTTCTTTGTTTGTAGATCTCTAAACATTTGTAAACCAAGGGAGACTGTCTTGCAGGATTGTGATCTCTGCAAGTTAACTATTTGTTTCTCGATTATGGCAGTCAGGGGTGCCAGAGGAATGTCACACACATTACCGAGGGGAGCAGGTGGGGGGTGCAAAGCTTTTGCTTTTGCTTTGTCCTCAGCCAGCCTCCTGCTCCCTTATCACCAACCATAGTCGTATCGCATAAAATGTCCTTTTAGCCAATATTTGAACCATTAAAATTTATTCCATATTTATTCTGTAGGTAGAGAGAAATCAAGGAGTAGAGACCATCTTTTATTTTAAGAACAAATTTGATGGTTTCAGTAGTTTTAGACAAAGGCTTGACAACATTCCTTAATGTTTTTCTTTCTGTGATATTTCCCAATAGAGTAGATGATTGTCCACATTTGCAGACCTTTGGTGGGGGAAATGAGTTTTCAATGACTGTTGCAAAATAAATTGCCTTTTGTTTCGGTCTTTGTTTTCTCATCCAGAATGAGTTTCTATTGAATTTTTGGTACATTATTAAAGATCCTGATAGGAAATGGTGGAGAGCCTTCACTTCAAGAAAGAACCAAAGGGTTGCTGAATCTTTTTGCACAGCTCCAGGGAGATGCTTACGGTGTTTCATTGACTTCTTGTCCCTGAAAGAAAATAAAATGAAAATAGGATAGAAATCAGAAAAGAGCAATACAAGAGAGGTAGCTGGAGGGATTGACTTAAAAAGGAAAATTAAAATAATTGAATATGCATATTCTGATGGAACAATTCAGAAGGCTGTGGCAGCTGACTACTAAAGTCTGTACTTAAGGCCATTCTTAATGGCAGGTTATAGGTGTTATGAAGTGGAATAGGCATGGACTTATCCAAAAGCAAATATAAGTTCAAGGTTAGTGAATTTTTTAAAGAGAAGTGTACCAGTTTGAGGAAGAGAAAAACTTTCCTTGGGGAACATCTCAGGTTGTTCCCAAAGAAGGAGGAATGGAACAGAATAAGCTGTTAGCTGTTTTCAGTGGAAGCAGAAGACATGCATTAGTCCACAGAGAATTCATTTCTTCTTTGGTTTGATTATTAGTAAATTTGAATAGGCATCATTTGGGGACAACTTTTGAATGTCAAAAAGATAATGATAATATGTAAATATTTGGAGAGTGTCAGGGTCTTAAAACATTCAAGAATGATCTGTGGTAAGTAAAATCCTTATAGAAAGCAGAAGCCTAATTATAATTCAATACACTCAAAGCTTGATCATGTATTGTAATGCAGTTGAATATAGAAAGTGTTATGTCAATCACAAATGCTTTTCAAACCTCATTTTAACATCTCTACTCAAGCTCCATCACACTGTTTCTGTGCTGTTAAAAGGAGCCAATTAACTGATGGATATTTTATCTCTTTTTATTTCTCTGCTCACCCACTGGGGTAGTTTTGGATGAGCAGTGAAATTGCCAAAGTGGAAGATATCCTGAGGAAGGAGAAAAAGAAACAACAGGTCAAATGCTCCACAAAGCAGACAATTAGACTTAATAACTCAGAGGTGGCCCTGGTTCATTACTACTCATAAGGGACACTTCCTAAGAAGACAGAAGCTAGTGATGCTTTTAGAATTGGGGGGAAAAAAGTTTACTGCTCTTTGTAAGTCAACTATGTTAATTTTTCACTTTATTATAGGAATTGTCATGTGTGAACATCTAGAAAAAAAATTATTCCAAAGAACAAGTTAGGCTACCAAATTTATGTCTTGATGAATTTTTATTTACCAGTAAATAGTAATATGAACTTATAATTTTAATGCAAAATGTAAGTTGAACATATAATTCTTCTAAAAGTCTTCAGTTATTTTTGGATATACTTATTATGGCTGTAAAGGCAGAAAAATCATCTCTTTCTAGGAGAAATTTTAATGTCTTCTCATGTTGTTTCTGAATGGTGACTCCAAGTGCAGTCATGGGCGCATCGAAGCACAGAGTGAGAAATGGAGAGATGTGGGCATGTTCCTCTGCTGGAATGGTGGCTTGGCCTGAGCTACTGCAGACAATGAGCCAGATAGCTACTGAAAGATTTTCATCATGAGGGTCCATGTCTCCTTCGATGAACTCCTCTGATATTACAAACTAGCACTATTCTTGTCCTACTTTTTGTGGCAGTAAAAAAAAGCTCCTAATTATAATCTATGTAATAGTCATTCATATATTTGAGGTTGTTTTATTTACCTAACATTTTCTTTGATTGTGAGAGTAGGATGTCCTTTTGAAATAGCAAAGGAGGGCGCCTGGGTGGCTCAGTGGGTTAAGCCGCTGCCTTCGGCTCAGGTCATGATCTCAGGGTCCTGGGATCGAGTCCCGCATCGGGCTCTCTGCTCAGCAGGGAGCCTGCTTCCCTCTCTCTCTCTCTCTCTCTCTGCCTGCCTCTCTGTCTACTTGTGATCTCTGTCTGTCAAATAAACAAATAAAATCTTTAAAAAAAAAAAAAAGAAATAGCAAAGGATCTCTGACTGTGCCCAATTCCTTTCATTTCCATATACTACTGAGACTGAAATGACAAGTCTTGGTTTGGTTCTGTGTAGTCATTTTGACTAGGTTTATCCAGTGCTTTTGTCTCTTGGAAATGACTAAATACTAGGGCTGCCAAGGAATTTTGCAAGCCCCCCCCCCACCAAGAGAGATGCTTACAACTGACACTGTACCACCCTAGGGGAGTAGCTTGAATATGAGAGATCTCTAGATCTAATTTCTCCCATGTGGGTTTTATCTGAGGATGCCTGCAAGAGAATTTAGCAAAAAATTTTAAAGCTACCCTTATAGGTCTTTAATAATGTATTAGGCACTGCACTAAACTTTATGTGTTTTATTTTATTTAATTAAATTTATGATCCTTTTGGGGTAAATATCCTTATTTCCAATTTTAAAGCAAAAGAAATTTGGGTTGGACAAGTTAGAAGATTTGCCCAAGTTTACACAGCTGGTCATATGTTGGATGCAGCTGTCAAAATTCTGTCTGACTTTAGTACAAAGTGGTCATGCTCTCCTGGCTCTACTAAGGAGTCAGAATTCAGCATTTCTAATTCACAGGAATGGCTGAAGCAGAACATATCCATTCATGGATGAGTAAGGAAGCAGACCCCTAACTTATAGACTGCAGTGTGGGGAACAACTCGTATAGCAATCGAATGATAGAACTCACTCATAAAAAAAATGTCTTCAAGCACTTGATTGATGAATGAGAATAAAAGCCTTTGATAAACACTTAGGAAGCCCATCCTATCATGAGACAAGAATTAATAAAAGCGACCCAGAAGAAGGGACAGACCTGTGATGAGGATCTACTTCTTCACAAATCTAGCTTTGATATTCTAGCTTCAACAATAGCTCCTCCATCATTGGTTAAATACACACATAGTCCTAAATTAACTTTGGAAAAACCTGTGTTGTTCCTATTTCAATTAACCTTTTGACAATCCTATATGGTCTAAAATAAGATACTCTTTGTGTTTAGAATGATGGCTAGGTAGATGGATGATAGAAACCAGGTTTTGAAAGGATTACATAATTACAATGTCAAGGGCCTGGTACCCAGGATGCATGAAGCAATAGCCTTTTCCTAAAGTTATATTACCAGCGTTTATATTTACATATTTTACATATGGTTGATGCCTTATCAAAATCAGGGTTTATTTACTTCGCTAGGCTTGACTTCCTTAAGTAATTAGGTAATATTTCAGAACCATGGAATATTTCTAGTCCTCCCAACCCGATGGTCTCTTCATTCATGATCTAAGATGATATTAAAACCATTTTTTTAGGTCTTTTCTCAAATTTCACATTCTCAGTGAGGACTGCCTTGCCTGTTTGATTTAAATTGTAATGTAATCCCCAGCCCTCCTACACCCCTTTTCCTCCTGACCCTCCTCTATATTTTAACTTTTCAATTTTTTTTATCTCTACCATTTACTACCTTCTACTTTGTGTGTAGATATGTTTACTTATACATGTATAGATTACCAATTAAATATTGTATTAATTGTCACTGCCACTAGAATGTAAGTTCCACAGGCCGGGATAATTTGTTTACTTTGTTTACCCTTATATTTCCTATGCCAATAATGCCTCACACATAGTAAGTACTCAGTAAATACTTAAGAATGAATAAACAAATGGCTACTCGTTATTGCCCACATTAATTATTATTATTATTATTTTATTTTTATTTACAGGAGAATGAATATAAACATTGATTTCTGCTTACCACTGAGCACTTACCTTTAAAGCGGCAAATATTCTGACTCCTTTTATTGATTTTATTTTATGAAATATTAATCTTTTTATGCAGATTAATGTGCAGAAATATTTTGAGGTAGCCCAGGGATCATATCCTTTTCTGTTCATATTACTTAAATGAAAACAGCAAGCAGCCAGAGTTTGTAAAGGAAACAATTTTGCCAAAAAGATTTCCCAGGTATAATTTTTTAAGTGATATGAATCTCACAGTTATCCTATGAAGTCTATTCTATCATTGCTCCAGTTATAATACTTTATACACTCTCATTCCTTAATAAGAAAGTGAGGTAGCAGTCTGACTGAATATGCCTGGCTTGAGTCTACTCTGGTTTACTGTACTGTTTCACATTATAATTTATTTCTTTCGAAGATGGAGGGGAAATTAATTTTATGATGAGATTTGGGAAAGAGGGCCTGTCCTGCCTCTTAGTGCCATACAAAGGGATTTCACGAAGGGTCTTCCAGAACACTGAGCTCCAAGTCAAACTGAAGAAGATGTATATTGGTCCGTAAACATTATGATGTTAGCCGTCCGGTCAATTCAAAGTACTCTGAGTTCTCAGCCTAGGAAAAGTATCAGTTTTGCACCAGAACACTTCAAGTTGATTGGTTTATTTAAGTTTATCTAAAAAGAAATATAGATGTACACCAATTACCAGTCAGTAAAAACAGGAGATTAGGGTCAATACCACATGCTCCCCAGGAAGACAAACACAAAACCAAAAGCTGCTGTGTCAGTTCTGAGGATAGTCCTGGAGCCATATGAAATGCCAAGGCCAAGGGTGCCTGGAGTACACAGCTGGTTAGGCGGTTAAGCATCCGACTCTTGATCTCAGCCCAGGTCTGACCTCAGTTTGGAAATTGAGCCTTGTCCCTTCTGGGCTCCTCATTCATCTCTGAGTCTGCTTGAGTTTCTTTCCCCCCGACCCCCACCAGTGTTTCTCTCTCCTCTCTTTCCCTCCTTCTCTCTCAAATAAATAAATAAATCTTTTAAAGATTAAAAAACAAAAACAAAAACAAAGCCAGCAGGTAAAAACTTGTGTGTTACAAAGTCCCAGGTCTTTGGGTAGCCACTTTTTTTCTTTTTTAAGATTTTATCATTTATTTGACAGAGAGAGATCATAAGTAGGCAAAGAGTCAGGCAGAGAGAGAAGAGGAAGCAGGCTCCCCACTGCCCAGAGAGCCCGATGCGGGGCTCGATCCCAGGACCCTGAGACCATCACCTGGGCCGAAGGCAAAGGTTTTAACCCACTGAACCACCCAGGTGCCCCAGGTACCCACTTTTTAATGGTGAAAACTTAAATAAATGCATGAGAGACACTTTGTTACAAATTAACAAGGTCATAGGCAATCTGCAAGGATGCTAAATGTGTCTTTGAAAACTCACCAAGAGTTTTAAGATAACATAAAATCGCAGGCATTCACTTGGACTCTGCTATTGATTAGTGAGCTAGTTGTGCTGGAACACCCACATAGTAATTAGCATGTCCTCTAATTAGTTCAACCTTTTTCTGCCCCTTCTCTTCTTTTGAGCATTCCTTGGCAGTGCAAGAGGTTAAGAGGTTGTAAATGTAGAATCCTGTATAATTTTGTTATCATTAAGTGTATTTGATTCAATTACAGCCTGAAAAGGAATGGTGACTTTCTTGGCTCTTTCCCTATTACTTTAAGGCTTAATTATGTTTATATATTTCAGGTTTAAATGATAGTACATTGTTTTCCTCATTTATTATGTATACATATATTTTTTATTGTGATAAAAACAGTTTAAGGGAGACTTCAGATAAAATGACATCTCCTTATAAATTTCTTTGTTAGCCTGAGCCAACTATGTGAGGTCACATACCAACGAGGCTAGCAAGAAGATAGAAACTTCTAACATTACTACCCATGAAGTTTTTTGAGGGTCCACATTGGCAAAGTCGGAGATTTTTTTCCTTCTAACTACAGAACTTCTGGTGCTGCAATGACTTCTGATACTAATGATGCATGTGGGTTTTGCCATTTGACATGCAGCAAATCCAAATGTACTTCCCCTGAAAATAAATATAGTTAAGTAATGTCTGCTCTTTGCTGCATTGGCCCTGTTTCAAAGATTCTGCCAGCAAGTCATGTCTAAGAAGTCAAACATGTATTGTGTTGGTATTGTTTGAATAGGAACCCAAAGTATTGTTTCCCTAACCTAAATTACATTGGCATCTCATTTTGTGATTCATGTGGATAACTAAGGGGGTGAGGGAAGAAAAGGAAAGGAAAGGGAAGGAAAAAGAAAAGGAAAGAAAGGAAAAGAAAAGAACCTTAAAAGTTCTTGACAGTGAACCACCATATCCTACTTCAAATAACGGAATTCCCCATGTGCAGGTTTTGGATGGTTGGGTGTGTCATGGAGGGTAAAGGAAAATTCCTGGTAAAAATGCATAGTTACTATTTTGTATTGTCCATTCATTGACTGTAAGAGAGATTCAGTCACAGAGCAGTTGGACAATTGACTTTCTTTTTATTGTTTTAGATTTAATATATTTATTTGATTGAGATTGAGCGATGAGAGAGAGCACAAGCAGTGTGAGTGGCAGGCAGAGGGAGAGGGAGAAGCAGACATGCTGCTAAGCAGGGAGACTGACAAAGGACTCAATCTCAGGACCCTGGGATCATGACCTGAGCCAGAGGCAGATGCTTAACTGACTGAGGCACCCAACCATCCCTGGACACTCTATTTTCATTTAGCAGAACTGTACAAAAGGTCATATGAAGCAACCTATCCTCTGTGTGCAGACCTCACAAGTATACTTTTAGTCACATCTAAGTGGATCGAGGGTGAGATAAATAGAAATTCATATTACTGTTTATTAGCAAACACTTTATCTGAATAAATTCTCTTCTAATTTGAAGAGGAAAAAAATAAAATAATGTGGCATATTATCAGAAGTTATAAATTGAAATTGAAAGCTTATTGTGAAGATTTAAAGAGAGAGCAAACTTCATAAAATAGATTAGATCTTAGAAAATTGATTTTTTAAGATGTTTTGTGTTTTTATGGGTTAGGAGGATGCCGTCTCTGGGAAACAAATGCAAAAATTAGAAGCTATATGGAAAATATAACTAAGAAGAATATTGTCAAGGATGGATTTCAAAGTCCATCCTTGGTGAAGATGAAAAAAGGTGAAATAAGTTAAAGGAAAAGTGAAGAAACATTAATAGAATAATCAAAATCAACATTATTTATTTATTGGGTATTATTGATCCTGTGGAGAAGAGATTGCCAATGAGTTGACAAACTCGAGAACATTTTCCTGATTTAGAGGGAAAACAGATAGAAATAAACTTAATGAATGGTAGTGATATGGAAATTCAAATTACATATTAATTAAGAAAAATCCAAAGCAAGAATAATGGACAATTATTTTTATAAAAAAATGAAAAATATAAACAAATTGTAGACCCTATAAGCATCCAAAACCTATTAACTAAAAAGAAATACAAATTAAACTCATTTTAAGCTTCCATCATGCTTTACTAAATTCCTGAAGCCATGAAGAAATACTATATGTTTCAACTAAAAATAGAAAAATAGAAAATACTGTCAACCAAAAACGTTATACATAGCCAATTTCACCCTTAATTAGTCTAAAGGAGAAATAGATATTAATATATTCAATAACTTAGAAAAGATGGCTATTGAACATCTATTTTTGAATTAAAAGAAATGCTGGCACCTATCAAGGTTATTTAAAGGTAAAATTTTTAAAAATATTAAAAACAAAAATAAGAATAATGAGTATTTACTGAGTGAATGTTAAAGGCATTGTTCTTATTTCTCTCATATTCATTAATTGAACCCACAAAAACAATCATCTTCGTTTTGTAAATAAGTAAGGTAGAGTGAGTTTATATAACATGCTGAGTTCACCTTGCTGAAGAGGCAGGATCCCATTTAGGAACCTGGCTTCCTGACCTGGGTCTCTCTTCTGTGCTGCTTCAAGAGCAGTGACATAGCGCCAATGGTGGGTCGCCGAAATTAGAGAAATGCATGCCTTTGCAGACAAGATGCCCGATATAGTTACAAATTATTCACATGTTAAAAAAATAGTTGAAAAACAACATTGAAAGTAATCCTTTTGACAAGAGGCTCATCTTTTTGTTGAAATCCTCTGAAGGTCGGTACACACGTGTGTGTGACTTTGTTTAACACATTTTAAAAGTTATGCTTGAATACAAGCTCAATGTAAAGAACACACTGCAGTTGTGGAAGACCGCAAGACCATCCTTAGGTTCAGTGATTGACAAGTGGGGCTCTACTGGGACCTCGGATTCACTAGTGGGAACTCAATGAAGCGATTATAGTCATGGTTGAGTCTTTATGGAGCAAGGGTGCAGACTGAAGTCAGAATAGGAAAAAGGCGTAAATTACGGGTTTTCTCTCCCAGTGGAGCTGTATGGATAGCACTTACTTCTACCAGCAATGATGCGTGACCACACGTGCAATGTATTCCCAACTGGGGAAGCTCTATCCCTCCGGAGGTCAAGGTGACAACATGTGGCTCAAGGCTTTCGCAATATATTATGAGGTTAACATGGCCCAGAGCCTTCAGGAAAACAAAGACTCTCTTACCAGGCAGGACATTCAGGGGTTTAGAGGTTACCTCCCATGAGCCAGGGATAGGTGCCAAACCTGTCCGTATGATGTATGCAATCTAGATTAAGTGAGGTAATTTTTTACTGCACGCATGTTGATAATATATTAATTGATGACTTAAAGAGTGAAAATCCCCCTTTAGCATTCCCCTGTGGATGCCATTAGGTCATTTCCAGAATTAAATTTTTTTTTTTTTTTTGATAATACAAGTGATGCCCAAATGTTCTGGTATGTAGGCGTGCACATTTTGTTTTGTTGAGTCTTAAGTGGTGAGTGGGAGCAAACGTTATGCACATGAAAACTTTTAATTGACAAATCTATATGATTTGGCATTGATCTTTCTTTATGATTTGATAAAATAGAGTCTTTTGAAACAGGAGAACAGTATTTCCATTTATTCATGTATTCTTTAGTCTAATTTTTAATAATTTTTGTATAAGTAAGGAATATTAAAGTTTTTCACTCTCATATCTTATAAATTTGACCTTTATCCTTCACATTTTATAATTATATATCTCTTTTACTGATAAAAGAAAATGACTTGTTTTTGATGTTGATCTTATAAACAGTCATTTTAGCTCTCTTATTACTTCTCATAATTTCTAATTAGTTGTTTTTCATTTTCTAGGTGCACAGATATATCATTTGCATGTCATGGTGGCATATTTTCTTCTTTTTCTTTGTTCATACATCTGTTTCTTCCGTCCGCCCTTCCTTCTCCCTCCCTCTTTTACTCCCTCCCTTCCTTCCTTCCTTCCTTCCTTCTATAAGCTCTACCCTCAGTATGGGACTTGAACTCATCACCACTATGAGATCGAGAGTTGCCTGCTTTATAGACTGAGCCAGGCACCTGCATCTTTTTGTTTTACATGAGTCCTTTTCTTACCTTATTACATTGGGTTGACCTTTAAGCAATATGAACTAATGACTACCTTTATCTTTGCCCTGATTTTTAAGTGACTGCTTCATATTAACTATATTATTTGCCATAGTTGTCTATGAGGAAGACTTAATCAAGGTAAAATCTTTCCTTCTTTTTTTAAAATTCATTGTTTTCTCCTACCAAGCTTAGTTGTTAAATGTTTGTCTAAAGTTCAATGTGTGTCATCAAGATGTCGATATTTTTTTCTTCCTTAAAACTATAAAGTAGTGATATCTGATTGATATCTGATACCTGATTGATTTCCTAAAACAGAATTTTCCTTCCCTGGAGTGCAGTGAATTTTGTGGGGACGTAAATATTCAGTCCTTCACATTAGACTATATTGATAATCAGCATCTCTACTTAGAAACACAAGATTGGATTTTGGATTTGAGGCAACACAATCAAGCATGGAGTAATAATTCCACCTTAAGTGGATATTAATGCACTTTGGGACACTAGATATGAGAAAGAAAAAGGTATAGAAAACAGACAGTGTAATACCTTTTCAAGCAATTGATGTTGTGTGGGCTTAATTTTATCTTTGGGTAGCTAAAATGATTAGATCCTTGCCACAGACATGAATAATAAAAGGTAAAATTATTTTGATATGCATTGCTCATGTACAGACACCATGACTCAATATGTCAATCCTTGGTCTCATAAATAGAATATATGTTTAGGTATAACTCTAGCTTTCATATACTTCTTGTTTTTTGAATTATAATTCTATTTCCCAGGCATCTGTGCACTGGAGTTGTCAAGTATTCTAATCTTATCAAAATAAATTACTAAATTATTGTTTTACTATAGAAATTACTTCAGCTAATTCATTTTTAAAGGATTAAATTTTTTTCTAATAGACTTTTCAATTTAGAACTAGATTTTAAAAATAAAATGCCTTAGTCATTTAAAATCATATATTTTAATTTTATATTACAGACATTTTAAGTGTATATTTACACTGTAAAATGTGGGTTGAATAACACCAAAAGGGCTCAGAGACATCTGATTCAGCACAATGAGAATTCTCTTTGACTGTTTACATTGGCAGTTCCCATCTCCTTCAAAGTAATATTGGAATCTCCTTTTTTCAGATGATAAATCATGGCAATATCAGAATGTTTATATAGCATGAGTCATTTCATTCTTCAGGTAAAGAGGGAGAAATGACAATATTTTTATTGCATCCATGGGGATGGAACTAGTTGTCATGAAGGCTGATTTAAGAAATGCTCCTATTTAAAATCCATTTAAAGTGACTTTGCAAAGTCTAAGCTATAAACTTGAAATGGCCAGAACATAGTGGAGCCAATGTGACCATTTTAGACATCTCAATAATTGATTCCAGTGGCTGCTGCTAAAGCAGTTGTGTGAATATCAACATCTATCATTAGGACAGACCGCAGGATTAGATGGGCAACACCACATCAGGTTGTACTGTTTGTGTGACTGTGTGTTTGCCTGAATGTATATACACACTGTATAGCTTACCTGCTGTCATCAAATATGAAGTTCATTGGGATGACTGAAGTTTTTGACAACCTACAAGCTCATGTTGATTATCATACAAATGGCAGAATTGGGGAAGGGGTCAGATTTTTCAAATATACAGGTATCAGTCCAATTATCTATCTTTAGGAAGAAATTCTAAACTTGAAATACATCTTTTGTAGTTTTGCTGATTGTTTTAATATTCATCAGTAAAAATGCAGACTTTCCAAATTAAAATAAAATCAGATAATACCATCTGGCACTATGGCAACAATTAAAAACTTGTTTATATATCCTAAATAATTGTACTTTTTAAAGAAAATGATTTCATTTTCTTTATTTCATTGCTTTTCAGTGTTCTATGCATGTCAAATGCAGTGAAACTTGGGTGAAGAAAAAAATAAGATTATTAATAGAACTGGAGTACTTTAAATTTTGAAAGATGTGGAAGTTAAAATGTCATCAACTACATGATTGTGATGACAAATGTTTATTTGCAGCATCATTCTCCCATGTAAGGTGGCCTAGCATATAGATGTTATGCTAGGTAGGAAAATACTAAACACAATTTTTATTGGATTTCATGCATGTGAGGACTTACTTTATGTATTTTCATTTTCCAAATTGTGTTTCACAGAACATAACTGCTATGAGAAGTTCTGTAAGAAAATAATCTATGGTCAAATAATGTTGAAAAACACTGAAATCCTTGTCCTCATCTTTGAAGGTCATAGGGAACATAAACATATTAAAGGCTCTGAGAATTATTATAATAATGAAAAGTTGTAGGTTCAATGACTGATGCTCAAACTTATTTAATTATTGTATACTTTTTTTTCCAATTTATTTATTTTCAGAAAAACATTATTCATTATTTTTTCACCACACCCAGTGCTCCATGCAAGCCGTGCCCTCTATAATACCCACCACCTGGTACCCCAACCTCCCACCACCCCGCCACTTCAAACCCTTCAGATTGTTTTTCAGAGTCCATAGTCTCTCATGGTTCACCTCCCTTCCAATTTACCCAAATTCCCTTCTCCTCTCTAATGCCCCTTGTCCTCCATGCTATTTGTTATGCTCCACAAATAAGTGAAACCATATGATAACTGACTCTCTCTGCTTGACTTATTTCACTCAGCTTAATCTCTTCCAGTCCCGTCCATGTTGCTACAAAAGTTGGGTATTCATCCTTTCTGATGGAGGCATAATACTCCATAGTGTATATGGACCACATCTTCCTTATCCATTCATCCGTTGAAGGGCATCTTGGTTCTTTCCATAGTTTGGCGACCGTGGCCATTGCTGCTATAAACATTGGGGTACAGATGGCCCTTTTCACGACATCTGTGTCTTTGGGGTAAATACCCAGGAGTGCAATTGCAGGGTCATAGGGAAGCTCTATTTTTAATTTCTTGAGGAATCTCCACACTGTTCTCCAAAGAGGCTGCACCAACCTGCATTCCCACCAACAGTGTAAGAGGGTTCCCCTTTCTCCACATCCTCTCCAACACATGTAATTATTGTATACTTTTAAAGTGTAACATTACATAAACATAAATGTAGACTATGCTTTCAAAATGTTAATATAAAGGATAGTTCTGTTTTCTAAGATATGAAAGAAATGTATTGCATATTAATATTTATAAGCATAGAAAATCATAACTGGAAGGGGTATTAAAAGTGAGAAATTACAATCCTCATTATGTTCTAGAATTTTTCCTTCAGCTTGCTGTCAGATAATCTTCCAACATATTCTTTGAAGCTCCTGTGTAGCTCAACTCAGTTACTCTATGATATCTACCTTTTTATCCACACCTAGCTCTGATTCTTTGTCAGATTGTTTCTAACATTGGGTTGGCTATACCTCTCCATAGCTTCTCGTTGGCCATAACTGTACTCTATTCAGAGGTGTTGTTGATCCAAGAGAGCTATTATCCAAGATAGTGGGTAGATCATGATTCTCAGCTTTTGTTGGCTAGGGGGTTGGGATTGAAAAGGCTTATGGAAGTTAAAGCAATGCATTATATGGGAAGCTTGTTTTGTCCATCCTTGTAGAAAAGGGGCTAACAGGAATCATGAAGAGCTCCCTAGTGGAAGAGAAAAGATGACCTCTCCCAAACTCAAGTTGGATGAGGAGAGCAGGGAGTGTTTCTATAACTGGGCAGGAGGCTCTCTAGCCTAAGACTTTAATGTACTGTTTAATCACTCTGTGATATTAGTAAAATGCAGATTAATAGTGAGGAGTTGAGTTCAAGATTCTGAATTTCTAAAACCCTTCTATGTGATGCCAGCGTGATAGGTCCTCTGCCCCACTTAGAACAGTAAAGTTCTAGGAGACCTGCAATACTTCTAGCTAGTAAAGTTCTAGGAGACCTGCAATACTTCTAGCTAGCTAAGCTAACTAGGTGAGAATCTCCTGAGTCAAGGAGGTTAATGTAGAATTTACCAAATTTATCATAAGAATCACCTAGAGGTTCTTCTTATAAATATGGATTCCTACTTCCCTTATGTACTACTTAATATTTTTAAAGGAAATAGCCCAGGATTTTATTTTTTATTTTTATTAAATATCCCCGGTGGTGGTTCTCCCCTTCCTCTTCCTCCTCCTCTTTCTTCTTTTTGTAAAGATTTTATTTATTTATTTATTTGACAGAGAAGAAACACAAGCAGAGGGAGCAGGAGGGGGGGGAAGCATGCTCCCTGCTCCCTGCTCAATGTGATGCACGGCTTGATCCCAGGACCCTGGGATCATGACCTCAGCCTAAGGCAGGTGCTTACTAGCTGAGCCACCCAGGCACTCCCCCCCCACACACACTTAGTTCTTATTTTTAGCAAGTTTGCAAAACATGAAGTTAATGCAATGTTTTTCTGAGTTGATCTTCAGACCACAGTCAGGTTGATCCAGTAAGGATCGATTCACCTGAGGAGTTCATTTGGAAATGAGCTTGGATATCCACACTAAATGTCAGAATTCAAACCTCCCTAAGACCCTAGGGCACATCAGTCTTACAAATCTCTAATTATGGGTGTTATTCTTTGATGTGAGTTAAAAGATATTCCCCAGTCCTAGCCTGCTTGCATTCACCCAAGTAAAAAATGTTGAAAGCTCTGCCCCTTTGAGGTCATTGTGGCTTTAATAGTGGAAGTTAGTAAAAATATAGAGAGAAAAGACTCCATAGGGAGAGCTGGGCCTTTACCAACCTCCATTAATCTGAGAAGGCGTGTATGAGTGTAAGAATGACACAAGGAAGGTTTCTTATGTTAGCAGGTCCAGCCAACTTGCTGAGTTTAGAGCAGAATTTTAGTATATACAGGAACTGGTAGGAATTAGGAAAAAAATTAAAAGGTAGGAAATGAAACTTCTTGTTATATTTGAAAAAACATGTACTTTTGAGTGGGATAGACTTCATGTTCACTCTGCTTCTTAATGACTACAGCACTAGTAATAATAGTTAATAGTTATTCAGAGCTTAGTCTGAACCAGGCACTAACTAGGTGCTTTACATCTATTTTTATGACCTTAAGCAAGTGACTTTACCCATTTACATTCTTTCTGTTTCCTCTTTTGGTTTCCAAACCATTATTTGATCACCCTTATGAAAAAAAAAAAAAAATCTGTGGAAAGCATCCCAGGGTACCTAGGTGGCTTGGTAGGTTAAATATCTGACTCTTGATTTCGGCTCACTCGGGTCTTGATCTCAGTGTCCTGAGTTCAAACCCAGAATTGGGCTCCATGCTGGGCATGGAGACTATTAAAAAAAAAAAAAAAATCCATCCCAAGTAACTTTATCTTCAATGGCAGTGGCCTCCGTGGCACTGTAATTGTGGTTCCATAGTCTTTTTTTTTCAACTGACCTTTTCTTCCATTTCATCTTATCCACCTGTTCCACACCATGGACCTGGAGCTCCTCCATTTCAGACATGACATCACTGTTCTTGGAAAATCTTCTCTTCCTCTCTGGCTGAGCAGCTGAGTACCAACAAAAACCTGAATGACCCTGTGGAATGCTTCAATTATCTGTTGGAGGGGTCAATTTCCACAGGACTGTGAATACGCCCATCAATCCTTTCACTTGTTCCTGGTCTTATCCCTGGAACCTTACTCACAGGAATATTGCAGGAATGATTCTACAATATCATTGCTCTCCTGAAAGCTCTAACAAATGGTTCTTAAGTCTCACCATAATGTTTTTGAGTCACCTAGAGAGATTCATATTCTGATACTCAGGCTCACACCAGAGCAATTAAATAAGAATCGGAGGGTTGGCCCAAACAATCGTAGTTTAAAAAAATCTTCCCAGTTGATTCTAACATGCAAGCATGGCTGATACCACTGCTCTAATGTGAATCCCAATATTTCTGTTTCCAGCAGAAAGGTTTATCTTCTCACTTTTTCAAAGATTTTGAGACTATCACACTTGAATTCCCTTTACTTCTTTCCTTCATCTCCTTGTAAACTTGTATGTATCAATACTCATTCTAATCCTTCTCTGTTTTCAGAGATGAGAACCTTGGTTCTGTCCATGCCTGATTGCCCCACCTTTTTCTTGGAACCATTTATTCTTATTCTCTGTGTCAATATGTGTCTCTGTCTTTGCTTCTGTTTCCTCTCTCTGCTTCTCTTTCTATCTGCTTCTGACTTTCTAGGTGCATGGAAGTCTGTGTGTATGCCTCTTTTTCCATATTTGTCTCTCTCTATGGCTTTGTGCTTGCATATATGGTGCTCTGCATGTGTGTTTTCTTGGTTTCTTTATGGTTCTCTATCTCTTTCTGTTTCTCTGTCTTCCTATGTCTCTTTCTTTCTGAGTTTGTTTCTCTATCTCTGTGTATATCTACTTCTCTTTCTCCATCTCTCTTTTTCTCTTCATTTCTCTCTGCATCTCCAACTCCAGTACCATCACTGCTCCCCTGTATCTGTCTCCATCTCCTTGTCAATGTCTGTCTCTCCAATCTTTGTCTATTAGCGCCTTTTCCCAAGCCTGCATATATACTCATACCTCTCCCATTAAAAAATTACAAACCATTACATAATTCTTAATCTCACTCTACTTCCTTCTCCCCTAAAATTCTAGAAAAAATAACCTAACATGACTATTTCTATTTCAAGCTTTCATCTACTTTCCATCAAATCTCAATCTGGCTTTTATCTTTACCCTGTCACTAGGCTTTTCTCATTTTGTCCATCAATGGTCTCCACTTTCCAAACCTAATAGATACACCCACTCATGAGGTCAAGCAATCATTTAATTCACTGGGAAATTTGACCCTTTTAAACCAGTCTTTTCTTTTCAATGTTTTTTGTTCTTTTGGCTTCATGACATAACTCTTATGATAATTGGGTCTTATTTTTTTCAGCCTTTTCTTTCTATGTCTTACCTTTATATATTGGTGTTTCTCAGATGTGGAAGACTAAAAAATGAGTCCATATATTTTGTAGCTGTTTCTCAAAGGAGGTTGAGTCTGGTTCCCCAAGCCAGTCTGAACTAGCCTTGTGTTTGTCTTATACCACGAGAATGTGGTAGAAGTGACATTGTTGATATCTGGGGCTTAGGCCTCAAGAGGTTTGTAGGATCAACCTTTGCTCCCTTGGAATGTTGAGAAGCAGCTTATGATAAAAGATTGCATGGAAATAGAGTCCAGTGGATCTGGGTGTCTCTCCTGGGAGCAGTCTTTGGGAGATCTGCAAGTTAAATGCAGTCATAGGAACAAGCCCAGGAGAGAACACCAAGAGAATACTTTAACCCACAGATATTTGAAAAATGTTTTATCACTTTAGTTTTAATCCGTTAAGTTTGGGGATGATTTTTCATGCACCAATAAAGAAAAAAAAAAAAGATACGGAATTTCTACTGTTGCTTATTTCTTGTCACATTCTTAAATGAATAATCTTTCAATGTTCTAACTACATTTCCCATGTTCATGACCTACAAGTTAATTTTTTCAGCTCTAACCTCTCTGGAGGGTCCCAAAGTCATTAATCCAAATTTTAATCAGTCAATAATTTAATATATCATAATTACTTATAATTCAAAATTGTTTTTAGAGACTCTACCCACTTACTTATCCACTCCTAAAAACTGTGAGTTATTCTCTAGTCCTTTTTTGCCTCAAAATTCTCATCTAATCACTCTCCCAGTATAAATCTAACCTATTAAATATTTCCTAGATAGCTACCTTCCTTCCATTGTTGCAGGTTCTACTACTGAGACATTTGCCATCTCTTGCCTGGACTTTTAATAATAATCTGTTGATTAGTTTCTCTGGCTTTAGCCTCAGGCTTCCTTGACTTCTTACTGCACAGTAATATTACTAAATAAAACATATGACAATGAGTCTGCTCTTTGTTTCATCTATAAAATGAAATTACATCTGTTGGTATGACACACAGAATTCTCCAATTTGACCCCTAACAACTCATTCAGCCCTACCAGTTCCATTTCCTGTCTCCATGACATTTTCTACATGAGAAACATTGAACTACATAAATATACATATATAGGATGATGTTTCAAAGATTGTTTTTTAATAAAAACAGTACTTTTGTTCATTTGCTTTAGTCCTACTCAGCCTACAAGATGAAACTCAGAAATTACCTTCCCTAAATTTCTGCAAGCTGGGCTAAGACAGTGGCTTTTGCATTTTGCTATAATATTGTGTGCATATTTCAGTCATAGCATTATCCCCATTGTATTGGAATTATTTGACTTCCTATCTATCTTCCTAAGTCTTCTATTGGCTCCTTGCACATAGTTAGCACATTTTCCTCATAACTTCTAACATCATGCTCATTGCCTGATTTGGGGTAATTCCATATGTATTAAATTTCATTTTGAACTCATTTTTTTCAGTTACGATGTGTGGTTAGTATATATCATTATTGCAAAATAAAATTTTCTACTGTAGAATAGATAGGAAGTAAAGTTGGCAAATCTATTAGTTTCCTTTCCTACTGCTATTGAAGAATGAAAACTAGGGACTTGAACAAAAGGGGAAAAACTAGACACCAGGCTTCTTAGATAAAAGAACGAGTTATATGTTACAAAAAGAATATATTTTTTAACATCTTTATTTTATTTTATTTTATTTTATTTTATTTTTTCAGTACTCCAAGATTCATTGTTTATGCACCACACCCAGTGCTCCAGGCAATACGTGCCCTCCTTAATACCCACCATCAGGCTCACCCATTACCCTACCCCCCTCTCCTCCATAACCCTCAGTTTGTTTCTCAGAGTCCACAGTCTTTCATGCTTTGTCTCCACCTCCAATTTTCCCCAACTCACTTTCCTTTCCTTCTCCTAGTGGCCTCCATATTATTCCTTATGCTCCACAAGTAAGTGAAAGCATCTATAATTGACTCTTTCTGTTTGACTTATTCCACTCAGCATAATCTCCTCCAGTCCCATCCATGTTGATACAAAAGTTGGGTATTCATCCTTTCTGATGGAGGCATAAATACTCCATTGTATATATGGACCATATCTTCTTTATCCATTCGTCTGTTGAAGGGCATATTGGTTCTTTCCACAGTTTGGTGACTGTGGATATTGCTGCTATGGAAATTGGGGTACAGATGGTCATTCTTTTCACTACATCTGTATCTTTGTGGTAAATACCTGGTAGTGTAATTGCAGGGTCATAGGGTAGCTCTATTTTTAATTTCTTAAAGAATCTCCACACTCTTTTCCAAAGTGCACCAACTTGCATTTCCACCAACAGTGTAAGAGGGTTCCCCTTTCTCCACATCCTCTCCAACACTTGTTGTTTCCTGTTTTGTTAATTTTTGCCATTCTAACTGGTGTTAGGTGATAATTCAATGTGGTTTTGATTAGAATTTCCTGATGGCTAATGATGATGAACATTTTTTTCATGTGTCTGTTAACCATTTTTATGTCTTCTTTGGAGAAGTGTCTGTTCATGTCTTCTACCCATTTTTGAACACGATTATCTGGGGTTTTTTTGGGGTGTTGAGATTGAGAAGTTCTTTATAGATCTTGGATATCAGTCCTTTGTAGTGTCATTTGCGAATATCTCCTCCCATTTTATGGATTGCCTCTTTGTTTTGTTGACTATTTCCTTTGTTGTGCAGAAGATTTTTTTTTTTTATCAAATATATGACAGGTATATAACTTCCTGGATATTAGGTGCTTTTTTTCTCTGAGAAACTGGACATATGAAGCAAATTCTTCGATACTCCATAAACATGATTTTTTAAATGTATGTAAGTATTTATTTGAGAAAGAGAGAGAACACACAGAAAGTGAGGGAGAGAGAAAGGCAGACTCCCTGCCAAGTGGATGATGTCAGGGTGTTCAATGCGGGGCTCAATGTGGGGCTTGATCCCAGGACTCTGAGCTAAAGGCAGATGCTTAACTGACTGAGCAACTCATGTGCCCCTGGATAGTCCACTAACTTTTGTAGATGTTTCCTAATGTGCTTGCAGGCCTAGTTTATCGAGAGTCAATATTCTACATAAGCTGGATAAAGCTGGATTTGGAAGGGACTAACATAGGTTGTAGCAAGTCCTGTATTTTCTGGTTATTAGAATTTTTTCTGTGCTTGTTTCACTTATATGCATTACATTTATATTTGCCTTGTTATATTTAGCTCAGAATGCCTATCTCTCAAGGTAGCTTTGATTTTGATTCTTAAAAGGCAAAGAACATGACCACTGTAGGGAGGGGCATATCTGGATCTAGAGATCATATAAAAATTTAGACTTCTTGCAATTTTGTTTGTTTGTGTTTAGTTATTCTAAATAATGTATTTGGAATGTCAAATAGCATTTAAAAATGAGGGAAATATTTGGGTTTGTCAATATTTAGGTGTTATAAACTGAATGTTTATGTTTCTCACTCCCCAATTCTTTTTTTTTTTTTTTAAGATTTTAGTTATTTATTTGATAGACAGAGATCACAAGTAGGCAGAGCAGCAGACAGAGAGAGAGGGGGATGCAGGCTCCCTGCCGAGCAGAGAGCCCAATGTGGGGCTCGATCCCAGGACCCTGGGAACATGACCTGAGCCGAAGGCAGAGGCTTAACCCACTGAGTCACCCAGGCGCCCCTCACTCCCCAATTCTTAAGTGGTCATCCTAACCCCTAATGTGATGGTGTTAGGTGGTGGGGCTTTGGAGAGGTAATAAGGTCAAGAGTGTATAGTACTCATGAATGTGCTTAATGCCTTTATAAAAGGGACCTTGGAGAGCTCCTTTACTCTTTTTTTTCTATCATGTGAATACGCAACAAAAAGGTCTGCAGTCTAGAAGAGAGAAGGTCATCATCAGAAGACCATCATGCTAGCACTCTGATCTTGGTCTTCCCAATGTCCAGAACAGTGAAGAATAAATTTCTGCTGCTTTTAAGTCCTTCAGTCTGTGGTATTCTGTTATAGTAAGCCAAACTGGCTCAAAAGAAAAAAAAAAGTGCTTAAAACAAGTTTAGAGACACTAACTTTACATATGTCCTAAGTGCTTAGAACAATCTGGAAAAGGAGCAGCTAAAGGGAGAAACAAGGTAACCTGGAAATGAAAGGGCCATATCAAATAATTTTAAAAACTCAGGATAAATTAAAACAATAACAAAAAAGAGTATAGAGTAACAGTGAATTTACTCACATACTTTAAGATGACAGAAGGGAAAAAACAATAATAAGATGTCTTATGTTGGGGAACTGAATAAATAAATAACAGTATGAAAAATCTTCATAATATTTTAAAATTTCTCTTAGGTTTCATTTACATACATACGTTATTTGGAAGTGTGCTATATAATCTCCACATATTTTAGGATTTTCCTTTTATACTTCTGTTATTGATTTCTAGTTTGGTTCTATTGTGTTCTGAGAGCAGATGCTGACTTCTCTTTTATTATATTTGCTGAGTTATGGGTTTTTTTTTGTTGTTGTTTTTGCTCAGAATGTGTTCTGTCTTGGTGAATGTTCCATGTGAGCTTGAGAAGAATGTGTATTCTGCCATTGTTGGATGAAATAGTCTATACTATGAGTTATATTCAGGCAGTTGATGGTGTTTTTGAATTTAACTATTTCCTTTCTGATTTTATGCCTTCTGGAGCTCTCCATTTCTGATAGATGAGTGTTGAAATCTCCAGCTCAGTGCACTCATCTGTTTCTTTGTGCAATTCTATCAGTTTTTGGCTATCACAGATGGTTGTTCTGTTAGATGCATATGAGTAAAGGATGCTTAAGGACTGTTTTATTTTTTGTTTTTTGAGAATCTATCCCTTTATCATTATATAGTGTCCCATTTTTAATAACCTGATAATTTTCCTTGATTTAAAATCTGATGTCTGAAATTAATTTAGTTACTTCTGTTTCCTTTTGATTCATATGTCATATGTCATTCATATCTCATAGCATGACATATTTTTTCTCCTTATATTTACTTTTTTCCCCTGTGAACAATGTCCCTCTCTTTTTATTGTGGCAAAATCCATCTATTTACTTTTAACCTTATGTCTTTTCATTGTAGACAACATATATTTAGATCTTGTTTTTACATTCTAAGAATCTGTAACTTTTAAAAGGTGAATTTAAACTATTAATGTTCAAAGTGACTACTGATACAACTGGAATAATATCTACCATATTTGTTACTATTTTCTATTTTTTCCTTTGCTATTTGCTCTTATTTTTTTCTTTTTTGAAAAGATTTTATTTATTTATCTGACAGAGAGACAGAGAGAGAGAGAGAAAGAGAGAGAGATAGCACAGGCACGGGGAGCAGTAGAGAGAGAGGGAGAAGCAGGGAGCCAGACATGGGTCTGACCCCAGGACCCTGGGATCATGACCTCAACTGAAGGCAGATCGACTGAGCCACCCAGGGGCCCCTGGTCTTTGTTCATATTATTGTATTCTACTTTTTTTTCTATTTTCTCTGGTTTCAATTGACCATTTTGTGATTCCATTTTCTCTCCTTTCTTAGCATATTGGTTTTACTTTTTATTTTGCTTTTTTTTAGTGACTGCCTTATAGTTTATAATATCCATTTATATCTAACTTAACCTCCAAATTCAAACAATATTATACTATTATGTGGGTAGTGTACTTTATAATAAAAAATAATCTTAGTTGCTTCCTCTCAACCTTGTCATTCATTTCACTTGTACATAACTATTATATTATATGTAGTCACATACACATAAGCATACATGATCAAATACAATGGTAGTATTATTATTTTGAACAATCTGTTATTTGTTACTTCAATTAAAAATAAGAAAAGTAGGGGTGCCTGGGTATCTCAGTTGGTTAAGTGTTTGCCTTCAGCGCAGGTCATGATCCATTCCTCATGCTTGTGCTCTCTCTTTCTGTCAAATAAATAAATAAAATCTTTTAAAAAAATAAGAAAAGTAAAAGTTTTTACTTTACCTTCACTTACTCTTTTTTGATTTTTTTCTCCCTTAATGTGTACCTGACTTTCTGCTCATAGGATTTTTTTTCTCTCTAAAGAACTTTTAAAAACTTTTCTTGCAAGGCAGGTTTACTGGCAACAAATTTCTAAATTTTTGTCTGATTAAGTATTTCTCCTTCATTTTCGATGGATGATGTGCTATGTATGGAATTTTAGATTAGTAGGTTTTTTCCCTCAACACTTTAAATATTTCACTCCACTTTCTTTTTTCTGGCATAATTTCTGAAGAGAAGTTATCTGTATCTTTGTTCTTTCGTATTTAAGGTTTACTTCAGGCTTCTTGCAGGATTTTTTCTTTATCTTTCATTTTCTACAATTTTAACACACTATGTCTAGATTTTTGTTTTGCTTTATTTTTGCGTTTGTATATTTTTTGTCATTTCTCCTGTTTGATGTTCTCTGAGCTTCTGGATCTATGATTTGGTGTTTGACATTAATTTGGGGAAATTTTCAGCTGTTATTGTTTCAAATATTTTGTTCTCTTTCTTCTTTCTTCTCTTGTTGATTGTCTCATTGCAGCTATTACACTTTTTGATATTGTCCCACAGTCCTTGGATATTCTATTTTCTTTTACAGTTTTTATTTTTATTACATTTCAGTTTTGGACATTCTATTGAGAAATCCTCCAGCTTAGAGATTCTTTTCTTAGCCATGCCCAATCTGTTAATAAGTTTATCAAAGGAATTTTTCATTTCACTTACATGTTTTGACCTCTAGTTTTTGTTGTTGTTGTTGTTATTCTTTCTTAGGATTTCTATCTCTCTGATTACATTGTCCATCAGTTCTTACATGCTTTTATCCACTAGGACTGTTAGCATATTAATCATAGTTGTTTTAATTTTCTGATCTGAATATTCCAACATGCCTGTCATGTCTGGCTCTGATGCATTCTTTCTCTGTTTCTTCAAGTTGTGTTTTTGTCTTTTGGTATGTCTTGTAATTCTTTTCTTGATATCTGAATATGATGAAAGGAGCTGTTTAAATAGGCTGCTAGGAATTTGGTGGTGAGGTATGAAGGGAGAGGAAGCATCTTATAGTCACACTTTTAGTGGACTGTGAACTTCACAAGTGTTTCTTCTTGACTTCTTTTCCCTCATAGGTGGGACAGGATGGCAATAGTGGGTTGAGCTTGTGTATTTCCCTTTCCCCATGTCAGTTAGGCTTTGACAATATCCCAGTAGGTTAAACTCTGATTTTATCTGAAAGCAAGCCTTGTTTAGAGGGTTCTGGTGTTCTGGGATATTTTAAAAAGGTAATTTTCCCCTTAATACAGCTGAAAGCATAAGGGAAAGATCCCCCCCATATTTCCTTTGGGAAATCTCACAGTATTGTGGGGCCCCTTGTTGATGGGTCCCCAGGACTTTTTAACTCTCAAACCTGTCCATTTTGAGGCTCTAATAATTGGTTAATTTTTTTTAAAGATTTTATTTATTTATCAGAGAGAGAGAGGGGGAGAGAGCGAGCACAGGCAGACAGAATGGCAGACAGAGGCAGAGGGGGAAGCAGGCTCCCCGCCAAGCAAGGAGCCCGATGTGGGACTCGATCCCAGGATGCTGGGATCATGACCTGAGCCGAAGGTAGCTGCTTAACCAACTGAGCCACCCAGGTGTCCCACAATTGGTTAATTTTAATTCTGGTTTTCCTATCCCTGCATTAGCTCCCATTGACATTTCAGCTCATAAATCACTGCTCTGGTAAGCAGTGATTTTCTGTATTTATTGCCTGTCTCTCCAGTCTTGGAGGCAGTGGTTGGCCTTGTGCTCTTTCCTCTAAGGATCCAAGAAGGGTTGCTGATTTTTGACTCTGGATTTTTGCATGTTGTTAGGATGGAGTGGTGACTTCCCAGCTCTTTACATGGGGAACTGGAGACCAGAGTCTTTTTTATCTTTCCCATAAAAATATTGAACAGGATAGGATCAGCATCAGAGTATCATCCAAAGACTTCTCTCTCTTGGTCAGGAAAATTGTATCAATCAATCTTCTTGCTACTAGATTGTTTAAGCACTTAGTAATCAACATAATTACCATGTCCATACTCCTCCATATACAATTTTTATAAATATATATACAAAAACTTATTAAATGCTTTATTGAATTCTAATTTTATACTAAACACTTTTTATTCTTTATCTTTATCTAATGACCTCCTTTTAAAAAAGCTGTTTTTGTCACTCATGACTGTTGACTTATTCGATTCATTGAATTGTTCCTGAATATCTGATATTTACTTTACATTGTGATGGATACTGACAATATCAAAATCTGGTCCTTGTGCTCAAATAGTTTTTTTTTTTTTTTCAAATAGTTTTTATAATAGTCAATTGCATATGAAACAATTGTTCTTGGGAAAAGCATTCTAAACTTAAAAATTTTAACCAGCCAATTTTTTTCCCCCATTACAAATTATGGCAAATCAGGCAATATGATTATTTCAATTAAACTTGAGAAATTAAAAAGAAAATCTGTGTGATGATAACAAAGCTCAAATGCTATTGTGTTGTATGTATACACATGCATATACACACACTGACACACACAAGATAAGGAGTCTTACTGGTGGAGAATGAATAGCTGTGTTAGTACTGACAAAGTGTAGGGGTGAGTAGAGACTCTTTCTTAGACTGATTTTGATGGTTACTGAGCAGAGATCACTGAATACCATCTTTTCCTTATAAGGATTTGATTATAAACTATTCCAATAATAAAAATAAATGAGTAGTATAGTGTAATGCATTCAGGTACTTACATCAAGTCAAAAGCTTTGTATTTATTTTTTAGTAAAGATATTGGTCAAATTCCAAATTTTCAGCATGTCTCTTATCATCCATGAGTCCTTAATATTCATAAAGAATGAGTTGTAACAGTGCTAACTAATTAACTGTAACTTTAACATCTATTTAAAACACTGGTTCACAGTTTTATAACCTTTAAGAAATATTCTATCACTATGTCGAAGATGAGAAAAGTATAATAATTTCATTAAATATATTGATATCTTTTACATATTTTAATTTTATAGTTCCATACATTTTATCATCTTGATCAAAAACCAGGGGATTTGAATTCAACATAGGACATTGAGAGAGAAAAAAAAACACCTGGGGAAAATTTGAAGTGAAATTTATGATTCTAACAAAAGCTTTTACAATAATAATCAGTCATACATGCAATTTTATAAAGAATATGTAGAAGGAAACACAACTACAGTCTGAAACATTAAAGAACACAAGATATGATCAGCATTTTACTTGATATTATTTTAATAATATATATATAGATTTATTTGTATATGATATACATTAGAATTTTTGCTCCTGATTTTACTTTAAAATTAAATTCTCATATCATTCTGACCATCAAAATAGTTACCAATTTTCTTTACCTTAAGAATTTATATAGATATTTTGGCAGGTCAACAAAAAAATCTTAAGCTCAATACTACTGGTGCTAAATAACTATATCCAGTTATATTGCATTACATATGGATTCTAATTAGTTTTTTATTTAGTACATCTTTCAATCTATGAAAACTGTTTTCTATGTGTGATTAAAATTACAATTTATTTTTATAGAAAATTTAAGTGCATCTTTTGTGCATCCTTCTCTTAATGGTTCCCTTGTTACAACTGTTACCAAATCATTGCCCTTTAAGAAACCATGGAGATGTCGGCAACTCTCCAATCTAATTCTGAAGGTTTTAATTATTTTGTAATAAGCAAGAGGGCCATAGCCCCAAAGTATAGGTCAATCTGGGTTCTATATCTGAAATATGCTTCAATGAGGCATCTAAACCTGGAGCTGGGAGAGCCAATAGTGCATAAAAAGTTGACAAAATGGCAGAAACCAAAGTGGAAAAGGGAACAGCTTCTTCCTGGAGGACAGAACTTGTGTCTAACTCTTGGTTTTGGCTCAGGTCATGATCTCAGGGTCTGGAGAAGGAGGCCCATGTCAGGCCCTGCACTGAGTATGAAACCTGCTTAAGATTCTTTCTCCCTCTCCCTCTACCTCTCCCCTGCCGCTTCTGTTCATACACTCGCACATACTCTCCCTCTCTCTCTCACTTTCTCTTTAAAAAAAAAAAAAAAAAAAGACACCTAAGATATACTAATTTTAAAAACACTCTTTGGATTGCTATCTAATTGCTTCCTCCCCTTTAATTTATAAATTGATTTAATCTGAGCTCTCAAGAGACAGAACGATTTTCTGAACCATCAATGCAATTACCCATTAAAGTTTGAAATTGTTTATAAAATGACATTGCTTAAAGAAGGCAACTCTTTCAAAATTGAATAAGGTCAAGATAACAATCATAACAATCATACAATGGAACAATGCAAGGTTCATTATGTGTAACATTTGGGCAAAATAATATCAGGCAGGTACAGTAGGAACAGAATTCACTATTTTTTGTATAAGTGAAAGCACTTACACTTAAAGAGTAAATTATTTTTTCCTGATAGTCATTTTTGAGTAATAAAAATAACAAAAATATGAAGATTATAATGACTTTAAAATTTTGGGAAAAAACACACAACTTTTAAAGGTTGGGGGAGTTATTATCAATGTAAATTATATGGCATGGTGTCACTGTAACAGATGTTTGGACACGTATTCTTCAGTTTCACCAGGAAACATCATTTAATATTAGTAATCAGATACTCTAGCTAGTTTTTCAAAATTAGAACTTCATTACTTAAACTTTTATGAAACACTTGACCTTTAAACATTTTTAAGCACAGCAGACAAACTAAAATTTTAGGGGTTTTTGTTTGTTTTTTTATATTTGGCTCCACGCCAGCAAGGAGCCCAACCTGGGTCTTGAACTTACAACCCTGAGATCATGACCAGAACTGAGATCAAGAGTCAGACACTTCACCAACTGGACCACCCAAGTGCCCCTAAATTTTAAAATTTATAATAGAACATCATCATCATAGTATTATAATTGAACTACCAGTTTACTTTCTCTTTCTATGCGTCTGACTACTCTAGAAACTTCATATAAGTGGAAACTTAACAATATTTGCTATTTATGCCTTATTTTACTTAGTATAATGTAATGTCCATCCATGTTGTAGCATTTGTCAGAATTTCCTTCCTTTTTAAGGCTGAATAACATTTCATTTTTTTTTGTAGTTTTTAAGATTTTTATTTGTTTATTTGGCAGAGAGAGAGAGTGAGTCAGCGAGAGAGGGAACACAAGCAAGGGAAGTGGGGAAGGAGAAGCACGTTTCCTGCAGAGCAGGGAGCCTGGTGTGGAGCTCAGTCCCAGGACCCCGGGATCATGACCTGAGCCAAAGGCAGATGCCTAATGACTGAGCCACCCAGGCACCCGAAACATTTCATTTTTATGTACATGCCACATTTTGTTTATCCATTCCATTGATGGACACTTGGGTTGCTTTCATCTTTTGGCTGTGGTGAATAATGCTGCTATGAGCATGGGTGTACAAGTAAGTGTCTGAGATGCTGCTCTCAATTCTTTGGGGTATATAATGAGAAGTGGAATTGCTGGATCATGTGGTAATTCTATGTGTAATTTTTTTGAAGAACTTCTATTTTGTTATCCACAGAAGCCAAATCAATTTATTTCCACCACAATGAATACAAAATGTCTCTATTTTCTCCACATCCTTGCTACCTTATGTTATTTTCTCTCTCTCTTTTTTACATCCGTCCATCCTAATGGGTATGAAGTGGTGTGAAATAATTTTGAATATGGCTTTACTCATTTCATTTTTAATAAATATAAAGTTATAAAGTCTAAAATAAGTAGGTAGCTATAAAATAATTTAAGCAATTAAAAGTAGAAATTTAAATCAGCCCAAGTTCAATACATAAAATATTTGGGACTAGGTTGAAGACATTTGTATTATTTCTACGTAATATATTAACATATTAATTTTGTGTAATATGTCACATTAGGTTTCTGTTTATGAATAAAAGTAGAAAAATGATGGACCAGAGAACTTAGAAATAATTTTGATAGAAAATTAAGTTGTGATAGGTTTTTTTCCTATTAAGTTGTGATAGGTTTTTTCCCACATGTATGTCTAACAAGATCTCCCATTGCATGTATCCTTTTTTTTTTTTTTTTTTGCATGTATCCTTTGTAATGTGACATCTATCTTCTTCTATCAAGTAGATTATCTCTTTCCTTTTTCCAGTATGGTTTATCCAGCTGACCAAAGACTTGCAAGTAAAATATGGCCACTCAGTTAAGGTTACATTTATTTTATGTCTGCAAGCTCTTTTATTAAAACCTTGGGAAAATTTGAGATGGTTTCTAGAAGACCATCTCAGCTAGGCTTCTGAAAATCTGGATGGTATTTTCCCAAAGTATTCTCACACATACAAAAAAGAAGTCTGTCTTGAAAAAAATTAATAAATATTGCTTTTAGGGAATGAGATGAATCATAACAAGATTTATAGAAACATCTACAAATTTTTAAGAACCTTATGCTGTCAAAAATACCACTTGATTTGCTAGAAGGAACAGAATAGTTTAAAATGGAAAGAGCACCCAATTTTTAAGGACAAGCAACAGATTGAGGAAGTGATTCACTGTAAATACTGTCTATTTCTTCTAGAAAAAGGAGGAATGACCAAAGCAAAGGCAAGATCTTTGAGAAATAATACATTATGGGCCAGACACACAATCTACTTGTTTTTCAAGTAGGGGTAATGCATAACATGTGTCCAACTGTATTTAGAATTGCCATGGGCCATTGACAAATCACTGCCTTCTTTAAAATGCAAGTGTCTTTTGCAATTATTTTACTTGTGCTTCATCAGTGAATATTGTGGGCAAATCATCTTTTTATTTTCACATGTCTCTGGATCAAGAGCAATTGAACCCAAGCAGCTGCATACAGGAAACCTCAGGCACATATGGACATAATTTAGATAATGACATTCTGGATTTTGAGACAATGCCTTAAGGGTATCAGATTTCTGGAGGAAGGAGGGGTGTATTTTGCTTGTGGGAGGTCTTTATGTTGCTGTGGCCAGAAGGTTGACAATGATAGCTTGTTTCCAAAGATGTGGACTCCTCTCCCTCTGCCCTACCTGTGAATTTGCTACTCCTTTCATTAATGAGTGGAATATACTTTTCTTCCTTTTGAACTTATGCAGGTTCTGTGACTTATTTTGACCAATAATACAGTGAAAATAATACTGTATAATTTCTGCCTCTATAATTTAAGAGACTTTGCAGCTTCATTTTATCCCTCATTTTCCCCCTTGCATTTTTAGCCATGCTGCCTACCATATAGAAACATTTCAGTTGGGCTACTTAATGATGACAGGTTATGGGAGGAAGGAGACAGGGAAAGAGAGAGAGAGAGAAAGAGAGAGATGGGGAGGAGGTGGGGAGATTGATAGATTGATTATATTCAGAAGAACCTTGGGAACCCAGCCAGCTCCCAGCTGAATATAGCTGTGTGAGTGATTTCAGTGGACACTATGTGACGTAAAAAAGCACAACTCATCCACTGAATACAGCCAAATTTTAGAGTGTTTTTGTGGTTGTTGTCATTCTTGTTGTTTTGTTCTTATTTTTAATAGAGCAAAAGATAATGGAAAAGATTTATTTGTCTTAATCTTTGGAAGAGATGGTGGGGGTGATGGGAACATATGTCTCCTTTTATTTGTGGCTTATATTTTCTAAAATAGAAATATTTTCATTACCAAATGAAAGTAGATATTTTATGGGTAATATTATGAAGAAGAATTAAAAGAATCCTTGTACTATGGCATCATTAACTTTCTTTCCTTTTTTTTTTTTTTCTTTTCTCTAACAACAAATTAGCAGAACTGTTTTTGACTACTAAACTGATTTCAGTAATTTCTTTGGAATAACATCCACATTCTTTTCCCTTTTAGTATACTGATGATTGTTCCATTTATATTGCTTAGTTTGATTCTTTGATCCTAAACTAAGCACCAAGATATTCAACTCTTTGGAACAAGCACTAAATATCATCCTCCCCTCCCCCCCATTTTTAATTTTATATATAAAAGACTATTAAAAATGCTTTAAAATAACAAATAAATGTGGCATCTTATCACAGTTTTAAACTGCAAATTTCCAATAGAAGACTATTCCTAAAGTAACAAAAGATGAAAAAATCACAAGATTATAATTTAAACACGAATTCAGTAAGATTGAATAGCTTTCCTAACAACATGGAATCCAAGGTTGTTTCATTGGAAATGTATCAAGCTGGTATTTCAGGATAAAAGGGAAATTCTAGTGAAATCTAAAAGGCAAATTACAGGAAATAAATTACAATTAATTGTGTTTTTTTTGTCATAATGCCTATTTACTTAACTAAGATTGCATTAGATTCCATAACCTTTTAAAATTTGATCACTTATTAACTTACTGGATATGCTCAAGAAGAGACATTGAAAGATACTGACAATTTTACAGATTGCCAAATCTAATTTCAGAAGATTCTTTTAACTAATGTTCATTTGATATTATGAATCAAAAATATTTCTTTTATGTTGCTTCATTTTATTTTTATCTATTTTATCTATTTTATTCTTTAAAGATTTTATTTATATATTTGAGAGAGAGAGAGACAGAAAGAAAGACAGACAGTGAGCGAGCATCTGAGTGGGGAGAGAAGCAGCAGGAGTGGGACAAGCAGGCTGTGCTAAGTGCAGAGCCTGATGAAGAGCTCCATTTCTGGACACTGAGACAAGGACCTGAGCTTAAATCAAGTCAGCCATTCAACCAGCTGAGCCACCAGGACCCCCTGGGTTGTTTCATTTTAATTTAAGATTTGTATAATCTCTTTAGACATCTTTAAAATTTCTTCTAAATCATAACAATTACATACCAAATTACAACAATACAATGAAGAATTTCAGATATTTGAAATTCTTACCGGTCTTCTAGAAATGGAAGAATAGATTGTATTTAGAGAAAGCACTCTGAAGGTCTGCTTTTTGAACTATCTTCTATTTAAAATTTAATTATTTTATCAGTAAAGGATCAAAAGCTAAAGGGGTTACATGGTTCCCTACTATTCTTCACGTTCAAAAGTCTTCTCCAATTTTATGTGACAACAATATTGCTCCTAAACACATCTCTTGAGCTTACCAAATGGTATCTCTGTAAGTTAAACTTTAATCATTATGTATGCATAAATTATTTTGAACATTTTGATCTTCCTACACAGTCACAGTGTGACTAGAAGAAATTAAACTGGACTAGATGAGAAAGTCTCAATGATGTTGCTATTTGAGTAGTAATTATAATTATAATTAGCAAGTTTAGACCAAAAAACACCTTCCTTTCAAAAGAAGGTAAACATAGTCAAAACATTGTAGAGCAGTTAATTACTCTACTTTTTGAAAGAGGTGTTAGTATAAAAGGTAATGAAGAAATATCCCTAAAACAAATGCTGACTATACCTATAATATAAAAAGAAAACTAAATGTAACAAAACTAAATATAGCTAACTATTACTAAACTGAGAGCCAGGAGAAAAATGAAGTTTCATTAAAGTTGAAATGAAGCCAGAAAGACAAAAGAAATGAGAAGAGTAATATTACTTCTAAAAACAAAGCAAATTAAATATTGTAGTAGATTGAGCATCTCAGTTTTGATGCAAAGTTGGGAGGAGCCAAAGAAGGGAGTACTTCTCAAATTTGTTTGAATGTTATCAAATCTTGCAATCCTTTGGGGCCACCATGAAAATGGATATATTTTCTTCTATTATGTGAAAATGGAATTCTTTCACTATTATGAAGTATGACTATATTAAATCTAGTCAAATAAAATCACAGCTCAAAGAATATTTTCAAGAAAAAAATCACTAGCTTTCATCTAAGCCTGGTGAATGGATCCAATCTTTCCATTAATATTTATTTGCTTTTTACTCATTCTCTTTAGCCATCTACTAGATGGCAGAAATCCTCTATGCTTAAGACAAAAGTTTAAATAGAAAAACTTAAAATTGAGGATAGTCTTTTCAATAAATTTTTTCTTGTGGTTTACAAAGAAGGCCATTGTTAGATGTATCATCAAAATAAATTTGAATGTTCCACATCTTTTGGTTTATACCGCTGCTTGATAATATAAGAATTAAAATTCAGAATTCAGCAACTATTCAAAATTAATTTGCAACAGCTACTCTAATTATATTTTTAAATTATATTAAACTTCTTTGACTTTTAGTAAATACTACATGAGTACTGTAAGCAAATGGAGTTGAGTTTACATCCTAGCTCTTTTATTTACTAATTATGTGTTCATGGATAATTATTTAACATCTTTGAGATTCTGTTTCCTCATCTATACAATTATCATATTAATACTGAATCTCATGACTTTGTCGTGATCAAATGAGTTTAGGTAGTAGTACCCTGTAGATTTCTATAAACTCAACAGATATCAAATCCTGGAACGATTTACATATTTTTATATGAAAACATACCAAAATCTCTACCATAACCATCATTTGAAGAAACCATTCTTTTTGAGTTTGAACTTCCCACCCACAGTTTATAATGCCCCTGAGTTCCCACTATCATTGCCTGCATGATAACAGACAGATTTGTTATAAAGCTACTGAACCATCAAGGTTCCTTAGAACTCCTCAGCTGAAATACCTCCACCTCCAGCCCTGGTTTCACACATCATAGGACCTGGTAAAATGTTCAAAAGAAACATCCATTTGCATTCTTTTCAATGGTAAGAACCCTCAAATTGTTTTAGTTTCAGCTTTAGAGCTTATAGGACTTTTTTCAAAGTTTATTAGGTCTTTGTTTCACAAATCCAGTCCGACAATTTTTATGTCCCTTGATAATGCAGGGACTTTAATTCCATTTATCACCTCCCGAATTTTCTGCTATGTTTGGCATTTACTTTAATTATTCATAATTTTAAATTTACTCAAGGCAGTAATGTTGTTGTTATATGCAGTCAATATTCATTTAGGTATATCTATGTATTAGCCTTTTAAGTCTTTATTTCTTTTTGAATTCCAGGCTTTTATAGGAGTTCATTTCCCCTTTAAGTTTTTTTATGTTTTGTTTTTTGGTTTTTGTTTTGTTTTGTTTTGTTTTGAGAGAGAGAGAGAGAGAGAGCGCAAAAATGAGAGAGAGCATGCATGAGCAGGTGTGGAATGGACTGACAGCAAAGGAAAGAGAATCTGAAAAGGCTCCACACCCAGCGCAGAGTTGTCATGGGTCTTGATATCAGGATACTCAGATTATGACCTGAGCAGAAATTAATAAGTGTCAGTTGCTTAACTGACTGAGCTCCTTAGGCTCCCCCCCTTCATCTTAAGAACTTTTTAAGTATTTTCATTAATGTTGATCTGATGGTGATACATCTTCCCAATTTTTATATATCTGAAAAGGTCTTTACCTTCATTTGTGAAACAGATTTTCTCTGCAAATAACATTCTATTTTAGTGCATTTTTCCAGGGTTGTTTTTTTTTTTTTTTTTTTTTTTTTTTAGTAGTGTATTTTTTTTCAACTATATTATCTTCTGCTCCCAAGACACCTACCTGCCAGTTCTATTGCTCTTATTTTAGGTAAAGGGTCCATTTTTTTTTCTTCTTTCTTGCTTTTAAGATTTCATTTTATCCTATGGTGTGGCTTGGTGTCATTTTGTATCTATTTATTTTGCATAAACTTTTTGTTGTACTTCTTGAATCTGAGTTTAATGTATTCCGTCAGCTTTGAAAGATTATTTGCTTTGTTCTTTCAAATATTACTTCGTACTCTTCTCTTTGATCTTCCACCTGGGGCTCTATTTACAGGTTATGTTAGATATTTTAACACATCCCCTTTATCTCTTAAATGCTTTAGTATATTTTCCATGCTCCTTCCCTCACCCCATCTCTCTCGCTCTGTGCTTGAGTCTGGATCTAATGAACTATCTTCCACCTCATTAATCTTTTTTTGGAGTGAAGACACTGTGGCTAATCTGCCGTTAAACTCATCTATTGAATTCTTTATTTTAGTTATTATATTTTCAGATCTGTAATTTCTATTTGTATTCCTTTTATACATTCCCAAGGTTTGTTGAAATGTTATACCTTCTCCCTTTTCTTCAACACGTGTTACTGTGATTAGAAAGGCCAATACTTGGATCAGCTGCAGATTTCTATTATCAGTTTCTATGATCAATTTTCTCTCTTTTCACACATCACTCTTAATCCTCTATTGAGGCCTTTATTGCTTTTAACTGAAAAACTAGACTATTTACAAGGCCCTCATCTTTGGGATCCTGAACTCCACTTTTTGTCTTTCAAACATGTAGGGTTGCCAGAAGTGTATCAGTTTCTCAAACGTAGCCAAGGCAAAGGCAAATAGTCATATGAAAATCAATAATTGTGGTGATTCAGTGATAGGTTTTTTTTTTCTGTTAGGGGGTTTTCTATTTCCAATATGCCTTTACTCCTTGGGGGGACTCATCTTAAATCCAAACTCCTTAGCAGAGTGCCTGTATCTTAGTGGGTCCTGAACTCCAACTCTTGCTTCTGCAGTTCTGTGAAATGGCTTTGTGCATTGCCCAGAGTCTCAAACGCCCATCCTGTGATTTGTAGATTGCCAAATACCTTCAGGGAAAAAGTCCCACCAAGTACCAGTCTTATAAATCTGCATTTCCTTTTTCTTGAGGATCTTGACATTTTTGGATAGAGCTAAATTGCTTCTCTTGGACACCTCCAATCATATAACCCCTAGCTTTTCTTTATTTTTGTTGAGGGGGTTGGTCAAATAAAAGCTAATCTACCTTAGCTCAAAGCCTTTATATTTAGCACCAATAATATTATGAAAATAATATCACAATTTCTTTTAAAAGTTTTAGTTTTCTCATTTTTGTCTTAGAGTTAAATCTGGAGTTTATAAGTTTTACATGATATAAGGTTGTACTTTAATGTCTTTTCATATGGACCCACAATTAAACAAGCACAATTTATTAAATAATTCATTACTTTTTTCCACTGATGTGTAATGCTTCTACTGTCATACACAAAGTTTTCAAGAGTTAAAGAGTGGGTTTGCATCTCTTTTCTTTATTAAGCTCCATTAATTAATTAATTAATCTCTTACACACTGAAAAACCATCTTTTGTCTTGAAATATGGTAGAGACAAATTTTATTCTTAAAAGTTGTTGGCTAGGGGTGCCTGGGTGGCTCAGTCTTTGAGCCTCTGCCTTTGGCTTAGGTCATGATCCAGGGTCCTGGGATCGACACCCTCATCGGGCTCTCTGCTCTGAGGGAAGCCTTCTTCCCCCTCTCCCACTCCTTCTACTTGTGTTCCCTCTCTCCCTCTACTTGTGTTCCCTTATTTGTCTCCTTCTGTCAAATAAATCTATAAAATCTTTTAAAAAAATTGTTGGCTATTATTGGCTCTAAGTCATATAAAATTTAGGCTGCTTTTTAAAAATTTTGTGAAAAATACTGAATTTTATTAAATTGCATTGAGTTAATAGTATAATGTTGAAGGAACTGAAAGATATTAAATATCTTAACCTGTAAACACTAGAGAAAACTCACCATTTATTTTATTTAATAATTTTAATCAATTTGTTCATGAGTTTTATGCTTAATTTTGGTCACACTGATTATCAAGTAATATTTGTAAAATCAGGTCTATTTTTTATTTTGAGTTCATTTTTATGTATGACAGAAGGAAGGGGTCCAACTTTACTTTGCATGTTAGTATCCTTTTGTCTTACCACCATTTGTTGAAAGACTGTTCTTCGATTGAGTTTTCTTGAGACACTTGTCAAAATTCAAGTGGCCACTGATAGGTTATTTTGGAGCTCCCAGTTCTATTCCATATATATGTCAACACCGCACAGTCTTCATTACTGTAGCTTTGTTGTAAGTTTTCAAATTGAGAATTGTGAGACCTCTAACTTTGTTCTCTTTCAATACCATTTTGGCTTTTTTTTTTTTTTAAGATTTTATGTATTTATTTGAGAGAGAGAGAGAGCGAGTGCACATGAGCAGGGGGGAGGAGCAGAGGGAGAGGGAGAAGAAAATTCTCTGCTGTGCAGGGAGCCTGATGTGGGATCCTAAGCTGAAGGCAGACACTTAATCTACGACTGAGACACCGTGGTGCCCCCAGAGTCATTCTTTTTTTATGGATCTTTAGCATAACACAAAGAAGAAGAAATACTATAACACATTAAGTTCCATGAAAAGAATGTCACCCTTGAAAAGGAGTACATTGATGTAAGACCCTGCTTCAGTCATTCATAATTTGGTTAAAGTTGTAGCATCTTTAAGATGTTACAGTAGAGGGTACATGTCACTCATAACCATTTCTGCTATCAGTATACCTATTAAACAACAATTACCATTCCCTTCTTCTCCCAGCCCCTGGCAACCACCCTTCTACTTTCTGTCCCTATTTATTTGACTATTCTAGGTACTTTGTATAAGTGGCATATACAGTGTTTGTCTTTCTGTGACTGGCTTCTTTATTATTACTATTGTTGTATTATTTTATTATATTATTTTATTACTATATCAATCAGCCAACATTAGTTGTTGCCTTTTTTTTTTTTTAAGATTTTATTTATTTATTTATTTGAGAGAAAGAGAGCGAGCATGAGAGGGGAAAAGTCAGAAGGAAAAGCAAGACTCCCTGCCAAGCAGGGAGCCTGATGTGGGACTCAATCCTGAGACTCCAGGATCATGACCTGAGCTGAAGGCAGCCGCTTAACCAATGCAGCTACCCAGGTGCCCTCATCATTAGTTTTTGATGTAGTGTTCAACAGTTCATTAATTGCGTATAATACCCAGTGCTCATCACAACATGTGCCCTCCTTAATGCCCATCACCCTGTTACCCACCCCCCACCTCCCTTCCTTCTATACCCTCAATTTGGTTCCCAGAGTGACTGGCTTATTTCACTTAGCATAATGTCTTCAAGGTTCACCCATGTTGTTCATGTATCATAGCTTCCTTTCCTTTTAATACTGAATGATATTCCGTGGCATGTACATATTACATTCTGTTTACCCATTCATTCATTGGTCATAGAATGCTTAAGTTACTTTCACTTTTGGGTTATTGTCAATAATATTTCTATGAACATGGATGTTCAAATATTTCTTTGAGATGCTGCTTTCAGTTCTTTTGGGTATGTATCTAGAAGTGGAATTGTTCTATAGTTCAGTATAGACTATTATAACAATGCATTATATAGGGAAGAGACTTGGTCATTCAAATGCAGTGTTATTTTCTTTAGCTCCAAAGCAAGGAGCAAAGAGCAGTTTGTGGGGGTAGACCTATAAAATGTTAAAGATAAAATTGAGAACTATGGAATGTCAAAAACATTTCTTCTTCTAACCTAGAGTATTAAACTACATTTCAGTAGAGCATGTTATGGACAAATATGTCTTAAAACACATGACGAGGGACTTGACGCTAGTGATTTTTGTAATCTTTCTACTACTCAAGGCATAGGAAAACGGCATCAGATGCTCAATAAGTATTTGCTGAATAATGAATGACAAATGGATGTAAAACATTAAATGATAAGCCCCACAGTGTCAGACAACATTATGGTTGAAAGGAAAGTTAATAAAGTTAACCACCACATAGTACTATTCCTGGTGGCTGCACATATCTTGACCCGTTCTTTTTGGTCAGTGACTTGGTGTCAAATGCAGCAATATAATTTTTTAATGAACATTCAGTATCCAGTAGTGAACAAAACCATGTTATTCCCACATACTACTTAGTGAAAATATTTTAAAGAATAATAAAATCTTTCATTGTATTAATTAACAAAAATATTTGACTAATTGACCAAAACAAAAAGTACTAAAGAATCATGGGCATAATCTGAAACACATCTTCAGGAAACATGGCAAATTCAGATGCAGTTACTAGAGTCAGCAATACAGTCCGATGACAGGTTCATTTAAAAGTACATACAGACAAAACTAAAGCACACATTTCTTTGACTCTGTTTGAGGAGTGGCTTTATTATTCTTTTACAGTTTTACAAGGAAAGCCAAATCAATAGTTTTGTTATTTTCATGAACAGAGAAATCTATATGCCATCGCTACTAAGATTTCAAAAGAAGTTCTCTACTGAAATCTGCAGAACAGTATAAGGAAAATGTATTTTTTTTGGTCAAAGGTTGTCTCTTTAATGAGTTCTGCTTGCATATTTCAGAGTAAGTTGTGTAGTAGAAAGCACACAAGTATATTTCAAAGCTTATGTTCTGACCCAGCTCGTCCACTGTTGTGTTTGTAAATTTATAAAATAAAAAAAAGGAAGCATGTGATCTTTCCTGTATCTTCATAATTTATTTTTTTTTCCCCTTAAAGATCTTACCTATTTATTTGACAGACAGAGACCACAAGTAGGCAAAGATGCAGGTGGCAGGGTGTGTGGCAGGGAGGGGAAGCAGGTTCCCCGCCTAGCAGAGAGCCTGATGCAGGGCTCCATCCCATGACCCCAAGATCAGGACCTGAGCTGAAGACAGAGGCTTAAGATTCTCTTTTCATTATAGACACAAAATCTGTATTCTAACTGTATTTTTATGATGTACAGCATACATATGTTTTGTCCTGCGCGCATGGGTGTGTGTTTGTGTGTGTGTGTGTTCATGTGTGAGTGTGTGCACGTGTATGTTACTTACAGATTAACCAGTGATGACTGTGGAACAGATATTTTCATTGCATAAATGTAAACAGACTTCGCAAACAATAGCGCTTTGTACTGAGAGTCGATGCTGATGGAAACCTGTGTCCTTGCTCTCATTTTGCCCTTCCATTTTATATTTATCGCATCTCCCTTTTGTTCTTCCTCAAAGAGAATTTTAAGGGCTGCGGATCAGAGAAAAGATATCCAGAGAATACCAGAAGAACACAAGGCCTTGGTGCTAGATATTTAACAATGCTTCGGGGCACCTGGGTGGCTCAGTGGGGTAAGCCTCTGCCTTCAGCTCAGGTCATGATCCCAGACTCCTGGGATAGAGCCCCGCACCGGGCTCTCTGCTAGGCGGGGAGCCTGCTTTCCCCTCTCCCTCTCTGGCTGCCTCTCTGCCTACTTGTGATCTCTGTCAAATAAATAAATAAAATCTTTAAAAAAATAAAAGAACGAATGCTTCGACTCTAGCCCCTTAAATTCTATAGCTATGTAGAAAGGTTTTTAAAATATTATATTACATAAAATGTGATATATTAACAAACACTAGTGAATATGTTTAGATACACTCACAATAGTTAACAGCATGGTGTAATGTTAATTTTTTGTGAAATATTATGGGCTATGAAGAAAAATATTTACTTATGAAAAATCACAATTTGGTTACAAATATGTATTGGGAGATCATAAGTAATTGTAACAATGGAAATACAGAATGTAAAGAAAACATCAAAACACTTTGATCACACTTACCAATGAACTGCTTTCGTTTCCCCACATTCTCCTCGAGGCCTAAGGCATAGCTGTAAGCAACATTATAATTGTGGTGGATAATGCATTTATTTGCTTTTCTTTTTGACAGAGGTGGAGAGGAAGGGACAGAATTATTTTTAAGATAATAGTTTGAATAACCTTAAAACTTTTAAAATTACTTTCTAATTTAAAAAAAATCAGTCTACTTGATTGGCTGCTAATCTAATACAAAGGAAAGTACAACGGAAAAACATGATCTCAGTTGTTATTGATAATATTACCCTGTTGGTATTTACCTAATTCACATGACCATTTGAGTGCAGCCTGAGCATGCACATAAACTTTGGAGATCCGCAATTGATATTGATCATGGAAAGACCAATTTAGCTACAGCAATTTGCACTGATTTCTAAAATAGCTCAAATGCTTGTAGTGGTCATGACTCTGGTTGATCTGGCCTCTGGGGAGGCATGAAAAAGATGAGCTCTTTAGTTTTTTTGAAATAATGGAAATTCAATCACATCTTCATATCTTAGAATAATAATGCATAATATTTTAAAACACTATGTAGGTCAAATTTTAGTCCTCAATTGTCACTTTATTCCGCATTACTTTTTTTTTTAATCACAGTTCCTAATATACAATGATATTGTGTTTAACAGTCTAGCCTCAGAAAAAAATGCTACCATGAGCTGAAATTCCAGACTCTTTATTTGGAAACTGTTAATGTAAGAAGATCCTCTTGGTATATATGTACTTGTTGGCATGTGCATAATTGGGGATTGGTGTTCCTTTCAGGAGTTACGTGAAATCAGAAAAGTTCTTCCTCTGCATGAAAATCTGTGGGTGATGGTGGGGATCCTAAAAAAGTCAAATCTTGCCTGGGGCTGAGGCTTTTGAAAGTGGTGATCATTATTCTTCTGCCCTGTCTACCCCAGGAGGCTTTTCAGCTGGGATAGAACTCTTCAGGAAGTGGAGAGAGTAACAAGCTTTAATGTCCCAGAAGAATGGTATAGGAAAGAATATTAATAAAACTAGAGGATCTGAGGTGTAAGAGCCCATAGAGCTTCAAAATGTCGTCTTATCAACGTGATTACAAGTACAAAATAGTCAACATTTCAGTAAAATTTTTATACCATTCTGAAACCTTCATAACGTTTTTTTCCCCATTTCACAGTGGTGTGTAACTGTAAACACCTTTCAAGAAATAACTAAATTGGTGCTGGAGATTAGCTGGGGATTGCCCACAGTTTCACAGATTTTCTTGGGGGGAGAGACCAGCTTTTAGATACAGATAAAACTAAAACTGTATAGCATATAAGGTGAAGCAAAAATGATAAGACCATCTGCCCACCCTGACCAAAAATACACAAGTCTGGGAAGAAAAGAAAAAGATAACAGAGTAAAAATAAACAGCAACAGAACCCCAAAGAATTCCTTGGCTGTGAAACTGCAGAATGAGAGGGTAGCAAATCATAACCTCAAGAAAATTTTGCCAGATACAAAATGCTTCAGATAAATTGATGAAGACACTAGGAGTTGATGCATGAATTCCTTTCTTGGGAACTAATTACAGCTTCTCAGGAAGGAAATTAAAGAAAGTTTGGCATGTTCTATCAGCATTCCCTGTTTTGGAGAGATTAGTGAAAGATGCATGTGTAGCCCATAAAATAAATGAAATACGTCATACATTTAGTTCCTTCCTTCGCTATGAAGAAACAGCATTTAATGGTTCCGAGGGAGGTCTAAAATAAAGCACAGGCCTGTTTCTTGCTGTTTTTTTCTAAACCAGTTTCTTAAAAGAGGTGGAGATTTACTCCAACATGGGACTAGTCTGGGAGGGCTAGGTCTGGAGGCAAGGGTACACCACTGAGAAGGTGGCCCATTTGGGCTATTTCCAAAGGGGAGGAGACAAAGCACAAAGGAACTACACTCACCCTCACCAAAAATGACTTTAGTCCATGAGGATAATTTTTCTAACTAGCATCATTATTAGCAGATGTCATGACATTTGCATTAAAGAGGAGCATCACAATAAAACTATGCAAATGAATACAGTGGTTCAGGATCCATCAGGTGATGTACAAATACTAATATTTAGAAAATTTATTATCAATAATTACTTAGAAAATAATATTGAAATAATTATTTTGGATAACAATAATGGTAATGATATAGCTGGGAATGCATTTTTTAAAAAAAATATGCAGGACTTACATCAAGGGTAAATACATACTATTCTACCAAGCACTTTGTTGAGCTTTTGATATGTACATACTGTGACTGAGGAAACAACTTCAAATTTTATTTAAATTTGAATGACCCCTCCTGGTTAGTTGCTATCATACTGGACAGTACAGTTATAGAGTTTTAAATGGGATGTAAGCCTTTCCACATATGAGCAGGAAAAGAATTCAATATCAAAATTTTTCAAGAAATCTGGCTATATGCACCAAGCTTTCCAAGTATTTTCTCTGTGACCTAAAAATTCCACATCTACCATTTTACTATAAGAAAATAGCATGGAGATCATCACCACTAAACTGGCCTTACAAGAAATATTAAGGGATTTCTCTAAGTGAGAAAGAAAAGACCATACTTGGAAGTAAGAGCACTATGTTGCATGCTTGAAACCAATGTAAACTTGTATGTCAACTATGCTTCAATAATAATTTTTTAGTTAGTAAAAAAAAAAAGAAAAGAAAAGAAAATAGCATGGTAAGTAAAAAATGTGTATGTAAAAATGTTTTCTGAATTGAAAAAAAATGGAGATAGTATAAATTGTCTAAAAATAGAAAAAAGTTAAATAGATTTGTTTGGTACACAAACTTACCACATCCTCCACATAACGTGATTTAATGTTGCTTCTCTTTTGTGGTCAGTGTTCTCAGGAGTTTCAGATACAATTAGACATAATAATTGAGGAGTAGTATGATCAATGCCTGGAAAAATTCTATTATCCCTTATCTTGTTCTGGAGACCACTATGCTATTACAGTTCCTCAGTGAATTTTAATTCTGTGTGAATGGCTCATCATACTTATTTTTCATATTGATTTATTAATTACTGAATCTCTTACGTTTTTTCCAGACACAATAAAGAAGTAGACTTTCAAAATTTAAGTATGCCTTAATATTGAGTTGAAATTTCTTTTCTCACTCTCCTCTGTTAAATATAAACTCCAGTATTATGGACTAAGAAATGATTTTCTTAGTCCATAATATTCACCAGCATTAGCATACACATAGTAGCCACACAGTAAATATGTGTTGAATTAATTAAGTAAATGACTTCTAGTCCATTGGAGACCTACCTTTTGAAATGGGGTAAAACATTTCTGTAAATCTGAAGAGTTAGTTCCTCAAAGACTATCTGTTATAGATGAGTGCTAAATTCAAATACTTGGTCAAGTCATTGCTCAATTCTGAATCTTAGCCTATGTATCTAACTACCATCAGCTCTGTTCGGCATTTTGTTTTATTGCTGCAATGATGATTATAAGAACATAATTTATTAAAAAATGAGACAAGTCTAATATAAACTTCAGTAAGTGCAAATTTTGATAAGCAATCCTGATAATTTACTAGTAATCAGTTAAATATTTTTATTGGTGAAGCCATGAATCCCCCTACTAAATTTTATCCTTTGATATTTAAGCAATAGATGGCCCATTACCAAAATAGAGAATGTATCTCTTACAAGTTTTTTTTCCTTTTTTCCTCTGGAAATATTTGTGAAAAATGAGTTTAATTTTAAATTTAAGAATGCTTTACTTTACTTTTTAATCTTCTGATATTTTAATGACATGGGCATGATATTTGTAGCAATATAGAATTCATCAGAAAAATATGGAATGTGTCACAGGGGAAAAACAGGCCATAATTAAAATGTAAGAAAAATGGAAAGAAAACCATTTGAATTAGTTTAGAGCAGCTGCCACTGAAGGTAGAACAGAGAAACCTCCTTCAGAGGGAGATTTAGAACATTTCTTTCATCTCTTCTTTTTCTTTATTTATATATTTCTCAACAACAGATGGATTAGGACTAGCTGTGTCCCCATGCGTGAATGTTTTATATAGGTATGTGATGCTTATTTTGGAGAGGTATGACTGAGTACTTTCTATTTCACCTGCCATGCGTTCTTTAAAGTGACTTTCAAGATTGGCTTTTAGGTTGTCTTGTTCTTGCCTGTAATCGGAATTTGGAGTTATGAAAGGAAAAACATATCATCCTTTTGAAATTCAGTCTTACTCTTGAACTCACTGTTTGAAGACAGATGGCTACCAGAAAGTTGGGCTCTTGGGGGTCTTTGCTTTTTTTAAGTTTAAAGTATTAACTGTGTAAAAACCAGTATCACCACTTTATATAAAGGAGACTGCCGTGTGAGTATCCTGTGATTTTCTTTCTACATGTACAGTTTTTTTTTTTTTTTTTTTGGTCACAAATGCAGTAAATATTTCATGTTTTTTTTTTTAAAAAGCATGCTTTACAGCTAATTTCCTTCCAAATAACTGTTATAATCTTATAAATTTATAAACTTTTATAAATACCTTGAGGGCATATAGACCTAATAGTAATATTATCTTGTTTAATCATTAGTTGAAAGACTGCTTCCTACATATTCTTTATTTACTGGAATTTCTCTACATTTGGAGGAGGCTTATCCTGTATTTGGACAAGTCTGTCCAAATTTTATTATAACTATAGTTTTGTTGGGAATTTAATTGTAAGCATTTTCTTTTTTTTTTTTTTTGTAAAGATTTTATTTATCTATTTGACAGAGAGAAATCACAAGTAGACGGAGAGGCAGGCAGAGAGAGAGAGAGAGAGAGGGAAGCAGGCTCCCTGCTGTGCAGAGAGCCCGATGCGGGACTCGATTCCAGGACCCTGAGATCATGACCTGAGCCGAAGGAAACGGCTTAACCCACTGAGCCACCCAGGCGCCCCGTAAGCATTTTCGATCCAAACTGCTTGAGTTCAAATCTCAAATCAAATACCTACTAGTTGTGTGTGAACTTGAGCAAATTATATAACCTCACTTTGCTTTAGTTTCATAATCTGTAAAATGGGGGTATATTCACACCTACCTCATAGGATTTATTTGTGTTTTTTGTTTGTTTTTTGTAGATTGTCTGGAGATTTAAAGTAGTTCCATAGGGCTTTGGCTTAGAAGGATTCCTTGTGCATACTAAACATTTTCTCTGTTAGCTATTATTATCAATGCTAAATATAAATAATAATAATAATTATTATTAAACCTATTAGTATTTCAGACTATACTGTTTGATCAAAAGTGACTCACCAGCCATTTTATAGCACTTTTAGGGTTTCCTATAAGGCACAGTCTTTTTTTGCAATCCTGTCTATTAATCAGTTGCCTTTTTATTTTTTTTTTTCCTGGTTATGATGTTGATGGTCAAAACTATGGATATCTCTTTCAACCTGCTTTTCTTGCTTAGCTTCTCCTTTGGCATTAATGTGGAGAAAGGAAGGGATCAATAGCAATGGAAGGGAAACATCCAGAAATCTCTTTTCATGTAACTGAAAATTAATAGCATTTATCTATAGAATCTTTGGCTATGAAATCCAATATATCTCATTGGTTGTATAATCAAATAGATCAGTGAATTAAGCATGCAGTAGATGTATTCTAAATTATAAAGGAGTAAAATCTTTAACTAATTAATGGCATGGGATTAAGTCTTCTTAAAAATGTTTTTCAGTCTGTTCCATGACTCTCAGCATGCTCTTGAGTTGGCCTCACACAGTGCTAGTCTAGCCTTTCTTTTTTCTTTCTTTTTTTTTTTTTTAAGATGTTATTTATTTATTTGACAGGCAGAGATCACAAGTAGACAGGCAGGCCGAGAGAGAGGAGGAAGCAGGCTCCCTGCAGAGCAGAGAGCCCAACGCGGGGCTCGATCCCAGGACCCTGAGATCATGACCTGAGCTGAAGGCAGTGGCTTAACCCACTGAGCCACCCAGGTGCCCCACCAGTCTAGCCTTTCTTAACAGCTGCTTTTTACTACTGTTTCTACAAATCATCTATTTAGCTGTTGCGGTCTGCTTACTGGTTTGACTGGGATGGTCTGTATTTGCACTTATTTTCCTGCTGTGATTGCTAATAGTGTCCTTTTTTACTCCCCCAAGTGTTGGAGTTTCAGTGATACTTATTTAGTTGTTCTAGTCAAAGGCAAATCTCCAGATCACTAACTTTTCACTCAATCAAAACGTACTCGGAAGGACTTGCAAGGTTTTATTATATTTCTCCAGCTGAATTTAAAAATTTAGAATATTTATTCATAGTTTTTTCTCCCGAGAACTTGTAAGCCAATATCATTTTCCCATCTCTCCACAATGCTGTCTGAGTACTATGCAAAGACTTCTTCCTTATTATCTAGCAGGAAATAGCATTAACATTGCTAATCTAGTTTTACAGATATATATATATATGTTTATATATATATATATATATATATGTTTAAAATACACCCACAAATATTGGCCCCGGTTTGGATACTTTTCAGTTCATGCAGCAGTCTTAAGATAGTCTTGCAAATATTTTTCCTTGGAAACGAATGATCCAGATTTGATGTTATCATTTTTAAGATTTTGATATTTTTACCATACATGTTTATCTAGGAACTTTTAGATTAAGAGTATTTTCCTATTTTGTGTGATTGTTATGTTTGCTAAATAATAGATTTGAAAAATTAGTTTGTAATTATGACTTGGAAAACCTGTTAAGGTGAATTAGATTCGTCATACTAGGGTCAGTTCTTTATGTTTTCATGATGTTGCCATAGAAAATACTAGAATAGGCCTTTTCTGTCTGAAAAATGGAAGAATTCAATAATTATTAAAGTAGAAGACACCACAGTGGCAAAATTAAATAGGTTGGAAATTTTGTTAATAAAGAATATAAGTTTTATGGTAATTTATTTTAATAATTAAAAATACCTTAGGAGTAATGTTATAAAAGAAGATTGATGATATGCCACTGGAAGAGATACAATTGTAACAGTACCAAAAATTAAAAAAATTAAAACCTGTAAGAACAAAGAATGGGAAATCTGTTCAATTTTATAGCTAATGATTCTATTGCACACTTGTAGAATTGATTTCAGTGGAGCGATTAATTTTTTTATACCTTATGGTTTGAAATGACTTCATCACTTAGTCACGTGATGATCATTCTTTCCTAGGACGCATTCAAAAATAGTAGGTATTGCAAAAATATCAGAATCCATCACGGAGTGAGCAGACCAAAACACAGCTGTTCTAGCTTCCATAGTGATGTGGCGTGTCTGCATCCTATTCCCTAAACAATGATTAGAATGCATTGAAGATTTAGGTACCCATTGAAGCTAGTGTAACAAATAGTGGGAAAATTGATCTCTTCACATGTTCATAAAGAAAATATACCAATATATAACATATACTATGTTAACTTAGCAATATTTATAGGTTTAGCATTAAACAAACACAGTATTCTCCACCTAGTTACTCATTCCAAGTAGACAAGACTCAAAATGACAGAAGGAGGTAGAGTCTATATTTGAACTTAAAATATACAGCCCAGGAGAACATCCTGTCAAATATAAGATGACAGATAATTTCTCTTCCACCAAGTGCATGAAGTAATGAGTTTAAATCTGACTGAAATAGGACTGTATCCCAAAATAGTTATAAAGTCTGTAGCAAGAAATAAGGGCGGCGATAATATATGATACCTGCTATGTAAGGGAGAATTGGATCTACAATCCTGTACTAATGAACTACTAAATCTCTTCCTTATTTTAAAAGTATTAATTTTATAGACATATACCCTGTAGATTTATGGTTTCCATAACCACATGGAGAATAATTTTGAATAGAAATATCAAATAATAATCCAAAACATTTATTTGCATTTCTGAGTTAGAGCTATCCTTTGTTGTTTCTTGCTATTTGAAACTACTAAAATCTCTCATATGACTACCAAAAAAAAAAGGGTGCTCTCAATGTACAAGAGCCTTTTTGGTCACTATTTATAGAGAATTATTTTTAAATACAATATTTCCATATATTTAGTTGAATTTTTTCTATTTTTAAAATAAAATTACACTTGTTAAGCTGTACAACATGATGATTTGATATACATATACGTAATGAAACGATTACGATGGCTAAGCTAATTAGCATATTCATCTCAAATAATTACCACGTGTGTGTGTGTGTGTGTGTGTGTGAGTTCCTGAGATCTACTGCCTTAGCATATTTTTTCTATACAATCAAGTATTATTAACTTTAGTCACCATGTTTTACATTGGATCTCCAGAATTTACTTAGAATTTTAAAGACAATGAGGATTTGTGCCAATCAACATCCAGGACCTTACGGTCAGGAAACTTCTTAAAATGGCCATTATGTAAATCTTTATAAGGACACATTTATTTTATTTTTGGTTTTGGATAAGTAATGAGTTCGCATTATTGAATGAGCTACAAGACAGTAAATATAAAGTCTCAGAAATGCAAATAATTCTAGAGAATTTTTGTTTGGTATTAAACAATTCCTTCTCACTAGGTGCCTCGTTGAGCTCTTATCTGGAAGGTTGTTTCTCTCCCGCTGTCTTCGGATCCTGTTCTTCCTTAATCATACTGGTTTGGTCTCATTCTGGTCTTTTCTTTAGTCCACGTTGACCTGTGTTCATTCATCTTGGGGTGACACTCTTCTTATTTTAGCTTTTTTTTAATGCTTTTTTTTTTTTTAAGATTTTATTTATTTATTTGACAGAGAGAGATTACAAGTAGGCAGAGAGGCAGGCAGAGAGAGAGAGGAGGAAGCAGGCTCCCTGCTGAGCAGAGAGCCCGATGTGGGACTCGATCCCAGGACCCTGAGATCATGACCTGAGCCGAAGGCAGCGGCTTAACCCACTGAGCCACCCAGGCGCCCAATTTTAGCTTTTTTAAAAATATGACAGAAAGACACAGCAATAGAGGGAACATAAGTAAGGATGGGGTGGGGTGGGAAAGCGAGAAGCAGGCTTCCCTCCTAGCAAGGAGCCTGATATGGGGCTTGATCACAGGATCCTGAGATCATGACCTGAGCAGAAGGCAACCATTTAAAGATTGAGTCACCCAACTGTCCCCTTATATTAGCTTTTTTTTTTTTTTTAAAGATTTTATTTATTTATTTGACAGAGAGAGAGATCACAAGTAGGCAGAGAGGCAGGCAGAGAGAGAGAGGAGGAAGCAGGCTCCCTGCCAAGCAGAGAGCCCGATATGGGACTCAATCCCAGGACCTGAGATCATGACCTGAGCCGAAGGCAGCGGCGTAACCCACTGAGCCACCCAGGCGCCCCCCTTATATTAGCTTTGATAGATTATTTGGAGAGTCCTTAGTGTCTCCAGCTATAATTTCTCAATACTTAGAAGTTCAGGGTTAGAATATTCATTGGTTATATTTATTTAGCAATAGTTCATTATTTCTATTTGCTTTTTAAAAACAGAGCCATGAAATCACTGGAGATTAGGAAGATGCAGACTGTCAACCAATATGTGCATTTTAATTATGTGCGCTGCAGCCATCTGGGAACTCATTCATCTCTAGGCTTCACCACTTTGTGCGGGGGAAATAATTTGGCATTCATGGCAGAAAAGACAATATCTGACCTCAGTGGTATTTAAGGGATCTTTATCCATTATGAGATATAAAAAAATTCAATCCACTCTTTCTTACATCAATTACAAACATCTTTTTACTATAGCAACATGCAGCTTTAACATTATATGTTACCTGTACTTGCCTAAAGTAGGGTCTCTCTGTATTTAAAGTGTTTACCATAATTAACCCCTGGAAACAAATTGGTCAGTAGAGGTCAGAAGAACAGAGTGAGTCACCTGCCACATTTCTTTAAACAGACAATAATTACAGCAACCATTACTTTAATACCTGATACATGACAGAACTTACTCATCTATTATGTCTAATCTTTATAACATTTTCGAAAGATTTCTATTATTCTTGTTTAGTGGGTAAGATAGCCAAGGGTCAGTGATTAAGTGACTTTCATGCCCTAATTGATTCAATAAATATTTATTGGTTACCTACTGTTGATTACCTAGTTCATATTGGGCATGTTGCTGGGGGCCTGGTGTATGGTAGTTGAATGATTACACCTGTCCCTTGTGCATGTGGAGCTTAAAAGGTGACATAGTGTTTGGCAACAATAGGAAGACTGGGTTGGCACTTCTGCCCTGTGGTATTCTAATCGAGTGCCAGTTGCAAATTGTGTGCCTCTTTCTGGTTCTGTGTACTTAACTAGGTGGCTGAAGTTCTTGTTTAATAATCATCAATTTACTTCATCTAGCATATGAGGATTATAGTAATGTTTGCATTATAGAGTTTTTGTGAGGCTTTACTGGCTTAGTAAGTGGTAACTGTTTTAAGAAGATGATGGGCATATTATCATGCTCAATTTTTAAAAAAAGTATATTAATGCATTTTATAAAATCTTATACAGTGTCAGAGACTACAGAATTTAGGTACCGCATGGATTTTATTCCTAAAGTCAAATTATATTCCCGGCTGGATGCTGAAGCTTCATTGCTTTCATCTGCATTTAGACCAGAGGGAGACTAGAAGAAGCTCATGGTCTCTGCATGTAAGGTCATGTCCTGAAGGTTATAAGACACTTTTGCTCAAACGCAGTGGTCAGGAGTCAGTCACGTGGCCGGCACTTAACTGAAGGTGCCCAAACTCTAAAGTACCTGAAACTTGCCCCTATTTGCAAGTTAACCCATTAGCCTGCCATACTGTCATAGGGTCAGGCAGAAGCCACAAGAGTCCTGGGAAAGGGCAAAGGACTGCTTTACAGCCAGCAGAGTAGGCGGCAGGACCTTTATGGGGCATCCTGTGGGACTCTCCCAAGGGAACACAACTGTGGGCTCACGCAGATGCCATGGGCACAATGGATCTGTGTCTCAACAGGGACCCCATCCTTGGGAAACCCCAGCCTTATAAGGGGATGTCTAGAAAACTTGTTCAAACTTTGCCCCAGAAGAATACATATCTGGCTGGGAAACAAATCTGTCTATTGCCTTTGAAGGAGAACCTATGTCTATCTTCCAAGGATATACGCTACACACGTCTTTGAAATGAGAAGCTGGATCCAAGATGGGCAGAAACGTGGGAGATCTGTGGGGAGCTGTCTTCTAACATATACTGGGGAATGGTGTGCTCCAATAGAAATCAAGAAGGTCGGCTTAATGGGATGGAAGAATCAGAAACTCCATTATTGAGGAAAGCTGATGGTAAATGCCACATCCCATAAGAACTTAACGGTAAGGTTTAAATCCTGTCCCTACCTTTCCGTTTCAAAGAAACTAATCTTGTCATCACATGTATTCTTAGTCTTTTGTGTCACTCTTTATTCCATTTTTCTTAACTTGGAATTTCAATCTAAGGAGCATGTACTGAACACTTGCCAAGCTCCCAGCATTATGTTAGGTCTAGGAAAATCATAATACTAAATGAAACATAAACTCATCTTTCTGTGACAGTACAACATGGCCAATACAATTTGCTCAGTGACACAATTATAAATTATCTTAATTGTGGTCTCTAGTTCTGGCCTATTCCTGTCGCTACTTGACTTCTCTGTCATTTGGCTGTTGGCCATTTTTACAGTCAAGATCTACACATCTCATTTCTAATTGTGTTTTGAAACCACATTGAATGTGCCATCTCCTGCTGAAATCTGTTCCTATCACTGCCTGCTTCTGACCAAATTGAGGCAAACCTGGCCCTTTCCTGTGCATAGCTGCATCAGCGGCCTGTGAGGGATCAGAATACGGAGGTTGTGGGCTCCACTCAGAAAACGTTTAGATATTGAGTCCTGTTTTCCCCATGTGTACTTATGGTACTTTCTACATTTTTTTATTTAATATTTGATTTATTGACAAAAAGTCTTTTTCCCCCATCTGCATCATGTGCCGTATCTTCCAGTTCTCATGTCTTTTCCTAGATCACATTTTATAGCTTTAACCTTTTCTACTGATATCGCTTACTGCTTCTGACTGTGGCTTCTTCTTCTCTTGCCTGTTAACTGCCGTCCCCCTTTCTTTCCTACTCTGCTGACCACACCAACTCACAGCCTTTTGCAGTTTGGGGAAAGGAGCCAACAATGGAGAATAATACGAAAGCCTGTTCCCTACCCTCCTCCTCTCCATTTCTCTTTTCAAGTTTGACTCTTTCCAAAGAAGATAGGCAATGTACGGATGTTATATGAATATTTAGTACACTAAAATTTGAAGGTAGACTTAACATTTCAGAGAAAAAACACACTCTTATTTAAATATTTTCAACATACCTGGAATATGAATATCCAAGGGAAAAATAAGCTTATAACTTGGGCTCCGTGGGGATATATGCTTTGGGGAGTAAGTCCACCAAGCCTAGAAATGAGGGTGTGATGTGGTCACTGGGAAAGGAATGAGGTTTTTCTGTCTATTCTCTTTACATTAGCTTCAGAAATGTCTCCGCATGACCCCTGAGTGAGGCTTGGGGCTGTAGGCTTCCTAAGAGGACATGGAACAGGAAGAGAGATGGAAGCCTTAAGTTACTAGGGAAAAAATACATTTCAGTTTGTTTGCTCTGTAGTTTCCAAGGTAATCTTGAGGTAGCTTACACGTGTAAGTAAATCAATTAGAAAAATAAAGGGGGTTATACTGGGATAAAATGAGAGAAGATCTGTGTTTTTGAAACAAGATCTGTTGTCAGGAAGTTCATTATTAAGAACAAACTACAGGAATGAGAACAAACTATGGCCAACCAGCTAGAATAGTGTTTTGCAGGGGGTTGAAGCAATGAAAGTCAGGGATGGCTCTGAAAATTTTATTGATTGGTTGCCATTTGTGAAAAGGTGGAAATAAGTCACAAAACATGACTCACTGAGGGAGTATTGAGGACAGATTTTGTCAATAGTTTGTGATTTAAAACCAGGTGGGTCAGGAGAGGATACTGGTGGTGTGAGGACTCTGTGTTTCTGCATCTCTAACACACGTTTGGAGAAGGGATGGTGCACACTCTCAAAATTGATCCTTGCATGGTAAAGAGAAAACTAATTGCTTTCTTTTATTATTAATTATTTTTATTAACATATAATGTATTATTTGCCACAGGGGTACAAGTCTGTGAATCATCAGGTTTACACATTCCACAGCACTCACCATATCACATACTAATTGTTTTCTTTTTTTTTTTTTTTAAGATTTTATTTAGTTATTTGACAGACAGAGATCACAAAGAGGCAGAGAGGCAGGCAGAGAGAGGGGAGGAAGCAGGCTCCCCGCTGAGCAGAGAGCCCGATCCCAGGACTCTGAGATCATGACCTGAGCCGAAGGCAGCGGCTTAACCCACTGAGCCACCCAGGCGCCCCAGACAGAGGCTTTAACCCACTGAGCCACTCAGGCACCCCACATACTAATTGTTTTCTTTAAGACTAGTATTTTTCTCCAGATTACCTGGTACTCTATAACTTTTGTAAGCTTTCTGCACCACTTCTCCCCTGTGAACATATGTTCCCTGAGGAGGGATAGCCAGGCTCTGGACAGTAGACGCACTCCGATGGCTCTGAGAATTTGAACTGCTCTCGGTCACATTAATTTTTGTTTTTGTTTAATTTGGCTCAGAGAAAGCTCCAGTTAATTTCCCTTTAGGTTTAAGTAAAAGTTGCCTTAGTAAGCTTTTGGCTGGTGGTTATTATTTTGCATTTTTTAATTTATAATTACATTGAAAAAGAAAGCATGTATATTAATAACATCTTATAAAAATCAAACCAACTTAATCTTTTTTTTTCCCAATAACCAAAGTGTTTCAAAATAAAAATACTAAGAACATTGTTGAAATGGAAGTATTAATTTAATGGCACTAAAATTAAAAGTGGAATTTTGATGTAGTTTTACTTAATGGTGATAGGATAATTAGAAATTTTAGATATTGAAACTTTGAGGCATTAGAAAAATTAATAATAATTTCTTAAGATTTATCTTAATTGAGATCTTACTGCATGTTGCTATAATGTCTATGCATTTAGGAGCTAGGCATGCATATCTTACTTTGGGTAACTCAAATATGTTGGTTAATTTCTGAATACTGCAGAGTCTTTTATACATTTGGTATATATTTTACTTTAAACACTAAGCTTCAACATGTTTAAAACTGGACCTAATCTTAATCTGTGATTTATCTATGTTACCACATTACTGCATTAATAAGCTAATTATTTCATTTCTAGTGGCTAGTCAGGAGGAGATGTATAAATTCTTAGCTAGAGGGTAGAAATTAGATTGTTCATTTTATTTACTTAATATTTCCACTAATTAAACAAGTCCCTTCTTTGAAATCCTTTGAGGGCACACACACACACAAGGAAATTCATTCCAAATGGCATTTCATCTACAAAATTAATTTAACGTCTTTCTCCTCGACTAAAAAGACTGTGCCAAAAACAAAAATCCAGAATTACTTTTTCATCAGATTCCAAGGGTTCTTTTTATTTATCTATTTATTTATTTATTTATTTGTTGGAGAGAGAGGGGGAGAGAGTGAGCACAGGCAGACAGAGAGGCAGGCAGAGGCAGAGGGAGAAGCAGGCTCCCCGGTGAGCAAGGAGCCCGATGTGGGACTCGATCCCAGGACGCTGGGATCATGACCTGAGCCGAAGGCAGCTGCTTAACCAACTGAGCCACCCAGGCGTCCCCCAAAGGTTCTTCATGTTGGTAGGGCACAGACTCAGGAGGCTTGAAGCAAAGAAGGTACTTCTTTTGGTCTGCATCAGCAGCCCTTTTTAATCACTCCTAGTTAACCCACGAGCGACAAACCGCTGTAATTCTTTGATCCAGCTAGGCTCAGATGATCATCTGGATCCAACTAAGCCAGACTCTTGCTTGAACAGTATAAACCCACTGATGGCCCAATGATTTTCCTAGAGAAATGTATATATTTCTCTTTGCTACTTGTGCAGTTTTGCACATGGTGTAATCAGACAGTGACACCATGAAAGAGAAATTAGCTTTCTTCCCTAGAAAAACATTCATGGAATTGCCTATCCACTTGAATAAGAATTACTGGTGCAAACCATTTACTAGTATTTTGTTGTGAGCCCTTCCTCCTTTTTCTCCTTCCCTTCCTTCCTTCCTTCCTTCCTTCCTTTACTTTCTCCTTACCATTTTCTATCTGTCTCCTTTTCTCCTTCCTTTCCTCTTACCCTCCCTTCCTTTCTCTGTTTTCCTTTATTATATAAAACAAACAAAATAACCATTCATTCATTCAAAAATATTTATTAAACATTTGTTATGTTCCATGCCAAGCCCTAGAGATATACCAATGAATACAATATGGTACTTTCTGTGTACAGTATAGTGGAAAAGAAAAACAGATTAAACAATTATAATTTCTCCTACCCACCAAGTGACTGTTGATACTAGAAAATAAATTAGGCTCTTTGTAAGTATTAATGTACTAGCTGGATGTAAGACGCCCATGGTGCCGCTCTTGTGTTGATAGTAGGCACTGAGACAGAAGTGATATGGTGGAACATCTAAGATTACTCAAGGACAGCACACTTCCTGCCGATAGCAGGCCTTCAGGAAGTGGCACCATGGCAGGACATGGCAGCTATTTCGGTGTCACCAGAGCCACCATGTTCCACTTCACAAGACAATCTTCAACTAAACCTGCCTGCCATCTTCCCATCCTATATATATAAGAGAGACCTGAAGCTTTACCTCCTAAAGCCCATTATTCAGACTTCTGCTTGGCTTGATAGGCAGCTAATACCAATATAATCATCAAAAGCACCTCAAAAACCTTTCTACTACTGAAAAAATAACCCTTAAGTCTAATTTGGAAGTGTGACTAAAAAGTGCAGAACACGGAGTACTTTTTAATTTTAATGAGATGTATATTAAATATAAGAAGGCTAAAACACTATATTTACCAGGTATGGTGGGATGGATTGAGTATCTGGATAACAGAGATATTCAGCCTGAATCATTCATGCTGAAATGGGTTCTTTTTCCTTTATTGGAAGAGAAATTTTCTCCTGAAGTGAGGTAGATAAATTTTCTTAACTTTCAATTTCACTTTGCTTACTTCGATATGGCTATGCTTCTAAAACCCTGACAGTTTTTGGAGGGCAAAATCATACCTTTTTTTTATTAATTCTTTAACTTTTAGGATGACAGTCATTTCTGCAAGGATAATATTTAATAAAAAATATATTATTCTGAATCCAAAGCCTATGAAGTCAAGTGTAGCAAAAGGTAAAGAGTCAGCTGTTCCAGATTCCTTACTAATTTGTGTGCTGTCACTTGCTTCTGTTGCTTCTTTAGGATTTCCAGACTCACTAAACTAGCAAGGCAAAAAAAAAAAAAAAAAAAAATTACAGCATCTGGGCATTCAACCAAAGCTCACATGCTGTCATTAAAACTGAACCACCTTGTGAAATAGATTTGCTCAAATTATTTTTTTTTCTCAATGCAGGTGTCTAAATTTATCAAGCTGTCTTTTTAGTTTGGTTGATTATTTTGGCTTTTGCAAATTTATTTATAACAATATGCACAATCATTAACAGTGGTACTTATTGAGGCAACATATTTATTGTTCTTGTTGTTTTCCACAAGTTAGAAACAAAGTGTACTTACTGAGTGAGGTGATCACATTTTCTATGGAACTGACCTTTATATTGTAACTTTATGCAACAGTTTCATAATGATTGTTCTTTCCTGATATTTAAGCTTAACGATGAAACCAATTTTCTTAAGGGGGAGAAAAAGTAATCAGTAGAACTGTACATCTGCCAACTCTGTATGAGCTAAATTTCTTTTCCAATTAAAACGCAACGTCTCTTACATTTCTTCAGATGAGAAAAGTGTTAGGAATAAGTGCCACTTAGAAGTAAAATTGAGAAAATATGACTTAATTAGCAAGGCATTTTTCACCCTTACCTGGTATTAGAAACCAATAGAATGATGACATATTAAATTTTATATTTAGATAAATATTAACAAACTAATACTGTAGATCTTCTTAGAGCAAAACCTAGATTTACTTCAAAGAGAGACTTCTTCAAGAACCATAGATGTGGCTCAGTGGGTTAAAACCTCTGCCTTAAAACAAACAAACAAACAAACAAACAAAAAACCTCTGCCTTTGGCTCAGGTCATAATCCCAGGGTCCTGGGATCAAGCCCCAAATCGAATAGGGCTCTTTGCTCAGCAGGGAGCCTGCTGTCCTTCCTCGATCTCTGCCTGCTTCTCTGCCTACTTGTGATCTCTGTCTGTCAAATAAATAAATAAAATCTTTAAAAAAAAAAGATGAAATGCCTTAGACTGAATTATACACTATTTGCATCAATAGAAAGTAAGTTCCTTTTCTCTGTTGTAGGTGGACACAGATTATTTGGAGAATCGTTCTCTTTTTAATGTTTGATATACTTCATTTCTTTGATATACTTTATTTTTTGTCATTAAGTGAAATTCCAAAGCAAGTCCTCTGTTTTCATATGCTTCTTTATCCTGGTCTTCCCTTTTATAAATCTTATTTAAGGAAATAGCTATCCTTTTGGTTATAAAGGATCCTGTAATAGTTACTCAGTGCTGCTACTATATCCTAATCCTTCTGTCTCATTCTCTTGAATTACTGATGAATTTTTTAGGACCTAATCAGCTTTTTCTTAATTTGTCTATTTGACTACATATGAAGAAACACTGCTACTTAGCTGCAAATTAAATATATTTTTCATCATAATGCATCTTTTCATATTCTTAAATGCAAAAAGTAATGGGATTTATATTGTTTTTATTCAGACAAGATTGTCATTATATGTTCCATTTTATACATAATTATCTCATTCTTGGTTTTCTTTTTTAACTACACAACATTTCTGTCATTTATGATTTATTGAACAAGCTGCTTGTTTGAGATTCACAAAGAATTAAAATGAATCAATAAAATTTGGAATTGTTAGTCTTTTCCAATTAGTAAATACTTTGCAAAGTAGGAAAACTACAATCTTCTGTTTACTCCAAATCATACTAGAACATCATAAACAACTTAACAATTTGGGACTAAAAATAAAATAATTTTCAATATAAAAATACAGACCTGCTTCTTTACTATCCTTTGTTTACTGTAGCATGTGATTCCTTTTTCTTTTTTTAAAGATTTATTTATTTATTTTATAGATAGAATGTGGAGAAAAAAGAGATAGTGTAGATAGCAAATTAAGAGTACAGTGTAGACTTGGGAAAGATAAAGGAAAGTAAACAAAGTGCACCTAGGATTTATAATTACATTAGAATTCAGTGTGCTCTTGGTTCAAAAATCCCACTATAAGAATTCTAGGGACTCGTCAGAGTGCTTTCTTTCTGGCTTCCTCCCCTACACCCTCTATTCCTCTTTAAGGGCAAGGCAGTACCAGAGGACATTAACTTTTTTAAGTTTTTAAGGAAAAGTGGTGCTCGAAGAAGAAATTGGACAAAGGAAATTAGATAACATTTTTGAGATAAAATATGAACAAAATGAAGATACATATCCTAAAACATACAGAGAACAGATAAAAGAGTGCTTAGAAGTAAATTTACAGGTGTGGGCATCTAAACAAGAAAAAAAGGAATAACCTAAACTTCCACCTTATGATAATAGAAATGAAAGTAAACTAAACAAAGCAAGCAGAAGGAAGGGAAACAATAAAGATTAAGGCAGAAAATAATGAAATAGGAAATAGATAAACTATACATTTTTTAAGAACCCCACAAAAGTTGGGTCTTTAAAGAGATTTTAAAAATTGACAAATCTTTATGTAAACTGACCAAGGAAAAAGAAAACTCAAATTATGGATATGGAGAATGAAAAGGACAGGTTACTATCAGCCATACAGAGATAACAAGGATTATAAGATAAAGCTACAAACAACTGGATACCAGCTACTTAGATGACTCAAATGAAAGGGACAAATTCCTAGGAAGATGCAAACTACTAAAATGTACTCAAGGTGAAATGGAATATCTGAATAGACCTATAAAAGATATTAAATTAGAAATTAGAAAACTTTCCCAAAGAGAAGCCCAGGCACAGATGGCTTAACTGGCAAATTCCACCAAACATTTCAATGAGAATTTCTTCCAATTCTACCTCTTCTTTTTTTTTTTAAATTAATATTTAATGTATCATTTGTTTCAGGGATGCAGGTCTGTGATTCATCAGTCTTACACAATTCACAGCACTCCCCATAGCACATACCTTCCCTAGTGTCCATAACCCAACAACCCTATCCCTTGTAGCCCTCTCCCCTCCAGAAACCGTAAGAGACTAAATCTCAGGAAACAAACTGAGGGGTCTACCAATTCTTCTTATACCCCACAAAACAGTAAAATAGGAAGAAACGGTTCCTAACTCATTCTATAAGACCAGTGTGTTACTCTTTAATACCAAACCATTTCAAAATGTACTTAAAAAGCTACAGTATGCAAAGCAATGAGATTCTTTCATAACAATTAGGCATGCAGATCATTGAAAAGGAATTGAGGATTTAGAAACAAACCCTCCTATTTATACTTAATGGGTTTTTAATAGAGGTGTCAAGGTAATTCAAAAGGCAAATAATTCAACAAGTGATATTGGAACATGCTGGTCCTATTGTGTTCTAAGTCTTTTTTTTTTTTTTTTTAAAGATTTTATTTATTTATTTTTTTGTTGGAGAGAGAGCATGAGCAGGGGTTAGGGAGAAGGAGAGGGAGAAGCAGACTCTCCACTGAGCTGGAAGATAAATGCAGGACTTTATCCCAGGACCATCATGACCTTAGCTGAAGGCAGACACTTAACGGACTGAGCCACCTAGTGCCCAGGTTCCATAAAAGAAAACACAATCTGTTTTTGTTTGGTGATTCCTTGAGAAGGAAACAAAGACACTGATGCTTCAACACAGGGTGGTAATTATCCTAATAAGAACTGACAGCTTTCCTGTGCCAACTTTTACCTTGAGAGGGTACAGTATGGGACCTAAATAAGCTTACAAAAAACTATTACCTTGGGAAGTCAACCATGGGACTCTAGTAGATTTATGTCAGGGGTGAAAGATGGGACTGTTCCTCTCAAGAAACTTTGAGACCTGTGCTTGGATGTGAGTGAGTGAGGAAGTAGAGTAGAATGGTCTCCTCTTCTTAAGCAGCACAAGGCTTCCAGGGTGACACCATACACAGGAACGGTGGAGATTGTTGGCCTTGTGGGAGACTGATCGGACTTGAGGGCTCACTCTGCTGCTTAGATATGGTTTCCACTCTACCATTCCTAGCTCTCTGCTACTATTATAGCTTGTGGGGTATCAGATAGGTTATTGCAAAAATGTCTGAGTGCTGACTGTGTTTACTCCCAAAGTTTATGGAAGGAGTCCCAGCAGTTATATGAAAAAAAAATACTATTTTAAAATTTTAATTCAAAGAAAGTAATGGTTGTATACTCGGTTGCCAGGGGTAGGTAACTATTTAAATTTGGATCACATAGACTTTAAATTATGAGCAAATACATTAATGTAGCTATAACTCTATTATATTTTTCTCACTCAGATAGACAAGTGAGTCAGAATGAGAGTATGAAAAAAATGACTTTGAATTTAATCTAGTTGAAAAAGTTTCACCAATTTCAGTAGTTTAAATATTTTAGAATATTACTCTTTAAGCATTCTTTATAACTAATCTTTTAAAAATACGTACTTTTTTATAGACGTAAAATAGTTTTCTTAAAATATAATTTACTTACCATTTTGTTCACCCATGTGCAATGTACAATTTAATGGTATTTTGTACTATAACTGAGTTGTGCATTCATCACTTAACAGTCACTTTTAAAACATTTTCATCACCTTCAAACTAAATCCCATACCTATTAGCAGTCACTCCCCATTTCACTCCAACTCTCTCAACACAGAAACACTATTTTACTCTCTGTCTCAAAACTGCCTACTGTAATCATTTCCTATTAGAGGAATTATATGATATATGGTATTTTATGACTAGTTTCTTCTGTTTTGCATATTCTATCTATGTGATAGCATGTATTATTTTTAATTTAAATTCAATTAGCCAAGGTATAGTACATCATTGATTTTTGATATAATGTTCAATGATTCATTAGTTTAGTAAAACACTCAACGATCATCCCATCATGTGCCCTCCTTAATGCCCATCACCCAGTTACTCCATCCCATCCATCTCCCTTTCCGCAACCCTCAGTTTGTTCCCCGAAGTCAAGAGTCTTATATCATTTGTTTCCTTCTCTGATTTCTTCCCATTCAGTTATGTTGTAAAATGTATTAGTGGGTCATTTTTATGAACAGATAATACCCCATTGTATCCATTCCAGAATGGATGAATCTCCCTCTAGATTTTCCCCTATTTCACTCTTTACCTTTATAAAAAATTTTTAGATAGATCCAAGTTTCTCTATATTGATTTTCTCCTTGCATCTATTTAATACTTTGAAATACAGTCTTCTTTCCCAATGCTTGCACTGAAGCTATACTTACGAAGGGAAGTACTGTTCTCCCAATTGCAACAGTTTGTGCTCCGTTCTTTCTTATATTTGTATATAAGGTTTTTCTAGACTTTCCTTTTAATATTCTTCACTGTTGATGCAATTTTGAGCAATTATGAGAGATGGAAGTCTAAATTTTCTAACCAGCTTGGTAATACTGTATTTGATATCAGATGTAAAGAACCACATTTGACTAATTGCATGTTTGTGAGCTGTTTCCCAGAATATTCCTCATTGGCCACATTAAACTCTAAACTTATATTTTCAGCTTTTAGCCACAGTTTGCAATCGTAAAGGGTCTTTGCAATTGGGTACTTTTTCCTCCAGAAAGCCACGTACTAAATAAAACCATTTCAGCTGCAAATTACCTTTCATGAGTGAATGAATGCACTCTTTTGAGTGAATGATGAACACCATAGAAAATAAAATTTCTGAGTAAGAATATTTGCTTTAAACAGGATGCAAGCATTGCTGTCAAATTACATGTCTATACACAATATTTTTCCATCACTAATTAATTTTTCTATAGTTAACATTTTAATCTTGGTAAGGGTCGATGCCCAATTTTTCCCTTATAGATGGTTTCCAAAAAGAGATAAGTATCTTCTTCATTATCTTAAAAATTATATCATTATGAAGTTAGAGATTAACGAATTCAGTGTTATATATCAAAAGATCATAAGTCTACTCAGTACTAACATTGACTTTTCTATGACTCTACAGATATCTTAAACTCGTATTTCTTTTCTATGATTTTACAGAATGCATGGAACATTGATATATTATTTACAACATTAATTATATCTTGGCATAGAGAAATACTATAGAAATGATAATACTTTTTTTAAAAAGGTTTTATTTATTTATTTAGAGAGACAGAGAATTAGAGAGAGCGAGAGAGAGAGCAGGGCGAGGGCAGAGGGCGAGAGAGAGAGAATCTCCAACAGATTTTATGCTAAGTATGGAATCCATGGGGCTCCATCTCGTGACCCTGAGATCATGATCTGAGTCAAAATCAAGAGTTGGATGCTTAACTGACTAACTTATCCAGTTGCCCTAAAATGATAATACTTCTTTTAAGGAAAAAAAAAAATGGAGCAATAAGTTGCAAAAATTTTAAAGAAACTTGCAAGAGAGAACAAATAGTTAAAAATTTTAAATATTGAAGTTTTAATATCCAATAAAATTGTAAAGCCATGCATGTTGAAAATGAATTACAGAGACAACTATCCATTTTTTTTTTTCTTTTGAATCTTTAGACTAGTAAGTAACAGAGGTGGTTTGGAAGTCAGATTATCTTCATTGAAATGACAGTTGCCTCAACTTGTTAGCTATTTAACTTTGGCCAATTTATTTGATGACTCTCTAAGACTTTGAATTTTTAAAATAGTAAGACAAACACTTGTCTTATAGTTGTTTTAAAATTAAGCAATACAGATACTTTAAAATGAGTATCTTCAGGGATTTAAACCTATTATACAGGCAGCTACAACATACATATATACATGTGCCTGCATACATAATTAAAAAAAAATTTGATCCAACTATGTCTCAACTTTCCTCAAAAGTGTTGGAACTCCCATACGATAAACCATGTGAGACCTTATAAAATTCTAACAGATTCGTCCCCAGAAAACTTGACCTGGAAAATAGAGCCAGCAGATGATTTAAATGACTACATGATCTAAAGTAAACCATCTTATTTTCTTTCTTTTTAATATTTAATTTTCTTTTTGCTGTATTTGAAGATCAAGTATTCAAGGGTTCTGCCATCTCATTTTCTGATCCATACATTTATATGCATGATACATTTCAATCTGAAACTTGCTGTTCCTCTTCCCTACTTGTCTTCTCTTGAATTATTTTGCCTTTTTCTTTCCAGAAAGAGATAGCTATTTTATCTTTGTTTCTACAGCTTATGGCTTTCATGTGTTCTTATATTCACTTCCTTAGCATATTCTGTTTTATTCTATTGCTGTTAAGCTGAAATCATCCTCTTTCCTCAAAAGCTGTTGAATAGCTGGACGCATTGAAGAAGAGGGGAAATTATTTAATAACATCTTTAACAAATACAGACATTCACCCAAGGTTAAAAAAAAAAAAAAAAGAAAAGAACAACACCGATTTTTTTTCCTTGTAGGGAAAATATCCCTATAATTGTTATGCAAAATGTTAACATTCTAATTTACCATTTGTGTATATTTTCAATCACAGAAATTACTATTTAAGACATAAAGATTAATATATAAGAAATTAATATTAAATCTTTCCAGGGTAGATAGAACCTTGAAATAAGTAAAATACAGAGCACATCCTGTAATCAGTATAGGCCTTGTTCTCAGTGAACATTTAATTGAAATATAGGCCCCCTTGTGTTCATTTTGTAAGATGAATATCATTAAATTAAAATTACTAAAGTTCAATAGTACAAAACTTAATACCATGTATAGGTTGAATGGAACAATTTATTAGGCATAATCAGCAAATTCATACCTATTTCTTGAATAACAGAAACCTTTGTGGAAATGGCACTTAATCTTTTCTGAAATATTGCCTTTTAAATAATCTCAGCAGTAAAATTTGGGGTGCCTGTGTGGCCCAGTCGGCTTAGTGTCTGCCTTTGGTTTGGGTCATGATCCCAGGGTCCTGGAGCTCCCTGCTCAGCAGGAAGCCTGCTTCTCCCTCTCCTCCCCATTTGTGCTCTCTGGTTGTATCTCTGTCACTATCTCTCTCTCTCTCAAATAAATAAATAAAATAAAATAAAATAAACCAGTAAATTTTCTGTGATGAAATGATGGCTTTTGTATTTATTTATATGGTCTATGGTGTGTCTAAATATTTACCAAGAATTCTCTTTTGCTAAAGGAAAGGTTTTCCTTGAGATCCAGTCTCTTCCTGGATCTCAAGGAAACAAGAAACCTTGTTTGTCAGAAAGACAACATTAACAGGAACAGTATATGAATCAATGCCTTCTTGGGATAACATCTGGGGGCAGTTTATATTTTTGTAAAACAAAGAACCAAGCAAACATAAATGTCTGAAAAGACAGCATAGGTTATTTTTAAAATACTTTTTTGATAGTCTTTCCTGCTAGGTTATACATTTCTTGAGGAGAGTTATTAAATCTGCCCATTAAATATAGTTAGTTCTCAAGAATTGAATTAATGAACAAATTAATATGAAATTACATATATGTGTAACCATAATGCCTGTTATGAAGAAATTTAAAAAAATCTGTACTCCTTATATATTTGGGGGACTGTAAAAAAAATCTTTGAAATCTACATTCAGAACTGTTCAAAAGCAAGGACTGAAGAATAGACCTCTGCAGGAACTATGGCATAATATATTTAAATCCTTAGTTTTGGTGATGACAGAAACATATACTACACATGCATTTGATACCTGCTCAAAAGCCAGGCATGAAAAATCTACTTTTGATACATTCCGGCCATGGTAGAAATTGCATTCTGCATTTATATCTACAGAAATGTTAGCATATTATTTAATGTATATCATTGGAATTCAAGTCTTATTGCATATTTTTATGGAAATGTACAAAAAACGCTTTCTGTGATCTCCTTGAAGAACTTGATCCATGACCTGTAGGATCTTATTAATGGATTTGTCTAGTTTTTCCTAAGTACACTCATAATAGCTAATGATAACAACGGTTGGTCATCATGACCTCACGTCAGGAACCTGCATTACCTTTTTAAATCTATACACAAATCCTTCCCAGGAGATTACAGTTATTGTCTTCACCAAACTCCAGGGTCAACTGCCCGTGTGTCTTTTCAGTGCTGTCTTTCAGGTAACAGTCACTTACTGTCTTGACTCCCCATTTTAGAATTGCCCTTCTCCACTGTTTCTGAAGAGGGGGGGAGTGGGGTTCTGTTGGTGGTAGACCACCTGTGCTTTCAAATTCATGTTGAATTTTGTCTCTCTCTTTTCTATCACATGATGTGACTCTTCTTTTGCCTGTATCTCGTTTCCCCTAAAGCAGCACCATCACAGGATCGCTGTGGCTGACAGAAGTTTATAGAAGGCATCATCAGGGGGAAAACAGAGGAGAGAATTCTTCCCAGAACTATAAATAATTTAAAAATGGCTGATAGACTTGACTGTTTTTCAAAGTTCTGTCCTTCTCACCCCAGAAATTGCTCCCCAGCCACTGTTTTCTTTAGACTGCATACTCATCAGGGGTCTGGGCCTTCTCTCCATTTTCCTCTGACTTTGCATCTTTGTCTCCTTTTCAAGACTTTCTTCCCATCACCTATCCACAAAGGAAACATCAAATACCTCTTATTTTATTATGCAAGAGATTTTTGCTTTTGCTTGATTCTTTTTAAGTTCTGCCCACACTGGAGTTTACCTGTCTCTAATTAAGATGTCCTAATCAAGATGCGTGGTTTAACAAAATAAGGTTCTTTCTTACTTGGGAAAATGCTGAATTATTTCAAATTAATATTTGTTTCTTCTACTTTAACATGATCAAACTATGGCTTAAGACTAAACAGCCAGTAAATAACAAAGATGGGATTCAAACCAGGCAGTTCCCCACGTTTAGTGGAGATACTGTTGAAATGCTACGTGATAAGTAATAGTGACAGACTCTTGGCATGCTGAAAGCTCATCTTTCTGCTTTATGTCTCTCTAACCAAGACTGCCTAAAAGTTCGCTTCATCATGACTAAATTTTACACTGGTTTCTTCCTGACAATAGGCTCCTGACCTCCCTTTTCTTAGACCACTTACTTCAGAAAAATTTCAGTTATAAATTCTTTGTCCATTTGTGATCTAAATCTTCTAGTTCTTTGACAGTTTTATATCCTAGGAAATTCTTCCTCAAGGCTCTGGGGACCATCCCATTAAAATGTAATCATTGAAGGAGAGAGCATCCCCTTTCTCACAGTCTCTGTGAGTGTAGGAGCCTAACTTTGAAAAGTGACAATTAGCAAACACAGATGGCCTAATCACATTGGTGAACCTCCCACTTAACATTCTCCAGTACTTTTCCACCAGTTCATCTAATGTTAAAATTCCTCCTGCCTTTTGTTTCGGTAGAGTTGAGTTCAATCTCTTCCCTACTGCAATATTCTTGAATGAGGTATCCCTTGTCTGTTTAACTCTCCACAGTGCATTTTTCTTTGACGTGTCTTTTATCCAAATATGTGCATTGCTAAAAAACGGAAGGTTCATACCTGATATCACAAAACACCTTCAAATACATTTTTGTTTCTTGAAAATTGTCTTGTAGTTCTAAAAGTATTCTGTGGGTTAACTAGGTCAAAGCTATTATCCTGTTCCTATTGTGGAAGGGACACCTTTTTTAAAAATGAGGCTGATTAAGCCTTTCTCTGTCTAAACTACCACATATCAAGATGTCCTTATGAAGACATAGTGAGGACAAATATAGCTTCTTTTTAATTTTTTTTATTTTTTATAAACATATAATGTATTATTAGCCCTAGCGGTACAGGTCTATGAATTGCCAGGTTTACACACTTCACAGCACTCACCATAGCACATACCCTCCCCAGTGTCCAAAACCCCACCACCTTCTCCCTCCCTCTTCCCCCCAGAAAACCTCAGTTTGTTTTGTGACATTAAGTGTCTCTTATGGTTTGTCTCCCTCCCGATCCCATCTTGTTTCATTTATTCTTTTCCTACCCCCAAACCCCCAATGTTGCATCTCCACTTCCTCATATCAGGGAGATCGTATGATAGTTGTCTTTCTCCAACTGACCTATTTCACTAAGCCTAATACCCTCTATTTTCATCCACGTTGTCACAAATGGAAAGAGTTCATTTTTTGATGGCTGCATAGTATTCCATTGTGTGTGTGTGTGTGTGTGTGTGTGTGTGTGTGTACCACTTCTTCTTTATCCATTCATCTGTGGATGGATATCTAGGTTCTTTCCACAGTTTGGCTATTGTGGACATTGCTGCTATAAACATTCAGGTGCACGTGCCCCTTCGGATCACTACGTTTGTATCTATAGGGCAAATACCCAGTAGTGCAATTGCTGGGTCGTAAGGTAGCTCTATTTTCAACTTTTTGAGGAAACTTCATGCTGTTCTCCAGAGTGGCTGCATCAGCTTGCATTCCCGACAGCAGTGTGGGAGGGTTCCCCTTTTCTACATCCTCGCCAGCATCTGTCATTTCCTGACTTGTTAATTTTAGCCATTCTGACTGGTGTGAGTGGTATCTCATTGTGGTTTTGATTTGTATTTCCCTGATGAAATATGGCTGCTTTTTAAAAGGAGGATTCACATGCATGGTACTTAGGTTATGTCACAAACTGCTGACATAGTTGTCAAGTTATTTGTATTGAGTCTTCAAGTAATTCGTGCTGCATTTACCAAGTATTTAATTTTAATTCTTTTTCTCAAATGGAATCTGTGACCTAATATGTTATAAATTAACTTTTATAAGGAATTCTCTATGCTAGATTCTCTCAGATAGGGGTACTGAATGCTTTCTTTATAACCTAAAACCTCAACCATAGCAATCTCTATTAACCAGACAGTTCTGAGGTGGCTTCTGACTGTACCAACAAAAACAAACAAAACACTCTCCTATTCTTTTGAATTAGAATCTATCTCCGGAGATCTGTTTTCTTTATGAAATAAAGCTATCAATCTAACAGTTTATCCATATGTATTTTTCCTCTCAATGCCAGTGTCAGGTAACAGAATCCAAAGCTCTCTACTAATGGTTTCTTCAGCAAAACATTTGTCTGCCTGCCGTGCTAATCTCTGGTTTCAAATTCAGGATGAGATCTATTTTGTTTGGTATTATTTTTTTCCTTCCCTCTTTCCTCCTTCTTTCTATTTTTATTTTAACAATGTGATGGAAAAATATAACTAATCCCATATGACAGCAGGGTTTAATATCTACTGAGTTTCCATCAGCTTCTTTGAAATCATGTTTCACAGCAGTCTTATTTAATTTCTGAAAACTGTTTTAGTCCCCTGATTAGTTAAACTCCAAATACCAGAATGTGATGTACGATGTGGCTTTATCCATGTGTGTGTTTAAGTGTGTATATGTGTCTGGTTTTGGGTATATCTAGTCATTCATACAGCAATATACACATAGGAAGATAGGTATATTTATTTGCATATAAAGTTTTCTCCATGAATTGATTTGTGTGGATAATTATTAAACAGTCTTTTTATTTATTTATTTGTTATCAAAGCATAGTTGACATACAAAGTTATATTAGTTTTAGGTGTACAACATACTCAATTGACAATTCTTAGTGCTCACCATGGTAAGTGGTATCAACATTTGTCATTGAAACCATGTTATTACTGTATTATAGACTATATTCTCTGTGCCATACTTTTCATCTCTGTGACTTACTTACAACTGGAAGTTTGACATGAAGAAAGCTGAGAAAGACGACTTTTTTCTTTTTTTGATAGACTTTCTCTTTTATAATTCTTTTAAAATTTCTTTTCAGTGTTCCAGCATTCATTGTTTATGCACCACACCCAGTGCTCCACGCTATACGTGCCCTCCTTAATACCCACCACCAGGCTCACCCAACCCCCCAGCCCCCTCCCATCCAAAACCTTCAGTTTGTTTCTCAGAGTCCACAGACTTTCATGGTTTATCTCCCCCTCCAATTCCCCCCAACTCACTTTTCCTCTCCATCTTCCAATGTCCTTCGATTATTAAATAGTCTTAAACATGAACCTGAATTGCTTGATAAAATATAACTGTTTATTTTCAGAGTTTTGAAATATTAGTTTAAAGTTATTTATACTTTAAAGCCATATACTTTAATGTAAAGTAATGTATTAAATGTATTAAATGTAAATGTAAATTATATAAATTAATTATACTTAATACATTTAATTTTGATAAATAAAATTAGATGTGCTGATATATCCTTTTAATATCTTAATCACTCTGTGTCAGGCACTGTATCAAAGACTAAAATTTCAAAGACCAATAAAACATGTTGCTATTCTTGAGGTTGGATAGTCGTGGTTCTTCACCCTTTGTGCATCTTAAATCATTTGGAGAGCTTTGAAATATTATGGACTCCAGCCCAGGAGATGGTGTTTAACTTAATTTTAATGTGCATCCAGTAATAGATCCATTGTCTTATAGTCTGTAAGGGGAGGCTAGAATGCATTTTTGTTTTAGAGTCCCAAAGTGTGAGGTCCTCATCTTCTTGAGAACAAAAATTAGTAAGCAATACCCACCACTTAGAAGTCACACTCAGCTTTTCATTGTCTCATTCTTATGACTGAAGATCACCAGGTTTCAGATAAAAATTTGTAAAATGAAAGACCTGAAGGTATTCAAGCATACAAGATGACTTTGGTGTAGTAGTGCTAACTGTGAGATCAAAGGAAAAAAAATTAAATCAAAAATTTAAATTTGTTGCATTGGAAAGATTGAAGGAGATATTTTATCACCATAAGACAAAACAAAACAAAACAAAGAATAAGATGCAATAACAATGGGATGATTAGGATACAAGAAAGAATTATATTAAATGGGTTAAACAACAAAAATTCAACCAAATAAATTCAAAGATTGATCAGGTTTATTCAAAAATTTGTGAATTGGGCAGCATCCCACTGAGCAATAGGAAGGAACTCTAACAAGATCTAGAAAAGGAAAGATTCTTAGAGGCAGAAAGATGGTGTAAAAAGGATATTATTGGAAAGAACGCATTGTTTCAAGCAAGGTCACCCTCCTAACAGCAACAAAATAGGTCTATAGAGTAGATTACCTCATTAGAGTTGACCAAATAATTTCAGATTGACTGGTTAAGTCACTTTCCTGGTAGAGGTTGAAGCTTCAATTAGGTTAGGTATTAAGTCTTGGTTTGTTGACATGGGGCTTAACACAGTGACTCCATTTGGGCCTGTTGTCTTTTTTTTTTTTTAAATAATGAATGTTTATAGTGTGAGTGTAGCAACAAAATTCAGTGGAATGGTTGGAGGGTAAGGAAAAGAAAATATTCCAGAAATATCTCTGATTTCCTGGAAGGAAATCAGGAAATATTATTTAAAAATTAGAAATATAGAAAATTAAAGCAGGAGGTCAAACTTCCAACTAAATTATTACTTGAGAAAGAGAGAATTGAGAAAGCATAAGGAAGAATCATCAAAGAAATAATGCAGGGAATTTTCCAGTCTGAAGAGCCCAATACTTGAGAGTAAAAGACCTATTTAGAGTAAAACGCCCATTCACCATACTGGGAGAAATCAGAACATCAAGGCTAAAGAGAGGATTATAAAATTCCAGAGGGAAAAAGCAGACGAGTCAGAAACAAAAAAGATCACCTACACATAAAGGAAATAAAGGGATTAAAGTTAAAATTTCAACAGCAGCAGTGGATTTGAGAAGACAGTGAAGAATGCTTCCAGGGGTGCTTGGCTGGCTCACTTGCTAAAGCACGTGATTCTTGCTGTCAGGGTCATGAGTTAATTCCCATGCTGGCCGTGGAACTTACTTAAGAAAAATATTTTCAAAGGTCTTTACTTTGATAATTCTTTGCCTGGAGAAATTGTCAGTCAAGTGGGAAGACTGAGTGGAAGACTCTTTAGACATTGAAGAAATCGTAATGTTTACTTATTATTTATCCTACTTAGCATGTTATTTTAAGAGGTACTTCAGCAAAATGAAGGAGTAAACAGAAAAAAAAAAAATTTGAGCCAGGAAAAGAATGAAAGAAAGTCCAGAATAAAATGAATACAGGTCTAAATGTCAAGATTGGGGCACAAAGAAAACTTGCCTAAACTTGCATATATCTAGTTATTCATAGAGCAATATACACATATGAAGATAGGTATACTTATTTGCATATAAAGTTTTCTCCATGGATTGATTTGTGTGGATCATTATTAAATAGTCTTTAGAAGCATTTTCTAAACATGAACCTGAGTTGTTTGATAAAATATAACTTTATTTTCAGAGTTTTGAAATATTAGTTTAAAGTATACTTTAAAGTCATTTAATTTTGGTAAATAAAATTTGATGTGTTGATATATCCTGATATGTCCATAGATTTTTTTTTTTATGTTTTAAGTTTTTATCTGAATTCCACTTAATGAACATATAGTGTGATATTGGCTTCAGGAGTAGAATTTAATGATTCATCATCACTTGCATATAATACCCATTGCTCATCACAAGGGCCCTCCGTAATACCATCTATCAAACTCAACACCCCCCGAAAAAATAATCCAGTTAAGAAATGATTAGAAGACATGAATAGACATTTTCCCAAAGAAGACATACAGATGGCTAACAGACAAATGAAAAGATTTTCAACATCATTTATCATCAGAGGAATACAAATCAAAGGTATAATGAGATACCAACACACACCTGCCCAAATGGCTAAAATGAACAACACAGGAAACAGCCCATGTTGGCAAGGATACAGAGAAAGGGGAGCCCTCTTACACTGTTGGTGGGAATGCAAACAGGAGCAGCCACTCTGGAAAAAATTAAAAAGAGAAAAGCCCTACAACCCAGCAATTGCCCTTCTTGGTATCCAAAGGATACAAAAATACTGATTTGAAGGGACACATGGACCCCATTTTTTATCAGGATTATCAACAATAGCCAAATTATGGAAACAACTCAAATGTCCATTGGCTGATGCATGGATAAAGAAGAGGAGGTATATGTATGCAATAGTATATTACTCGGCCATAAAAAAAAAAAAAAAAAAAGAGAACAAAGTCTTGTCATTTGCAATGACGTGGATGGAGGTAGGATGTCCATAGATTTAGATACTATAATGATAGAATTTGAAAATATAGAGTATATGAAAAAATAAAATAGATTAAGTTTCTTTTCTTTTCTTTCTTTCTTTCTTTCTTTATTTCTTTTTTTCTTTTAAAGGTTTTATTTATTCATTTGTCAGAGAGAGAGTACAAGCTGGGAGAGCAGCAGGGAGAATGAGAAGCAGGTTCCCTTCTGAGCCAGGAGCTGAATACAGGACTCAATCCCAGTACCCTGGGATCATGACCTGAGCTGAAGGCAGCCAGTTAATGAACTGATCCACCCAGGCATCCAGTCAATTAGTAACATCAAGAAAAGCAAAACCTTCTATGAATTGAATTTTATAGTAAAATTCTAAAAATTATAATAATATTTTATACCTATAATACCATGATACCATGAAAGTGTATTTATTACAAATGAAAGCCAAAAATCAGAGAATGTAATTATATTGTTTAAGTGTGATCAGTCTTGACAATAAGAAAGTAAAGTTACTCATGAGAGAATTCCATAGTAAAAGAAGGAAGGGAGCGCCTGGGTGGCTCAGTGGGTTAAAGCCTCTGCCTTCAGCTCAGGTCATGGTCTCAGGGTCCTGGAATCGAGCCCCCCATTAGGCTCTCTGCTCAGTCGGGAACCTGATTCCTCCTCTCTCTCTGCCCTGCCTCTGCCTACTTGTGATCTCTGTCTGTCAAATAAATAAATAAAATCTTTTAAAAAAATAAATAAAAGAAAGAAGAAAGAAAATTATAAAGATATTGATATCCGCATCCTGATATCCTTTTTTTTTCACATCCTGATATTCTTTTTTTTTTTAAAAGATTTTATTTATTTATTTGACAGAGAGAGATCACAAGTAGGCAGAGAGGCAGGCAGAGAGAGGGGAAGGGAAGCAGGCTCCCTGCTGAGCAGAGAGCCCGATGCGGGACTCGATCCCAGGACCCCGAGATCATGACCCGAGCCCAAGGCAGCAGCTTAACACACTGAGCCACCCAGGCACCCCTCACATCCTGATATTCTTATGCTTAGTATCACTAATACTGTATAAATTCTGTGGAATAAGGAATAAAAAGTATAAATAACAGCATTTAAATATACCCAAACAAAGCAATAGAGCGTCTAAATTTCGTGATGTAATTATGCTGAGGGTAAAAGATAAACGGGTCTCGGTTAAATACACCATAACCGAAAAAAGGTAACCTCATTTACTACATTGTTAAAGGAAGAAAATAGCAACAGAAATATGGTACTTAAAAATATGGGAGTAATCAGCAGAGGAAACAGTTGTGAGAGATGAACATATCAGCAATGAGGCAAGATAATGTTATATTTTATTTTTAAGAATTTTATTTTGTTTTAACACAAATTCGTAGATCAATTTAATAAACAGATATAAGTTTAAAATATAAATTTAGATGTATCTCCGCAGTTATGAAATTTACTAAGGTAGCCAAGCTCTACTCTCCAGCAATTATTATCTGATAGTGACCAGATGGCAGTCACCATGGGGAATAGCTGACAGTCTCACCATTTTGCAATCCTTTCTAAAATCTAATAAAATTCACACTCAGTTTATTTGATCCTCATTATTCTGACTACACCTTACTAGTCATATTTATAGCTGTTACTGATTTTCCAAGCATATCATTATGCCACTGCTTTAAAAATTTTTTTTAACTATAATTAACATATAATATTATATTAGTTTCAGGTTTAACTTATAATGATTCAACAATCTTATACATTTCTCAGTGCTCATCAACATCAATATTGATCCCCTTTATTTCTCAACTCCTTTCTTGTTTTGTCTTTACCCCTGCCTTCTCTGTGTTAGAATGTGTTGACAGTGTTTATGATTCACTCTTGAAAATTGTGTGTTTCTTATATTCTTGACATTTTTCTCTTGTTGTTGTTCTTATACTTGCTTTCAGTTTCTTTTCTGTATCTTCAATTGAGTTATCTTCCTAGTGTTGAATAAGTCTCCAGCCCTCTCTCTTTTCATGCACCACTTTGGGTGTTCACCTCTATAAACATGACTCTGCATAATGACTCCCAAATATATATATTTGAACTCTGATTTATTCAAAGTTATTCTTCTCTGTATATAATTAAACTGTACACCTTTATTGGATTCCTCCTTAGCTCCTTAAACTCAAAGTGTATGAACTTAAAACTATTCTTCCTCTACCCGTCCCTTTCCATCAATCTGCTGGTTCACTTGAGATACACCTGTTATACATTTACTTTACCACCATTCAGGAAAAACAACACTCTGGGGGCCATATCATTGGATATTCTTTCTTACTTATCATTCTTTCAGTCACCAAACCTTGTTGACCTTCCCTGCATAATAATGTCAGAGTAAAGGCTCTTCAAACCTTTACCTTTCATATTGTTTTATATGTAACCCTTTTAATTTATTTTTTATTTTTTAGAGAGGGAGAGAGAAGGTGGGAGGAGGGGCAGAAGGTGTGAGAGAGAGAGAGACAGAGAGACAGAGAGACAGAGAGAGAGAGAGAATTCCAAGCAGGTTCCATGCCCAGTGCCCAGCCTGATGCAGGCTCCACCTCATGACCCTGAACTCATGACCTGAGCCTAATTCCAAGAGTTGGATGATCCCCTCCACTGACTGAGCCACCCAGGGTGACTCTAGATGTCACCCCCTTTATAAAAACCTTAAGGTCTTCCTATCTTTCAGTATTCCCCTTTACAAATGATCTGTCTTATCTACAGTAGATCTCTGAGTTTTTCTAAAAATGTGATGGTCATTTTATTTTCAAGATTTTTCTTTCAAAAAAATCTGATATCTCCTTGCCTTTTTTTTTTTTTTTTTTGCCTATATACACCCAATCTTCAAATAGACCTTGATCCCATTCCTTCCATAAAATCTTTACTCACTCTGCCTTCACTTGGAGATGGCTTACTCCTTTGAAACTTGTAGAATTTTCTATCCATACCAATTACTTCGCATTAAAACTTCTATGTGTTAGGCCTTAATATTTTCTTTCCTTGAACAATTATTTTTCTTCTCCAGAGATGCTTCAGACTTCTTAAGGACAAAATGTATCATATGCTCCTTCAAATTATCAGCATTGAACAGTATGTGTTATACATATTACATTCTCACAATGTATTTTTTAGAGAAAGAAATAAAAATCTTTGGAGAATAACTTTTCCCATTTTTCCCCCCACACAATTTATACATTTAGAAACCTAGAGAAAAGCACTAAGTTTGTATGGAAAATGATTTTTTTCACATCATCATATATTAGGAGAAAAAGTGATAATAGGTACACCTAAATGATTATGGGAAGCTTAATATGTTACAGCTGATTAAGATATCCTAAAAATACCCCTCTAGGAACTATGGCTGTTGCCATATAGTTCATTGAATTATACTTTTAGGTTTGCAAAACAACACATATTATTGAAGGGTTTAACTTTATAGTTTTCCACAAAAAAATGATAGCTGGTGATTATTTAAAATTCCTTTTTTGCTCTCTGTAAATATGTTTCTAATCTTTTGTTTCATGAGACACAGAGAACAGGTACTTAGCCAAATTTTGCTCAGTAAAAATGATGTTGGCTTGGGAATATGGGGATAATGTTCAAATGAGATTTTTAAAAAGGTGAACCAGAAATAATTTAAAAGATAGATAAGACATACAGAGGAAAATAGTGATCTGAATCTCATATCAAAATTGTCCATACAGCCATGATCAGCTGATTATCAAAGATAAGAGGGACCAGAGTAAACTGAAAAGTAGTATATGCATCTTAATATTCTATCTGTTCTTCTCAAGACTGAGACCTTAATTTATACCTGAAAGGAACAATTCTTTCTCAGAATACTGACTTAGGATTACTTTAGGCATTTGTGATCCAGCTTAGTTTATGTTGCAATTAATAAACAACCCCAGAATCTTAATATCTTACAACAGGTATTTATTTTTCACTCATGTTACATACTGAGCCATGCTACCTACAATACTGCTGCTCATATCCTCATTTTAGGTCCTCATCCTTTAGAGTGGTCTCTAAGTAGGATAGTGCTTTCATTGTGACAGAAGGAAAGGAAGCATGGTGGTACGACTTGATGGATCTTTAAGCTTCGACTTAGAAATGCTATGTGTCACTTGTACTCTTTCCAATACCTAAGGCAAATTCATGACCTATCATCCATTGGAAAGGGACCATAAATAATTTGAACAATAATGTATTCTCCCACAATTTATTCCTACCATCACATATACTCACTTACCTCCTTTCTGCATATAAAACACCCCCGCTTCCTTCCCAACATATAGAGCTTAAAAGTCTCATCTATCATAACACCAGGCTTAAAGTCCAAGGTCTTCAGGATGATCTCTGCATTGGTTTGGGGTGTGGATTCTCCTGATGCAGAGATTTGTGGACTAAAATGGTAAGTTATATCACTTAGACACTCAATTTATAATGTTGGGAAGGTAACATTCAACAAATATTTCCACTAAAAGAGGGAAGAATGGGGTGCCTAGGTGGTTCAATGGGTTAAAGCCTCTGCCTTCAGCTCAGATCATGATCTCAGAGTCCTGGGATCAAGCCCCACATCGGGCTCTCTGCTCAGCAGGGAGCCTGCTTCCCCCTCTCTCTGCTTGTCCACCTCTCTGCCTACTTGTGATCTCTCTCTGTCAAATATATAAATAAAATCTTTTTTTAAAAAATGGATCTTTAAAAAAAAAAAGGGAAGAATGGCAATGCCTTGTAGTCATCTGTTACATATCCATTAAAGTCCAGCTGTGGTGCATTTCTATGTGTTTTCGGGACTCAAGCAGATGGATCAGTCTCTGTCAGGGCCATTCTTTCTTATTTATTTATTTTTTATTAACATATAATGTATTACTAGCCCCAAGGGTACAGGTTTATGAATCGCCAGGTTTACATACTTCACAGCACTCACCATAGCACATACCCTCCCCAATATCCATAACCCCACCACCCTCTCCCTAACCCACTCCCCCCGGCCCCCCTCAGTTTGTTTTGTGACATTAAGAGTCTCTTATGGTTTGTCTCCCTCCTGATCCCATCTTGTTTCATTTATTCCTTCCCTACCCCCCAAGCCCCCCAGTTGGCCTCTCAACTTCCTCAAATCAGGGAGAGTATATGATAATTGTCTTTCTCTGATTGACTTATTTTGCTCAGCCTAATACCCTCTAGTTCCATCCATGTCATCGCAAACAGCAAGATTTCATTTCTTTTGATGGCTGCATAGTATTCCATTGCATGCAGCCACTCTGGAAAACAGCATGGAGGTTCTTCAAAAAGTTAAAAATAGAGCTATCCTACAACCCAGCAATACACTACTGGGTGTTTACCCTAAAGATGCAAATGTAGTGATCTGAAGGAGCACGTGGATCCGAATGTTTATAGCAGCAATGACCACAATAGCCAAACTATGGAAAGAATCTACAAGTCCATCAATAGATGAATGGGTAAAAATGTTGGGTACATTCTTGAGTTCAGAGAAGAGTAAAGAGGAGGTTGGAAACATGACTCTTAAATTCTTGAGAACACGCTCATAACTGCCACTCACATTTTATTCCTCAAGGAAAGCCACACAGTCAAAACTGACTTTGGGAGCTTAGGAATAGGTACAACATATTTTGAAAAAACAGTCCAATCTACCACATAAAATTTGCCCAAGGTTAATACAAGTTTAAAAGATTTGTATATATGATCTGTTAAATACACACATTACAGAAGGAACAAGGATATCTTCAGTTTTTCAGTATAATATATGATATAGACTAGTTTCTTTTTTTTTAAGATTTTATTTATTTATTTGACAGAGAGAGAGAGAACACAAGTAGGCAGAGAGGCAGGCAGAGAGAGAGGAGGAAGCAGGCTCCCTGCTGAGCAGAGAGCCCAATGCGGGTAGCCCGATCCTAAGACCCTGGGATCATGACCTGAGCCAAAGGCAGAGGCTTTAACCCACTGAGCCACCCATGTGCCCTGACTAGTTTCTTTTAAGAAGGGAAAAACATTTAGAAATATATCAAATTTCCCCTTGCATATCCCTTCATGAATTTCTGGCTTCTTTGATCATGGGATGATTAAAGAATAATATCTTCGCCCAAAATTATATGCCTCCATTATTTATAACTGTTCTATATTATCTAATTGAAAATCAGCTAATTGAAGTCCAACTTTATTTCTCATTTCCTACTTCCCTTCACTGAGAGACTTGCATACTCAATATATAATAAAATGTAGAAGAATAGAACATTGCTTGCCAAAATAAGCTATTGTTCAAACAAGTTCAAGTTGTATTTTTATGATGATTTCACTTTTAACACTGGTTATAATGTCAAGAGCAAGCCCTTGTACCGATAGGAGTTCTTAGTAAATGTTTTCAAAATTTAGTAAGTTCACATGCAGTGACAGAGGATTGCTCTGAATTCTTTGGATTATATTTTTCTGTCACACTTTAATTAAGCTTTAATTAAAATTTGCCACATTCAGAATCATTAAGCCAGCTTGAACCCATGTCAGATTTTCTGAACATAATTTAGATACAAATCAATAATATGGTGAGAATAAATGGTATTTACTGAGTATTCAGTAGTTCAGGTATCATAATGAGCCCCCAGGAACTGAAATGGCAAGAGTCATTTTGTGACAGTTCTGCTATCTTACCTGTAGTTTCACCTTTGGTCTCTAATAACAGTATCCACTCAAAGTGAAACTAACATGATTTGGCTTGAAAATACACTCTGTTTCAAATATATAAACCAGTTTGGATAAAAAATATTCTTAGAGTGAAAGAACATTATGATAACTTTAAAAATGGCAGTAACCAATATTAGAGAAAGGCATTTGTTTGACAATGCTAGCATGTTTTGAGAAGCATCTAATTTATCTTAAAGAGATCAGCTATTATTTACCTTGTCATTGAGTTGCTATTCTGGATGAAAGTGAAATATAAAAAAACATTTTAAAAATGCAGAGAATGAAATTCAATAGAGAAATTGTAAGATAATGTGTCATGAAAGCTTCATGTCATGTATTATGTAAAATTGAGTCATTAAGTCTGGTGCCACAGAGGAAGATAGATTTTTTTTTTTGATCCATTATCATTGCTTTGTGATTGCATTTACTGATTGTTTCTTCTGTAATGCACAACTACTTCAAAAATAATGAATTAAACTAGGGGCTCCTGGGTGGCTCAGTTGGTTAAGCATCTGCCTTTGGTTCCCATCATGGTGATGGGGCTCCATGTGGGACTCCCCACCGAGTGGGGAGTCTGTTTCTCCCTCTGCCCCTCCCCCTGCTCATGTTCTCTCTCTCTCTCTCTCAGATAAATACATAAAATATTTTTAAAAATAATGAATTAAATAATAAATTAAATTTTCTTTCTTTAAAAATAAATTTGCTCCTGTTTATAATAACCACATAAAGAACATTACAACCAAAAGTAGGAGAATTCTCATTTATTTTAAGCACTCATGAAGCTTTAATTAAAATTTGCCACATTCAGAATCATTAAGCCAGCTTGAACCCATGTCAGATTTTCTGAACATAATTTAGATACAAATCAATAATAAGTGAACTATAAGAAAATGTATATGTGCTTGGAAATATCAAAAAAGAACACTTCTAAATAAATCATGAGTTAAAAAATAACTGGTATTAGGAAATATTACAGTTGACAATTTTTTAAATATCACATATCAATATGCATGATGTTTCTAAAGTGGTACTTGAGGGAAAAGATAGAATATTGGATATTCATATTAAAAATAGTGGTTGAAAATTAGTAAGCTAAGTATTAAATTTATTTCAGGGGTAAGAGAAAGAACAACAGAGTAAATAAAAGAATACAAAAAAATGAAATAAACATAAATATTAATGAGTTTAGAAACAGACTTACTATAGAATGTATACACCAAACCAAATTTGTTTTTTGGAAAAAACTCATAAAAGACACATTACTAGTTTAAATTAATCAAGGACCATAATAAGCAAGAGAATAAAGTTACAAATAACTAATCTGAGGCATAAAAAAGGGGGAAAAACTCTACATGTATAAGAAACTCAGCAAGGAGCACAGTTGAATTAAGTGTGCAACTCTTGCTTTTGGTTTGGTCATGATCCTGGTTGTGGGATAAAGCCCAGCAGTGGGCTCCCCACTCAGCATGGAGTCTCCTTGTCCCTCTCCCTCCCTGCAACTTGAGCTCTTATGAGCTTCCTCTCTTTTAAATAAATTAAATCTTAAAAATAGGGAGAGAGAAAGAGAGAGAGAGACAAAACATATATTTAGGGAATGAATAATTTTATGATAGTAAACTTGAAATTTCAGGTGTAATGGATAATTCCCTAAGGAAAGTAAATGTCAAATGCTATCTCAAGTAGAAATACAATTAAAGAAAAGTTGGGGCACCTGGGGGGCTCAGTTTGTTAAGCAACTGACTCGTGATTTTGCCTCAGGTCATGATCTCGGGGTCTTGAGATGGAGCCCAGGATCAATCTCCATACTCAGCACCGAGTCTGCTTTTCCCATTCTCTCTACTTCTCTCCCTGACTTATGCTCATTCACTTTCTCTCACATAAATAAATAAATAAAATATTTAAAAAGTAATTAAGGAAAATGTTGCATAGTAGTCAAATAAATTAAGTATGGAATTCAAAATATTTCCTCAAAAGCACTAACTTCAGATAGCTTTGTAGGTACATTACTCTAGATATTTTTATCTCAGAAATATCCTACTTTTATAGTCTCTTCTGGGAAATAGAAAAAAGGGAACACCTGTCTCTTTATAGGATGCTGGATTTAAAGTTAGACAGCAGGACAAAAATTGAAATTAGAAACCAATCTCAATGATAAGCAGAGATGCAAAATTCCTGAAAAATAGATTAGCAAAACTAAACAAAACCAGAATATAATAACGAAGATTTACTTATCCCAGAAATTCATATTTTGTTTAATGTGAGAAATAAGGCTAAAAGTTAGTAAACACATTAATATATACAAACAAAATAAAAATAAATAGAATCCATTTGTAATAAAGAAACTTAGAAAGTCATTTTCCAGACATGAAGAAAGGTGTTAAGTAAAAAGCATCTTCAAAGTTATATGTGAATGTATTTCTTTTGAATTACGAAGATCATGATAAGTACCTACACCATATGAACAACATTTTACTTAAGTTTTAGCCACAGCAGTTAGACAAATAAAAGGAAATAATAGTTACAGAAATATACCATATGAAACAGTCATTATTTGAAGGATGTATGATTGCTTACATAGAAATTTTCTCACACCAAAATGTAAAGATACATTATCGTAATTAGATATAGAATGTGGGGGTGCACCTGGGTGGCTCAGTGGGTTAAAGCCTCTGCCTTCCGCTCAGGTCATGATCACAGGGTTCTGGGATCAAGCCTCACCTGATTAAATAACATTTAAAATGCATCCATTCAATTAATATACTTTGCCAGATTACTTATCCATGCATCCTCTATGATATAATGCATTGTTAATCATTCATGAAAAATTAGGTTTGATCTCATGTAACTCAATCATAATCTCAACTCTATGAAATCTATAAAAGCAACATTGTTTGATCTTTAGGTAGTATTTGGTGTTGTCTACCTTTAAAGAGCAATAAATATTTCCATACTAAGTATGTTTAAAGTTGTTATGTAAAATTATAGTATGACTGTAAAGAAATATGCTAGAATTGTAATGGAAGGTAAGTTTCTACCACAGCAATGTATTATGTTTTATAATTAAAATATCTTCAAGATGTAAAATGATTTCAGTTTAATATGGTCATAGCCAAAAACCAGTAGCATGTATGCTATTGTATGGTACAATGTATGGTACAATGTAGTATGGTACAATGACAGGAAAAATAACCACATTTTAGGAAGCATTTCTGTGTTGGCCCAACTCTTGCTTTTATAATTAATACTTTTAGAATTGAGTTTTAATTTCCTTCTTCTTGGTAGGGGAGTCACTGGAAATTTATGAAAAAGGAAGGAAACCGTTAGGATATTAAAAAATGGGATTTTTAAAATAAATTTCTATAAAATAAAACATAGATCATGATAAATTCCATATTCTTCGTCTGAAGTTATATTCAGTATTATTCAGTATATATTATTCAGTATTATTATTATTCAGTATTATTATTATTAATTATTCAGTATATATTCAGTATATTCAATATATATTCAGCGTAAACACAAGAAGAATAAAATGGGATGATTTAGAAAAGTAATATATTCACAAATAAAAATATAAGATCTTAATCATTATTTCATCAAATAGATAAGCTTGGGAAACTACATTATAGAAACTAATGATTTTCATGAGTAACATTCATGTGACTATTCTGGTCTTTCAGTTTGACACAACTTTGGGTACAGATTCTATATAGATTTTTATTTTTTATTTTTTGGAGGTACCACCAGTGTGAATAAAATGTACTAATTTATTTTAATAGCTATAATAAGGGGATCATAATTAGTTTGTACTATTTTGATGAGTTATTTAGGAAGAAAATAAAAATCTATAAAATGTTATGGAAATTTAATATTTACCTATATTCAAAAATAGAAATAAACAAGTGTACCATAAATTTATTTTGAACAAAATAGCCTAAACTACTTATGTAGTCTAAAATATTTTGAAAATATTTTCTAGGAGACTTTTATCAGTGACATATTAAGTAATAATTTTTTTCCCTTAAATCTTGTAGTGTGTTGGCATTTTAGAGGAAGTATCATAGGTATCCTTAATAGGAAGTAAGTACTAAATTATATTAAGTCAGTGATTTAATACAGTAGATGATCTAATAGGAGGGGAAAGATGTGAGTGTAGGCTTTAGAACTATTAAAATTTATTTACCTTTGGGAGCCTGGGTAACTCAATTGGTTGAGAGTCTGACTCTTGGTTTTAGCCCAGGTCATGATCTTGGGGTGATGAGATCGAGCCCCAAGTTGGGTTCTTTGCTCAGCGTGGAGTGTGCTTAGGATTCTCTCTCTCCCTCTCCCTCAACCCTTCCCATAGCTTATGCTCGCACTCTCTCTCTCAAACACATCTTTAAAATATTTTTTAAAATTATTTGCTCTTATTCTCATGTATTATTTTCATTCATTCTGTGTTGGTCTCATAGTTTCTCTGCCTTTATCCCTTCTTATCCTACTTACCATAACAAATTCCTTTATCTGTGAGATGGTTTCATTTATACTGTCATGACTGATAAAATATTTCTTTCCTAAGAATAAGTATATTTTACTCAAATAACTTACAGTTGGAGATGTAACAAATATATATATTGGGGACTAAAATTTCTATGTTGTTAATTTCCAAAGCTGTTTCAATTCCATCTTGATTATTCTAAGTGAATTAACAGAGGACAGAATCCTTGAAAGCAGCCCTGGTTATTATCAGATATCTTTATGTCTCCATCTTTGAATAGCTCTCTTCCTTCCCTGCCCCATTCCAAAAAGATAAAAGCACCGTTACAGCTGTAGTTTGGTGCAGTGAACATCTAACATATTAAAAACAAATAATGCTTTCATGGTCAATGTACTTTGTATAATTTTAGGGTAAATTGCAGAGATTCCACACACAATCTATTTACAGCATAATGAGCAAATATCAACACGGAGTTGTCGTTGAATTAATTTATATTTTGATTTAATTTGACATGTTGGGAGCCAAGTCTCAACACATGTTACCTTGTAATACATTAAGCAGTGTCAACGGCAACTAAATGTAATTTTATAAAATTACGAAAAACCTTCACTACGTATGAGAACTTAAATGCTGGCGCAATTATCCTATTTTAGGTTCAGTGACAAATTAAAGCTGACAAAGTAGAAATGAAATTAACATACTTTGAAATGGAAACATGTTCACTCTAATGGATTAATTTCTACATTCACCTGCCATCTTTCTGTCTCAGCAATAATAAGGGGGAAAAAACTTAATGAAGTTAGATGAACCTGTAAACTTCAATACAAAGTGAGTTCACTGATGTGATTATGGCTTCATCATTTCCTCTGTTAGAAGGCCTGGATTTTAAAGATTCGTACATTTTCACTGAGGATTCATTATAGATGCGAATTTCACCTAAAGCCTCAATTCAGCAATGGTATAAAGTGCATTACATGGATCTAGTCTCCATTTTCGTCTAAAGACATTTTTCTTCTGTGTATAGGGCTAAAATAATATCAATATCTTGAGTTCTATTTGTGTCTTAAATTGACCCATATTGTATCTAAGGAAAAATTTTAGGTTTTTTTACTATATCTTTAATTATCGTATTTAGAAAATAGATGACATCTGCTAACAATTTATTGAAGTTTTATGGGCCATTCAATTTTCTGTGAACATTATTTATTATCAGAAACACCTTCGTGGATTCCAAAATAGAAAAATTCACATATCCAAAATTTTTAGATTATTTTAATATTTGAGCCAATCTATTATTAAAATTGGACCAACCTTGCAGCCCTGGGATAAATCCCACTTGGTCGTGGTGAATAATCCTTTTAATGTACTGTTGAATCCTATTGGCTAGTATTTTGGTGAGAATTTTTGCATCTGTGTTCATCAAGGATGAACTCTTTTTTGATGGGATCCTTGTCTGGTTTTGGGATCAAGGTGATGCTGGCCTCATAAAATGAGTTTGGGAGTTTTCCTTCCATTTCTATTTTTGGGAACAGTTTCAGGAGAATAGGAATTAGTTCTTCTTTAAATGTTTGGTAGAATTCCCCCGGGAAGCCATCTGGCCCTGGGCTTTAATTGGGACTTACTTTCCATATTATTAACATAATTTTTTTTAATACTACATAATTTATTTCACTGCCTTTAATCCATGGATATCTAGCAGTGCTACTAGGGAAAAGGAAGGCTACAATTAAGCTGTAGTACGTCTTTTATCCCAAGGCCATAGTTGCTAACCTGTGAAGCAATGGATCTTGGAATCTAGAGCCTTGGTCTTGCAGTTTGATGCTGTCTGCCTGCAAGGATGTAGACAGAACGTGATTCATCAGGCCTGGGTTGCCTTTGCCCGCAGAGCTAGGAGCAGTCTGTCCCTCAGTAGGTGCAGTAAACACTAGCAAATGAACCAGCATTGGCCTTTGAACAAACATGTCCTCCCCTTCAGCCTGTTATGCCCCCTGCCTCACCCCAGCCTTGCGCAAAGACTGGTTGAGGGGCTCTTGAGGCCTCCACTAGCCACACCTTGCCCCTGAGTGAGGGACAACCTCTGTGGTACAGGAGAGGACAAACTGCCTCCCCCTTGTGTCATCTCTTGGGGACCCCAGTGAGCCAGTGTGAGGACAAGGCCCTGTGTTGGCCTGTGGTGTTCCCCAGGGCAGGGAGAAGCAGGTAGAGTAGCCTAGCAGCCTCCGCATCCAGCCAGTGGACCCCCAAGTGGCCTCAAGCCTTCAGAAGCAGGGTGGGGAGCTGGGTGTGACAGGCAGCCTCCTCTATGGTCAGATTCAAGCCTTACCTGGCAGGGCTTGCCTCCCTGCCACCCACCCAGGAAGTGCCCACCAGGGAGGCTGCTTCCTAAATCGGTGCTCATATCCTTCTTGGTGAATGAGCGGTGTGTTCAGAGCCTGTGTGCCCCAGTGAGGCCGGATCCACCAGAGGCTCAGAGGGAAGACAAATAGGCAGAGCAGGTCTAGTTGGAAAAGAGAAGCTCACAGCAGCAGGGAAGTGAGAAAACATCTTTATTGTGGGGAGAGCAGGGAGAGTGCTCAAGGGTTGAGACATCATGGACAGAGACACAGATGGAGCTGCTGTGGCCTGTAAGACACATGCAGACTGTCCAGGGGTTGGTCAGAGAGCACAGCTGCAGCTCTCTGCTGGGCCCTCCTGAGAGCTCTCCTCCTGGAACACCTCGCGTGGGGAGGCCTCGGGCTTAGGATCATAATTTGTAAGGTGATAAGTTTAAGAAGTAACAGACTAATATTTTTAGTAGCCTATTTTTCTCCTAGCAACATTAAGTAATGGAAATATCTAGATATGGGATATACTTATTCTACAATTTCTCATTGATTTAGCTATTTCTCCATTTACTTTGTAAATTTAGAATTTTATACTATGTCCATTTTAAGCACAATTATTATAAGTCTAAAGTGAGACATTCGATTTCTATTTCCTCTTAATACATAAGAATCAAGGCTCTAAATGATAAAGGTGGTGGTGATGGTGTACTCTCCGCCAAACCCATCCTCTTCCTTTTTCGTTTTCACAGGATCGTGGTGGATCTATGGATAGACTGTTTCCCAGGCTCCCTTGCAGTAGGTGTAGACCACGTTCTCTCTCTAGTGTGATGTGAGCAAAACTGATGTGAGTCACTTCTAGGCCAGAAACTTTAAGAGGGAGTGTGTGTCTCCTTTGTATCTTCTTTCTCTTCTGCCTTTTGGAAGCAAAGGACAATGAGTCTTTAACAGATGAGTAGAACAGAACAAGAACTCAGCCTCTATTGTCTTTGGTCCCTTATATAGATCATAAAAACAGAGAAATCTGTAGTGGGTGGCAGGGTGTTGCCATAACAAAACTAAAATATGGGTTATTTGTTTAGTTGAAAAATTTTTTCGAGTATAGAAAGTGACAGAGTTCTGTCAAGCTGTGATAAGCGTTTGATAAAACTGTCATATGACATAACTTAGAAGACAAAGCAAGAATGTACTGAGTTTTTAGATCTATGGGAAATGGCAAAAAAAAAAAAAGCAGGTCACCATCTGTTGATTGCTGCTTACAGCTTTTGGCAAGATATTTTAGGAGATGAGTTTAGGTGGGGATGATGGATTTGGAAAGAGAGGGAAGAAAAGATAGAGACCAGAAAATGGGGTCTCTAAAAAGTTTGGATAAACTAAGGTCATTATTCTAGATAGCTTCAGGGCATATCTACTATTAAGTTTAGAGAGAGAACCAGCAGCATGCTGAGGTTCAAAAAAAAAAAAAATACAGGAGTACTGTACCACAATACTGTAGTACATATTGACGTCTAACTAAGAAACTTGATTGTGGCAGTAGCACATAGAACATGCTAGAAACAAAACACATCAGAGAAATACCAAGCTTTTGAGGGAATTTTATTGCCAAAGAAAATAAGCTTTGCCTAAAACACCTGTGAGTGTTCAGATTTTAAGTCTTTCCTTGTGCTACCAAACTCAGACCAACAGAAAGGAATTAAGAAAGCAGTATGGTCCTCCAGGAGAACATATTCCCACAGGCTCCTTTCAGCTAAGGCCATGGGATATTATGGACAAGAAAGGACTTTTGAGAGGGCAAAGTTGAGAGTCAAAGAGCTTGTAAAAGATCTGAGTGACAACAGGGGTCAATATAGGGTTTTATAGGCCATTGTAAATAACTGGGCTTTGACTCCAAGTGAAATAGGGATATTTGTAGGGTTTTGAGCTGAGCAGTGAATCGGTCTCAATTAAAATGTTAACTCTTTCAGAAGGATTATTCTGGCTGGTGTGTTGCGAATAGGCTATAGGAGGCAACCTAGATGCAGTGTGAAAAATGAAAAGAGTCATGGTTTTTTGTTTTTGTTTGTTTGTTTGCTTCAGGAATTGGAAAGATGGAGTTCCCAGCAGTTTTCAGCACGGAAGCCACTGACAAATGAGCAAGAGCAGGTTTAAGAAAGGAGAACAGGGGGCGCCTGGGTGGCTCAGTTGGTTAAGCAGCTGCCTTCGGCTCAGGTCATGATCCCAGCATCCTGGGATGGAGTCCCACATTGGCCTCCTTGCCCCGCAGGTAGCCTGCCTCTCCCTCTGACTCTGTCTGCCACTCTGCCTGTGCTCTCTCTCTTTCTCTCTCTCTCTCTCTGACAATGAATAGATAAAATCTTTAAAAAAAATAAAAATAAAAAAAAAGAAAGGAGAACAGAACTAAGTTTTGAACATGTTAAATTTGAGATACATACTAGGTATTCAAGAGAAAAGGCTGAGTATGTAGTTGGATAAAAAGTAGCTGGAGTTCTTGAGAGAGGTCTGAGCTGGATAGTTTGGGGAGTTGACTGACAAACTACCTGAATGAGATCACCAAAGGACTGAGCATTGCAGATAGAGAAGACAGTAGATCAAAAGGGTAGGTCCTGGACAATTCTAACATTAAGAGGTCAAAGAGAAGAAAACAGGGAAGGAGACTGAGAAAGAAGGGTCAATTACTTAGGAACACATTCAAGAGAGTAGGGAACCCTAAGAGCCACATGAAGTAAGTTCATTAGGAAGAAGGGATGTGTTACTGATGCCAGGAGCTGGTAAAGGGCCAAGTAAAATAATGTCTAGGAAGAACTTTTCCAACAGTGTATCCATGTGGCTACAATATTTCCAGTGGAACATGAACAGAACTCATGTGGTTAATTTTACTCCAGGGCTTTTAAGAGAACGCCTGTGTTTCAACCACACTGTTCTTAAAAAAAAAAAAAAGAAAAGAAAAGAAAAGAAAAGAAAAAGATGATAAGGTTTTAGAAGTGTCTGACCCTCCCCAAATGGAAGAAGCCTGGGTCACAAGAATCAGCATATGGAAGACAGGCACACAGAAATCTAGAATAACTGTCCTGAACTGCTATGTCAGGAAGTAATACAATTCTGTTGTTTTTAGTGATTATATTTTCAGAATTAATTTTCATAGTTGTTTAGGCTACCCTAATAAATGCAGTAAGTTAGCATATCTCTCTGTTTCAGTTTCTTCATCCATAAGGAATAGTACAAATTTTGCTACTCAGTAGCATGGTCATTTATTCAGATGTTTATACACAGTCTTACATTTTTAAAAAAATATTTTATTTATTAATTTGACAGACAGAGATCACAAGTAGGCAGAGAAGCAGGCAGAGAGAGAGGAGGAAGCAGGCTCCATGTTGAGCAGAGAGCCTGATGCAGGGCTCGATCCCAAGACCCTGGGATCATGTCCTGAGCCGAAGGCAGAGGCTTTAACCCACTGAGCCACCCAGGCACCCCTAGTCTTACATTTTTAAATAAGGAAATCAATACCTATTTTATTCTATTTTAGGTAAAATTAATGGCTACTTAGAGATTAGTATATTGATTATAAGAAACACTAAAATTCCATTCAATGATTCTACACTGCTTAATGATTTAAAAAAGTGAATAAATCCAAGTTATGAGTGGGTTTAACAAGATCACATATGATTTCATCTCTGAGGGACTTTCCTTTACCTTCTCCCATAGTTTGCATCCAATATGCTTTTTCTTTATTTTTAATTTTACCTTTTTTCTTTTGCTTGTTTCCTCTATCATCCGTCTTTTTTTTTTTTCACTCTTTCCCCTCATTTATTTTTACTTTGCTTTTCCATTCCTTTTCGTTGTTTCAGTCACCTCCATTTATTTCCCAACTATCTAGCCCTGAACTTGTTTTGGTTCACAAGAAGCAAGAGAATCATCACAGGTCCGTGACTGAAATGCAGGTTGAGTATACATTGATTTTTTTTGGATAGCCTACACAGGAGACAGTAGAGGCAATCAACCAAAGCACAGCTACCAACATATATTTTGTTACAGTTTCCATGGGATGAAGGGCCCCTGATGATTTAGAATAGATACCTTCCTTATTTTGTTTGAGTATGCATCCTGAAACACGATAAATATATTTTACCAGAAAGTCTGGTGCTTTCCTGTTACAAATATGTAGAAAAATTGAGAAACAAAAACATATATTTCTTTTAAGATTTTATTTATTTATTTGACAGATAGAGATCACAAGTAGGCAGAGAGGGAGGGGGAAGCAGGCTCCCTGCTGAGCAGAAAGCCTGATGTGGGGCTGGATCCCAGGACCCTGAGATCATGACCTGAGCTGAAGGCAGAAGCTTTAACCCACTGAGCCAACCAGGCACCTCACAAAAAAGTATTTTTAAGGTAAATGTTATTTGTTTTGCAGTATCTCCCAGGATATCAGTGTCCTGAAAAGAGGAAGATTATGAAAAGTCACTCGCACACCCTGAAAGGAAAAGTGGGCTGTTTTAGCTCTAAAATTTCAGACTATTTTGCCACGTACCATTTCTGATTTTCACTTTACCTCATATTCCCTATCCTAATTCCACATCTCCTGTAGTAATATTTCATCACTCCACAATGAAGTACTGATTTGTTTACTTTAACCAGTACTCATGGCAAACTTACTATGTGCCGCTCTGCCAAGTCTAGGAATACTGAGAGTTATTAAATTTGGCTCAGGGGAGGCTGCAGACATACAAAGACATAATTAGAAAATGCAGTGGGTACATAGTTTGTGAGTACAAAGGACGGATTCAGGAAAGGGTTTCAGGCTTGAACATGATGGAGTTGATTTGTTGCTGTATCATTTCCACCCCTCATTATTCCCAAGGCACCTCTTAAGGTCTTTGTGACTTGCTGACCACACCCTGAAACTCCAAAATTGAAATATTTTTACAACACCTCAGTTCTGCACACCCTTAAATTCTTCTGGTCTCTAGAACCCAATTTTCCAAAGTAAGAAGTAGAAACTTGCTCTTGACAATTTTTGGTGTTCAGACTCTTCTTGAAATTTGCTACCCCTCTTGAGTTGCTAGTAATACGACAAGCATCCTGTTTTTCCTTATAAGTGTTGGTATAGGAGGAGGATTCATATAGTTCTTTCTATTTCCATTTCTTCTGTGAACCTGTTTCATTGCCCAAATCATTTAGGCAAATACTAAAAATGCAATCTCCACCACTGGCTTAGCTGACGTCTAGATGCCAGGACTGATTCAGTTGTCATATTAAAGGGAAGCTGTGCTAGACATTTTGGCCTTATTCTTCAACTTTGATTAAGCAAAATAAATACACTCAATCATTTCTCAAATTAATATTTAAAGAGATGCTTCTGTCCTTCTTTTATCTCTTTGTTCTTACTTTCTTTTGCTATCTCACTATAATATTGGTCTGTAATTTTCTTGTAATGTTCTTGTCTGGTAATGCTGGCCATGTACAATAAGTTTAGAAGTAGTCCCTCCTCTATTGTTTTGGAAGAGTTTGAGAAGAACTGCTATTAGTTTTTTCATTAAATGTTTGGTAGAATTCACCATCTTGTCTTTTTCTTTGTTGGGAGGTTTTGATTACTGATTCAATATCCTTACTAGTAATTGTTCTATTCAGATTTTCTATTTCTTCATGGCTCAGTCTTGGTAGGTTGTATGTTGCTAGCGAATTCATCCATTTTTCCTGGATTACATAATTTGTTGGCATATAATTGTTCATAGTAGTTTCTTATGATCCTTAGTATTTCTGTAAGTGGACATAATGTCTCCTTTTTCATTTCTCATTTTATTTATATGAGTTTTCTCTATTTTTTTTCCTTAGGGTAGCTTTAGGTTATTTATCTTTTTAAAAAAATCTCTTAATTTTATTGATCTTTTCTACTTTCCTTTTGGTCTCCACTTCATTTTTTTTTCTCTCTGATTTTATTTTATTTTTTAAGATTTTATTTATTCATTTGACAGGCAGAGATCACAAGTAGATAGAGAGGCAGGCAGAGAGAGAGGCGGAAGGAAGCAGGCTCCCTGCTGAGCAGAGAGCCTGATGTGGGGCTCGATTCCAGGACCCTGGGATCATGACCTGAGCCGAAGGCAGAGGCTTTAAACCACTGAGCCACCCAGGCACCCCTTTCTCTCTGATCTTTATTATTCACTTCTTTCTGCTAAGTGTGACCTTGTTGGTTATTCTTTTCCTAGTTCCTTGAGCTGCAAAATAAGTTTTTTTTTTGTTTGTTTGTTTGTTTTGTTTTGTTTTGTATGAGATGCTTCTTTTTCTTTATTCATCATACAGGCATTTATTGCCATAAACTTCCCTTTTAGAACTGCTTTTGCTATATCCTGTAAGCTTTGGCATGTTAGTTTGCCATCTGTATTTGTCTCAAGAGATTTTCCCATAAGTTCTTCTTTGACCCATTGGTTGTTGTGGAACATGTTGTCTAATCTCCACATATTTGTGAAATTTCCTGTTTTCCTCTTTTAATTGATTTCTAGTGTCCTATCACTGTAGTTGGAAAAGATGTTTGATATGATCTGAATCTTCTTAAATTTATTAAGACTAGTTTTGTGACCTAACATGTGATTGATTCTGGAGAACATTTTATGGTCACTTGAAAATAATCTGTATCCTGTGGTTGCTGCCTTGAATGTTATGTATATATCTGTTAGCTCATCTAGTGTAATGTGTAAGTTAAGTCCAATGTTTCTATACTGATCTTCCTTCTGAAAGATCTATCCATTATTAGAGGGAGAGTATTGAAATCCCCTACTAAGATTGTATTGCTCTCTCTTTCTCTCTTCAGATCTGTTAATATTTGCTCTCTGTATATTTAGGTTCTCTAATGTTGGGTATGTAAATATTTATAAATGTTTTATCCCCTTGTTGCAATGACCTTTTCATTATTACATAATGACCTCTTTTGTCTCTTGTTATATTTTTTGGCTTAAGTAGGTTTTGTCTTATATAAATAATGCACCAGATCTGTGTACTTCTAGAGAGATACTGGTGGTCTTGTTTTATTGTTGAAGTGAGCCAAAGGATAATGTCAGGGAAGTGCCCACCACCTTCCTCTGTCTCTGGGGAGGACTGTAGCCAGCCCCTACATAAATAATGCATTAGAAATCAGAGCTACCAAGAGATGGGCATTTCGCCTATTACTTCTGAACTGAGCTTCAGGGAGATAACCAAAGCAGATGCTTGCAGGCTTGTTCAGAAATGCTTCTTTGCGTGTTATAGTCTTTTAAGTCTCATGGATGTAATGCCTATTGGCCTTCTGAACTAGATATCTTGGGAACCCATCCTTTGGATGAGAATCTTAAGAGTTGGGGTGCTAGATATATGGTCCAAACTCTTTGCTGCTCATGAAGAAGCTGTGAATTGTGATTTACCTTTTGATTGTATGTTGCTGTGTGTACGGTTTTTGTGATGAGAGTGTGTATTGGTCTTTCCTACCTGTTTCAGTGTGGATATTTTCTCATTCACCTGACATGTAGAAATCAGTCAGCTACCTTCTGGATTTCTTTCTGAGGTCATTGTTCCATGTGTAGCTCTACATTCATTGTCTCTGTAGTAGGAAGGAAGTTCAGGAGTCTCCTACATCACCATCTTAGTCTGTCCTTTTCTTGGCTTACACTGTTAAATGTATACATTCATTATTCATTTCACTTTTATAGGGTAGTTACAATAGTTACCAATTTACAGAATAGGAAATTACTCTATGATTGAAATGTACAGATTTGATCCTAAGAAATGTGATTTCAAATCCTGAATTACCATGAAAACATAGCTTTAACAATGTACTGGGAACAGAAAGAGAGAGAGGAAGAACATTTGCTCTCCCAGATTAGTTATGTCAACACCTTGCCCAAAAATGGAAGGAAGATGCCACAATCCGTGGTACTTTCTATGTAGCATATATGTTATATAAACCTATGTTAAATAGTAATATTCAGTCAGCAGGCAAGAAGCGGATAACTCATTTCTTTTCTTTCATGGCACTATAGGCTTCTATGAACATGATTACTAAAAATTATAGAGGTCTTACCAAACTAGGTATTGTAGAATCAGGACTAGGAAAAGGTGTGGAAGTAAAGAATGTAATGAAAAAATTCAAAACCTGCAACACAGCAAACCCAACCCTAATTTTAAAAAACTAACAAATTAAAAGAATATAAAATATTTACTTTCCTCTGAAGTTGGAAACGTCAAAGTTTGTCACTATGTAGTTACAAACGTAACTTCAATTGTTGAAACTTGATTTAATAGAATATAGATTCATAATGAGGCAGATATATTTCATAACATGATTTATCAAATGCACCATGTCCTTGTTATTCAAGGATGTCTGTGGATGGAGTAGTAGACTAAACCTTACCTGATAGCTTGTAGAAAGCGTGTAGACACTTAGACGGCAACTGAGCCTTACTGAATCAGTATCTGAATTTTAACCAGATTCCTGGATGATTCATATTCTCATTCAAGTTTGTATGCACAATAAAGAAAAAGTCGTGTTAAGCTCTTCACCCTAATACGTAGATTCTAACCATATTGTTCACACCTTTCTTTCTGTCTATAAGGGAACTTTTCCCTTTATTTTATTGATGAATTTCATTCATCTCATTAAGCCTAAGTTCAACATTTCTACCTTGGTAAGCCATTTGAACCCTGGTCAAAGTTAGTTGTTTTCTTATTTATGTGTCCATAAAACATAGAATGTGTAGCTCTAGCAATGTGATTCCATTGTGTTGTGATTCTTTGAGATTTTATCTTCCATCTCAGGAAATTATTCCTCTTTTGATGATCTTTATCTTGTCTTTGCTTTCCTGGTACTTAGTACAATGTCTGAAAATTAAATGTTGGTCTGTATATACTTTTAGATGTTAATTACTGAGTACTTTCTTTTTTTAAAGACATACATTTTTTAGCATGATATAGTTATTCATTTTCTGAGGTGTGATTTAATTTGATGATTCAATTATTTCTTCAACACACACATTATGTTATACTAAGGAATTCTGATAGAAGGTTAGGTTTTGTTCTATTATTTAGTTGTTCTATTATTTAATGAATCCACATGATTGAAGCTTCACTTTGAAGGAATAGGACATAAATTAAATAATTTTGCAGATATTTTGGATTCATTTATATTGTCCTGCTATTGATGTGGCTACTACATATCTTTCGAATTACATAGAATATAGGCTTGGGTAAATAACTCAGGCATCACTGATAAGTATTAAAATGGAAAGACAGGAATTTACATCTTCTTTCCCATTTATCTCGTTCTACACCCAAGAGGTTAACAGTTTGGTGTGTATCCTCCTTCACACTTTTTTTTTTTTCTTAATATTTACTTATTTGTTTTTGAGAGAGTGAGAAAGTAGGGAGACAGGCAGAGGGAGAGAGAATCCGAAGCAGATTCTCCACCGGGCATGGAGTCTAACTTGGGACTTGATCTCATGACCCTGCGATTATGACCTGTGCCAAAATTAAGAACTGGAGTCTTAACTGACCCCACCCATGTGTCCCTTTCTTCACTCTTCTTTATTTGCACTGATAAATACATATATTAGTCACGTATAAATGGTTATTATTGACTAACATTATTGTGCTTATTTCTTATATCTTTATTATGTTCCTCCAAGTTTTATATTTCTCTTTTACATTTGTTTATAACATTTTTTGCTATATGGAATTCTGAAGTTTTTAGGTATTAGATTATGCTAATGTTTACCTTTATAGCATCTGGTTTTATTTTTTTGTTTCTTTGATTCTGACTCTCAAAATTTTACCCCACTGGACTTTAATGACAGAGATGGTACCTATTTTGTTTAATACTGAATTAAAATCACCTAACAAGGGAGTTGTCACATAAAAAGAACTTAATATACACTCTGGATTGACTCTATATTTCTATTAAATGAGTTTCACCAGTTGAGCTTACTTTAAATTCTACAACAAAGCTCACTCTTTTAAATTCTATGGAGCCTTGAAATATTAAGAACACTTGAAATGATTAGGCAAAACCTCTATAATTAAGGTAAGTTTTATTATCCATCATTTTGAAAATTATATCTTAATCCATATCAGAACAAACTTATCCTTCAGGCTTTGAAAGCTTGATTCTGTTCTGAGTGAGTTTATTACTGGAGTTCTTAAATGAAAGGCCAGATACCTACACAAGACTATTTACAGCATAACTCTCATGCTGTGAAATAAAATTATAATGTAAGACTGATTTCATTTTCTTATATTTGCAAACCCACAATTTTTTAAAATATAAGAGGATTAATAGCTAATGCTATTATTAAAACATAATAGGAAGACCAATAGCTATTATTTAAACATAATTATTAAATTATTATATAAATGTTATTTAAACATAAACTTTTATTTTTAACCATTGTTGAATATCATGATACATTGCTATAATTGTCCACTGCTGTTGAAAGTGAACACAACTATTTAATGGTAAATAGAGGGCAGGGATTGGAGTTTGTATGAAGTATGGGAGAAAATTCTACTGACTAGAAAATTCTCCCACCAATACTTATTTTTCTGAAATTATTTTTTTTTGTGTTTTTAGATAGCTCAGTATACAATTTCCCATTATTCACATTCATAGCTGTAATACTATTAATATTTTATTTATTTATGTAGAAGAGAGTGAGAGAGAGAGAGTGAGTGGGAGGTGGGGGGAAGAGAAGGGCAGAGGAAGAAGAAGAGAGAGAAGCAGACTGCCTGTTGAGCAGAGAGCCCGGCAGGGGCCTCAATCACAGGAACTTGAGATCATGACCTGACCTGTAGGCAGATGCCTAACTGACTGAGTCATCCAGGTGACCCATAGCTGCCACCACACTCGACAGGCTCCATATGTCATATGTCCATATGTCAGCTCATTAATCTTTACAACAAACTTAAGTGATAAGTGTTTCCATATCATTTGAAATTTGAAGAAACTGATGTTTGAAGATATTAGGCAACTTGGCCAAAGTTACATAGTGAGTAAATGGAATACCTAGAAGTGAAACTCATCTCGGTTTCACTGCAAAATCCATGCTTTTTGCTTTATACTCTCAAGCATTTCTGTTATCCTTGTAGTGGTGAATTTAATTATCTGCAAATCCAGAATGAAGACAAGTCTGGAGTTTTGACTTGTGTCATAGCTTGTGTCGTGGAACAGGATTGATGCATAGCAGGAAGCCCTGGGATGGCTGGTAGAATCTGATGTGGTGAATAATGTGAAGTCTTCCACTTCAATGCCATAAACTTGTAATCAAACAAAGAAAAAAAATCATGACATATTTGGTGGGAATTAACTCCTATTGTTGAATTTATTGAGCTTTGCAACAAATTGTTCTGGGCACTTTTTACAAAATTAAATAATCTAAGCAATTTGAGCAAATGCAGAAGTAGAGATTGTGAATTAAAGATATTAGAAACTACTATACTCCCCCAGGTTTTGAAACTAGATTTGAAATAAGATTTCCTAAATCATTAAGATTCCAGGAATCCCCAATATGTTTTTGTATCACATTTAGCACCAAGTATTTGCTTCTAGAGAGAATGAAGAGCAATGAGATCACTCTGCAAGCAATGAGTATGGACTGGCTATCTATTAAGCTATGGCATTGTGTCAAACTCTGTAGGTGAGCAGTGACTGAGATGGGCACAGGTCTAGGACTCATGGCACTTTTAAGATGAAATGGGAAAAAATAACATGATAGTAACTAAAATAAGAGAGCAACTATAGATTCTTCTCAGAATACACCACATTTCTCTAGTTGTAAGAAGCCAAAAAAAAGTCTGATGTACCATTGATTTAATAACATTCAAAACTTTTGGAATATAGAAAAAGTACTATATTGAATGCAAATGCCATTTGGAAGATGAATCTAGATTTTAAAGATGTTTGAATGTGTCTAAGAATTGAGGACATCAGGGAAGCCTTCCAGGGGAATTAATAGAGACCAGAAGGATGACTAAAAGCTAAGGTAGCAAAAAATTGAGGAAGGAATGTAAGAGGCAAAGGCAGTGATTTAGGTAATGTTCCTAAAGTCAAAAAGGCGGTGAGTTCACTGGCACTGAAGGCTAGGCAACTCTCAGGACTGGTCATCAGTAACATTTGCAGGTAAGGGTGACTAGCTTGTGAGGGCTCAGTATATGAAAACTTGTAAGTCATGACATGGATTTTGGACGCCATTCACCAAAAGGTTTCAAGGGGGGAATGGCATGATCTGACATCTATTAAAAATATTCTGACTCCAATGTGGAGACAAAACTAGACTAGGACAAAAATCAGTGTGTGGAAATATCAATATTTCCCGTGTCTTCAATACTACTATGCCTTTAGTAGGTGTTGAATTTCTATCTGTTGATTGGATGATTGACTGAGTGGCTATCCTTGTTGAAAAGCGAGGAGTTGGAATAGCTACTTGGAGAGAGCTCTTTACAAGAGACCTTAACTGTGAATTCAACAGGTTTCAATTTTTTTTTTTTTAACTAGGAGTCAGTACTTTTAGGCCAAATTGACCTCTGGCTGACTTTTATATGTTCCGTGAGCTAAGAATGAATTTTACATGTTTGAAGAGTTGGGGAAAGAATAGAATGAGAGTTTGTATGACTTACAAATCTGTGTTTACTACTTGGCTCTTTACAGAGTAGTTTACTGATCCCTGTTCTATAGAAACAGGTAATGTGCCATCTTTATAAACGTTCTCTAGAATAATGATAATATTGATGTGCTTTTTTTTTCCAATTTATTTATTTTTAGAAAAACAGTATTCATTATTTTTTCACCACACCCAGTGCTCCATGCAATCCGTGCCCTCTATAATACCCACCACCTGGTACCCCAACCTCCCACTCCCCTGCCACTTCAAACCCCCCAGATTGTTTTTCAGAGTCCATAGTCTCTCGTGGTCCACCTCCCTATCCAATTTACCCCAACTCCCTTCTCCTCTCTAACACCCCTTGTCCTCCATGCTATTTGTTATGCTCCACAAATAAGTGAAACCATATGATAATTGACTCTCTCTGCTTGACTTATTTCACTCAGCATAATCTCTTCCAGTCCCGTCCATGTTGCTACAAAAGTTGGGTATTCATCCTTTCTGATGGAGGCATAATACTCCATAGTGTATATGGACCACATCTTCCTTATCCATTCGTCTGTTGAAGGGCATCTTGGTTCTTTCCATAGTTTGGCGACCGTGGCCATTGCTGCTATAAACATTGGGGTACAGATGGCCCTTCTTTTCATGACATCTGTATCTTTGGGGTAAATACCCAGGAGTGCAATTGCAGGGTCATAGGGAAGCTCTATTTTTAATTTAATGAGGAATCTCCACACAGTTCTCCAAAGAGGCTGTACCAACTTGCATTCCCACCAACAGTGTAAGAGGGTTCTCCTTTCTCCACATCCTCTCCAACACATGCTGTTTCCTGTTTTGTTAATTTTGGCCATTCTAACTGGTGTAAGGTGATATCTCAATGTCGTTTTAATTTGAATCTCCCTGAGGGCTAATGATGATGAACATTTTTTCATGTGTCTGATAGCCATTTGTATGTCTTGATTGGAGAAGTGTCTGTTCATATCTTCTGCCCATTTTTTCATATGTTTGCCTGTTTCGTGTGTGTTGAGTTTGAGGAGTTCATTATAGATCCTGGATATCAACCTTTTATCTGTACTGTCATTTGCAAATATCTTCTCCCATTCCGTGGGTTGCCTCTTTGTTTTTTTGACTGTTTCCTTTGCTGTGCAGAAGCTTTTGATTTTGATGAAGTCCCAAAAGTTTATTTTCGCTTTTGTTTCCTTTGCCTTTGGAGACATATCTTGAAAGAAGTTGCTGTGGCTGATACCGAAGAGATTACTGCCTATGTTCTCCTCTAGGATTCTGATGGATTCCTGTCTCACGGTGAGGTCTTTTATCCATTTTGAGTTTATCTTTGTGTACGGTGTCAGAGAATGGTCGAGTTTCATTCTTCTACATATAACTGTCCAGTTTTCCCAGCACCATTTATTGAAGAGACTGTCTTTTTTCCACTGTATATTTTTTCCCGTTTTGTCGAAGATTAATTGACCATAGAGTTGAGGGTCCATATCTGGGCTCTCTGCTCTGTTCCACTGGTCTATGTGTCTGTTTTTATGCCAGTACCATGCTGTCTTGGTAATCACAGCTTTGTAATAAAGCTTGAAATCAGGTAAGGTGATGCCGCCAGCTTTCTTTTTGTTTTTCAACATTTCCTTAGCGATTCAGGGTCTCTTCTGATTCCATACAAATTTTAGGATTATTTGCTCCAGCTCTTTGAAGAATGCCGGTGGAATTTTGATCGGAATGGCATTAAAAGTATAGATTGCTCTAGGCAGTATAGACATTTTAACAATGTTTATTCTTCCGATCCAAGAGCATGGAATGGTCTTCCATCTATTTGTGTCTTCTTCAATTTCTTTCATGAGTGTTCTGTAGTTCCTCGAGTACAGATCCTTTACCTCTTTGGTTAGGTTGATTCCCAGGTATCTTATGGTTCTTGGTGCTATAGTAAATGGAATGGATTCTCTAATTTCCCTTTCTGTATTTTCATTGTTAGTGTATAAGAAAGCCACTGATTTCTGCACATTGACTTTGTATCCTGCCACATTGCTGAATTGCTGTATGAGTTCTAGTAGTTTGGGGGTGGAGTCTTTTGGGTTTTCCATATAAAGAATCATGTCATCTGCGAAGAGAGAGAGTTTGACTTCTTCATTACCAATTTGGATACCTTTTGTTTCTCTTTGTTGTCTGATTGCTGTTGCTAGGACTTCTAATACTATGTTGAACAAGAGTGGTGAAAGTGGGCATCCTTGTCTTGTTCCTGATCTCAACGGGAAGGCTGCAAGCTTTTTCCCATTGAGGATGATATTTGCTGTGGGTCTTTCATAGATAGATTTGATGAGGTTCAGGAATGTTCCCTCTATCCCTATACTTTGAAGCGTTTTGAACAGGAACGGATGCTGGATTTTGTCAAATGCTTTTTCTGCATCAATTGAGAGGACCATGTGGTTCTTCTCTCTTCTCATATTAATTTGTTGTATCACATTGATTGATTTGCAAATGTTGAACCATCCTTGTAGCCCAGGGATGAAACCCACCTGATCATGGTGGATAATCTTTTTAATGTGCTGTTGGATCCTGTTGGCTAGGATCTTCTTGAGAATCTTAGCATCCATATTCATCAGTGATATTGGTCTAAAATTCTCCTTTTTGGTAGGGTCTTTGCCTGGTTTGGGGATCAGGGTAATGCTGGCTTCATAGAAAGAGTCTGGAAGTTTTCCTTCTGCTTCAGTTTTTTGAAACAGCTTCAGGAGATTAGGTGTTATTTCTTCTTTGAAGGTTTGGTAGAATTCCCCAGGGAATCCGTCAGGTCCTGGGCTCTTGTTTTTTGGGAGGTTTTTGATCACTGCTTCAATCTCGTTATTAGACATCGGTCTATTCAGGTTGTCAATTTCTTCCTGGTTCAATGTTGGTAGTTTATATTTTTCCAGGAATGCATCCATTTTATCTAGGTTGCTAAGCTTATTGGCATATAACTGTTGATAATAACTTCTGATGATTGTTTCTACTTCCTTGGTGTTAGTTGTGATATCTTCCTTTTCATTCATAATTTTATGAATTTGGGCTTTCTCTCTTTTCTTTTGGATTAGTGTGGCCAATGGTTTATCGATCTTATTGATTCTTTCAAAAAACCAGCTTCTAGTTTCATTGATACGTTCTACTGTATCTCTGGTTTCTACCTCATTGATCTCAGCTCTAATCTTGATGATTTCCCTTCTTATGTGTGGAGTTGGTTTGATTTGTTGTTGATTCTCCAGTTCTTTAAGGTGTAGAGACAGCTGTTGTGTTCTAGATTTTTCAATTTTTTTGAGGGAGGCTTGGATGGCTATGTATTTTCCCCTTAGGACCGCCTTTGCCGTATCCCATAGGTTTTGGACCGAAGTGTCTTCATTCTCATTGGTTTCCATGAATTGTTTAAAAATGTTTAGCTACTTGTATGTTGCGTCTTTATTGCTCTTTCTGTCAGTGTTATGATATAGCTGCTTCTTTTAAAAAAATCATTTTAGGGATGCCTGGGTGGCTCAGTTGGTTGGACGACTGGCTTCGGCTCGGGTCAGGATCCCAGAGTCCTGGGATCGAGTCCTGCATCGGGCTCCCAGCTCCATGGGGAGTCTGCTTTTCTCTCTGACCTTCTCCTTGCTCATGCTCTCTCTCACTGTCTCTCTCTCAAGTAAATAAATAAAATCTTTAAAAAAAATCATTTTACCTAGGGGCACCTGGGTGACTCAGTGGGTTAAGCCTCTGCCTTTGGCTCAGGTCATAGTCGCAGGATCCTGGGATCGAGCACTGCATCAGGCTCTCTGCTCAGCAGGGAGCCTGCTTCCCCTTCTCTCTCTGCCTGCCTCTCTGCCTACTTGTGATCTCTCTATCAAATAAATAAGTAAAAATCTTTTAAAAATCATTTTACCTAAATTATTTCTCATTTATTTATATTATCTTTTCAAAATATAAGATGAATTGGATCACTTCTTTTATCTTTTTTTGGGCTGATAGGATTTTATAATAATATGACCAGGTTTAAGCTATGAAGCCTTACTATAATAAAAATGTGGGAAAAAGGAGAAATGGAAATGACATTTCTTAAATTTGCCTTTTTTCATAAATTAACTATTTTATTTTCAATGCAATGCCTGAACCAAGTAAAAGTATAGTGTTTGTCATTATCTTCTAGTTCATCCAATACAGCACCTTAAACATAATAGTTATCAAATAAATGACTAGTGAATTAATGAATAGATGGATGAATGAGTGAATGAATGAGTGAATGAATGAATGAATTAGGTGGAGTATTTTGGTTCAGAGAGCTTAAGAAACTGTCCTAGTCATATAAATAATAAGTGATAAATAAATGCTTTGACCTAGAGCTTCTCCCTAAAGACTGTAACACTTTTGTGGTGTTTAAATATGGCTGTCTTTTATCTTAGGATATCCTTAAGGAATGTGATAGGTATATTATATTCAATTATTCTTAATATTAATATTTAATATTTTTTGAGGGAGAGCATTGTTATAAGGACTTTACACAGATATATTAATTTGAAACCGCACAGAAGCATATGGAGTAGATAATATGATCATCTCAATCTTAGAAGCTAAAAATGAGGGCAGAGAGGAACAATATATTGTCCAAAATCAACTCATGCAAGGTTTTGATATGAGCTGGTTGTATTGTCAGAGTTCTCATCCACAGTAGTATGCAACTGAATACTTAGTTCAGTGTAGACACTTACTGTTTTGTGTCTAGCACTCTGCTAGGTAACGTTTGCCTAATGATTAGCCTTCCTTCATAACCATAGTGTAGGTCAGCATAATTTTCTCCTTTTGGAAGCTGTGCAATGAGTTTATTTGTAAATCAATACAAATTCTATGGAGGATGAAATTGAAACTTAGAGGTTAAGTCATGTATTTACAAAAGCACATTAGTATGAGTATAGTGGATTTGTGGAGTCATGATCTCTGGAAATCGTCTTAAAGAAATATCCTGTATCTTTTTCTCACATTAACCTCACGCAGTTTGTTCTTAAATTAGAGATATTTAGAATTATCATTCTTCCATTCACTATTTTCAACTTGATGACAAAATATACATTGATAATTAATAAAGTATACAATATGTGAAAAGTGCACAGCTTCAAATTGATGGCAGGTAAATATCCAGCCTCTTTTACCAAAGGTCCTTTTAATTTTTGTGTGATGATAAAATCAGTTATGTAGTATAGAGTATCTATTTTAGAACTGAGAAAGTTATTTGGTGATATCAGAGATACACAGGCGATAAATTGCAGAGGTACAAATGCTTTATCCTGTTTGTGAATATATGTGTGCAGCCATTTTATACAGTGACTGCATATATAGATTAGAACAATACATAGTAAAATGTACCTGAGTTTGATTTCTAAGTATGGATCATACATAGAAAGATTGCATTTATATTGCTATCCCCAGAAAACCATTAAAAGGGTAGTAAAGGGATTTTTAAGAAACAGAAATCAATAAGGTCAAAATAGGAAGATAAAAGAAAACAAAAATAAAATTATGGAAACAAAACTTCAGCTTAAAAAGTGGTTCCTGAATTACAAGAAGAAAGGAGTATTTCAAGGTGGCAAGCTGAAGCTAAAAAAATGACCCAGTTCATTCCACAGAATCTTTAAAAGTTTCAGATATTGATAGCACTACCTATTTTTAAAATTGAGATTATTCTCTGAAAGTCTGAATAAGGAACAGCTAGACACCAAAATAGTTTCTTTGGCTTCTATCTCTTCTATATGAATGGATAAACAAAATGTGGCAAATTCAGATAATAGAATACAATTTGGCAATAAAAAGGAATGAAGTACTGCGACATGAGCCTTGGAAACATTATGACATGGGCCTTGGAAACATTATGCTAAGTGAAAGAAGCCAGTCACAAAAGATCACATATTGTATGATTTCTCTGATATAAAATATACAAAGTAGACAAATCTTTAGAGACAGAAAGTAGATTAACATTTGCCAAGGGTAGGGAACAGGAGCAATTGAAAGTAATTGCTAAAGGGCATAGGGTTTCCTTCACGGGAGACAAAAATGTTTTCAATTTAGATTATGATAGTTGCAAAATTCTGTGAACATGGTAAAAAATATTGACTTGTAAGCTTTAGGTGGGTGAATAATAAAGGTATTTGAATTATGTCTCATTAAGCTTTTAATAACAACACTAACAGAAAGCCTGGGCATTTGTTCTGTGAGGATGGTAAATCAAAGGGTCTTTGAAATAAGAAAAAAATAGGTACAGTTGAGGGTAAGAAAACTATTTTGTTGAAAATAAAGGATCAAATGAATACTCATATGCAGAAGTCCAGTACTCACCACCCTTTTCTAATCACTTAGCTCTATAATGGCATCCAATTGTGTGGTCTCCTGAGATCTTCTCAAGGAATCTGATCAGGTCCAGAGGAACTACCTATAGATAGGAAGGAATATCAGGGATTCTCTAAACATTGATCAACCAAATTGCCTTACAGTGAAGGCTAAAGTGATCAAATTGCATTCACTGCACACATTTAAATCTTGCCCATTAACTTGTAATTAACACACTTTGAAATGAGTAGACAAATGAGTATCCAAAAGAGTTGAGAAAGCCCTAACAAATGCACAGGATAAAACAAACAAACAGATAAACTAAACAAGACAAAGATCTCACACAGTTTAAAAAAACCCATAAAACTTTCACTAAAATCTTTGGAGAAATAAGAAAATATGTTGTGTCCATGAAACTCACACAAAAATTTAATTAAAAATCATTTTGGAAATTAAAAACATGAAGATAGAAGTGAAAAATTCACAAAAAAATAGTAAACAAAAAAATAGAAGCTATCTTCCCTAAATTTTCCAGGAATTAAAAGAAAAAATCTTGGGGGGGCCTGGATGGCTCAGTCGGTTAAACATCTGCCTTCAGCTTAGATCATGATCTGAGGATCCTGGAATGGAGCCCTGCATCCCTGGTCAGCAGGGAGTCTGCTTCTCCCTCTCTCTCTGCTCCTTTCCCTGCTCTCTCTTTCTCTCAAATGAATAAATAAAATCTTTTAAAGAAAATCTCAAACAGAGAATATGGAAAATTTAAGACATTTAGAATATCCATTAAAGGTTTATTACATCAATCAAAGAAGCAGAGAAAATTATTACTGAAATAATTCAAGAAAATATTCCAGAACTGAAGGACAGTGAGGATAAATGCTTGTAGACATGGGGTCACTTAAATAAAAGAGATTTAAAAGAAGACTTAGAGACCAAAACTCTTCTTTCAGATAAGCCACAAACAGGGGAAGTGAATTCAGTGTATCAGACAGCAGGCCTAGAATTTGTTGGCTGGCAGAAAAGTGAGGGACAGGTAAGGTGGGGATGATGGTCTTAAAGAAGCAATGGAAATAAATACAACTTGTCTTGGTTCACCTGACACCCTGGCCTTGAGATAAGATAAATTGGATAAATTTACCACAAAGATTCTGATGTAGTGAAAAGAAGGGCCATCTGTACCCCAATGTTCATAACAACAATGGCCATAGTCTCCAAACTGTGGAAAGAACCAAGATGCCCTTCAACGGATGAATGGATAAGGAAGATGTGGTCCATATATACAATGGAGTATTATGCCTCCATCAAAAAGGATGAATACCCAACTTTTGTATCAACATGGAGGGGACTGGAAGAGATTATGTTGAGTGAAATAAGTCAAGCAGAGAGAGTCAAGTATCATATGGTTTCACTTACTTGTGGAGCATAAGGAATAACATGGAGAACATTGGCAGATGGAGAGGAGAAGGAAGTTGGGGGAAATTGGACGGGGAGACAAATCATGAGAGACTGTGGACTCTCAGAAACAAACTGAGGGTTTTGGAGGGGTTGGGAGTGGGAAGTTGGGTGAGCTTGGTGGTGGGTATTAGGGAGGGCACGTATTGCATGGAGCACTGGGTGTGGTGCCTAAACAATGAATGCTGGAACACTGAAAAGAAATAAAATAAAATAAAAAGGGATAAATTGGGGGAAAATGCAAAGCAGAACAAAACTAAAAAGAGTCTCTTTAAGAAAAATTCATGGAAGACAGTATCATCAAAGGACAGGCAAATTTTTAAGACAAGGAGGTGAAGAGAATTCTTGGGGGGCCACTTGGAAAGACTTCAGTGGAAGGAAAGGCACTAGGTGAGATTAGAGCATGTGCCAAACATCACAGAGATGTGTGTTGAAATGGTAACAAATGATCTGGTAAGCCTAGAGTTTCTAGCAGTGATTGAAGTAAACAAAACTGACCTATACTTTTGATAGTTTCTTAGAGAAGGGTGAGCAAATAGGGTGGTGGTTTGAAATGTTTTCTTTAGTGATTTATGGAGTACCCAATCACAGAAATAATTGCATGATTTTATGGTATTATTGGAGAAGCTATGCCATAAAGTTTCATGTACATTTATGACCATATTTAAGGAAGCATCAAGGCGAATAATTCTGCCTTTTGTCCCTTTCTTATCAGTTAAAACACACATTACCTCTGTTGGGAACACTGACTGTTTTGGGAATATTATTCCAGCTGTGTATTTTCTTACTCCAAAGTTCTCAGCACTCTACCATGCCAGTGTTAAGGATGATTTAGGCAATTACTTTTGAAGAGATGAATCATATATATATACACACACACACACACAGTATTTGTGTGTGTGTGTGTGTGTGTGTGTACTTGACAAAAAGATTTCAGAATTTTGTATAGAATTATGGAATTAGATGGGATTTTACCATGTCGTCAATTCTGAGTTTTTAAATAGGCATTTCCATAACCCTGAAGAACATCGAAATATTTGGTCAGCAAGGTGAAAATAATTACTTGGAAGAAGTAGATGCATGATAAAGGAAAACAAATGAGCAGACTAATATAATACCCTGGTAAATAATCCAAGATGACTCCATGGAATAATGATCATGTTTTATAATTCATGAGGATGAGGCCAATAATGGGGATGGTATAAAAAATAGGAAAAAAATGTTTGGAGTCAGAACTTGAATTTTGATTACCAAAAGTGTGCTAACTGAAATATTCTGCAATATTAACTGTTTACTGAAGAAATGCATTTTTTTATTTGAATGAGGTTTAAAATTATATTGAAAAATATGGAAGGGATGCCTGGGTGGCTCAGTTGGTTAAGTAGCTGCCTTTAGCTCAGGTCATGATCCCAGCGTCCTGGGATCGAGTCCCACATCGGGCTCCTTGCTCCACGGGGAGCCTGCTTCTCCCTCTGACTCTGCCTTCCACTCTGTCTGCCTGTGCTCGCTCTCACTCGCTCTCTCTCTGACAAATAAATAAATAAAATCTTAAAAAAAAAAGAAAAATATGGAATGATAGTATACCCATTTAATAATGACTTAGGACTTATGACAGTTTATTCTTAAATCATTAAATAAACCTTATTTCCCAAGCAGAATAGCCTCTTAAAAATAGAAATATGTATCTTAGTTATTTTAGGGCTTCTTAAGTTCAAGATATCTGAATATATTTGTCAGTAGTTTTGTTGCTTATTCATTTAATTGTTAATTCATTAAAGACATATTCATTGACCAACTACTGTATTAGGCAATGGGAATAGAGAGAAGATAAGAGTATCTGTCTTCATGAATCTTAGTTCATTTAGTATAATCTAAAATATATACTGGTTTGAGATTTTAAAAATGAGGAAGAATCAGGTTGATTTTGGAGATGTAATTTTTAGATTTTTTTTATTTAGTCTTTGTTCATCTTGATTTTTGATTAAGCTAAAATTTGACTCAAATTTCACTGTATACTGATGGTTAAATTTTTTTTCTTCATTTAAACAACAGCATTTTTCCTTAGGGCAAGCTGTTCATTTAATTCCTTATCATTGTGGAAATTCTAACCACAAAAAAGATAAAATAAATCACAATACTACTTAGGCATACCATCGCCATGTTTATAAAGCAGAAAGGAAAAGCAAGTTATACCTGTGTTTGAAATACTCGAGACAAGAAAATGTAAAATAAATATGAAGTTACTAAACTCTCAGATTTGAGGAAAAGGATTATAGATTATAGATTATCTAAAACTTCATTATAGATAAATCTATACCATTTTAAGATCTTGAAGATGTTATGTTATTACTTTTTTATATAATGAATTTTATAATAGTCAATGTATAAAACTTGAAAAATAGAGAATAGTACAAAAAGAAAAATAATTTTTGTAATTCTTCAAACCTCTCATAGTCATTGAACGTATTTTTGTTTCCTTTGGGTATTTTTTTAGTAAATGTATATGTGAGTATACAGAAGCATATTTTATGTAAGTGTAAACATGTATTTGGTTTTATACCCTGCACAGTGTAGATTTATGTGAAGAGTTTTTTAAATCATTAAGACTTTTAAAAATATATCTAAAATTATTGTAGAATATTCTGTTTTGTAGCTATTTTTAATACATCCATCATTTTACGGGAATCTATCTAATGTGGTTATTATAGGCATATTCACAATATTATGCAAAATGTGTTCTGAACCTTTGATCCAAGGATGATGTCATATGCTGTATTTCTTGGTGTGTGTGGATTTGTGACTGATGGCTAAAGGGTGATGCATGTGCTCTTGATCTTATTTGTGCAGTCATTAATTACATAATCTAACACTGGCTATGTGTCCAAGAATGAATGTTTCCTGTCAGCTGTACAGAGAATAAACTCATCACTGATCTATCATTGATCCTTTTATTTTTTTTTTAATTAACAAAGCTTTTCTTATCCTAAGGTATACATATAAGTTAATTCAGTATTATTGTCTCAGTCCTTATTTCTGAAATATTTTGTTAAGTTACCACCTCATCTAGTTAGAAGGCATTGTTAGATTTGGAATTTGGAAAGGGTAGCAATCAACTTAATTCTCTCCAGGAAGATCTCAGACCCTTAGGCCTGGTACAGTGAGTAGAAGAAAAACTTAGAGCCTGTGGTTCTATGGATAGTCTTGACTTTAAATCCCTTCAGAGTCATGATCTATGAGCCCCAAGCAGTTCATTTACTGTCTTTAAAATCAGTTCCATCCACTGTAATATCCATATATCTACAGGTAGCTTTGTAGAGAGCACTATAAAAACAATCATTGTAATTCCTTTATAACACTGGCAGACACACAAAAGAGATGCAACAAGTGGCAATAATTATGTTTAGTGTGATTAGGATCTATAGGGATTAGGCTTACTTTCTGGAACTCAACATCAGATCAGTTACAGATGAGAGACCATAAGAGGATACTGTAGAAAGACAAATGGTTCCCTGTGAGGATGGTAATGAAATCTATGACTGTGTCATTTTATAGCAATATCACTCTTCTTCTAAATCTCACTCAATAGCAAATCAGTGAGACAGACAATTTTAATTAGATGGGCCCCAAGGAAGGTAATAAATGGTTGTTCACAAACACTCCCAGTGATTTTCATGAGATAAAAATAAATCTGTGGAACTGGACTTCTGCTTTTTTCGGTTGGTTCTCACAGATGGGCTGTTGATTAGGATACATTGATCAGCAAAGGCTTATAGTCTTCAGGGGAGGATATAGGGACCTCCCTTAGAGAATAACGAAGCCCACTGGAGAGCTTCAGACCAGCATGTGTCAGAAATCTGTATCTTCACTTATGACAAAACATTTCTGTCTAAGCATAAAGGGATATGTATTTGTTTGCTGTCACTATGGAGTTTTTAAATTTTCTTTAAAATGGGATGATGAGGGGCGCCTGGGTGGCTCAGGTCATGATCCCACGGTCATGGGATCAAGTCCTGCATCAGGCTCCCAGCTCGGCGGAGAGCCTGTTCTTTCTCTCCCTCTGCTTGCTGCTTTGTCTCCTTGAGTTCTCTCTCTGTCTGTATCTCCCTGTTAAATAAATAAATAAAATCTTTAAAAAAGAAAATGGGATCATGAGTAATAAGATGAATGTTTTCTCTATTTTTACTAAAAATTTGATAATTGATGGGTTTGTGCAGTTAACTCTCACTGGTGCAGCTACTTTATAATAACACATGCAATTAAAATGAATATGAGAGAGATTTTTAAGGTAAACGTATGTGAATATATAAACTTGTATTCCTATTTAGTAACATTGGGCACATACGAATATTTTAAAGACAAGATTTATCTTAAAAAGAAATCATATGGGGTGTCTGGGTGGGTCAGTTGGTTAAGCAACTGCCTTTGGCTCAGGTCATGATCCTGGAATCCCTGGATCAAGTCCCACATCGGGCTTCCCGCTTGGCAGGGAGTCCCTCTGACCTCTCTCTCCTTCTCTCAAAAATATAAATAAAATCTTTAAAAAAAATAAAAAGAAATCATCAAGTTTTCAGCTTTAGGTACGTAAAAGACCATTAGCTTTTAGTTAATTAAAATAACGTTAACAAGCAAGTAATAGCTCAGATAGGGGAAGACACAGAAAAAACAATCCTTCTTTTTTCTTGGTATGGTTTGTGCATGATAAAGCTAGTGTTTATCTCTAATTCCAGAGTAACACCGCTAGCTGCAATAGCAAAAGGAAACTAAAAAAAGCTAAATGTTTTCTTCAGACTAATTGCACTTTCAACCAAGCAATCCCTCGGGGTACTAGTGAAAGAAGTAAAATTCACATAAACAGCTAACATTTTGCTATCAAAGGTATGGAGATACACACACACACACACACACACACACACGCACATACATACATACACTTTGTGCATATATACTATAAAATAATAAGTTGCACATATAAATAGAATTCTTTCATTTTGACCCACCAAGGTCTGACTTATTATTATTTGTGTGGACATTAGCTGATAACGACTTTTGCACAATGTATGAAGATAGATATTGCCCAGATTCATTGTTTAGAATGCTATTGCAGCAAAAATGTTCAAATTTAAAGTACAAAATATTTCAAAGCCCTGAATATTGTAAATGCTTAATTTATTATAAAGAATTCATATTTTAATTATAAGCCAGTAATATTTTTTTTACTACAAATGCTTCTACAATGCCTTATTAAATTCAAGACACTAGTAGATTCCACAATTAGTTGAAATACATGAATTCATAACTCATTCACTTACTTGTACATTAAATACGTAGGGGGGCTATTATGTGTCAGTGACCTTTTTAAGTGAAAAAAATTAAGATAGTGTCTGGCATATTTAAAAAAACATTAGCCATCATTTATTTGGCATCTACTATTTTAAAATTATTCATCTATGTTTAATACAGTGGCAGTGTTAATAATTAGTGGCAGTAGAACAAAGTAGAGAAGCATATGCATTCTTTAAACCAGAATAATGGTTTTTGGTGCAGGTTTTTCCCTTGCTAGAGATGAAATCTTGTTTCTGTCATCTCTGTGACTTACTTTTCTCATCCATATAATGGAGAAAAAAATACCACGTATGTTCTCAGATTGCTGTCAAGATTAAATGAAGTAATGCATGTAAAATATTTTTAAAAGTATCTGTGACACATTAATTTTTCATGTATTATAAAAATTATGATTCTTGCTGAATGGTAGGAGTAATTGATCCTGAATCCTAAGTACTGGGAAAAATTATTGCTCTTTCTGATTCCATGAGATCACCTTTAAATCAGAGTTTCAAGTGACTTGTCACAAATCTCACAGCCAGTACAGCTTCCAAATCTCAACTGTATTCCTATAATATCAAATGTTCCCATGATGTGTAGCCGTTAGGACGACTTTCTTTTTTCTGTTTAAATGAAAATACTCAAACTTCTTTCCAGGTACGTAGGGAAATTCTGAAGAGTTTCTAATACATGGGAGAGAGTATCAAGAAAGGAGTTGGAGAGTCTTATATTCCTTTGGCCACTCTAAATTCTTACTGCAAATTAAAGGATCTATTTACTTTTTAATTTTACTTTCCACTCATCATCACACAATCAATTGGGTACTCTCTTTGTTATTCACACTTTTTATCCCCCCCCCTTTTTTTTTTCAAGAATTTGCTTGAGAGAGTGTGTGTGTGAGAGAGAGAGAACTAGCAGGGAGGCTGAGGGAAAGGGAGAAGCAGGCTCCCTGGGACTGCTATGCCAGTTCAATCCCAGGGTCCTGGGATCATGGCTTGAGCAAAAAACAGATGATGCTTAACTGACTGATCCACCTAGGAGCCCTACACTTTTTACTTTTTTTGAAACTTACTCCTTTTGAAACAAAGGTTTTCAAAGTTCCTAGAAAAAAAGGGGTGCCTGGGCGGCTCAGTTGATTAAGCTTTTGCCTTCAGGTCAGGCCATGACCTCAGGGTCCTGGGATCGAGTCCTGTATTGAGCTCCTTGCTCAGCAGGGAGTCTACCTCTTGCTCTCCATTTGCCTCTTTCTCAGCTCATGCTCTCTCTCTCTCTCTCTCTTTCAAATAAATAAATAATTTAAAAAATAAATAAAGTTTGGTCCCGAGACATGACATGTACAGAGTCAGGAAAATAATAGGAAATGACTTAAAAATAAATATTAGACATAATTTTTTTTTAGATTTTTAGGACATTTTTTTGCAAACCCAGTGTTACAGGACTTGCCATTTAGAAACAAAATTGTCTGCTCCCCCTGAAACCTATCTTCTGTCTTCCATACCTTTTCTCTGACATGCTCTATTACACATTTTCCCAGTAGCCATATGAAAATATTCTTAAAGAAATGGATAATACCTTTTTTTCCTTTTACATATTTTATATGAAGTCAAAAATATAATCTAAGAGCATATTGGATTAAAATGTGTGTGTGTGTGTGTGTGTGTGTGGCTAATCATCCTAAATTGTTTTTCTTTTTCTTTTTTTTTTTTTTAAATTTTTTTTTTAAAGATTTTATTTATTTATTTGACAGAGAGAAATCACAAGTAGGCAGAGAGGCAGGCAGAGAGAGAGAGAGAGGAGGAAGCAGGCTCCCTGCTGAGCAGAGAGCCCGATGCGGGACTCGATCCCAGGACCCTGAGATCATGACCTGAACCGAAGGCAGCGGCTTAACCCACTGAGCCACCCAGGCGCCCCTAAATTGTTTTTCTTAAAGCTTGCAAAGATACAGATGTAAATAGGTAGTCTAATTCTTATAACAGCTATGCAATTTTCTACTTTGCTACATAGAAACACCTATGCTTCCCTGAAGGTATTAAGCATTCTGGATATTATGACAATAATATTTAGACTTCACAGCACTTGCTAATGAATTCTTTATAAATCAGCTTACTGTATCTAGTTAGACTGAAGGATATGGTTTCATTGTGTTTGCAATTATAAATGAGAAGGGGAAACCTTATTTTCTTATTCTTTAAGAACCTCAGAATAAGGTATTTCAAATTTAAAAGAAGAATGTTTCTCAACAACTAACCTGAATTAAATCACTACATGGGGCAGGGGAGAACAGAAAGAACCAATGTGAATCTTTTATTTTTCCAAGCAAGAACAATGGAACATTTTTAAAACCTATTTATCTTTATTAAATAAAAAAAAAAGATTAGCTTTTTGGCAAAGATTTCTGAGGTCTTGTAAATTTCTCTGCTTCTTAAAGGAATCCAATACATAAGAGAATTATTTATTCATGTTTTTTGCCTTACCTTCTTTCAAAAGCCAGAAATTCAAAGAATACTGTTGTACTTCTTTCCAACTGCATATTGAAAAGGGCATTATACTAAAATCTCACATAGACAGATTCTGAATACAAGAAAATGGATGATTGAGTTATAAACTTTGCAATGATTTTCAATCAGATGCTGAGGAGCTTATTTTCAAAATTTAATCTGAAAAATAACTATTTGCTTGATAGTACAAAAATACCTTGATAATATGCAAAAAGCATGCCCTTGATTCAAGATACCTACATTGTTTCTCCTTAGGAGAGTTTTTAAAATGTGTGTGTGTGTGTGTGTGTGTGCTCACACATGTTTTTCTGAGAACAGTACAATATATATGATGTGTAAGTTCATGGTGGGCAGGTAGAAAAACCAATCAAACATTCTGCTCGAGGAGCTAAAAGTTTAGTGAAATTACCAAATATATATCTAGAGAACACTAACTAAAGGCTGTTCACGAGCAATGCTCACTTACACAAGTTTGTCTTACAGGAGAATGGAAGTGGCAAGGTATTCTACCTGGATTGAATTTCAGCTCTATTATTCACTAGCTGAATGAAATTGCCTTAACATCTCAATATGTTGGTTTCCTTGTCTGTGGAATAAAATATTCATCCCTGCACAATAACAATGTTAACAATGAAAATGGAAATATTAATTTTGTTATTAATATACATGAAAAGAATAATTTTAAAAATATTTTATTTTTTTGAGAGAGAGAGAGAGCACAAGAAGGGTAAGCAGCAGAGGGAGAGGGAGAAGCAGGCTCCATGCTGAACAAGGAGCCCAATGTTGGAACTCAATCCTAGGACCCTGGGATCATGACCTGAGCCAAAGGCAGATGTTTAGCTGGCTGAGCAACCCAAGAGCCCCTGAAGACAATATGCATATATATATATATATATATATAGAGAGAGAGAGAGAGAGAGAGAACGTGCTCGCACACTCACCAAGCTCTGCTGAGAGCTTTTCATGCACTGTCTTTTTACAAATGACATATAACATACACTTAGACAATGGAAATTCTAATTGTTCAACTCCATGAAATTTTACAGATTGAAAACATCCATGTAATATGCACCTAGATCAAGAAACTGAATATTACTAAAGACCCAGGAGCTCTTACGTGACACTTGCCTGTCACCTTATCACTACCCCTGCTCCCTGCAACTTGATTTCCAACACTATAATTTAGTTTTGTCTGTTTTTGCAGTATGCATTTAAGTTGTGTCTGTAGCCCTGAAATGTAAACATAGTTAATCCCTTTCATATATCCTTAAGCACTGATAAAGTCAAAGGTGATGCATTGTCCTGGAAGGCTATGAGACTGTTTCTTGGAAAACTGATTCACTGGCAGGACTGTTGGATTGAAACGAAGGAAACAAAACAGTGAACTTGTGTTTGAGTGTGGCTGCTTCTGGCAAACACTGGAATTCTGAGAAATTTATTACCCCCGATTTTCCCCTTTCTTCTTCTTTTTTTTTTAAATTTATTTATTCATTTATTTATTTTCAGCATAACAGTATTCATTGTTTTTGTACCACACCCAGTGCTCCATGCAATCCGTGTCCTCTCTAATACCCACCACCTGGTTCCCCCAACCTCCCCCCGGCCCCCGCCCCTTCAAACCCCTCAGATTGTTTTTCTTAATGAGATCATTGTATGAATTAAATAATGTGGAAGAATTTAGTAAACAATAAAGTGCTTTACAACTGTAAGACAACAGCAGCAGCATCAGTGGTAATACAAAGAAAGAAAAAATGAGAAATAGCTGTGGGCAAAGCCGTTGAATAGGATGTATCCAGGAAACAGCAAGAATTATATGATGAGGCTGCCATTACCGGCATAGATTACATGGTAGAGAGATTAATTATGAGCGACATTAAAATGTGGTTTGGAAACATGTGGAGTCAATATCTTTCCAATATGCAGCATGGCTTAAATAAAAAATAGGGATCTATAATATAAAGTTACTCTTATTTGCTTTTTGGGGGTTGGTGATTAGGACAACTTTTTGGAAATTTAGGTAGGGTGAACACTTTTGGGAATTTGAAACAAAACTAATATAAATTTTTTTTAGCCTCTGTACTTTAGAATGTGAAGGGTAGTATAATTTATGTCAGTGAAAAAATAAACCTCTGAACTGCTTTATTCTCTGTGAAGAGGCTAGCGTGGGAGAAAAAAGAGAAGGAAAGCCCATTCTACCAGTTCTTCTGTGGCCACTGAAAGCCATGTAACTTGCAGATCAGGAGGTAGATTTAATTTCGTAAGACTATTGGTCTAGACCAGAAATGTACATAGGAATCACATCTGTGTCTTCTTAAAATGCAAGTTCTGGGCCCCATACCTTCAGAGACACCAGATTATTATGCTTCTGAAGGAAACTAAGTGATTTAGATAAAGGTATTCCAGGAACTCCAGATCCTAACTCATTTTAGGGGACAAAGAACGAAAAATTTTGCAACTTGGACTAAAATTTGGGTTCGTGGGTGGGTGGGTGGACAAAAAAGAAAGCCGGCTAGAGTTTGAGAAGGGAGATGAGGGTTAAGAGAAAGGATGCTGAAGTGAAACAGGAAAGAATGTGCAGGGAAAGGTGTGAAACCCAAGAAGGATAGCAAAACATTGAAAATCACATAAGAGAGGGGAAGTGTGTAGGGAAGAAATGCTTCAGAAGAATCGAATCAAAAGGGTCTAGGAGGGGCACCTGGGTGGCTCATGGGTTAAGCAGCTGCCTTAGGCTTGGGTCATGATCTCGGAGTCCTGGGATCGAGTCCCGCATCGGGCTTTCTGCTCAGCAGGGAGCCTGCTTCCCTCTCTCTCTCTCTCTGCCTGCCTCTCTGCCTACTTGTGATTTCTCTCTGTCAAATAAATAAATAAAATCTTTAAAATGCAAACTATTTTTTAAAAAAAGGGTCTAGGAAAGGCAGCATTCAGAATATTATGGGGGAAAGCTCTAGGATTGTAACAAATGGCACTTGAGAAATGTAAAAGAAATATATAATTTCTGTGATTTATACATGAGAAAATAATAGAAGAGCAAGATGCAGTCCAAAAGCACTTGGCATTCATGACTAGAGAATGCATTAGCGCTGAGGCTGACCCAGGGTTCGTGGGGCTGGAATGCTTCAGTCACAAACAAACATATGCAAAATATGAATACAAAATTAGGTATAGGAATGCATATTTATTTAGAAAGAGAAAAATATGGCAAAAATTTAAAAAATGTAAAAGTTAAGAAACACGTCATTTAAAACAGTAACAATAAAATAATAACCATAGCTATGGTCTAGCATATATTGATGATACTCCTACTAATTTGTTTTACTTCTCTATGTAGTTACCTCATTGAATGACAGTTGTTTCATGTTTTTTCAAAGAACAGAAAGATAATATGTTCTTTCCTTCCTCATTATTTCTTGAATTATTATTATTATTACTACTGAAAATTTTGGGAAGCTCCTTTCAGTTTCACAGTGCCATATCAGTGAAATTACATCTGTACTTTCCTTCAGAATAATTTTCTAAAAGTAGATTCTTCTAGAAAATTCCAGAGGAATTTGTTCCAGAGAATACCAGGCCTTTAACCTCTCTTGGGTCCCAACACTTGGTGTTTCAGCAGCTTTGTTTCTGCCAGATCTACTTCCTGTGCTTTCAGTGTTGAGGCTTTGGAGAGAGAATCCATGCATGATGAGATGGTTATGAAACCAGGACCACAGCCTTCTCTCTACAAAAGCAGGGAGTCGAGTGAGGTCTTTAGCCAGCTTCTGGTGGGATTCAAGTATCTTGATGCTCCATGAGGTCTGTGAGGGGCTGATTGTCGCTGGCAGTGGGTGAATGCTGGCTTACAACCTGGAGAACACTGCCTGGGCTGGGTAGGCCCCCAGCTGGGACAGAAGCTGTGTCCTCCCCATTTTCTTGGAAGACAACTCCCCATTCTGGGAAGAAGAGACTCATACGAGTAAAGGTTCCAGAAACTTAAACTTCATTGCCTTCACAAAAATCTTGCCTCTGACTTAAACTCTAGATAAGAAAAGAATGGAAGTCAAAGTTGACTGGCTACTGCTTGTCTGCTTATACTTATATCAAGTCAGCCATTCTGTAAATTGAGTCTGGGTTTTCCAAAGTTGAAGTTTGGTGTTTTCTATAGAAAATATTGGTTTCAAGTACTGTTTGGAATCCCTGAGGGAGTAATCAGTGTGTCACATGGTCCCAGATCCCAATAGCCCCCAGAGGCCACCTATTATCTGGACTGGTGCTCAGACAGGGAAGAGATATCAGTGATTGGGTTATTCTACCATACCGGGTGCCTATCATTCATTCATTTATTTATTTTTATTTTTTAGAGAAAAGGGGAGTGCATGTGAGCAAAGGAGGGGCAGAAGGAGAGGGAAAGAGAGATTCCACATTCAGGGAGGAGCCCCATACAGGGCTTGATCTCACAACGTGGAGATCATGACCTGAGCCAAAATCAAGTATGGACACTTAATCGACTGAGCCACCCAGGTGCCCCAGTGTTCAAAACCCTTTTCTAGGTATAGAGACTTAGAGAGTCTATTCTGGTCCCAATAGAAATATAATTTATTTGATTGTTTCCAAGGAATAGACTCATGGAATAGTCTCATGGAATAAAAACCTATTTATCATTATCATATCAGAAACTAAAAATAAAGATATACACATTGCCATCAAAAGCCGATACAATTTACTTCAAATTAAAGCCAGGCTAACTGAACTGTTATTCTGAATGGTGTGCTCCATGTTCTCCCCCCAACAAACACATTCTTTGTATAGCTAGCTGACAAGTAAAATGGCATCTCTAAATTTCTTATGGTGGTATTGTATCACATTCTATTTTCTGAGAACTTTTAGAAAGTTGTTCCTCAACTTTGTGTTCTAAATTGTGGGTTATCATAATTACTACTAATGATTTGTTCCATTGACTGAATCACTTAAGGAACTCTGCCAGTAAAATGATGAGCATTTTTTAGGGGATAATCTATGGAATAATTGAAGTCTTTAGACAAACTGACTGCAAGTAATAATTCTAATTGTATTTGACTGATGGAAGGAACGCCTCATGATGAATTAGTGCAGGATCTAAAGCGTTACTTACCATTAATCTGATTTTTTCCATCCTTACCAAAGTCAAAATAAAATTATATTGTTGGAAGAATGAAGAATAGAGAAATAAAGGCTTAGATCTTTGATAAGTATACTGTCATTAACAAAAAATATCCTGGAGTCTCAGACACCATGATCTTCGCATCAGTGTTTCATGTGGTGACTGGATCTTGGATCAGTGCTCTTGCCAAATAGTATTTGGGGGGATGTGTTGGGGGAGAGCATAAGGAAACAGAAAGTTCAACTGGCACCTGATCACAGTCTTCATCAGCATCCGCTTCCCCAACCATCTAAAGATGCCTTTCCATAGCCGCATATCCTCAAAATAAATACAAGACATAATTAAGTTTCATCTACTTGCTATGTAGATTTGGGATCAGGATAAGTCATCAAGCCCCTCCCTTCCAGCTATATTCCTACATTTCTTTCCACTAAGTGTATAGAAATTCTGATGCTGTATAGAAATCTGTATAGAAATTCTGTATAGAATTTCTATACAGAATTCTGTACTAGAATATTCTGTATAGAAATTCTGATGCTGCTACTGCTTTTATTACTTTTCACTTATTTCTAGAAAAAGAGGAGTTTGTCATTATGTTCTTTAATAGAAACTCCAGTGCAAAGTGCCATCATTACACTGAACTCATAGGAGTCCCCTCTCTTCTCTGATTTGACCATCCCAATTTCTTCCACTGAGGTTCTCTCTTAATTTTTATTTCTTGTTTTTATTTTTATTTTTTTCTTCTTGCATACCAATGACCTAGTTTATATTTCAATTCCAAGAAAAACTTCTCAGAATCCAAGAAGATAAAAAGAAATCAAAATTAATAATTACATTTTCTAGGCATATTGGTGATCTCATATAAGGTACAAAAGAGAGTATTTTTTTAGACTATTTGTTGCTCTATCTTTGCAACAGACATATCAGAGTATTGAAGTCATGTCTCTGAGTTGCCCTTGTCTTTTCCAATGAAGTTACCCTCTCTCCCTGGAGCAATACCCATTTTGAGAACTGATTTAATGATGTGGGTATGAATAGTGTTGAAAGTGACACTGTGCCATCCTGTTGGTTGCAAAGAGGTCATCAAAAATATGGATGGTAAGGAGCAATCAATACATCTCTATTACATACAGATGGAAGGGAAGTGTTTAAGACAGCAGTTCTATCATCCAGAGGTGCTTATATATTCTCAAAGCAGCTGTCTTTAAATGAGTCCATTTTTAATGGGGTTAAGGCCTTATTTTAAAAGTGTTTGGCCGGTCTATAACTTTTCCAAACACTGTCATGTCATTTCTCATTTGTGAAGCTCTTTCTCAGCCTAAGTGCCTAGAGTAACATCTATTAAAAAGAAAGAAAGAAAGAAAGAAAATCTATTTTTAAAAGAAGTTTGTAATATGAAAGTTCAAATAGGTTAAAGTTGGAATTAATAGTTATCAATGAAAATATAATATTGGTTTTCAAAAATAGTAAGCGAGTTGATTAAAAAGCAGAAGTTTAACCTAACAACAACAACAAAACCCTTTACACTCAGGAGTAATAAAAATAAATCCCTTCTGTAAGAGACTTAATAATTGGATAGGAGTGAAAAATGGGTTGGTGGGAATTGAGTATGGGTTCTTTCAAGCTGGATAATGACAATGCTGATGTGAAACTAACTCAAGCTTTTCACCAGAGCTTGACACCCTAGCATTAACAGCCTCAGGGCCTCAGCTGTTCTTGCTGAGACTTACTCTAGTTATCTGCTCTACCCGAATCTCACTGGCATTCCACCACACTTCCATTTTAATATAGTAATGTTGATCCATTGACAGCAATTTTTGGCTGCGTCAAAAGACTTGTGCCACCTATTGCATATCAAATTGACCTGCCTTAATTTGATTTATACACGCTATTCTTCACAATTATTTTTCTTAACATTTTATTGGTGTATCATTGATATATGATTAACTTCACATATTTAAAGTGTAACATTTGATAAGTGTTCACATATGTCCACCTATAAAATAACATCATCATCAAGATAAGACAGGTCTCTTTCCTCCAAAAGATTCCCTTTTAAAATCCCTCCTTGCTTCTCTCTGTCAGAACACCACCTGTCCCTTAGCAATCATTAATCTGCTTTCTGTCATCATATGTTTGTCTGCATGGTTTAGACATTTATGTCATCATAAGCATGAGGTATTTACTCTTTCTAGCCTAGATTATTTCACTCAGAATTATTTTCAGTTTTGTTTGTGTGTATAAGTAGATCAACAATACATTCTTATATATTTCCAAGTATGAATTTATCACGTCTTTAACCCATTAACTGTTGATTGACATTTGAACTTTGTGGGGTTTTTTTTCTCAATTACATATAAAGCTGCTATGAAAATTCACATTTCAGTCTTTGTAAGGACACATTCTTCTAGTTTCTTGGATGAACATCCAGGAATGGAATATCTGGATTATACAGTGAGTTTGTGTTTATTGTTTTTTAAAGATTATTTATTTTAGAGAGAGAGAGAGAGTATGGGAGCAGGATGTAGGGACAGAGGGAGAGGGAGAGAGAGAATCTCAAGCAGACTCTGTGCTGAGCACAAAGCTTGACACAGGGCTCAATCTCACTACCCTGAGATCACAACCTGAGCTGAAACCAAGAGCTGAACACTTAAATGACTGTAACAACCATATGTCCCTATGTTTATCATTTTAAGAAATTGCCAGTCAGACTGTTTTCCAAAGTGACTGCACCATTTTACATTCCCAACAGTAGTGTATGAGTGTTTCATTTGCTCTATATCTTTGCCAAGAGTTGATATATTTAGTCTTTTTAATGATAGACATTCTAATAAGTGTGTGCAATATCTCATTATTATTTTAATTTGCATTTCCCTAATCACTGGAGATACTGAACATATTTTTCTATGCTTATTTGCCTTCCATGTATTATTATCAATGCAATATCTATTTAAATATTTTTACCCTTGTCTTATTTATTTATAGAATATACATTTATGTATTATTTTTAATTTTTTGTTTGTTTCAAGTTTATATTTAAATTCCAGTTAGTTAACATATAGAGTAATATTAGTTTCAGTATTTAATGATTCATCACTTACATATCATACCCAGTGGTCATAATTAATGTCCTACTTAATACCTATTTAGTCCATCCCTTGCCCACCTCCCCTCCAGCAACCCTCAGCTTCTTCTCTATAGTTCTCTATTTTATGGTTTGCTTCTCTTTTTTTCCCCTTATGTTCATCTGTTTTGTTTCTAAATTCCACATATGAGTGAAATCATATGGTATTTGTCTTTCTCCGACTGACTTATTTCACTTAACATAATATACTCCAGCTCCATCTATGTCATTGTAAATGACCAGATTTCATTCTTTTTGATGGCTGAGTGATATTCCATTGCATATATATACCACCTCTTCTTTATCCATTCATCAGTCAGTGGACATTAGTCTCTTTCTTAGTTTGGCTATTGATAATTCTGCTATAAACCTCAAGGTACATATGACCCTTCAAATCAGTATTTTTGTGTCCTTTGGATAAATGCCTTGTAATGCAATCCCTGGGTTATAGGGTCGTTCTATTTTCAACTTTTTGAGGAACCTCAGACTGTTTTCCAGCATGTCTACCCCAGTTTGTAGTCCCACCAACAGTACAAGAGGGTTCCCCTTCCTCTGAATGCTCACCAACATCTTCTGTTTCCTGTGCTGTTCATTTTAGTCATTATGAAGGTGTGGGGTGATATATCATTGTAGTTTTGATTTGTATTTCCTGATGATGAGGATGTTGAGTATCTTTTCATATTTCTTAGCCATTGGGATGTCTCTTTTTTTTTTGTATCTATTCATGTCTTTGCCCATTTCTTAACTGGATTATTTGTTTTTTGGGATTTGAGTTTGATAGGTTCCTTATGGATTTCAGATACTGACCCTTCATTAGATATGTCATTTTCAGGTATCTTCCCTCATTATGTAGGTTTTCTTTGAGTTTTGTTGATTTTTTTTCCTTTGTTGTGAAGAAGATTTTTATCCTGATGTAGTCCCAATACTTTATTTTTGCATTGTTTCCCTTGCCTCAGGAGACATATCTAGTAAGAAGTTGCTACAGCTGAGGTCAGAGAGGGTGCAGCCTGTGTTCTCCTCTAGGATTTTGACGGTTTCCTTTTCACATTTAGATCTTTCATCCATTTTGAATTTATTTTTGTATATGGTATAGAAAAGTAGTCCAGTTTCAATCTTTTGGATGTTGCTATCCAGTTTCCCCAACACCATTTGTTCAAGATACTGTCTTTTTTCCATTGGATATTCTTTCCTATTTTGTCAAAATTTAGTTGACTGCACTGTTATGGGTCCCTTTCTGGGTTTTCTATTCTGTTCCATTGATTTCTGTTTTTGTGCCGGTATCATACTGTTTGGAACCACAGCTTTGTAATTACTTGAAGTCCAGAATTGTGATGCCTCTGTCTTCGCTTGCCTTTTCCAAGATTAATTTGGCTATTCAGGGTCTTTTGTGGTTCCATACAAATTTTTTTTTTTTTTTTTTTTTTTTTTTTTTTTTATTTTTTATTTTTTTTTCCCAATTTATTTATTTTCAGAAAAACAGTATTCATTATTTTTTCACCACACCCAGTGCTCCATGCAAGCTGTGCCCTCTATAATACCCACCACCTGGTACCCCAACCTCCCACCCCCCCGCCACTTCAAACCCCTCAGACTGTTTTTCAGAGTCCATAGTCTCTCATGGTTCACCTCCCCTTCCAATTTACCCAAATTCCCTACTACTCTCTAACGCCCCTTGTCCTCCATGCTATTGGTTATGCTCCACAAATGAGCCATACAAATTTTAAGATTGTTTGTTCTAGCTCTGTGAAAAAATGGTATTGATATGGATTACATTAAATGTACAGATTGCTTTGGGTAGTATATATATTTTAACAATATTTGTTCTTCCAATCCATGAGCATGGGATGTTTTTCCATGTCTTTGTGTCCTCTTTGATTTCTTTCATAAGTGTTTTATAGTTTTCAGAGTGTGGTATGATATATTCTACATGCTGAATGGGAAAAATCTGTGTCAAGAATACTCTATACATCAAGGTTGTCATTCAGAAGAGGAGAGATAAAGAGTTTCCCAGACAAACAAAACGAAAGGAGTTCATGACCACCAAATCAGCCCTACAAGAAATACTGAAGGAAATTCTTGGGTGGGAAAGAAAGATCTATTTAAATATTTTGTTAATTTTTAAATTTGGATTATATATTATACACAATTTCTTTCCAAGAATTCTTTTTTTAAAAGATTTTATTTATTTATTTGACATACAAAGGTCACAAGTAGGCAGAGAGGCAGGCAGAGAGAAAGAGGGAAGCAGGTTCCCTGCTGAGCAGAGAGCCTGATGTGGGGCTCAATCCCAGGATCCTGAAAGCATGACCTGAGCCAAAGGCAGAGGCTTAACCCACTAAGACACACAGGCACCCGCCTTTCTAAGAATTCTTAATATATTCAGGATACAATACCTTTTTCAGATTTATAATTTACAAATATCTTCCATGAGTTTGTGGCTTGTTTCTTCATGCTTTGGTCATGATCTCAGGATCCTGGGATCAAGTCCCACATTGGGCTCCCTGCTCAGCGGAGAGCCTGCTTCCCCCACTCTCTCTTCTTGCCTCTCTGACTATTTGTGATCTCTCTCTATGTAAAATAAATAAATAAAATCTTAAAAAAAGAAAAGCTTAAGTTCTTCATTTTGTTAATGTGTAGCTTTTAAACTTACTCTCTTATAGATCATGAGTTTGATCCTGGCCGGTTAGCTCAGTTGGTTAGAGCGTGGTGCTGATAGATCATGAGTTTGGTGTTTTCACTGAGAAATATGTGTTCAAAAAAATTTTCTAATCTGTTTTCTTCCTTTAGTTTTATGTTTCTTTTTATATTTTATTCTAAGGCCAATTATTTAATATTTATATGTGGTGTGAAATATATATCAACATTTTTGTATATGGATATTTAATTGTTCCAGCATCATTTGTTGAAAAAATGTGTTTTTTTGTTTTATTTGTTTGTTTTTTATCCCAGAAATGTTTTTGTACTTTTGTCAATCATTTGTCCAAATTGGTTTGAGTCTATTTTTGAACTTTCTATTCTGTTTCATTGCTTTCTTTACCTTTGTGCCAATTCCAAACTTCTGATTACTGTGACTTTATGCTAAGTAGAATATATTCTGTATAGTATATATTCTATGTTATATACTATACTATATATTCTATAGAATATATATAGTACATTCTATATAGTATACTAAGTAAAATATATCCTCCAAAGTTTATTTTTAAGCAGTTTTATCTAGTTTAGGTTTTGTTTTTGTTTTGTTTTAATTTCCACGTGAATTGAGTTGCCTTGTAAAGTACTACCAAAATGCCTGGGTGAAACTTGACTGGAATTGTATTGAATTCATAGCTCTACAGAGAAATCTCAGGAAGAATTAACAACAGTATTCTGACCAATGGTTACCTTATATCTGTCTACTTACTTACTTTTTAATTTTCTCAGCAATATTTTATAGTTTTGAGAGTACAAGTCTTACACAATTTTGTTAGAGTTATCACCACATATTTTGTAGTTTAAATACCATTTTAAGTCACATTGTTTTCTTTATTTCAACTTCTGATCAACTGTTGCTGAATAATAAAATGTGGTTGATTATTTGTATTGGTCTTATGTCCTTCCTCATCATGAAATTCAGTTATTAGTCTTAGGGGCTTTTGTGCAGATTTTGTTGGATGGATGATCATGAATTCTACAAATAAGAACAGTTTACTTTCTCTTTTTTAATTTCTTGCCCAATTGGACCATCTAGAATTGTCAGTACAATGTTGAATATATGCACTGAGAATGGACATCCTTAACCTTTTAGGAGGAAAAAATTGAGTCCTTCACAATTAGACATGATGATATCTGTAGGATCTTTTACTGATGTGTTTTTTCAAGTGGAGGAAATTCCCTTCTTTTTTCATATCTCAAGAACTTTTTATACAGAATGGACATTGATTCTTTTTTCATGTACTGTGATGACAATTTTTTTTTAGTCTTTTTATATGGTAAATCAAATCAATTTGTTGATTTTTAAAATGTTAACCTAACCTTGCAATCCTGAATTAAACTAATTGGTCATAATGTGCTTTCTTTCCTTCTTTTTCTTTTTTTCTTTATGTAGTTGCCCTTGAGTTAAAGTTTTCTTAAGTATTTTTGCATCTACATTAGGAAGTATAATGTAGTTGCCTTTTGTTGCAATGTTTGTGTCTCGTGTTGGTATTATAGCAATGAGGGTACCATATAATTAGTTGGATAATTTTATATCATCATCAGTTTTCTGGAAATGTTTGTAGAATTTCATAATTAAGATTTGGGGCTGGAATTTAATTTGTGGAAATATTTTTAACTACAAACTTCATTCATTTGTGGTAGATACAGAGTTATTATGTTGGTCATTTCAAGACTATAACCATTTCAAGGTTGTTTCCATTTCATTATCTCCTAAAATTGTTCATAATTTTCATTATCTTCTTAATATGTGCATAATCTGTGATCATATCACCTCTTCTATTTCTTATAGACATAACTGTTTTCCTTTATTTTTTTTCCTGATTAGTCTGGCCAGTAATTATTGGTCTTATTAGATATCATGCAGATAGTCTCATTTTATTATTGTTTTTAAAACCTAATCTGAGGTTTTCCACTTTTTGTAAACATATTTTGTATGACTTCAATTTTGAAAAATTTGTTAAGGTGTATTTAATGGCCCAGAATATGATTTATCTTTGTGAATGTTTGGTGTGAGCTTGGAAAGATTGGCCTTTTCGCTGTGTGAGATATCTTTAAATGTTTATTAGATTATGTTGGTTGATGGTGTTGTATAATATATTGTTTGTATGATATGCTTCTTCATATATTTTACTTTTAACCTACCTATGCTATATCTTTATATTTGATATGAGTTTCTTAAAGATAGCATATAGTTGGATCACTTAAAAAAATCTACTCCAGATATCTTTAATTGGCATCTTAATTGAAGGCAATTATTGATATATTAGGGATTATTTAACTATTTTATTATTTGTTTCTGTCTGTTCCACCTGTTTTATCAAATCACTTTTGTGATAACTGATTTAAAATCTTTGTCAAAAGAGTGTCTGGTTGGCTCAGTGGGTTAAGCCTCTGCCTTTTTTTTTTTTAATTTTTAATTTTTTATAAACATATATTTTTATCACCAGGGGTACAGGTCTGTGAATCGCCAGGTTTACACACTTCACAGCACTCACTAAAGCACATACCCTCCCTAGTGTCCATAACCCCACCCCCCTTCGCCCAACCCCCCTCCCCCCAGCAACCCTCAGTTTTTTTTTGTGAGATTAAGAGTCACTTATGGTTTGTCTCCCTCCCAATCCCATCTTGTTTCATTTATTCTTCTCCTATCCACTTAAGCCCCCATGTTGCATCACTACTTCCTCATATCAGGGAGATCATATGATAGTTGTCTTTCTCCGCTTGACTTATTTCGCTATGCATGATACGCTCTAGTTCCATCCATGTTGTCGCAAATGGCAAGATTTAATTTCTTTTGATGGCTTCATAGTATTCCATTGTGTATATATACCACATCTTCTTTACCCATTCATCTATTGATGGACATCTAGGTTCTTTCCATAGTTTGGCTATTGTGGACATTGCTGCTATAAACATTCGGGTGCACATGCCCCTTTGGATCACTACGTTTGTATCTTTAGGGTAAATACCCAGTAGTGCAATTGCTGGGTCATAGGACAGTTCTATTTTCAACATTTTGAGGAACCTCCATGCTGTTTTCCAGAGTGGTTGCACCAGCTTGCATTCCCACCATAGTCTAGGAGGATTCCCCTTTCTCCGCATCCTCGCCAGCATCTGTCATTTCCTGAATTGTTGATTTTAGCCATTCTGACTGGTGTGAAGTGATATCTCATTGTGGTTTTGATTTGTATTTCCCTGATGCCGAGTGATATGGAGCACTTTTTCATGTGTCTGTTGGCCATCTGGATGTCTTCTTTGCAGAAATGTCTGTTCATGTCTTCTGCCCATTCCTTGATTGGATTATTTGTTCTTTGGGTGTTGAGTTTGCTAAGTTCTTTATAGATCCTTTATCTGATATGTCGTTTGCAAATATCTTCTCCCATTCTGTCAGTTGTCTTTTGATTTTGTTAACTGTTTCCTATGCTGTGCAAAAGCTTTTGATCTTGATGAAATCCCAATAGTTCATTTTTGCCCTTGCTTCCTTTGCCTTTGGCGATGTTCCTAGGAAGACGTTGCTGTGGCTGAGGTTGAAGAGGTTGCTGCCTGTGTTCTCCTCAAGGGTTTTGATGAATTCTTTTCTCACATTGAGGTCCTTCATCCATTTTGAGTATATTTTTGTGTGTGGTGTAAGGAAATGGTTCAATTTCATTTTTCTGCATGTGGCCATCCAATTTTCCTGACACCATTTATTGAAGAGGCTGTCGTTTTTCCATTGGACATTCTTTCCTGCTTTGTCGAAGATTAGTTGACCATAGAGTTGAGGGTCTATTTCTGGGATCTCTATTCTGTTCCATTGATCTATGTGTCTGTTTTTGTGCCAGTACCATGCTGTCTTGATGATGACAGCTTTGTAATAGAGCTTGAAGTCCAGAATTGTGATGCCACCAACTTTGGCTTTCTTTATCAATATCCCTTTGGCTATTCAAGGTCTTTTCTGGTTCCATATAAATTTTAAAATTATTTGTTCCATTTCTTTGAAAAAGATGGATGGTACTTTGATAGGAATTGCATTAAATGTGTAGATTGCTTTAGGTAGCATAGACATTTTCACAATATTTATTCTTCCAATCCAGGAGCATGGAACATTTTTCCATTTCTTTGTGTCTTCCTCAATTTCTTTCATGAGTACTTTATAGTTTTCTGAGTATAGATTCTGTGCCTCTTTGGTTAGGTTTATTCCTAGGTATCTTATGGTTTGGGGTGCAATTGTAAATGGGATTGACTCCTTAATTTCTTTTTCTTCTGTCTTGTTTTTGGTGTAGAGAAATGCAACTGATTTCTGTGCCTTGATTTTATATCCTGACACTTTACTGAATTCCTGTACAAGTTCTAGCAGTTTTGGAGTGGAGTCTTTTGGGTTTTCCACATAGAGTATCATATCATCTGCGAAGAGTGATAATTTGACTTCTTCTTTGCCAATTTGGATGCCTTTAATTTCCTTTTGTTGTCTGATTGCTGAGGCTAGGACTTCTAGTACTATGTTGAATAGCAGTGGTAATAATGGACATTCCTGCCGTGTTCCTGACCTTAGTGGAAAAGCTTTCAGTTTTTCTCCATTGAGAATGATATTTGCAGTGGGTTTTTCATAGATGGCTTTGATGATATTGAGGTATGTGCCCTCTATTCCAACACTTTGAAGAGCGTTGGTGGTATAGTGGTGAGCATAGCTGCCTTCCAACACTTTGAAGAGTTTTGATCAGGAAGGGATACTGTACTTAGTCAAATGCTTTTTCAGTATCTTTTGAGAGTATCATATGGTTCTTGTTCTTTCTTTTATCACATTGACTGATTTGCGGATTTTGAACCAAACCCACTAGGTCGTGGTGAATAATCCTTTTAATGTACTGTTGAATCCCATTGGCTAGGATTTTGGTGAGAATTTTCGCATCTGTGTTCATCAAGGATATTGGTCTATAGCTCTCTTTTCTGATGGGATCCTTGTCTGGTTTTGGGATCAAGGTGATACTGGCCTCATAAAATGAGTTTGGAAGTTTTCCTTCCATTTCTATTTTTTGGAACAGTTTCAGGAGAATAGGAATTAGTTCTTCTTTAAATGTTTGGTAGAATTCCCCCGGGAAGCCGTCTGGCCCTGGGCTTTTGTTTATTTGGAGATTTTTAATGACTGTTTCAATCTCCTTACTGGTTATGGGTCTGTTCAGGCTTTCTATTTCTTCCTGGTTCAGTTGTGGTAGTTTATATGTTTCTAGGAATGCATCCATTTCTTCCAGATTGTCAAATTTGTTCGCGTAGAGTTGCTCATAATATGTTCTTTTAATAGTTTGTATTTCTTTGGTGTTAGTTGTGATCTCTCCTCTTTCATTCATGATTTTATTTATTTGGGTCCTCTCTCTTTTCTTTTTGATAAGTCTGGCCAGGGGTTTATCAATTTTATTAATTCTTTCAAAGAACCAGCTCCTAGTTTCGTTGATTTGCTCTATTGTTTTTTTGGTCTCTATTTCATTGATTTCTGCTCTGATCTTTATGATTTCTCTTCTCCTGCTGGGCTTAGGGTTTCTTTCTTGTTCTTTCTCCAGCTCCTTTAGGTGTAGGGTTAGGTTGTGTACCTGAGACCTTTCTTGTTTCTTGAGAAAAGCTTGTACCGCTATATATTTTCATCTCAGGACTGCCTTTGTTGTGTCCCACAGATTTTGAACCGTTGTATTTTCATTATCATTTGTTTCCATGATTTTTTTCAATTCTTCTTTAATTTCCCTGTTGATCCATTCATTCTTTAGAAGGATGCTGTTTAGTCTCCATGTATTTGGGTTCTTTCCAAGCTTCCTCTTGTGGTTGAGTTCTAGCTTCAGAGCATTGTCATCTGAAAATATGCAGGGAATGATCCCAATCTTTTGATACCGGTTGAGTCCTGATTTAGGACCGAGGATGTGATCTATTCTGGAGAATGTTCCATGTGCACTAGAGAAGAATGTGTATTCTGTTGCTTTGGGATGAAATGTTCTGAATATATCTGTGATGTCCATCTGGTCCAGTATGTCGTTTAAGGCCTTTATTTCCTTGTTGATCTTTTGCTTGGATGATCTGTCCATTTCAGTGAGGGGAGTGTTAAAGTCCCCTACTATTATTGTATTATTGTTGATGTGTTTCTTTGATTTTTGTTATTAATTGGTTTGTATAGTTGGCTGCTCCCACGTTGGGGGCATAGATATTTAAGATTGTTAGATCTTCTTGTTGGACAGACCCTTTGAGTATGATATAGTGACCTTCCTCATCTCTTATTATAGTCTTTGGCTTAAAATATAATTGATCTGATACAAGGATTGCCACTCCTGCTTTCTTCTGATGTCCATTAGCATGGTAAGTTTTTTTCCACCCCCTCACTTTAAATCTGGAGGTGTCTTCAGGCTTAAAATGAGTTTCTTGGAGGCAACATATAGATGGGTTTTGTTTTTTTATCCATTCTGATACCCTGTGTCTTTTGATTGGGGGCATTTAGCCCATTGACATTCAGGGTAACTATTGAGAGATATGAATTTAGTGCCATTTTATTGCCTGTAAGGTGACTGTTACTGTATATGGTCTCTGTTCCCCTCTGATCTACCACTTGGAGGCTCTCTCTTTTCTTAGAGGACCCCTTTCAATATTTCCTATAGAGCTGGTTTTGTGTTTGCAAATTCTTTCAGTTTTTGTTTGTCCTGGAAGCTTTTAATCTCTCCTTCTATTTTCAATGATAGCCTAGCTGTATATAGTATTCTTGGCTGCATGTTTTTCTCATTTATTGCTCTGAAAATATCATGCCAGCTCTTTCTGGCCTCCCAGGTCTCTGTGGATAAGTCAGCTGCCAATCTAATATTTTTACCATTGTATTTTACAGACTTCTTTTCCCGGGCTGCTTTCAGGATTTTCTCTTTGTCACTAAAACTTGTAAATTTTACTATTAGGTGATGGGGTGTTGGCCTATTCTTATTGATTTTGAGGGGCGTTCTCTGAACCTCCTGAATTTTGATGCTCGTTCCCTTTGCCATATTGGGGAAATTCTCCCCAATAATTCTCTCCAGTATACCTTCTGCTCCCCTCTCTCTTTCTTCTTCTTCTGGAATCCCAATTATTCTAATGTTGTTTCGTCTTATGGTGTCACTTATCTCTCGAATTCACCCCTCGTGGTCCAGTAGCTGTTTGTCCCTCTTTTGCTCAGCTTCGTTATTCTCTGTCATTTGGTCTTCTATATTGCTAATTCTTTCTTCTCTCTCATTTATCCTAGCAGTGAGAGCCTCCATTTTTTATTGCACCTCATTAATAACTTTTTTGATTTCAACTTGGTTAGATTTTAGTTCTTTTATTCCTCCAGAAAGGGCTTTTATATCTCCTGAGAGGGTTTCTCTAATATCTTCCATGCCTTTTTCGAGCCTGGCTAGAACCTTGAGAATCATCATTCTGACATATTACCATTCTGACATATTATGTCATTCTGACATATTACAGACATATTACCAATGTCTGTATTGATTAGGTCCCTAGTCTTCGGTACTACCTCTTGTTCTTTTTTTTGTGGTGAATTTTTCCGCCTTGTCATTTGTCCAGATAAGAGTATATGAAGGAGCAAGTAAAATACTAAAAGGGTGGCAACAACCCCAGGAAAATATGCTTTAACCAAATCAGAAGAGATCCCAAATCATGAGGGGGAGAAAGAGGATAAAAAGAGGTTCAAAAAGAAAAAAAGAAAAAGAAAAAGAATTAAAAAAAGAAAACGAATAAAGAAAAGTATAAAAAAGAAAATATATATATATTAGATAAACTAGTTAAAAAACATAAAAAAAGAAAAGGGTAAAAGTTAAAAAAATTTTAGCAGAAGAAGAGAAAAAAATGAAAAAGAAAAAAATTAAATTAACTGCAAGACTAAAGGGAGAAAGCCACGAGTTCCGTGCTTTGTTTTCTCCTCCTCTGGAATTCTGCTGCTCTCCTTGGTATTGAAACTGCACTCCTTGGTAGGTGAACTTGGTCTTGGCCGGATTTCTTGTTGATCTTCTGGGGGAGGGTCTGTAGTAGTGATTCTCAAGTGTCTTTGCCCCAGGGGGAATTGCACCGCCCTTACCAGGGGCTGGGCTGAGTAATCTGCTGGGGTTTGCTTTCAGGAGCTTTTGTTCCCTGAGCGCTTTCTGTAGAGTTCCGGAGGACGGGAATACAAATGGCGGCCTCTTGGTCTCCGGCCCAGAGGAGCCGAGAGCCCAGGGCCCCACTCCTCAGTGCGCCCTCAGAGAACAGCTCCTAGTAACTCCCGTCTGCCTGACCTCCGGCCGCTCTCCGAGCTCACCAAACCTGAGACTGGTTCAAGGTAACCCTGAACTGCGAGCTTACTGTCGGCTCTGTCTCTGTAGCCGGCTTTCCCGTTCCAATACCCGCAAGCTCTGAGACACTCAGACAGCCCCGATCCTTCTGTGACCCTGCGGGACCTGAGGCCACGCTGACCCCGCGTGGGCTTTGCCCCGGTTTAGCCTCTGAAGCGATGTCCCTCAGCGGAACAGACTTTTAAAAGTCCTGATTTTGTGCTCCCTTGCTCAGTCGTTTGCCGGGAGCCGGCCCCTTCCCCCGGGGTCTATCTTCCTGTCGCTTTGGATTCACTTCTCCGCCAGTCCTACCTTTCAGAAAGTGGTTGTTTTTCTGTTTCTAGAATTGCTGTTCTTCTTCTCTTTGATCTGCCGATCAAGCCTCTGCCTTTGACCCAGGTCATGATCTCAGGGTGTTGGGATGGAGCCCTGCCTCAGGCTCTCTGCTCAGCAGGGAGCCTGCTTCCTCCTCTCTCTGCCTGCCTCTCTGCCTAATTGTGATCTCTCTAATAAATAAATAAAAATCTTTTGAAAAAAAACTTTGTCAGAGAAGGGCACTTCAGGTGCTCAGTCAGTTAAGCCTCGGCCTTCAGCTCAGGTCATGATCCCAGGGTCCTCGGATTGAACACTACATGGGGTTCTCTGCTCAGCCTGGAGTCTGATTCTCCCTTTTCCTCTGCCCCTCTGCACCACCTATATTCTCTCTCTCTCTCAAATAAAGCCTTAAAAAAAAAAAAAAGTCTTTGTCAGAGAATCCCAACATCTGAATCCTCTTGTATCTGGTAGTTTTGATGATATATGATAGTATCAATCAGGTATAAATCATGACTGTTATCTGATTGGTTGATAAGGTACCAATCAGTAGTTGGTGTCTGTTGATTGTCTTACTGTATTGAAATTGTGATTTTCCTTGTCTGTGGTATGGTGAGTGATTTCAATTGCATTTTTATTTATTTATTTATTTATTTGAGAGAGGGAGAGAAAGCACAAGTGGGTGAAGAGTAGAGGGAGAAGCAGATTCCCCGCTAAACAGGGAGCCTGATGCCGGACTGGATCCTGGACTCCAGGATCATGACTTTAGCTGAAGGCATGGGTAACCAACTGAGCCATCCAGGTGCCCCTTCAATGGCATCTTATTTTGAGTATTATATTCTGAGAATCTACATTTCATTTAATTTTTTTTTCTTTTTTTTGGGGTGGTGGCAAGCAGTCACCTTCTTTATGTTTAAGGCACATAAGTTTAGTCACTCTTCAATAAGCTGTGGTTCTGACAATTTAGTTTTCAGAGCCCTTGCAGTACTGTTCTGGTCTGCCCCGTTTGTTTGACACCAGGAGACTACTCTGAGAATGTAAGTGCTATTCTACACAGTAGTTCAGTTTTCAAGCTTTTCAGTATGTTGATTCTTGTCACTTTCACTTGTAGGTCAGACAGGGATCTGCCCAAGATTTCCTTTGCATGTTTAAAGAATCACTTTCTTTAATTTCCTCCTTTCTGGGATCCTATTTCCAATGTTTTGTTGGGGTAAGGATGGTTGCCTCTTGTCATCCCGCTGTAACTGGAAATCTGGACTCCCTACACAGCCTCTACTGCACCAGAGAGGAAGAGGAATGCTGTCTGGGCCCCTTGACACCATTGCCCTCTGTTTACACTACAGTGGGTGGAAGGGTGATTATCTGCTGTATTTGGCTGGAGTCGGATATATATTGTTAAAAAGCTTTTGGTAATGCAAGCCTTCCTCTTTCCCAGTCCTTTGCCTGGAGAGAACAGGTTTTCCTTGGAACTCTTTTTATTTGTGCCACCTGATGGTTCACAGTTGCAGGGATTTCTACCAGTCAGCTCATTAGATAATCAAAAACCGAAAATGCTGGGATTTGCTACTGAAGTCTTCAAGTTCCTAGTCAGTCCAACTTTTTCTCCCCACTTTTTAGAATCCTCTTTCATACCCTCAAATTATCTGTGGTACTATGTTGTCACTTAGTGAGGAGAAGCAGGAAAAAGATTTACACTATCTTGTCAATAACATAGATATTTTTTAAAGATTTTATTTATTTATTTATTTATTTGACAGATCAGAAGTAGCAGAGAGGCAGGCAGAGAGAGAGAGTGGGGGAAGCAGGCTCCCTGCTGAGCAGAGAGCCCAATGCAGGGCTTGATCCCAGGACCCTGGGATCATGACCTGAGCCGAAGGCAGAGGCTTTAACCCACTGAGCCACCGAGGTGTCCCATAGATTTTTTTTTAAATCAAGTACATATCAAGTATTTATTATATGGAATTGTCCAGCTGTGGAGTCACTTTGTGAAATAATATTTAATTATTTATACAGGAATGGAAGAAATTATTAGTGTTTGTATGCTCATTCCTTCTAAACTTTGTCCACCAGTGTAAGTAGAATAAGTACTGTGGCAGGGCTATGTTTCCTAATTCAGAAATCATCATTCAATTACTCTAGGACTTTAAGAAAATTATTTAGCTTCTCATTCTCAGTTTAATTTCCAAAAGCAAAACAGAAATGACATTATTTTGTATTCCTCAACATTTTCTGCATCTCTTATACTTTTTCTCAGCCAATCAGAACAGCTACATGCTCCTTGCTTTAGAGATGGTTTAATATAATTTAGTCCAATAAGGCATAGAAGGCTGTCTTCAAATCTTTTGCTCAAGGCTTCTGAGAAAGAAAAGCCAGTCTTTTTCAGGCTGGATGTGATCAAAGAACATGTGAACCCAGCTGCCTCTTTCAATCATTTTGCAATCAAGAGGCGAACCAGACCTAGGAAAAAATCTATACCATGAACAAAAAATGGAAAGAACATAAGACTATCAAGAACCTCGATGAAGTAATGCATCAAATAACTCAAAGCCAGTCCCTTTCCTGCAATCTTCAAATGTGATATGCTATTTTTTGAAAATTTTAAAGATTTTATTTTTTTGAGAGAGAGCAGGAGAGATCACAGAGGGAGAGGAAGAGGAAGAGGAAGAAGCAGATTCACCACTGAGCAGGGAGCCAGATGTGGGGCTCAATTCCAGGACCCCAAGGTCATGACCTGAGCTGAAGACAGATGCTTAACCAACTGAGCCACCCAGGCATCCCTATTTTTTAAAATGAGGGCATTTGTAGTTGAGTGGTATAACTTGAAATATCCTAACTAATGTAGAAAAAAGTAATAACCCTGCCTTATAGTATGGTGAAAATTAAATGAAAGAATGAATGTTGGGACCCGTGGGTGGCTCAGTGGGTTAAGCTTCTGCCTTTGGCCTAGGTCATGATCTCAGGGTCTTGGGATCAAGCTCCGCATTGGGCTCTCTGCTCAGTGGGAGCCTCTCTCTCTCTCTCTCTTTTCTCTCTCTGACTGCCTATCTGCCTACTTGTGATCTCTATTTCAAATAAATAAATAAAATCTTTAAAAAAATAAAATAAAAAAAAGAAAGAATGAATGTTGAATGCAGAGTACAACTTCAGGCACATAGAAGGAGTTCAATAACTGACATTGATTATTTTAGATGTTTTGGAGATTGAGATTGGAGTGAAGGAGTTTAATCCTTTAAGAACATGGCAATTCAAGTTTTTGGAAAGAAGAATATATTACTATAATAACTATTCCCTTTCTTTGTACTATCAATAAAACATGAATTTGCATATTTGACTATTAAACCTGACAGGTACAGCTTAAACTATTCTAAGATAGAGACCTCCCAATTCCATGGTTTCATTTCAAACTATTTTTTTTTATTGCTGTTGAGGTTCACTGAAAGCCTCTTAACTCATAATTTTTTAGTTGAGGGTAGTATTTCCTCATCTGGGAATTGTTACTTCCAAATCTGATCCTGTTGAGAAACTATAGAACACTTAAAAAAAATTATTATAGAAAACACAGTAAATGTATATGTTGTGTGTATTATCATATTCGGGTTACATGATCTAAAATGAAACATATTAATAAACCTGGATGCACCAAAAATATTTTAATATATACAACTAGATTCATACACTCTGTTTCTTTGGATATAGTTTGCTCATAAATACTTCTACTTTTCCAGATACTGACAATATATTGTTAAAAGTTCATGTAACGTTTCTATGTTTTTCTTACATCTTTCTTATGATGAGATGTTAAGACAATGGCTGGGTCCGGAGATATAACTGAATTTGCAATGAGCCAAGATTGTCAAAGTTACCACAATCATTGGTCCTAGAATTTCTAAAACATTTTAATTCAGAATTTTAATGTCTCTGAATATAACTTTTTGAAGTCTCTATTACCATCCTACATATGACCCATACATTTATACATTCGTATAAGCAACTCTAAGACTTAATCAGTACTTGTTGAATATGTTGATTTCCTAAGGCAAAAATTACTTTTAGAACAAAAAATTATTGAAGTTTAAAATGTTACTTAAAGAAGATGCAAACATTAAAATTATCATAGCCTTAAATTATGCTTTCATTTAGTTGTACAGGACTAATTTTGTATTTCTACTCTAACAAGATTGTAAGATCGAACCAATTGTCCTTCTGGGTTTGATTCCTAGGTTATGATGCAAGAAGATATTATGAAACAAACTGAGGGTTGCTGGGGGGAGGGGGGTTGGGAGAAGGGGGGTAGGGTTATGGACATTGGGGAGGGTATGTGCTTTGGTGAGTGCTGTGAAGTGTGTAAACCTGGTGATTCACAGACCTGTACCCCTGGGGATAAAAATATATGTTTATAAACAATAAAAAAATTTAAAAAAAATTTGGAGATATATGGCTACTAAAAGTGTAGAAATGAATATTATCTTTTTAATGTCATCAGTGTCATTGCTTTCACTATTTCCCTTTTTGGCTTGCAAAATTCTATTAAAATATTTTTAGAACATCTAGAGGTATGAATGTAGTCAAATTCTATCTTCAAGAACTCAGGTGTCATATCATATGAAGAACATCTGCTAAGCCAGCTGTTGTCACCATTTACATTCAAGCTGTTGCCAAGAAGCATTTTCCCCCAACCGTTTTATTTGTTCATTTGGGGAGAATAATCTGAGACTCAGTGCCAAGGCTAGATGTGATTATTATGGTGAAGAGTGATTTGGTGGGCCTCAAGTGGGCCGTCATATCTTTGCAGATCGAATGGTCTGAGTTGCTGCCAGGACATATTGGAGTGTGGTTGATAGATATAGTGAATGGCACTGTTAACAGTGATGGTGAAATATTTTGCTTTAGTGAAGGTGATTGCGAATTCTGCACTGAGACCTGCTGTAAGTGTAGTCATTTAACCAGAACAAAGTACCTGTTATGCACTGGACTCAGGTAATAGAGCCAAGAGTCTGACCCGTGCTGTCAAAATGAATCGCAGGTTGAGCACGAGACTCAGGTAATTTTGGCAGTGTAAAGAAACACCCACATTATTTAGGTCAGCTGTCTGCATTTTATTTTCTCTGGATAATTGCTAAACTCTACTTTCTATAAACAGAAGAAAAGATTTCAGATATGACAGTAGTTTGATTTAGTTGTAAAGATTAAATAGATGTTCAAATATCAATGAGAATTATCTGCAATTATTCAGCAAGAGAATGAGGTCAAAAACATAGAATTATTTCTTTTGTACTTTGTCTCACAAATATACTTCTAATTAGAGGAAAGCAGTGATTTGTATGGTTTTCATGTATATTTGCCGCAGGCAATCTCAAACCTATGAATTGACCTGTCCATCAAGAGAAAAGAGAGCTGAACTAGATGTTAAACACAATATGCTCAACTTTTTCAACTGTGATACAGGCGTGATTTCACCAAGGAGAAGAAAAATAGCAAGTGTTTTTTACAAATGCTTTTACATTGTGCTAGCTAGGGAGAAAAGAAGCCACACAATAAAATGACCTGTGTATCAATGATTTTGCAGAAATACTTATTTAAAATGTTTACATGGATATGTGTAGTTAAATGCCTTACTTCTTAAGACAAAGGAAATACATTTCGCACTCCCGTGTCTGTGTTTGTAAGATGTACCTATAAACAGAAGAAAAGATTTGCCCTTCCCTGGAATTAGGTCAGCTTCTCTGGAAGGGTTAGAAACACTGAGGCACATCCAGATGCTATGATTTAGACATATCAGAGAATACAAGGTTACCTGTGCTGGGTTTTAGTTTGGACAGAGAGCAACTTTAATTGTTTAGTGACTTTAATGTGAATATTGAATTATTTAAAAATTATAATACTTGAAAAAAACTCTTCATAAAAGAATTGGTAAATTGCAAAATTTTATCCTCAAAGAGAACAGTGCCATCAAAGAGGCAGTACCTAATTCCTTGGAAATATTGGGATAAGCCTTTACCTTCTCCATTTACAAGAATTGTCACTTGACCATGATCTGCTTTTCCTAGACAGTCTACCTTTCTGATGACACTGTCTCCTTTCTGTTACCTCCTTTTACACTTTTATTCATCAAATCATCCTCATTCTATCTCAAAACATGAAAACTTCTTGTCTTCAACTTGTCTGAGATTGGGTTTAGAAAGTTTTTAGATGTCCACTGAGGACTTTGGAATTACTTTGACATGAAAGGAAACAATAAAAGAATTTTTTGCCCAAGGATTAAGTAGGGAAATTCTGTCCTCAGACTTAATTACATCAGCTAGAATATATATGTTTTATATAGCAAAATCTGCCACAGAAAATTCAGCACATTTTTTCCAACTGGCTTCTAGAACTTTGGTAAATTGTGTAAAGATAGACTAAGTGAGTGCCTGAATACTTCTCAGTAAGAACTAGTCATTTTGCAAAATGATGGGGAAGGGAGAGAAAAAGAGGATGTAGCAAGGTATTAGCAAACTGTGCCTTGCCAAGTGTCTCAACTGGCCAAGAGAGTTCTTTGACCTGGCGAAATGAAATTTTCAGAAAATGGAAGGAGGCTGAGGAGCTTCTGTGGGCTTTTCTACTCTGCCTGCCTCTTCCACCTAACACAGCAGTGGAGCTCCAAGTGAAAACTCCTGGGCATCAGGGAAATATTTAGCTTCAGTTGGTGAGAAACAGGAGTTTGAGTGCCACAGTGATGTTTTAAGTCACTTTGACACAGTCAGTTGTTATGGTTCCCTCTTACTGCAAGCCCAAGATGAAAAGGGGCTCAGGGGATGGGGCCGGTAGCCTTGTACTAACAAATGTGTGTCCATATCAGCAGAAGAATATATGGATGCTTTGGGATGGCCTGGGCCCTTGTGTAGACAAAGTTAAAGCAGTCAGGAAAAAAGTCAATAATCAGGGCGCCTGGGTGACTCAGTGGGTTAAAGCCTCTGCCTTCGGCTCAGGTCATGATCCCAGGGTTCTGGGATTGAGCCCCGCGTCGGGCTCTCTGCTCCGCAGGGAACCTGCTTTCTCCCCTCTCTCTCTCTGCCTGCCTCTCTGCCTACTTGTGATTTCTCTCTGTCAAATAAATAAAATCTTTAAAAAAAAAAAAAAGTCAATAATCAGAATTTCCCTAGAGCCCAAGAATTTCTTCCATATTTTTGAACCAGAGGAAAAGAATATGGGAAGACGGGGTACAGAATGTATTTTCTATTTATCTGCACTTTAAAATTCTACTTTCTTTTTATGAGTATAAATAAGACCCTTTATTTTCTAGACATAGGAATATTGAAAGATACATTATACTCATTTAAATGCTAAAAGATGAATATGTATTAAATTACATGGATAATTTACATTAGTTATTTCCTGTATCTAAATAACTAACACTGGAAGTTCCCCAAAACAATTTGAAATGTCTCCAATTCTCTACTGTACTTCTAACTTCTTTTCGAATTTTTTTTTTATTTGACAGAGATCACAAGTAGGCAAAGAGGCAGGCAGAGAGAGAGGAGGAAACAGGCTCCCCACTGAGCAGAGAGCCTCATGCGGGGCTCGATCCCAGGACCCTGGGACCATGACCTGAGCTGAAGGCAGAGGGTTTAACCCACTGAGCCACCCAGATGCCCCTCTTTTTGAAAAATTTTTAAATATAAGACAGATGAATCACTGAACTCTAGCTCTGAAACTAATAATAGACTATATGTTAATTAATTGAATTTAAATATTCTACTTCAATATATTGGGAAGTATCTATTATACCTAAGTTTGAAATCCCCCTAATTTGAGCCAAAACACAGATTTAAGAAGTACAGGGCACTGGCTCCGAACAATGTATTTTTATTGGATTGTTTTCATACCAGCCTTCATCACCACTACCATCGTCCCTGTTCTTTTTAAAGCTTAAGAGGCTAATCTAGGGACACAGAAATAATTTCCCTCCACCATGGAGTAAAACATTATCGGCAAAATATAAAGATATTTTAATATAAATATATATTAGAGATATTGAGCAAAACTAGGGCATTGGTGAAAAATTTAACACGGAGTTTTTAGTTTTTTATGTCTTAAAGTATTTCGAAAGTCAATTCAGCCAGGTGTGATAGGTTGCCCATTAGGAGTAAGAAGAAGTAATTGGCAAGAATGATTTCATAAATATTTCCTTACACATGAAGTGTGCTGCTGCTACACTTTTAGGTAAAGAACACAGAAAAATGGCTGATTTGGGATCAGGGAGAGAGAGAAAACAGCAGTTTGTATTTGGGCATGTTGACTTTGCATTACTTTGCATTATATAGAAGACTATCCAATAAATGGTTGCAAAAGCCATTTGGATAAATAGGTCTGAGGCTTTAAGGGAATGTCCTGAGCAGTGATATAACTCTAGAGTCTGCTAGGGCTGGAGTTAATTGAGAAAAGGTACTAGTACTAAGACTTGAAGAACTTCCATAATTATTGTCTGATAACTGGAAGAAAGAGCCATTTAGAATGAGAGAGCAGGTATCCTGAGAAGTAAGACTTTCACCAAAAGATATCTTCATAGAAACCAAGAAGAGAAGGTGTTTCCGCCAAGGATGTCATCAGCAGTGTAAGAAGTTACTGAGGGCGGGGTGCCTGGGTGGCTCAGTGGGTTAAGCCGCTGCCTTCGGCTCAGGTCATGATCTCGGGGTCCGGGGATCGAGCCCCACATCAGGCTCTCTGCTCAGTGGGGATCCTGCTTCCCTCTCTCTCTCTCTCTCTCTCTGCCTGCCTCTCTGCCTACTTGTGATCTCTACCTGTCAAATAAATAAATAAATAAAATCTTAAAAAAAAAAAAAAAAAGAAGAAGTCACTGAGGGCTTATGAGCAAGATTGAAAAACTGGCCTCAGTGTTTAGCAATACATAAGGCATCTGGTGACATCACCAAAATGAGCTTTGTGGAGTGATGGGACAGATGTTGTATTAATACTGGTTACGAAATATGAAGACTTGAATACAATGAAGGCAACTTTTTCAAGATTGTGGGCTCAAAATGGTAGTGTTGTAAAAAAAGAAAATAAAGCAATAGCTAGAGAAAGATGAAGAATATGGAAGGAAGGGATATTTTTCCATTTCTCTTGTTTTTATGTGAGAAACTTGAAAAAACATAAAGTTTGATTTTGTAAAATATCTAGTCATGTCACGCAAAGCATTTAAGAGAGGGAAATATAACAAAGAATGCAAATTCCTGTAACCTGGGAGGTGTGGTATCCAAAACAGAAATTGGGGCAAAATCCAAGAAAGAGTGTTTGTTCTAATTATTATGATCTTGTATTTCAATCTTCAGCCTGAAGAAGCTTACAGAAACATAGGGAAAACTTTATTTTTAGAGATGCTTTTTTTTTTTCCTTATGTATTTCCCTGAGTTTAGATATTAAGTTCATGGAAGCATATTGGTTGCTAGAGAGTAAAGACCATGTCATTTAATCCAGTTGTTTTCAAATGCCAACACAGCAATTTAGCTAGTCATCTGATGTCTGGTAAATTCCCCATCTCCGAGTCTGTTTTCTCATCTTAAATGTAAGATATTGTATCATGTTAGGGGCTTTAAGCCAAAGACAAATGAAATAATCAGATTCAATACTCAATAATATTTCTCACATTGTATGCATTCACGAAATCTTAATTTTTTTCTTCCTTTAGTTCGATGAAAAATTAAAATTTTAGTTTCAAGGTTGAGGTTAGAACATAAGCTGTATACATAGCCTTAAAGATGGTTTGTGTATTGCCTTGATAGTCATGAGGTCTACTACTGCAGGCTCCTTTCTCATTATAGCAAAGGAGGAAACATCATCTTAGGTAGTTACACAGTCAATGAGGGGTCTTCTTCAATGGCCAACTCTATGAATCCCTCTTTAAGATAATGAATGACCAACCAAACAATGGTAGATCTACTGGAAAATGACAGATTTAGCTCTGTTTTTCCAATGTAAGTGTTCTCTCAATGCAAAGCTCACCCAGTAGGGCCTTTGCCCTGGCTTCCAAAACCATAGTGTTTAATGTTCAGAACTCAAGAAACACATGCTATATGTTCTGTGCCACTCACAGGACTTATTATGCTTTAAAAATCTTTATCTTAATTATAATGATTTAGCTGGGTTTTAGAATGAAACTACCTGCATCTGATTGCAGTTTCAGGTACTACTATGTGCCCTTTTACAAGTATCCTAAACTAATTTGTCTTCAGTTTCTTCATTGGTAGAATGGAGATAATAGCACAGAGTTATTTTTATGATTAAATCAGATAATATATTCAAAGCCCTTAGAGTTGTCTTTGGACAAACTCATTAAATATAAGCTAGCAATTTTCTTGGTATTCTGAAATCTCAACTGTTTCCTAAGTATATTAATTTTCATAGATTTTTATTTAAAAATTTTGGTTTGCTTTTACTGAAACCAAGCAAAGATTTCAGTTTAGAAACATGGTATGTTGTTAATATCCCTGGTCCAGACTGCTTTCCAGATTAAGGAGCATAGAGTTTAGAGGATAAACCTGGAAATCCTTAAACTAGGACAGGAGTGAAGACTCCCTTCTTCTTTGCTGATGAATGAACAGAAAGGAGAAAAGAGAATTTAATTTTAAATACCTTACTCCTTATTTTTTATATCTTATAAAAGAAATTTTAATATTCAGTACCACATCTTTTTATATTTTGGAAAAATGAGTATGCCTAGTAGTTTGGGATGAAGGTCAATATTTTTTAAACATGCTTGGGAAATCTTAGAAACAAAATAGTCACTCTTGGTTATGAGATTTGTTTCAGGAAGGCTAAGAAACAGTGTGACACTTAGAAAATGCATGTTTATTTGGAAGAAAAGGCAAGGATGTGCATAGTCTTTAAGTGAAACTGTAGGGGAAAAATGATATTTTGAGAAGAAGGAAATAAGTTTTGAAAAATGGTTTGATATCTTGACAAGAATTAATGTTTGCTCTTTGGAGACGGAGATAATGAGCCCCATCTTCACTTATATTCTTCGTACTCAAAGCACAAGTGTTTATTTTCTGGAAATTTGAAGAAACTGTTTCCTGAATTTTCAACAAAAGAAAATGTCTCATAATTTACCACACACTTCTTCCAATGCAAAAGCAAGAAAGCACTTTAAAGACCAGAATGTTTGAAAAAATAGAGGTGGGTGAAATACACTGAAGCAGTTCTGGATTTTCCTAGGTCCCAAAATAAATTAGCATTGCAACATAAAGTGAGCCATGTGGAATTTTGAATATTTTATAAACAATTATTCAGGCAGAGTCATAAAGAATAATTTATCTTTATTGTTCCCATCAACATCCCTGTAACTAAGCAAAATTAAACATGAATTATAGTTCATATTTTATTATCTCTCTTTAAGGTTTGGTTTTCCATTCTCTAGTTATTTATTTTATTCCATTCAGTTCTCTGTATATGTATGTTTAGTTTAAAGATTGCTCTATATTTATTTCCTTGTACAACATGTCACTTGGGGAGAACATCTATCTATCTATCTCATCCATCATCTCAAGTAATGTTTGTAATTTAAATAAAAACTTGTGTAAATATTAGTAACTATTTTTTAGAGAAACAAAGATACTTAGTATCAGTCTTAATAACTTTTTTGTCATTGTTTATTTCTTGATCAACCTATACTAAAATTACATAAGATTATTGATGAAAGGCAATGTTTTTGTTGGAAAGATCAATAGGTATCTCTGTGGATCAGCATTTTCTAATAGATTTTCCTAATAAGTATATGTAAACAAAATGAGAATACATGAAGAAATAAATTCTGAAAATGCTTTGTGACATGAAGGAAAATTAGATTCCTAAATACACAACTTCACTGAGTTCTTGGTCTCCTTATGTGCTGTATGAAATAGTCTACAAACACGCATGACCAAAGGATCTTTCTATACAGAGCCTTTTGTAGGACAGGTTTTGGAAGAAAATCGTTGTCAAGTCAAAAGCTCTCTCTTCACAGTTCTATATTTTAAAATGTGTAAAGTCATAGCACTGGTTTTCTCCTAAATATTAATCTGTGACTTTTGTGACATGGTTTTCTCATTTGTAAAATTAGGGGCTTGAGGTGATGAAATCTAAGATTCCTTTTTTATTTTTTATTTTTTTTAAGATTCCTTTTTAAAAAAAAGATTTATTTATTTATTTTAGAGGGAGAGAGGGAGAGTGTGAGTGAGGGGAGGGGTAGAGGGAGAGAATCTTGAAGCAAACTCCTGGCTGAGCACAAACTCAGTGAAGAGCTTGATCTCATGGCCCATGAGATCATGACCCATGAGATCCTGACCTGAGCTGAAACCAAGAGTTAGAGACTTAACCAACTAAGCCACCAAAGCACCTGGAAATCCAGATTTCTATGTCCTTCTTGTCACAGACATTTTAGAATTATATAATTTTATATTACACATCATGTTAAATTCATGCTTCAGTGTTCTGGATGAATAGTTCATTTTTCTCTGGTAAATTCCATTTTACAAGAAAGATTGTGAAAGTTACAATTTTTAATCCAAGGAAAACTAATAATAGTTTTCTACTCAGAAAGACAAATATAACCTTCATTCTGCCAAGATGTACCTCTCACCAAGATTTTGTTCCTCCATATTGCTTTATAGACTTATCCTACTGTAATACATGCCCATATGCAAATTACTTAATCTAGAATGGAGCTAGAGAGCCTTTGACTCTATTTATTTACACTCTGCAATGGATATAGTAATGTGCCCAAATAAAAGGTTTATGCAGCCACGAGGAGAAAGTTATGCAGAAAGAGCATTAACCAGGCCTAACTATTACTAAAGATAATTAATTTAACAACTTTGAGTCTTAAATTTTATTACTGAAAATGAGAAGATAAATCTCTATCTTTTCAGTCTTATAGTAGAGTGACTATACAGTTTATTACCCAAATCCAAACACTATTTATTTATACAGTGAAAGCAGCAATTTTATCCAATCTTAAGAAACTCATGAACTCTCTCTAATATTATGGCTCAGTCAGTAAAGCATGTGACTCTTGATTTCAGGGTTGTAAGTTTGAGCCCCATATTAGGTGTAGATAATAATTAAAAATAATAAAAATTTAAAAATAAATAAATGAATGCACCAAGACCACCACAGTTAGATTTTTAACGTATCAGAGATTTTGTGTAAAAACAAGATCACAAATCTAAAAGTAAATTTTCTATTAGATGCCAAATTTGGATCCTTGATTTGTAAACTCTGATTTTCCAATAGTAAAATATACCCACCTAGGGATATAGGATACTTGTGTTTAATAATCAAAGCACAGGGGCGCCTGGGTTGCTCAGTGGGTTAAGCCGCTGCCTTCAGCTCAGGTCATGATCTCAGGGTCCTGGGATCGAGTCCCGCATCGGCCTCTCTGCTCAGCAGGGAGCCTGCTTCCTCCTCTCTCTCTCTCTCTCTCTGCCTGCCTCTCTGCCTACTTGTGATCTCTCTGTCAAATAAATAATAAAATCTTTTTTTTAAATATTTTATTTATTTATTTGACAGAGAGCACAAGCAGGCAGGGAGGCAGGCAGAGAGAGAGAGGAGGAAGCAGGCTCCCTGCTGAGCAGAGAGCCAGATGCGGGGCTCGATCCCAGGACCCTGAGATCATGACCTGAGCCGAAGATAGAGGCTTTCACCCACTGAGCCACCCAGGAGCCCCTAAATAATAAAATCTTAAAAAATAATAACAAAGAGGCTCCTTACTTACAGAGGGAAGCCCATCAGAATAACGTCAGACCTGTCCACAGAGACCTGGCAAGCCAGAAGAGGCTGGCAAGATATATTCAGGGCACTAAATGAGAAGAACATGCAGCCAAGAATACTTTATCCAGCAAGACTGACATTCAAAATGGATGGAGAGATAAAGAGTTTCCAAGACCGGCAAGACTTAAAAGACTATGCAACCACCAAGCCGATACTGCAGGAAATATTAAGGGGGGTGCTATAAAAGAGGAAAAATCCCAAGAATAGCATTGAACAGAAATATAGAGACAGTCTACAGAAAGAAAGACTTCAAAGGTAACTCGATGTCAATAAAAACGTATCTATCAATAATCACTCTCAATGTGAATGGCCTAAATGCACCCATAAAACGGCACAGGGTTGCAGATTGGATAAAACGACAGGACCCATCCATATGCTGTCTACAAGAGACCCATTTTGAACCTAAAGATACACGCAGACTGAAAGTGAAGGGGTGGAGAAGCATCTTTCATGCCAATGGGACTCAAAAGAAGGCTGGGGTAGCGATTCTCATATCAGATAAATTAGACTTCAAACTAAAGACTATAGTCAGAGATACAGAAGGACACTATAATCCTTAAAGGGACTATCCACCAAGATGATCTAACAATTGTAAATATCTATGCTCCCATATGGGAGCAGCCAATTACTTAAGAAAACTGTTAATCAAGATAAAGAGTCATATTGATATGAATACACTAATCGTAGGTGATCTTAACACGCCTCTTTCAGAATTAGACAGATCATCGAAGCAGAAAATCAATAAAGAAACAAGAGCATTGAACGACACATTGGACCAGATGGACCTCATAGATATATACAGAACATTCCACCCTAAAACAGCAGAATACTCATTCTTCTCAAGTGCACACGGAACCTTCTCCAGAATAGACCACATACTGGGTCACAAATCAGGACTCAGCCGATACCAAAAGACTGAGATTATTCCCTGCATATTCTCAGATCACAATGCTTTGAAACTGGAGCTCAATCACAAGGAAAAGTTCTGAAGGAACTCAAACACCTGGAAGCTAAAGACCACCTTGCTTAAGAATGCTTGGATCAACCAGGAGATCAAAGAAGAACTGAAACAATTCATGGAAACCAATGAGAATGAAGACACTTCGGTCCAAAACCTATGGGATACAGCAAAGGCGGTCCTAAGGGGAAAATATATAGCCATCCAAGCCTTGCTCAAAAAAATTGAAAAATCCAGAACACACCAGCTGTCTCTACACCTTAAAGAACTGGAGGATCAACAACAAATCAAACCAACTCCACACATAAGAAGGGAAATCATCAAGATTAGAGCTGAGATCAATGAGGGAGAAACCAGAGATACAGTAGAACGTATCAATGAAACTAGAAGCTGGTTTTTTGAAAGAATCAATAAGATCGATAAGCCACTGGCTACACTAATCCAAAAGAAAAGAGAGAAATCCCAAATTCATAAAATTATGAATGAAAAGGGAGAGATCACAACTAACACCAAGGAAGTAGAAACAACCATCAGAAGTTACTACGAACAGTTATATGCCAATAAGCTTAGCAACCTAGATGAAATGGATGCATTCCTGGAAAAATATAAACTACCAAAATTGAACCAGGAAGAAATCGACAACCTGAATAGACCAATATCTAATAATGAGATTGAAGCAGTGATCAAAAATCTCCCAAAAAACAAGAGCCCAGGACCTGACGGATTCCCTGGGGAATTCTACCAAACCTTCCAAGAAGAAATAACCCCTATTCTCCTGAAGCTGTTTCAAAAAATTGAAGCAGAAGGAAAACTTCCAGACTCTTTCTATGAAGCCAGCATTACCCTGATCCCCAAACCAGGCAAGGACCATACCAAAAAGGAGAATTTCAGACCAATATCACTGATGAATATGGATGCTAAGATTCTCAAGATCCTAGCCAACAGGATCCAACAACACATTAAAAAGATTATCCACCATGATCAGGTGGGATTCATCCCTGGGCTACAAGGATGGTTCAACATTCGTAAATCAATCAATGTGATACAACAAATTAATATGAGAAGAGAGAAGAACCACATGGTCCTCTCAATTGATGCAGAAAAAGCATTTGACAAAATCCAACATCCGTTCCTGATTAAAACGCTTCAAAGTATAGGGATAGAGGGAACATTCCTGAACCTCATCAAATCTATCTATGAAAGACCCACAGCAAATATCATCCTCAATGGGAAAAAGCTTGCAGCCTTCCCGTTGAGATCAGGAACAAGACAAGGATGCCCACTTTCACCACTCTTGTTCAACATAGTATTAGAAGTCCTAGCAACAGCAATCAGACAACAGAGAGAAATAAAAGGTATCCAAATTGGTAATGAAGAAGTCAAACTCTCTCTCTTCGCAGATGACATGATTCTTTATATGGAAAACCCAAAAGACTCCACCCCCAAACTACTAGAACTCATACAGCAATTCAGCAGCGTGGCAGGATACAAAGTCAATGTGCAGAAGTCAGTGGCTTTCTTATACACTAACAATGAAAATACAGAAAGGGAAATTAGAGAATCGATTCCATTTACTATAGCACCAAGAACCATAAGATACCTGGGAATAAACCTAACTAAAGAGGTAAAGGATCTATACTTGAGGAACTATAGAACACTCATGAAAGAAATTGAAGAAGACACAAAAAGATGGAAGACCATTCCATGCTCTTGGATCGGAAGAATAAACATCGTTAAAATGTCTATACTGCCTAGAGCAATCTATACTTTTAATGCCATTCCGATCAAAATTCCACCGGCATTCTTCAAAGAGCTGGAGCAAATAATCCTAAAATTTGTATGGAATCAGAAGAGACCCCGAATCGCTAAGGAAACGTTGAAAAACAAAAATAAAGCTGGCGGCATCACCTTACCTGATTTCAAGCTTTATTACAAAGCTGTGATCACCAAGACAGCATGGTACTGGCATAAAAACAGACACATAGACCAGTGGAACAGAGTAGAGAGCCCTGATATGGACCCTCAACTCTATGGTCAATTAATCTTCGACAAAACAGGAAAAAATATACAGTGGAAAAAAGACAGTCTCTTCAATAAATGGTGCTGGGAAAACTGGACAGCTATATGTAGAAGAATGAAACTCGACCATTCTCTTACACTGTACACAAAGATCAACTCAAAATGGATAAAAGACCTCAACGTGAGACAGGAATCTATCAGAATCTTAGAGGAGAATATAGGCAGTAATCTCTTCGATATCAGCCACAGCAACTTCTTTCAAGATACGTCTCCAAAGGCAAAGGAAACAAAAGCGAAAATAAACTTCTGGGACTTCATCAAAATCAAAAGCTTCTGCACAGCAAAGGAAACAGTCAAAAAAACAAAGAGGCAACCCACGGAATGGGAGAAGATATTTGCAAATGACAGTACAGACAAAAGGTTGATATCCAGGATCTATAATGAACTCCTCAAACTCAACCCACACGAAACAGACAAACACATCAAAAAATGGGCAGAAGATATGAACAGACACTTCTCCAATCAAGAAATACAAATGGCTATCAGACACATGAAAAAATGCTCATCATCATTAGCCCTCAGGGAGATTCAAATTAAAACCACATTGAGATATCACCTTACACCAGTTAGAATGGCCAAAATTAACAAAACAGGAAACAACATGTGTTGGAGAGGATGTGGAGAAAGGGGAACCCTCTTACACTGTTGGTGGGAATGCAAGTTGGTGCAGCCTCTTTGGAGAACAGTGTGGAGATTCCTCAAGAAATTAAAAATAGAGCTTCCCTACAACCCTGCAATTGCACTCCTGGGTATTTACCCCAAAGATACAGATGTCGTGAAAAGAAGGGCCATCTGTACCCCAATGTTTATAGCAGCAATGGCCACGGTCGCCAAACTATGGAAAGAACCAAGATGCCCTTCAACGGATGAATGGATAAGGAAGATGTGGTCCATATACACTATGGAGTATTATGCCTCCATCAGAAAGGACGAATATCCAACTTTTGTAGCAACATGGACGGGACTGGAAGAGATTATGCTGAGTGAAATCAGTCAAGCAGAGAGAGTCAATTATCATATGGTTTCACTCATTTGTGGAGCATAACCAATAGCATGGAGGACAAGGGGCGTTAGAGAGTAGTAGGGAATTTGGGTAAATTGGAAGGGGAGGTGAACCATGAGAGACTATGGACTCTGAAAAACAGTCTGAGGGGTTTGAAGTGGCGGGGGGGGGTGGGCGGTTGGGGTACCAGGTGGTGGGTATTATAGAGGGCACGGCTTGCATGGAGCACTGGGTGTGGTGAAAAAATAATGAATACTGTTTTTCTGAAAATAAATAAATTGGGAAAAAAAAATAATAATAATAAAAGCACGGAGTTCCCAGAACATACTAGAAGCACATAGATCATTGAAAAATGGCCAATTCCTTTTTTCCTTTTTTAATTCATAATCAGAACATTTACAAAAAACAACAAATATTTATAGACCTTTAATTTGATCCCAGAACTAGTATAATACATTATTTTCAGCTTTGTAGGGTTGAAATGATACCCTGTTAACAAATACACCAATTTAGCAGGTATAATCAGGTCTGTTTTGGATTAACTGGAATGTATGGTTACCCTTACTAACAAGCTGGATCAAATGAAATAATGTGTAGCAAACAGTTGAAAGTCTTTGTAATTGTGTGAATACATGGTACAGTGAAATCTTACTATCTAGATGTGCTTTTGATGAAGAGAGCGAGAGAGAGAGAGAGAGAGAGAGAGAGTTGAGCTACTTTCAACTTATAAATAGACAAACAGGCTTATGACAGAGTTAATCATTACCCAGACTTGTAGTAGGAGGAAGCTGTGAGAGTAGAAGGTTGCAGGATTGCTGATTATTAGGTTAGGGCTCTGAGTGCTTTAATGGATGGCTAATTATTAGAGCTAACTGCCTGTGTGGTGATGGGAATACGAATGTTATTCCAAATATCAGGGAACTTGTCTCTGTCTTTGTACCGTAGTTGAGCAAACAAATTATATATTCATTACTTTTCAAGGTCCTTTTTTCTCAGAATAAGCAATATCTTAGAATTTATGGGTAGGTGCCCATTTCTAGAAACATTTAGGATATTTGTTATTCTACCTTTTATGGCTTTAAAAGAAAATATTTTATCCAGTATTAGCTTCTACTGGCCTGTAGTAGACATGTCTACAATAGATATATCCATATTGAAACACTGAAGAACAGCATAGTTTTCTTTTCAATTTAAACTGTCTGTAGTGTTTACTGAATTATGAGAAAAGTTAGGGGATCTGGTCTAAATTACTATGCAAGATGAAATGTTAAATATTTGCTCTCCCATATTATATCCATGCATTCCCAAAATATTCGCCATAAACCTTATATTTTTTTACACCTTATATTTGAAGTAAACTTACATATTTGATATAAAACTCTCAAAGCTCTTTGATAGTGTCCAAAGGGCATTCCAGACACATACATTTCTTCTGTTCTTCACATTCACTTAAACCTGTCGTCCAAACAAGAACTATTTATTGCATGGAGGTGAGAATACTATGAGCATCCAGATCAGTGCTGAGATTGTGAAATCCATTTCGCCATTGTTTACTCTAGCAATCTAACCAAAGTCATTCTTCAACAAATCTTACTAGTCTAGATATGAACCGCAGCCCCTGCAGTAAGCTATTTATGATTAATTTATGCAGCTACTCAGTTCCATTTCCTATTAATAGTGTTTTTATCATATAACTGTATTCAGGGGCTTACCATTTTATCTGATGTATAAATGTGTTTAATACATTTGGCTGATGCAAGTTTTAATGTATTTAATAAAGTGGTCTACAAACTTCATTATTAATGTGTACATTTCACAGATAAGTGAGACTGTACCTTCTATCTAGGTCATACGCTAAACAATTTATAACCATTTTTAATGTTTTATTTAGATGCCTTTGGAATGTGGACTGGAGGTTTTGAAATGAGCCCGAGGAGGTTAGGTGGCATACTGATTCTGTGGGGGTACTTTTACTGTTCTAATGGAGATTCCGTGCACATAGGACTCCTTTTGAAGCCCATATTTTAAGTAGATTTGTATATACTATGGGCCATTTTTTCATCTGAAATGAAAACATGGATAAAATAATCAAGTTTAGATTTTTTTTTCACCTCATTTAAGTTACAGTGGGTTTCTACTCTGACATTTTGAACATTTCTTGCTTTAGTATCAAATTTACTTTCCTAGCACATGTTCTTGAGATGAGAACAGCTTCTGAGTTTATAGTTATTAAGAGGTAAGATCAGTGTAAGATTCTGACTATAATAAGTATATATTTAAATATACATAAATACTAGTATTTCTATCATTAATTGAAAATGAAATAAATATTTCTCAGTTGCTCTTGCAGCACAGGACACGGTCTTAAAGGGCGCTAAAGCAAAAGAGAATTTTCCATACAGAGTATTTCCATACAGGCACCATGTTAGCCAGAGGAAAGTTGGTGGCATCGGCTGTGTGTGAATCAGACCACAAAAAAGTCTAGGAAAAATAAAACAGAGAGGCCCTCACTCAGCACCCTTCCTCCTTCCAAGGCCTGTTACTCTCACTGAAGGAGATTCCTGATTTCTCTGTACAGGTTATAGGAAAGTTAAAAAGAGCTGGAAAATAAAGTCTGCTTTAGGAGGCAGAGAAATTCTTAGTCTGTAGAAAAATAGTTATGTTCATTACTCTTACCACTTTTTAATAATTTTTTAATTCCAAAAGTAGAAGTAATACAAGTTCATTTTACATTTTGGAAAAAAAAATATTTTAAAGAAAAGTGTTAAGTATCTCCCCCTCAGCTCTTTTTAATATTAATAGCTTCATGGTATCTCCCCAGGCCCTTATCCATACATATATATGGTGTTTATTGCTTTTCTTTAAAAAAAAAAAGTGGTAATTACTTTGACTCTTAATTTCCTTATTTAAAATATATCATGGTCATCTTTACAAATTAAGATATATTTCTAACTAATTCTTTTTTTAATAACTACATTAACACCCTCAATATCATCATACCATAATAGATAAAACTATCTCTTCATTGAAAGGGATTCTGATTATTTTCAGTTGTTTTGCCATTATAGTTATATGCTGTAATATTCTGTTAGTACTGGTGCTTTTGTTTGAAAAGGTTAGATTTTCAAGAGTTGCTGGTAGAAGATTACATGTATTTTTTATTAGTTTTAATGTGCAGTCATTGAATTTACAAGTTAGGCTCCCAGCTTGGAATGTGGACACATGACAGTCACCAACTTTGAGAAGAGTTTAATAAAGAGATCAATTATAAAGGAGCGGGTAGGGTTTAGGGAGACTATGAGATATAGTTCAATCTACTAATGTTCATAACACTAATGAATTATCATTTCTAGACCAGGAGGCTCTAGAAGACAGAGGGGATGCGTGAAGAACATTGCCTTGAGGAGTTGCAACCTTCCTCAGGGATGTGGTCAGCCAGTCAAGATCCTGAGAAAAGGGAATTGGTAACATACATCCTGTGACTTCAGTCGTCTCCTTTTTCTCATCTTTATTGGTTGAATACAACTAGAAATTTAAGGATCAGACATCTAGGTAATTGAACCTTTATAGGTCAGTTTCCCAGGAACTCAAAGAAGGTGGAGAAAAGGGAAGGAGAATGAAGTGGAAAGTAGCCCCCTTAGCATTCCCTTCCATTCCCTGAATGTTGGTCCTTCCCTTGGTCCACATAAAACATTTGTGCTCCCACCTCAGAGACCATGAAAATCTCCTCAATACTTATCACTGTGAGGCTGGAATTCATTAACAAACAAAATATGTCCATCATTTTGTCCAAATATGTTAGAGAAATTAATAGCTTTTCAGTATCTGCACCTTACAATTTTTTAAATTTGTCAGTCTGATGGAAAAAAATACAAATCTCATTTGAAATTGTTGTAATTACCTTTATTCTGTTGAGTAGAGCAAAGTTTCAATTTTCTATTGGTTATTTAGGTTTCTTTACCCATGAACTACTTATTCATATCCTTTGCCAACTTTTTCTACTATATCATTTGAAAGAATTCTTTGAATATTAAGTATCTACTCATTCATTCACTCAATCAATATGCATTAAATACCCACTATGTGACAGGTTTTGTTCTAGGCAGTGGGATCCAGTGAGTAGAATAGACAAAAATGCCTGCCTTCCTAAAAGTCACATCCAGGAGTTCGAAGACAGTAAATAAATGAGTATAATATATGGTGTATTAGATGGTGAAACCTAATGCAGGAGAGAGAATGCCTAATGCAGAATGTCTGAGGAAATGAAATTTTAAGTGGGATATTCAGAAAATGCTCTTATGTAATGTAAGCGAAATCCCAAGTCCCAAGGATCTAAGATAGGGAGTGGTATCTATACCTTGGGAAGAACATTCCAAACAGAGAGAAGAGCAAGCCAGATTCCCTTTGGTGAGCATTTCTGATTAATGGTTAAACTGCATGGAAGTCTGTGTAGTGGGAACACAGTGAGAGTGGATGGGAAAGGCGGAAAATGAGGTCAAGTTGTTGTGGTGGAGGAAGACTGATCACAAAGGGCCCGGGTGTTGTTACAAAGATTTGTGTTTTATTCTCAGTGAAGTGGGAAGTCATTAGAAAGATCCAAGCTGAGGAGTGACAGGACCTAACTCGTTTCAAAATATATTTTCTAAGATTTTTATGTATTTATTTGACAGAGATTAGAAGTGGGCAGAGGAGATAGGCAGAGAAAGAGGAGGAAGCGGGCTCCCTGTCGAGCAGAGAGCCCCCTGTGGGGATCAGTCCCAGGACCCTGGGACCATGACCTGAGCCAAAGGCAGAGGCTTTAACCCACTGAACCACCGAGGCACACTGGGACCTAACTCATTTTAAAATAATCACCCTGGCTGCCAAATTGATACTACAGTTTTGGCCAGATAGGGAAGAGCATTGGTGGTAAAGGCAGAACCAAAAGAGAATTTTGGAGACTATTTCAATAATCCAGGTAAAAGATGATAGTGGCTTGCATCAGGGTGTCTGTGGAGGATAAGAAAACTTGAATTCTGAAAATATTTTGAAGACATAACATAAGGAGTTGTTGAAGTTTTTGATATTGCTTTAGAATTGTTTGTGTGTTTGAGGATGAGAGGTCTTGTTAAGGACAGGTTAAGTTTGAGATGCTTATTCCACATCCCAGTTGGGGTCATAGCTAGATATAGAAGCCTAGAGTACTTTGGAAGATAACCAGCAGGACATATTTTCCCTTTGCACCTGAAATATGCCACGACTGGTTTTTCATAATCTTGCATTTGTATCTTGACATTTTTGCTATTCTTTCTGATGTTGTTGCTATTTTCTGTCTCTGTTCCTTTCTGTTTTAAGTTTCAGATTTGCTTAGCAAAACCTCCAGAAGCACAAATTTATGAATGCAATTATTTAATTTTTCTTTTAATCATATTTATGAATAGAAAAAAATATACTTATTACTTTTATAAATCTTTTAATTTTGTATACTTTTCACTCTCAACCATAATTATTAATTAATAATTATATAATATAACACATAATACTATAATTTTAATTTAATGAAATACAATTTTTAAATATGCTATATTTAAAAATATAAAGGAGGTAGTCTAGCTTTGTTGTCAGATGGCAACAAAGTAAAGAAATATAAACTATAAATATATAAATATTAAAAAATAAAGGTTGTAGTATAGCTTTATTGCCAGATGGCAATAATAAAGTAAAAAGTTATTTTATTTTTCTAAAGATTTTGTTTATTCATTTGAGAGAGAGGGAGAGATAGTACAAGCAAGAGGAGGGCAGAGGGAGAGGGAGAAGCAGACTCCCTGCTGACCTGGGAACCTGACATGGGGCTCGATGCTAGGACCAGGGATCATGACCTGAGCCAAAGACAGTTTTTTAAAGGAGAACAATGTAGAGGAATATGAAAAAGGAAAAAGAAAATTAAAGATCTTAAGTCCCAGGGCACCTGGGTGGCTCTGTGGGTTAAAGCCTCTGCCTTCAGCTCAGGTCATGATCTCAGGGTCCTGGTATTGAGCCCCGCATTGCTCTCTCTGCACAGCAGGGAGCCTGCTTCCCCATCTCTCTCTCTCTCTCTGCCTACTTGTGATCTCTGTCTGTCAAATAAATAAATAAATAAATAAATCTTAAAAAAAAATCTTAAGTTCCTATTACTGACATTGTCTATAAAAAGGATTCTGGTAAAGAAAATGTCTTTTTTTTTTTTCCAGTATGTATGTATGTAAGTAATTAAGCTTTTGGATTGTGTTCCCTACTCACACCTTTTTTTTCCTTTACCATTAAATGAAAAGTGCACTTTTTTTGCCCTCAGTAATGACCAATACTGTCCTCCTCAGTCCCCACTCATATATTATCATGTCTCTTTACATCTGAATATGGATAATCTTCACAAAGTCTTATTTTTTTACAAAGACTGTTATCAGTTATAGTGAGACAGATATTTTTATAGCATGGATCTTTCTATGATTTGTTGTTGTTGTTGTTTTTTTTTTTTTTTTCAAAAAGACCTGGGCTTACATCATGTTTGCATCTAAGGAATATTGCCTTGTTCTTCTCAGTGATACAGAACACATTTAAGAAATACTAAGTTCATCTAATAACCGGTAATGAATTCTTGATGGCTAAGCAGACTTAAGACTTTTTTTTTAATTTAAACCATTGAATAAAAAAATAAAAAAAGAGGGAAAATATAGTAGTCACTAACATAATTTAGCATCTTCAACAAACTTTTTAAAACTTCCTTAATATCCCTAAAAACCTATTATAAAAGCAAAAAGTCCAGTATCAATTATAACAAGGAGTCATATTTTTCCTATGGAAAAAATGGATAAAAATGAGCCTTGAATCTGCTTAACAATCAACAATTCATTGGTATATTGAACTCCTTGGTTTCTAATACCTACATATATACATTTACATTTAAAAACTTACTGAATTGTAATATTTGTCTTGTTTTTGTTCAATAGTGTCTTAGGTTTGAAGATACCAAGTCAGAGCTGATGAGGGTGTGCAATGAGTTAGTTTTGGAGAAGTATATAAAGATAGTTTGATGAAAACAGAGAATGAAACTGAACTAAGAACAACAAAGATCCATGGAAGAGTGAGAAAAGTAGGAAATGGAACAGGAGAATATGTGCATTTCTGAAGCTTAGAGGTGATTTTGAAGGAAAGGAAAATATGAGTCATGTGGTAATTGTCCACTCTTTGAGCCATCATTCTTTAGAGGTGCTATTTTCACTTCTAAGTTAAAGACTTAATTTGGAAGGCTCATAACAGAATTAAATGCATTTACAAAGTATTTAACAGCTTCATGGAAACTTACAAACACCGTCTATACACCTTACTTCATGGAGGAACCAGCTTAAAGAGGTTTTTAAGCAACTTGACCAGAAGTTTGACTTTCAGTGTCGTTTGAAACTAGTTTCGGATATAAGTGAATGAAATAGCGTGTTGAAGAAAATAAAACATCAAAAGGAAGTTGTTAATCAAAAATTAAGCAGGATCTAATTATTTTTTCTCTTTAGATCAGCCATTAAAGGTCAACATGTGCGGGGCTTAAGTTAGTGAGAACAACCTGAACCAGCTGCCCTGGTGTTTATCTTTCGCAAGATGCAGTAGAGCTACTGAGCACATGGAGACTTCTTGTTTGAAAAACATTTGAAATACATTTAATTTGTAAATCCAGACACACAGCAAAGTTTAGTCCACTTTGTTTCTGGCTTCATATCACTTCTTCTGAGAGCTGCTATGTGTGCTATCAAATAAATAAACATTTCCCACTTGGGGCAGAGCTCTGAAGCCAGATTAGACCAAGGCCAAGTGGTATCGAATGATCATTTAAGAGTAAACAAGACTAGCATAATTTATCTCTTCAATTTGAAGAGTTTAAACATGATATTCACACAGTGATACTATCAGAAATATATCTAAACATTTCTCAGACTTTATCAACAGTGCATTCAGACAAGAAAAGAGTAGTAAGGAGTCCCTCAGTGACTCCACTATTTTTACTCCAATAAAACCAGAGTTAGTATTTATCTAGCTGCTTGTATTTCCAGTTTTGCTTTGGTCCAAGTAACTTTAAAAGTTGGCTGATATTTTCTTCCATTATATATCAGCATGACTACACTATAGAAAAAGAACAATAGAAAAATCATTATGAATAATCTCTATAATTTTTACCAAGTTTATCATCGAGCCAAGGAGATAGGCTGAGTTGGGAATACAGATTCTAAACCAATAGATGGAATTACAGAACTGTCCTCTGCAGAATCCTACTAGGCACAAGGGATAATTCAAATTTAAGTTCATTTTTTAAAATTGAAAAGTCTGTTCCTCAGTCATATAAACCACAATGCTGCCAGTAGCCATATATGACTAGTGGCCACTGTATTGAACAGGGCAGATATAGAATATATCCATGAAATTAAGAAAATCCTACTGGGCAGTATTGCTAGAATCATGAGTACATTGACAAGGTTGTGCTCTTTATTCTGTTGTGTTTCTCTACTCTGCAATGTCTGCTTTGCTAGAGATGTGATTGATTCAGAGTGACTGGATCATTTTCCTCACACCTTCCTGAGCGTTTCAAAATCATATTTGGTGCCAGGAATTTATAACCGATTCCAAATTTCTACTTTTCTGCCATTTCCTAACTGGGAGATCATTGCAGTTTGTACTTACAGATGTTTAATTTTTTTATTCCATTAATTTAACTGTGTACCTTATAGAATTTTTTCGTAAGCCTGAAATGAAAGATTCAGCTTTTGCATGCATATATTCATTTTGGCTCTAGAAACTTTGGAGATGTGTAGCCTTGTATGATATTGCCAGTTATTGATTTTCTGGTTGTAGAAATTTTCTTAATGCATTGTTCTTTATCCAACTGTATATTGTTTAGTCTAAAATGGGTTATATAGAAATTGATTAATTTGGGGGCATCAATGCTCATTATGTATCTCAGTCACCAATTGTAGATACAGTTTTTATCATTTTAAAAACTTTAACCAATGTTGAGATTGGTTTTCTTGAGAAATGCAAAAACAGTGTTTTCTTCCACTAGTGGAATGAAAGAGAAATGTTTTAATAGTCTAGCTTGAGTCTAAAAGGCAAAACATATGTTTGATATAAATTGTGAATCAACATCCTGCAAAAGATATATATTTTTAAAGACTTTATTTACTTATTTGACAGAGAAAGAGAGACAGCAAGAGAGGGAATACAAGCAAGGGGGAGTGGGAGAGGGAAGAGCAGGTTTCCCTCTGAGTAGGGAGCCCAGTGTGGGGCTTGAGCCCAGGACCCTGAGATCGTGACCTGAGCTGAAGGCAGAGGCTTAACAACTGAGCAACCCAGACATCCCCCTGCAAAACATATTTGAGACTGACCCCTACCATGAAAAAAAAAAAAGATATTATTGAATCTCAGGCTTAGGGAAATGAAGTTGTGCAATTAGTTATTATGATATAAAACTTGTGTTTCAGACATTTGCAGACTAATTTCTTTTCATGTTTGATTTTTAATACTTTCAATCATGCATTGATTTATATAAATTATGTTTCACAAATTATGTCTTCGACATCCATATTAGCATAAATGACAATATCTGATCAAAAACATGATAGATTGGAGTAAATAGATTTTTTAAATTAAGATGCTATTTTATGCATTCAGACCACATATCTCCATATATATGTTGTGATGAACTGTGAAAGCAATATTATTATGGTTTCTCCACAACTTCTTATTTTTATACCCTTTGCTAGTGCCATCTCATACTGACTCAGCTTGCACGTGTGACTTGCATTAGTTAATATTATAGTTCACAAACTTGAGTGAAACAGAGACTGTGAAAACCTCTTGTGCATTTTTACTTTGTCTTCCCTCCATGTGGTTGCCATGGGAAATATCTAGGCTAAGCTGTCAAAATAATATGACAGATGCATAGAGGAGACTGTAATGACACATTTGAGTCCTTTCTAGACCCAGCGGCACCCAGCTGACCTAGCAGTTGACCAAAGACCCATAAGCAAGTCCAGCTGAGATGAGTCCAGACAGGCCCTTAGCAGAATCACCCAGCTGACCCGTAGGCTCATCAGCAAAAAGGAACATTTATTAGCATATGCCATGGAAATTTGTGGTTGTTTATTATGCAACATTATTATGGTACTAGGTAAGTGATTCTGGCTAAAATCAGAGCAAAGCCAATCAATGTACACCATTGTCACATGTTACTAGACATCCTATATTTCTCCTGAAATCCTTATCTCATATCATATAGAGTGGTGTTCTTTCTGCATGACTAGAAGTAATGAGTACTTGGAATTTGTTTCTATTCTCCAAAAAAACTCCATTCCAGGAAATAATTCAAATTCCAGTAAAAATACTATTCACATTTGATATTTAAATTTGGAGCTCCCTTTTTAAAAATTCTAGAGATTCTGCTTTTCTTTTTATAAAATTTAGTTTAATTTTATATTTATTTTATTTTTATTTATTTTATTTTTATTTATGGAATTCACATTTATTTTATGTTTATTTAGTTTTTATTTGGCATAGCCAGTGATAATTTTATGTATTTCTTCATATATATCATAAAATTAATTTCATAGTTTCAGTGCTTCTCTAACTTTGTTTTATTTCTCAAACTCCTCAAACTCAAACTCAGCTCCTCAACTTCACTTACATACTCCCTACTCATTTCCTACACGACTTTTCCATGTAATTCGAATGTTCTACCAAAGAAAGTCATCTTTCTAATTCCCAAATCCAGAGGATTCATGTGGTTTGGCTGTCCTCTATGTGATTCATCAGACTCCACTCCCTGGGTCAATTTCTCTTGTCTTTTTACCCCATGACAATATGGGGTCTTATTTTACCTTTATGATTATTGGTTCTCTGTTTTCTTCTTTAATTAACCATTATTTATTTTCCTCCACCATTTTGTGCTTGGTTCTTTTTCCATTCCACCTGAACTCTCTATGTAATGTCATAGCTTCTTCTGACTTTAACTACCACCTATATCCTGATTATCCTTAAATCTAAATCTCCATCCCAGTGATGGGTTCTGAGCTCTCAACCAATCATTCAAGGACCAGAATGAAGTTTATATGTCCTTTCAACCCAACCCACTTCTTTGTTTTTCCTACTTTAGTGAACGGCCTAACCCCTCAGACCCAAACCAGAAACTCAGAAGGCATTGCAAACTCTCACCTCTTCTTTCTCATCCGCACCCATCAAAGGAGCCCTGCAGCCCAATGTATCTTGATATGCCTCTTCCTTACATGAGTTTCTACCTTAACTTTGCCCTAATAATTCTCATTTAAATTGTTTAAAGAGTTTCCCTCTATTTCTCTTCCTGCCATTTTGAGACTTTTCAAACTAACCTTGAAAATGTGCCAAATTTATCTCTCTAATATACATATCTGAGCATGCTATTCCACCTTAAATTTTCTCTGTGACTATCAAATACATGAAGTATAACATTCAAACTTTTATACTGCAATAAAAGAACGGTCAACTGAAATTTGAATAACACAACAAACTAAATATGCATATGCATGACTACTTTCTATTCTTCCATGACAAAGCCCAGGGTGTATATACATGAGGGTAAAGTGTGTGTGTGTGTGTGTGTGTATGTGTGTGTGTGTGTGTATCTATGTCTGTGTGTGTCTGTGTGTGTGACAGAGAGAGACAGAGAAAGTGTTAACTATGCTAGAAAGCCAGAAAGTCTGCTCCAAGAAATTATGTGGTCTTTCTGGAAGATGGATGGAAGATGGCATCAGATACACAGATTAAAAATTCCAGTGGAAATCAGAGTTTCAGGTCTGCAGGAGAAAACCTACAAAGTGTGAAACATGATTACAGGACAACTCTGTTTCTGGTGGAGTAAACTTTTGGTGAAATGGGGATCCAGAAGCAAACAAAGTGGAATTAATTGAAGCCATTGTTTTCAGAGGAGCTGGGTCAATATGATTCTAATGTTTATGCTTTTAATAAAAAGATACTTCTGGGAAGTAACAAGAAGAGCAATGCTACTTTCAAAATAGAATCTTCACTTACTATTAAAATATAGTATTGATCAGTTGAAGGTCAAGCTAGAAATAAAATAGAACACTGCAGCTATATATATCTTTGTAATATATAAGCCAAGTATAGTTTAACTTCATTTGCTAAGCTCTGATACAGTTGTGCACAGTTGATCTAATTTTGTCATTGGTTGTAAAGTCAGAATAACTGGATCTCATATTCTGAAGACTAGATCACTTTGGTTGTTTGACACTGAGCTCAACCTCTGCAGATATTAACTGAACAAACGAACTTTGGCAAGAGGCAAACTTTCATTTAAGAAATGGGGAGAAAAATCCCCTCATACAAGCAAGTAGATAACGAATAGGCATTTGAAATCTTTGCACTTCAGTAATTTGCCCTGCCCCAAATCAAGTGTTCTTGCTCTATACCATATAAAATAGATTTTTGAATGTCTGCTAAGCTTTTGCCAGTATCTCATTGTTGAATAATTTTCTAGATTCTATACACCCCCCCACATTGACTAAACTAACCAGAATCATTTTCTATTTCTTATACCCAAATATATTATTATCCTGATCTTAGAAGAAAACTTTTCACCTACATGAAAGTACCAATGGGTTAAATAGAATGACTCATGCCCAGAGGCAAAAATCAATCTTAAAATTGAATGAAACATTTAATTGAACAATTATTTGTTGAAAAATAAATAGTAGTCTGTCTCTGATAGAGGCATCAGCATGGATTTATTCTTCCTTTCATATTCTAATACAGCAGTATCATTCAAGCTACTTCTTTGACAAAATATAAATTTAAAAAATTAGTGTGTGTAATATGCACTTTTTGGTATCTTAGGGACTATGTCTTACTTGATTCTGAATCTGTTGAACTGATTTGAAAAAAGTTCTTTTGATGAGCTCTGTGAGATAGAGAGCAAATAGAAAACAGGAGCTATTGTTCTTTACCCCAGGTAAACATTGTTTCAGCATCAGCTAAAAAGTATCTTAAGAATGGTTGGAGAACATACTCAGCATTAAGGTCTCCCTGCCTAGTGAGATTGTCTCATTACTCTGCCAGTTTGACTCTGTGAAAATGGGGAGAAAATATCTTATTCTGCCTCTATAGCTAATGTAATGTAATTAGGGTGATGTGGAATTGTTTAATTGTGAATGTCAAAACACAACAGGATACCCACAGAACCAAATTTCATCCTAAGGTAAATCTATCTCTACAAGGTGTGAAAAAAAAAAAAAAAAAGCAGACATTTCATGCTCTGAGCAAAACAAAACTTTTGGTACATGATAACCTCTCTTGAAATTTAAGTGTTTTTACATACACAGTAATAACGTGAAAGGAAATGAATATGTTTTTTTTTATTTATAGGCAAAAAAGTTTAAATGCCACTTAAGAGGAACCCAATTATAAAGATTTCTTTCTCGATATTTATACTAGCGAATTTAATATAAATTCACATTCCTGTGGGTTTATAATCTCAGGAAAACAGAGAAACAGATATCCAGTATACTAAATAATGATATTACTCAGCAGAAAGGACCTTTTAAAGAAATTACATGTCTAGTTATCTTGAAACAAAATTAAGAAATGAGGAAAATTTTATTTTTGTCATTTTAATATGTGGAAGAAGTTTTCATTTAGAAGTTATATATTTGAAGAGGAAACAAAAAAATACACTTTTACCATGGCAGAATGTAAACATTTATTCCATCTTTATGTGAGTGACTTGTTTGCTTGGTATTTTATAATTAAAATAAAAATATGTTATTTAATATATAATAACACATTATGATAAATACTTATAACTTTCACACATTTATTATTGCTCTTTGCTTTATATTAATACATAGAAACAGGATTGCATGTTTTAGAAAATGTAATTTAGTAATGAAATTTCTAAATTGGAGTAATAAACAAAAAAAATTAAATCCTTTTAATAACATAAGATGCAGGGAAATCTTATTTTTTAAAAAATTGAGGTATAATTGACATATAATATTATATTAGTTTCAGGTCTACAGCATCATGATTTGGTATTTGTATGTATTGCAAAATGATCCCCACAGTAGGTCTAGTTAACATACATCGTTACAATTTTTTTCGTATGATAAGATCCTCTAAGAAGTCATTTTTAATTTGTAATTTTGCTGTTGAGAGACACAGTGAAGATACTGAAAAAAATAAATCATTCATACAGAATGAAGATCAAAAGACACGTTTTTCAGGGATTTTCTTTCTAAGAGTTAGATATGTTAAATACATAGGATTAAATTGCTGAATACTAAGCAGTACAGCCATAAACTGTTAAAGTATAGGGCATACCTATTTCACGAAATGAGTCTGATCGTTTACTCACAAACTGTAGCCTATTGTGGATCCTTCAGTCAATAATGTGATACCCCCCTCAATAAGACTGTAGAAAGCTATCATTTACTAATTATTCCACCTACAAATTAATTAGATACAGCAGGGGGTTGTTAGTTCCCCATTTTACAGATGAAGAAGCAAAGGTAGGAAAGGTTAAGATAACATGCCCCAGGCCTCAGTTAATGAAGGCACATTATACTTACTAGTGCCATTCTCTGAGGACCTCGGAGCATCAGACTGAATCTTTAATCCTTTTAATTTTACTGTGCATTTGGTAGGGGGAAGGTACAATTATCCTTATTTTACCTTTAAGGAGAACGAACTGCTCTCAAATAAATGGTTTGCCCAAGGTATCTGGCAGAGTTTACAATTAGGTTCAACTCTTTAATTCATAGAAGTTATTTTTTGTCTTGTGTCAGCATAATAGACTTTTTGCTAACCAAAGTTTTAAAATTAAGAAGCAAATAAGTGTTTTTGATATCCTGTCCTGATCTTCAGCCATTACATAACACTTTCTTCCAGTATTTTCTTTTTCTTTTTTTTTTTTTTAAGAATTTACTTATTTATGTATTTATTTATTTATCTATTTATCTGAGAGAAGTAGAGAGAGGGGGCACAAGCAGGGAGAGGAGCAGAAGGAGACTGAGAATCCTAAGAAGACTCTGAACTCAGTGCAGAGCCTGACATGAGTTTGATCCCAGGACCCTAAGATCATCCATCACCTAAGCTGAAAGTCAAGAGTCAGATACTTAACTGACAGAGCCACTGATGCACCCTTCCAGGATTTTCAAAGAATGAGTCCATTTTTAAAATAGTGTCACCTGAAACTGACAATACCTGCAAGAAAAATATAATCAGATGTCTCAGTCTCTTCAAGCTCTTATAACAGAATCCCATAATTGGGGTAGCTTTTAGCAACAGAAGGTTGCTTCTCATAGTTCTGAAGGCTGGGAAACCCAAATCTAGGTGGTGACAGATTGAGTATCTGGGGGGACCCCATTACCTGGTTCGTAGACAGCTATCTTCTCCTTATGTCTTTAAATGTTGGAAGAGAGAGGGATCTCTCTGGAGCTTCTTTGAAAAGGGCACTAATCTCATTCATGATGGCTCCATCTTCATGACTTGATAACTTTCTAAAGCTCCCAACTCCTATTACCATCACATTGGGAATTAGCTTTTAATATATGAATTTTGGAGAGACACATACAATCAGTCTATATAGCACCAGAGGCAACGAGTATTGGTCTAAATAATTGAGAAATGTAATGAGAAGACTGTATGAGGCATTTAAGTATAACACTGATCTTAATTATATATCTTAACTCTACTAATGATTGCCAATGATGAAAATTTATTATAAATCAAAATATTTTTAAAATATACAAAATTGATGGGGCGCCTGAGTGGTTCAGTGGGTTAAGCCTCTGCCTTCGGCTCAGCTCATGATCTCAGGGTCCTGGGATTGAGCCCCACATCGGTCTCTCTGCTCAGCGGGAGCCTGCTCCCCACCCACCCCGCCCGCCTCTCTGCCTACTTGTGATCTCTCTCTCTGTCAAATAAATAAAATAAAATAAAATAAAACAATAAAATATACAAAATTGCTATGAATAGTCACATGACTATCTCTTCCCCAATCATTAACTCTAGTTTTTAGTTCTGTGTCTTTGGGCATTGTTGAGAGTATTTCACCACTAAATGTAGAGAATAAATACATGCTTTAGAAAAGACAACTAATTTATACTGAAAGAACATTAAAGAAAAAGAAACTTTTCATAGGTTAACTAAAATACCAAAATAACAATGAAATCATACATTTTTGGAGCTAGAATAAGTTGAGACTTCTTTTTGATTCTTCTTTTTAAAATTAGAGTATTGGACATTTGAAAAATTACTTGTTCAAGATTGCACAATGAGAGCTAGAAAATTGTAGAGTTTCCAACCTTCTAATTCATTACTTTTTTCAGGTCAAATAAAAGTAAAGTGTCATGAAGATAATACTCAGAAAAATTGGATGAGGATTTGTCTTATAATGCATACATATTAACTAATTGCTTTGAACTGAAGCAAGTTTGGAATTCCCCACCTAAGTAGTAGAAGGTCTTCCCTCTCGAAGAATGAAGTTAATATAATCAGAACTAAATACGTAAATGCCTTTCCATTTGCCTTCTTTTTCAAATATCCTTACTTTTTATGTTTTAACATTTTTATTATTTTTCAATTTTTAAAGATTTTAATCTCCAGTGATCATCATGACAAGTACACTCTTTAATCCCCATCACCAGTTCCACTCATCCACCCACCCTTGTCCCCTCTGGTAACTACCAGTTTCTTCTTCATAGTTAAGAATCTGTTTTTTTTTTGCTTTGTCTCTCCCTTTTTCTCCCCCCCCACCTTTGCTCATTTGTTCTGTTTATTAAATTCCATACATCAGTGAAATTATATGGTGTTTGCCTTTCTCTGGCTGACTTACTTCATTGAGCATAATACTCTCTAGTTCCATCCATTTCATTGCAAACAGCAAGATTTCATTCTTTTTTATGGCTGAAAAATATTCCATTGTATGTATATACCATCTCTTCTTTATCCATTCATTAATTAATCAGTGGACATTTTCATATCTTGGCTATTGTAAATAATGTTGCTAAAACATAAGGGTGCATGTATCCCTTTGAATTCGTGTTTTTGTATTCTTTGGGTAAATACCCAGTAGTGTGCAGATTGTAGGATAGTTCTATTTTTAACTTTTTGAGGAAACTGCATACTGTTTTTCAGAATGTCTTTACCGGTTTGCATTCCTACCAATAGGGCACAAGGTTCTCCACATTCTTGCCAACTCCAGTTGTTTCCTCTGTTGTTGATTTTAGCCATTCTGACAGGTGGGAGGTGATATCTCATCGTAGTTTTGATTTGCATTTTCTTAATGGTAAATGACGACGGGCATCTTTTCTTGTGTTTGTTGGACACCTTCTGTGAAAGAACTGTCTGTTCATGTTTTCTGCCCTTTTTAAAATTGTATTATTTGTTTTTTTGGCTCTTGGGTTTTACAAGTTCCTTATGTATTTTGCATACTAACCCTTTACCACATATGTTGTTTGCAAATATTTTCTCGTATTTAGTAGGTTGCCTTAGTGTTTTGTTGGTTGTTCTCTTCGCTGTTCCAAAGCTTTTTATTTTTAAGTGGTCCCAATAGTTTATTTTTGCTTTTCTTTCCCTCATGTCAGGAGATCTATCTAGAAAAAAGTTGCTATGGCCAATGTCAGAGAAATTCCTGCCTGTGCTTTTTTCCTAGGCTTTTGATGGTTTCCTGTCTCATAAGTAGGTCTTTAATCCATTTTGAATGTATTCTCCAGTTATCATTCTTCTGCATGGTGCTGTCCATTTTCCCAACACCATTTTTGTACATTCTTTTATGCTTTGTTGAAGATTGATTGACCTTATAATTATGAGTTCATTTTTGGATTTCTATTCTGTTCTATTGATCAATGTGACTATTTTGGTGCCAACACCATATTGTTTTGATTACTGCAGCTTTGTAATAAAATTTGAAATCCAGAACTGTGATACCTCTGGATTTGCTTTTCTTTTTCAGGATTGCTTTGGCTACTCAGGGCCTTTTGTAGTTCCATACAAATTTTAGGATTGTTTGTTCTGTCTCTGTGAAAAACGTTGGTGATATTTTGATAGGGATGTATTAGCTGTGCATATTGCTTTGGGTAGTATGAACATTTTAACAATATTTGTTCTTCCAATCCATGAGCATGGAATGTTTTTCCATTTCTTAGTGTCATCTCAATTTCTTTCAACAGTCTTTTATCATTTTGAGGGTACAGGTCTTTCACCTCTTTGGTTAGATTTATCCCTAGGTATCATTATTTTTGGTGCAATTGTAAATGGGGTCACCTTCTTAATTTCTCTTTCTGCTTCTTCATTATTATTGTATAGAATGCAGAAGATTTCTGTAGATTGATTTTATTTCCTATGACTTTACTAAATACATTTATCAGTTCTAGCAGTATTTTGGCAGAGTCTTTTGGGTTTTTTCTCTATGTGGTATCACACAATTTAAAATAGTAAAAGTTTGACTTTTTCCTTGCTAATTTGGATGCCTTTTATATCTTTTTGTGGTCTGATTGCTGTGGCTGGGACTTGCAGTACTATATTGAATAAAAGTGGTGAGAGTGGACATCCTTGACTTGTTCCTGACTCTAAGAGAAAGGATCTGTTCTTCTCTATTGAGGATTTGTTGTGAGTTGTGAGTTTTTCATAGATGGTCTTTATTATGTTGAAGTGTTTTCCCTCTAAACCTACTTAGTTAAGGGTTTTTTTGTTTTGTTTTGTTATGTTTGCTTTTTGTTTCTTTTTGTTTTTGTTTTTAATCATGAACAGATGTTGTACTTTGTGAAAAGCTTTTTCTGCATCTATTGAAATAATCATGTGATTCTTAATCTTTCTTTTATTGATATGCTATATCATGTTGATTGATTTATGAATGCTGAACCACCCTTACAACACAGGAATTAATCCTACTTGAAGCTTTAACCCACTGAGCCACCCAGGTGCCCCTATTGTGCTGTCTTTATCTGGTTTTGGTTTCAAGTTAATGCTGGTCTGATAGAATGGATTTGGAAGTTTTCCTTCCTTTTCTATATTTTGAAATAGTTTGAGAAGAATAGGTATCGGTTCCTCTTTAAGTGTTTAGTAGGATTTACCTGTGAAGCCTTCATCTATCTGGTCATGGAATTTTGTTTATTGGAAGTTTATTTGTTTATTTATTTATTTATTTATTTACTGATCCACTTTCTTTGCTAGTGATTGATCTGTTCAAATTTTCTATTTTTAAATATCCTTCTTTTTGTACACAGTAGTGCTATTAAGTAACATTGCATGTACTCGAAATATTGAATCAAGTTTTAACCTTTCTCTTTACTGGGGTAGCTCACATTGCCAAGTTCAGTTGTCAAGTCCTGTTAGTTCTGTCTCCCAAATATCTCTCAAAATGCTTGTCAGTCTCTTGGCCATTTCTAGGATCATTTGGTTGTGGAAGGGCTTTATCACCTATTGTGTTGGCTACTGCAAATAAATTTCATCTAGACTTTTCCTGCTCTTCCCCTCCATGGAATTTTCTTTGTGTCATATTTTATGAATATTTCCTTCTCACTTTTAAGGTCTTTCTAAGCGCTACTGTTCTGATCATCCTATCCCATTCCTGATTCAATCTTTCTTCACAGCACTCATTATCTAAAGTAATCTTGCTTATTTATTTATTTATTTATTTGTATTTGCTTATTGTTGTCACTAAGAGTAAATATCTGTCTTGGTCATTGCCTGATTCTCAAAAAATGTCTTAAATAAATGCCAGAAATTTAAGAACCTTATTCTCTGATAATTACTTATTTTTTTTCAGATCTGTCAACCATTTCTCCTTTTTTTTTTTTTTTTATTGCACATCACTCCTTTATTATACTGATCTGGAAAAAAGATTTAGTACAGTTACGCTCAAAATGAGTACTGAGCCCATGGTGGGGCCAAGCAACTGGAACATGATCAGAAACAGATAGAGTGAAAGACACACTTGGACATGATCAAGAGGCATCTCACTGCCATAAAACATTAAGGCAGGGGAGGGATTCTAAAACACACAGCAGAATGAACTCCTAGCCTCAGAAGTCAAGGAGTTTATCCCACACTGGTGTGAGGAATGGCTTATTTTTGGATGATCACATGTGGGAATATTTCAACCGCCACTAGAAACCCCAGAAGGGTTTTCGTTTTGTATTTTAAGGATACCTCCCCTCCCTGTCCATTCCACTCCTCAACCATTTCTCCTTTACATGTACTTAAGGGCCCTCAGTTCCAAGTTGTTACAATTTCAGCCTGTGCCAAGCCTCATCTCAGGTTATTTCACAATCTAGAGGTTTAGAAGCATCACTGACTTGTTGATTATTGCATTATTATGGCTATTTTTTTAAATGGTGCCTATTACTGCTCCTCACTATTGAATCACCCTAAGATTCTGATTCAGAAATATATAGATCTCTATAAGAAATTTCCACGTGAGAAGAATGTACTGTCCAGTTCCTTACCTATCCCTTCCCTATCAGCACAAAATTATTCACCCCGATACCAGATCCACATGTTGTATCTCTCCTGAAATACTTCACATTCATATCCCTAAATAAGTCCTACCAGTCTAAGGCCATGCAATTCTCGGTTTATCTCTTTTATGGTTCTGATAAACTCCTTTTGCTGTGATGATGAAATGTATAATACAGGTACAGTGCTTAGAATATTTCTTTTTCCTTTCATTTCTTTCCTTTCCTTTTCTTTTTTCTTTTCTTTTTTTGTCTTCTGTCTCTCTTTTTCAGCATTTGTCCAAGCTTTTATTTGGCCCATCTCTACTTTATACAAATTAACAAATTTAAAAGTCAGTTTTTATTTTTTCTGTTAATAATCTTCATAACTAATACATACACATATGTACCTATGTAATCTGATGTAAAACAAACACAAATGTGTATACACAGAAATAATTATAGGAACATATTTTTAAAAAATGGAAACCAGAGATAATTACATAGGAAGACAAAACTCAAACCAAATATGCACAGTAAGTCTCTTTTCACCACAATCTTCAAGATTATTATCATAGCTATATTTCTTGTTTTGCCTTTCTCTTCCTTCCAAGAAAACTATGTGCTACTCAAATACACTCTTATACATGTATACTAGATAGCAATTCTTGAAGAACAAAGTTTTTTGTCAGCTAATTTTGTTTAAATCAGTATTTCTGGACACCTGGGTGGCTCCGTCAGTTAAGACTGCAGCTCAGGTTATTATCCGATTGTCCTGGAATCAAAACATCGGTCTTCTTGCTCGGCAGGGAGCCTGCTTCTTTCTCTGCCTCTGCTTGCCACTCTGTCTGCCCGTGCTGTCTCTCTCTGACAAATAAATAAATAAAATCTCAATAAATAAATAAGTCAGTATTTCCTATAGGTCATAGTATAGTACCTTTCACTAAAAAGAACATTATTAAATACTTGATATGGAAATGAAAAAAAGGAAGAGAAAGGAAAGGATGGAAATAAGAATAAAAAGACAGAGGATAAAAGAATGGAAGGAAGAAAGGAATGGAACAGAAAAAAAGAAGGAAAGAATTTTTTAAAAAAGAAAGGATTGTATAATAACTGAGTAACAGGGTCTATTTCCTCACAGTGCCGGACACAGAATATTCATTTTTTAATATAAATTTAAAATATATTCTCCATCATTTCTAACCCCCTATTAAAAAAGATGGGAAATATTTGGGACTACTCTCATGATGTATTTATTTATTTATTAAATATTTTATTTATTTATTTGACAGAGAGAGAGAGAGAGAGAGATCACAAGTAGGTAGAGAGGCAGGCAGAAAGAGAGGAAGGGAAGCGGGCTCCCCACTGAGCAGAAAGCCCAATGCGGGGCTCCATCCCAGGACACTGAGATCATGACCTGAGCCAAAGGCAGAGGCTTAACGCACTGAACCACCAAGGTGCCCCTCTCATGATGTATTTAAGAGTAAGAATTATTCACCAATTCCAGGCTGCTGTTCCAATGTCACTATTTCTGTTCATATATGCCATTTTTTTTTTGGGATCTCCATTAGGTAGCCTAGAGTGGCTAGTGCAGATAATCTATTGTTCTTTAGCTTCTATACATGATACAAATTGAAATAATACAATGACTACTTTAGTACTGTAGTTCACTATCCCTGAGTGACAATATTAATAAGTGTCTTAGACAGCAACAAAAAATGAAGTAAGTGCTTGGAACATGTGTAATGTATGGAATGACACAGATAATAAGTCAAGCACTACTCAAGAGTTTGAAAAGTCTAAATGTAAAAATAAAGGCAGCGATATAAATTTACCAACTCCATCTCCTGCACCACTCAGAATGCCTGACAGAAGATGCCAGTAAGCAGAGAATGACAACGACACAAAATGGTTACCATGTCAGTCATGCCGAACAGGTTATATCAAATTTCAAATAGCTAAGGACAATGTTTGCCAGTCTATAAAGCAATGTGCATACACAGCTGACAGGTCAGTGTTACGAATAGAATCGAGGAAGGGAGTAAACAAGTAAATTAGCAATTCCTGGATAGCTTGTTCATATTCCTCCAGGACAGTGTTTAGAAGTAATTTCTAGTTTTTTTTTTTTTTGTCCTTTTTGACACCAAACCAACAGAAACAAATGATCCACTATGATCACTTAATAGTACCCAATTTCACAATGAGGGTTTTGCTAAATCTCATTTGTTGGCAGATAAAAAATGAAAAATATCAAACATCAAAGGTATGTTTCCTCTGTGTTAAGCCCTAGGCTTGCCGATGAATGTGCAAATAAAGAAATAAAGAAATAAATACAGTGTCTTTGAGTTCATACATGTGGGACTAGAAGAGAGGTTAAGAGACAGAAAAGTAAACCAAGAATGAAGTTAGTTGAAATAAAAGTATATTCACTATGTTATGTGGGCACTGAAGAGAGACTAACATCTGATGTAGGGTCAATTCTGATACTGTTTTCAGAGGACGATGATAACTGTCTCTTGCTATCAGGAGCTGTGCACCCAAGAACAACTAATTGTTATGTAATTAATTAAACTCTGCATCAGCAAAATTGACAACACTCCAGGGAAACCCAGAAGAGAATGTCTGCCTAAGAGTTTTAGGAAGGTAATATTTTATCTAAACTTGAACAAAGACTTAGTTTATGATGTGGGAATGTGGGTGAAGTATCTTATAGGCAGGGAGCAATGGTTTCAGAGGCCCACAAACAAAGTATGTTTAAGGAACAATTAATAGTTGGATTCAATCAAAGATATTTGCAGATGGGATGAGTGATGGGGGGGAATGATGCAGGATGGGTTTGGGAAGTCTGTGATGGACTTTTTGGCCATGGTAAGCAAATGCGATTTAACATTGTAGGGTTTTGAGGTAAAGATCAAAGACACTGAAGTAGGACTACTGCATTTTTAAACTATATTTTACACCGTAATCATAAATTAAAGGAGAAAACAAATTAGGAGGCTATTATATTATTCCATGAGGAGGAAAAATGAAAGCAAGATGTAGAGCAGGCATATACATATATACATACATACATATACATGTGTATGTATATAATTAGTATTTAGAATATATATGTATATAATTAATACCTTGTTATAGATTCCAAACATTTTTAAAAATGTTTTATTTACCTTAAGTCATTTAACACCTTGGAAAGTCTATATAATTCTCCCCTTTTCTATAATGCAGAAAATGAAGTCTAAGCTTCTGTGGCTAATATATGATGAGCACAGGATTCAATTGATACTGCCTTTGACAAAGATTTTTTTTCCTACTCATAAGAGATAATTCTAGATGAAAATATGCAAAGAAGAAAAGGATAGTGGCAAGTGTACTAAATGCAGTATTTAGGGTTCGGTGCACACATTCATTTTTCAGACCACTAGGGCACCATTTAGTGTGATGCAGTAAATTAGAAAAACTCAGCTTAATACCAAGGAGTGTCATAGATACTGAAAATTATGAATCTCCAAAGGATCATAAAACCCTGAGCTAGAAAAAATGTTAAAATGTAATATAGTCTGTTCTCAACTTCTACTAAGACTGACTGAACATAAAATTCCTCTAAGAGATGGGTTCAATCCACCTGTGTTGTAAACCTAAGGCTCTGAACTCTGACAGAATCCTGCGAAAGATGAAAAGGATTTAGTGACAAGGTAGCCTGGTCCCTCATCCTGAGAAGATCACTAGGAATCAGGTTGACTATAAGCTATTGTACTTCACATATTCTGTTGTTACATGAGGTCAGATACTCAAATTTTCTGCCTCAACTTCCTTCTTCAGTACCTCTTTTTTTTTTTTTTTTAAGATTTTATTCATTTATTTGACAGACAGAAATCACAAGTAGGCAGAGAGGCAGGCAGAGAGAGAGAGAGAGGAGGAAGCAGGCTCCCCGCTGAGCAGAGAGCCCGATGCAGGGCTTGATCCCAGAACCCTGGGATCATGACCTGAGCCGAAGGCAGAGGCTTTAACCCACTGAGCCACCCAGGCGCCCCCAGTACCTCTTTTTTATTTCCTGATACTATGATTGTTTAATTTTCTTCTAGGAATAAAAGAGTATTCCTTTGCTCACTCAGCCATAAAAATATCTTTAAGAGGAGAACAAAAGAGGAAAAAAACCCTACAACATGCTATGGTACAATCTGTAGCTAAACCAAGGGCTTTTATGTGCAATGCTTATAATAAACACTCTTAGCATGATCATTATCATTTAAGAAGAAGAAAATGGTATAGGTTAGCAGAGGGAGATAAGAGTCCTTTTGTGTGTCTGACTTTTCTGAAACTCACCACTCCTAATCTCCAATAAAATGCAGAAAAATATTCCTTTTCTCTTACAGGGTCGTATTAAGTGTCAAATGAAATGGTTATATAAAAGAACTTTGTGAAGTGAAAAGTAACACGGCACATAAACAGACTTTGTTCAAGGAGCAATCCCTCATTATATAAGGACCACTGGTCACAGAGTCCGCCCACAGGGATATAGCATTCTCTTGCCTGCAGTTGTCACCTGGACTCAAAACGTGTTGGTTATGGGTGCCCAAATAAATATTGTGCATATAATTTAAATTCTAATAGAAAAGATTCGTTAGTAGAGAGCTATTGAATCCATAACATTAATATCAGCAAATACAATGGAAAAACCAAACAATAAATCTAATGTGAAAATATGCCATAAAATTAAAATCCCTATGTAATAATACATCAGTACAACTTTATGAAGTTCAATGACAGGCAAAATTAAGCTCTTATAAAAGAAATCAGAATGGTGGCTACCTCTAGAAGGCAGACTGGGAAAATATACTGGTATATACAAAGGTAAAAAATCACTGAGCAATACCTTTAAAATCTGTGAATTTTACTGCATGCAAATTAGATCTCAATAACACCTTTGTTCTGGTTCTAGGCTTACTGCACACTTCTTGACAACATGTTACTATTTCTTAGAGCTCTTTCTCTACATCCCATTCTATCTGGTTCCCTGATGGTGACTAGCATGTAGGAGAACTGAGTGTTTTCTTTGGAAAAAAATAATGACTTTTGTCAGTGTTCAGTATCTGAGCATAGTGCTTTTAAGCTCATTTTGATTTCAAGTGCTACTAAACATAAATGTGCCTTAGTGCTACTAGAGGAAGTCAGTTCTGCTCCAGCGAACCTGTAGAAAGGAATTGCTCAAACTACTTCTGGCCACTTTTGATTTGCAAATTGTCTCTATCTCGGCTTTGAGTTGTGAGGGTTAGAGCAGTTACTGAATTAAATGTTATGCATCTGTAAAGGCTCTCAGAATAGTTGTGCTCATCTGAGCTCCATTGTCTAGCACAGTGTTGGTACAAAATACACACAATGAATATTTGATAAATGAAAGGACAGAAAGAGGATTTACTTGCTGTATCTCCATATGTGTTCTATTTTCTTGTTTATTTACATTTGCCTGCTAAGTTCTGTTGACACATAGTAGTCACTTTTGTTGAAGTTACATTTTTCAATAAAACATGATACTTAATTTATGTCACTCAAAAACCCACAGGGATTTTCTCACAAAATTCTTCCCAGGGCTCTCTCTTCTAATCCCGGCCCAAAGCAAAAGGGAAAAATTAGAGTGATTATATTTTCACTAACTTTTTTTCATAACAATGAGAAAGAATCTTCCTGCCAGATTCTGGAATAAAATACTACTTAATCTGAGATAAATTGGACAATGACTTGTTCCTTAACATCCCCAGTTAAAAATAACACGTTTTCTATACATTCCAAGTGATAAGTGATTTTAACACATTTTTAAAACATGAAAACAGAACTAAGATTTATGAACAAGAATGCGGAAATGACTCCATCTCTGACATTTTAAACCACAGTTGCCTTAATATCTATAATTGTAATAATGAGGATTTTTCTTCTAAAGCTTTTAGTTATAATAATGAGAATTATTTTATCCACATATACATCCTCCAAAGTTATACAGGGACAGATTAGTTCATATTTATAAAGCATGTTGACTATAAAAATGACAGTTTTAATTAAATTTCAAAGAAAGTTTTAAAACTTGGCTTCCTGTTACCAATTACTTGTAGCATGTTCTCTATAAATGTGGCATTGTCTATACCGCAAAGTTGTCAAAACCACATGTTCTCTCCTAACTCTCTCTGATTTTACATTTAAGAAAACAACAAGAAAAAAAAAAGTGAGAAAGACTGTATGAGCAAAGTTTATATAAATTGGTTCTAAATTTAAGCAAGAAGCTATAAGACTTAAAAGCACAGCAAGTGGTGAAAATCTTTTAGGTTTCTAGTAGTATAATATTCTTATTGGCTCTGGAACTTGTAATTTACATTTTCATTCATTCATCTTTCCTTCAAGGAGGAAAGGATTAAGAAGGGGGTGACAGACAAGTTAACAGATAATTACCAGACATTGTGATAAGTGCTTTCATGGAGAGAAGCAATTTGAAGTGCTATTTAGTTTCGTAAATTGCTCTCATACATATCGCACCATCTGATGCTCAAGGTAACATTCTGAGTAGGTTGAGTACATACTACCTATAGTGTCCCCATTTTACAGTTGAAAGAAGCTGAGATTTAATGAGTTCAAATTAATTTTCCTGAAATCATATAAAAAATGGTCGAAACTAGGATTTAAACAAGATATCCTGACTTCTAATGTTGTGGCCAATCCAGTGAATACATCTCTAACTGGTTAATACTCCTTAACCAGTATAATCTTGGGCTTCAAATGCTGATTCAAGTGACTCATAAATGGTGCAAACATTAATTTGTGGGACAAAAGGTGATCTTAGGTAGAAAAGCTAGTCTTAAAAAAAAAGAGGGGGGGGGGGCGCCTGGGTGGCTCAGTGGGTTAAGGCCTCTGCCTTTGGCTCAGGTCATGATCCCGGAGTCCTGGGATGGAGCTCTGCGTCGGGATCTCTGCTTGGCAGGGGGCCTGCTTCCTCCTCTCTCTCTGCCTGCCTCTCTGCCTACTTGTGATCTCTGTCTGTCAAATAGATAAATAAAATCTTTAAAAAAATAAAAAAGAGGGAAGGTATAATAAGAACAATAGTAGAATAATGGATAGAAAAGCATGGGCAAAGAATATTCTCCTAAGATCTAGTTAATACTATAAAGGTCCTGGTTCAGTACCATTATCAAATGAACTACGTAATACATAGTCATGTGTTTATGGAAGCTTTTAAAGCATATAGGAAACAGTGGAGAAATGATGTATTTAATTCATATAAGACAAGTAAAGGTAAGTAAGTAAGTAAGTGAAGTGTTAGAAACATAATTAATTGAACAAAGTATCTGTTTGTAGGGGGAAAAATACTGAAATGCTACTGAACAAGAATTAAAGATCTATTATAGAAAAATCCATAAAGCTTTCAAACAAATACCTAATTGAAATAAAAGCAAAAGGGATGCTACATTTTACTGGCAAAAAATAGAACACATATCTAGAGAGTGACCATTTATTTCATTGATTAGAATTCTTATAGTGAAGAAGGTGTCTCAATATTATATTTCTCACCTTGCTCTCCTTTTTCCTCCTTAATAAGTTTCAAGCTAAAATACCTTTGATGGAGGGACCTAAAGTTTAGGGATTAAGTCTCCCACCCCTTTTTTTGTTAGACATTAATGTGCATTTACAGCTTTTTGGGATTTAAGATTTTTTATTTTATGAAAGTCCAGGTGATTAAATAAGTCTGCAAATCCTCTGTCGCATCCTGGGGTGATTACACAGCATATTACCCTGAATGGAGAGAGGTTTGATTATTAGAGATGCATGTTATCCATGATATAAACTAAGCATTCTTATTAACAAGAGGAGTTTAAAGGAAAATTCAGAATGGAATGTGATATTAAACCATGAGGAAGACCTAATATGTGTTGGTTGTTTACTCTGAGGCAGACATTATGCCAGACTTAAATTTACCTCATTCAATTCTCCCACAACTACTGTGACACAGGTCACTAGTTAAGGTTTTTAGTAGAAAGCACCAGAGGTTTACTCTGGCTAATTTAATAAAAACAGAATTTATTACAAGAATGTAAGGTGTCTCATAGAATCCCTGGGAAGTTTAAAGAAGGAGGCTCACAAAACTAGCATGATCAAGGGGGCTGGGCAGCCAGAAATGGCCACATTCCTGACAAAAATACCTCTGGAGAGAACACACAGACCTTTGGCTCAGGCTGCTACATTGTTGACAGAGAACACTGGGTTTATTACTGATTTTGTTGCCATTTTGTCTCTGTAAAGTTAATTTGTCTGTCAGTAGCCTCAGGGAACTTTTGGGGGTGGTTGATACAGGAAAATGAAGTCATCAGGAAGGGGGAAGTTTTCCTTAAAAGAATACAAATAAAAACTTGTCTTAAGCCTGAAATCGTATTTCATATAGTCCAAATACTAAAGTTTGGCCATTTTATAAGGAGATCACAATACAAATAACATATGCTTTTATATCTAAAAAATACCAGTATGCCTGAAATGGCCAAGTTGGAATGACTGAAAGAAGGGAGATGTTTAAAAATGCTGAACATTTTGTTGTTGTTGTTGGAAAAGGAACATGTGGCTTATTAAAATGCAAAATGAATCTAGCTTCTTAAAACTGTTAACATGTTATTCCTATATTTACAAAACGCCATCTTTAGCTTGTTGTGAAGCAACTTTTATGTAAAATGCAACAATTCAGTTTTCACTTTATTTCATGTTCTAACAAATTTAGGTAAGAGAACTTAATATTTAAAATAAGAATATATAATATAATGTAAACACATAAATGTAAAATAAATATGTTATATATTTGATCTATTTCAGTGAAATATATTCCATATGGGCCATGGCAGATATCAATAACAAAGGGATGAGGGGGCGCCTGGGTGGCTCAGTGGGTTAAACCACTGCTTTCAGCTCAGGTCATGGTCTCAGGGTCGTGGGATGGAGCCCCACATCGGGCTCTCTGCTCAGCAGGGAGTCTGCTTCCCCCTCTTGTCTCTGCCTGCCTCTCTGCCTACTTGTGATCTCTGTCAAATAAATTAAAAAAAAAAAAATCTAAAAAAAAATTCTTAAAAAAAATAACCAAGTGATGATATTTTGTCTGTTTTGCATCATTTCCTTGTGTTAAGGATATCTTATTTGGGAGAAAATGTACCAGTGTCTAGTGTAGACACAGTGACAATGTGTAAGTAGAGGACAGTTGCATCCCCACATGGTTTGAAATGACAGTAAAAATTGTGTCAGTGCCTACTGTTTCATTCTTCTGTGGAGTGACTTGTGCAGGATTCCCTTTCTAAGCCAGAACTGAAGGGTAGAGTGGACTGCTGAAAAGTCAGTAAACAGAAATAGGATCGGAGTGAAGAATGTTCAGTTTCTCAAAAATGTCAAAGCTTATGATTATGGATTTTGGCCAAGGAACATGTTGTAAGAAGAAAATGAGGTTACAGTGAATGTTCAGAGCATTTTTTTGTCTCTTTGAACTTCTTTCAATTAATCATTTTTGGCTGCAAAAATATGTCTTTTCATAAGATGTTCCCTGTAGCTCCATGAACTTTTCTTTCTCTTCATTATCATAGCTTCTCATCTTATTACTAAATGTTCATTGGTTTTACTATTTTGTTCATTAATTAAAATCGGAGAGACAATGATTAAAGTTGTATGAAGAATGTGTTTCATATATTCATATCTTACATCATACTCAGGGTTTCCTAATAGTAATTATAATCTAATACTATACTCTTAAGTAAAGAGAAAACTCGTAAGTCAAAAAGAGTAATGGAAGGAAAGTACCTCCAGATGTAGCAAGACCTCCTAAAATTCTCTCTTCCATAAAATCAAAATGAACCCTGAGTTTTTAAAAATCAGCATTGTCAGAAATCTGGACATTCACCAATGGCTTGTAAAATTTGGAGTACAATTTATTCAAGAAAAAAATGGTTGATAGTAAGAAGAGCGAGCTTTGCAATTTTTAGCTCTTAAAAATCACTAGCTCTGCAGTCACAGTGAATACCAGCAGGTAGCAGTCCCTGGAGGGGCCAGATGGGGTTAGAGCAACAAAAATGTCCCATACCTGCAAAATTGTCACAATTTGACCTGTCTGGCAACTCTCATGAAAAACCTTATTCACAGGACATTTCTTTATTTTACTTGACATCTTGCTGCGTGAGGGAAGACCTTTCCCCAAAGCTTTTCACTTAACAATGGCTGCCTTTGGCAGTGATACCAGTTAGAGCAAAAAAAAAAAAAGATTGCCAGAAAACTAAAAGGTAAAATCTGTAGAGAGAAATGTCCATGTGGGACTTGAAAAGCTCCAGCATATTTATGGAGATTTGGAAGGCCATGGCCACGTGCAGGGCTGGGCTATGACCAAGAAAGACCTTAGAAAGTCTTAATGTCTTACTTCTGGCAGACTTTGAGGCTAAGCTGCTAGAGCAATGAAGGTGTGCCTCCACAAGCACACAGCGCTTTTCAGCAAAAGGTAGGAGACTTACTGTTTCAAATAAATTATTGAAAAATAGTCATTAAGTGACCACTAAGCTAACTGAAGAGACTTCAGTGGTCACCCTATAGAACAACAACAACAATGATAGTGATTTTGTAGTGTGGTTTCAGGAAATCACTAAACTAACAAGCAACACCAACAAAAACAGCACCAAGAACAAATCTGAATGAGGTGGGTGAATCTCGGGATCTTCACATTATATTACTTAAAGTATCCAGTTTTGGGGGGGCACCTGAGTCGCTCAGTCAGTTAAGCATTCAACTCTTGATTTCAGCTCAGCTCACGATCCCAGGGTCGTGAGATCAAGCCCCAACTCAGGCTCCATGGTCAGCGTGAAGTCAGCTTGAGATTCTCTCTCTCCTTCTACGTCTGCCTCTCCCCGCACTCACGCATGTGCTCTTTCTCTAAATAAATAAATTAAATCTTTAAAAAATAAATGCATAAAATACCCAGTTTTCCATCCTACCTGTCTTACTCCTTTAACATTCTCAACTTCCTGATTAGATATGCACTATTCTGATTCCCATTTTTTCCATTTTATTTTATTTTATTTCTTTTCAGTGTTCCAAAATTCATTGTCATTTTAAAGATTAAGAAACTGAAGCATAGGTAAACTAAGTTTGTTGATTATTTAAAGACTATTGAGTGATTATCATGTGCCACTCACTGTTCCAGGTATAGATATGCAGTAATAAAGAAGACTGTCAGTGATGTTATTATTGAAAGTTTATAAGAAAATATCAGTAACAAGAAGTTATATGAGGAAAATAAAAAGATGAAAGGATGATGTAATAACAAAACAAAACAAAAAAACAACTGGATACTTTAGATTAGTGGTTAGGAAGATAACTTGCCCAAAATTATGTAGTTAACTAATGTAAACTAGGGTTCAAACTCAGTTCCATGAAGCGTGAGGATAGAGGTATTTGCCTCCCCTTTTTACTATTGTTTTGCCAGCATATCACTGAAATATTTGTTGAATAAAATGTGTAATAGCTAATATTTATTGATGGCATGTTATTCATTGTACCATATTATTTCCACAATATTTAAAAATATTTATAAGGTTAATATTATTACTCTTATTTTAAGGATTTTGAATCTGAGATTTACTCAGTAAAATAAAAGGGTTGCATTTACACTGTGGCTCTGTAGAGGTGGATATTTGAACGGCTGAATCTCCATACAAGTCTGAAAATAGGAATATCTTATGGATGAGCCTTTACAGTGAACCTCTTTACTACTCCATAGGTTTGGGAATATTGCCACTGTGTGGATCTTTTTTTTTTTTTTTTTTTTCAGTGCAACAGTATTCATTGCTTTTATACCACACCCAGTGCTCCATGTAATATGTGCCCTCCATAATACCCACCACCTGGTTCCCCCAACCTCCCCCCCCCCGCCCCTTCAAAACCCTCAGGTTGTTTTTCAGAGTCCATAGTCTCTCATGGTTCTTGATGCCAGGTTGTGGGAAAAGCCCAGATTCTTGTCTCTTGGAATCTGGATGCTTGCTCCAGTGCCCTGAAGAGAGGAACTCTGTATTTCTTGAATGCAAGAAGTCATCATCAGTCAGTGAGAAAAGAAATTACAAAACTGTTAAATACCTAAATCTAAAGTTACCACTATGTCATAGGATAGCTTAAGAGTAAAGATACTCTTTTCTGTTTTTTTGCTGGCATTTTGCTAAAAGTGTAACATTAAATTGTGAATGATTTTTGAGTTAGATGATACCTACGCATATCTCAAAAACTAGGATGTAATTTGGATATTGGGCTCATTCTGGCTCTTGTGATAAGGAATAGCAATGGATAAAACCTAATGTAATCTGCTTTGGTGATTAAGTTGGGGAAATGGACAAAAATTTCAAATTGTACTTTGTTTTCTGTGTTCTAGGTATTTAAAATTTTGGTCTATTTATAATAAAAATTGAATGGAATCTGCAACTCTCAAAACCAATATGATTTCTGTTTCTGAATAATACAAAATGTTCTCATTTTATCTTGAGCTGTCTGATATCTTAGCAGTGATTATCATTATATCTTATATAATCTAAGCAAAGTTAGAAAATCTGTTGACATTTCAGCCTACAGTCAGGAAGTGCTTCAAGGTTGGTTGGAGATAAATCATCTTTAAGTGCAAGGATCAGTTGATGGTAACAAAATGCCTTATCTCCCATATTATTGTGAACCCCTCATTAAGCATGCTGTGAGGAAAGACTACAAATCTGGCCAGCCAGGATAGATCAGTATGCTGTTCCACATCAATTTGTACAGTAATTTGGTTTGCTGCAACACTGAAGATATCTATCAGTTGCTTTCTAAGAGGAAATGCATCAAAATATTCTTTTGATTTTCTTTTGACTTTAAAATAAAGTCCCCGTTTTCCCACAACACAATGAATGTATTTATTCTCCACATTCCAAAAATTTTCATAGGATACATGGCAAAAGAGTCTAATGCATTCTCTTTGATTTCTATCAGAAGATAGCTCACAGACGGCTTCCCTAGCCTATGACTTATTCAGCTTCTTCCATGGTGCTGGCAACCCTCAAAACTAATTCCATACCTGTCTGTTGAATTCTTTAAGTGCCACATTTAGTTGCTGGCACTGGGAATACAGTGGTGCACAAAACTGATTACCATTTCTGTTCTCATAGAGATTTCTTGTCAGGGAAAATCCATAGCCAAACTAATTTTTCTATTCACATTAAATTCTTACATACCCTCTACCTACTTTAATTTCTCAAGTGGCTTATTGATTTTTTTCAAGCCTAAGACCCTATATACAAACACATTTGAAGGCTGTTGCAAGTGAACTAACAAGTTCAAAGAGACAAATGTAAAGAGAAATGAGCAATGATGAAAGATATGTAATTAATCTCAGTCAAATATTCAAAGATGAACCAGAAGCTACATAAAACATGGTGTCAACTTCTCACTTTATTTTACTTGGATAAAAATTCAAAGAAAAAAAATACTATACTTCCTAGCATGCTTATTTATGGTTCTAGGATAAGACTAGGCGGAACCAAGGTAATCTATCACCTTATTTTTTTTATGGCCCGTGATCACTGTATTTTTTATGATTCTCTTCTTTCATGATTTCTATCATGTTGCAACTCAGGAAACTGTAAACGATAAATGATAGTATCTGCAATTAAGCCATTAAGCAACATGGTCTTATAATAATATAAAGATATATTACAAAACAGGTCCCAGGTAAAGAAGTTGTGGAAGTTCATTTTTCAATTATTTTTTGTGACAATTATACAAGGAAACCTTCTTGACCTAATTCTAAGCTTATACTTAACTACAGTCACCATTTACAATGGTTTGTGAATGCGATTAAGTTTCATTGTGTTCCTATCATCTGCTTCTCAGAGATTTTCAGTTATTTTTAGACATCTTATAAATGCAACCAGATTTATGTTTTATTTCTAAAATTTAAAGATACCATTTCCCGATGCTTTGTAAGCAGTCTAAAATAGTTTGAGAACACCATTATATCATTAATTTGGGAATGAAAGGGAGAAGAGTTCATTTTGTTTATTTCATTCCTAATTGTATTTTTGTCCAGAAGTTTTCACATTTTCTAGCAGGTTTTATTTGGTATTGCATTCATGAAGCCCTCATTGATGAAGTGATCCAGAGATATTTTATGAGCATCTACTATGAGGTCGTCAATGTTCTGATTTCTGAGGATAGAAATTACGTTTTTGATTTCACTAAGAGGGATGTACTATAGGCAGTAAGGATAAATATGACAAAGGAAATACTAAGAGCAGTGAAATCAGGTACAAGAGGTATTTAACCCATTCTATATAGCCCTTTATTTCATACCACCATATTCTAAGCATCAACCGGTACTCAATCTGATTTGTGCAGATTTATCAATCACTTGGCAAAGAGCATATCTTTTGGATGAAGTGTATACTTTCTGCTGTAATGTCATAGTAATCGATATCATCCAAAATGTATGTCTTCACATATATGTATGATATAAATTATGTAAAGATGAGTGCTTTGTTATGTTAGTGGGTATATATGTATTTATATTCACACACACACACACACATGCACACATATATTCAGTTGGCCTTTGCACAATATAGGTTTGAAGTGTACAGGTCCACCTACATGTAGATTTTTAATGATAAATACAGTACAGCATTATAAATGAATTTTCTCCTCCTTATGATATCCTAATAACATTTTCTTTTCTCTAGTTTACTTTATTGTAAGAATACATTCTCTGATACATATAATACACAACTCATGTGCTAATTGACTGTTTATATTATTGGTAAGGCTTCTGTCAGCAGTAGGCTATTAGTCATGAAGTCGTGCAAAGTTAAAAGTTAAACAGATTTTCCACTGCCTGGACCTTGGCAGCCCTAACCTCCACATTGTTCAAGGGTCAACTACATATGTATGTCTGTATCAAACAGATACAAAAACATGTATGTACCTATTTATGTATACATATGTATATGCATATATGCACATATGCATATACATATAGTATACATAATGTATACTATATGTATGCATATACATATAGTATACATAATGTATACTATATGTATATACGTCTATGTCCTATCTATCTACACATAAGGAGGGACTGGATTAAGTCCGATGTTCAAAGGATTTCAATTTTTATATTTTACTTTCTTTGACCTTCATGGATTTGCCTCTACTGAATTGAGGTTTTGTCATTTTACCTTGAGATTGCTTTGAGGGACATGTTCATCAGGATTCAGGTAAAGCTTAAAATTTATGGTTTTATTTATTGCAATGACATTTTGCAATGTCTCCCACATCACATAGGGTCTTCTTTTTAAAAAATGCTACAGGAGTTGGAATGGGGAGATTATTCTCATGAACCAAGGCAATGCTCTTAATCTTTTAAGTGCAGTGATTTTTGAAATGTTGTTTTTACCATTACTTTAGCCACTAGGAAATTAGAAAAAGAAAAATGTTACTTCACTTTTTCATGAGCTTTGCTTTTTCTTAATGTGTTCTTTCCTGGGGCACCTGGGTGGCTCAGTGGGTTAAAGCCTCTGCCTTTGGCTCAGGTCATGAGCCCCGCATCAGGCTCTCTGCTCGGCAGGGAGCCTGCTTCCTCTTCTCTCTCTGCCTGCCTCTGTGCCTACTTGTGATCTTCATCTGTCAAATAAATAAATAAAATCTTAAAAAAGAAAATGTTCTCTTTCCTATGGATTGTGTCAAGTATTGTCTAAGGCTTCAAACAAAATATGAGATGCAAAAGTGTATTTCATATACATTCTCTCTATTTAGGTTTTATGAACAAATTGGGATTTTAACATACAAAGATGCAAACAATACATTTTTTTTATTTAGTTACATGTTTAGTTTGATAGTTTTTCATTTTAGCATTAAATAGCCTAAATTTTTCCTGATATCATTTACATTTTCCTTTTTAGTATTCTATTTTTATTATGATGGCATCTGGTATTCCGTATTTATAGCACTGGGTAACAGGATAGTATTCATTTTTAACTTGTGGATTATTTATTTTCTGTAAAAATAATTTGGGTCTCCTGAGCCCAATCTTATTCTGCTGGTAGACCCAGCAAACTTTCATGACAGAGACGCAAGTTTAATTCATCAGTATAAAAGGAGAATATATATGGTTTAAGGATCTAAAGAAACTCTGTGGTTCGTATTACTGCGGAATAAAACAGAAGAAAACCAGAGCAACGGAGGGTCCTTTTTTTGAAAGAATTATGCTTTTACCTCATGGAATTCTTTTCACCATTGATTGGCTCATGTTCATGGCATTGTTAGAACCACTTTGCTTCCTTTTGACTTATTTTTCTCTTGCTCAGCTCTTTTCCGTGGCTGTGCAATGTTTCACACTAATCAAGGCCGCCTTCCTGGTTAAATCCAGTAGTTCTTTGATAACCACCAGGGTTAGAAGTGACAGCTCAGAGAAGAGTATGGACAAGGAATGGATCATGAAGATTTCAGTTAAGAAGTATGATTCCCTTTCTTCTCACCTTAGTCTAATGTGTTTGTGGATGTGTAAATTAATTTTTAGCTTATAAAAACAATACATTCAGAGAGCTTGGACTCGTTAGGAAAACAAGGGAAAACATGGAAGAATAAGAGCATTTTCATATGTTAAGAACCTTTTCCCCATTCAGTTCACTATTAAAAGAATTTAATGAATGTGAAATGTCCTATGGATTATTGTTTAATTCTAGTGTGTTGGTCTGATGTAAGTTTACCAGCTCCAACATTTAAATGATTTCATTATATTTTGAATTTTGGTGAGTCCAGTTTCCATACAGGCAAGTTGTACTATACTGTATACTGTATCTTTTTAAATAATTACCAATAGTCAGAGAACCAGGTTTAATGTTGTGCATGCTGTGCTAGAAGGACATGTACAATATTTCTTAAAATTACATTAGCTTTATTATTTATATCAGTAAATATATGCAATCAACTTGTGCTGCCAATTTTAGTTTTTTTTTTTTTAAAGATTTTATTTATTTATTTGACAGACAGAGATCACAAGTAGGCAGAGAAGCAGGCAGAGAGAGAGAGAGGAAGGGAAGCAGGCTCCTTGCTGAGCAGAGAGCCCGATGCAGGGCTCGATTCCAGGACCCTGAGACCATAACCTGAGCCGAAGGCAGAGGCTTAAACCACTGAGCCACCCAGGTGCCCCAGTGCTGCCAATTTTAAATGTCACTCAAAACTGTAAGAATAAGATCTTATTTGAGCTTCAGTGATATCAGAGACATTTTGCAGGATGTTCATATTTGATGATGCATAGTAAGTAATTTACTCTTAAGGTAGGAAATGTTGAAGAAACTGGTGTTGGTGTGCATCTGCACTTCTACTAAAATTAAAAACTTATATGTTTCAGTGGTTTTTTGAAGAGTGTCATAAAAGATTGGTCCTTCTGACTACAATTTGATACCTCATGATTTAGGAAATATGAGATGTTCCTTTTGACCAGAAAATGAAAAAAAGAAACAAATGAATACATATATTTATAATGTAGACCTTCCTCATAACTAAAGAAAATAATGACAAAATCAGAGCAGATATTTATAAACTTCACAATTCCATGATCTTGGATCAAAAATTGTTCTTTGGCTGATATATTGCTAATTTACTTAAAAATACAAATTATAAAATGTCTTTCTCTTTTTTGATAATAATTACTCAACAAGGCCATACTGAATACAATTTATAGATCAGATGATCAAAATACATTTAATTTAGTGTATTTCATAATTTAAGATAAATACAACCAAAAAATTTGTCTTGTTTTGGATTGAATTTGCCTCAAATTATTAAATTATTAAAGTTAATATAACAGTGGTATATGGTTATCAACAGAATTTATTTATTTTTGAAGGAGTTTTTAAAATACCATGGGGGAAGAAAATGTTAAAGCTCTAAATTTAAAATAAATTTAACTACATGAACATTTATTGTAATAATTTGTTTAAAACATGGGTGTAAAAAGTAGTCAAAGAGATGCATTTTCTTGTGTAAAAGAGACAATTTATATTTTTCAAGAGTTAAGAATTTGAGCCACAAGCACATGATATTAACACCTAATAAACAGTAGAAATAAGAGAAATTCTATATTGATAAGAACATAAAACACTTCATTAATAATTCAATTGCAAACATTTATTTATCCATTTTATCTTGTAGGTAGCCTTCTAGATGCAGCCTTCTAGATGCTATTGAATAGTTACAAGATCTTACTTAATTTGAAGATTCACCATGGTGAGTTTCTTGAAAAGTTTTGATACCTTGGTTTCTGACTTCTGGAATCACAGTTTATTTAAAGATAAATTTCTAGTGTCAAAAAGTAAAATGAAGTGACTACATAGACAGTTGTGAAACTTCAGGTAAAACAGTAAGTCCAATACTTTGGTTAACAAAAATAAGAAATTTCAACAGACTAAAAGGGTAGTTATAATCAGTCACTGAAATAGCACAATTGATAGCTTTTAAATACTTGCATGAATGAATGAATGAATATATTTTTAGAGATTTATATAGTTGCTGTTTAAATAATTTAAATTTGAAACCTTTGATGAACATTTTTTTATAATACATAGATTTTTTTTTTAACCTTACTAATAAAAACTGTTTGACATCTGATTGACTGTGGGAGCTCATCTGGAATCAAGGGATTGATATGTTGGCCATTGACTGTAACGATTTCTAACTGAAAGGCAACAAAAAGGTTTAGAACACATTTCAGAGTCAAATCAAATTTTTTATCTGATTCCTTCTGATGAAGTCCCAGAACCTAGGTCAGGTTCGGTGGGGTGATGTTTGGAGCCGACAGCTAAAGAAAGAATTCTTAAGACGTCGCTGGTGCAAAAGGTGGTTTATTAGAGCAGGGGACAGGACGCGTGGGCAGGCGGAGATGCGGGTTGAGAGGGATGGCAGGTTATATACCTTGCGGTTGGGGGTGGTGGTGAAGCGATGGGAGGTTTCAACAGAGTTTTCACATGTTAAGGAGGGCCTACAAGGTGCTGGGGGGGGAGGCCTTGCCCTTACAGCTTGATCAATGTCGTCTTTAGGTCAGGCATTAACATCAAGATAGTTGGGAGATTCTTGGTGGGGTATTATGATCCTGCTATCATTTACATTCCCTTCTGCCTCAGCCTCCTCCAGTTTATGGTGGGGAGGGGGACATTAGGGTTTCAGGAACTGAGAGTTATTTGCCTCTGGAAATTTGTGCTATTGATAAGGTAGCCTCCCTGTTTAGATCTCTAGGACATCTGTAGAGCAAAGGAGATTCCTGTTCTGCAGGATTGTGATCTCTGCAAGTTAACTATTTATCGTTTTATGGCGGTCAGGGGTGCCTGAGGAATGCTACACATATGGAGGGGAGCGGGTAGAGAGGGGGTGCAAGGCGCCAGCTCTTGCTCTGTCCTCAGCCAGCCTTCTGCTCCCTCATCACTTCTATATATTGATTTCAGAAGCCCTATCTCCTTGGATTTTAAGGATTTTAAATTTTTATTTTTTATTTTATTTATTTATTTATTTATTTATTTTGGTACCTCTCGTGTAGTTACACCCATTCTGATCACAACACAAAACAGTTAATACCAATTTTCTAGGACAAGGGTTATTAACTTTGTGTCAAATACACAAGCTTGGGGTGCCTGGGTGGCTCAGTCGGTTAAGCAGCTGCCTTCAGCTCAGGTCATGATCTTGGGGTCCTGGAATCAAGCCCTGCATCGGACTCTCTGCTCAGCCGGGAGCCTGCTTCTCCCTCTCCCTCTGCCTGCTGCTCTGCCTACTTGTACTCTCTATCTCCGTGTCAAATTAAAAAAACAAAACAAAACAAACAAAAAAAACCTTAAAAAAAAAAGAAATACACAGGCTTGTATATATCCACTTTTTTTGGCAAGCAGCTATCATTTCATTTTCTGAACTATTAATTATTCTAATAAGACTAAAAAGGGAGTTTATTTTGGCAAAGGTATTTGTTTGGGGAGGGTGCTGAAATTGGGACAATCCAGGATGAGAGAAAGGATCTCACATTTCCCCAAAAAGAAAAATAAATGATCAAGTGTGGTTTTCTCTTTCAAATATCGTAAGTTCAAATCTTACAGAAAAAAAAAAAACAAAAGTCAGCATAAGTATTGAAGATTTACATTTATTTGACATAGGCATGATGTTTAAAAACAAGTGATGGGGCACCTGGGTGACTCAGTCAGTTCAGTGTCTATCTTCTTTCTGCTCAGGTCACAATCCCAGGGTCCTGGGATTAATCCTAGCATCCAGCTCCCTGCTGGGTGGGAAACCTGCTTCTCCCTCTCCCTCTGCCTGCTGCTCCCCCTGTATGTGCTCTTCTCTTTCTCTCTTTGTCAAATAAAAAAATAAAATTTAAAAAATAAAATAAAAAATAAAAACAACTGATTATCTTAGTTATAGGCTCTTTTTAAAAAGAAATTCTATAGGTACAATTTTCTTTCATATTTAGAAAAATTTCCTTTATTCTACTATTTATTATTTTCCCAGATAATATTATGCTCAATTGCTGGTTATTGGTTAAATATTATTTCAAATTGTTTTTAAAGATACCCGGAAAATGAATATATACTAATTATTTTCAACACAGAAATTCTTTATTTGAAATGGTTCAGATTACTTGCATAGCAGTTACTTAAGGTAGTTTGTTGATAGCGACAGGTATCAAAAGAACATTTTTCATTACTTTTTTTGTTGGGTTGAAGTTCAACATAGAGTTTCTTTTTTCTTTAAAGACCAAATAAGTGAATAACTATTTTAATTTTGAAAGCCATTTAGAGAAAATTTCAAGCAGCTTCCAGTATTTAATTCCAATCTGGTTTCCCAAATTTAGCATTTGTGTCCCCGAATTTAACTGAATATTTTTGCCCTTCATTATCAGTCTTGGTGTATACTAAATGGAAGTTGGAGTATGGCAAACTTTACAGTAGTTTCTATTAGAATATTTTTGGCTGGGATTCAATAGGAGAAACTTTGACTTTAATGTGTAACTTAAAGTTTTAATTTTTTCATAGCAATTTTTAATCCAAAGAATTTTGAATAAATTCTAACTCATTTGGGACTCCTTCAAACCTCATTTCTGTAAAGAAGTGTGCAATTACTTCTTTGATCCAAACTTATGAAGCTTTCTTTTGTGGAAGGAAACTTGACTTTTAACGAGGGGTAAAAGGGAAAGCTAGAAATTCAGAGATACAAAACATTCTTTATTATAAGATTATCAAACAGTAATTTGGGAGACTTTTTTGGGAAGAGGATGGGATTTTATTGTTACTTTTATACTATATGTTATTTTCTCACTTGTCATGGAACAGAAAGACCGGAAGATTCCACATCTACTTTTAAAGAATTTTAGGCTATAATAAAATGCATGCTGTTTCATTAAAGTTGAAGTTTGTCATTATTCAATAGTCATTTTCACTGGTGAAGCCTCCATCACTCAGTCTAATTAATACCTTTTTAATCCCCTATATAAGTGTACAAGACCTTTAGACTTAAAATGATCCAATTCTCAGTAATAAAAAGCTCGTAGGAATTACTCAGTACTCAACTTACAACTCCTTTAAGTGCAAGCAGACACATTATTGTCCATCATTTAGATAAAGATCCACGTAACTATGAATTACAACTGAAACAATTACACTTTTAAAATATGATTCTGCTAGAATTCATTACAATATTCTGATTCTTTATCATGTGCTACTCAACCACATGTATTGATATTGGGATGACCTCATTAATTATAGTGACAGAGTAATGGATAAGGGTTGTATTACACTATCATTCATGGCTATGGAGGAAAACTAAGCATCGCTTTCAATCCCTTTAACACTGAGTATTAGAATAACATAAGGATTAAAAGCCGAACACTAGTATAATTACCATGATTTTCTATCTAAACCCTTCCAATCTGAAGAAGAAAATGTTTGGACCTATAGTGTTTGGGTACAGTAATCTACCTGTGATTTTGAAATCACCAAATCTGAATCATCCCTCCTCTCTTGTCAAGAAGTAGGATGTTTCTGTTTAAGCTTTAGAGTAAAAGTAACCATCCATTCCTGCTGAGGGTGGAAAAATGTTTTCAGGGTATATAAAGGATTATTTCCAAATGCAGATACACAGCAGACTAAAATATTTAACTAGGTCAGAGAATTATGTTTTTATATCCTAAATCTACATGAACTGTGAGTATATAATTATAATAATGATAGTTTTAACTACCTGTTCTACAAAATGTTTACAAATGCAGAAGTACACGATCATTTACTTTTATTTTTTGACAGATGCATAAAATTGTTCTACATTTTATTCATATTAAAAACACAATATTTATCTGCTTTTCAATATTTTAAAATACAAAAATTCCTCATAATTATTATTGCATTATTTTCATCCTAAGATTTTTTATTTGAGAGAGAGCATGTATGAGCCTGGGGAAGGGGAAGAAGGAGAAGGAGAAGCAGAATCCCCAGTGAGCAGGGAGCCCAAGGCGGGGCTTGCTTGATCCCAGGACCTTGATCATGACCAGAGCCAAAGGCAGATGCTTAAGCTTAACCAATTGAAACACCCAGAGGCCCCATCATTTCATTCTTTATAAAAAGTGTTATAAACCTTTATGGACTTTTAAAATTTGGGTAAACACACACGCCTATGCTCACACATATGTATGTTTGTGTTTTCTACCTATCATCTAACCTCTACCCTCCAGCTGTAGTTTATGTTCCATTATTAATATTACTATCTTTTCACTGAATACTCTTCAAAAACATACTTTCTTCAGTACTGAATACTAACCTATATTTTTTTCCTAAAACGTCTATAGTGAAATCGAGCTCTCTTCACATGACAAGATTCTGAAACACCCACTAAAAGGCAATCACAAACCAAAAAGCATACATTAGGTTTAAAAAAAAAAATCATATCCCCTTTCTTAGGAATCAATGTTTTTTACTCCTCTCTTCAAACCTCCTATAAAACACTTTCATGTAGAAAATTAATATGGGGAGGTGGAACATTATGGTGGAGATTAATCCCCAGACAAATTTTTGATCCTGGGTAAGCTTCAAAATTTTTGTTGTTTTTACAATGGTGAGAGGATCGGTTAGGAAGTTACATCAGTCTGTGAGAGAAGGATAAGGCACTGAAGGACAGCGATACAAATAATAATGAGCGCTGCTAACTCAAACCAGAAACACCCCAAGAAACAAAAACTGCCTCTCACCCCGGTCTTTCAAAGTCCCACCATTTTGATTTTTTCCAGCAGAGTTAAGTTCAGACGTCAGTACTTGCTCCTTTTCCCTGCTGCATCCGCCTTGAATAAAGACTTCCTACTCTGTTCAGATTTGTCCAGTGCCAGTTTTGCTTTGTCAGGCCATTGTACAGGTCCTTCACTGAGGAAGAGCTACCTGGAGCTGGGTTTATATTTCTGGGGATTTGTTTCTGTAGGCTTATGACTCATGCATCTTTATGGATGATGTAGTCGGAGAAGATTACTGGGGACAGAAACTGCAGCTACTAAAGAGCAATGTTTTCAAGTAAAACATTGATGATCACTGAAAGAAAACTTGACAACTGGTATCCAAACTCCCCCAGACATTTTTGTGGTCAGTATCATTTGAAGACTAGGACTTGGGGTGCCTGGGTGGTTCAGTCGTTAAGCATCTACCTTCAGCTCAGGTCATGGTCCCAGGGTCCTGGGATCAAGCTCTGCATCGGGCTCCCTTCTTTGTGGGAAGCCTACTTCTCTCTGTCCCACTCCCCCTACTTGTATTCCCTCTCTCGCTGTGTCTCTCTCTATCAAATAAATAAATAATATCTTAAAAAAAAAATGAAGACTAAGACTTGTTATAGCAGCAGTTGCAGGGTACAGAATAAACGGTATATCTTGACAAGACGGTAATTTTATCCCTTTAATGATGTCTAGCTTTTTGGTTTGTTTTGTTTTATGTTCATTTACACTTGTGCATGCAGAACAATTTTTGCATTGTCTCTTCTGTCTATGACGTGAACACTCTCGACTTCTGGTTTGTCTCTTTATTGCAGCAACTTTCTTGGGCTGTAATAATATTTGTCAACTCGGGTCTATGGAATTTAATCCCTTACATCAATTCTATGGCATACCACACTAGAGAGATAAGGATTAAGCTTTTCTGGATTAGCCCCTGTATTTGTTATCAGTTATTGAATAACAAATTACCACAAACTAAACAGTTTCAAACAACACATGTTTATCTAACAGTTACTATACTTAGGGGTCCAGACGTGACTTAGCTACATCTTCAGGATCTTTCAGAGAGATGAAATCAAGTGCTGCCCAAGGTTGAGCCTCATCAGAAGGCCAGACTGAGGAAGAATAGCTGTCAAGCTCTCATGCTGTGAAAAGATTGCAATTTATCAAGGGCTATTGGAACAAGCATGTCAGTTTCTAGTAGGCTATTGGCTGGTCAAGCACCAAGCTAGGCCAGGAGACAGAAGAAAGGAAGGCAGAGTATGGACAGCAGTGTAGAATGAAAGATGAAGGTAAGCAAGCTGAGAAGGTTTAGAATTAGACAGTTTCAAGAATTCTAGTAAATTCTGACTTGTAGGGATTGTCCCTGTTTGTCCAGTACGTGACCATGGGGTGATGTGGGCTGGGGAATAGTATTCTGCACTGTAGAACCCTGATAAAAAGGAGTAGGTTGGGGTATGGACTCAAGACTAGCTAGTTTGCATATCAAACACTGACTCATAGGCAAGTTGTTGGTGATATCTATGAATTCACTAACTCTGGGAGGTGAAGTCCTGCCCTAGATGTGCAGTACCCTAAGATGTTAAGAAATGATAAGATACAGAAAATAAAAAAAAAAATGATTACCACATCCTTTTAATCATATGCTATTCTCAGAACTTTGGCGGTTTAATTTTAATGCAATAATATGAAGGATTTATATTCAGTTGATGAGAACAGCAAAGTGATTGAAACATGGAAGTCTGACTGCTCAGATTTGAGTACCGGATTTGCCACTATTCAACCCTAAAAGTCAGTGTCCTTGTTTGTACAATAGAGAAAATAGTAGTTTTTCTTTGATATATATTTTAACAGTAAACATGATAATGTGTAAACTAATAATAGCCCAGTATCTGGCACATAATGAATCTTCAGTGGATACTAATTAGTTATCTTATTATCTCTAATAATTCTGTAATTTCCAAGCCTCAGGACGGCTGTTGGAATCTTTCCAGATTCGTATATTTCCATCTTGGCACAGAACAATACAAATATAAAGTAGAATGGGATTTTACTTGGAAAAAAAAAAGGGAAAGCAAAAATAGAAATTAAAAAGTTATTATAAGAAGTGACTTGGGCAAGACAAAGAGAAAAGGACAAAAGTTGGATGAATAAATGTGGAGGGCCTCTTTGTCTGGGATCTCTTTGCGTACCTGGACGTACTCACCTTTCTCCCCATCGAGTTTGGGACCCTGTTTCCCATCGTATGTGTCCGTCTCTTAATCCTATTTGTATGTGTCCTTCCAGATGTACAAATCCCATAGATTCTCAGCTCCTTCGTGATCACCAGGCTGAGGACAGATGTGAGCATCAGGATAATCATACTCTGCATCTCTAATTGGCATGTTAACAGTAGTAATCAACAGTGTCGAAGACAGGAAATGTCATAAAATGTTGAACTGCTCTGTTCTGGTGATAGGAAAGACTTTGCTTTTAAATGAGACTCCATTTTTTGTGCTTTGGTTTTCAGTGGGTTTAATAAATCTGGTGATGGCATTTTGTTTTTTCCCTCTGTTGTAGTTGCCACTTTCTGAGGATGAGCAGGGGGCCAGATTCCTTAACTTCTGCCTCCAGAATGCTAAGAACATTAGGATCCATTTGCCATTTGATTTCTTCTGAAATCAAAACCAGAAAAAGCTGAGAAAGCTTTAGTCCCTAATTGTCGCCGCACTTGTGGATGCTTCTTTAGATAACTGGGCATTCGGACCTTTTGCTCTTAAACCTCTCCTTTCTTTGCCTTACTACAAGCCATTTTAAACACAGTCACACTTAAACACATATCCCCTCTAACAGAGACTCACACTGTCTCTGGCTTTATTCCCTTTTATAATTGCTTCTTTGTTTTCTCCTCCCTGTCCAGGGCCCCATCCGCATCCAGGTGGTATTGTGAATGAGGCGTGTGGTTGGGAAGCAGGAAAGAACTGTGACTGCCTGCTGAATAGACTTTTTACCTGCTGCTCTTCTGATTATTTGTGCTGGGATGAGACAGCTCTTTAAAAGATCTGAGATTAAGTCTGTTCAGAGGGAAACTGAACTGGGTATCTAGACAACACAGGAGAGAATCGATGAATTACCAACTGTACTCACCTCACCTCAGCAGCATATTTAGAAACTCTAGTCTTTCCAAATTTATTGTATCACAAGTCTTTGTCTTCCTCTGTCACAGGAAAGCAGAAAGCCAACTGAGATTTTTGATCCAGAGATGGTGTCTTCATGGGCTTTCTATCACATATTTGTTGACAGCCTCCTGTTGTGCAATTTCCTCTTACTCCAGAAATTTCTCTGGTTATTATTTAGGAAGAGAAATTTTTTTTTTCTTTTGGAAAATGAAACACACTTTTACTATCCCAGCTGACTTTCTGGTGGTCGCAGAGGAAAAGATTGGACAGAACTGCTATTGAGGGAGGGCAGCAAGAGGTAACAGGCGGACGCCGGTCAGCATGGGCAGAGGGACTACTGGAGAGTGAGCCTGTGGCAGTGTTGACGTTCAGCCCCTGTTCCATAAAGCCTGGAAGGAAACGTCAACCACCCCTCTGCACACACAGGGCTCTGAAATCGTAGTATGTGTTCCATGACTGTTGGCCCTTCCCATTCTTACGTAATATTTACATGGCATCTGCATTACACTCCCAAAGCACATTTCTGGTAATAAAATTCACTCTATAGCACATAAACTTTCAGTACCTTCTCTAACAAACCATCTGAACTCCTTAGTTTAACACCCAAGATGCAACCCTAATTCACACGAACACAATCCTTGTTTCCTTGAGTCTTCTCCCTCTTCTATGTTTTCTCTCCTTTCTCTTTTTTATGGCATTCTTTCTCCTCATGTTTTTATTGTTCTCTCTTGGAGGCTCAAAGTACATTCCTTTAACACTTCCATAGATGAATCGATTTAAGCCACATAAAATGAAGAGATAGATGCTATTTTTTAGTCCAGTTTCACTGATAAGAAAACTGATATTTCACAAGCTTAAATACATTGTCCAGCATAATTCCAAAGTGAAGCTTTCACCAGTATTCCTACTAGTTATTTATAAGTATACCTTTAAGAGCCACATGTAAGGATTGATACTTAGTAAGTAGTTGGAGATACATATCTTGATTTCAAGGGAAATGCCTGTAGCTAACCATGGAAAAGGAAGATGTCAAGTATAATTAATGTGGATAGAAAATAAAAGACATTTTAAATCTAGAGACAATACTGTCCAGGTGTCAGAATATGGCTTTTTAAATTTTGGATCTATTTCTTAACCATTAGTTTAGCCTCCTCTATGGTACTTACTTCACTAAAAAGTAAGATTATGTGGGAAGAAACACATTAAAATTGTTAAGAACATAGGTTTCAAGCTCCACCACTATGTGAAGGTAAATAAATTACTGGCATCCTGGGTGGCTCAGTCGGTTGAACGACTGCCTTCCGCTCAGGTCATGTCCTGTAGTCCTGGGATCGAGTCTCACCTAGGGTTCCCTGCTCGGCAAGGGGATCTGCTTCTCCCTCTGACCTTCTGACCATCCCCCTTTCATGCTCACTTTCTTTTATTCTTTCTCTTTCTCAAATAAATAAATAAAATCTTAAAAAAAAAAAAAGAACATAGGTTTCAAGCTCCACCACTATGTGAAGGTGAACAAGTTACTAAAATTTTCTAAATATTATTTTATTCGTTCACAAAATAGAAAAAATACTTATAGCTACATCAGAAGATTATTTCAAATTTTTATACATATTAATATTTGAAAATGTATTTAGTGAATTTAGGCATCTAGTAAGTCTTTGATGGTTTAGACTTTTGATGCTTTCTAAAATGTAGTTGGTAATAGTACCTTCCCCATACCCTTAAGAATTAAATGAGATAAGACACATATAAGTACTAAATAAACTTTTTTTTTTTTTTTAAAGATTTTATTTATTTATTTGACAGCGAGAGATCACAAATAGGCAGAGAGGCAGACAGAGAGAGAGGAAGGGAAGCAGGCTCCCTGCTGAGCAGAGAGCCCAATGTGGGACTCGATCCCAGGACCCTGAGATCATGACCTGAGCCGAAGGCAGCGGCTTAACCCACTGAGCCACCCAGGCGCCCCTAAATAAACTTTTTTTTTAAATAAAATCTTTCAAGCAGGTGATCATGCTATGCATAACAGATACATTTTTAATTTATTATATTCTTTTACATAAAAATGCATAGCTATACTTTTGTGTAAATGAATATTTAATTCTTTTCTTTCTTCAAGATTTATTCTTTTTTATAACTCCTGAAAGGTGTTTATACATGGCTTAAAAACAAAGCACATATTTTCTTTTTCAAAGCACGTATTTTTAATATCTTTTTACCTTGCCGTGAACTTCAGTATATGTTTGTTTTCTTGATTCTTTCAATAGAGTCACTCAGATATTGGAATGAAGTTTGTTCTAGTTGATGCATTATTTATTGAAGATGTCCAATATATTATAAAATATTGAATTTAAAATATTGTAGACCTTTCACTTTTTCTTTTATATATCTAACATTTTTAATTAAATATCTTTTCCTATAAGTGGTCTCCATTGCTAGGTTACAGATATGGTTACATGGAATATCACCTTCTACAGACTCAAATTTGGTATTATAAACAATCTTTTCCCAAATTGGATAAATGTTTAATTTCCAAATACTTTGGATTTCTTCTCAGGGTGCCTTCATAGTACATTATCAATGTTTTTTTATAGTTGGTGTACTTTGTTTTAATTGGAAAGCATTTTCCCTGCAAGGAATTTTTTTTTTTTTAATCCAAACTCTGACTAAAGTCATTAGCTTAATGGCTCTTACTGGACTTCCAACCACAGAACAATATCTCTTTACAACTGACAAGGGAAACTCTGTAGTTGTCTAGAGACACCTATGAGTTTTCATTACTCGATACCTACCTAAATGCATATTCTCTGAGTAAAACTTTAGGAAACTTGATTATATTCCTGAACAGATAACATTGTAGTCAAAGGCTGCCAAGAAACTCCTAGGAGAATTTCGAAGAAATACCTTGAAGTGAACAGTAGTATTAAGCAGTACAACTCCATGGATTTAGACCTTAGAGTGCATAATTTCTTTGCAGTTAGAAAAGTATGAACAGTTCTCCCCTTCCCTAGCCATGATCGTCAGTGCAGGAATTGCCACTGGAAGGATATAGGAAGTCAGAGGGGAGTTGAGAATATTAGAAATCTAGAGAAGAGGAAATTGTGATTGCTGCTTTTGCCTACAACTCGGTCTTCCTTGGTAGAGTTAAGAGGCACATCTGATTCTGAAAATCTACCAATATTTCTGAGAAACAGAGCAGCTGTTGGATTTAAGATACAAACTCCTCCAAAATGTCTGGTATGATGGTCCTAGTAAATTAGTAAAGATAAATTAGATTCGTGTGTTCAAGACTACATTTTCTCCCCCAAAGTAGCTTTTGAAAATGTGAGTCATAAATGGACTATGAAAGTTAATGATAAAATATCAGAAACAATAGCAAGTGGGGCGGGGTCTAGAATAACAGCAAATAAAGTTGGATGAGCACATATGGGTTCTCCTGATGCCAACACTTGGAGAGATAATGGAGTGTAATAGAAAGAACATAAGCAATGAGGGAAAGAAACCTCTATTTTATTTTCGACTCTATCATTAAGCCAGCTGTGTGACAGATTTAAACTTTTGTTCCACAGTGGCTTATTTAAAAATCAAGATGATTATTAAATGTAGTTCCATCTGTGCTCCTGAAACTTTCAGGGTTAGAGCATATGATTCTGTGGAGATCAGAGTAGGTTAACATTCTGGAAATAGAGGTCACATTTTATTTTTCTACCCATAATATTCCCTTTTTATAACTGTTATAACTCAAATGAGCAACAGTTTATTAAAGAACTCTTTTCCTCATATTATAATGCCCTCCACAGCAGAAGCATCCCCTTTTTTAACATAGTGCCTAAAATATATTAATCTTTAAGATACATCACAGTTTAGAATTTAGTGCAAAATAAAATATGTATACTCATTCCATACACCTTTATACAAAATACCAAGTGAATTTTCAATCAATATAGCTTCTGTCAGATACTGAAGGAAGGAAAGATTTGCTAATTGGTAATTATAATATTAGCAATAATGATAATGGCAAGAAATAACAACAGTTGACATTTATACTAAACTATTTTATAACACTGTCTCACCTGTTTCTCAAAATAAACTTGCTTTATTTCTATTTTAGGAACCAGGCATAGAGAAGTAAAATTGCTTCCCCAAGATTACACAGCTAGGAAGTGGTGATGCCAAAATATGAACCAGGGTATTTGTTTCCAAACCAAAGATGTAGCCCATATCCCAATTTACCTAATCTACCCGTTTGGTTTAAACTGAGAATCTTAATGAATAAGGAATGATTTAGTGCTGTATTATACATATATAAATTTTATTTTGGGACGCCTGGGTGGTTCAGTTGGTTAAGCAGCTGCCTTCGGCTCAGGTCATGATCCCAGCGTCCTGGGATCGAGTCCCATATCGGGCTCCTTGCTCGGCAGGGAACCTGCTTCTCCCTCTGCCTCTTCCTGCCTCTCTGCCTGCCTCTCTGTCTGCCTGTGCTCGCTCTCTCTCCCTCTCTCTCCCTCTCTCTCTGACAAATAAATAAATAAAATCTTAAAAAAAATTATTTTCCTTTTTTTACATATATAGAAATTTTTCTAATTTAAGATTACCATACTTAGTACCTCTAAAACAAATAAATAAAAGTAGCCAAAGCCAGACTAATTAATCTAGGAAAACTTGCAGCAAGTTTATATATATATATATATATATATATACTTTTTTTTTAATGGAGTGTTCAGGGGTGCAGAGGGAGAAAGAGAATCCTAAGCAGGATCCACACTCATCATGGAGCCCAACTCAGGCTTGATTGCCACAATCCCAACATCATGACCTGAGCTGAAAGCTGGAGTTAGGGGCTTAACTAACCAATCCAACCAGGTGCCCATTTGCAGCTTTATTCTCAATCAGTGACTCTTTCTGATAACTTGGGTTTTTATCTCTTTCTGAGATAAATTCAATGATTAAATTTTTGAAAGTAGTCTTTAAGTCTCTTGTAGGTATTGGCATACTAAATGTCACAGCGTAAAGTTACTGTATGGTTTCTGGATACTTAATATATACTATATACTTTATTTATTTTTAAAGATTTTATTTGACAGAGAGACACAGCAAGAAAGGGAACACAAGCAGTGGAAGAGGGAGAGGAAGAAGCAGCCCTCCCGACTAGCAGGAAGCCTGATGCAGGGCTCGATCCCAGGACCCTAGGAACATGATCTGAGCTGAAGGTAGATGCTCAACAGACTGAGTCACTCGGGCGCCCTTACGCTAAATACTTTAAATATACAGTGTTATTTAATCTAATAAAAAGCCTAGGTGCTAAATATTTTTCTTCTTCTGGAGATTACTAAGTCTCAGAGAAGAAAATTTATAAGTTTGTATAATTGATAGAGAAACAAGGTACCTCAGACTCAAATTCATTACTTTTTATTTCTAAAGTTCATTTTCCTTTCTATATATGAAATATCTTTAAAAAACCTCATGCACATTGTCAGTGGTATAAGTAGTATATTAATAGAGTTGTGGTTAGTAAATACAAGACATATTTAATGGCCCCATTTTATGGTCAATTTTCATAGATGTTCCATAGGTGGTTGAAAATGTCTGTCATATTGTTGTTAATTATTATGTTCATGTTATTTGTATATTATTACTATTACTATTATTTTCTTGAGCCATTAGTTACTGAGAGGGTTGTTGATTGACAAAATACTCACCGAAACTAATACAGACATCTTGTATTACCAATTGTTCCAACTTGTGCTGATTTCAGTACAAAATGTTTTGATTCACTTTTTATTTAGCCACATTGATATTGTTCATACTAGATGAGCACCCATGACATAAGAAATACAATTATATGATTAGTTTTGAAAGCTACTTATATAGCATTCCACAAAGATAAAGCATTTATCAATTTTTCTTAATTCTTCTTTTCTAATCTCTCTTGGTTGACAGTTTCTGATAATTCAACTATCTGTTGAAATGTCACCACCTTAGATAATTTTCCTGACTGTCCAGTCTTTTAATTATTCATCCAAGACTTTATTATATCATCTACTTTGGAAAGAAAGGAAGAAAAAAAGAGAGAGAGAGAGAGAGGAAGGAAGAAAGGAAAGGAAAGGAAAGGAAAGGAAGAAATGATATTTTTTTTTTCCTGAGGACTTATCATTATCTGAAATTATTGTGCTTTACTTTATTTTGTTTTTTTTTATCTCTTTGCTTCCATTAGAATATGAACTCTGTCAGAACAGAGACTTTGTCGTTCTGTTCACCACAGTGTCCCTAGAATTTAAATCAATGACCATAATAGTGCTTAGGAAATTTTTGTTGAACAAATAATGCTGAATAATACTGAGTCCAATTTTCTTCAGATTCTACTTTCAAAATTTAAGAGGAGAATGTGGTTATGTATATAATTATCTAATTTTAGTGATCATAAGACACATCCTGATTCATCACCTTCCTTTTTTTTCTTTGTATTTCTATTTCTTCCTTTTATTTTGTTATTTCTTTGCTTTATTTACCTATTTATTTCTTTCCTTTCTCTTTTCCCCATTTTTATGTGGATGGTGGATTTTTCTGAGTCTGGCTGATTAAACTCATTGTCATTTCCAAAGCCTAACAGTCAGTGGACTTTGCAAAGGAAGAAATTAAAATGGCAAATTCAGTAGCTCAAGGTCAGATATTAATGTTCATTCATATGTATAGACACTGAAGATGCAAATGATGGTGTTGGGTTTTTCTCAGAGCATCAGTGTGGAGTTTTTATTGTTTTGTTATTATGAAGATAAGTCATCATGGGGATCAACCTACACTGTGTATTCACTTTAATAAGTTTCTTTATTGTTGCCCAGAAATGTGCATCAGCATGGAATGTAAGCCACTGCTCCTTTAATCTTCCATTCAGGAAATGAGTGTGCCTCAATGAAATATTAATACCTTTTTCTTTCAGCCTTTAAGATATGGCCTATTTTAATCAATTGTCCCCTTCTGATTACTGTTAATAACAAAAGGACATGCAAGTAGGGGCTCTAGTTATTAGTAACATGCCAGCATTGAATTTGACATTGTTTTGACTGGTGGAGAAGACAAAGTAGGATAAGGAAACAATAAATTACAACACAAAAACAGTGTGTGTGCTAACATTAAAGTCCAGGGCAATTCAATACAAATTGATCACACATTTAGTCTGACTCCTAAAAACTAAGTGAAGTTGTATCTAGATACGCCTAGATTGACACAAATTCTGCTTATGCATATGAGTAAATTTCCATAACAATACTTGTTTCAATTATGTGGTTACTAATCACAGAGAACTTCTCATTAGCATATAAGATACTTTCATTAGCAAATTCATCATTCAATGGACAGCTATTAATTGCTTACAACACAATAGGCTGTGTTTTAAACTTTAGAAATATAATGGTAAACTATCTAGGACTCCTGTCCTCTTGGAGGAGGGAAGATGTAACATAAATGAAATAAAACATACCATCACTTTAGACTGCAATAATGACTTTGCAAAATGGGTGTTGTTAGTTATTTTAGTTACACTGGTCAGGAAATGTTTTTGTGATGAGGTGACCTTTGAGATCAGGCATGAATAACAAGGTAACCATGCAAAGGACTTGAGAACAATATCTGCAGTGAAGAGAATAAGGTACAAAGGCAGTGGTATTCCTGGAGTAGAAAGAAGACATACATGGCTGGAGGATCTAGATTGCAAAGAGGAAAATAATACGAAATGAAGCCGGAGAAAGAAGTAGGCACTAAGTTATGTCAACCCTTGTAGGGTAATATTTTAAAAAAAGTAACTTATTATAACTTTAAAACAAACTAGTGAAGTATATTAATCATGGGAGTGAATGATCTTATGTACTTTTGAAGTTTTATTTTTAATATCATGAGCCATACTGTGTAGAAAGTGACTATAATGTGATAAACAAGGAAGTGGACAGACCAATTAAGAGGAAATTTTGGTTGCGCACATGGAAAATAATGTTGATCTGGAGTGGTGAGAAGAAGTGTAATCAGTGAGAAGTGGTCAGGTGGAGAAAAGCAAGTGAAATCAATGGTGGATGGCATGCATGGAAGGAGAATGACAGTGATCAAGAAGGACTGTAGCCGTTTCAACATAATACTACACAGATTTAAATTACATAGAAATAAATTTGCTGTGTGCCTTATTTCAGGTTCTACATTTTCCATAAATGTTTCTATCTTGTTGACTATTGAAACTTTTCTGTGATCCCAGGGTCAGATCCTGATGAATACTGACTGTATTTATTTTATTTTATTTTTAAAGATTTTACTTATTTATTTGACATAGAGAGAGACACACTGAGAGAGAACACTAGCAGGGGGAATGGGAGAGGGAGAGAAAGAAGCAGGCTTCCTGCCGAGAAGGGAACCCTATGTGGGGCTCTATCCCAGGACACTGGGATCATGACCTTACCAGAAGGCAGATGCTTAAGATCTAAGCCACCCAGGCACCCCTGACTGTATTTATTTTGAAAATAATTTGAAAATATATTGCAGACCAACTTTTTGTATCCTGCTTCCCATATATATGTGTGTGTGTGTGTGTGTGTGTGTATGTAGAGAGAGTTTAAATCTTGAATAGTTTTTTAAAAAAAAACCCTTTATGTTGAGAATTAATGGAAAATGTAAAATATTGAAGAATTATCAACCAAAATGATTGGTAACAGTTTTATAATTTTATGTGACATTTTATTTTATAGTAAGAAAAGGAAACATACTGAAGCACTGGAAAAAATCAATAATGAGCATTAATCGAAGGGCTATATAAAAAAAAAGAGGCTAAGATGGGCTTTTTAAAGTTCATTTATCAGAGGACAAAAGAGGAAAAGACTTTATCTTACATAGTAATCTATATGGAACATATCTAATAGGCCTAATTCACAGATGATAACACTTGTCCATAATGGTCTGGCTCACTTAAAAAATGACTGAATGCATGGTAGGTCCTAACATTTAATGTTTGCATGACATAGTTTTTTAAAAGAGCCAAAGGCCTCAATGTCTCCAGAAATTCTTGGAATTTACCTGAGTAATTTGTCTTACGCTTGTGCAACTGATATTACCTGATTTTCATTTCCCTTGAATTGTGATTATAATAATTCACTTTTTCTGGCATGAAGTAATATTTTATTTCCCCATTGGTGTTAATAAGAGCACATCTTTGCAAGAAGCATATTTTGATTAAAGATTCAGCTCTTTGCAGCCCATCTTCATTTTAAAATTCAATGTTGTTAATCTACAATTCTTCCCTGTGGTATTTTTTTATTACCACTACAAACTGGTATTCAAATCATTTTTTCCTTAAACTGTGAAGACATCTGGTGGTTTTAATAAATGGATTTTTTAAAGTGTGTTAATCTTTACAATTTATAATGAAACACGTTTTTTCTACAACTACTTCATTCTCTGTATACCATTCCAATAACAAGAGTTAGAACAAATTCATTTCTATAAATCTAGATTCCTATAATTATTTAATATAAAGTATTAATATCTCCATGTTGACATAATGCCAATTATATCAGAAATGAAAAGTCTTTGAGGAAAAAACCTCAAAATCTCTACAGTAAAACTAATTTATTTTTGGTATAAGAGCAAAATAGTATTTGTAGATATTTCTTTTTTTATAAAATTCAGATGAAGGTGGATACCTTTTCTCATGTCTTCACTAACATCTGAAATACAGCTTGGGAAGATAATCCAGAAATTAGTGTAAAGGTAGGTTATAACTGTCTAATTTCCTGGAAATGCAATAAGGAGATCTGGAGATAATCCATAATAATATGGATTAACTGGGGAGTCTGAGTGGCTCAGTTTGGCATCAGCCTTTTGGTTTTGGCTCAGATGATCTCTGTCTGGGTCATCAGACTGAGCCCTGAATTGGGCTCAGTGCTCAGCATAGAGTCAGTTTGAGATTCTATCTCTCTTTTTCCCTCTGCCACCCCCCTTGGCTTGTGCTCTCTCAAAAATAAATGAATGAATGAATGAGTGGATGAATGAATGAATAAATAAATAAAACATTTGCCTGTGCTCTCCGTATGCATTTCTTTGGCTTGTGCCCTCTCATAAATAAATAAATAAATAATAAAACCTTTATAATAAGGATTAGTTAATAATTAGCTAATGATTAGCTACAATAATTGGACTCAAGCTATAAAATATTACAGGCTGTCCAAATATGATGTGTGGAGATGTACTTACATTCATGTAATTGCTGCAGAGGATTTTTGGAGAATGCTTTTATAAATAGTAGAACAAATGAAAAGTTACCTTAACTCTTGTAATCATCTAGTGTTTTAGAGAAATGATCTACCCCAGGGAAGCTTTCCCTCAATTATTATGCAAATAGTGTGTGCTGACTCTGTGCTAGGTGTTGGAAATACGAAGGTGAACTAGATGGGAGTAAACCTAGCCCTTGGGTTTATACATTCTAGTGGACAAGGAATGGGAATCATGTAAGCAATTAAAAATACAAATGAAAAATATTTCTAACCAAGAATAAGAAAGATTAATACTGGCCAGAACTACTTTGGATTAAGTGTTCACATAAGTTTGCTTTAAGGAAAAGATATTTAAACTGAGCTCTTCAGGAATAAAAGGAGCCAGCCATGAATAGTTAAGATCAATTCAGGTAAAACTTTCTTTAGGAAAATGAAAGAATTTGGTAAAGTTGGAAAAACAAAACAAGAAAACAAAATAAATTACATATGGTGTTAATTACCGTGATACCTGTCTGAAATGATCATTTTAGAAGAATGTTTCTGACCTTATCAAGTAATTTAGTATTCTTGCAAAAAATGTGTAGTCTATGTGAACTATTAATCTAAGAAAAAAGTACGTGTACTGTTTTTAGCCAAACTGTACTTGGCTAAGGGAGTCAAATAAATCTTTTTCTTTCAATGAGTGACTTCACTCTAGAAGTTAACAATATCTAGGTGACACAGCAAGCTGATATTAACACTTTGTGGTACTAAAGCTTGTTTTTTCTAAACTATTAGACATGTCTAATTTTCATAAATTAATTTTTCAGAATTTTTCCCAGTTATAAAAATAGTATGATTGTCAAGCAATGAAAAGAAGTTGAAAGAATTGAAAACAACTTTTAGATACTAATTCAGTGTCATTTTTGTTAATACTTTAGGAATAATCTTACTGATTTATTTCTTAATAAAATACAAATATACTGATTTATAATCTACTACTGTTCTCTTAAAAAATATAATAATCCACTTTTTTTTTTCTCTAAAGAGGGAGGGGGAACAGGGGCAGAGGGAGAGGGAGAGAAGTTTAAGTAGGCTCTATATCTGCTCAGAGTCTGACATGAGGCTCTCTCTCATAACCCTGAGATCATGAACTGAGCTGATGCCAAGACTGAGACACCCAGGCTTCCCAATATAATGACCCACACTTTTAGGTCAAACTATGTAGTATATCACATTGTATATGCACAATAGTTCATTTATTTTCCATGAATGGTCATTAAGCTTTTTAAATTTTTTATGATTGTAAACAGAGTTTAGTATTCTTGTTATATATAAACTTTTGGTATGTATCTAATCATTCTTTCTGATAAATTTCTGGGTATGAGATTTTTTTTAAATTTATTTTTTATTTTCAGCATAACAGTATTCATTATTTTTGCACCACACCCAGTGCTCCATGCAATCCTTGCCCTCTGTAATATCCACCACCTGGTACCCCGACCTCCCACACCCCGCCCCTTCAAAACCCTCAGATTGTTTCATGGTTCTCATGGTTCACCTCCCCTTCCAATTTCCCCCAACTCCCTTCTCCTCTCTAACTCCCCATGTCTTTCATGCTATTTGTTATGCTCCACAAATAAGTGAAACCATATGATAATTTACTCTCTCTACTTGACTTATTTCACTCAGCATAATCTCTTCAGTCCTGTCCATATTGCTACAAAAGTTGGGTATTCATCCTTTCTAATGGAGGCATAATACTCCATAGTGTATATGAACCACATCTTCCTTATCTATTCGTCCATTGAAGGGCATCTTGGATCTTTCCACAGTTTGATGACCGTGGCCATTGCTGCTATAAACATTGGGGTACAGATGGCCCTTCTTTTCACTACATCTGTATCTTTGGCGTAAATACCCAGGAGTGCAATTGCAGGGTCATAGGGAAGCTCTATTTTTAATTTCTTGAGGAATCTCCACACTGTTCTCCAAAGAGGCTGCACCAACTTGCATTCCCACCAACAGTGTAAGAGGGTTCCCCTTTCTCCACATACCCTCCAACACATGTTGTTTCCTGTCTTGCTAATTTTGGCCATTCTAACTGGTGTAAAGTGATATCTCAATGTAGTTTTAATTTGAATCTCCCTGACGGCCAGTGATGATGAACATTTTTTCATGTGTCTGATAGCCATTTGTATGTCTTTATTGGAGAAGTGTCTGTCCATATCTTCTGCCCATTTTTTGATATGATTGTCTGTTTTGTGTGTGTTGAGTTTGAGGAATTCATTATAGATCCTGGATATCAACTTTTTGTCTGTACTGTCATTTGCAAATATCTTCTCCCATTCCGTGGGTTGCCTCTTTGTTTTCTTGACTGTTTCCTTTGCTGTGCAGAAGCTTTTGATTTTGATGAAGTCCCAAAAGTTCATCTTCGCTTTTGTTTCCTTTGCCTTTGGAGACATATCTTGAAAGAAGTTGCTGTGGCTGATATTGAGGAGGTTACTACCTATGTTCTCCTCCAGGATTCTGATGGAGTACTGTCTCACATTGAGGTCTTTTATCCATTTTGAGTTTATCTTTGTGTACAGTGTAAGAGAATGGTCGAGTTTCATTCTTCTACATATAGCTGCCCAGTTTTCCCAGCACCATTTATTGAAGAGACTGTCTTTTTTCCACTGTATATTTTTTCCTGTTTTGTCAAAGATTAATTGACCATAGAGTTGAGGGTCCATATCTGGGCTCTCTACTCTGTTCCACTGGTCTATGTGTCTGTTTTTGTGCCAGTACCATGCTGTCTTGGTGATCACAGCTTTGTAGTAAAGCTTGAAATCAGGTAACGTGATGCCCCCTGTTTTATTTTTGTTTTTCAACATTTCCTTAGCGATTTGGGGTCTCTTCTGATTCCATACAAATTTTAGGATTATTTGCTCCAGCTCTTTGAAGAATACCGGTGGAATTTTGATCGGAATAGCATTAAAAGTATAGATTGCTCTAGGCAGTATAGACATTTTAACAATGTTTATTCTTCCTATCCAAGAGCATGGAATGGTCTTCCATCTTTTTGTGTCTTCTTCAATTTCTTTCATGAGTGTTCTGTAGTTCCGTGAGTACAGATCCTTCAAAGTATAGGGATAGAGGGAACATTCCTGAACCTCATCAAATCTATCTATGAAAGACCCACAGCAAATATCATCCTCAACGGGAAAAAGCTTGCAGGCTTCCCGTTGAGATCAGGAACACGACAAAGATGCCCACTCTCACCACTCTTGTTCAACATAGTATTAGAAGTGCTAGCAACAGCAATCAGACAACAAAGGGAAATAAAAGGTATCCAAATTGGTAATGAAGAAGTCAAACTCTCTCTCTTTGCAGATGACATGATTCTTTATATGGAAAACCCCAAAGACTCCACCCCCAAACTACTAGAACTCATACAACAATTAAGCATCGTGGCAGGATACAAAGTCAATGTACAGAAATCAGTGGCTTTCTTATACACTAACAATGAAAATACAGAAAGGGAAATTAGAGAATCGATTCCATTTACTATAGCACCAAGAACCATAAGATACTTGGGAATAAACCTAACCAAAGAGGTAAAGGATCTGGGTATGATCCATCATTCCAAACACCCTCATATTATGTTTATATCTATGGCTAACTATCTTTTAGAAAGAAATAGTTTTGCTCCTTCATTTCTAACCAGAAGAAAATATTACTGTATTTTTAACTAATTAATCTATTTATTTAATGTGCCAATATTAGAGGTATACTATGTACTTTTTAAAATTGTAACTTAAAAGAAATTTAAATGTTGATGAGTAAGCTTGTGTATCTTTACCTGGTCTGGCATGAATTAACCTCTGTATACCTTAAAGTATTTTTCTGTTGAAGTATTTCCTTTAATCAGAACAAGTGAGGCTGTATGTAGTAATAAAGAAATCCCAGTATCTCATGATATTAAAACAAGGAAACTTTATCTCTTTTTCATGTCACTAGAGGATGAACACATGGAAGTATCCATTGGCTCTTCTACAAATCTTAAAAAGGCATCTCTAAAGCCCATATTGTTTTCATAATGTAATGATACAATATGGAACTCATAATTGTGAGGTTGCTGGGGAGTGGGAAGAGAAAGCTGGGTTATCTCAAGACTGTTTTTCAAGGTTATGTTTGGAAGAGGCTTATGTTTCACATTTCATTGGTCAGATATAGGCCACTTGATCCTCTGCTTCATTTCAAGGGAGGCCAAGAAAAATGTGATGAGGCATGTCTCCACTACTGTGGTGGTGTTTTGGTTCTATGCTTGCAAGGTCCTTCTTACCTAAAGATTAAAGAACTACTACTACTACTATTGCTACTGCTGCTGCTGCTGATAATAATAATAGTTATTATCATTAGTATTATAATTTAATATTTTCTTATTCTTTCTACAAACCAAATGAATTTGGCATGTTCATTAAGTGAGGAACAGTTCTGAAGATCCAGGTTTCCTACATCTTATATAGTTATTTTAATATATTTTATCATAATAACGTAAAGTGTATGTTAGTTCAACATGATTCCTTCATATTAGTTTAAAAACACCCGGTGGCGTTGAATTTTGAGCTGTATCAAGAGAATAATCTGACACCAACTTGATTAAGTAGTAATTTGTCATTTGTTATAATTTCGGTCAAAAATTGAGTTGATTATGGGCTAATCCCTTTCATTTGTGCTCATACTATCTAGGGGACTAAGGCAAAGTTCCTGGTTTACTCTGCCCATGTGTGGTAGGTTGAAGGGTGGCATCTCAGAAAGAAATGCCCATGTTCTAATCCCCAGAATCTATGCATATATCGATTGTTTTGAAAAAGGCTTTTTACAGATGCAATTAAATTAAGTTTCCAAATACCATCTTGAGTTTTCAAGGTAGGGTCGAAATCCAATGAAAATGACTTTATAAGAGAAAGACAGAGATTTGACACAGAAAGGAGAGGAAAAGATAAACAGAAAAGGAAGCAATAGTAAGAAAGAGGCAGAAATTTGGAGCTACGCAGCCATAAATGAAGGATCATCTGGAGTAACCAGTGCGGGAGAAGCCAAGGGAGGATTCTCCCTCAGAAATTTTAGTAGGAGTAGGGCTTTCCTGACACCTTGATTTTGTACTTTTGTCCTCAAGAATTTTTCATGAATAATATTTTGTGCTTTAAGCCTTTAAGTTTATGTTACTTTGTTGCAGCAGCCCTAGAAAACTAATACAGGCACAATTCCTATTCTCATAAAGCTCAGGGTAATGAAAGAATCAGACCTATATGCAAAAAAATTAAATAGGAAATATCACTGTAAGACAGTTTTTTTTTCCTAAACATTTATTTATTTGAGAGAGAGAGAGAGTGTGTGTGTGTGTGAGCAGAGGAGGGGCAGAAGGAGAGGGAGAGAGAGAATCTCAAGCAGGTTCCATGCCCAGGGCAAGCCTGAGTCTGGGCATGATCTTAGAACCCTGAGATCCTTCAAAGAATACCTCTCAGGGTTCTAAGATCATGACCTGAGCCCAAACCAAATGCTAGACACTTAACCAGCTGCACCACCCAGATGCCCCCTGTTTTTCACAAATTTTAATGAGTCAACAAGAGGATCAGTGTGGGGATTCTTCATTGGCATTAGGAAATCCTTTGTTTTTAACCTCTCACTCCCATCTCTGTGTTCTCAGTGGATGTAGATCCTTTACAATGGACTTCTTACATTCTATCTTTTGTTGATAACTTGAATGTGAATCCTCTTTACTTGCTTGCTTTGTGTTTTGGTTCTTACTATTTTTTTTAAAGATTTTTTTTTTTTTTTTTTAATTTGAAAGAAAGGACACAAGACAGTGAGAAGAGAGCATGAGCTGAGGAAGAGACAGAGGCGGAAACAAACTCCCTGCTGAGCAGGGAGCCTGACAAGATACAGGACTTGCTCCCAGGACCCCTGGACCATAACCTGAGCTGAAGGCTTAACTGACTGAGCTAGCTGGGCGCTCCAGTCAGTACCATTTGTCACACATGAGCACCCGGGTGTGCACACACACAGTGCACACACAAGACCTGCCAAATATATAAAGCAGTTAGTGCCGCGCCTTGCACATAATATAAGCTTATGTAAGATTTCTGTTAAAATATGGTTAGTGAATATTATATATACAATATAAACATATTTGAAGTATGTGGCATTTTTAAAGTGATCTGAATTGTTTTGCTTTTAAATTTAAGTACATTTTCAACCTTCACTTAATCTAAACTTAATCAACCTTCACTTAATCTACACTTAATTTCTTGGACTTCTGTTTGTGGGTTGGCTCTTTTTCCAAATATGATCAATAAATGACTCAATTCCCCAAATGATGAGACTTCTTTTATCAAAAAAAGTGTGAAAAAACTGCAGAAGTTTTCAAGGAACTTGCTTTTGATGCACGAAATTGAAGAAAAACTACTCTGCAGGAAACTCAATTTCAAGATGTAAAAGTGTTGCTGGGCTTATTGATTTGAACTGTATCTTCACCCTGGGATGCCACTTTCTTAACAAACTTTCTACTTTGTTTCTCTGTATATGGAAGAAACAGAAAATATGAAAAATTCACTTTATAAATTTAATTATATAATATTACTCAAATTACAGCAAGTTGCCCTGAGACAAATAATACATTATATGTTAATAAAAGTAATTAATAAAAAAATCACTAAAAGAACGTGAAGAGGTAGTAAGTTATCAATATGAAATTGACCAATATAGTAGTAATACTATCTAAGTAAAAAGAGTTAAGACATATTCGATTAGAATAAAACCTAATGCAAGCCAATACTAGAGAAGATATATTGTTTTAATATAGTATTTACATAATATTTTACCTAATCTCCCTTTTTATGGAGAGCTTTCTTGACAGTTGAAGGAATTTCAGGAATAAGATCTGGCCCTGCCTGGATTTTGAGTCATTGCATATGAAATATTCAGCAACTCTCTGAAGATGTTCTATTGCAACACTTCAGGATATGCTTAAACCCTTAGGATTCTCCTATGTAACTTAATAGTGGAGTGGGTAAAAATTTTATTAATATCCATAAATTTGGGAAGAATGCAGAGCAGCATATTACACTCTAAAATAGGGCAAAAAGAAATGGATTCTCCTTCATAGTAAGCAGCCAGGGGAGCAGATCTCAGAACATTAGTTTAATAAGAAGTAAGTGTGGAAAGATACAAATTCCTGGACATTGTCTTGCCTGGTGTTACTTTGCAAGTAGAATAAAGACAGTTCGAGGGCACACTAAGACACCAAAATCACAGTTAATCCATATATTTGGTCTAATAATTCTGCTTCACTGTACCCTTACACTTAGTATAAACGACTTTACTTTTCCAGGTCATGGTTTTTATGTGGTATGCTAATTCACAATATTAAAACATTTCTCCCTTCTTTCCTCCCTCTCTCCCTTCCTTCCTTGCTTCTTTCCTTCCTTTATTGTAACAGATGTTTTTCAAGCACCCACAATGTGACTAGAAGGTATTTAACTAAATGTCAGTGATGCAAAGATGTAACACAGTCTTGGCTCTGAAGGAGCTTTTATTCTAGAGCAGGAGACAGATAAATGTAAGTAAACAGATGCTTTTAATGGAATGAGGTCAATATTAAAAGTCTGCTCAGAGAATGAACTAAGATAGCACAACTATGGGTACTATGGGGTAAGCAGTCTCACAGAAAAATAGAATTCAATGTCAAGGTACTTGATCCTTCTACAGTGATTTTCATATAAAGTTTCAATCCTTATACATGGTTTTCATTCTTTGGAAACTATATGAAAAAATACTTCCATTTTAAAGGTGAATGGTTATATGTAATTGTAGCAGAGCTAAAATGCTAACATTTAATTATTGGAAAACAAACAACCCAAAGGGACTTAGTGCAGCATTCTATAAGCTTTAAATGCATTACCCCTGAATAAACAATAGGAGTTTCTAAACTGTGGTGAAACATCAAAGGACTTCGTCTTCAAAATACATTTTTCATTTTATTTTTCTTATGTCATTGGTTCAACACTCAAAGTAAAATTTCTGTTCAAACACAATGAATGAATGTTTGAATTCAAACATACTGAAATAATGAAAGAATTAGATCAAAGAGAAATATATTCTAAAGTCTATAGTATGCGACACTGGAAATTTTTTTTTAAAGATTTTCTTCATTTATTTGACAGAGATCACAAGTAGGCAAAAAAACAGGCAGAGAGTGAGAAAGGGAAGCAGGATCTCTGCTGAGCAAAGAGCCGGAATTGATTTCCGGGCTTGATCCCAGGACCCTGGGATCATGACGTGAGCCAAAGGCAGAGGCTTTAACCCACTGAGCCACCCAGGCACCCCTCTACACTGGAAATTTTTATCTTAAAATAAAACAATAATCCAACTGTAGAAATGACTGCAATGTAGAATGAGAAATTATTAATTATTTATTTAGCAACTAAAATAATCAATCCTCTGCTCTCATGAGATGATAGTGTTTATTCCAAATTGAATCATGGTCATTCTCTATTATCTTTTGAAAATATAATGAAGTTATGGTAAGATGCTAATAAATGAGTTAAAGCTTACACTCTTCTTAAGGTAAAAGCCATCAAAACTAAGCAAAACTAGCAATAGTGTTGTGTTGAAAATGTATTTGACCAGAATCTCATTAATTTAATTTGTAAATCCATGATCCCAGGGTCCTGGGTTCCAGCCCCGCATTGGGCAGCCTGCTTGGTGGAAGGCCTGCTTCTCCTTCTCCCATCCCTCTGCTTGTGTTCCCTCTCTCGCTGTGTTTCTCTCTATCAAATAAATGAAATCTTTAAAAAAAATTAATTTGTAGAATGGAATGATATCAATTGTGTCTAAAATTTGTTGGGGGAATTTTATAAGAGGATGTTTGTAATGCATCCTAGCACACAGCAGGTGCTCAGTGAATGCAGGAAGCTGATCCTTCCTAAACTCCTACCTTGGATAGCCACACATGCCCTCCCTATCTTTTCCATAAGGATAGTATGTTTTGCTTGTCCCAATAAACAATGGCTTTGTACAATTGCTGTAAAGGATATAGTGAAAAATTATGTTTAATTATTATTAATATTTTGCATTTTCACACTATTCATATTTTTATACCTCTTTATCTATAATTAGGTAATTATTTAATAATAATTATTTGCCGAGGCTACTTGGGAGAGTGTCATCCTTAAGACATATTGGCTGAAACTGGCACATTGACTTGCTGTCATTATGCAGGCCAGGGAAAACAGGGCAAGATCTCTGTTAAAGAGTTGCAGAACATCATTTTTTTTTTCTAGTAAAAGTAAAGACAGCTAGTCTTATGTTTTAGCCAATCTGTTTTTCTTTTAGGCAAATGAGTTAGATATTTAATAGGTGTAACTCAGTGGTTAAAATAGGAAGTCCTGCTTTGGAAGTCTGGGAACCTCACATTCTAGCAGCTTATGTTTGAATCGCAAGAATATAGTCCATTTTCCCTGTGTAATAATGCAATATAATTGCTATTAAAATGCTTTTCAATGAAAGTTACTCTTTCTCATTCAATCTCATATGCTTCTATCAGAACATATCTTAAATGGCTCCCTAGAATTTCCAAATTGTTCTCGGTCTTCCCTTTAAACAGCAAACTTTGTACAAGATTTTAAAGTAAGCCTATAAAATCTGAATCATGTATAACAGTAACAGATCTCACATATGTATTGCCTCTTCTAGTTTTACTAATGGGTTAGGCAATGGTATTATCCTGGTCAATATTTTAAATTTGCAAAAAAAAAATATTAGAAGTGTGTGTGTGTGTGATTTTTGGAGATTGAACAATGGCCTTGACTGAGAGTGAGCACGCATTTTCTGACTAGTAATGTCCTTTGCGGTAATATTTTCAAGAGTATACTGAGTGATCAAACAGTGACTTGTAAAATCCTGAAGATGGTAATACTAAGCATTTTTCTTTGCTTCTTTACAACTGTTGTGAGCAGTTTCTTAATTTTAACTTTACACTATGAATATTTCCATGCAAAGGTGAAAAGGACAATTAACTTCCCCATACTATTCGTTAGCATGAGGAGACATCACCAATAGCCATATTTTCACATATGTTTTTCAAGACCCCTGGCTACCCTTTGAGAATCAATTAAAAGCCCATTTCTTTGGTTTTTCAATCAGTTGTTCTATTCCTAGGCTTGGAACCAATCCTGGCATCCAAAGAAAAATGAATTTGCACAGCATAGTCACTACTTGTTTTTGTTTGTTTGTTTGTTTTTATTGTTGTTTGGTTTGGCTTGGTTTTTATTTGGCAGAGAGAGAGAAAGCACAAGTAGGCAGAGCAGCAGGCAGAGGGAGGGGGAGAAGCAGGCTCTCCACGGAGCAGGGAGCCCGATGGGGGCTCAGTCCCATAATGCTGGAATCATGGCCCGAGCTGAAGGCAGTGGCTTAACCGACTGAGCCACCCAGGCGACCCATAGTCACTATTTGTAATGTCAGGTACAGCACATCAGTTACACACACTGAACGGTAATTATGCTCCTTTTGGTCATGAAACATCTAAAACTTGCAAACTCCTTTTAGTTTAAATGAAAATTTGTATCTCCTAACAGGGCTGTAACCTTCTCATGAACTAGTTTAGATTTTATAATGTCATAGTCAGTTGTATAAATCTTTGAATGCAAATATTCTGTTGTCATAATTTTGGTCTCCTAACCTAATGTAGCAAAAAAATCATTACTTCTGGGGCACCTGGGTGGCTCAGTGGGTTAAGCCTCTGCCTTTGGCTCAGGTCATGATCTCGGGGTCCTGGGATCGACCCCACATCTGGCTCTCTGCACAGCAGTGAGCCTGCTTCCCCCTCTCTCTGCCTGCCTCTCTGCCTACTTGTGATCTCTCTCTCTCTCTCTGTCAAATAAAAAAAAAAATCATTACTTCTGTAAGCCTTAAGTATAAAATTTAAGGATATTCTTGGTGAGATTTTGTTTTTTTACTTCTTGTTGGAGGTAATTTTATGACACGTAACTAAGGATAGTTAATGTAATAGATTTTAAGTGTATCAGAATTTTAAGGTACAAGTGTTTTCTCTTGAGTGATTATCTTGAGACACAATATATTTTTATCAGTAGTGTTGTCATCTTTAAAGGTATAATTGGAATAAAAATTAAGAAAATAAAGATGCAATTAGAACATTCATATTACAATAAATAGAAAACTGAGGAGCCTGGGTGGCTCAGTTGTTTAAGCCACTGCTTTCAGTTCAGGTCATGTTCCCAGAGTCCCAGGATCAAGTCCCACATTGGGCTTCAGCTCCACAGGGAGTCTGCTTCTCCTTCTGACCTTCTCCCCTCTCATGCTCTCTCTCTCTCAAATAAATAAATAAAATATTAAAAAAAAATAATTGGAAAGCTTTCTCTTAAAAAGCTTAGTGATGTTTTAAGTGTGACAACACTCCTCCCTCATTAAATCCATTATGTGCTGAAAGTTACGACGGTCACACTTCTGATTACAGTCATCTCCTTCTCTGACCTGATCGGCCATATAAGGTGTTCCTAAATATTAGGCAGTATCCTGGTGGCAGATAAAAGAGTTGAGAATTTTCTAATCTGAGCAAAAACAATTTATTAGGAGAGATGCATAATCTCACATAAACACTGTATTCCCTGACAATGTTGTGTTCAGCACTGAAAAAGTGTGTAAAGCAGGAAAGGAAGATAGAAAATGCTCTTGGAGCACTTACTAAAATATAATAGCTTGTTGATGCTTCAATGAGACAACAGCATGTAAGCTAGAACACGAAGGAAATGGAAGAACTAGCTATGCAGGTATCTGTGGGAAGACTGCTGGGGGAAGAGTACAAGGAGTGGTAGAGAGTGCCTGCATATCTGAAAGCTAACAAAGATGGCGGTAATCTACAGTGATGTGAATCAAGTGGGTAACTGTTGCGCAAGAGGTTGGCAAGCCATTGGCGTGAAGATCACGTAGATTATTTTAATGACCAGTTTCACTCTGTTCCTAAAGAGGAGCTATGGAATAGATTAAAGAGAGGGAAGAGATGAGATGAGGAAACCAAATAGCAAACTACTAATAATCCAGAAAAAGGTAGATGTTTTTAGACAAGTTCTGCAAAGAGATTTGAGTTAGAATACACAAGATTGGCTGGTTGTTTGAATGTGGAGTGTGACAGAGAAGAGACTGTCAGTGAGGTGCTTGGTTGAATAGAAGAGGAGGAATTTGTAGTTACTGATGGGGGAAAGTATCTAGTTTAAGAAACTTTTCCAGAGGGGTAGGATAGAAGATCAAGGATTCCCTTTTAGTGTTATCTTTTTATTTATATGTGCATATATGCATTAATATTTGATACTTATTCAGGTAGAAATGTTTGTAAACCATTGAATATATAACCCTAATATATAAAAGATGGTTTAGTTTCAGATAGGAGGGGATGCCTGTATTTCAGCTTTTCCATTCCCAGTTACTGATTGGAGAAGTGTTTGCATACAATCACTTCTGCTATCAATTATTACATTGGTTAAATTACTTAGTTGCAGTAAAGAATATCTAGTCTAGTTGAGCAGAAATGGATTTAAGAGAGATAGAACATTGTGGGCATGCCTGAAGAAAATGACTCAAAGCTGAGCTTTTGGGAATGACATACAGATCCACAATATAGAAAGTTGCTCTCCCAAGGGAACTACTGCCTCTTCTATGCAATCAAGCAGAAAGCTGCCTCCACAGCTGCCAGGTCCAGAACCACATTGCCTCTGTCACAATCTTGTACCAGGAGAAAATACATGTCTCCTACTTTGCATTTTCCTTCGTTCCTTTAGTCCTACCACAGTTTCATTCAAGTATATCAGATTGCCAGAAGCATATTCATATATCTGTACTGCAGGAGCGAAAGAAGCTAGAAAACAGAATATATGTCTATCTTAAATTTTACATTAGGATTTACACTGAGGAAGACTCAATATCAACTTCAAAAACCACATTATCAACAAGTTTGGGGTTGTCATTTCTATCCCATTGGTCTCTGGTCCCTCCATTTGGGACTTGCAGGCTAAATGTTCAGTGAGGGTGACCTGACACAAAAGAATAATGCTGTTGTTCCATCACAAGGATGTGATTAATTCACACCCTTACTAGATTTTTCAACTGTATAGACTTTTCCAAAGCAAGGTAAAAGTGAGAGAACTGATTATGTTCCTGTGGCTTACACACTGGCTTTGAAGGCTTACAATAAAAGAGCTCAAACTTTACAGACAGTAAAGAAATTAGAAAAGATGCTGTAATTAGGACATACTGATCTAGAACTTGGATATACATAATCAGGAAAATATTTTAGAAGTAAGCCTGGTGGTGAAAAGACCTGGATTTATTTCATTGTTCTTTCCTTCATGACTTAAAACCTTGAAATGTGACTTGTCTTCAGAAGGGAAAATAATTTTGATTGAAGCATTTTTTTTTTAATTTTTGGAACCTAGACATCAAATAAAAATCAGGAGGTAGGTGTAAGACTGGGTGCTGTAAGTAATGTAAGTTTTATTCTGTTGCTATTTGCTGAACTACTATGTTGTTACCCTATTACTAGATGCTGAGGGTAGAATTGAGAATAAGGTAACTCTTGTGGGTAGAGATGGAGGATACAATTAGGGTAAAGACATGGTAATGAAATAAATAGTCTGAGATGCCAGGTCATGAGATGTGTACTTGCAACATTGATAATGGACCCAGTTCAGCATTGGCATAAGTAATAGCACACACGTCTGTAATAGTAGGTTGTGATCATTTTGTGGAGGGCAAATGCCAGGATGAGGAATTGACACTGAATTTGGAATATTATCTAGGAGCCTCTAAAGGCTTTCTTAACAGAGGACAATGTGATCTTTGCTACTTTATAAGATTATATTAAGATTTCTTTAATGATATTTGAGAGGTACAAAGGACATTTATTTCTAAAATGCTATAATGGGTATGATCTTATTCTATCTACATAAACCCTTAATGCCAGATAGGTAAAAGATATTTCTTTTTGCCATTTTACTATTAAGAGGTTATCAGTTTTCTAAGGTCAGACGCTTCAGAACACAAACTTATATTGTAAGGTAACTGTGAGATCATACTTTTAAAATATCTTTCATAGAATTTTTTAAATCCTAAAGAGGTCAAGCCATATTTTCTCTTGAATAGCTGAAACCTGCAGATCCTTTTGGTTGAAACATTAATTTAAATTCCACCACATATAAACAATTTTTAAATGTTTTTAAGGGAAGAAAACTTTTCCTTTCTTCCCTTCTTGATTCTTTGGCTGATCTAATAATTACATTGACATAAGACAGGTTAACAGGAGAAAAAACTATGTTTTGTACATATAGGAGTTCATAAAAATATGAGACTCAAAGAAGTGACTAAAGCAGGCAGCTTTTATATCTTTCAGGCAAAGAAATAATAAATTTGTGACAAACTGACAAGACAAAGAAGTTTGGGCTTGGGGTAGTAAATTAGTGAAGTAACAAGATTTGTTTATATAGCCTTCTTGGCCCTGAATTTCCTCTCTCTGGTGATAAGGATGTCTTCTGATACAGAGAAGGTATGTTTCTCATGGGAGATTTATTTTCTGCTCTCAAGGGCACAGAAAAGGGTCATGGTGTCCTCTTCACACTGGCTGTTTCTTAAGAAACTTTAATTTAAAATAATCAATATGCCAAAGTGGCATATTTGGGGGCAGCCTGCCCTGAACTGTCTATGTCAACAGAGGCTTACAGGTTCTGTGATCCACAAGCAGTAAAATAGATCCACTAGTTTGGAGGGTTCCAAATACATGAAGGACTCTTCCTCCAAATAATAGTTATGAAAGCTAAATGTGCTGTGTTTACAAACTCTTGTTTTTAAATTGGTAAATTGGTTTTGCTCATCCATAGTGACTATATTAGGTTTAAACTACTGTGAAATTGTGAAATTAACTTTACTAATCATATTTGTAGAAAAGATTTTCAAAGCAGAAAAGTAAGGTCAAAAGGTTAATTTTTTGGCTTAGATTTCAGTAGTTAATAGTGAAACATAACTGGATTTCTGTTTACTTGAATTACATTTCCATGAACAGAAATTGCTCTATAACAGAATCATTCATGGAATTATGCAGAAATCCGGAGAACATTAGACAATTGGATCATGAGCAAGACTATAGTTTTTGAGTATAGAGTTGTACTATCATAGGAAAAGTTAAAAAAAAAAAAGAATTATCCTTCAGGTACGTTATAGTGTATGCATAAAGGTATGTATATTTTTAAATATCTTTGTGGTATCAAATAAGGATTGCAACCTACTTGACATTTTTTTCTTTTGCTCTAAATATTTTTTTTTAGATTTTTTTAACTTATTTATTTGACAGAGAGAGATCACAAGTAGGCAGAGAAGCAAGCACAGAGAGGGAGAGAGAGGAGGAAGCAGGCTCCCCGCCGAGCAGAGAGCTGGATGTGGGACTCGATCCCAGGACCCTGAGATCATGACCTGAGCTGAAGGCAGAGGCTTAACCCTCAGAGCCACCCAGGTGCCGCATCTTTTGCTCTAAATATTAAATGAGTGGGTTTGTAGGTTAAAAACATTGAAGGGCTCTGAGAGTCTAACATATGGATACCCAAGAGAAAAACTAAAATAATCCTGTTAGTGCTGTTTAGACCTGGAGGCCCACTTCTATGATGGTTTAAACAAAAACAACAACAACAAGTTTTAGCCAACACTCAATCCATTGATAATAGAATCAGTCATTTGGTAGACAGTGAAGAGGCACAACATTCTGTAATTAAAAACCCTTAGTTTGAAATGCCAAAGGTAGGCTTGTTATTATCCCTCGAGTGCTTATACCTTTCATGTCATTTCTTATTGGAACCAAGATAATTAGAATATTATTTGTTTCCTCACCTACGTTATTTTCTTCACTTCTTTCTTTCTTGTTACCTATGTGGGAGAAAAATGTCTTCACTGTATAAAAAAAGAATGAACACGTTTGATTTTTTTGTTTTGTTTTGTTTTCTAAAATATATCTGATCTTGATTAGAGCAATGGAATATTCTGAATTAATACATAACATATCTTTTCTTTTTGGTAAATGATTTCCTTTCTGTCTCCCTTTGGCTATTAATAATTGACCATGGTTGAAGCCTTATGGCCCTGGGGAACAGAGAATTCCAAAGGAACTCAGTTTGAAAGTTGTGTGAAATTACTGTCTTTGAGTTCCAAAACTTTGTTGAAATGCAACTTGGATTTTGACTGCAAGAGCTGTACATTTGATGGGACTTCTGGGGGCCCAGTTATTTGAACATCCGACTTTGATTTCTGCTCAGGTCATGGTCTCAGGGCTGTGAGATGGAGCCCTGGGGTCAAGCCCTTCATAGAGCTCCATGCTCAGCAGGAAATCTGCATGAGATTCTCTCTCTCCCTCTTCCTTTGCCCCCTGCCCCATAAGGAAATCTTTTTTAGCTATACATTTGCAATGATTTTGAAAACATTTATTTCCATTAAGTTTGGCTTTGGCTACTAAATTGAAGTTTAGCAAACTGTGTTGCCTAAAGCATAAAGTATAGTGAAATGCAAGACCATACAAAGAAGTTTCCTTTTGTGCAGAAAGAAAAATGGTGCAGAAAATTACTAAACTAGGTTTGGAAACTTTGAAGAGGATTGAAAAAGAAAATTCTAAGAATTTAGCTGTTAGTTTGGGTGGGGAATACTGTTTCCTGCTGTTTCCTTCATTATAGAATTCTTAGAAGATGGCGGAGGTGCTGTAGCAGCAAAAATTCCAGAATAGTTTAGGAGATCACAAGAAAATAGTGGAGTCATGCCTTACTTTTTAGTGTGAGCCAGGACATTTAAATACGACCAATTATTTAAACATGACACATAAGCAGAAGAATAGCAAAGACTTAGTAAGGTATCCAGAAAGATGGAACTTGGGGCAACTTCACAGAAGAGTGTGAACTGTAGAAAATACTGGAAAAGAAACTAAAAGCTCTTGTTCACCAAGGAAGGGCCAGAAATAATCAGTTTAGAACATCTGTGATCTAAACTAGATCTACACTAAACTAAACTGTGATCTAAACTAAGAGGAAGAACAGAATGCTTGGACCTCATAACCAAAAGGCATATATTGAATATACGTATCAGCAGAGAATGCAAATGTGTTATGGAATGCCAGAGGAGGAAAGCTACTTCTACCCAGATGCCAGCAGAGGAAAGATGACTAAAGATGTAGCAACACACTTTCAAGGCCATGCCTGTTCCTTCCTTTGCAGTTTAGAAAATCACTGAGCAGAAGAAATGGTAAGCATTGAGGGAAAGAGTTCTGCTGATTGATCAGGTATTATCTTAAAGAGGCCAAATGGGTAAGATTAAAGCTTTAACCATAAATACAAAGAAGGATGAAAATCTAGATTATAGTTAGTATGTCCTGGTAAAGTTAACGTTTGTACACTTGATTTATATGAACTATCACAGTGTGAAGTATATGTGCTACATCAACAGTCTTAGTAGTATATTTCTTCTTAATATACATGTAGGGGAGAATATGGACTTAAATGGGAAAATAATGTTTTGTTTGGGTTTGTACAAATACTTTCATCGTTATATTTATTAAACCTGAGTTATTATAGCATACACACACACACACACACACACCCCGAAATTCAATGTTTCCTAAGCAGCCATAATTTCTTTACCATCTTCTTCATTTTTGTCATAACTACATACCACTGGTTTTAATTAATTTAATATTTTATCTATGCTTACTTTTAAAACATTATTTTCCTAATGATTCTAATTGAAAGAAATTACATAAATTAAACCTTTAGTGGACTGGGAGTTAGTTTATATTTATTCATATTAATTGAAAATTATTGTTGAAAGGATAATAAAATCCACATAACACCCCAAATTTTAGCTAATACCATCTAGTAGTCACTTACTAACTTTTGGAAAACACTGATCTCATTAATAATGAAGTGGAAAAAATAAAATGAAAGTTTATTTAAGGACCTTATATTCAGTATTTCTTAGTAAAGTAACATTTAACACATATTTTTTGTTGTTGTTGTTGCTGGGAAAAGGAAACATCATCACTCTTTGGAATTGGTCTATCCTTCCATGACATTTAGCAGCTGGTACTAAATGCCAGGATCATCATGAAATCCACTTCCTGATCACTTCTAATCGCTTCTTAATAGATTTTGGTGCCAGCAATCTTTATGTCAAGGGTATATATTTACTCTTGAATTAAAAATAAATCTTTAGGGACACCTGGGTGGCTCAGTTGGTTAAGCATCAGCCTTTGGCTCAGGCCATGATCCCAGGGTGCTGGGATGAAGCCCTGCGTAAGGCTCCCCACTCAGCAGGGACTCTGTCTCTCCCTCTCCCTGCTCATGTATGCACTCTCTCTCCCTCCCCCCCTTCCTCTCAAATAAATAAATAAAATCTTAAAAAAATAATTAACTCAGTCTATTACAATACGCTTGATGGTTTATAAAAATATCAGAATTATAGAAAAGCATTTTGAAAGAAAAATTTTAGTAAGACAGGATGACAGGTCAGGAATATCTATTTGTAATTAAAATGCAGAAGACATTTGGAAATATGAAACCAACTAAACTGGTAGAGTAGGAATTGTATTTTTATATCTTTTAAGTAAGAATATATTGAGCCTTGTGCAGGAAAAATAGAAAGAGTCTTACTTGGATCAAAGAACAAGTCGATTTCTTTCTAAATTTTGTCATGCTTTGGCATGAAGTTATAAAGAAATTGTGGGACTAATTTCATTTTTTGCATGTAAATCCATTTTTCCAAACACTGTTGAAGAGACTGTCTTCTCCCATTGTGTATTCTTGGAACCCCTGTTGAAGATGATTTGACCATATATGTGTGGATTTATTTCTGGTCCTTTATCCTGTTTTACTGGTCTATATATTAGTTTTTATACCAATACCATACTATTTAGATTATGGTAGCTTTGTAATAGAGTTTTTTTAACTCTTTTTTTAATTATATTATGCTAATTACCATACAGTACATCATTAATTTTTGATGTAGTGTTCCATGATTAATTGTGTAACACCCAGTGCTCCGTGCAATGCATGCCCTCCTTCTTTTTTTTCATTTTAATTTATTTCCTTTCAGTGTTCCAAAATTCATTGTTTTATGCACCACAACCAGTGCTCCATGCAATATATGCCCTCCATAATACCCTCCACCAGGCTCACCCAAATCCCCACCCCCTTTCCAAAACCCTCAGTTTGTTTCTCAGAGTCCACAGTCTCTCACGATTTGTCTTCCCCTCCAATTTCCCCCAACTCACTTCTCCTCTCCATCTCCCAATGTCCTCCGTGTTATTTCTTATTCTCCACAAGTAAGTGAAACCATATGATAATGTTTATCTGTTTGACTTACTTCACTCAGCATAATCTCTTCCAGTCCCATCCATGTTGATACAAAAATTGGGTATTCAACCTTTCTGATGGAGGCATAATACTCCATTGTATATATCAACCATATCTTCTTTATCCATTCGTCCATTGAAGGGCATCTTGTTTCTTCCCACAGTCTGGTGATTATGGTCATTGCTGCTATGAACAAAAGGGTACAGATGGCCCTTCTTTTCACTACATCAGTATCTCTGGGGAAAATACCCAGGAGTGCAATGGCAGGGTCATAGGGAAGCTCTATTTTTAATTTCTTAAGGATTCTCCACACTGTTCTCCAAAGTGGCTGCACCACTTGCATTCCCACCAACAGTCTAAGAGGGTTCCCCTTTCTCCACATCCTCTCCAACACTTATTGTTTACTGTCTTGTTAATTTTGGCCATTCTAATTGGTGTAAGGTGGTATATCAATGTGGTTTTGATCTGAATGTCCCTGATTGCTAATGATGATGAACATTCTTTCATGTGCCTGTTAGCTATTGGAAAAAAGACAGTCTCTTCAATAAATGGTGCTGGGAAAATTGGAGCTATGTGTAGAAGAATAAAACTCGACCATTATCTTACACCATACACAAAGATAAACTCAAAATGGATAAAAGACCTCAAAATGAGGCAGGAATCTATCAAAATCCTAAAGAAGAACATAGGCAATAACCTCTTCGACATTGACTACAGCAACTTCTCCCAAGATATGTCTCCTAAGACAAAGGATACAAAAGCAAAAATGAACTTTTGGGACTTCATCAAGATCAAAAGCTTCTCCACAGCAAAGGAATAGTCAACAAAACAGAGCCAACCCAGGGAATAGAAGAAGATATTCACAAATGGCACAACAGACAAAGGGCTGATACCCAAGATCTATAAAGAACTCCTCAAACTTAACACACACAAAACAGATAATCACGTCAAAAATGGGCAGAAGATATGAACAGAAACTTCTCCCAAGAAGACATACAAATGCCCAACAGGCACATGTAATATAGTTTTAAATCAGGAAGTATGATACCTCCAGCTTTGTTCATTCTCTTCTAAATTTCTTTGACTATTTGGAGTCTTTAGGGATTCTATAGAAATTTTAGGGCCTTTCTTCTATTTCTGTGATCATTTTATTAACTGTGGGCATTTCATATAATGGCTTTTATTGTGCTGAGGTAAGTTCCTTCTATATCCACTTTTTGAGGGTTTTTACCATGAAATGGTGTTGAATTTTCTTAAATGCTTCTTCTGCACCTAATGAGATCATGTGTTTTTTATCATTCATTTTTTTAACATGGTGTATCGCACTAATTAATTTATATATATTGAATGATCCTTGCATGCCAGGAATAAATTCACCCAGTCATGGTATATGACCCTTTCAATGTATGGTTGAATTTGGTTTGCTGCTAATATTTTGTTGAGGATTTTTGTATCTATATTGATCAAGGACATCAGCCTATAGTTTTCCTTTTCTGTGATGTCTTTGTCTGGTTTTGGTATCAGGGCAATACCTGTCTCATAAAATGAGTTTGGAAATATTCTTCCTCTTCTATTTTTGGAAGAGTTTAAGAAGGGTTGGTATTAATTCTTCTAGAATATTTGGTAGAATTCACCTATGAATCCATCTGGTCCTGAGCTTTTTGTTAGGAAGTTGTTAATTATTGATCTAATCTCCTTATTTGCTATTCATCTTTTCAGCTTTTCTATTTTTTTCTTGATTCATTCTTGGCACGTTGTAAATTTCTATCTTACACCATGCACAAAAGTCAACTCAAAATGGATTAAAGACTTAAAAGCCTGAAACCAAAAGACTCCTAAAAGAAAACACAAGGGGAAACCTTTTGACATTGGCCTTGGCCATGATTTCTTGGATATAACCCTAAAAGCACAGGCAACAGAAGCATAAAAGGACAAATAAGATTAAATCAACCAATAAAACTGATGCACATCAAAGAATACAATCAACAAAGTGAAAAGGCATTTTTGGGCATGAAAGAAAATATCTACAAAGCATGTATCTGATGAAAGGTTAATATCCAAAAAGATTTTAAAGTGGGCAAAGGACCTGAATATTTCTCCAAAGAAATACAAATAACTAACAAAAATATGAAAAGATGCTCAGTATCACTAGCTATTAGGTAAATGCCAATTAAAATCATAATATCACTGATTAGAATGGATATTACTAAAAAAAAACAAAAGATAGCAAGGGTTAGTGAAAATGTTAAAAATGAGAACACTTGTGCACTGTTAGTAGGAATGTACATTGGTGCAGCCACTATAGAAAACATTATGAAGGCTTCTCAAAAAATTAAAAATAGGGGCACCTGGGTGGCTCAGTGGGTTAAGCAGCTGCCTTCAGCTCAGGTCATGATCTCAGGGTCTGAGGATCAAGCCCGCATCGGCTTCCCAGCTTGGCAGGGAGCCTGCTTCTCCCCCTACTCCCCCCGCCTCTCTGCCTACTTACGATCTCTCTCTCTCTGTCAGATAAATAAATAAAATCTTAAAAAAATATTTTTTTAATTTAAAAATAAACTACCATGTGATTCAGTCATAACCCTTCTGGTATATCCAAAGGAATTGAAATAAAGATCTCAAAAATGTATCTGCATTCTCATGTTCATTGCAGAATAATTCACAATAGCCAAGATAGATAGTGACATAAATGTTCATTCACAGGTGAATAAATAAAGGAAATGTGGTATGTATACAATATAAAATATTATGCAGCCTTAAAAAAAGAAGGAAATCCTACTATTTGTGGCAACACAGATGAACCTGGAGGACATTATGTTAAATAGAATAACCAAATGGAGAAGAACAATTACTTTGTGATCCCACTTTTATGAGGAACCTAAAATAGTCAAACTCACAGAAGTAGAGAGTAGAATGGTGGTTAGCAGACATTGTGAGGAGTGGGAATGGAGAAGTTCATCAAAGGGTACAAATTTTAATTTATGCAAGCTAAATAAGTCCAAGAGATGTATTGTACATCATATCGCCTATAGTTGATGCTACTTTATTGTATACTTAAAAATTTGTCAACAGTTCCATATAAATTTTAAAATTATTTGTTCCATTTCTTTGAAAAAGATGGATGGTACTTTGATAGGAATTGCATTAAATGTGTAGATTGCTTTAGGTAGCATAGACATTTTCACAATATTTATTCTTCCAATCCAGGAGCATGGAACATTTTTCCATTTCTTTGTGTCTTCCTCAATTTCTTTCATGAGTATAGATTCTTAGCCTCTTTGGTTAGGTTTATTCCTAGGTATCTTATGGTTTGGGGTGCAATTGTAAATGGGATTGACTCCTTAATTTCTCTTTCTTCTGTCTTGTTGTTGGTGTAGAGAAATGCAACTGATTTCTGTGCATTGATTTTATATGCTGACACTTTACTGAATTCCTGTACAAGTTCTAGAAGTTTTGGAGTGGAGTCTTTTGGGTTTTCCACATATAGTATCATATCATCTGCGAAGATTGATATTTTGACTTCTTCTTTGCCTATTTGGATGCCTTTAATTTCCTTTTGTTGTCTGATTGCTGAGGCTAGGACTTCTAGTACTATGTTGAATAGCAGTGGTGATAATGGACATCCCTGCCGTGTTCCTGACCTTAGTGGAAAAGCTTTCAGTTTTTCTCCTTTGAGAATGGTATTTGCGGTGGGTTTTTCATAAATGGCTTTGATAATATTGAGGTATGTGCCCTCTGTCCCTACACTTTGAAGAGTTTTGATCAGGAAGGGATGCTGTACTTTGTCAAATGCTTTTTCAGTATCTTTTGAGAGTATCATATGGTTCTTGTTCTTTCTTTTATTGATGTGTTGTATCACATTGACTGATTTGCGGATGTTGAACCAACCTTGTAGCCCCGGAATAAATCCCACTTGGTCATGATGAATAATCCTTTTAATGTACTGTTGAATAATATTGGCTAGTATTTTGGTGAGAATTTTTGCATCTGTGTTCATCAAGGATATTGGTCTATAGCTCTCTTTTTTGATGGGATCCTTGTCTGGTTTTGGGGTCAAGGTGATGCTGGCCTCATAAAATGAGTTTGGAAGTTTTCCTTCTATTTCTATTTTTTGGAACAGTTTCAGGAGAATAGGAATTAGTTTTTCTTTAAATGTTTGGTAGAATTCCCCCGGGAAGCCGTCTGGCCCTGGGCTTTTGTTTGTTTGTAGATTTTTAATGACTGTTTCAATCTCCTTACTGGTTATGGGTCTGTTCAGGCTTTCTATTTCTTCCTGGTTCAGTTGTGGTAGTTTATATGTTTCTAGGAATGCATCCATTTCTTCCAGATTGTCAAATTTGTTGGCGTAGAGTTGCTCATAGTATGTTCTTATAATTGTTTGTATTTCTGTGGTGTGAGTTGTGATCTCTCCTCTTTCATTCGTGATTTTATTTATTTGGTTCCTTTCTCTTTTCTTTTTGATAAGTCTGGCCAAGGGTTTATCAATTTTATTAATTCTTTCAAAGAATCAGCTCCTAGTTCTGTTGATTTGTTCTATTGTTTTTTTGGTTTCTATTTCATTGATTTCTTCTCTGATCTTTATGATTTTTCTTCTCCTGCTGGGCTTAGGATTTCTTTCTTGTTCTTTCTCCAGCTCCTTTAGGTGTAGGGTTAGGTTGTGTACCTGAGACCTTTCTTGTTTCTTGAGAAAGGCTTGTACTGCTATATATTTTCCTCTCAGGACTGCCTTTGTTGTGTCCCACAGATTTTGAACCATTGTATTTTCATTATCATTTGTTTCCATGATTTTTTTCAATTCTTCTTTAATTTCCCGGTTGACCCATGCATTCTTTAGAAGGATGCTGTTTAGTCTCCATGTATTTGGGTTCTTTCCAAACTTACTCTTGTGGTTGAGTTCTAGCTTCAGAGCATTGTGGTCTGAAAATATGCAGGGAATGATCCCAATCTTTTGATAGCGGTTGAGTCCTGATTTAGGACCGAGGATGTGATCTATTCTGGAGAATGTTCCATGTGCACTAGAGAAGAATGTGTATTCTGTTGCTTTGGGATGAAATGTTCTGAATATATCTGTGATGTCCATCTGGTCCAGTGTGTCGTTTAAGGCCTTTATTTCCTTGTTGATCTTTTGCTTGGATGATCTGTCCATTTCAGTGAGGGGAGTGTTAAAGTCCCCGACTATTATTGTATTATTGTTGATGTGTTTCTTTGATTTTGTTATTAATTGGTTTATATAGTTGGCTGCTCCCACGTTGGGGGCATAGATATTTAAAATTGTTAGATCTTCTTGTTGGACAGACCCTTTGAGTATGATATAGTGTCCTTCCTCATCTCTTATTATAGTCTTTGGCTTAAAATCTAATTGATCTAAGGATTGCTACCCCAGCTTTCTTCTGATGTCCATTAGCATGGTACATTTTTTTCCACCCCCTTACTTTAAATCTGGAGGTGTCTTCAGGCTTAAAATGAGTTTCTTGTAGGCAACATATAGATGGGTTTCGTTTTTTATCCATTCTGATACCCTGTGTCTTTTGATTGGGGCATTTAGCCCATTAACATTCAGGGTAATTATTGAGAGATAAGATTTTAGTGCCATTGTATTGCCTGTAAGGTGACTGTTACTGTATATTGTCTCTGTTCCTTTCTGATCTACCACTTGTAGGCTCTCTCTTTGCTTAGAGGACACCTTTCAATAATTCCTGTAGAGCTAGTTTGGTGTTTGCAAATTCTTTCAGTTTTTGTTTGTCCTGGAAGCTTTTAATCTCTCCTTCTATTTTCAATGATAGCCTAGCTGGATATAGTATTCTTGGCTGCATGTTTTTCTCGTTTAGTGCTCTGAATATATCATGCCAGCTCTTTCTGGCCTGCCAGGTCTCTGTGGATAAGTCTGCTGCCAATCTAATATTTTTACCATTGTATGTTACAGACTTCTTTTCCTGGGATGCTTTCAGGATTTTCTCTTTGTGCTAAGACTTGTAAATTTTACTATTAGGTGACGGGGTGTGGGCCTATTCTTATTGATTTTGAGGGGCGTTTTCTGAACCTCCTGAATTTTGATGCTCGTTCCCTTTGCCATATTGGGGAAATTCTTCCCAATAATTCTCTCCAGTATACCTTCTGCTCCCCTCTCTCTTTCTTCTTCTTCTGGAATCCCAATTATTCCAATGTTGTTTCATCTTATGGTGTCACTTATCTCTTGAATTCTCCCCTCGTGATCCAGTAGCTGTTTGTCCCTCTTTTGTTCAGCTTCTTTATTCTCTGTCATTTGGTCTTCTATATCGCTAATTCTTTCTTCTGCCTCATTTATTTTAGCAGTGAGAGCCTCCATTTTTGATTGCACCTTATTAATAGATTTTTGATTTCAACTTGGTTAGATTTTAGTTCTTTTATTTCTCCAGAAAGGGCTTTTATATCTCCTGAGAGGGTTCTCTAATATCTTCCATGCCTTTTTCGAGCCCGGCTAGAACCTTGAGAATCGTCATTCTGAACTCTAGATCTGACATATTACCAATGTCTGTATTGATTAGGTCCCTAGCCTTCGGTACTGCCTCTTGTTCTTTTTTTGTGGTGAATTTTTCCGCCTTGTCATTTTGTCCAGATAAGAGTATATGAAGGAGCAAGTAAAATACTAAAAGGGTGGCAACAACCCCAGGAAAATATGCTTTAACCAAATCAGAAGAGATCCCAAATCATGAGGGGGGAGAAAGGGGATATAAAGAAGTTCAGAAAGAAAGAAAGAAAAAGAACAAAAAGAAAAGAAAAGAAAAGAAAACAATTTAAAAAAGAAAACGAATAAATAAAAGTATAAAAAAGAAAAGATATATATATTAGATAAACTAGTTAAAAAAATTAAAAAAAGAAACGGGTAAAAGTTAAAAAAAATTTAGCAGAAGAAGAGAAAAAAAATGAAAAAGAAAAAAAATTAAATTAACTGCAACACTAAAAAATTACAGGGAGAAAGCCATGAGTTCCATGCTTTGCTTTCTCCTCACCTGGAATTCTGCTGCTGTCCTTGGTATTGAAACTGCACTCCTTGGTAGGTGACCGTGGTCTTGGCTGGATTTCTTGTTGATCTTCTGGGCGAGGGGCCTGTTGTAGTGATTCTCAAGTGTCTTTGCCCCAGGGGGAATTGCACTGCCCTTACCAGGGGCAAGGCTGAGTAATCCGCTTGGGTTTGCTTTCAGGAGCTTTTGTTCCCTGAGCGCTTTCTGTAGAGTTCTGGAGGACGGGAATACAAATGGTGTCCTCCTGGTCTCCAGCCCAGAGGAGCCGAGAGCCCAGGGCCCCACTCCTCAGTGCGCCCTCAGAGAACAGCTCCCAGTAACTCCTGTCTGTCTGACCTCTGGCAGCGCTCCAAGCTCACCGAGCCTGTGACCGGTTCAAGGTAACCCCGAGCTGTGAGCTTACTGTCAGCTCTGTCTCTGTAGCCGGCTTCCCCATTCCAATACCCGCAAGTCTGCGACACTCAGACACCCCCAATTCTTCTGTGACCCTTCAGGACCTGAGGCCATGCTGACCCCGCGTGGGCTTCACTCCGGTTTAGCCTCTGGAGCGATTGTCCCTCAGCGGATCAGACTTTTAAAAGTCCTGACTTTGTGCTCAGTTGCTCCACCACTTGCCGGGAGCCAGCCGCTCCCCCCGGGGTCTATCTTCCCGTCACTTTGGATTCACTTGTCCGCCAGTCCTACCTTTCAGAAAGTGGTTGTTTTTCTGTTTCTAGAATTGCTGTTCTTCTCTTCGATCTGCCGATGGATTTGCAGGTGTTTGCAATCTTTAGATAAGCTATCTAGCTGATCTCCTGCTAGCTGAAGTAGTCTCAGCCTGCTACTTCTCCGCCATCTTGACTCCTCCCCCAACAGGATAGTTCTTATATTAAGTGGTCTTTCAACAATAAAAAATAATAATAACCTGTGGTTAATAACAACCTGTGGTTGTAATGGATATGTTTATGGCATTAATTTTGTGATTGTGGTGGTGTTTTCACAGAAGTACACTTATGCCAAAACTCATTGAGTTGCATACCCTTAATAAATACAGCTTTTTAATATGTCAATTTTACATCAATAAAGTTGTTTAAAAAACGAAATCAGGGGGCACCTGGGTGGCTCAGTGGGTTAAAGCCTCTGCTTTCGGCTCAGGTCATGATCCCAGGGTCTTTGGATCGAGCCCTTCATCCGGCTCTCTGCTCAGCAGGGAGTCTGTTTCCTCCTCTCTCTCTGCCTGCTTCTCTGCCTACTTGTGATCTCTGTCTGTCAAATGAATAAATAAAATCTTTAAAACAAACAAACAAAAAAAACCTGAAATCATGAGATACACTAAAAATAATGACCTTACATGTTAAGATAACTTATTTCCGCATGCACTGACTGCTTCTCTTAGGAACGTTGATCTCAGAAAGATAAATAAATTTCATCAAAAGACTTTAGGTTATCAAATGAAGTTATTTTGTTTTTGGAATTATTCTTTATTCTTGAGATGGGATCCAGGAATCAATAAATAAACCACAGAATATTATTTCTATGAATTATAGAATATAAGAATATATATTCTACTATACTGTTACGGAGTAGACCCTTTTTTGTTAAAATTGCAATCCTTGGGGCACTTGGGTGGCTCAGTGGCTTAAAGCATCTGCCTTCGGCTCAGGTCATGGTCTCAGGGTCCTGGGATCGAGCCCCTCATTGGGCTCTCTGCTCAGTGGGGAGCCCACTTCCTCCTCTCTGTCTGCCTGACTACTTGTGATCTCTGTCTATCAAATGGATAAATAAAATCTTTTTAAAAAATGCAATACTTTAAAATAATAGGAAAAAGCATTTGTAGTATCTGAGACAAAGCAAGTCATTTTAAAGTCAAGCATAGGTTTGGAGTTCTTACCTCTACTATTTCTGGTGGTAGTATGAATATTCATATTAATATAATTATTTTGTAGAAAATATATTAAGGAGTACTGATATAATTAGTTTAATGTAATATAATTTCCTTCAACTTATCAAACCTTAGATTACATTGAAATATAAGCTTATCAAACACATATAATGTAAATAATTGAATTCTATAATATACAATTATTTGCTTTGTTAGAAATCATTTTCTTATATATAGTAATAAATATATTGAGAATTATTATTAATACATCTATTTAATGAAAAATATTACTGTAAAAGTAATTGACAAGAGTGCTTTTTCAAATAAGCATATAACTCACCTGTATAATTCATGTATAAACTAATAATTAAAGAGTTAATAAAAAATTCCTAAAGGGGGGGCGCCTGGGTTGCTCAGTGGACCTTCGGCTCAGGTCATGATCCCAAGGTCCTGGGATCGAGTCCCACATTGGGCTCTCTGCCCAGCAGGGAGCCTGCTTCCCTCTCTCTCTACCCACCTCTCTGCCTACTTGTGATCTCTGTCTGTCAAATAAATAAATAAAATCTTTTAAAAAAATTTCCTAAGGGGGAAAATACAATTATTGATATAGAAAGAATTAGAAAAAAATACTGAATGATACAAATCATCAGAAAGTGTTCCTGAACACATTTAGATAACTTATTCCTTCAAACAATTTCATGAAGTGAGAATTATTATCTATCTTCATGTTACATATTTTAATTGAGACCAAAGAGTTTGTGTTGTTAAAGTCAGCGATACCATGGTCTCTCCTTTCTAATCCAGTAAAATCTACATAACTTCAGTTCCTTAGAAGCCCAAATTAGACTCTGAACTAATTCAACTTTTTTTATTCAACAGAAGTAAACAACTATTCAATTCTTTCCTAAATTGATATAGAAATAGAAATTAGATACATTATATTTAGAGTATAATGAAGAAGATTATTCTTGTAATTCCTTCTTTGAATCTTATGTTGCAAGTTAAGGTTTATATTGTTTAACATAAATTGAACCTTAAAAGTAAAGAGCTATGTTAGTAAGAGATTATGCCAAAATTGACAGAAGCTGTAGGTAGAGAGTCAGTTGTAAATTTAGTATGTTATGCTGTACATTAAGGAAGGATAATGTTAATTTTCTGGGAACACCTTGTAGCAATGTTACTACATTTGAGTAAAAAGAAATAAAATTATCAAGACATGGATCTTAGGGACAATACCTTATTTCCTCCTAATTTTCATTTAGAAAGGAATAAGAAGAGAAAAAAGTATAAAAGGATCTTTTGCTTTCACTGGATCATAAAACATAGTTATTAACAGTAAGAACAAGTAAGATTATATGAATTAAACAAGATACTGACTTAATAATTAATAATTGTGAGAATTTTAATATTATTTAATAAATGTTGTTAATCAAGTCCATTATCTTCTACTATTAAAGAATCTGTCTGCTCTTTGGCTCTTACTCACCCTCTCCTAAAGTGAAGGGTTGCATTTAATAAGTTTAAAGTTTCTTCCACTTGGGTCATTCCACGATTCTGTGTTTGTTTTCAGTTTTTTACCAAATAGCTTTTAAATGACAAATAATTATAAACCACAATGCATTTATAATACTAAAACTTTACCTGGCCTTTAAAAAAATTATTTTATTTTATTTTTATTTTACTTAAAGATTTTATTTGTTTATTTGGCAGAGAGAGACACAACTAGAGAGGGAACACAAGCAGGAGTGGGAGAGGGCGAAGCAGGCTTCACGCCATGTAGAGCAAGAAGCCTGGCGCTCAATCCCAGGACTCTGGGATCATGACCTGAGCTGAAGGCAGTTGCTTAACAGCAAGCCACCCAGGCACCACTCTGGTCTTTTTTAAAAGATTTATTTATTTATTTATTTGAGAGAGAGAATGCTCACAAGCAGAGAGGTGGGCAGAGGGAGAGAAGAGAATCTCAAGTAGACTCCATGCTGAGCCCTGAGTGCAGAGCCCATCCTGGGGCCCGATCTCAGGACCCCAAGATCACCACCTGAGACAAAATCAAGAGTCAGTTACTCAACTGAGGGAACCACCCAGGCACCTCCTATCTGGTCCTCTTGGAAATGACTATGAGAATACAGATATTTACTCATTCTGGGTCTCATTTTTTTATATTAGTTTTAGGAAGTTAGGTGCACAAAAAATTATCTAATCAATCAAATTAACTGTTTTACTATTAAAATATGATTCTATAAAACCAAACTGCTTATACTATAAATGAATGAAATGCGTGACTACTTGAAAATGTTGTTAAAATACATATACTTAAAATTCGTCATTTATGGATTCTCTTTTTCCTAACATATGCATTTTTAACTTAGTCATGAAATTGCAGCATTTTCTAGTAAGTATAGAGACATTGAAAATGGAAACTTTTAATTTACTGGAGGAATTTGCATCATACTAGATTAATATCAAAAATTTTATCATAGTATCTTCCAAAGTAAAGTAAAAACTGAAGTAAAAATATTGTATGCTCTCTGTTTTTTGCTATCCTATCAACTTAAACACGTTTGCTTGGGCTAGAAATCAATTCAGTTCAACCATTTCTAGGTTCTTGTTTGAAATTTAAAAAAAATGTATATAGAGCAGACTGATTTGAATGCATATTGGAATCTCTTCTTAAAGCTGAATTGAGTCTCTAAAGCTCTCACTGACAAGATAGCCTATGCAATAGCTGTGCTGACTTCACGGTTCCATTATGTAAATAAGGTAATACATCTACTTATGCTCCTCAGAATGTGACTAAAAACTGGAAAGAAATACAGCAGAGTGGAATGTGCTTGGAAAATTTTTATGGAGTTTTTTATGTCCAGTTATCAAACTCTGCCAACTAATTACACTGAGAAGGGAAGGAAAAACACCCCTCCCTTACATTGTGTATAGCTTCACAGAATAAAATACAGAAGGAAAATAGCTATTTAGTTTTATAAAATATGTTACTTCAATTTAGTTATATTTAAAGCAAAAATGATTATTTTAGTATGCATGTTTTCAGGAAAGAGTTACATCAATCAAATTGTCTATTTTTGGTCTATGTAATTCTGCACATTTCCCGTCAAACTATTAGAGTGAAATATATGACTTCAGGGACTTAATCATAAAGCAATTTTACTTTGGTTTCCCATTCTTCCTCTACAGAGGTACAGGGAGCTAATTTTTCTACTGCTACTAAAAAAAATATAGAAAACTCTATTCTTATGACTTCAATTATCACATTTTTTTTTTTCCTGTAATACAAACTGTAGTTACTTTTCAAATTCCCAATGGCAAACTTTGGACTTGATTCAAAATCAAAGAGCCTCCCCACCCCCACCTCTCAGTTTGGATGCATGCAGTAGGGAAGTCTGTAATAAATGAAGAACAGTTGGCTTTTTTCCCTACTCTGCTACCCTGGAAATAGTTTTAAATCCACACCTACCACCATGTTTGGAATGGAGGGATGGGGGAAGGAAGGGCAGAAATACTTTAATGATTGGTAATGTTATGAGCTGGCATCACACTTCCAAAGCTGGGCAGATTGTGAAGGAGTATTCTCTCACTGATGTTTTCATAGTTTCCTTGGATAATTTATGCATATTTGGGGCATTATCTCACCTGCAGTTTTCTTGCTGTAGAGGATGTTCTCCCCGTCAACTCATTTATTACCATTTCTTTCTCAGACTCTGCAGCTTGGTGATTCCCTTTGCTCTTCTGGGTAGGCTTTTTGTAAAGAAAAAAAGTGTGCTTCAATTTTCAGTCAGTGACAATACATCCGAAATCTGGTCTCCAGGAAAAACCCATCCACTAATTCCTATACAGGAGAATACATACAAAACTTAATTGATTGATTTAAAGATAACTAATTAACTAGTACTATGTAGCTAAGAACCTAAAGAACCAGCTTCATACAATTAGTGTGAAACAAAGGGAAGGAAAACAACTATCTAGGATTTCTGTTTAGGATACATGGCATGGAACAAGGGTTTGCAGTTTGCTGCAACAAGAGAGTCAGTCTCTTGGGAAATTAAGCTGACTTTAGCTGACACTCCAATTCTTTACTCTTTATGACACTGCATATTTTTTGTTTCTAGCTTTCAGTTTAATATCTGGGGTGTATGTGTCTATGTGGAGTACCCATTCAAACCAAAGCTGCAAGGGAAGATGGGTAAGCCATTATCTGAGATTTTCATCTTTCTAGTAAGATGTAGAATCTATTTTCCTCTAAATCTCACAAAATGCTAAATGTCCCAGACTAAAACAGAAACCTAAACATAAAGCAATAAAAATGAAAGAAAAATCTTTACTCTTTGGGCAATCACTTGTTGATATTGTTTTTGAGACGATTAAGGGACTTAACATATGAAAAGTATTGGAAAAGTTCTTGGTAAGTAGTATTATAAATATTAGCTCTTATTACTGGTATAAGAGAATTGTCAGTTCCTCAACAGATTTTTATTGAATGACTCCTATGTGTCATAAAATGAATCAAGAAGGCTGTGCTGGGCCAAAGTTGAGACAGATATGCAAAAGTATGACATTAGGCAACAATCACACCTACCACATTCCAATTTCCTTTCAGAGGTTCTTCATGCTACCTGGACAGAAAGGAGAATATCAGTAACTTCTCAGAGGGTTTTGACAGATATTAATATCCATACACTCTGATTTGTATTTGGCTAGGAAGAAGCATGTAAGAGAAATTCTGTTGATAAATAAGTTTCAAGCATATTCAAAATTTCTGTATCCTATAGATGGCAGCCAACAGAAATATGGTTGCTTTCATGGATATGCACAGAGAACCAATATCTGCAAAGGCTGCAGATGTCTGGTTCTTACAGTATTAGTGAAAATTCTAAGAGCTTCAGTAACATATTTCATTTTCATATTATCAAAATAGTAAAAGTGCTTTTCTGTGGAGGAAGTTTCAATTAGACTTATTAAAAAGAAAACCACAGCCCAAGATGGAATCACTTATACTAGGCCAAGTCACCAAACCAGGTCTTAATCCTCAACCTAATTCCAGTTTTCAACTTCAGAAATGTAGTTTTATCTGAACAGTCAGAAAAATTCTGGTCAGCACCAATGAGGTAGTCTGTCACAAGGACCTTTCTCCATATCCCCGCCCCAAGGAAAATAAGGTAATGTACATGATAAGGCACCCCGCTCTTCCCCAACTTAGGCAAAGTGAACTTGCCTGAAACAATACTTTCTTTTCTTTGACTAACAACTTCCTTGCCCCACCCTCCTTCCTATAAAAAAACCTTCCATTTTCTACAAGCTTTGAGTTGTACTCTGCTTGCAAGACGGGATGCTGCCCAATTCATGAATCATTTAATAAAGACAATTAGGGCTTCAGATTTACTCAGATGAATTTTTTCTTTTTTAACTGGCTGTACCACTAATTCTAATTCTTTAGAGAATACTACAACAGGAGCATTTTTCCTCACAACATTATACAATAATAGATGAAGAAATTTAGTGAATAGGAAAAAGGGGTAATTTTGGAGAAAAGTCTTGAAACTTTTGGATTGAGGACTTGTACATGGCTAGTCTCGACTAGAACGGAAATTAGTACGTTAGTTTCCCCATGGGTCCATGAATTAATTATCTGTCCAAATATTTACTATGCAAATTACAAGTTAGGGACTATTACAGGGAGTGGGGATACTTAAAAACAAAAACAAACAAGAAACAAACAAAAAATGAACAGAATGAACTCCTTGGTTTTATAAACCTTATATTCTTTTTTTTTAAAGATTTTATTTATTTTTATTTATTTATCAGAGGGAGTGGGGAGAGCGAGCACAGGCAGACAGAATGGCAGGCAGAGGCAGAGGGAGAAGCAGGCTCCCCGCCAAGCAAGGAGCCCGATGCTGACACAACAAATTACCTACCTGAATTAAATAGACTCTCTCCCTTTTCAGCTTCTCCTCCACGCAGCAGAAGACAACCAATCAACCAACATAACCAGTTTACTTTAAATTCATTTACATTGACCTTAGTTGGGTTCTCAATGGTATTCTTCCTAAATAAATTTCTGCTGTCTTTTCACCCTCTGCAGTGTGAGGGACTCAAGTCACATCCTCAACCTTGAAACCTTCCATATTTCCCCCACTTGTTATCCTCAGCTTATATCCTTGGTTACTCTTTCACTGAGGAAAAAGAAGTAATGAGAAAACAAATTTTCCATATATTTTTCCCACCACACTTATCATTTCAGCATAAAAACATGCAACTGTCCTCTGTTCTTTGCTCTCCCTGTGGTCCCTATGGGAGAACAGTCTCTTCAATCCAAGGCTAAACTATTCATCTGTAAATCCAGTCCCTCTCATATCCTCAAGAGCATCACTCTCCAATTGTTTCTTTATTTTCCTGGAACAACTTTCCCACATACCACCTGTATCATTTCATCAAAAATCAAAAACTGTAATTGATATTACAGTTAGCTTACAAGTGAATTTTTTAACACTGTGTTTCTCTTCAATTAATCTAGACTCTACCATATCTTTTTTAAATTTTTTTATAAAGTGAAGGGGAGGGGCTCCTGAGTGGTTAAGTGGGGTGGGCCTCTGCCTTCAGCTCAGGTTTTGATCTCAGGGTCCTGGGATTGAGCTCCATATTGGGCTCTCTCCTCAGTGGGGAGCCTGCTTCTCCCCCTCTCTCTGCCTGCCTCTATGCCTACTTGTGATTTCTCTCTGCCAAATAAATTAAAAAAAAATTAAAGTGAAGGGGGACAGAATTTGTCTTGTTGGCATAAAGATTATTTTAGGCTGATTATTTTTTGTTTGTTTGTTTGTTTGTGATTTTTTTAAATTAATTTATTTATTTTCAGAAAAACAATATTCATTATTTTTTCACCACACCCAGTGCTCCATGCAATCCGTGCCCTCTATTATACCCACCACCTGGTACCCCAACCTCCCACCCTCCCACCACTTCAAACCCCTCAGATTGTTTTTCAGATATCACCTTACACCAGTTAGAATGGCCAAAATTAACAAAACAGGAAACAACCTGTGTTGGAGAGGATGTGGAGAAGGGGAACCCTCTTACACTGTTGGTGGGAATGCAAGTTGGTGCAGCCTCTTTGGAGAACAGTGTGGATATTCCTCAAGAAATTAAAAATAGAACTTCCCTATGATCCTGCCATTGCACTCCTGGGTATTTACCGCAAAGATACAGATGTAGTGAAAAGAAGGGCCATCTGTACCCCAATGTTTATAGCAGCAATGGCCACGGTCGCCAAACTGTGGAAAGAACCAAGATGCCCTTCAATGGACAAATGGATAAGGAAGATGTGGTCCATATACACTATGGAGCATTATGCCTCCATCAGAAAGGATGAATACCCAACTTTTGTAGCAACATGGACAGGACTGGAAGAGATTATGCTTATGCTCAGTGAAATAAGTCAAGCAGAGAGAGTCAATTATCATATGGCTTCACTTATTTGTGGAGCATAACAAATATCATGGAGGACAAGGGGTGTTAGAGAGGAGAAGGGAGTTGGGATAAATTGGAAGGGGAGGTGAACCATGAGAGACTAGGTTGATTATTTTTAAGAAACAGCAGACATAGGAAAAGCTTTGAAAACTGAATAGATGTTGCTTGTTTGTAAGAGACATTTACATTTATGAGGGAAATCTTCATTTGTAAGGGTGTCTCTCTCTCTCTCTTTGTATGGGGAAAAAATGATGACTTAATCTCTAGAAATGCCTATCAATAGAGAAAGCAAAGACCTAAAGCTACATAATAATCTTACTCTTTTTTTGTTGTGCGTTTCTCAGTAACTGCCGTAACTGGCTTCCCCAACCCAAAACATCTTTTGTTTTTGGCTGGACATGATATTTAAGGTGGTAGCTTGGGCCATTTTGAGGAATTACTCAGTTTGCCTGGGTATTTCCTACTCATACAGGAGGTATACATGTTATAAAGCTTTTGTTCATTTTCTCCTGTTAATTTGTATTTTATTACAGGAGGACATTAGCAAAGAACCTAGGAGTGTAGTAGGGAAATTATTTTCCCTCCCCCACAATAGCAAAACTTCTCTACAAATTTATTTTTATTGCCTCCAGCCTTTCTCAGCCTCATCTCCCTGGATACAGTTTAATTAAGCTTTTATTTCCAATATTCCACTGATTTTGCTCTTGTCAATTTAAACTCCATATTGCTAATACAGTGGTCAGTTCTCTGTCATTATATTACTCAATTTGTCAGTTGTAGTCGGCACAATTAATCATTCTATTATTTGACAAAAACACATTTTTCTTCACTTGGATACTCAGAAGCCCATGGCTCATTTTCCTCCTCACATTTAATTAGTTTCTCTCAAGTTATTTCTCTAGTTTCTCCTTTTTCTAAGTTTTTAGAGATTGGAATGTCCGGTACCAATGCACTAACCAGAATTTGAATTTAATCTAATATGATTCAAGCGAGAGTTTATAAACATTAGACTGATTGATTTTTGAACTCATCAGTGTTCTTGGCTGAATGAGGTTGAGATCCAGATATTTCTTAGTATACCACAGGAAAAAAAATCCAATTATCTTAGGAAGATGGAAATAGTAGAGTAGATTTATCATTTAAAAAAAATGTTTATTTATTTTTAGAGAGAAAGAGCACACAGGAAGGGGCAGAGGGAGAGGGTATCCCAAGCAGACTCCCCACTGAGCTCAGAGCCTGATTCGGGGCTTGATCTCACAATCCACAAGATCATACCCTGAACAGAAATCACTAGTCAGATGCTTAACAGACTGAACCATCCAGGCACCCCTAGATTTATCATCTCTGATGTTGACCCATTCCCTGTATATGTTATAGGAGAAGGCCAAAAAATACTTCCTTGATTATGACATCGATAATACGTTAGAGGAGGTAACAATGGAGTGAAAACTCCTTGTAGTGACACTTTGTTTTATATTATCTCTTTCTGAAATGCTGTTCTGGAATGAGATCCCTGCTTTCAGTGGGGTTATGGGCTCCCAGAATAGTGGGTTCAAGAGTACCAAGTATCATCTGAATTCTTCGTAGGTATTTGTTGTGTATTGGTTTCATAGGATTTCACATCTACGTTTTTATGCCTTAAGTGAAGTTGTTGTCACTTGTTCATGAAAGAAAAAATAAAAATGTTATTTTTGGAAGTAAAGTTGTTTTGATGTAAGAATGAAGAAGATTATGTCAAATATCATCATCTTACCTGTTCTCACTAGAAAAAACTCTGTAGCTCAGCTCCTGAGGGCCCCTGGTAGGGGCTTATCAATAAAAACATATGGAGAAAACACTACAGCAGGGTGATATTTAGACTCTAAATATTAAGAGTTTGTGGGGATTATGGAATTAAATAAACAAAACAAAGAAAAAGACAAATCAAAAGACAAACTCAACTATACAGAACAAACTGATGGTTATCAGAAGGGAGGCTGTAAAAGGATGGGTGAAATAAGTGAATGAAATTAAGAAAATACTTATCAAGATGAGCACTAAGTAATGTACAGAATTGTTGAAACACTACATTGTACACCTGAAACCATTATAACACTTTATGTTAACTCTATTAAAATTAAAATTAAGAATAAATAAGCAAACAAATAAATTAGAAAAATGAATAACCTTATTTGTTTCTAGTCTCTTAGGGATCACAGATCTCTTTGACCAATGTCATGTCTTGAGAGTACTTGGTTTATAGATTTCATCCTTTCAGTAGTTTCTGATTGGAAAGTAATTTCAGTCTCTGTTATTCTTTCCTGGTCAGGAGCACAGATCCTTGAATAAATGTTTAAAGTGGCCATTATGAGTCTGTGGGGATTCTCAAGTCCTTAGTCCAAAATTCTTGACTAACGAGCAACAGTCAAGAAGCACCAGGGTGGTGCAGTCTGTTGAGCCACTGACTCTTGGTTTCAGTTCAGGTCGTGATCTTGTGATTGTGGGACCGAGCCCAATGTTGGGCTCTGCACAGTCAGCAGAGTATGCTTGGGTTTCTCCCTCCCTCTACTTCTCTCTCAAACAAATAAATCTTAAAAAAAGAAAAAAAAGAAAAAAAAGAATGACTGTTCTTTTTGCCTCTCTAGAGGCAAAGATTTGCATTTTCTGAGGAGCTTAGAGCCATATAGTGACACAGCAAATTAAAACACCAATAAAAATCTTCCATAATATTGTAAAAGATAATTTCTACCAGATACTTATAAAAATAGCAAGGAAGATGTTACTCAAGATTATTGCAGTAAGAATCAAGACTGTTGCAGTAGCAGGAAAAGATCTAAATCAACTCCAAATGCAACAGGGGCAGGTGGGAATTTGAGCCCAGTAGAAGAGTGGGGGAGAGGATGGTAAAGTTATGAAGAATTTGGTTAGGTATCAAGGTGGGGGAAGAGGAAATTGATTAGATATCAAGCTTAATTGCATATCAAGGTTGGGGGGTGGTTCTTGCTCCCTTGGCTCACCAGAATTCCTTGTGAAAATAGGTTTGCAGACCAAGGCCAGGATTAAGAGCAAGACCTAATAGAAAGAAGGCTCTGATTAAAGGTTTGGTCTAGGAGGGAGTCCTTGTCAGAATGTACCAGTGATTAGACTGTCTGCTTCAAAATCTCCTCTTTTGGTAACAGTGCAGACCTAGGTACCCCTTCCGAGATTCCATGAATTAAGCACATTTACAACTGGGCCCCAAACATACATCATTATCATGCTCCCCTGAGACCTTTAAAGCAAAAGAAGATTGGAGAACCACTAGTAGTGCAATAGAAATAAAATTATATTGAAAAAAACAAGCCTAAAAAAAACCATAAAGAAGTATATTGAAATGTCAAAGATGCCAGCAGTGCATATACAGCATGACCTAAATCATCTTATTCTATGTTAGGCTCTTTTTAAAAAAATCTTTCAACATTTCTTACATTGGAATACATCATGAAATGATGAGTCTGCTTCTCCCTCTGACCTTCTCCTCACTCATGCTCTCTCTCACTGTCTCTCTCAAATAAATAAATAAAATCTTTAAAAAAAAAGTGTTTGAATCAATAGTGTGTCTTATAGATGTTATCTAATCGAGAAAGTAACATGTATACATATATATAAAATATGTATATGAAAATAGAAAATGCATAAAGGGATCAATCACTAATGGCATTTGGGGTTGAATGTGCTAGTAGAAATGATTTTTCCATTTCTTTAAAAAAAAACAAAAACTCTTCAAAGACATTGGGGGCAATGAGCTCCTACCACAATAAAGGTGACTCTATTTATTCATTTATCTCACTGAAGCATAGTTGGCATACAAGGCCATATTAGTGTCAGGTGTACAACATAGTCATTAGACAATTCTATATATTACCCAGTGCTCACCATGATAAGCATAGTTACCATCTATCACCATATAAAATTATTACAATTTTATCAACCATATCCCTATGCTGTACTTTTTATCCCGATGACTTATTTATTTTAAACTAGAAGTTTGTACCTCTTAAACCCCTTTGCCTATTTTGCCCATCCCTCTAATCCCCCCTGCTCCCTTCTGGCACTCAAGAGTTTATTCTTTTTATGGGAACTGTCTCTGTGAGCGTGTGTGTATGTGTTAAATTGTTTTGTTTTTTTTATTCCCCATGTAGGTAAAATCATCTGGTCTTTTTCTGAATTACTTAATGTAGCATAATACCCTCTTCTAGGCTCATTTCATGTTGTCATAAATGGCAAAATTTCATTTTTAATGCCTGAATAATATTCCATTGTGTATGTATATACCACCTCTTCTTTATCCATCCATCTACTGATGGACACTTAGGTTCCTTCCATGTCTTGGCTATTGTAAGCAATGCTGCAATACATATAGGTGTATATAAATCTTTTGAATCAGTGTTATCATTTTATTTGGGTAAATATCTGGGATGGAATTACTAGATCACACAGTATTTTTATTTTTAACTTTTTGAGGAACCTCCATACTGTTTTACATAGGGGCTGCACCAATTTACATTCTCACCAATAAGATGGCACAGATGAGAGCTGTGTAGAGAGGCCCCTCAAAGGTCATCTCATCTGTCAACACCGTGACTGACAGTCTCTAGCAATATACTCTCACAAGAAAGGATTTCCACTTGTGCTCTGGCAGTTGGACATCAGCTCTTAGTTGACTAAGAGATTTCCCCTGAGTACCAACTTGAATAAAAGTACACCTCCACTCAATTAAGACTTTATTCCTTTGATATCTTCTTGCCTGATACAATAGTATGATTTATCTATCATTGATTTGTAGTGCCTTACATCTTTTTTTTTTTTTTTTGGCTTGTTTGGAGTTATAATCCTGCAGGCTGTTGGCTTACAAAATACCTACAGGGAACCTGTGCTAAATAAATTGTTGGTAGACAAACTCAGAGCATTGATTTGGCTCCCGAAACAAAACAGTATGGTTACCATAATAGGGAATGAGGTAAGACAAATAGTCACAAAATTAAAACCAAGGGAATCTGTGGGTATGAACTAATGACTATAGGTCTTTTAATGACCTGGGAAGCCGAAAAAGATTTTACTTATGTATGCAACAATAGCCACAGCCACGCACATCTTCTTTGGCCAGGTGAATCAAGCCAAACTTAGCTTGGCATACAGGCACGGATCTGGCAACTGTTTTTTTTTTGTTTTTTTGTTTTTTTGTTTTTTTTTTCCCTGTCTCTTAAAGAAGAAGTGATGGCAGCACTTTTCTTTGTTTGTTTATTTTTTTAATTTGACGTTTCGGGCAATGTACCTTTTCATAATGGCTCAGGTTCATATCAGCTATCTAGATTCATGATAATTTTGTTCATGGAGACAGATCACTTTAACCTCCTACAGGGCATTCCATTACTTTGCTGTATCAGTTCCTTAAGATATGTCCAGGTGCATAGGAAGTCACAGGTTCTTCAGATTCCTTGTTAAGTTACTATTGTGCTTGGAGAGGGGAGATAAGCCACATGAAAATTCAGGCTCCTGTTGTCTCAGTTACTTTCTGAGTGACCCTCCAAAGTACATTCTTCATCTTCCTTCTTCTTCAACTTGAAATAAGCCAAACCTTTGAGAATTCTCTTTTAGAGCCAGCATATATCAAACCTGTTCTGTCACCGTTCCTGTGTGAACTGTGGGTTGTAAGCTACAGAAATTTCAAGGTGATCAAGGCTGAAATTCAAACAGTAACAGTCCTTTTTCCTGAGGATACACTGTTAAGACTCAGTGGGCATGCAAATTCTGACATAAGCACTCTCGGGCAAGAGGAATCACCAAAGAATAATCTAGGCTTTTGCTGTGGTTGGTGGTTGCGGTTTTTGCTTCAACAAAGTCATGTTTTGTTAAGCAACTAACCATTTTTCTATCCACAGGCAATCCCTGGTTCTCTATTGTGCCCATGTAGAAACCCTAACCTGACTCCAGGTTATCCAAAGAGACCTTTTAAAAATATGGCTTAAAGGTCTCTAGTCTGGCAAACCATAAAATCCTGTGTTAGTTATAACCTTTCGGCATTATGTCTCAAGAGTGGATTTGAAAACCTACAAAGAGCTAAACTGATAACATGTTGATGTCATTGCCACCTTTCACACAACTCACTTTTATAGAGAATTTTTATGGGAAATTCCTTATGAATCAGGTGTAAGTGAAACTGGTTTACTGATGACAGTACCTGATATGTTAGTAGCAATAGAAGGGTTGATACTACAGTTTCATAATGACACACAAGGGGAAGGGGGCGCTCGACAATAGTGGAGAAAGTAAATCTTTCCTGTGGGGAAGCATCTGGCAGCATGCCAAATTTCAATACTGACTAGAAGGAGAGGAGATCTAAGGTAGAAATATGTACTGACTAGATGGAGTGGCTAATCATTTTGGCAGATTATCAGGGTCTAAAAAAGCCTGGAGGACGGGTAATAAGGAGATTTGGAAAAAAGTTACATGGAACCCTCCCTTCTGAACATGGATGTAGAATGTAAAAAAATTTTACTCAGCAAAGAATTTCTTTGCAAAGGAGGCATCCAAACTGAAGTAAAACAGACAACATTCTCCATGGTCCTCAACAAAAACTCTTGCCTCATAAACTGAACAAAGGTTACATAGACTTCACTCAAATTACCACCACTCATCAATCTAATCTTGTTATTGCCAATACCAAGTATGCATCTGGTATACACACACACACGCACATTTATATTTTCTAAAAAATTTGAAGTAGGGCTTTTTTTTTTCTCCTATGCTATGGAGGTAGTTGATTTTATACCTTGGTCAAAAATTCCTAGAAACTATAAATAAAATTTTGACTAACCTGAAAGAGAAACTAATGCCCTTTAGAAATAGTTGTGATTATAATTAATAATGAACATTGGGTCACCTTTTGGGGGAGACTTGAGTATGATTGAAGTTTTATTTGTATGGGGAAGAGTTGCATTACATTAGGCAGATTCAGATTGTTCTAGCTATTACATGAACAGCTAAATGGAGCTAAACATAGCATTTGAATAGACAGAAGGCCAAGTGTGTACTTACTCATATTTAGTATGTATTATAATGCCATCTTAGATTGATTTTTTCCTACCACAGTTTCTGAAAATCCAGAAACTACAACTTAAGACTTGCACATAGTTTAATTTTCATGGTGTTGACTCTATGAGAAATTTGGAGGTGAAAGGAGACGATATGAAGGGGCAGCAGTACATGCCGGTGATCCTTTCAAGCCTTGAACATTAGGAACTTCCAAAGAAACAGTGGTGTAGTTTTAAGCATTTGGCTCGTATGCTCTAGGGTCAGATGCTGGGCAGTCCTGGCAGTGGTATTTCACTAGGAACATGGACACCATCGTGTTCTCTACGTAGTGCCACCTAGAAACCCGTGTAAGACTTGCAGGTGCTGAGAGCTCTTAGCAGACATCTCTACAGGCAGCCCTCTCCAGGAATGCAGTCTTTCTGCTCAAGAAAACCACCTCTCGACATCTAGGCCCCCTTGCAGGGGCAAACTGCATATCATAACTTACCAATGTAGGGCTGTAGTGGGTTACGCTACTTGTGAAGGGTCACTGTAACTTCAGAGCACCTGCTGGAATTGGCTGAGATTGTTGTGATGTGTTTTTTCCTCTGTTTAAGCTATGTTCCTTAACTTCACATAGGCGTTAATCCTAAAAGCCCTCCCCAATTAATTTACTAAATGTTAATCTTCATTTCATCCTGGGTAACCTGACTTGTCACTGCTGGGTATTTTCTTGTACTATTTCTGATTATATGGTGTCCAAGCCCAGTTCTTGGGCCCTCTTAGATATTATTTATATTCCGTATTTTAATGTATAATATGTAGTATATCACATGTTTTAATAATACTTTTGGTGTAAGTTTGAAAGTGTGGTTTCTATTACATGAAAATATGAACACTGGCAATATACTAACAAAATGCGTTTCTTCCTTTGACTTTTGATCAGGATATGAATATCATTATTATTTGATCTTTTAGGAATATTTAAATTTATATTTAAAAAATATGATGTTCTGGGGCGCCTGGGTGGCTCAGTGGGTTAAGCCGCTGCCTTCGGCTCAGGTCATGATCTCAGGGTCCTGGGATCGAGTCCCGCATCGGGCTCTCTGCTCAGCAGGGAGCCTGCTTCCCTCTCTCTCTCTCTCTGCCTGCCTCTCAGTCTACTTGTGATTTCTCTCTGTCAAATAAATAAATAAAATCTTTAAAAAAAATATGATGTCCTGAGTTCTACATGCCTCTATCTACATGCTAATATATACATAAAATGTGTATATAAATATATCATGATATAATGTTTATATTTTTACTGAAGGCAAAAAATTGAATATTACATAGTGAAAGTTCTGATTTTAATGGAAAAATGTATTTGCAGAGTCCTCTCTATTGCTGTTTACAATTTTTTTTTTTTAAATCTCAAACATTATCAGGATGCCTGGGGTGCTCAGTTGGTTGACCATCATACTGTTAATTTCGACTCAGGTCTGATCTCAGGATCTTGAGATTGAGCCCTGTGTCACACTCAGTGTGGAGTCTGCTTGGGATTCTCTCTCTCGCTTTCCCTTTGCCCCTCCCCAGCCCTCACACATGCATGCTCTCTGTCTAAAATAAATAAAATCTTTTAAAAAAATAAATTAATTAAAATCTTAAACATTATTATCACATGTAGGATTTTTAAAGATGTACCTATGGTGTCTTTTTGTAGTTACAACAGATATGACCCCCAAATCAGTTCTGGACAAACCACCAGGTAGACATCACCATGAAAATCTGTTGCTAATAATGTTTTGTTCTAGAATTGTATGCTTTAAAGGGAAACATCTTTTAATATAGATTTTTAGTTCAGGTTATTGGTCTTTGTTTTCTAGTTGTATAAATTGGTAATGGGATTTGAAAAAGAAAGGACATTTAAGATAGAAATAAGTGTTTCTATCCAAAAATGTCTGGCCTGAAAACTATGGTTTTGGCAGTCATTTATTACATTTTAATCTTCTATAAATTACTCATTCAGCTAGACACTAACCTGTGGATTCAAAATACAAAGGTGGGTGACTAACAGAAGGAAAACATACAACTAGTGAAAATTATCACTCTTTGACCAGTAGACATGTTCTAAGATTTAACATGGTTACTTTGATACAGTTCTTCATGAGAATATCCTGATATAACCATAAGAAGACATTTTGCCCCAGCTGAAACTATACAACTTTAGGGGTGCCTTGGTGGCTCAGTGCGTTAACCTCTGCCTTCAGCTCAGGTCATGATCTCAGGGTCCTGGATTCGAGCCCAGCATCTGGCTGTCTGCTCAGTGGGGAACTTGCTTCCCCTTCCCCCTCTGCCTACCTCTCTGCTTACTTGTGATCTCTCTCTGTCAAATAAAACCTTAAAATCTTAAAAAAATCTTAAATCTTAAAAAAAAAGAAAGTATATAATTTTAACTGCTTTGCCTCTTTTTGGTTTCATTTAATTTATTAAACATCAAACTCTGAGGTGAGGATGAGTCTTAGTGTAAAGACAGTGACAAACTGACAAGATGAGTGCAGAGATGAATGTGAATTCAGCACATGTGAAGGACCAGCACTCAGGACTTAAGTGTATATTAACATTTAGCTTTTGAAGAAAAGGGCATTTCTTTTTCTAAGCCTACTACCTGCTCAGTTTTCTAAGTGTTATATGAATTTGCAATTATTTTTCAGATTCTCAAATTTCTTAAGGTCATATTTCAGATATTTATCTGCTAAAGATTGTATATGTTATTTTTTTTTCAATTAACAAATCCAGAGGCTGAGTGTCTTCTTTTATTGTAACCTGTATACCTGTGTTAATCTCACCAATCAGGTCATAAAATACAGACACAGGGTTGATGGGAAAAATACTTGAGCCATACTATGATTTTTTATTCCCATTTTCACCTTGTTGACTATAATATTAGTCAAAAATTAGTCAAAAAAAATCCTATAATATTTTCTAAGACTTAAAGTGGTACTCAGTGTTATGGAGATCTTTAATGATCTTTTAAATGATAGTTTTAGATATTAAGTATTAAGATATTTATTTTTTATTTTTTTAAAGATTTTATTTATTTATTTGACAGACAAAGATCACAAGTAGGCAGAGAGGCAGGCAGAGAGATAGGAAGGGAAGCAGGGTCCCTCTGAGCAGAGAGCCCAATGCGATATGTGGGACTCTATCCCAGGACCCTGAGACCATGACCCAAGCCGAGGCAGAGACTTTAACCCACTGAGCCACCCAGGCGCCCGAAGTATTAAGATATTTAATATTTAGTTAATTTAGCTAATTAAATATTTAATATTTAGATATTAAGTTTAGGATATTAAGTATATCGGAAGCTAACTCAGTTATAAATAGACTCTACAAACATATTTCTTTTTTTCTTGTTTTCTGCTTTTACAAGTATAAAAGGATAGTTTAAGGTTTTGTTAAAGAGCTCCTGATGATCCTAGTTCTTAAGAGCAAATCTACATGACCAAAACAAGGGGAAAAAAAATGCATGTCCTTTTTTCTAGTGAAAAAAAAAATCTAATTTCAAGTTGATTGACTTAAAATAGTTTCAACTCTGAAAAGAACCATGAGACTACACAACAGCATAGATAGTTGAAAATTTAGGATTGAAGAAAGGTCACCTTAAGTTTTTCAAAGAAGATTGTTTTGTTAAAATCTGGTCCAGTCAAAGTCCTGTTACAAAATAAAAATTCAAATGGAGATATTTAAAAAATGAGGAAGAGAAGTGATTTGCGTGAACTTGCTGTTTAATTGTTGCTTTATTGTTTGTTTATATTTCTCTTTTGATGAACCCTCAGCTGTTTGAATATATTTTATTTTTGTAATGTTAATTTGAGTTCATCCTGTGTTTTAAAACAACCTATATATATTATCAGTGGAACAAATACAACTATGTGAAATTCATCAGGCAAGATACCTGACTAGAGTTTGGCATTTCATATTGCACAAACTGCAATATGGTAGGAATCCCACACCTCTTACTTGTGTGAAGACTGGCACTAATTGTCATCAACATTGGCAGACGATGGGGACTGTCCAGTTAAAGTGAATGGACGTGACATCTAGAACTCCCCTTCCCAATTAGAGAGCCTTTTCAGAAAGAAGGGGCTGTAGCAAAAGCTTAGAGTTACAGGGAAAAAAAAAATTCCATAACTCTGCTGCATAAAGAGAACTTCTTATTCCATATCATCCATATCATACTTGGGCTTAAATAAAAGACAACAACAGCAAACAAACAGAAAAGAAAATCATACCTTTAAGTCACAGGAGACAATTAACTTCCACCCTGTTAATTCTAGGCTCAAAAGGACACTCAAAATTCAAGAGGTCCCATACTCAAGAGGTCCCATGTTAAATAGTTATGCTAACTGGGATACCACTCCTGTTTCTGTCCCTGATTTTATTGCTGTTACATAAGCCTAAATCCTTTTTGTGTATGTATCTTGCCGTTTAAAAATTAGGACAATGCATAACATGCAGAACTGCCAAGGAGCTTTGAATGCAGTTTGGTATTGTGAGTATTAGTGTTTCCAATTAAAAGAGGACATGACAGAAAACTTCTCAGAAGTGTTTAAAACTTATACTATTTTCATCTTGAGTACTTACTGGACTGAGGCTTAATGCTTATTACTTTATGATACAAATAAATACTAAGGCCCAGTCTTTTACTTTTTTTTTTTAAAGGGAATATATCTTTATTTTAAAGTCATATTTACTACTGCTTCTGAGTCAAAAAAGCATGACAGACTAATTGCCAGAACTATAATATTACAATTTATGACTGAAACAAGAGCAAATATTTGAAACAGCACAAATAAACAATCCTATTATCTATAGATACTTATGACATTATGAACACAATTCTTGGGAAACTGTAAATACCCATTAGCTCTGTGTTAGCAGCCTTCTTACTTGCTTTCTCATCACTTCTAGTTGGAATTGGAGAATTGATCTTCTGTTCTCCTAATCATTTTCAGGTTGATACATTTCACCATCCAATAATTCCCAGTTAGATGCTGTTATTGTTTGTCAAAGACTACATAGCAGGGATCTGCTTTGTATTTTTGATGAAATTTTTAAATAGATTTTTAGTTGGCAGTCTTAGGATTAGAAGAGCAAGAAGAGGAAAGGACAGAAAGGTCAGAACATCTTGCAGTAGATCTAGCAATGTTTCTTACCTCTACGTTTATGTCTTGCTTCAGTAATTTTTTTTTTTTTTCCCTAAGAGAGGCAGGTTTGGGAGAGAGAAAGAGGGAGAAGGAGAGAATCTTAAACAGGCTCCCCTCGTGAGCCTGGATCCCTATTTGGAGCTCGAACTCACAACCCTGAGATCATGATCTGAGCTGAAATCAAGAGTCAGACCCTTAACCAAATGAGCCATCCAGACATCCCTTCTTTCTATAATTCTAAAACAAAAAACCTCCTTTTAGTTTTTCAGACTTCTATATACAAAAATTAACTTAATTAAATACTTAAATGTAAGACCTAAAACAATAAAGCTTCTAGAAGAGAACATAGGGAAAAAGTTTCTTGGCATTGGTCTTGGCAATAATTTTTTAGATATGTCACCAAAAACATAGGAAACAACAGAAAAAATAAGTGAGACTACAGTGACCTTCCTTCTTTGATGTGAGAGAAAACTGAATTACCACCAACAAATCTTAAAAGATGTTGTGCTCTACATTGGAACATTTGACTTCCCTTTGCTAGATTAGAAATAAGTAGACTTGTTAATACTTTTGTACTTTCCATAAAGAATTTCATTTAGATGTTACAATGGAAAATGATTAGTGCATAAGACGTATCTCTATAAAGTAAGAACTTTTAAAAACTTTTTAAAATTTTGCCCCATGAGGGGCACCTGGGTGGCTCAGGGAGTTAAGCCTCTGCCTTTGGCTCAGGTCATGGTCTCAGGGTCCTGGGATTGAGCCCCACATCAGGCTCTCTGCTCAGTGGGGAACCTGTTTCCTCCTCTCTCTCTGCCTGCCTCTCTGACTACTTGTAATCTCTGTCTATCAAATAAACAAATAAAATCTTTAAAAAAATGTTTTATGCCCTATGACATGGGTCCATGAGAGTTCATGAACCATAGATGTATAACTTAATGAATTACCAGAAGTTATGATGGGAACCCATCCACATCACCATCCACACCAAAACATAGAATATCATTAGCATCCTAAACCTGCTAGAAAGCCCTTTGTATTCACCACCTCTTCCTTTCTTTCTAAAGTTCTCTTCCCTCTCTTTCTATAATCTAGAAATTTTTAGAATTGCTTTCTTTCTTTTTTTTAAAATCATGTAACACATGCTATCGTATATTTCTCCCATTAGTCAATGGAATCATAGACATATATTCTCTTTTTCTGACTTTTCTTTTCAGTATTGTACCTAACATTAATTCATATTATTATATATGATTGTATTTTATAGATCTTCAAATACAGTATACTTCCCTATTTGCACACTGTTAATGGTTGGTTAGGTAGGTTTAGAATTATTATAAATAATATACTTTAAACATTTTTATCTCTTGATATATATTTGTGTTCATTTCTCTTTGGTATGTATTTATAACAGAATTGTCAGATCATTGGATATATGACACTTGCCAACTTGAAAATATCATAATTTAGTAGGTAATAGAAAACCATTTTATAAATTGGTTATACCAGTTTTACATTACAGTTATACATTAACTATGTGAGAGTTTTCATGTCCCACATCTTTACCAATAACTGACATTGTCTGATTTTTATTTTGTTAGCTCTTCTTGTCTGTGGGAGAGGCATTGCACTGTAGGCTCAATTAGAATGTCCCTGGTTTTTCTAAAGAGGTTAAACAAAATTCATATTTTTTTTTCCATAGTGCATTCATTTCTTTTGTGACTTACTTTCAGTTGATTGTCTATTTCAATTTGGAATGTCCATCTTTTTCTAATTAATCCGAAGGAGTTCTTCACATATTTTGGATAGGAAAAAAGTTATTGGTTCAAAATGTTGCAATCACATTCTTTCATTCTACAATTTGCATTTTAACCATCTCATTGGTTATTTTGATGAAGAGGTATCTTAAATGTATCTATCTTTATTTATTTTTTTGTACTTTCGCAAGACTATGGTCCTCTAGATTTTATTTTTTTAAAAATACACATACATAGAGTGATCTTACAGTTTGATTTTCTAGAGATAGACTTAATTTTTTACTGGTCATCCTGCTGTAATTATAAATGTCATCCAGTTCACATTACAGTTATCTTAGAGGTAGATTTAGATTTTACCAGTTTTATGGGTTTTTTGTTTTGATTTTTGTTTTAACAAAGAAGTACAATTATGCAAAAGAATGGCAAAGGGGTTGAAGCTTTAGGCAATGGAGAAATTATGAGGACCTAACACTTAAAAGGAAGCTGGGCAATGTAGGGAGAAAGTGGCCATCACAGAGGGGATTTAATGGAATGGGGAACAAAGAAGAACTGAGAAGAACTGCAGTTACCGGTGACAAGATGCTCTGTGCGATGATGACTCAGAGTGACAGGCTGAAACAGGATGGAGGAAAGGAACATAAGGGACCATTGGAAAGGCCTCAAGTGAATGTTGAAGTTGTGGGTAATAAGATGCCTGTCAGCTAATTTTGCTGATAAAACTGAAACCTAGACAAATTACTCAGCAAGGTTTACTTCTCACAACACACATTTACCAAATGTGGAGAGCAAAGCACGCATCCACGTTTTCTTCCCTCACAGAGAATGGTGTTTCAGAAACGGGGCATAAAAAGGCTTCATTGTGCCTTTAAGAAACTCGCAGTGACGTCAGTCCTAGTATGAGGGTCCTTTGTTTCCCTTCAATATTCAAAACCTCTTCATTGCTCTTTCCTTTCTGTATCCCGTTTTTCTTGTACCCTCAGGTTGCCTAGGGCTGTGCCGCTGACTAGTGATACAGCTTTCACTCGTGTACGCAAAGCATTTTGGGACCTAGGACAGAAACTCTACTGACCTTGTTATAGAATTTCCTGCACCTGTGAAATTTCCTCCGGATTTTATCCCTCATTCCCTTTTCGTTTCAGCTGAGTAGTCATGCTGTGCAAAACTGCCATGATGTTTCCAAAGGTTGGGGCCCCAGGTGCCTGGTGAGCACTGACCCCTTTTCCAATGTGCTCCGTGCTGCCTGGGGCCGCAGGGCACTGCACACATTTTTCCTGCCGAAATGAGTGGTGCCTCTGGCGCGTTATTTACCTCTGCTGTTTGAAAGCCATTTCAGAAGGGTCTCAGTTGCATTTCTAAGAAGTGAATGCAGTTATTAAATTTGCCCTCCTCTTTTCCACTTAGACGACTAGTACTTCTTGCTGTATTTAAGTGCCTTCTTTCCGTTTTCTGTCTTCTGGACCAGACATTTGATTTTCTAACGTACTCATCCACATTTGGTCTGGAACAGCCTTCCATAGTTTGAAATACAACATCAAGAAGTACCAGGTCTACCCAAAGCATCCATGGCTCAATTAAATTTTGCCCACCTTTACCTGCTTCAGTGGACATCTTATTAAGTCGGTCTCTCCTGTCAGACTGTCATCTACACTGAACTTGGGTTCAGTCTGTCCTTGTTTGGCGTTGGTCCCCTGTAACACATTGTGGTGTGTATTATTTTAGACCTCTAATCCCATATATTGCTCAGGCCTTTCCTTCAGGACACAGACAATGCCTGTGTCTCCGTATCTCTGACTCAGACACCCTGCACCTTCCTGAGGCACCGGATTTTAGTTAGGATGACATATTAGCCTAAGGTATGAACTTGAAACCCCAGTTCTCAAGAAATGGACACTTAACCTCTGTAAAAACAGCAACTCAGTTGAGCTGTGTCCAAAGTTCAGTATCATGGCATGCTATGCAGTTCCCCAGATTTTATTCTTTATTTCTCATGTTTCCCTTCCAAGTGAATCTGATGTTCATGGTTTTACGGAATTGGGGGGGGGCGGAAATTACCACTATTCTCCAATTAAGAAATGAAATAACTTAGAAATACAATTAAAGTGTCCATATAGAAAGAAAGAAATGATCAACTTTATTACTTAATAAGCTTAGTTGGGAAACATAGCTTAGTAAAAGACACAAAAACTGGCTTCCTGATATCTTACTATAAATACAGACCCTTGACTAGCCCACCTAACGTTTGGGTCTGCAGAACAGACAGAGTTGCTGGATTTTTTTTTTTTTAAGATTTTATTTATGTTGCTGGATTTTTTATTCCTATTGACCTAGATAGAAAGAGACGGAACATCAATCAAATCCCAGATGTTTGCACTCCCACCACACGTGAAATGCCTTCTCCAGTTAAGAAATACAAATCATTTTCTGTCACCTAATCTCCAGATTAATCACTGCATCCCCATGAGGAGGACCAAGGAGTGGGGTACGCAGCAGGGGTATGCAGATATGCTTACAGAACTCTTTCTCACCCAAACCAAGACGAGAGGAAGAATTCTATTTTACTAAAGTACATCATTTAGACATTCCTGTGGAAAATTTCTTGATCATAAATTCTCATGATTTATTTGAAAATACTTTATTTCAAATTTTAAAAAGCCATTATTTTTTACTTCTGAGTACATCGTCTAAAATGTATTTATTTTTCTACATTACCAAATGATACTTTTACAGTTAAAGAAAGTAAAAATAATTCCATGATCGCCTCTAATAACCATTTCATCTTCAATTCAAATATTCTAAGTTGTCCAAAATATACCCTTTATGGCCAGTTTTCCCAAATAAGAACAGACTTCTGTTCTGTTTATCTAGTTGTTGTGTACTTTAAGTGTCTTAATTTAAAATAGATTTTTCATGCTACTAACTTGTTGAAGGTAAATAGGCTAGTGCTGGTTTTTCTGACCCCAGTATTATTTGATTTATTCCTTGCTCTCCTTTATTTCCCATACATTGGTAGATAGTAAAAGCTTGATAAATTTAAGTCAGAATACACCATTGTGTAATTTATGATTCTTCATTTAAGCAGATATATAATATCTGTTATAACAATACAGGTGTTAAGATTGACCGTGGGTTTGGATGCTGTCAGCCTGTCCCCTTTGTTGTTCAGCTGTATTTTTCCCTAAATTCATTCTTGAAAGACAGTTTTCATTTGAACAGCCATCAGATGGCTGTTTTCTCTCCTTTTTTGAAGATAATATTCAACTCTCTTCTGGCTTTTGTTGTTGCTGTCAATCCAATGTCCCACTCTGTGGATAATTTGTCTCTTCTTTCTGGGTGCTTTTAAGACTTTCCTCTGTTTCTGGTGTTCTGTGCTTGGACTGTGATATCTAAGGACAAAGACTGTTTATCATGCTTGAGATTTGTTTTGCTGACTGAATCTGAGGATTCTCTTTTCATCCATTCTCGAAGACTTTTAGCTATTATCTCTTTGAATTTTTTTCCCTTCACTCTCTATTTTCTCCCTCTGCAATCCTATTAAGATAAGCTAGATCTTCTTTGATTACAGCATATGTCCTTTTTTCATTCATCCATTCTTTCTTTTTTTTTTTAACTAAACTTATTTTTTCCATCTGTTTGACCAAATATAATGTTCACCTTCTTCTCTGTTCTCTAGTTCACAGATTCTCTCTTTAGGAGGAATTAATCAACTGTTTAAGAAATTTTTAGAATGTCCAATCTCAAGTCACACTTTTTATATCTACTTTGGTTTCTTCTCAAGTGTCTCCTGTATGTTTGACACAGACACTTTTTAAAAATTGAATCGAATTGTGTGTGTGTGTGTGTTCCAAAATTCATTGTTTATGCACCTCACCCAGTGCTCCATGCAATACATGCCCTCCTTAATAGCCACCACGAGGCTCACCCAACCCCCCATCCCCTGCTCCTCCAAAACCCTCAGTTTGTTTCTCAGAGTCCACAGTCTCTCATCCAAGTTTACTGTACATGGAGAAAAAGTACACACATAAGGTAAAGTTCAAAGAATTATCACAACATAAACATACTCATGTGTCACTGCCCATGGCTTAAAAAAAAATTGAACATTATCAGCCCCCATTATGAGGTTTGAAAGTTGATTACTCCTAATTACTCCTCTTTCTTTTCCTTAAAGGTCAATATTCTACTGAGTTCTAATGCCATGTATCAATTTTTCTTTTCTTTTTTTTTGGTTTTGGACTTTATGTGAATGGAATCATATATATTCTTTGGTATCTGGATTATTTCATTCAGAATTATGTTTGTGACATTTATCAGTATTATTTATTTATATGTAACAATACTTTGAAGAGTTCTACTGCTATACGATATTCCTTTGTATGAATACCCCCCAAATTATTTATGTGTTTTACTAGAAGTAGACATTTGGATTCTTCAGGACTATTACAAATAGTGCTGCTATAATCCTTCTTGTGTGTGACTATTGTCATATGTACTCAATTCAGTTGGATATATCCTCAAGAATGAAATTGCTTGGCCACTAAATATTTAATCTATTGCATAACACCATGCAGTTTTCTAGAATGGTTGTGTATACTGTAACATTTTTCACTCCAGTCATCATCAGTGTATGATTGTTTCAGTTGTTCTCCATTCTCCTTATGCTTGGTATTGTCAGTTTTTAATTTTAGCTAGTTTCATGGGTGGTGATTGCTATACATTGCAGTTTTATTTTCTTTGATAATTAATGATATGTACATTTTTGTGTTTGGTCTTTTGAATATAAAATTTTTGCGAAGCATACATTCAAAAATTTTGCTCACTTTTAAAAATTAGATTTTTAAAAGATTTTATTTATTTATTTGAGAGAGAAAGCATGAACAGGGGAAGGGTACAGGGAGAGGGAGAAGTAGACTCCCTGCTAGCACAGGGCTTCATCCTAGGAGTGGGATCATGACCTGAGAAGAACGCAGCCACTTAACTGACTCAGCCACCTAGGCACCCCCAAAATTGGATTTTCTGCATCCTTTTATCAGTTCCTTTTTTTTCCAGCTTGCATTATTTTAGTATCTGTATTAGCTAGAAAATTGTCTGTATAATTTTTTATCTGGTTTCACAGAACTCACATGGTTTAGTATTTTAATTTACTCTATAGCCAGCCTCAGGCTCTTCCCTCTTCCCTCTTCCCAAATTTATATCTTTAAGTACCTATTGACATCTCCATGTGGTTTTCTATCTAATAGGCACCTTGATATAAAAATGTTTAAATTTTAGGTACTGATATTCCCCCAAACCAGCTCCTGCCAAAATCCTGTGTGCCTCAGTTAATGGCAACTCCATTCTTCCCATCACCAAGGCCATTATTTATCCATTTTTCTCATTACCTCACATTCTGCCCATCAACAAATTTTTTTTTTTCAGCTCAATCCTAAAATTATATTTAGAAATAGACCATTTACCACCTCACTGCCATGACTTTGGTTCATGGTAATATCATCTGAGATACTGTTAAAAGGATCAGTATTCAGTTCCTTATCTTCTCTCTTGCCTCAGTGAAGTAAGACTCTACCTGTTTGCTAGAATAGTCCTGTCAACATATAAATCTGAGCTCCAACTTCCCCAAAGATACTCATGACACTGAAAATAGAGCCCAAGTACTTATCATGTCTCACAAGGCCCTGTGTGATTGGCCTCCCAGATGACTCTCTGGTCTCCTCTTCACGTAGCCCTGCCACCCTAGTCTCCAAGCTATTCCCATACAGGCCAGGCAACACATCCTTTCTCCAAGCTTTGCCCTTAGTGTTTTCTCCACCTGGAAGATTCAACCCCAGACACCTGCAAGACTGGTAGTTTCTCAAAAGTCACTCACCCAGTGGAGTCTTTTCTGACACCTTATTTAAAATTCCAAGACTATTCTTCTCCAACATTTAATATTCTTCTGCTCTTTCTGTCATCTCCTTAGCATTTATTACCATCTAACATAACATATACTTTCCTTATGTATCTTGGTTACTGTCCATCTCTAACAGTTAGAAGCATTTTCCATGCAGTCATGGACTTCTGTCTGTTTTGGTCACTGCTTTATCTCCATCTCCAAAACCCATGCCTAGCCCATGATAGGCACCTCATTAAAGGTTTGTTGCATGAATAAATGAGAACATAAACAGAACTGTGTAAAGGAAAACCTGTAGTGTATCTTTTTATCAAGATTCATTTTCTGTGCCCCTTAAGAGTAATCCTTCTTATACGTTATGGAATCCTTTGATATATTCAGGATCCTATATGCTTGTCATTGTTCATTGTTCATTCCTGTCATTATTTTAATCCAAAATAAATAGAGTCTGCATGTGTACCATTTACCTTTGTTTTTATATATCTTCTCCTTTTTCTCAACAATTCAGACTTTGCCTATAGCTATTTCTAGCATCCTGCTTTTAGATAATAAGCTGGAGTACAAGAAGATGTGCCATATGCTAGTAAAAAAGTTTCCAGGTGATAATATTCTGTGATTCTGATAGACTAAAGTAGAAAATTCAATGTAAATTTTTCTGTGTATATGAGGGTGAATATATTTTTAGGTACACTGGGATATCTAGTATTTTTCTTTTGCCTTGAGTGAAAGTATTGACAACAGTCTTTGATAATCCTTATAATGTCTGTTTTCTTCCTGCTGGTCTTCTTGTGTCTGTCTGTGTCCCAGTATATAATGCTGGAGATATACCTGGCAGAGGTACACTGACATGTGTAAAGAAAAGCATGGTTCAACCTCATGGACACTGATTGTAGCATTGGGATTAGCACCAAACAAGCCTCTACTTGCTAACTCATTTTCTTTCTCTCTTGTGTTTCTATAGTCTATGAGTCTGTCAGTAAAGATTTTAAAATTTACCTCCTTTTGTTTTTTAAGTTAGTGAAAATTCATCTCTAAGATTCACAAATGATGGACCCTTTCTCCCAGCTCTGTCATCACTGCATCTTTTCTTTTTCTCTGATTTCACTTGTATTTTAATAATAGGAAGGAATGGGACAGCAAACATGGCATTTCAGTGAGATGTGGTTACAGCTCGTTTTTTATTATTAACCTAGACTTATGTGTACTTTTTGATATTTGCATATTTAGATTTATTTGACATTATTTTTGATATTTAGACTTATGGGTATTATTTTTTATATTTGGTCAATATTTTGCTGTTATTAACTTAAAATATTATTTGTGCCTAATTATTACATTCACATAGTATGAAAAAGAAAGATGGTAAAAGCTTGTAAAAATAATAACAAGATGAACTCAACAAGCTCCTGGCCACCACTCTGCCAGAGTTACCATTTTTCAGTTCACAGCAAATGACTTTCAAGTCTTTTAGCTCTGTCCAGTGTGTTTTTCTAACTAATTTCTAACTAATATTAGCACTTGGCTATCTCTTGATTCAGCATTTTAGCTATTATCACAGCACCCTTCAACCACTACTTCACTCAGCCCATACTCCCAAAATAGCTATATTGCAAATTTGAATAAATACATATTCAGTGTTTTGATTTTTCTGACTTTTAAAATATTACTAACCGCTGTTCTAAGTGGCATACCATGGATACATTCCCTTTTGTATATATTATTTGCATTTTCCTGGGGTTAATAATTGACTCTTTAAAAATCTTGCTTTTCTTAGAATCTTTCTTTAGACTCTTTGACTTAGCCATCCTACATGTTAAAAACTTTGTAAGTATTATTTGGAAATAGTTCAGTAGCTTCCTGAGGAAAGGGTAATGGTAGTTCCATTTATTTTTTAAAACTTTGCATCCCTAAAAATATATCTATTCTACTCTCATGCTTGCTGTCTGATTTACTGGATCAGAATTCTAGTTTGCAAATGATTTTAATTTTACAAGTTTGAAGACATTTGTTTCCTATTTCTTCTGCCTTCTAGTGTTGCTGCTGTGGACTCAGATGTCCTTTGGATTCTTGAACTTTGGAAAATGTAGAAATGTTATTTTATCTCCAGTGTTCTAAAGTTTAACAAAATGGGGACTGTTTGCCAGCACCACAGTCTCCCTGCAAAACCTCTTTTTTTTGTTGTTTTGGGAAAAAAAGTATGAAAAAATAATTTTCTCCCCATCAGAAATTTTGTCCTCTTTCTGAAACCTCTGAGTCAGATTATATATCTCTATCTACAGACTTCAAAATTCCCTTTGTAATGTTTATTTTATTTTATTTTTTTTTTAAGTCTCTATATTTTGTTCGTGGCTTCTCTTATGGAACGGGAAATCTTTGTTCACTCATACTTAACAATGAGGCAATGAAAAGCTCTCTGGGCATGATGGGCTTGTTGCTGGTGAGCTAATCTAGATTGAAAGTGTTCCTGTCAGATTTTTTACTGAAGAATTTTTAGGCTTTTTTTCTTTGATATTCATTTTCTTCATAGTAATATAAAGATTTTAGAATAAACCCATCTCTTTGCCTGGGGATTAGCAGCCCAGATGCAGATATTCTGCAGCTTTCCGTGAGAGCTGGCAATCTCACTGTTGAGTCAAGGGACTTTTACTTAATTTTCAGGTTTTCTGTCTTTTCCCACTTCCACACCATGCGTCTGCACCTTTGAGCCAGGAATGACCTCGAAGGTGGGGGACAGATAGCCACCCAAATACACACCTAAAAATATAAATTGAGGACTGAGATTTCTCTTTGTATAGATTTTTGAACACTCTGCTTGCTTTCTGCATCCCAGGTCCTCAGTCCTGCCTCCTGTGGCACCAAGTGTCTCCTATCAGCTTCCTTAATACCAATACCTTCATCTCAGGAGAAGGAATTACCTTCCAGGAGCTTCCTGATTTATTGGAGAGATGAAGCAAAGTGTTTTTTTTCAAAATACAGACTACAAGAAAGCCAGGAACATTTGAATGGATGAAAAAGTTATCAAGATATCTGGTATCTAGATGGAAATATGGCACAGGAGAATTTTGAGGTTAGAATGAGAAGACCAGGAAGTCAGGTAGTATTTCTACATAACAGGTTCTTAAGCAAATTTTGAAGGTGGAGTTTGTTTTGTTTTAGAGAGAAAAACTTGGCACTATGACAAAGAATCATTTTGTGTTTTCTACTAACATCCTCTCATCTTCCTGAATGTGAATCATATCCATTAAGCCAAGCATACAGACTTAGTAACAGACCATTGCTTTTTTGAGACCACTGTGCTAATTTTGTTGACATAAGTCATCTGAACAAAACTTCAGTTAGTTGTCAGTAGTAGCAAAGAATATTGGAGCACAATATCAATTTTATCTAAATGCATTTGAAATGGCAATACTATTTGCAAATTTTGAGTTATTTAAGGTATATACTTTCCTATCTGCAAGTTGTATTTTTTAAAAGATTGTATTTATTTACTTGATACACAGAGAGAGACACAGCGAGAGAGGAAACACAAGCAGGAGGAGTGGGAGAGGGAGAAGCAGGCTTCCCGCTGAGCAGGGAGCCTGATGAGGGGCTGGAACCCAGGATCCTGGGATCATGACCTGATCTTAAGGCAGATGCTTAACCACTGAGCCACCCAGGAGTCCTACAAACAGTGTTTAACTGTCAAATATTATTCATAGTTCTGCCATTTTCAACTTTTGATTATCCTGATTGACAAAGGTAGCTATGTTTTCAAGAAATCAAATATGTATTTATTTCCATGACATTGAATTATCATTTTAGCCTTAACAACAACAACAAAAAAATCTGACCTGACATGAGCTACCTTCATGTGGATAAGTACAAGTAAAATAAAACAATAATAATATTAATCTGAAATAATTAATACAAATCATTTCTGACAGGGTTTCATATAGTCAACTGCAGTTTTTCTGGTAACTATATATTTGTTAACATCATTTGCTCATAACGAGACTGAGAAGTGTTTGCAATCATCAGAAATGATGAATTTGAGGCTCACTTTTTTTGCACATAGTGCTTTCCTGGTATTAAAATACATGTACAAAACATTTTAAAATTTTAAAAACTCAGAATTTAAGATAAAGTGTTGGAAATTCCCTCCCGTAGACTACAGAAATACAAGGGTAGGCATACAAACATATTTGAAGCATTTCATTACTGTCACTCTAAATGCAATGCACCCGAGTTTGGAAGCAGACATGAGTCTCTATGAAATTTGAAATGTTACTTCATGACTCCATCCTCTCCTGCCTAATTTGTAAAAATATAGAGTATTTACTGCACATTTAAATTATTCTGGGTTAATTGCTGGATGCTTCTCCTTTGTTAATTGATTTTATCTTATTAAACAAATAAACCACATACTATTAAGCCTCTTCTGTAGATGAGGAAATAGAGCTCAGTGTAAGTGCTATACTATATGTGCCATACAATACTTCCTAACATGCCATAAACATTATAGTTAGAGTTTAAACTCAACTGGCCTGACTTCATGGACCTTGGAATTAATCAGTGATAAAGATCACTTTGCCTCTGGAAGGATACCATAAAATTTTATTATTATTAATGGTTGTGGTGAAGGGAAATGCAGAATTTCGGGGAGGAGACAGGAGAAGCTGTAAAAGTTTATTTCTAAAGTGAGACTGGATTTGAGATGAAAAGAGAAAGCATGGGTTTCCTTAGCTGCGATAAAAAGGGTAGGAAAAAATTAAAATAAAAATATTTTATTTATTTATTTGAGAGAGAGTGAGAGCACAAGATGGGGAGAAGTGCAAAGGGAGAGGGAGAAGCAGACTCCTCACTGAGCAGGAAGCCCTAACACAGGGCTCATTCCCAGGACCTCAAGATCATGACCTGAGCCAAAGGCAGATGCTTATCCAATGAAACCACCCGGGAGCCCCACGAAACAGCAATTTACATTTTTAAAAGATTTTATTTATTTATTTGACAGAGAGAGATCACAAGTAGACAGAGAGGCAGGCAGAGAGAGAGGGAGGAAGCAGGCTCCCCGCTGAGCAGAGAGCCCGATGTGGGACTCGATCCCAGGACCTTGAGATTATGACCTGAGCCGAAGGCCTGAGCCACCCAGGCACCCCCGAAACAGCAATTTATTATGGAGTTCTCAATATTTGTTAGACATTGTGCTAGCTGATTAAAATGTGCCATGTTGTTTAATCTTCAAGAAAACCCAATTAGCCATTCTGACTGGTGTGAGGTGATATCTCATTGTGGTTTTGATTTGTATTTCCCTGATGCCGAGTGATATGGAGCACTTTTTCATGTGTCTGTTGGCCATCTGGATGTCTTCTTGGCAGAAACGTCTGTTCATGTCCTCTACCAGTCAGAATGGCTAAAATCAACAAGTCAGGAAATGACAGATGCTGGCGAGGATGCGGAGAAAGGGGAACCCTCCTACACTGTTGGTGGGAATGCAAGCTGGTGCAACCACTCTGTAAAACAGCATGGAGGTTCCTCAAAATGTTGAAAATAGAACTGCCCTATGACCCACCAATTGCACTACTGGGAATTTACCCTAAAGATACAAACGTAGTGATCCAAAGGGGCACGTGCACCCGAATGTTTATAGCAGCAATGTCCACAATAGCCAAACTATGGAAAGAACCTAGATGTCCATCAACAGATGAATGGATCAAGAAGATGTGGTATATACACACAATGGAATACTATGCAGCCATCAAAAGAAACGAAATCTTGCCATTTGCGACAACATGGATGGAACTAGAGCGTATCATGCTTAGCGAAATAAGTCAAGCGGAGAAAGACAACTATCATATGATCTCCCTGATATGAGGAAGTGGTGATGCAACATGGGGGCTTAAGTGGGTAGGAGATGAATCCATGAAACAAGATGGGATAGGGAGGGAGACAAACCATAAGTGACTCTTAATCTCACGAAACAAACTGTGGGTTGCTGGGGGAAGGGGGATGGGAGAAGGGGGGTAGGGTTATGGACATTGGGGAGGGTATGTGCTTTTGGGTAAATTGGAAGGGGAGATGAACCATGAGAGACTATGGACTCTGAAAAACAATCTGAGGGGTTTGAAGTGGCGGGGGGGTGGGAGGTTGGGGTACTAGGTGGTGGGTATTATAGAGGGCACAGCTTGCATGGAGCACTGGGTGTGGTGAAAAAATAATGAATACTGTTTTTCTGAAAATAAATAAATTGGAAAAAAAAAAAAAAAGAAAACCCAATTAGATGGATAGAAACATTTTTCTTTTGAAGAAGCACAAAGTCAGAGAGGTAATGTGGACTCCCAAATATGAACACCTTATCATAGAATTTAGGCATAGGTAGAATTTAATGGCTCGTTAGGTCGTTAAAATAATCACTTCCTAACCTTTCTACTCACAACCTGGAGCCAGACCTATCCATCTGCCTGTGCCAGATCTATCCTTAGCCAGCTGACTGTTTGCCCTGTACTTGCAGCTTCAGTGTTCTTGTAGTTTGTTCTCACTTGCTGATTAGACATTGAGTACAGAATTAGAAACAAGCATCACTGAGGGTGGGAAAAGGAATTAGCCTTGCCTTGCCCATTCCTCCCTAAAAAAGAAGCCACTTAACACATCCCCATGTGGGTATTGATACCTGTACTGCCCTCTTCTGTGTACTAAGCAGAGCACCATGTGCAAAGCAGCCCCGAACACATGCTTCTGAAAGTTATCAGTAAACATAGGATGTAAGTGTAAAGAGAAATTAACTTCCATTCCACTGTATCATTTTTATCACTAAACATGTGATACTTTAGAAGTCCTGGTGAGTAGCTGATTACATTTTGAAAGAAAGTTGAACAGCTTGTGAGAGCTGAGATTTAGTTTCTAGATATCGTTATTGTTCTCATTCTTTCTGATAAAGGATTAATTTCATGGTATGAGAATAATATAATTGTTTGTGACCAGATAAATAGTCTACCACATTTTTCTTACTCTTCTCACTAAATCCTGCGATTATTTTTAGCTTAAATTACCCAAGAAGAAACAATCTCTTTTTCCTCCATAAAATGCACCTCATCTTTTCTTTTTTCTTCTCAAAGGGGTAAACAATTCTCTTGTAGTCCCAAATTTAAACTTAAAATTATACACACTAAAACAAGTTATTCATTATTTTTTCTTTTTTGGTTATTTTTCTTTTTTAATGATTTCTCCCAACTCCACCTCATATTTTCTCCCTTTTTATGCCTTAACATAAATTTCTTGTTGTTTAATTCACTGCTATCCTTGTGCTATCCATACATTTCCAAACTTAATGATGTACCAGTATTTATGAAACACTGCATTAGAAAGCTTTTGAGTATTATCATTTTATATTATCAATTTATAAATGATATCTTATGACACATTAAGTATTATGATGAATATACTCAGATACATTAGGCCTAGTTTCCTTCAGTTTATTATCAATTTAATAGTAAATTGTCATACTGTGTTTTTATCTTACTGTCTTAAATTTATTAATACAGTGTATAACCTTCTCGATATCAATTTCTACATTGAAATCATGTTTAAATATTTTCATTGTTATCAGTGAGAAACCTCAGGCTGAGAGGAATTCTGTAACTATTTTAGTATGATGACATTAAATCCGTGTAAAGCAAGACACCCAATCAGTCTTCCATAATTCTCACTATAGAATTAATGTCACTAGAGCTAGATATTTTGCTGAGATATTTATCTTCTGAACTATTTATAGTAAAGCCTTTTAAGAAGTCCTATCCATTTTTGTCAAATAAGCACACACACACAGAGTTAAGGATGTGTATGCTGTTTAAAATAGACATATCTATTTTATTTAAAATACATATTTATGATATGAGTAATAAATATTCATGAAACCTCTTGATATTAAATGTATATATACAAACACACACACACATATATGATAGTTAATTTTATGTGTCAACTTGATTTGATTACATCATATATGTATGATGGTTAATTTTATGTGTTAATCTGATGGGGTTAAGAGATGCCCAGAAAGCTGAGTGTGTCTGTGAGGGTGTTTCTAGAAGAAATTTGTGTCGGGGACGGCCTCTGGCCGGGAAAGTCCCCACCATTACAAGATGGTGCTTGGCTCACTGCCAGCAAAATACGCTGCAAGTAAACAAGGAACGTTCTGGTGAAGCTCGCCTAAAGGAGGACATAGTCATTGGCTGTTTCAAATTTAATCAGCATAGTAACAGGACTCTCATTGTCTCTCCCCATTGTTTGGCCCCTTATTGGTCACCCTGCTCGCTGATTGGTCATGTAAACGTATATAAGTGTGTAGACTTGTGGAAATAGAGAAAGAGAAGATACATCTGAACCGGGGCTTCTTGTCATCCTTGAGGGTCGAGGGCGACAAATTTGAATTGATTTGAACTGATAGACTGAGTAAAGAAGATTGTCCTCACCAATGCTGTGCATCAGCTAATTTGCTGAAGACCTGAACAAAGTGAGAAGGGCAGGAGGGATGAATATGCTCTCTGTTCCAGCTGAGACATTCATCTCCCATCTCCAGACGTCCTGGCTCTTCTTTGGAATTCACTCATCTCAGGGCTTACACTAAGGGTCCTCCAGTTCCCAGGTCTTCAGACTCACACTGGGATTTTTACCGTTGGCTTCCTTTGTTCTCAGGATTTTGGGTTTGAACTGGAACTGCAGCACTGGCTCTGTTAGCTCTCCACCTTGCAGACTGTGGAGATCTCAGCCTCCACATGCATGGGACCTATTCCCTCACGACAAATGTTTCTGTAGATCAGTGTATTCTGTCGGTTCTCTGGGGAACCCTAATACTATATACATATATAGATATGAATTTATTGACTAAACAATAACATTATCTTAGAGATGGGATTTGCTATATAATGATAGACTCTTGGAAATTTTCCAGAAAATCCATTTGTCTAATTGTTCAGCTTTATAGTTCAAAGAAATAATGTTAAAAAACTTACCTTTTGTTAAACATTTTAATAAATACCTTCAAAATTATATACATAATTGTAATTTAAGCATTTATAGCTTCATGTTTAATAAAGACACACACATATTCACACATAGTCAATCTCATGTAATGCCTACTTTTTTTTAAAGTTTATATTTCTGATTTTTTTCTGTAATCTTCCTTCCCTTTTTAATTGCTGCCTAATAAGTACTTGTTGTTGAATGAGTCATTGAAAGTATGCATATATGTCAGACCACAAAAGAGTGACTAACCTTCAGCTAAATACTGAAAAACAAAATACATTTGAAGTAGAGATATATTTTTAAAGGAGAATTCCATTCAAACCGTACCCATAATATACAGAAAGAGGTTAAAAACAACTAGCCTTTAACTGTCAGTTAATTTTTCCTAGATAATTTCCAAAAGCCAGATTAAGAGGAAAAAAATGAAAATGGATCACCAAGAAAAAAAAGAAATATCTTCTTGAATTTCTAAGGGCTTCTTAAAATTTCAATATCTCTACATTTTTATCAGTTCTCAAGAAACAAGGTCTTTTAATGTCCACCAGAGTTACTTGATGTCATGATCTTAAGGTCTATCTCACTTTTCTGCAAAAATTACTCTCAACTTACTGTAGCCTGGAAGGAAAGAAAAACCTTACCCTGTCTAATTGCAACACTATTCTTCTACTAGAAGTTCCTGTTTGAGGAAAGGATCAGGCAACTATAATAATTAACCCCCTCTTTTCGTCTTAACAAATATTTCTGTATAAAGAATATTTTTTAAGCTTTTCATCAGGCAGTCACCGTATCATTTGTTTACTCTTTTGGTAGAGAAATGGGTATAGTTTCGTAACAGAACAAAATGCTAGGCATCATACTGTGTTCTAGAGATAAAAAGGTAATAAAACCAGCTTGTGACCTTCCTGGGCTAATGCCTTCATGCTATAAAATAGAATAAACAATATATGAACATTTCTGTAAGTATACAATTTGCTTAAATTCAGGGAGTTAGTTCATGTCATTAAAAATAAATAAATAAATAAATAAAACTGGGTGCCTGGGTGGCTCAGTGGGTTAATCCTCTGCCTTCAGCTCAGGTCATGATCTCAGAGTCCTGAGATGGAGTCCCACATTGGGCTCTCTGCTCAGCAGGGAGGTTGCTTCCCCTCTCTCTCTGCCTGTCTCTCTGTCTACTTGTGATCTCTCTGTCTCTGTCAAATAAATAAATACAATCTTCAAAAAAACAAAAATAAAAAAAGTAAAACAGCTTTGTTGGCCTAAGGAGAATTAAATAACTTTATTAGTGAAAACCGCTTTTCTTAAAATTTTAACAAGTCTAGGATCTCAAAAAAAAATTTCTCAGACCTTGAATGCCTCTGAATTCTATAGTCTTGGCCTCTATTTCCTGCATTCTTAGCTAGAGATTGTCTGAAACTAGAATGTGACATATTAAATGTCATTTGCTCTCAGCTGTAGACTCTAGTCACTGATTCTAGAAAACAGAAAAATATCTCACTGAGCATCTCACTTCATCCAACAAAATAGAGGCAGCATAAATATAAACCTTATGTCAACTCTTGCTGCCCAGAGAAAATTAGATCATATTCCTTTCCAGGACAACCAGAACACATTATAACCCTACAGAGTAGATTCTGTCCTCTTCATATCAAGTGTGAAGGTTACATATAATCCCTTTTTTTATGAAGGTTATATGCATATTTTTGAACTTATAATTTTGATAACAGAAATGAGTAGAAGATTTTGTGATTCTAGCAAACACTTCTGGTAAATCACCATGTTTACTTAGCAAGTGGGTTCAATATGAATTTCTAGACTATTTTCAGAACTCTGTGAGGTTTCAAAGTTCTTAATTGAGGTGGAAGAGGGGAATGTGGAAGACCATATCCATTTTCATTATGTTCCTTTCCCCCCTATTTTTATGGCTATCTGGTATATCAGTCATTGTTCTCCAGAACATATATTTATATATGGATACATAAAGTCAGAGAGAGAGAAATCTTAAAAAATTAGTTCACACAGTTTTGGAGGCTGCGTGGAGAACCAGGGAGGAGTTGATGTTGCATCACAAGCCTTGAAGGAAGTCTGGAAAAGAACTCCCTCTTTCTAGAGAGACTTCGGTCTTTCTTTTTTTTTTTTTTTTTCCTAAGGCCTTCCATTGACTGGATGAGGCTATGCACATTGTGGTAAGTAATCTATCCACATTATGGAGGGCAATTGTTTTACTCCAAGGTGACTGACTTTGATGTTAATCTCCTCTAAAAAATTCCTTAACAATAACATCTAGTCTAAGGATACCATGGCCTAGCCAAGCTGATAAAATGAAAACTAACCATCACATCTGATATTTCATTATTTTCTAGTGGGACTGTCTTTTCTACAACTTCATTTCTTGAGTAATAATATTCTCTCTGCAGGCCCCTTTTCCAAAGAAAGCAGGGGTTGACACTACACAGCTTTCCTGACTATGTTATTGCTATTGATCAGTGCATATCCACTTATATATGCTATCCTTTATGCAAAACATGATTGACTTTCTTTTCTCCTTGGTTAATAAGTTATGTAATGAAAAGAAGAAATCAGAAGATTGATGAAGGATAGAAATTGCAATTAGCCAATGAGGTTTAAAAAGTATATATATATATTTAGATTGTATACAGAAGGTGAAGATGATTACCTCCCTTTTGACCAGCAGGAGGATAGTGTTGAAAACTTTTGTTAACAAGGAAACTAACTGGATAGAATACAACTTTTAACAAGGGGAGGAGGTGGATTTCCAATGTAATTACAGTTAGTCTGCTGACATGAAAAGATTTCTGGGGGTTGATGAATTGTGTTATGTATTATAATTATATGAATATATAGTGTACATGGGAGAAGGATCTTGAGTCTCTTTTATTTAATGTACACTATTTTTCTTTGTACCTATGTATTTTACTTTGATTCATAATATGATGATTTTACCCATGACAGCCAATTTAAAAGGTGATTTATTACTATCAAGAACTATGATTTCCCCCATGAGAAGCTCTATTTTATTTATTTTTTATGACTTCTTAAATTTAAATTAAATTAGTCAACATGTAATACCTCATTAGCTTCAGATGTCATGTTCAATAATTCATCAGTTGCATATAATACCCAATGCTCATCACATCATGTGCCCTTCCTAATGCCCATGACCCAGTTGCCCCATCCCCTCCATCCACTTCCCCTCCAGCAACCCTCACTTTGTTTCCCAGAGTCAAGAGTCTCTCATGGTGTGTCTTCCTCTATGATTTCTTCCCATTCGATTTTCCCTCCCTTCCCCTCTGATCCTCTGCACTATTTCTTATATTCCACAAATGAGTGAAACCTTATGATAATCATATTTCTCTAATTGACTTAAGTTAGTATAATACCCTCCGTTTCCATCCATGTCAGTGTAAATAGTAGGTATTCCTCCTTTCTGATGGTTGAATAATATTCCATTGTATATGGAATCACAAGCAGGGTGGAGGGTGGAGGGAGAAGCAGACTTCCCGCTGAGCAGGAAGTCCAATGGAGGACTTTATCCAAAGACCCTGGGATCATGAACCAAGCTGAAGGCAGACACTTAACCGACTGAGCCACCCAAGCACCCAAACTATGATTTGTTTTTTAAAGATTTATTTACTTTATTTATTTATTTAGAGAGTGCATGTGCACAAGGTAGGCATGGGCAGAGGGAAAGAGAAAGAGAATCTCAAACAGATCCAACATTCAGCACAGAGCCTTACATGGGGCTCAGTCTCAGGACCCTGAGATCATGGCCTGAGCTGAAGTCAAGAGTCAGAAACTCAACTGACTGAACCACCCAGGTGGCCCAAGAAGTATGACTTTTTTTTTTTTTTTTTAAGATTTTATTTATTTATTTGTCAGAGAGAGAGAGAGAAAGAGAGAGCACAAGCAGGCAGAGTGGCAGGCAGAGGCGGAGAAAAGCAATCTCCCTGCCGAGCAAGGAGCCTAATGAGGGACTCGATCCCAGGACCCTGAGATCATGACCTGAGCCAAAGGCAGCAGTTTAACTGACTGAGCCACCCAGGTATCCCAAGAAGCATGACTTTAAACCATAGTTCCTATTGGTAAAATTTCAAGTATGCACATTCACCTTTTAACTTCTGCTTCTACATTGAGTAAAGAGATCCTCTGATTTTTTAAAATTTTAGATCTAAGAATAAAATGTTTCATGACATGACTTGCTAATTACAAATAGCTAAATTAGCTCATGTTACCTTTACACACTAATTAAATCCACATGCAGGCTGATGATTTTTAGTTCAAAGGTTTTGAGTAAGACCATGTGTTCAACTTTAATAAAGAAATTGCCCAGAAGAAGCTTCATAACTTATTTTTCTGAACCAAGTAATCTAGACAAATAAAATCCTAATATAGTAAAATTAAATACAGGACCTAAAGGTTTTACATAGTGAGATGAAAGAAGCACGATTATGCATATGCCATGCCTTGAAGCCTGTAAGGCACTTCCTTCAAATTATTGAAGCTTATGGTTAAGGTCATTATTTTCTGTCCAAAAGTCTGCACATAATCATTATTCTGTATTACACCTAAATTGGTTAAACACATTTCTTAGAGTGAAACAATTCCAGAGACATTTCGAGATACTTAAATATAACTCTGTCCGTGAAATTTTATAGTGGAAACAGAATTCGAGTTCTGCTTTTTAAAGTATAGCAGTAGATTGTTCTTATTAGAATTCCATCTGAAAACTACTTTTTATTAAAATAATGAAATTATCTTTGACCTCTTATTTTTAGTAAGAACTCCATGGAAGGAAAATTATATTCTGTTTTGCATCTGCATTAAACTTTTCAGTTGATCATCAAAGACTTCAATTTATTTGAACAAAAGAGTTTGAACATCAGTAACCCATAATCCCGGGGCGCCTGGGTGGCTCAGTCAGTTAAGTGGCTGCCTATGCTATGGCTCAGGTCATGATCCCAGGGTTCTGGGATCGAGCCCTATGTCAGGGTCACTGCTCAGCAAGAGCCTCCTTCTCCTTCTCCCTCTGCCTGCTGTTCTGCCTATTTGTGTTCTCTGTCAAATAAATGAAGTCTTAAAAAAACAAAAACAAAAACAACCCATAATCTCTATATGCTAGACACAGTGAGAAGTATGAAGGAGTTTATGCTGGCTTCCACTTCAGGTTACGACTGATATTAGTTTTCCATCGGTGCTATAACAAATTATCACAAACTCAGTAGCTTAAAACAGCACAGATTAGTATCTTACAGTTCTGAAGGTCAGAAATCTAACGTGGGTCTGCAGGGCTGTGTTCTTTTTGGAGAGGTAAGGAAGAGCTTTTAAATCTGCCAAATTCCTTGGCCCATGGCCATATCTCTCTGACCTCTCCTTCCGTTGCATTATCAACTTCTCTGATCGTCCGCACTAAATATTCCCAAATATCTTACAAATTCTAAGCTAGTTATATTACATTTGACTCAGTTGACCTCTAGCAGCTAACATGGTTACTGTTAATTCACTTGACTTTTGCCAGTGTTAATAAAAGATTACGATCCTACTGGTGTGAGGTCATGTCATACTAGACTGGACATGTAATATGTCATATGTTAAATAATCAGTGATTTTCTTCTTTATTAAATAGAACTTACAGGAAGAATAACTGCAGAACATTTCACCTGAATTTATCTTTTTGTTACCCTCTCTTTCTGTCTGTTAAAAATTGGTGGACAAAAGAGAACAGTCCTTTGCAAAGTAAGTTGCTCTCCTCGAATACTGAGTGCTTTTAAAAAATACTCTACAAAGACGAATTATCGGTAATGTTTCTGCAATGGTCTCTAGAAATGAGAAGGCTTGTAAACATTTAAAGCACATCAAAGAAAAATTAGTATGCTGCTTTCAGATCATCATAGAACTTTTATGAAACAATTACAATTTCAAATAAAATGTTGCATGAAATATTTAAAATGTTTATGGTGATCCTAAAATATTTTAAAACCCTGAAATAGAATCTATTCCCAGAAAACAGCATAACTCTTAGAAATTTTGGTCAATGCACTAAAATAATAAGTGTAATTATGTGCTGACTCTTTTTAATCCTAATTAAGTTAGTGAACAAAATTATATGCTATTCCAATTTGGCTTCACGTTATGTTATCCCATGTCTTTTTATACAGATTCTTTTCTTACTTTAATATATGTGGAAGTTCTACAGCTATATTTACATATGACATTTTCCAAATGAAATTATGGCAGAGTTAAACCAATATAACACTATAATGTAATCCGTTTTATCTTTTAACATTTTACATCTCACTGTTCACTGCATTTCCATGCAACTGTAGCAACAGTAGCAAACTATTGCTTTATGTTTTATATACCCTCCTCCACCTCACCATGGAGATACAATGAATTCAGCACATGCTGTGAAGTCTGAATTGTGCCTCAGAGCTGTGCTTGAATGAGGTGATCCTGAATAAACTCGACCAAGCTTGACTCTTCTGTCTTGTACATTATCTCAGTAAGAGGCTACTTGGGGTCATATTCTGTATTAAGTCATTTTAATTTTTTTAAGACACTGAATTACACTATGAAAACAAATTTATTTTTTATGGTTAATGTGAAGAGAGAAAATGAAATCACCCACAACTTACACTAGCCAACTCAAGAGTAAAGACATTCCGATGGGAATGAACAGAGTATGGTTAAATAGAATAAGCTTTGCTTAAAACTGGGTGGCACCTGGGTGGCTCCATGGATTAAGCGTCCAACTCTTGATTTTGGCTAGGGTCATGATCTCAGGGCTGTGAGATCGAACTTCAGGTCTGGCTCTGTGCTGGGTATGGCACCTGCTTAAGATTTTCTCTCTCTCTCTGCCTCCCTACCAGTTCTTGAACATTCTCCCTTTCTCTCTCTTTCTCTCCCTCCCCTCAAAAAAAGTACAAGTTACAGAATAATATAAGAGTAAGAAAATAGTTACTTTTAAAGACAGTAACTTGAAGATTTTGAGATACAATAAACTCAGAAGTAATGATTATATTGACTTCGAACAATTACTTCAATTCTCTGACCCTCGATTTCTTCATTTATTAATACATTATTTTTTAAAAATCATGTTAAAATGAAGTAATAGAAATAATAGAGCACCATTAAAATATTATGTTAGGTACCATCTGAAAATTAATTTAACTTATTAATAATGATATAACACCTGTAAGAGAAATCAAGTCGAAATCTCATAATAAACATGTAATCTATATTCAAGCAAATAATAATGTTATTTTTAGTAACTATAATTTGTTGATGAACTAGAAATCTTGATGGTATGTTATTTTGTCATAGCCACTACTGTTCTGCTTCTGCCCCTGCATTTTGTCAAATTTTTCATTCCTAGATCCCACTGCTCATTTCAGATTTCAAAGTCCTAAGGAAAGGTCACTAAATGACTTAACACCGATAAGCTATCCAACTGTGATCCAATTATCCAAGTTCCAGATCTGGTTCATGTTTTGCATGATGATTACCAGGGGCCACCAGTGTTGGTAAGAGGGAATGGTATTAGAACTTGAGAAAGATTTTTATGTAGTGGTTGAGCGTTGGGATGGAGAAGTCAAACATCTGGATTGACTTCCCAACTTTGTTGTTTCCAGGCTTTAAGAATTTGGTCCATTTAGCCTTTCTCTGTCCTAGTTTCCTAATTTATGAAAAGGGATAATAATAGCCCAAGCTTTATGGAGATGTTGCAAAGATTAACTAAATTCATCATGGTAAATGCTGTGTGAAATTTCTGGCATATATTGAGGACTCCATAAATGGTGGCTGATACTGTCATCACCATATATCGGGAAAAATTATTTAGATATTAATTCTTTATTCTTTCTCACTCTATTTTTCTTACTCTGAATTAATCACATTAGTCCTGTGCTTCTATTCCCTTTGTGTCACAGGAATAAAGGCAGAAATCATCCTCACACAACTTGCATTTTTGTCATGGGCTTGAAGGAATTAATAGACTTGAAGATACAGTGTTTTTAAAGACGAACTGGAGGAAAAAGATTCCCTGAGATGAGGAAGCATTAGAGAAAGGGAAGATTATACTTCTGTTGCAGAGGTGCAAGCATTTTTTTGGATATATTCCTAGGAGTGAAATAGTAACATGGAATACAGTGGTATGCTCCTTTTAAAGAAAATTCCATATTATTTTCCAAAATTGTTCTGTGGCTCTAAACTTACATAAGCCACTTATAAAAGTTCCCATTTTTTCACATTCTCTTCACCTTTCGGTATTGTCAGACTCCTATTTTTCCAATCCACTGGTTGTGAAATGGCCTCATTAAGGCCATGATTTGCGTTTCCCTCATTACATGCTTTCTCATATGTTTATTGGCCATATGTGTTGCTTATGCTGTGGAATGATTTTTATGGAATGATAGTCTAAACGTTTAGCAATTGGTATAAGAAAGGCGACAATCAATGTAAACATACCAGGGCAATTACGAAAGAAGCTGGATATAGGGATAGTAAGCCTATATTTTTTTGTACTGGCTGAACATTAACCCAAGCTTTTCATGCCCCCCCCATTACATATAGCGTTGCATGCATTTTCCAGGGTTGATTTATAGTTTAAATTCTTTACACATCAATCTTTATCAGACGTGTATGATGGGTATTTTCTCCCAGGTGTAGCTTAGTTTTTTCCCCCACAGGGTTTCATTTTAATATAGTTAAATTTAACAATCTTTTATAAAGACTCATGGTTTGTTGTTGTTTTTATACCTTTTTGGACAAATCCTATACACAGATCTGAAAGACATTCTTGCATATTTTCTGCTAAATGATTAAAAATTTTCCATTAGATTATTAAATCTTTAAATGATATGGTTTTGAATTCTGTGCATATGTGAGACAGTGATTTATTTTCATGCTTTATTTTCCCCTATGGATAATGAGTTATTCTATTTGTTTAATTAGTCCATCCTTCCTTCAAACAACCCCCAAACCACTGTATACATATACTAAAGTTTCATATAAATATTTTTTTATTTTCTCCTTATTTTATTGACTTGTCGATTCATGTGCCAATGTCACTGTCTTAAGTACTTTTTTTTAGATTAAATCTTGATATATGATAGGGCAAGTCTTCTGTAAGAATGGTCTTTTATATCTTAGAATTTTTGCTTTAATAACAACTTTAAAATAAACTTCTATTGCTGTATAAAATCCTATTGCTACTGTAGTTGGAACTGTCTTATTATGTCTGATTATTTAAGGGATGGTTGACCCCTTTATCCAATCAAATCCCCCTGTACATAGAGTATATATCTTACTTTGCTTAGATCCTCATTAACATATTTCAGTAAAATTTCATAATTTTCTGCATACGGGTATTCCAGATACTTGTTAGATACAAAAAGCTTTAAAGGAGTAAAAAGATATGATCTTTATGATGATCTAGATTTGTGGGGTAATGTCAGTTACAAATATAGTACAATGAAAAACTGGGATATTTTAATAGTTTCTTTCTTCATATTTTTTCATACACTCTCTGAGTATTGTTCATGTTTTTCCAGTTTGAAATCTCCATTCAGAGTTTTATTTACATTAATTAAATCTCTTCCCAAACATCTGTTGCATTTGCATTTTTAAATTTTTTTAAAGATTTTTATTTTAATTATTTTTTAAAGATTTTATTTATTTATTTGAGATACAGAGATCACAAGTAGACAGAGAGGCAGGCAGAGAGAGAAGGGTAGGGGAAGCAGTCTTCCCAATGAGCAGAAAGCCCGATGTGGGGCTCAATCCCAGGACCCCAGGATCATGACCTGAGCCAAAAGCAGAGAGGTTTTATCCCACTGAGCCATTCCAGGCACCCCAAGATTTTTATTTTTTATGTAATCTCCACCTAAAATGTGGGGTTGAACTCCTGGCCCAAGATCAAGAGGCATGTCCTCTACCAACTGAGTCAACTAGGCTCTCCACATATTTTTTCAATTTTTAAGTTGAGAGTTACATGTCTCTCTAGTTTCTTCAGTGTTTTAAGTAATGTTTTTTCAACGTGGTGGTAATAGAAATTAATAGCTGTTTAATAAGTCTTCCTATTCAAAGACTTTTTTCATGTGGTGTTTTATCCATTTAACTATTATAAGCCTGTTAATACTTATACAACAGCTTACTTAGGGATGCCTGGGTGGCTCAGTGGGTTAAGCCTCTGCCTTTGGCTCAGGTCATGATCCCAGGATCCTGGGATCGAGCCCCGCATCGGGCTCTCTGCTCAGCGGGAAGCCTGCTTCTCCCTCTCTATCTGATTGCTTCCCTGACTACTTCTGCCTACTTGTGATTTATCTCTCTGTCAAATAAATAAAAAATAAAATAAAATAAATATATACATATATATTTTTAAAAAGCTTACTTAAATTTTTTTTATTTTTTTAAGATTAAATTTATTTATTTTCAGCACAACAGTATTCATTATTTTTTCACTACACCCAGTGCTCCATGCAATCCGTGCCCTCTATAATACCCACCACCTGGTACCCCAACCTCCCTCCCCCTGCCACTTCAAACCCCTCAGATTGTTTTTCATGATTCACCTCCCCTTCCAATTTCCCCCAACTCCCTTCTCCTCTCTAACTCCCCATGTCCTTCATGCTATTTGTTATGCTCCACAAATAAGTGAAACCATATGATAATTGACTCGCTCTGCTTGACTTATTTCACTCAGCTTAATCTCTTCCAGTCCCGTCCATGTTGCTACAAAAGTTGGGTATTCATCCTTTCTGATGGAGGCATAATACTCCATAGTGTATATGGACCACATCTTCCTTATCCATTCGTCCGTTGAAGGGCATCTTGGTTCTTTCCATAGTTTGGTGACCGTGGCCATTGCTGCTATAAACACTGGGGTACAGATGGCCCTTCTTTTCACTACATCTGTATCTTTGGGGTAAATACCCAGGAGTGCAATTGCAGGGTCATAGGAAAGTTCCATTTTTAATTTCTTGAGGAATCTCCACACTGTTCTCCAAAGAGGCTGCACCAACCTGAATTCTCACCAACAGTGTAAGAGGGTTCCCCTTTTTCCACATCCCCTCCAACACATGTTGTTTCCTGTCTTGTTAATTTTGGCCATTCTAACTGGTGTAAGGTGATATCTCAATGTGGTTTTAATTTGAATTTCCCTGAGGGCTAGTGATGATGAACATTTTTTCATGTGGCTGATAGCCATTTGTATGTCTTCATTGGAGAGGTCTCTGCTCATATCTTCTGCCCATTTTTTGATATGATTATCTGTTTTGTGTGTGTTGAGTTTGAGGAGTTCATTATAGATCCTGGATATCAACCTTTTGTCTGTACTGTCATTTGCAAATATCTTCTCCCATTCCATGGGTTGCCTCTTTGTTTTTTTGACTGTTTCCTTTGCTGTGCAGAAGCTTTTGATTTTAATGAAGTCCCAAAAGTTTATTTTCGCTTTTGTTTCCTTTGCCTTTGGAGACATATCTTGAAAGAAGTTGCTGTGGCTGATATCGAAGAGATTACTGCCTATGTTCTCCTCTAGGATTCTGATGGATTCCTGTCGGGGACCGCCTCTGGCCAGGAAAATCCCCGCCATTACAAGATGGCGTTGGCTCACTGCCAGCTGCAAGTGAACACCGAACATTCTGGTGAAGCCCACCTAAAGGAGGACATAGTCATTGGCTGTTTCAAATTTAATCAGCATAGTAACAGGACTCTCATTGGCTCTCCCCATTGTTTGGCCCCTTATTGGTCACCTTGTTCACTGATTGGTCATGTAAACGTATATAAGTGTGTGGACTTGGGGAAATAAAGAGAGAGCAGATACATCTGAACCGGGGCTTCTTGTCGTCCTTGCGGGTCGAGGGCGACAGATTCCTGTCTCACGTTGAGGTCTTTTATCCATTTTGAGTTTATCTTTGTGTACAGTGTAAGAGAATGGTCGAGTTTCATTCTTCTGCATATTGCTGTCCAGTTTTCCCAGCACCATTTATTGAAGAGACTGTCTTTTTTCCACTGTATATTTTTTCCTGTTTTGTCGAAGATTAATTGACCATAGAGTTGAGGGTCCATATCTGGGCTTTCTACTCTGTTCCACTGGTCTATGTGTCTGTTTTTATGACAGTACCATGCTGTCTTGGTGATCACAGCTTTGTAATAAAGCTTGAAATCAGGTAACGTGATGCCCCCAGTTTTATTTTTGTTTTTCAACATTTCCTTAGCGATTCGGGGTCCCTTCTGATTCCATACAAATTTTAGGATTATTTGCTCTAGCTCTTTGAAGAATACTGGTGGAATTTTGATTGGAATGGCATTAAAAGTATAGTTTTCTCTAGGCAGTATAGACATTTTAACAATGTTTATTCTTCCAATCCAAGAGCATGGAATGGTCTTCCATCTTTTTGTGTCTTCTTCAATTTCCTTCATGAGTGTTCTGTAGTTCCTCAAGTACAGATACTTTACCTTTTTGGTTAGGTTTATTCCCAGGTATCTTATGGTTCTTGGTGCTATAGTAAATGGAATCGATTCTCTAATTTCCTTTTCTGTATTTTCATTGTTAGTGTATAAGAAAGCCACTGACTTCTGCACATTGACTTTGTATCCTGCCACGTTGCTGAATTGCTGTATGAGTTCTAGTAGTTTGGGGGTGGAGTCTTTGGGGTTTTCCATATAAAGAATCATGTCATCTTCAAAGAGAGAGAGTTTGACTTCTTCATTGCCTATTTAGATACCTTTTATTTCTCTTTGTTGTCTGATTGCTGTTGCTAGGACTTCTAATACTATGTTGAACAAGAGTGGTGAAAGTGGGCATCCTTGTCTTGTTCCTGATCTCAACGGGAAGGCTGCAAGCTTTTTCCCATTGAGGATGATATTTGCTGTGGGTCTTTCATAGATAGATTTGATGAAGTTCAGAAATGTTCCCTCTATCCCTATAGTTTGAAGCGTTTTAATCAGGAACGGATGCTGGATTTTGTCAAATGCTTTTTCTGCATCAATTGAGAGGACCATGTGGTTCTTCTCTCTTCTCTAATTGATTTGTTCTATCACATTGATTGATTTGCGAATGTTGAACCATCCTTGTAGCCCAGGGATGAATCCCACCTGGTCATGGTGGATAATCTTTTTAATGTGCTATTGGATCCTGTTTGCTAGGATCTTGTTGAGAATCTTAGCACCCATATTCATCAGTGATATTGGTCTGAAATTCTCCTTTTTGGTAGGGTCTTTGCCTGGTTTGGGGATCAGGGTAATGCTGGCTTCATAGAAAGAGTCTGGAAGTTTTCCTTCTGCTTCAATTTTTTGAAATAGCTTCAGGAGAATAGGTGTTATTTCTTCTTTGAAAGATTGGTAGAATTCCCCAGGGAATCCATCAGGTCCTGCGCTCTTGTTTTTTGGGAGGTTTTTGATCCCTGAATAGACTGATATCTAGTAACGAGATTAAATGTTTTAAAATAACTATCGTGTACTTAAAAAAGCATTTATTCATTAAAAAATAAAAAAAGAGGGAAAAAAGATCTTATATTCCCAATATCTAAGGATTAGCCATCATAATTTAAAATAACATTTAAGGGGCGCCTTGGTGGCTCAGTGGGTTAAAGCCTCTGCTTTCCGCTCAGGTCATGGTCCCAGGGTCCTGGGATCAAGCCCCACATTAGTCTCTCTGCTCAGCAGGGAGCCTGCTTCCCTCTCTCTCTGCCTGCCTCTCCGCCTACTTGTGATCTCTGTCAAACAAATAAATAAAGTCTTCAAAAAAAATTAAATAAAGTAACATTTAAAGTGTTTATCTATTTATATATAGTATTTCATGTAAAGATTGAGATCATATGTTATGCTCTTTTGAGATATAACTTAAAAATATATTAAAAATATATTTCAAGCAAGTCATTAGTCATTGATTGGATGACCATTTATCTTCACATGAATGTATCAGACATTATGTAACACACCCTCTATTGCTGGTTAGTCAAATTATCCTAATATTAATATTTAATGATGTTTTTAATATGGATATGATACTATTGACTGTTCCTGTTTAGGTCCTCAGTTTAAATTCTTAGTGGATTTACTGAGTCAAAGGATGTCAATAATTTTGGATCATTTGCTCTAATTACCAAACAATTATTGAAAGTGTTGTATAAACTTTCTGCTACTGCAGCACAACATTTCAAGTAGGCTATCATTATTTCCAACACAACATTTTCTAAAATTTATCCATTAACTTCAGTTTCTCATATTTCTGGCTCTGACAATTGAATCTGTGTTTGTAACCATTTGTCTTTATCAATCTGTTTTAATTATAATAATTAAACATTGAATTCTAAAACTGAATTCTTAAAATATATACATTATTTTTGTTTATTTTTATTTTTATTGTTGTTTTGATCTTTTACATTTCCAGATATTTTTTTCTATCTAGGAATATACTATTTTTTTAGGAATATACTATGTTTGTAAGATATTTAAATATTTAAAATATCTTTCAGTAATCTTTATTCTTTACATTATTTCTGCATATTTCTTGAGAATTTTATATGTAGGCCATTTTAATTTTCATTGCTTTTATTCAAGTGTTTATGTTATTATGTCAGCGAATGGTTTTGCATCTACATATTTAAATCACTTTTTCCTGACTTGACATTTGGTTTGAGTGGATTGTTTTGAGTTTTCAATGTAGTGTAGTATGCCACAAAAAATGATGGTACTTTCATTTCTGTGGCTTATTAATCTTTGTGTCTTTTACAAATCTATTTTAATATTTTCAGCACAATATTTTATATATTATTAGTGAGGTCAACTTTTTTCCGTTTTTAGCTTTAACATGACTACTTCTAGTGTTGCATTTTTTAAAGTTTCATAGTAGTTTTTATTTTAAGATGGTATTCATTATCGTTTTACACAAGTATCCTCCAGTTCTCAGTATTTAAGATGTTTGATCAGAAATAACCATTGACTTTTATAAAATAGCTTTTCAGAGATGGCAGTAGTTCCTAATATCAGTTCTCTATTGAAGTAATAAAAACATTGACTCTTTGGTACATCAGTTTTCAGAATAAGACTGACATATCTTACCCCAACTCACTTCTGGGGAAATTGGAGGGGAAGAAAAACCATGACAGACTGTGGACTCTGAGAAACAAACTGAGGGTTTGGGAGAGGAGCGTGGTGAGGGGGTTGGGTGAGCCTGGTGGTGGGTATTAAGGAGGGCATGTATTGCATGGACCCACTGGGGGGGGTGCATAAAAAAAATGAATGCTGGAACACTGAAAAGAAATAAAATAAAATATTTACACTTGCACGTTTTCTCTTAGTCTAACTTTATTTCGTTGATTTATTGCATTCTTCATTCTCATCTTACATGTCATTTATTTTTTTATCTCATCCTTTGATTAGCTTTACAAGGATTTGAATTGGTATCTGTTTAAAATTACTGTATTCTATTTTAGTATAGTATTATTAATTCTATAATTAATTATGAATTATATTATTAATTATATGATTTTCCTGCCATGTTAATAAATTTTGAATTGTTTCATTAAATTTCTGTAATGATTATAATTATAATCATTTAAAAGATTAACTAAATTTTTCTTTAAAAAATTAAATTTTTCAATTCAATACTTATTTTTCATTCACTTGTAATAAAAATATTGAAATTTATCTATTTTCTTTTATTTTGTCTTTTATTTTTTTTAAAAGATTTTATTTATTTATTTGACAGACAGAGATCACAAGTAGGCAGAAAGGCAGGCAAAGAGAGAGAAAGGGAAGCAGGCTCCCTGCGGAGCAGAGCGCCCGACGTGGGGCTCGATCCCAGAACCCCGGTATGGTGACCTGAGCTGAAGGCAGAGGCTTAAACCCGCAGAGCCACCCAGGTGCCCTTATTTTCTTTTAATTATATCTTTTAAAACTACATTCCATATATTTAGTAACTTCTGTAGGGTTATTTTCTACTGCCTATAATTTAAGTATGAACTTATTCCTGGGAGCAAGATTTATTACTTTGAGATATAATTGAGTTTTCTTTCCATTTCTGGCTTTCTTTTTGTCACCCTTTATGGCTGATATGTAATGTATTCAGTTTGGACAAATCTCCTTCCATTCAGGATCAGTCTCGTCTCCTTTTCCTTGGCGTGCTTATTTCACTGGCTTACATTATGACAAGTCATGGGTTGACGATATAGCTGGACTGATCATTGCCATTTCTCCACATTGGATTAGTAAGTGTTTACATGCCTATCTTGTCCAGAGACTTTCTATTGCTAACAAACGTTCTGGACACAGGAAAATTCTGTAAAACTTCCGAAATTATTTGAATAGACGTAGCACACAGTCATTTCTAATCTCAGTTGGAAATTCTGCTCTTCTGTTCTGAAGTGAGAGTCTATTTTTGGGTAGATGCTGTTTTGATTTTGTGTTTATTAAACAATCTATTATAGATTATTGTACTTTGGTGAAACTTTATAACTTCACAATCTTTTCTCTGATGAGTTTATGGAAAATGGTCTTATTATGAAAATGATATATAGGTATTGAATATTTTATTGCATCGTATAAAGTTCTAATAACGAAAAAACTTTAATTATCATAGATGCAATTATTTTTAATAATAATAGTATTCACATTATTGATATTTTATCTTGTTTTTCTATTGAGTACTGAAAAATATCTTAATATTCTCATCTGCTCTTTTGTTACGGTTATATTTTCTTAGGAAGTTAGTTTTTTTCTTTATATATTCAGATAAATGTTATTAAGTGTTCAGAACAATTTTATCTTCATTGTATATTTTCAAAATGGTCTCTCTCTCTTGGGTTGAAGACAAGGTAAGTTTTATGTAATAGTGTCTAGCTTCATGTATTCTAGTGTTAACTGAAAAAATCATACCCCAATGCTTATTGTGTCTATCAGTCTTAGCTATTGGTTGTGATGTGGGTTTTTGTTTTGATCTATATCTCTGTAAGGAAATGAGTGGAACACTAACAGATGGCTTAGTGAAATGCTCAGATACCATATAAACTCAGACACCAGTATTTTAGAACACTCCCATTACTTGCCCACATCCATACTTACCAGTTGTTATGCTTCTTCAGTAAATGAAATCAATTATCCATTTATTTCCATTTTGATACTTGTGTTTAAACCTTGTCCCTACCCATGATAAAACAGTACTCTACAGTTCCATGAATTTGTTTTCCACAGTCATTGGTGTAAGACATGGTGTCATTTGTTCTTAATTATAAATATATTTAGATCATTTTTCCCTTCCTACATTTCTATCTTCATTCTTCCTAATACATTTTCTCCTACCAAGAGCTCTAATGCTTTATAGTGTAGTAGATCTGATCTGTTTCAGAGAAATAATTTTGTCTTTCCTTCAAGAAAATATATTTATTAAAATTTGTCTAAACAGATGCCTATTAGAGGATGATGATAGTTCATATTCCACTTAAGTATAAATAATCTTAATAAATTATGCTCTCTGGAATTACATATATGGGATCTATTATTCCATCTCTCCTATTTCATTTTAAGACAGTAAAAATTATTTTAATTGTAATACCTTATTTTTCACTAAGGCTATTGTAATTATTTACTACAAATACATAGTAAAATTAAAATCCTTAACACAATTTTCTTGATTTTCAATATAGTGTTTAATGAACTAAGAAAATAGTAAAAGCCAATTTTGACCTCAGTGTTTTTTCTCGGTGGGATATTCCCTTTTGTCAATTATTAACAGAATTTTTGGTGTTAAAGTCGGTCTGCCTTGTAAATGTTCGGGAACAATTAAAACAAAGCCACACAAAAACAAAAAGTAAATGTCAGTCTTAAGTTGGTGACTTATGTTTCATTGAAAGCAAAATGACTTATTTAAGACTTCTTAAACTTGTCAGAATCTAGATGTTTTACTAAGGTGCTAGATATGTGGTTAACCTACAAGAGCAACAAAATTAGTGAAGAGCAAGAACTTATTTTATGCCACTAAATGGCATTTATGTGACCTGAAATAATTAAAAAAGATTACACTGTGCTTAATATAAAAGATGCATGTCATAGGAAATCTTTGGACTGGTGAATAAATTTACTTGATAGTATGAGGAAAAGGAGTGACTTAAATAATTGTCCTGGAGTGGTTATATGTCTTCTCTGATTTTTCAAAAATATACTAGGAACTAGGTGCCTGAGTGGCTCAGTTGGCTAAGCACTCGCCTTAGGCTCAGGTTGTGATCCCAGGGTTCGTGAAGTTTGCTTCTCCCTCTCCCTCTGTGCATGTTCTCTCTCTCCTTCCCTTTCTCTCTCAAATAAATAAAAAAAATCTTTAAAAAAATAATATATTAGGAATTGATATTTTGTCAAGGAAAAAGTAAAGAGCAAAAGCACATAATAAAAACAAAGCCAAAACTAAACAACAGTAACAAAAACATATTCATGCAATAACTCATGAGAATTTTTCTTGAATGACCTAGGCTTTATCTTTCACTCTGCCCTCTGTGTCCCCTTAAGCCAAGAGTTTACAATCTAATAAGACTTTTTTCCCCACTGGATGAATCATACAAAAATAAAATATTTAGTCTACTTGCATAGTGTTATCCTGAGATACATGGCTTAACATCTAGAAAGCATAGTCAGAAAAGAGATTATTACAACTCAATTGTCACCACTGCAGAGAGTTATTAATACATTCTATAATAGGAAGTATAACCATTGATTAGCTTTATGATTTGTGTGGTGTTTGGGTCAATGCCCTTTAATTAGAATAGATATGACTTTAACTGGTTGATAGCTGGTCAGAAAGTCAGATCACCAATAATTCCATCTACTTGTTGCCATCAGTAGAGGCTCTGACCATCCATTGTTTGACGATTAATATTTATGACTGTTAAAATAATGATCATGCTTGGGTTTGTTATTTAAGGGCTATTAAACGTGAGAGAGGAGACTTATTTCTCAAAATGCAAAGTGGATTCATGCCTGTGATTTTGTGGAACTTTGATGGTTCATGGGTACTACCTTACAAGTGGTTAGATAAGGTAGTCCTCAAAGGATATGGTTTTATTGTGCCACTAGGGAAGCTAGATCTCAAGCATCAGATCTGTATACTTGGTAACAATTTCTGTTTTCCATTGGTGGTGCAGAAACAGCCAGAAACCATGGGAAAAGAGACTAGGGGTCCTTAGACAAGAAGAAGATTTCCAATGACAGTGTTACATCAGACATTAGAGATCCTTCCTTCATTTCCCAAGCAGAGATCTGAATATCCTAGCTCTTTGCAGGTCCCTAGAGAGTCAGGTAGGATTTATTAGGGCCTGAGCTGCATTTTCCTGTCATTCCAGTCCTGTGGTGTCTGGGTTGAACATAAATTAATTAGACACAGTTAAGAAATGCAATATTTGTTGCACAACTAAATCTCGGGGCTAATGGATGCCTCCTCCATTGATTTGGAATGTACTGAATTTTAGTCTTTTCAAATACTATTTAGAAAGCAAGAGGAATGATTCTGATTCAAAGGTTCAGTGTAGAAATGAGAAAAGCACAATTGGGTAAAGAAAAAGATGCAGGAAACAGTCTATAAAGACTTGCATCATCTGAGCTGAAGCAGGATGGAAGTCATTCCTGGGCCTTCCCTGGATATGCTTATCTCTCTTTAAGTTCACCACATGCCATATCCCTTTTCAGTTTCAGTCTCAGTGTAGATGTCCCCACCTCTTCACCATTTTATCTTCCTTTTTATCTCATTCAGGATAGGTAGAGGATTGGTGCAGTCAGTGAATTCTGTATATATATCCTGCAGTTAGGGGATATTTACAGTTGTAAATGAAAAGCCCTGAAGATTACCTCATCCATCTGAAAAATCTACATATACCACGTGAGTGGGACCCATCCTTTTGCTGCAAGTACACCAACTCAACCTCTTGTACATCAAATTAAAGGACCTGGGTCTTTCAAGGCCATTTTCAACTGAGGTTAGAATGAAACCATATAAGAGGAAAGAGAGAACAATAACAAAATGAATGATACCTGCATGTCCAGTTAGGTTCTTTGTGTGGATAAAATTTTGGTAGGGATATGATATTTAGATAACCATTGAGATAGGTGCTTTCCTTATCTTTAAGTTCAGGGGATTTTAAGTGCCATCACAGTATACTCTTAAATACCCACATTACAATTGCATATTTTGAAACTCACAGAATTTACAGTTATTTCTCCCAAGAACTCAGTAGCTCATATAAGTCATCAGTTCAACTGATTTATTATTCAGCATGATTTAAAACTAGATGGGAAAAAAAAAAAGGCAGGGCAGGATTGTTTGCCTGTCCATGATTATATCAAATTTTGTGCATAAATCTACACATCCTTATGATGTGCACATTCAAATAGATGCTTTTACTTAAAGAGGTTACTTTTGATCTTACAGAATATAACCACATTTTAGACTTAATTTTTACAAAAATTCCAATACTATTTTAAAAATACACTTCATCATCTATGTCAAGGCTTTTTCTTTTTTCAGAATAAGGTCTCAAAAATCAGATTTCCTTGATTAATTTTTTCATGTTATGAATTATTCATCATTTATTCATTATGAACCAAATAGGCTGATATTACAGAACTCATAAAACAAGGCAGTAATGTAACACTAAATCAAAGCCAGCCAGTTTAAAAGCAGAGCAACCTTGCTTTCATGTTTCTTATTCTAGAGATGATGTCAACTGGTACAACATTTGTGTGAAGTCAAAAAGCCAATAGAAATTTACTATACTATTTTTCTTATTGTAGTTTATCATGTACTCCAAATGTCACATTTCAAAATCCCCTGAACATACAGCTGTATATAAATAATAAGATAGCTCTCTAAGCCAGAAAAGTATTTGAAATAATTTGAAATAATTTTATAAGTTTTTTATGATTAGTTGAATTTCTTGTTTCTTTTTTTTTTTTGCCTCTCAAGTACAAAATTGTACATCAAATGTTTTTATGTTTTTATACATAAATAATTTATTTTAATGAATTTTAATGAGTACTGTCTCCTAGGTTAAAGGTAATGTGTACTTCAGTGGGCAAACAGAAGCCTGAGAGAGCTACACACACAGAATGGCACTGGGACTTGGAAAACTGTTGTTTTTTCTTTTTAAGATTTTATTTATTTATTTATTTGAAAGAGAGAGAGAGAGCAAAGGGAGGAACAGAGGGAGAGGGACAAGTAGACTCTGCTGAGCATGGAGCCTTCTCAGGACTTGATCCCCAAACCGTGAAATCATGACCTGTGCCAACTTCAAGAGTCTGACTGAGCCACCCAGGCACCCGGGAAACTGTGCTTTTTAAGAAGATGAAATCTACACAATACAGACTTCATGGTGGGGGGAAAGGACAGGGAGGGCCGTGGGGAATTTGAGACATGCAAATTCTTAGAGAAAATACTTCATTGATACGAGTAGGCATGTAGACATAGATATTGGAATGTATTTATACCCTTTCTCATTTCAAAGTAATTTGAGGTCGCCTTAAAACCTGTATACTATACAGGTTATTCCAAAATTGATTAATACCTAAATATTATTGAGCACTTAGCCAATGCTAAGCATCATTCGTTATGTCAGTTAATTCATTTAGTTATCTCAAAACTCCAGGAGGCAAGTGGTTCTATTACAAAAACTTTACAGATCTGGAAACTAAGTCCTAGAGATTATAGGCAACTTGCCCCCTGTCACTCAGATAAGCACGTTATCAGATGAGATATAAAATCAGGCATCTAACCCAGAGATAGCTAAAATGAAAAAAAGAACATAATTATAAAATACATTATTTTTCTTATAATAAAATTTTTGATAATAGTGAAGACATGAAAACCCACTATGATTATTATTTTAAAATTTGGATTTGTTTTTGGATTTAAGTTAGTTGTTTAATATCAATGTCAGCTCTTAAATGATTTTATTTTGATGATTTTTAAAATATTTTAAACCAAATATGTAAATTATTTTCAGTATGAATATTGGTCTTACTAATACTATTCACCATTCTTTTTTTTTTTTTAAGATTTTATTTATTTATTTGACAGACAGAGATCACAAGCAGGCAGAGAGGCAGGCAGAGAGAGAGGAGGAAGCAGGCTCTGCTGAGCAGAGAGCCTAATGCGGGGCTGGATCCCAGGACTCTGGAATCATGACCTGAGCCAAAGGCAGAGGCTTTAACCCACTGAGCCACTCAGGTACCCCCTGTCCACCATTCTTATAAAGAGGGTTTCAGTATGTCCTTTCAGTGTATTCCATGAAAGGCATATCTCTTCTCTTTGACATTTATCATTGAAGAAGGAATTTTTCCTTTCCTCTTATAAGGAAAAAAAAAAAAAAAAAGATTCCAGAATAGATGACATTCCATCTCTGCACAGCAAAAATAGAAGAAATACCTGCTAGATACAAAGATTTACTTCAAATAATAGTTCTGAATTTCTTTCAATTGATGTCAAATAGGCAGTAGATCCCTGTTTTTAAAACTACATTCCCTGGGTAGCTAAAGGCCTGCAGAACTTGCCCCTCTTTTTAGTTACGAAGTTCAGGTTTCATGTAGAATTCTATTCAAGATCAAACTGAAGAAAGAAATTTACTAATGAAAAAACTAAATAGCTTTAAATTATCTTCCAAATTTTTTGAAGATAATGATTGGAATGTCTCTTGCCTTGAATCTACTCCCAATTCCAACTATATTCCTCTCCTGAGAAAAGCAGCTGCTGATTCTTTTCAATAACTACTTGCAGGGTGAAAATGTGGTCATTGATGTAGTGAGGTCTTTAAGAGTTTTTGCATGTTCTCTTATTTCTGGACCATATAGGGCTTTAGGAGCTAGGGAAGGAACACTAAAAATGAATATCTGAAGACAAGGCTTCTGTGAAGACCTTGGGTCGGAAGCTCCTGGTCTTTATCGGAGGAGAGTGACATTTTCCCTCTTTAGTGAATCTGATCTACTTGACTCACAAGAAGCTGAGAGGAAGAAAGCCAGATAGCCTGAAGGTGCCTCTGCCATTGAGGAATGGACCCTGAGAGAAGAGAAGCTTGTTCCTGGTATCTAGACAAGTGATTAAAAATTAACTATTAAGCTATGGATTAAACCATTGATGGAGCATCATTGTAGTTCAGATCATTTCAGGTCTTTTCCAACCTTAGCTACTAGAGCTGCTCTACTCAAACCCTGAAGAAAAACAACATGTGTAAGTCCTCAAGAAAGACCAGTGTATTTAGAAAATGCCATTAATGATTACAACAGATAAAATTTAGTGTGGGGGGGAATAACTAGACCATCACAGAGATTCAAGGACAGCACAAAAAGCTGGTCTGCAACAAAAATATATGCTCTATTTTTTAAAAATGGTAAGATTATTGAAGGAGATGGTCACACAATTGATACATGATTTTAAAGACTTGGAACAATTTTAAAGCAAATGGAACTTGCATCTCAAAGCACTAAAAGAAATACTAGTTACCACAGAATATACAACATTTCCTTTCTCCTTAGTAATGGATAGCTCATCTTATTTAAAGTGGGAAAATATCCTCTTTGAAGACTATTTTCCCCAGACTTCTATGTAGTTAGGTGTGACCAAGTGACTCAGACCAGACCAGTGGAATGTAAGCAGAATTTTGTGTGATAATTTCTGGAGTAGAAACATGATGACCAGAGCTTCAATATACACTTTGACCTGTGAAGGTAAAAACTGACATTAGCCTGATAAAAAAGGAATATGGGTCTCTCAAGACCCCAGAGTCTCCATATCTGAAATGAACTACCTGTCTTTGATCTTTTATGTGAAAGGGAAATGCATCCTATTTTATACAAGAAACTGTTATATAGCAGTAACCATTTAGAAGTTATCTTGGTGACAGTCATGAGAGAATTGTAACAGACTTGGAAGAAAATTTCAAGAGACACAGAGTGAAAAATTAATCTTATAGATGGAAAAAATGGAAGACAGGAACATGTTTATAGGTTATAAAAAATACTTCAGTTTTGGGGTGCCTGGGTGCCTCAGTTGGTTGAGTGTCTCTTTTTTTAAAATTTTATTTATTTATTAGACAGAGAGATAAAGAGAGAGCACATATAGGCAGAGAAGCAAGCAGAGGGAGAGAGGGAGAAGCAAAGCTCTCTGCTGAGCAGGGAGCCTGATGCAGAGTTCTATCCCAGGGTCTTGGCATCATGACCTGAGTTGAAGGCAGCCACTCAAATGACTGAGCCACCCAGGTCCCCTGTGAGTGTCCAACTCTTAATTTCATCTCTGGTCATGATATCCAGGTCAGGGATTGAGCCCTGGCCTAAGGATCCGCAGTCAGTGGGGAGTCTGTTTGAGATTCTCTGTCTCTTTCTCCCTCTGCCCCTCCCCCTGCTTGCACTCTCATTTTCTCCCTCTCTCAATCTAAAGTAAATAAAGTAGATCTTAAAAAGAAAAGACTAGGGGCGCCTGGGTGGCTCAGTGGGTTAAAGCCTCTGCCTTCGACTCAGGTCATGGTCTTAGGGTCCTGGGATTGGGCCCCACATTGGACTCTCTGCTCAGACGGGAGCCTGCTTTCCCTTCTAAAAAAAAGGAAAAAAAAGAAGGAAAAAAAAAAAAGAAAACTCTAGCTTCAACATTGGTTATTTTTTTCTCCCCTTCTGTTTTCTTCCCTCTTTCTCTTTTCTCTCTTCTCTTTTCCCCTCCCTCCATCCTCCGTCTCTTGTTTCCTTCATCTACCCATGGCTTAATAAATTAAAGCCATACTTTATGGTCATGGGACATAAAACACAGCAACATACCATTGGATGAGCCAAATTTTATATAAACAAAGGCTTTGCCCAGAGTTGACTATAATTTTGGAGTGGGATTCAGATGAGATTAAGGTCAAATAAATCTAATAACAGAAGAATTTCAGAAAGAAGAATAGAGATTTGTAAAAGCAATCCTTGCATCCCATTCTTCTTAATGACACTTCCCTGAAGTTTTATTCATTCTGAGGAATCATCTTTTCTATGTGAGATCTTTTCTTTCTGCAAATTAATTTAGCCATTTCATTATTTTCACTTTTGTTCTAACTCATAATTTACCTGTATTTTGCAATTGAAAATTTTGTTGACACTTCTTTCAGTTAACTGTAACTGACAATTAGGGCAATGTTGTTCCCATTACCTAGCATAAGATCTACTATATATATCTTCTTACCATACCTCCTTATCAAGGAGCTTTGAAGCAAAATGTAGAGATGCATCCATGAAACTCCAGCTCTGGAACAGAACTCCAAGTTTCTTTTTTTTTTTTAAAGATTTTATTTATTCATTTGTCAGAGAGAGAGAGCAAGCACAGGCAGACAGAGAGGCAGGCAGAGGCAGAGGGAGAAGCAGGCTCCCTGCCGAGCAAGGAGCCCCATGTGGGACTCGATCCCAGGACGCTAGGATCACGACCCGAGCCGAAGGCAGCTGCTTAACCAACTGAGCCACACAGGCGTCCCCAGAACTCCAAGTTTTGAAGGGAATAGCAAAAATGGTAAGGCTCCACAGGGAAAGGACATAAATATAAGTCACAAAATAAAATGAGGGCTTTGTGTATGGAAAGAGTATAGATATCCAAGGTCTGAGAGTAAGTCTGATTACCTGATGAATCATATGAGTGTAAAACTGGAGCTCTTTAGAACCCTTTTACAAAAGGGCAATATGGATTTTGAAAAGTTCCAATGGGCTGAGCTATAAGATTGAGAGATATAAGAGCAGAAGTAGAGATAGAAATAAAATCCTAGGACACTGAGAGACACAGAGTCCCTCAAAAAGAGAATAATCCCCTCTTTTTTCTACATTGTATTAAGGGTTTTTAAATAAGAATAGCACAATTTAAACCTTAAAATAGGCAATATGCTTTTTCTGTAATATATTTTAGTCAAAGAGAATCAATAGTAAAATAGCATAAATTCTTTTCTTATCAGTCACCAACATAATCACCTGGAAAACAAGCTTTTTTGTGTATGACAAAGTGCAGAAGACTTGGTCTATTTAGCTCATTAACCCAGATGGGGCACCAGGGTGGCTCAGTGGGTTAAACCTCTGCCTTCGGCTCAGGTTGTGATCTCAGGGTCTTGAGATTGAGCCCTGCATCGAGCCCCACATTGGGCTCTCTGCTCAGCGGGGTGCCTGATTTCCTCTCTCTCTCTCTCTGTCAAATAAATAAATAAAATCTTTTAAAAAAAATAAATAAATCACTAAGACCTAGAAAGAACTACTGTTGCTAACTCTAATCAACAACATATCCATAAAAATTTTCTTAGTATTCATTGTAATACTGCCCGGTATAATTGCTACATAACTAACTAGAGTAGCATAAAAGTAAAAGCAGTTTTAAACAAATGGAAGAAAGAAAAGCACAAGTCAAAAATGGTTAAGCAGATAAGAATTCCCGCTTAGTAATCATATTTATATTATTTGGCTAAAATAAGTATTTTTATATCTCACAGTGTATGATTTAACATTTACTTGATATGAATTAAGTTTAAAATTAGTACCAGAGGGGGACCACCTCGGTGGCACAGTCGTTGACTGTCTGACTCTTGGTTTCAGCTCAGGTCCTGAGATCAAGCCCCAGGTCAGGCTCCATGCTCAAGCATGGAGTCCGCTTGGGATTCTCTCTTTCTCCCACCCCTTCCTGTGCCCCTCCCACTCAGGCACTCTCTCTCTTTCTCAATAAATAAATAAATCTTTAAATAAATAAGCACATACACACATAAATATATAAATAAAATTAGTAACAAAGATTTGAAAAAATGGAAAGATTATTTTTACTATAGTAACATTTTTAGTTAAAGCACCTTTGTGGGGGAAAACTGAGCATCAAGACGTTTGATAAACTATAATTTACAAATTAAAACAATATTCAATTTTGCAACCTAGAAGTGATGTTGTGTTTTATTTAAGAAAATATTAAAACCAAAGAAAACTAAAAAAAACTGTTTCAAAGAGGATGTGGCAGTAGGTTTTGAAAAACAGATTTAGACTGGACCTGAAGCCAAACAGAATAAATTAATGAACATTAGAATAATCATTTATCCTTGACAATTTTCACAACTAAAATTGTTTTTTATTGCTATAATTTATTGATTCATATTATTCACTGAGACTTTTAGTGACGTTCTCTTTAAGTTTCTCTTTGACAGGTGCAGTGTAGAGAATGCACATATTTGCACATTACACAAGTACTGACATTTCCTAATGCCTGTATTTTAAGCTTCTTGTTAACGGAATGCAGTAAATGCATGGGTACCATCATATGAGTGTCCCTTACAGGTGTCTGACTTAGTCTCTGTCTCCTTCATGTCTCCATCCAGAATAATAGAGGAATTAAACATGTTGCAGACTTTGTCCTCCTTTCTGTCATTACCACACTTCTTCAACTATTTTGAAATAGACAACATATTGTTCTTTATTTTTAGCATTATCTATCTTCTATATTTTTTTCTTTCACTCTTCTTCACTTCTTTTCATCCATTAAAAAATAACACATCATGGAAAGCTTTTCTATAATTATTATTTTAAATGTTTTGTTACTATAAAACATTACTTTTATTATCTCTTAGTTTGTGTACATTTATAAAATATCTACTTTTCATTAATGAAATACACTCATGATCAGAGAATAGCATAAAGATTACAACTTGAAGTACATGGATCTATGTGATGTGTGTGAATAGACTGTTTCTTAATCATTGAACTGAACAACATTCATTTACTGCAAGGGACAGTTGTTTCCTCATGTCCCTACTCAGATTTTAAATCAATAGATAAGTTTCCTTGTCAGTGATATGTGGTCGGTAATGGTGATGGATGGTAACAATGACAATTTGAGGATTTTTCATTCAGTCTCTAAAAGCGCCAGAGTAGACAGAAACTTGCTGAAACAGCATTTACAATTTAAAGGATGACTCTGGGCGAAACCACAGAGTGTAAGGAGAGCCATGTTGCATTTTATTCAGTGAACGTTACACTCCTAGAATATAGTTGAATCCATCTTAAAAATAGAGGCATAAATAACTACTTAGATCAATGGGCAACATTTTGAGAGTTTTGATACACCAAAGCAAATCCTCCTTTTCTGAGTGACCCGTATAACAGATTGATAGAGTTTGCATCAAAATAAGTATGGGAAGTGTTTAATACCACCTGATAAATGTTGAGGCAAATTAGAATTGATTAGAAGATAAACAGCATATTATAGACACACTTTGTCTTCTTGCTTAGTCTCAAGCTTATATTTTCTTTATTACTCTATTAGAACTTATTATCTGCACACTTACTGCTTTGAGGAAATGGTCTTTGCTGATCTACCCTAAAAACTGTAGATTTTGTATTTGATATATTTATTTATATTTTCCTTTGAATCTTAGGAATGCATACAATAAATTAGACTGATGAATATATTTGAAACCCAAAGGCATTTAATGTCACATCACAAAGGAAAGTGAAAGGAAAAGAATATTATGGAGATAGACCTTCCTCTTCTGATAAATGTTGAAAAAAACTTTGAAAACCCAAATGATAAATCCTCAAAAGAAATTTATTATCATAGCAGTAAATATTAATATATTCATTTTCAAACTCACTTTTCACAAAATTTTCACTCCCTCCCATTATAAGCACCATTTTTATAAGTTTATATACTCGACAGATGTATGTTTCCCCAAGTACAAAGCATTGTTTCCCAACTGTGTGTACTAGATGTAACTGGAATAGGGCTCAGTTGTGAAATAAGCTTGAGAATGCTGGTTTTCGAGTCTATAGAAGTTCTCAGAATGTTTAATAAGTTAATTTTCATTTTGAGTCTCAAATAATTAAAAGGAATTCAATGTGTCATAAAATTTACTTTGCAAAAGATATTTCACTGAATACTGTGTGAATGGACTTGAAGAAATGATAGACCTTGAGTGCAGTATAATAAATACAAGGCTTTTAGTTTTTTTTAATTGTATTGTGTTAGTCACCATACACTACATCATTAGTTTTTTGATGCAGTGTTCCAATTAATTTTATATACCCTCTAATGTTACTTATAGTTTTACATGTCAAATTCAAATATTATTTTAAAAAACATGAAAAAGTATAATTTGGAAAAATAATTCCACATCATACTACTTAGGAAAAACTAACAAACTTGGGTTTTATTCTTGTCATTATATATACCCAAGCTCACATCCACAAATATATTTAAATATTAAAATATTCATAATTATAAATACTCTCTCTATATTATGAATATTGACTGGTTTTATAATCTGCTTTCTTCCTGTAATAGTATTTCTTTAGTGATTAACTCCTCAAGAAAGTACTCATTTTATAGCTTATATACAATAAAATAATAAAGATTAAATATAAATAAAATTCATCAGGAAAATGTAAACGAAATAATTCAATGATCATACTGTCAATACCAATCAGAGTAATATCAGTGACTAAATACCGTATAATGTAAGAAACAAAAAGATGAATATAGGGGAAGGAAAGCAACAAGAGAGAGGGAGGGAAGCAAACCTAGGCTCTTAACTATAGAGAACAAATTGAGGATCACTGGAGAGGAGGTGGGTGGGAAGGGCTGAATGGGTGATGGGGGTTAAGGAGGGCACTATGATGAGCACTGGGTGTTATATTTAAGTGATGAGTCACTAAATCCCACTTTTGAAACTGATATTACACAATATTTTAACTAACTAGAATTTAAATAAAAACTTGAAGCATAAATAAATAAATAAATAAATAAATATAGTTTCATTCAGAATAATCTAAAATTGGAAATAATCCAAATGTCCATCAGCTTGTGAAAGGATACATATATTGTCATATATCTGTAGAATGAAATACAATTTAGGAATAGAAAAATAAGCATATATGTGTGATAGTTCAGCCAAATCTCAAAAGCATTATACTAGGGGCGCCTGTGTGGCTCAGTGGGTTAAAAGCCTCTACCTTCGACTTGGGTCGTGATCCCAGGGTCCTGGGATCAAGCTGCGCATGGGGCTCTCTGCTCAGTGGGGAGCCTGCTCCCCTTCCTCTCTCTTTGCCTGCCTCTCTGCCTACTTGTGATCTCTGTCTGTCAAATAAATAAATAAAATCTTTAAAAAAAAAAAAGCATTATGCTAAATAAGCCACCAACAACAGATGTCATCCTGTCTATATAAAATCCTGGGAAAGAGAAAATAATTGTGACAAAAAGCGCATAGGTATTTGTAAGTATTGATAGGAAAGGGTAGACTGAAAAGGGTTAACCCCTTTGTAGGGAGGTGTTATAAATGTTCTATATGAACTTTTATATGTGTTTATATGACTGTGGACATTTGTTGAAAGTCATAAACTTGTTTACTTAGAATTGATAACTTTAATTTTGTATAAATGTTCCTCAATAGTGATGTTCTATTTAAAAAAATGACCTTTTCACATAGCACTCTCTAGCAGCTCATCTCCTATCTCCTGGTCTCTTATTGTGCTGTAGAGTTCTGTTATCCTACTTATATTTGCTCTAGTCTTTTGAAAAAATGTTTACTTGTCTCCACTCTGTTGTCATTTTAAAGCAAGAAGAGTATTTCATCCTCCTTTCTATGTCTAGAAATTTTCCTAGCAATACTTAGTCACATAACATCTCAAAGAATAAGTAACTCACAGAAGGAAGTCTCTGATGGCTTATAATGTCATGCTTATTGATATGACTGATTGAAATTCCAGGGGAGTATTAGAGAATGCCTAAGACATTACTGACAGGGAGGGTCACACTAGTTAGGTGTGTGGTGAAGTATTTATAATACAGAATTGTGAAAAACCATCTCTAAATTTGCTAAATTGATATAATTTTTAAATAGTCTATTTGAGTATATTTATGATTGAAGGGGAATGTACAAAACTTTGTTTAACTCCTTTTGAAATATCCCATAGCCTATTCCATAACAAGAAGACATGGCACTTTATTAAATTGTTTTAAAAATGACCTTTAAAAATCAGTAGAATTTTTTAATGATCTATTGATCATTATTAATAGATCTAGTGCTCCATTAATGACTATTAATGCAATGATATCAATTGCTTGATATCTCTAAATTTGTCTCTCCTCAGGCCCAAGCAAGATGTAATCTTCTTAAGTCCAAGGGTTAGCATTTGCTTCTAGTTTGTTCCTGTTTCAGGGTGAAGGGTAATTATTTTTCTGTTGTCTCACACATATGAATGCCAGTCAAACACAGATGATGTATGTCTTTTGTTTTGATCAAGGGTAACTTTGAAAATTAACTTTGATTTATCAGAAGAATAACATCCATAGTATTAACAAATATGATAATGACTTTTTATGTGCAGAACATAAACAATTATAGCTATGCTAATCATGTAAAATTATATATACATTTGTTTAAATAAACATGTATATGTATGAGTATATATGCATGTTTGTATGTATATATGTATATGTATCTATCTATCATAATTATAGCTAACAATAATTTTAACTTAAACTTACTAGGCACATGCATTATGCCAGATGTGTTGTGTGCTCTAAATGTATAGCAGGGGAATATTTTTAAATAATATTTAAATTCTTTTTCATTGTGAATAATTTTTCCTCCATTTCAGTAACTTTTTGTTGTTGAGATGAGACCATTAATCTGAGTCTTATTCCTATGGGGACTGGAAAGAGGGATGGTATTTGGAATAAAAAGTCTTTCTTTGTTTTTGTTTTTGTTTTTCTCTACATACAATATCTTTAACCTTAGTAAAGTAATAGTCTTGTAATTTCAGAACGAGAGAGGTGTTTTCATGACATTACTCAGATTTTAAATATTTTGTTCCAATTTCAAGTAGTAAGAACCAGACCATGAAGGAAAATCACTGTGTCCTATCACATAAGAGAGCTAAAAAATGTCATGCAAATTTCTGCCTCATTGAAACAGTTCTGGGGAAGACGCAAGGGAACAAGATGCAGAATGACAAAAAGACCCACGGGTTTTGCCACACCTTATATGACAAGTTAAGAATATATGGTAGAGATATCCAGATTGATCCCTGAGTTTGGTAGAAATTTTCAATGTCTGGAAAGTCTGGAAGGTTCTCAAAAAGTGCTCATAGTTAGAATAGTCTTAAATCTAACGTAGCATGTTTATGGTAGAGTGTCAATGGCATGGAAGATACTAAGTAGATGGGCTTCACTAAAACTTTATTAGGTTACACATTGTTGGGGTACAAAAAGCTGCAGAACGCACCCCCCCCACCCCGGGACTTAAAGGGCAAAGGATAAGTGTATCAAAAGAGCTGTAGTTTTGGCAGGAGATGACTGTGGAATATAGAGATCTCCCACCTGGAGTCAATAGCAGGTACATGGTGATAAGCAACAGAGTCTAGCCCAAAGGCAAAAGGCCTGGTAGGACTTGGCACAAAACAGTATATAAAACGCAGGATGCTCAGCTACCCACTAGGCCAAGATCTACCAGAATGAAGAAAAAAAAAAAAAAAAAAAAGGAAAAGCAAACAAATAAACAAAAAAAAAGAGGCCAAAGAAGGCAGGCCAGGTAGAATTAAACACTTGAATCCAAGCAGAGGGAGAACCAGTACCATTCAACCAATACCCACTTCAATCAATACCCACTGGGAAGGGAAAACTTCTCCTCCATCCTACTATTGAAGAAAGAGAGTCAAGGCAGAACTCTTCAAAGGGGGAAGTCTCCAAAGAAAAGCTTGTTTTCAGCAGCAATTACATTGGATTAGAAAGAAGAAAACGTTCCTGCCATTAGTGAATACGGAAGTCTGAGACCCAGAGAGTTGCAGGAAATAAAAGTTTGCCTCATCTTATTTCTGAATGTACATATACGTCTATTAAATAAAATCATTGCAATTAACTTGGCCGGTGAAATCATCATCATCCTCTTGTTCTTGATAAAACAAACTATGAAAGTTCAGACAGGTCTACTGGCTTTTCTAAAGCATCAGGGCAGAGTGAGAGGCAATGACAAAATTCAAAATCACTTCTGCCAGGCTCTGAATTGTACACGCTTCGGCTGCGTCCCAGTGTCTTTCTCTCCACACAGAAGCTATAATTAGTGGCTACGCTAACACTCTGTGATCTTTCCACTCTGTGGAAATATCTGACAGAATCTTTGCAGCAAAATTATTGTAAAAAGATTATTTCTGCCTTCTTCCATTAAGCCTCAGGCTATGTGGCTTGTGATTCAAATGTTCATGGGAAGGCGAGAATGCCTTGCATAGTTGGGAATCAGATTTTGCTACTAAGAGTTAGTGTTTGAAGATCTGAGTTTATTTATGAAGTCTTTTGACTTCCTGGGGGGTATAAACTTGGTGTAAATCCTCTGAGACTTAGATTGCTTTTTGTTGTTATTGTTTTAATCTGAAAAAAGTAGACGACCTGTCTGTTCTATAGTCATTTCTTGAAATAACGAACATTATTTAAAATAATGTTTGTAAAAGAGTTTTTTGCATGTCAAATATATATGATGCATTATGTATATATAAAAATATATATACACTTGTGTAATTATATGGGTGTATATATTATATATCATATATTTATATAAACATATATAAATATATATATTATAATAACTCAGACTTATTTTGTGGAGTTGATCAAGCTAAATAGGACTAAGTATAAATACTGGAATATCCTGAAAAGATAAATATTTTATGAAAATCATTTGAAGATATATTTTACTTAGAGAAATCAGCAAATGTTTATGGAAATACTGAGAATACCTGGAAACTATTGAGTTCCATAATATTAAAAGATAAATTACATGAACTATCCCTGATATTTATAATTAATGTACACTAATTTATATTCATATTATACAATAGTTAAAATCAGTATTATAAGTAACATAAATTCTATATATACAGAACTTATTTCAAAGGACAGATTTCAAGTTTAACTAGGTTGGGAAAAAGCCTTATAAAATGTAACCTGAATACAGACACACACACACACACACACACACACACACACATACATATACATATATGCACACTTTCTTTAAGCCTTATTGAAAATCAGATTCCAGTAAAACCTGTAGAACAATTTATTAGCTCTGTGAATGACATTTAGACTAGTTCTAAGAACACTGTGAAAGTCTATCCATAAAATAGGTAAACCCTACTTAAAGCTGAGAAGTTAGAGTAAATGATCACTAGAGTTTTTGTTAAGCCCTTTTATTACATTGTTTCTGTGCATTTTTTTTAAAATTTAAAGAAGAGTATAAAACCTTTGAAGATGAATATAACCAATGCATTTTCTTTTCTTTTTAAATTAAATTAAATTTAATTTAATTTAATTTAATTTATTTGAAAGAGAGAGACACAACTAGAGTGGGAACACAAGCAGGAGGATTCAGAAGGGGAGAAACGGGCTCCCACCAAGTGAGAAGTCTGATGTGGGGCTCAATCCCAGGATTCTGAGATCATGACCCAAGCTGAAGGCAGACGGTTAATAACTGAACCACCCAGGCACCCGTCAATGTATTAAAGATTTTATTTACTTATGAGAGAGAGAGAGAGCAAGAGCAGGGAGAGGGGCAGAGGGACAGGGAGAAGAAGATTCTGCATCAAGTGTGGAGCCAGACATGGAGATTGATCTCAGGACACTGAGATCATGACCTGAGCCAAAACTAAGAATCTGATGCTTGACTGACTGAGCCACCCAGGTGCCCCTAAACTTGAGTATCTTCAAATTGAATATTTGAATTCAGAATTTGTCTAAGATACAACTAAAAAGAATAGTTTTGCTTTTATGCCCTAACATTCCAGTGTCTACTACAGTTCTAGACGAAGGCTCAATGAAGTTTTTTGTGGGTATGAACAATTGAATGAGTAATTGAGCAAATTTTGGGTATTTCTGATATTAAAATATTTTCCAACAAACATCATTTTTCTTTAAGTTCATATTCCTATTCCTATCATAGATGTGATTAGTATGTTATCTGAGAGTAAAAACAGATATAAGGTAAAGTGCATGCTCTGAAAAAATAATAGATGTTCAAATTTTGATTATTCTCCCCTATGTCTTCTCTAGCCTCCCCTGCTTTATCCTTAGAGATTTATTTTTGTAACCTCCTTTTTTTCATGTTGGAGAGGGAAAGTTTTCTTTACCCTTTGAGATTCTTCTAGCTACTCTGAGAATGAAATTGAGATGGAGCTCCTGGGTGGAGCCTTGGTTAAGTGTCTGCCTTTGGCTCAGGTCATGGTCCCAGCATTCTGTGCTTCTCTCTCTACCCTTCGCTCCTGCTCATGACCCCCACCCCCACTCTCTTTCTCTCAAATAAATAAATAAAATCTTAAAAAGGGGGGGGGAGTTAAATTGACATGAGAAAGATTAACAGGAAAAAAAGTGAAAAGCTAAATTACATACATACAGAGACCCAATAACAAAATTCAGACCTGAAGATATGAGCAAGGCAGGCAGCGTTTCTATGTTTTAGACAAAGAAACAGAAGTCTACGAGTATTTGATAGGGCAAAGAAAGCTCCTTAGGTCCAGGAGCTTCAATTAGTAATAAATTCTATGCAGAATTATTTGGGATTGGTAGTAAATTAGTAAAAGTAACAAAGTTCATTTATTTGGGCTTCTTAGGCGCTAAATTTCCTATCTCTGATCATAAGGAGGCCTCTCTTCCTCCTCGTCCAAGGATGGTCCCTTTCACACGAGAGATTTATTTCCTGTTTTCTGGAGACAAAGTATGTGTGTGGGAAGGAGATCATACTCATACTGTTGTTATTGCACTATTTCCGAAGTGTAACTCAGAATAATCAGTATGCCAAAGTGGTACATTTTAAAGTAAGCCTGCCCTAGGCTCCCACACTCACATGGTTCCACAAGAATGTAAAAATTTGGAGATACATATGTAGGTTAATAAGCATAATTTGAAAAGCCAAGCATAAACAAAGCTCTATAGACCTCTTTTCTTCGTAACACTTAGATAAGTTTGTCAATCTGTCATCTATCTATCCTTCTATCTATCATCATGGATATATTGATTAAGAATGGGTGGAATAGGGGCCCCTGGGTGGCTCAGTGGGTTAAGCCTCTGCCTTCAGCTCAGGTCATGATCCCAGGGTCCTGGGATCAAACCCCATATTGGGCTCTCTGCTTGGTGGGGTGCCTGCTTCTTCCTCTCTCTCTCTCTGCGTGCCTCTCAGCCCACTTGTGATCTCTTTCCATCAAATGAATAAATAAAAAAATAAAAAAAATAAAAATAAATCTTTAAAGAATGGGTGGAATAAACATTGATTTAACTCATACTACTTGACTAAACTCTAATTAGTGCTGGGATACAAGGATGCAAGACACGGTCCTTGACTGAAAGATTTTTACAATCATACAGATCGTATAGCTAAGTGTGTCAGTATGATGCTGGAAAGAAAGAAAAAAAAAAAACAGCACTCAAACAGGGCAACTGAGGAAAGGTTAATGAAGCCTTTCTTCAAAAAGACACATGCAGGTCTAAAGGAAAGCAAAATAAATGGTTTACAATAGGAAGGACCCCAGCACTGGAGGACTGCACAACTGGACCAAACAGTTGCTGAAATCGAGGTAGAATTCTAACTGTTCAAGAGAACCAAGGTCTTCAGCAGAGAAACATAGAAACTGCACATCTGTGACCTGCCAGATATCCTTATCATATCCCCCCTTTCCTGGGGAAAAATACCATCATCTGCTCTTTCAAACCTTTGATTTCCTGTGTGCCTCCATGAACTGAACCAAATCAGAAAACAAAGAGGAAGGGAGCTCTAGTAGTGCACCTTACAGACGTGAGCTCTCCTTGCTGTACAACGGCGTGGAGGAGGTCAAAGAGCCAGTTTGAAGGGATCCAAGGACAATATCCAATATCCAGGAAACAAAGACTTATAAATTCTATGTGATACATTTTATAATAGAGACAGGAAATGACAGAGATTGGATACAAAAGAGAGTATATCGATCTTTTTTTTTTTTTTAAGATTTATTTATTCAAGAAATAGAAGGGAGAGTGAGCAGGGGTGGGAAGGGCAGAAGAAGAAGGAGAGAGGATTTCTACTGAATGTGGAGCCCAACATAGCCCATGACCGTGAGACCATGACCTGAGCCAAAACCAAGTGTCAGACGCTTAACTGACCGAGCCACCTCGGCTCTCCCATATTAATTCTTATAATGAGATTTAGGGCCAACTTTATGCTTGAAGTGATATATCCATGGCCCTAAATATCATGGTCAAGGGATGTTGAGGATATGTTCTGAAAAAGACAAATAGAAACTACATTTGTAAGGCCTTTATGAGTTGTAGTATTTGAGAAACTAACTGATCGTGATACTACCTTTGAATAAACTCTCAATATCTGTGCCTGGTATTCTCACCATTCCATAACTACTATTCCCTGGAGCAAATGAATTTATCCTCTAACTCATTTTCTTAATCACATAAGTAAATCGGTTTCATAATTTTCATATTTTATTCAACAATAAATGTTTGTTCAATACTGCTGTTGTGGAGAACTATAGTCATGCATACAACATAAGGAGAGAAAATAAATTTAGCTTGCCCTCATAGAGTTCACATTTTCTCTGGTTTCTTTCCCATCATTGTCCATTCTTTAAGTAAAGGAATGGCTGAAAAATTCACAAATACATTTAAACCATGATACGTTGGCAGTTTTAAATGAGCATGATGAATCTAATTTGCTTTAGGCTATGTGCAGTATTCAGTCATTTTCATGGAGACTGTCTGGAGATGAACTTACTTGATTATTTTAACAACTCTCAGCACAAAAATACAATGGTGGGAATGAGAGATTTGAGAATTTCTTCCCTCTACTCATTTACTACTGGATAAAAAAAAATGGCATGTATGTTCATATTTCTTTTCTCAAGTTTACCATTTCCAAACAGAAAAAGTTTGCCAGTATGTTCTCATTATTGATATTATTGCACTTTTGGTTTTGATCTCAGATACCTAATGCTTTAAATTCGTCCTTTAAAAAATATTTTTATTTCTGTATGCTTAACACACAATGTTAGTTAGTTTCAAGTGCATGACATAGTTCCAAGTCCACTTTTAGAACATTTTTTTTCCTTTAAAATTTTGTTGAGGATTTATCTGTTTTGGCAAACAAGCATGAGCTCTAATGTTGCTTGAACACTATAAACAGACAACTTACATGAAATGTTAGCATAAAAATGAGATTTATAGTTGCCTTACAAAAACGCTATTATGGGTATTATTTTTAAACCATTTTTGATCCATTTCCGTTAAATATGAAAGTGCACCATACCTTTTCCATGTGCATCTCACATAATCTACAGTGATATAGTTCTAGATTTCTCTATAACAATAAGGTAAGATACATAATGACATTAATATAAGGAATGTCATAAAGTTTTCATTTACCAAGAATTGACATTTATAAAATGAATGTATCAGAAATGGACTCAATCAATCCATCATCATTGTTTCCAATACTTCTATCAAGGGTTTAATAACACTGGATCTTACTTTGTATTATTCTTCAGAGGCTAAATATTTGTATTTCTCCTGTTAAAAAAAATGCTAATGAGAAGTGTGGCTATAAAACTTAAATAATATACTCAGAGCCCTTACAGTGTTTTTTTCCAAAGTTCAAGCTTGAGCATAATTTAAAAGCTCTTTTATCTGTATCTGTAGTCTGGTAAATATGTATGGTAATGTACACTTACATATTATCATTTTCTAATTGCCTAAGTAAACCATTAATACAATACCATGGCTAAAATAAAAATAATAAAGAACAATAAAGAATGAAGCATATATGTCATCTTTTACTCTCCCTTTCAAAATTGCTGTCATTTGTCATCTGTCTGGTGTGTGTCTCCTTCTGTTTCTTTTTAACATATGTTTAAATGCATGTGCATGTTTCTATGCATAATGTTTATTCCCCTTTATTTAAGAAAATATATAGTTTTATATTATCATTCTATGACTCATTTTTCCCTAACAAAACCTCTTAAATCTTCCAAAACTTTGTCTCATAACTTTTTATAACATTTAATATAAATACTAATATTTATTAGGTATATATGTATATACATAATACGTATATAAATATGTATTATGTATATACGTATTAAATATTACATATATATGTATAAAGTATGTATATACGTATTAAGTATTAATATTAATATATGCATTAAATATTATGTATATACGTATTAAATGTTAATATTTTTATATGTATATAAATATTAATATTTATATACATAGAATGGCACAACTATTAGTACACATGTAGATTGTTTAAAGTTTTAAATTACACATGTCTACACTCAATTAAATTTTAGCTGACAAATGAGTATGAAACAATGAGGTGATGTGCTGTTTAAACATATCATTACTTAAAGAAAAAAGTGCTATGCGAAGCTAATTGTCTTAAGTTTTTGTTTTTATGTTTGTGTTTTGTCTTGCTTTGCTGTCCATATTAGTCCAGGTAGTGAATTCCAAAATATTATGTCAAAGAAGGACTTCATTGTTCTGTAGTAAAATGATGGGAGAAATTAAGTTTTTAAATTACCCAAGAAACAGGGAAAAAATTGTGTGTATGTATGTGTGGGTATATAAGCAATTAAATGAATAACTAAGACTGAGACTCTGTGGAAAGATGTACTGCTGCCATGAATTCCTTGACTTTAAGCTATAACTGAAGAGAGGAAGAAAAGACACTAAAAACAGTTTTGTTATTATTGGTAGTGTTGCCAGGGATGGTCCTTTATTGCTGAACTCAACTATCTACATCTGGTTATTATACGTACCAACTAGAATTGAGGCTTCTGTCTAAAGGACTAACGGTTTGCACAAGTCTAAGACAGTTTGTAATCTCCAATATGACTTTTGTGAGAACAGTATTTTTGTAAAGCTGGGAGTAAACCACTTATGGCATAGGTCACCTGGATTTCTTATCTACTGATGCTCTCCCACTGGGTCATCAGGACCTTGTGGTGACACAGTAAAACTGGGATACTGTTGGCAGCCAGTTAAACCAATTAGACATCTGGGCGTCTGTATGGCTCAGGTGTTAAAGCTCAGACTCTTGATTTCAGCTCAGATCATGATCTCAGGATTGTAAGATCAAGCCCTGAGTTAGTTCCACGCTGGGCATGGATTTCCTCTCTCCCTCTTCCTCTGCCCCTCCCCAACTTCTCTCCTTCTTTTCTAAAACAAAAATGGGGGGGGGTGCATCTGGGTGGCTCAGTGATTTAAAGCCTCTGCCTTTGGCTCTGGTCATGATCCCAGATTCCTGGGATCGAGCCCCACATCGACCTCTCTGCTCAGCAGGAGGCCTGCTTCCCTCTCTCTCTCTCTCTCTGCCTGCCTCTCTGCCTACTTGTGATCTCTGTCTGTCAATTAAATAAATAAAATCTTAAAAAAAAATAAAACAAAACAGAAATAAACAAGTAGACATTTACAGGTAATGTCTATATAATCCCTTAATTTTGCTTTGATGTTTTTACTTTTGGATTAAATCTTGAAACGTATGGGAAGAAGAAAATATCTCAAGGCCTAGACTCTCAAATATACTGTGGATGCAAATTTACAGATGATTCCTCCTTTGAAATCAAGCTTACAGATGAAAAAAGTCATTCTTTGATTCATTATACAAAATAGTTTTATAAATGTCCAACCCTCATAAGTTAGTCCAATAAACCCTGTAGTTACAGGCAATGGAAACAAAATGAAATTCATTTTTTTTAATTAACTTACTTATTTTAGAATGAGAGCAATGGTAGGAGATAGGGGAGGGGCAAAGGGGGAGGGAGAAAGAACCTCAAACAGATTCTATGTTGAGCACAGATTTGGATGGGGAACTCCATTTCATGACTATGAGATCATGACCTGAGCCAAAAACAAAGAGTGAGACTCAACCTGATGTGCTATCCAGGCATCTGTGCAAGGTGCCCAAGTTTTGAGAGAGTACAGGGCATTATAGATATTAAAAGCACTTTGGCATTTCTGGAGTGAAGTGTGGGGAAGAGATTGAAGGTATAGTCAGGGCCATTTCTGGTAGTATGTCACAGTTTAGACTTCCTTCTGAACAGTGAAACCACTGAAGTTTTAGAGAGAAATTATGCTTCTCCCTAGAGAGGGAGTGGATTTTAAGTAGAACAAGAGCTTTCGGTAAGTCAAGTTCAGGAGTTACTACATAAATTCAGTAAAACTTGACAGTAGTGGGGCGTCTGGCTATCTTAGTCAGTGGAGTGTGCCACTCTTGATCTTGAGATTGTTAGTTCCAGTCCCACACTGGGTGTAGAGATTACTCAAAAATGAAAAACTTAACAGTAGTGTAAAATCATGTGTTTTTCAGGAAAATGCAGAGAAAGGGTTGGGGTTGAGAGACTTTAACAAGGACAGATGTATTTCATTTAATTTTTGATATTTAGACAAGATTTAAATCTGTAAGTGGTTCTCTTTGCAACACACTTTCTCTTTTCAAACCCTAAAAGTGTTTTCTAATTATCAGAATTACTATAGGTCCTAGGACATACAATTTAATTTTTAGTGTCCTTGATCTAGCTAGAAAACAAATCAAAAATAATTTTCTTATCTAGGAAAAGAGTTAAGTTCCTTAAATATGTACTACTGCATCTCCTCTACTTGAAAATTTCAAATGCTCTATTATTGTACCTCTTTTGAGACAAATGTATTATGCCTGGCATTTTGACAGTCAGATTCCAGTTGCATGTAGAAATTCAAATTACAGGAGAAAATAATGAGCTGAATCAATTGAGGACAACATTCAAAGTTCACAAACTTCTACTCTTTTTTTTAAGATTTTATTTATTTATTTGACACAGAGAGAGACAGTAAGAGAGGGAACATGAGCAGGAAGAGTGGGAGAGAGAGAAGCAGGCTTCCGGCTGAGCAGGAAGCCTGATGTAGGGCTTGACCCCAGGACCCTGGGATCATGACCCAAGATGAAGGCAGACACTTAATGGCTGAGCCTCCCAGGCGCCCCACAAACTTCATCTCTCAAGAGAAGAGAATATTCACTTATCCCCATCTTTGCCATGTGGTCAAGATTAACAAGATATTGGTTCAAAGATGCTAGTCAAACAAAAGCTGTTGTTTTCTTAGATGATAATAATTGTAATGGTCAAGACTACTAGCTTTTCCTTTACTTGAAGAAAATTTTATTGTTAAGACTGCTTAATTAGTTTATTTAATAATATTTAAATTCTGGCTGATGAAGTAGAGGTCTGAATTTTTGTAGCAATGTAAAATAAATTTCTTTAGAAAAACTCAGTGGCGGTAAATACATGGAAATATAGTATTTTTGTTCTTAAAATATGTAAATCAATGCAATGTGAATAAATGTTATAGTTGTAAGATAATCAGGATTTATTTCCAGTATGTGTCCTGGGGCCAGCTATTACTAAAATCATATTGCAGGGCTAAAGCCTTATGAAACTGCTGATAATGTTTAGAGCTTGAATTAGAAAGATTACAACTCAGGCATATTAAAAATATTTCCAGATATCAAATTTCTTCTTAATTTTTTAAATTCTTTCCAATAAAGATAATTTAAAGAAGTGGAATATCATGGTCTCTGCCCTGGCTGCTTTTCTACAACGTTATATTGTAATGTGGCTTTATTACAAAGGGTCAAAGGGTGTCTTACCATACAAAGTATATTTTTCCTTTGTGTATATAATTATTATTTAGCTTAATCAATATTCATTAAACCATTATCCTTTTTTTATCATTACCAATATAGTGGAATATTGATGCCTTCTTTTTAGTGTATTGAATGACTACATTGATGATTTCAAATGCTTGAAGAATAGAGCACTTACTCAGAAGTACTCATAAATGAATTTGTCCCCAATATCAGTGGTATTTATGTCATTTTGGGGGTTATCAAACTATAAAAAAATGTTTCTGGTGATCAAACCAAAATGTTAGGAACTATTGTTCTAAAATTTCATTATCTTCATCTCCATGCAGAGTTGTCCCCCAATAGTCATTTCTTTTTCTTCTTTAGTGAAAGTACTACATTATTTAGTTGAGAGGAATAATGTCCAGCATAAAGACAACATTTCCTATTCTCCTTTACAGCTAGTTATCAACTACTAGCCAATCAAGTATGTATATTAGTAGACCTAAGGAAGGTCTGTCTAAAAGGCTAATACAACTGTGAGTTTTGCCCATGTTTCCTTACCTGCTTCTGCTAAACTGTGGCCTGGAATGTGTGTTGATTTGCAGACCTCCTGCACCTTGCTCAGATCATCACATGATCTCTAGGATAGAAATTGATCTCTAGGACAGAAATCACACAATGAAGATGGAGCAGCCAATAGACAGAAGTGAATCATTAATGATAACCATAGAACTGCCCTAAACTGCCTCACCATAGATTTTTGTAGTGAGAAAAGGAAATACAATTCTAGTTAAGATGTGGGGGGGGGGGCGGCATTCTATTCTCTTCTAGCAAATGATAGTATTAATTTTTGCCTGTCTCTGGAACAATGCTTTTAGTTGAAATAATTTAAAATCATGACACAAATTTTCAGACACAAAAAAGAAAAGGAAAATAAAAGAAAACAGAAATTTATTATTTTACCAGTTGGAGGTCCAAAGGTAAGAGTGGATGTTGGCATTGTGTGATCAGTGACTTGTTGATGTAATGAGGGGTCAGATTTAGTCATTCTCCCAGCTCTGCAAAACCAACTCAGACCGAGTGGTCCTCCTGGTCTCTCCTCATGACCATGAGAGCAGCAACAGCGGTGGCTGGAATGAATTCTTCTTTTTTCTCATCAAACAATGGGAGACAGGAGGGAATGAGGGAGAAAGACATTTTGCTCAAACTTGTAAATACAAATTTTTCCTTTAACTGGACCTAGATAAGCCACATTCCCCCCCCCCCATTTGAAGCTTCAGCAGTCATTTACGGCTTGCTGAAGACTAATTGGCTAAAACAAAGCAGCATCTGTACATGATGAGGCAGATGAGATCTCTTTCCTCTCATTTGAAAAAGGGATATACAGGTATCTGAACCTGTATACAGGTATCTGAACCTGTATTCTATTGGGAAAGAAGAGTTAGGTCCTTATTTCATGTCAGTGACAGTATATTAAAGATTGTTTGCCATTATCTTGAAGGTTCAAACTAAACCAGATATTTTCAAGAGTTTTGAATCATTGCAATTGTAAGAGAATAAAAGCATACTGACTAAATTACACTTTTGAGTGATTGGTTTTTGAAAACACCTTTTCCAATATAAAGTATTGACCCATTGAATAAGCAGATTCTATCAAATGAATCTAGGTATTTCAAAATTTCAGTTATGCTCCTAATAGTTTATTGTGTTATGTCAATATTGTAAAATTCCAATAGTATATGTTTGGACTCACTATTAATTTCCAATGAGAATGTTTATAATCTTATAAACAAGGTGGGCATATCTGCATGTAGCTATAAGCAAAAGGGGATGGAAGTTTAGATAAGAAAAATGTTTAACATGAACTGAAAAACCTTTTATTTGATGGTGAGATTTTTGCAGTGACATTTTATGACTTAATAGAATATTGGAGGGATTGGAAAAGAGGTTTTAAGAATAGAAAGCAGCTGGGTCGTCTCAGTGGCTCAGTTGGTTGGGCTCCTGCCTATGTCTCCGGTCATGATCTCAGGGTCCTGGGATCTAGCTAGGCAACGGGCTTCCTCCTCAGCCAGGAGACTGATTCTCCCTCTCTGTTTGCCCCTCACCCCCCATTCCCTGCACTCTCTGGCACATGCAGTCTCTCTTTCAAAACAAATAAATAAAATATTTTTTAAAAAAAGAATAAAAAGCAGCATGAACAATAACACAAATATTAGATATGCCAAGATTTTCTTAAGTTCTAGTTGCATGTTTACAATTTAGGCAAAGCAATACAGTGTATTAGTCCCATTGCTACTATTATAATTTCTTTAGTAGTACCACTGGCCTATTCCTGACATTTACCATTTATCCAGCTTCTGTGCCATGTCAGAAGTTGTGCCAAGCATTACACATTTATTTTCTTCAAAATGTACTTGACAATAACCTTAAAGAATAATTCTCTATCCTCATGCTACAGATGAATTCCCTAAGACATAGGTAAAAATAAATTTTTCTAGTATTTAAATGAAAAACCCAGGATTTCTGTACAGAGTTGTCTTAACTCTAAACAACAGTCCTATTGTCTCCCAGTAAAATTATTTACACTAATTCTTAGCACTTCCTTTATTTAATTCAATACTCTTGCTAAAGAATTTTTGTGTTTTCTTTGCAGCATAAGGAAACAGATTTTAATGTTTGAAAAGTAAACCATAAAGTGAAACAAAGCTTTGACTATCTGATGTATGATGAGTCATTTAACAATATAATATCTTTAAGTTAAATCAAATTAAAAAAATTTAAAACAGCTATTTTCATTTTACCTTCACATTAAGTATTTACACTAGAACCTAAATTGTATCCTGAAACTTAGAGGCACCATTTTTTTTTTTTTCTGCTTGAATAGTTCATTTAAAAATTCCTTTATTAACAGGTTTGGAACATGAATATATGCCTTTCTATCTGAGATGTAAAAACTTCACTGCTGAAAATAATAGTAAAGGACCTGAATGAGTGTAGAATAAAAATGTGGAAATTAGTATTGAACCTAGACATATGCCATTGAACCCAAACATAAGATATTTATAATATTGACATAAAAACATAACCCATTAGGACCATAATTGAAAGTTTTAAATGTTTAATAGAATTGTTTAATAGAGTCTGTTTATTCAAGGGGTCAATACTTTATATTGGAAAAGGTGTTTTCAAAAGCCAATCACTGAAAAGTGTAATTAAATCTGTTTGCTTTCATTTTCTTGCAATTCCAATGATTCAAAGCTCTCAAAAATATCTGGCTTAATTTGAACCTTCAAGATAATGGCAAACAATCTCTAATATACTGTCACATGAAATGGGGACCTAACTCTTTTGTACTTAGGTAATCAAAAGCAGAGCTTAGTTACTCAAAATTTAATCCTAAGTAAGATTCCCTCTTTTAGGCATAAGGGCAGTGCTCCTTTCAAGTCAAATTTTCTAGATTAAACAGACACGAAACAGATGATGTGTAGCAAATTCTCCCTAGTGCATTTAAGTAACAGAATCAAATGAGGAAGAGAAGAGAGAAAGGAAAGAGAGTTAGTTTATCATTTAATTTTACATGAAACTACCAAACTTTTCCAAATGTCTGTACCTTTAGTATACAAGAGTAAAGAGTTGCTCCAAACTTGCATCAATTTTTGTTATTAGTCTTTCTAATTTTACCCATCCAGGTCTATGTAAAGTGGTAACTAATCTTTAAATTTAATTGTAACTATAGGGGCACCCGGGTGGCTCAGTCATTAAGCATCTGCCTTTGGCTCAGGTCATGATCCCATGGTACTGGGATTGAGCCCCACATCTAGCCCCACATTGGGCTCCCTGCTTTTCCCTCTCCCACTCCCTTGCTTGTGTTCCTGCTCTCGCTGTCTCTCTCTAATAAAAAACTATAATTGTAATTATATTTATGGTTTTGAAAATATTTTATTGTGCTTATTTGTCATATTCATATTTCTTTTGGAAAGTGTCATTTTCTTTGATTGGTAGATGTCAAGATATTTGTTCAATTCCCTTGCTACCCTCCTCCCCTCACAATTACCTTCATATTGAATTGCAAGAGTTCTTTTATACTTTGGATAGAAATTCTCTGTCAGATATATGCACTGGGAGTAATTTTTCTCCCAGTTTGTGGCTTGTCTTTTTATTTCATTAATGTTTCGTTGGATTTACTGCCTTTTCTTCTCTTTAAAAAAATATGAAGAAGGGGTGCCTTGGTGGCTCAGGCAGTTAAGTATCTGACTTCAGCTCAGGTCATGAACCCGGGGTCCTGGAATAGACCCCCACCTCGGGCTCTCTGCTCAGCAAGAGCCTGCTTCTCCCTCTCCCTCTGCCTCCTGCTCTCCCTGTCTATACGCGTGCTCTCTCTCTCTCTATGTGGAATAAATAAATAAAATCTTTAAAAAAAAAGTCTGAAGAAGACTTTTATCTTCTTAAATTGAAGACAATTTAAATTGAAGACAATTTATCTTTTTTTTTGTGGTTGCTGTTATATATGTCATCTCAAGAAAATTTTTGCCTCTTCTAAACTGGCGAGGATATTTTCAAAATCCACATTTACTTTTTAAATTTTTTGTAGGTTTAGCTTTTAACTTTCAATCTATGATTTGTTTAAAATAGTGTCAACAATAGCCATACTATGGAAACAGCTCAAATGTCCATCAACTGATGAATGGATAAAGAAGAGGAGTTTTATATATATATATATGAAATATATATATATATAAAATGCAATATTACTTAACTATAAAAAAGTATGAAATCTTGCTATTTGCAACAATGTGGATGGACTTAGTAAGTATTGTGCTAAGTGAAATAAGACAGAGAAAGACAAATACCATATAATTTCACTCATATGTGGAATTTAAGAAATGAAATGAACATAGGGAAAGAAGCAAAAGAAAAAATAGAAAGAAAGAAAGAAAGAAAAGAAATCTGGAGGCAAACCATAAGAGACTATTAACTATAAAGAATAAACTGATAGTTATCAGAGGAGAGGTGCACAGGGGGATGGGTTAAATGGGTGATGGGTATTAAGGAGTGCACACTGGGTGTTTTATGTAAATGATGAATCATTAAATTCTACACCTGATACTAATATTACACTACATGTTAACTAACTGGAATTTAAATCAAAGTTTGAAAAATAAAAAAATGAAAGTAACGTAAGATAAAATAGAATAGGATAAAACAAAATAAAATAATACCTGTATATGCTACAGAGAATAAAGTTGAAATTTTTTTCCACAAGCTAATCCAATTATTCCAGCACCTTTTCCCCCCTAAATTCTGCATTTCTTTCCATTGATTTGCATTGATCCTTATAAGACCTTTTATGGATTTCCATAGCTTTAATTTTTTAAAATTTTTTTCATTATTCATTTGAGAGAGATACAGAGACAGAGACAAAGAGCGCACAAGCAGGGAGAGAGGCAGAGGGAGAGTGAGAAGCAGACGCTTGGCAAGCAGGGAGTCCAACATGGGGCTCAATCCCTGGACCTGGAGATCATGACTGGAGCCAAAGGCAAAGTCTTAACAATCTGAGCCACCCAGGCACCTTGATTTCCATACTTTTATAATCATTCTTGAAATCAGGTATCATATGTTCTCCATATTTCTTCTTATTTTGAAGACAGTTTTGACTTTTCTTTGCACTTCCATGTTCAACTTAGAATATACTTTTGTCATTTTCTACAAAAATGAAAAAAATCAGTTTTATTTTTATTATTAATCTGTATTTTAACTTCCAGAAGGTTTTCATCTAATAATATTGAGTCTCTTTTGTTGTTGTTGTTGTTGTTGTTGTTGTTGTAAATACATTTAATAGCATTTTAAGTTCATCTTTCCTACTTATAACTTACATTCCACTTAGTACAGCAGAATCAAATCCATTTGGATGCTACAGAGATCTTTCCAATTTCAACCCTTTCTCCTGATTATAGGGTTCCAGGACGACCAAGTGTAGTTTGCATCATTTTTAGCATCTGGTGAAGGGTCCAATGTATTTATAGTCTGTATTACCAAGACCCAGGAACAGACTCCAATCACTGCCCCCTGTTTGCCACTTTACCCTTTTTTTAAGTTAAAATCGGGATCTAGAGAACACCAGCAGATGCCCCACTCCACTTATTTCAGATAAGGACTGAAACTGGAGCTTGTCCCCAGTACTTTCTTTCTTTCTTTCTTTCTTTTTTTTTAAATTGAGATCCTCATAGTTTCTCCCTGCATTGTTTACATTAAATTCATTGTGTTACGTATTTGCAGAAAATTTCTAAAATGTATTATGAAATATGTTTCTAAATGTTTGCTGCTAGTATATGAGAGTGATTCTGGTTTTAATTTGGAAACCTTAGTATATTTATTAAGTAATTCTAATTTTTTATGTATTCCTGAAGACTTTCTGTGAAACAGTCATGTTGTCTATATAAATATATTCATTTTGTCCCAGCTTCTCAGTATTGCCTTTTACACTGGTATGGACCTTCATTAAGATGGTGACTAGAAGTGACGACTTGGCTATCTTCTCATTTAGAGGGGGGAAGTGTTTAGTCTCACACCAGTAAGTACTGTTAGCTGGAAGATTTTTTGAAATGCTTTTCATGAGATAGAGGTTTCTTTCTAGTCTTATTTTACTGTGCTATCCATTTTTTAAAAAAGATTTTATTTGTTTATTTGTCAGACAGAGAGAGAACAAGCAGAGGGAGTGACTGGCAGACAGAGGGGAAGGAGCAGGCTTCCCTGCTGAGCAGGGAGACCAGATGTAAGATTCAGTCCCAGGACCCTGGGATCATGACCCCAGCCTAAGGCAGGCGTTTAACTGACTGAGTCACCCAGGAATTCCTTTTTTTTTTTTAAAGAATAAGTATTGGATTTTTTTTTTTTTGGTATCTATTTGGATGATTATGTGCATTTATTTATTTTTTATGTGGTAAATAATATTGATTGAAAAATTTTAAACCACTGCATTAAGTTATGATTGTCATGTAAAAAGCTATACATATTTAATGCAATGACTCTTTGAGTTTGGAAATAAGTATAATACACCCATGAAACCATCAGTACCAACAAGTTATCACTTCCCAAAGTTTCTTCCTAGCTCTTTTATTATTATTTTTGTCTGTTTATGTGATAAGTACAGTTAACATAAATTCAACCTCTTAGTACATTTTAAGTATACAATATTGTAATGGTAGCTACATGCACAATACAGTATAGTGGACCTCCTGAATATATTGATTTTGTGTAATTGAATTTGTTGAGAATTTTAAGCATGAAAGGGTGTTGAATTTTGTCAAATGCTTTCCTACATTTATTGAGATCATCATTTGGTTTTTAGTTTTTATTCTATTATAGTGGTGGATCATAGTTATTAATTTGCATATATCAAACCAATCTTGCATTCTAGGGATAAATCCCACTTGATCATGTTATATAATCCTTTTGATGTGCTGTTTGAATTTGGTTTACTAGATTTTGTTGAGGATTTCACATTTATTTTCATCAGGGATACTTTTTTGTCATTTTTCTTTTCTTGCTGTGTCCTTGTCTAACTTTGGTTATCAAAGTAGTATTAACCTCATAAAGTTTGGAAGTATTCCCTCCTCTTCAGTATTTTGGAAGACTCTAACGTACTGGCATTTTTTTCTTTTTTTTTTCTTTAAATGTGTGGTAGAATTTACCAGCAAAACCATCTGGTCCTATTCTAGTGTTCTTTGTTAGGAAGTTTTTGATTACTGAATCACTCTCCTTACCTATTACAACCATATCAGTTTTATTGCACTTTGCTCTATTGCATTTCACAGATACTGCATTTTTACAAATTGAAAGTTCAAGACTTCAGTAGACAAAAAATGACGGCAGATGTGGTGGAAATAGAAAACTAGAACTGATACTGATAAAATGATAAAACTTTGACAAATGAAGAGTTACTTTTTACAGATAAGCAAAGAAAGCAGTTTCTTGGGATGGAAACTACTCCTGGTCAAGATGCTGTGAAAGTTGTTGAAATGACAACAAGCATTTGGAATATTACATAAATTTAGTTTCCAAAGTAGTTGTAGGGTTTGAGAGGATGGATTCCAATTTTAAAATAAGTTCTACTGTGGGTAAAAATCTGTTAAACAGCATCCCGTGCTATAGAGGAATTGTTTCCAAAAAGAAGTGTCAATGAAAGTAACACTGTATTGCTGTATTTTTAATTTTTTTAATTTAAATTCAATTTAATTAACATATACTATATTATTAGTTTCAGAGGTAGAATTTGGTGATTCCTCAGTTGTAACAACACCCAGTGTTCATTACATCCCATGCCCTCCTTAATTCCCATCACCCAGTTACCCCCATCCCTCCACACACCTCCCCTCCAGCAACCCTTCCTTAGTTTGTTCTCTTATGGTTTGCCTCCTCCCTCTTTTTTTCTTCCTCCCCCTATGTTCATCTGTTTCATTTCTTGAATTCCACATATCAGTGAAATCATATGGTATTTGTCTTTCTCTGACTGACTATTTGCATTTATCATAATACACTTTAGTTGCATCCACATTGTTGCAAATGGCAAAATTTCATTCTTTTTGATAGCTGAGTAATCTTCAGTTGCATATATACATACACACACACACAAACACGCGTGTGCACGCCACATCTTCTTTATCTATCCATCTATTGATGGACATCTGGGCTCTTCCCGTAAGTTGGCTATTATGGGCATTGCTGCTATAAACACTGGGGTGCATGTGTCCCTTCAAATCATTATGTTTGTATCCTTTGAATAAATGCATAGTAGTGCAATTGCTGGGTCACGGTGTAGGTCTATTTTTAACTTTTTGAGGAACCTCCATAGTTTTTCAGAGTGGCTGCACCAGTTTGCATTCCCAACAACAATGTAAGAGGTTTCCCCTTCTCTACATCCTCACCAACATCTGCCGTTTCCTGTGTTGTTCATTTTAGCCATTCTGATGGGTATGAGCTGGTATCTCCTTGTGGTTTTGATTTGTATTTCCCTGATGATGAGTGATGTTGAGAAGTTTTCGATGTGTCTGTTGGCCATTTGAATGTTTTCTTTGGAGAAATGTCTGTCATACCTTCTGCCCATTTCTTAACAGGAATTTTTGTTTTTTGGGTGTTGTTTGATAAGTTTTTATAGACTTTGGATACTAGCCCTTTATCTGATAAGACATTTGCAAATATCTTCTCCAAATTTGTATATTGCCTTTTAGTTTTGTTGTATTTTAAGAAATTGCCACAGTCACTCCAAACCTGAGTAGCCACCACCTTAATCAGTCAGCTGCCATGAACATCAAGATAAGACCCTCCACCAGAAAAAAGATAACTACTTACTGAAACCTTATATGGTGATTAGCACATATTTAGCAATAAAGTACTTTAAACTAAGGCATGTACATTGTTATTTTAAGACATAATACTATGGTGCACTTAAGAGACAACACTATAGGGGCACCTGGGTCCTGGGATTGAGCCCCACATGCATCGGGCTCTCTGCTCAGCAGGGAGCCTGCTTCCCTTCCTCTCTCTCTGCCTGCTTCTCTACCTACTTGTGATCTCTGTCTGTCAAATAAATAAATAAAATATCAAAAAACAAAAGAGACATCACTATAATATGAACTATACTTTTAATTTTTTTTCCTTTTGATTTTGATTCTAATATAGCTAACATACAGTGTTATATTATTTTCAGGTATGCAATATAGTTACTCAACAATCCATACATTACTCAGTGCTCATGTTGATAAGTGTACTTCTGATCCTCTCTGCCTATTTTACACATTCCTCTGCCCACGCCCCGCCTCTGGTAACCATCAGTTTGTTCTCTATAGTTAAGAGTCTCTTTCTTGGTTTATCTCTTTTTTCTTTGTTTGCTTGTTTTATTTCTTAAATTCCACATATGAGTGAAATCATACAGTATTTGTATTTCTCTTACTTATTTCACTTATTTCACAGAGCATTGCACTCTCTAGCTCCATCCACATTGTTGTGAATAGCAAGACCTCATCATTTTTGTGTGTACATAATATTCCATTTATATATGTACCACTCCTTCTTCCTCCATTCATCTATCGATGAACACATGTGCTGCTTCTGTCATTTGGCTACTGTAAATAATGCTGCAGTAAACATAGGGTATACCCATCTTTTCAAATTAGTATTTTTCTACTCTAAACATTGACTAAATACCCAGTAGTGGAGTACTGGATCATATAGGAGTCAAGTTTTAATTTTTTGAGGAACTGTCATACGGTTTTCCACAGTGGCCTCATGAGTCTGCATTTCCACCACTGTGCATGGGAGTGCACACATCCTTGACAACAGTTAGCATTTTTTCTCTTTTTTTATTTGAGTTATTCTGAGAGGTTTGAGGTCATATCTCATTATAGTTCTGATTTGCATTTGCCTATAATTAAGGATGTTGAGTAACTTTTCATGTGTCTGCTGACTATCTATATCATCTTTGGAGAAACATTTGTTCATGTCTTCTGCCCATTTTTAGATTGTATTACTTGAGGTTTTTTGATGATAAGTTGTATAAATTATTTAAATATTTTGGATATTAACCCTTTATCAGATATGTCACTTGCAAATATCTTCTCCCATTCAATATGTTGTCTTTTAGTTTTATTATTTACTCTGCAAGAGTTTTTTTGTTTGTTTGTTTGTTTTTGTTTTTGTTTTTTGTATATGCCCAATAGTTTATTTTTGCTCTCATTTCCTTTGCCTCAGGAGACATTGGTACAACAGCCAATGCCAGAGAAATTAGTACCTGTGCTCTCTTCTGGGATTTTTATGGTTTCAGGTCTCACATTTAAATTCTTAATCCATTTTTAGTTTGTTTTTGTGTATGGTATAAGAAAGTAGTCCAGTTTAGTTCTTTTGCGTTAACTGTCCAGTTGTCTCAACACCATTTATTGAAAAGACTGTCTTTTTCCCATTGGACACTTTTTCCTGTTTTGTTGAAGATTAAGTGAAATATAATTCTGAGTTTATTTTTGGGCTTTCTGTTCTATTAATCTCTATGTCTGTTTTGTTTCAGTACCATACTTTTTTGGTTTCTACAGTTTTGTAGTATATCTTGAAATTTAGGACTGTGATGCCACCAATTTTTTTGTTCTTTTTCAAGATTGCTCTGGCTAATTGGGATATTTGTACTTTCCCACAAATTTTAGGATTATTTGTTCTAGTTCTGTGAAAAACGTCCTTGGAATTTTCATAGGGATTGCATTAAATCTGTGGATTGCTTTGAGTAGTATGTATCTTTGAACAACATTTGTTCTTCCAAACCAGGAACTTGGAATATCTTTCCATTTGTTTGGTGTCAGTTCCAAGTTCTTTCATCAGTGTTTTACAGTTTTTAGAGTATAGGTCTTTCACTTCCTTGTTTAAGTTTATTCCTAGGTATTTTATTATTTTTGGTGTGATTATAAGTAGGGTTGTTTTCTTAATTTCCTTTCTGCTACCTCATTATAAGTGAATAGAAGTGCAATAGGTTTCTGTGCTTTGATTTTGTATCCTACAACCTATTGAATTCATATATCAGTTTTAGTAGTTTTTTGGTAGTCTTTACAGTTTTCTGTATGTAGTATCATGTTATCTGCAAATAGTGAGTTTTGTTTCTTCCTTATTAATTTGGATGCCTTTTGTTTCTTTTTGCTGATTGGTACTATGCTGAATAAAAGTGTTAAGAGTGGGCATCCCTGTCTTGTTCCTGACCTTAGTGGAAAGGATCTCAGTTTTTACCATTATGATATTAGCTATGGGTTTGGGGCATTAGAGCATTTAGTTCCTCTACATTCAAGGTAATTATTAATAAGTATGTACTTACTGCCATTTATTACTTGTTTTATGGTTGTTTTCATGGTTCTTCTCTTCTTTTCCTCTCTTGCTCTCCTTTGGCAGTTTGCTGGTTTTCTTTACTGATATATTTGGATTCCTTGCTCTTTATTTTTTGCATATCTACTACTGTTTTTTTTTTCCTATTACTGGTTTTGATTATTAGTTGCCATTAAATCTGTGTATAGCATCTTATGCACATAGCAATCTATATTCAGTTGGTAATTGCTTACATCTGAGCCTGTTCCCAAAGCACTACATTTTTACTCTCCTTCCTCTTGCCCCCATGTCTTTTTTTTTTTTTTTTAAGATTTTATTTATTTATTTGACAGAGAGAAATCACAAGTAGATGGAGAGGCAGACAGAGAGAGAGAGAGAGATTGGGAAGCAGGCTCCCTGCTGAGCAGAGAGCCCCATGCGGGACTCAATCCCAGGACCCTGAGATCATGACCTGAGCCGAATTGCCCCCATGTCTTATGTATTTGTACTTTACCTCCTTTTATTTTATGAATCCCTTGACTGAGTTTTATAGATATACTTAATTTTACTGCTTTTCCACTTCCTACTTTTCTTACTCTCCTGGTTATGGTCTTTCCTTTACACTCAGAGTCCCCTTTAACATTTCTTCTAAGGATGGTTTATTGGTCATGAATTCTGTTAACTTTTTTTTTTTTTCCCTTGGAAACTCTATTTTTTCTTCTATGGTAAATGATAGCTTTGCTAGATAGAGTATTCTTGGCTGCAAGATTTTTTTTTTTTTTTCTTTTTCTTCCCAGCACTTTGAATATATCATGCCACTCTCTTCTGGTCTGCAAATTTTCTGCTGAAGAGTCAGCTGATAGTCTTATGGGATTTTCCTAGTACATAACTATTTTCTCTTGCTGCTTTTAAAATTCTCTCTTACCACTAATTTTTCCATTTTAATTACTGTGTGTCTTGGTGTGGACCTCCTTGCGTTGATTTTGTTGGGGGCTGCCTGTGCTTCCTGGATTTAGATTTCTGTTCCTTCCCATATTCAGGAAGTTTTGAGCTATTATAAATGCAAATATCTTTTATGCCCCCTTTTCTCTCTCTCCTGAGATCACTATAGTGCAAAATTTTTTAAAGATTTTATTTCTTTTGTGAGAGAGAGGGAAAGAGGGAGAGGAAGAGAGAATCTTAAACAGAACCCGTGCTGAATGCAGAGTTCAATGCAGGGCTTAATCTCACGACCCTGAGACCATGACCAGAACCCAAACCAAGAGTCAGATGTTTGACTGCACCATCCAGGTACCCCTTATAATGCAGATGTTATACTATGCTTCCTTATGGTGTGAAGTGAGGTGTGTTGTTTTTTTGTTTGTTTGTTTTTACTAGAGATCTTTCTTTTTTTCTTAATGTGGGCATTTGTTGCTATAAAATTCCCCCTTTAGAATTTTTGCTTTTGTTTCATCCCATAAGTTTTGGTGTGCTGTATTTCCATTTTCTTTGGTCTAAAGATATTTTTTGGTTTTCTTTTGATTTCTCTTTTGAGCCATTGGTTGTTCAGGAATGCGCTGCTTGTATTCTACATATTTCTTAATTTTCCAATTGTTCTTCCAATATTGATTTTTAGATTATACCAATTTGGTTGAAAATAATACTTCAAATGATTTAAAACTTCTTAAACTTGTTAACATTTGTATTTTCTCCTCACATGTGATCTTTCCTGGAAAATGTTCTATGTGTGCTTGAGAACAATGTGTATTCTGTTGCTTTTGGGTGAAATAATATTCATGCCCATTAGTTCCATTTGGTCTATATAGTGTTATTCAAGTCGCTGTTTCTTCATTTTCTCTCTGGATGATCTATCCATCATTGAAAGTGGGGTATTAATGTCACCTACAATTACGGTGTTGCAGTCTACTGCTCCTCTTATCTGGTTAATTTTTGTTTTATATAATTAGGTGCTTATATTTTGGGTGAATATATATTCATAATTTTTATATGTTCTAATGAAACTAGCTTCGACTCTTTTGTTCCTTGTGATAGTTTTGACTTAAAATCTATTTTCTGATGGAGATTTAAGGATGCCTGCTTTCTTATTTTTAGAATTTACATAGAATATCTTTTCCATCCCTCCACTTTCAGATTTTATGTGTTTTTAAAGCTCAAGTGAATTTTTTGCAGGCAGCATATAGTTGGATTTTGTGTTTTATAACAACTAAGTGTCTTTATTGTCTTTATTCAATTTAGTGTCTTTATTCAATAGAGAATTTAATCCATTTATATTTAAAGCAGTTATTGACAAGTAGAAAGTTACTAGTGCCATTTTGTTTAACATTTTATGACTTTTATAATTCCTTGTTTCATTCTTCCTCTCTTGCTGTCTTCCCATTGATTTGAAGATTTTTCATAGTGGCATATTTCGATTCTTCTCTCTTTATATTTTGTATCTATTACAGATAGAGATTTATATATATTTTTTGAGACTATCATGAGCTTTAGATAGCTCATGGTCTCATTATACCAGTCTACTTTAAGCTGATAGAAATTGAACTTTGATCACATTTAAAAACTTTTCACTTTACTCTACTCTCCTGACATTTTATGTTGTTGATGTCACAATTTACATTTTTATACTTCAAATTATAGCTACTGCTATGCTTATTTAGTACTTTTGCCTTCTAATTTTTATATTAAAATTAAAAATGATTTAACCACCGTCATTACAGTATTATTTTGAATTTGACTATACTTAGAGTGAGTTTGATACTTTCATATGTTTTCATGTTGCTATTTAACATCCTTTAATTTCAAAAAGAAAGTTCCCTTTAATATTCTTGCAAGGCAGTCTAGTGGTGATAGACTTATTCAACTTTTATTTGTCTGAGAAAGACTATTTCTTCTTCACTTTTGAAGAACAGATTTGTAGGATAAAATATTCTTGGTTAGAAGAATTTTTTTCCTCACAGTACAGAGGGGCAGTGGTGATTTTATCAATAAGTGGTGCTAAGGGGCACCTGGGTGCATCACTGGGTTAAAGCCTCTGCCTTCAGCTCAGGTCATGATCCCAGGGCACATTGGGCTCTCTGCTCAGCAGGGAGACTGCTTACCCCTCTCTCTCTCTGCCTACCTCTCTGCCTTCTTGTGATATTTGTCTGTCAAATAAATAAATAAAATCTTTAAAAATAAATAAATAAATAAATAATGCTAAGATACCTATTATTCATATGAAACAAAAAGTAATTTTATCTTTATATCACATTGCACACATCCTAAATGTATAAACTTTAGTCTAAAAGGTGATTTTATAATTTATTGAAGACTATATAAGAGCATATATTTATGAACTAAGGTTCATAAATAATAAATGGATTGTTAAATAATCCATAAAACATGTAAATGATTAAAAAATTATTTGTGAAATATCATTGTCTATGTTAAGAATTTTTTTCCATCAAAATAAATTGAATCCTGTGAAAGACATATAAATACAAAAAAAAAACAAGAAAAGATTATTATCCAGAATATGTAAAACAAAAAAAATACCACTGTGATACAAGCAAGTTAAGAATAATAATTTCTAAAAAAAGAGAATTTATATGCCTATTATTGGTTGTATTATGGTTTTCAAATATTTGTACTTTCCCCTTCTTTGAAATATTATTGTACACCCATGTTCATGGCCAAATGAATTAGTAGGGTATACATTCCCATGCCACTAGGTATGTGTTTGGCCATTTAATTTGTACTGGGCATTGATATATGACTGGACATGACCTATGCCATATGAGTAGATGGTTAAAGAGTTGAGTGTTTATACCAGTTCTCCTAGTTTTTCCCTCTTCCATAAGAAGAGTGTGTTCCAACCTCTCTTCTTCCAAGAAGAGAGCTGCTCTCTCATCTTAGATCCTGAAATGAAGAAGATGATGTGGAACAGACTCCAGACAACTTAAAGTACAGAACAATGCCGCATCATTGGGCAGAATCACAGTCTAAGACAGTAGGGTCGAATCAAGACAACATTACTAAGAAATAATCTTTGTTTTGTACACTGCTAAGATTTTGAAGGTAGTTTGCCATCTCAGCCTATCACAGAGAAGCTGCTTAGCACATGACTCACGAACCTGAAAAGGTGTTCCAAACATTTGGTAATAAGAAATGGAAAAATCTTGAGCCTCCATTTCATGCTACCACATTTGAAATTATGTAAAATGCTAATTCTAGCTTTAGAAAACATGTACAGACTACTGAATAGTCTTGAACATGTGAATAAGCAAAAGATTAGCAATCTGTTTCTAGGTTTTTAACCTTTGAGAAGTGATTTTACATGGACATCAGGAAGAAAAAGAAATATTCCATGAAGTTTTTTCTTTATTTAAAAGACATATATTTCCCTAACCAAAGATATTAGTTTAACTACAGAGTAGAAATCAAGAAATATGTTGAACAGAATTGTTTTACTATATATATATATATTTTTTTTTCATTCTACATTCCTTTCATCTTATCTCTCTTTTCAAATCTTCTGAACATGGATAGCTAACATGAAAGAAGATGTGAGATCCAGGTCATCTTTTCATCAGCAGCAACACCAGGCAATATTTTCTGTGTTTATTATATGTGTTCTATGAGCCAGCCAAAAGACGAATGAACAATTTTATTTCAGATTGTACTTTCCCCTTTGTAAGGTAAGGTAAGGATTGTTCCAGCCTCCCAGTCAGGGTCAAGTTTCACCTGCTCCTCAAGGATAAAATTTCTACATGAGAAACAGAAGTTTATTTTGGAGATAAATGTAGACTTATTCACAGATAACATTCCATGTCAGGCTGGATATCTGATAAATGTTTGAATATAAAATATGTCACTTGAAGAATTATACTGATGAAACACATTTTCTGTAAAAATCAGAAAGTTGTGCAAAATTAATTAACTCTCCAAAAATTCCATTTGGTTTAGTATTGAAGGTAGACTTTAAAAAAATTAAAATCCAAAAAAGTGCTTGCTTTTTAATTAATATTTTCAAACTGTTAATTGCAATGATTAGAAATATAATAATTGCTATTGGTGAATACCTAAGTGAGAACTCATTATACTTTTTGTTAATAAAAATACTTTATAAAGTTCTTGTCTCAGATGGAGGAATTGAGATGTTTTTTCTCAAAAATCCATAAAGAGTAGTTAAAAAATAAAAGGAAAAGTCAGGGGTCCCTGGGTGGCTCAGTGGGTTAAAGCCTCTGCTTCCGGCTCAGGTCATGATCCCAGGGTCCTGGGATCCAGCCCGGCAATGGGCTCTCTGCTCAGCAGGAGGCCTGCTTCTCTTCCTCTCTCTCTCTGCCTGCTTCTCTGCCTACTTGTGATCTCTGTCTGTCAAATAAATAAATAAAATCTCAAAATAAAGGAAAAGTCACCATCTTTAGTGAAACAAATGAACAGACTTAATCCCAACTACACCTCTCACCACACATGGTCTGAGTATTGGGTCAGCTTTTGTTTTCCTTTGTCATCTTTCTAGTAAACTCCCCCACAGCTGCATCCTTTATTTACTAATATGTCTCAAGTACATAGAATAGGGCCATGTACCTTGTATATATTCAATAAAGATTTGTTCAAGGATTGAATAAATTGGAAAGATTTCACGTAGTATTTTAAAAGAAAACACTCAAAAAATAACTATTGCACGTAGTTATTCTTATTAATATGTTTGCATATTTATCATTACAATTGAATTATTTTAATATTACAAATTCATAAACTATAAGTTCATTTTCTGGAAGTAAAATGTAGCAGATACTCTTAAAATTGAAAACAGTGTTTTTCCATGTGTAATATTTCGCAAAAAGTGAAAGAAATCTAGAAATATTTTCTTCTTGAAATTTCTGTGTGCTAATTTTATGCAGAATTACTTAATTTATTCTGAGATTTAGTATGTAATTATAAACATATATTTAATTGTTTGCATTTAATAAGCATTATATGGATGTACATATATGTTTACATACTAGATACACATAAACTTATAAATGTGGGTTGAGTATGAACTAGTTCTTTTTTTCACAAAATAATTATATTTAAATAACATAAAACTCTTACTTGTAATGTGTTTTATGTGTGATTATATTAGCATAATGTCCTTGTGCATGCTTCTATCTTTAGAAAATATAACATGAGCGTGGTAGAAGTTTTAGAATACTGGAAATGAACCATCTTTAGTCTCTAAACGCCAGTGTTTCTCTCTAAGTCAGGAATTGAAAGAAGAATTACTGTTCAGGGACCTACTACCAATGAATGTAAACCAATAGTTCTACCATTTACTTCTACTTCTTTCAGCATTTTCCTGCTTGCCTGGGCCATGAAAATTCCTGGTCACATACTGTTTTATGGGTAGAAGGATGCATAATTACTTAAAAAATTATAGAAAAATATAATAATTCATTTTATTATTATAAGAAGGGAAATAAAATACTTCCAAGTAGACATACATTATCTTTTTAATGTTTTACATTAATATAGATGACTGGGATTGTCTGCACCAATACAGTCTGTTATAGCCTCTGCTCTGATTGGGGTGGGCCAAAACCATAATGGTAGTTAAATATTTTTAATGCCATTTCTTTAGGTAGCTAATATTATATTTTATTTTTAAAGATTTTGTTTATTTATTTGACAGAGAGAAAGAGAGATCACAAGTAGGCAGAGAGGTAGGCAGAGAGAGAGGAGGAAGCAGGCTCCCTGCTGAGCAGACAGCCCCCGTTGTGGAGCTCAATCCCAGGACCCTAAGATCATGACCTGAGCAAAAGGCAGAGGCTTAACCCACTGAGCCACCCAGATGCCCCTAGGGAGCTAATATTTTAAATTGTTTTTGAGATGACTGAGCTTTCATTGTACAATTAGGTCTATCATGTGTGTGTATATGTGTATATGAAGATATTTGTTTAGAGGACTGTTCTGGATTTTATAAAAGAAGGATTAAGGAAGGTCATTCTCAAAATAGGGTACTATAATTTCAGTGCAATAACTACTTGGAAAATAGATAGATCAAGTTGTTTATAATTTTTGCCTATTATCATTTAACTCAATTTCTCTGTTTTTTGGACTGTGTATTGTGGCTGTCAAAACAAAAAAAAGGCAGTTAGATTGTTAATACATTTTTTTTCTTCATTTGCCAGATACCCTTAATCACAGGCAGCATTGAAGGCATTAATTGCAAAATGAAACTAAAAGAGAAAACCACTGATGTAACATATTGAAAGGAATAAGAAGAGTCATTATGAAATATTAAGGCATGAAGAAGTAAGAATTTGAAATGCAGATGTGTCTTGTACATCCTTAAGGGCAAATCTTACCTCTTCCTGAGGATTACTTGTTCTGTTATATCATGATTATTAGTTTTAATAAAATATAGGATACATGTAAGTCTTAAATCTCAATTTACATATGCCATGGCTTTTTATTTTAATTTAGAATAATTTCAAGCAAAGTAATTAGGGAAGATTTTAGTTAAGATAAGGTAAGATCTAATTTAGTTTATATAGTATAAAGATGTTAAAGCATATTAAGTAAAATTGCATGCTATCTCAATGTTTACAATTTTTCTCTTTTTTTCCCAACGTGTACAATTCTTTTAATTTTTTATTTTATTTTATATTATTTTATTTTTTTTAACAATTCTTTTGGAAGCCAGTGGAACTTGAGAAAAATATAATTTCAAGCAAGTGAGGAAGTAAAACAGAGACTGTGAACACATGTATAGTGTTTCTGGAGAGACGATTATAGGTAGAGCTTCACAGATCCTAAAAGAAATAGAAAAGAGGGTGAAACCAGAAGGTGGAGATTGGAGGTGGAACTATGGTAATTTCACCACCCCAGAAATAAGCACAAGAAAGGCCAAGAGCCACATTCTGATCCCATGAAAAGCTGCAACTAAGTACAGCTCTGAGCACATAGAATGTGCTTTATAAACACTTGTCCGATGAATAATTTGTTCATTATAGATTTAGTATAAGCATCATATAAGTATATTATAAGTATACTTTTGTTTTCACAAATAAGTGATAGAGAGTATATTTACATAGAGAGTGATAGAGAGTATATTTACATAGAGAGAATATGATCTAGACATATTCAGTATTTTTCACAATTATATAATCACATGGCCAAAATCACATCTACAAAGAAAAGTGGTTATTTATAAAGCAGTCAAGGATAACAAATCAAACTGTTCAGTTAGAGCCATAATACTCACCATCTACTCTGAGGAAATTTCTAGGGTTTAAATGAAGCTTATCAAACACTTTCTTAATAAAATAATTTCCACTTTGAACAAAGTTAAATATAATTTATTTTCATCATTAGACTCTTTATTCCCACTGACAGTATTTACAAGAGATTGACACGCTATCATATAACATAATTAAATAGCTAACCAGAATACAGAGTTATGAAATAAAATATAAAACAGTTTTAAAACTTCAGTAGTACTAAACTTTTTTTTTAATTTTTGCAAATAAAGTACTTCTTCTTTGATGTGTTTCCAAATCTTGAAGTAAGGTATATTTCAAAAGTCTTGGTTTTCATTTGTAGGATGAATTTTGATGAGATAGGTTACACATTTTTCTTCCACATTTTTAAAAAGATTTTATTTGAGAGAGAAAGAGAGCATGAGAAGAGGGAAAGGGGCAGAAGGACAAGGAGAGGCTGACTCCCCACTGAGCATGGAGCCCTCAGAAGCTTGATCCCAGGACCCCAGGACCATGACCTGAGCCTAAGGCTGAGGCTTAACCAACTGAGTCACTAAGGTGCCCCTTTTTCATATTTTTAATGCAAATAATTACCATGTAGAATTTTGAAAAATAGTAAAGGACTGGAGCAAAACCCAGTTCAAGTAGATATCTTATTTAAAATGTGTATTGCTCTCATTTGTTATCTAACCTTTCAAGAATTACTTCCAAATATTTTTAATTTATTTTTTATTCTCAGCATAACAGTATTCATTATTTTTGCACCACACCCAGTGCTCCATGCAATCTGTGCCCTCTATAATACCCAAATTTTTTTAAAGATTTTTTAAAATTTATTTATTGGACAGACAGAGATCACAAATAGGCAGAGAGGCAGGCAGAGAATGAGGAGGAGGCAGGCTTCCCGCAGAGCAGAGAGCCAGATGTGGGGCTCGATCCTAGGACCCTGGGATCATGACCCGAGCAGAAGGCAGAGGCTTTAACCCACTGAGCCACCCAGGTGCCCCAAATTACTTCCAAATTTTAAGCAGCATCTTAGATTTTACTGTTAAACACACAAAAGTGAGACAGTTCTAGAATATTTAGCTTTGTTTAAAAAACAAAAAGGTAAGCAGAAGTGTTTATTTGTGTGCAGAAGTAAATTCCCAAACTATACATGTTTTATGAGATTGAATATATACACCCTTTTACTTGTATCAGTCAAAACATCACAATGGGTATTGAATATTACCTGTCTGTATCAGAACATACAGAATCACCTTTACAATCATGGCCCAAACAGAGAAATGTCAAAAGATTTACTTAAAATATTTTATCTATGGGCTTGTATGTAACAGATTTCCCAAGTTTGAAATGACTCCTTTGGACTAAAGACTTGTCTGGGAAACTATCTGTAATCTCCTGAGTATCAAGAATGGACACTGAGTTTTCAGAAATCAAAATCTTATTATTTAATATTAATGAGACATGTAGCATCAGGCCTGTGGGAATGATCATGATTATTTTGTGGTTGCAGGCTTATGTAAACTATTGGTTCTCTGGATGCTGAGGTACTTTAACTTGTCTCATTTGTTGCCCTCATAAAATGTAACATGCCAATCTTTGAGAAATGCCATGAAAAGTATTTAGGTTTGGATTGTTAAGGACATCAAGTTTTGTTTTGTTTTGTTTTGTTTTGTTTTGTTTTAAATCAAGAATGACAAGAAGTATTATTTGTCTTAATATATATGAATTATTCATCAAGTAAGTAGGTTGCCTTATAATTTATCCAGACTCCTTACTACTAGTGTAAATCACATTTTGATTATCTTGAATATCAGGCTAGGATAGCTTTCAAATTTGCAACAAGGAGCAACTTTGTTTGTCAGGTTTCACTGCCTTGTCTTTTTAGTTATTTCTTGCAACATATTGGAAGTCAGGGCTTTAAAATACATTAGTTAAATCCTCTGAGACAAAGGATTAAATCCAACAGTTGAAACAGTAGAAATAGGATTAACCTTTCAGTGTGAAAGGTATACAGGATTGAGCAATATATTAAATTTCCCTAACAAAAACCTAGTTGGATTAAATTCTGTCCTATAATAAATAAAAACACTTCACTCAAAATTGATTTTTTTATATATATTTTCACTTAAACGTGAATTTAACTGTACTTTTTCAGCTGACTTTGCTTCTGTTTCTGAAACAGCACAGCTTTCAAGAATACTTTTAAGGGGGAAATTAATGCTTTTAGCTGTGTGTATTTTGATGACTCAGCAAGAATACTGCTGAGTGGATGACACTTTCTAGAGCTCAAATCCAGTATTTAATGAAGTCTTTCCCAATCTCTTGGCAAGAGAAAGAATAACTGTATGTTCTCCTAAATTAACAACATATGAAAGTGGAAGATGGTTCTTCTTTTGTTGTGATTTCCACTCAGATATATCTATGTTTTTGTGTACAACCAACATATTTTTAAAAGTTTTAGAATCTACTTATAAATATTGAGTATAGCTAAAAAAAATTTCCCTCACCAGCAATATTATATACCTATGAGAAATTCTTACTTTATTTTTATAAGTAAATAAGTTACTTAAAATGATGGTTCATATATCATTATATCTTACAAGATGAATGTTTACTACAAATTTTGACCAATATTATATAGATATTCCTTGATAGTTAAATTTATATGCTTAAATATTTTGCCAAATTCTTAACACCTCATGAAACTTAACCTGTCAAAGATAAAAGTATAGTATTGTTTTACTTGACACTTTTATCTGAATTATATGTGAGTCATGTTTGGTGACTAAATGGAATTGGAAAAGCTTTGTTTATATCCCACTTAGAATAATGGCAATCACCTTCTGTTTTAGACTACTTTTCCATTCAAAGTATCATCTCCATTTGCTTAAAGTTTGTTTCCATTTATTCATTCATTCTCTGAGAATGTATTGAATACATATTTAAAACAGAATACTATGAAGGAGACATACAGATGGCTAATATACACATGAAAAGATGCTCAAACATCATTCATCATCAAGGAAATACAAAGCAAACCTGTAATGATATACACTTCACACCTGTCAGAATGGCTAAAATGAACAACACAGGAAACAACAAATGTTGGTGAAAATGCAGAGAAAGGGGAACCCTCTTGCACTGTTGGTGGGAATGAAGACTGGTAGTCAGTCTGGAAAACAGTATGGAGGTTACTCAGAAAATTAAAGATGTATATCTATATATGTAGATATGGATATATATCCCCAATGAAATATTACTCAGCTGTCAAAAAGAGTGAAATTTTGTCATTTGCAATGACGTGGATAGAGAGAGTATATTATGCTAAGTGAAATAAATCAAAGTCAAATAACATATGCTTTCACTCATTTAAAAAACGAAACAGATGAGCATAGGGGAAAGAAAAAAAAAAGAGAGGGAGGCAAACTATAAAAGAGCCTCTTAAGTATAGAGAACAAACTGAGGGTTGCTTGAGGGGCGGTGGGTTGAGGAATGGGCTAAATGGGTGATGGCCATTAAGAGGGGCGCATGTGATGGGCGCTGGGTGTTAGATATAAGTGATGAATTACTAAATTCTACTCCTGAAACTGATATTACACTCTATGTTAACTAACTAGAATTTAAAAAAAAAAACTTGAAACAACAACAAAACAAAATAAAACAAAGAACTCCAGGATACTCTGAGAGCCCAGGTGAACCCGTGGCTAATACTCTCTTGCAGAGATTAAAAAAGTAAAATAAAAGCCAGGTGTTTATGAGAGACTTTCCATGTTGAGAAGAGAAATGGAGAGCTCTGTAAAGGCAAAACAGGGAAGGCTGAAGGCTCCGTTTATTAAGCTTCTGCCTTTAGCTCAAGTCATGATCTCAGGGTCCTGGGATTGAGCTCTTCCTCTGGATCCCTGCCCAGCCAGAAGTCTATTTCTCTCTCTCCCTCTGCCCCACTCCCTCCTCATGCACTCTCTCTCTCTCTCTCTCTTTTTCTTTCTCTCTCAAATAAATAAAAGTCTAAAAAAAGGCAAAATGTAATGGAACAACATTACATTACAAGAGAATGAAGAATGAGAAGACTTGAGAAGACTTGAGAAAGAAGATGGTAAAACATATGTGTAGGATAATCAGGAATTCAAGAGATAAGTTTCATATCTTGAGCCTTAATATGTTTTTTCTGTTCTTTTTATCAGTAGCAACTGATTCAGGGCTTTGAGATGAGAAATAGAGGGTGGCAGTATTTTAGGATCCTTTCACAAACCCCTTTTTCTTCTTCCTCTCTCTCTCCCTCTCCCTTTTCCCCCCTCCATGCCTCCTCCTTCTCTCCTCTTTCAGTAATAGATTCCTAGAAGGCCTTTGGATAATTTATATGAGTTGGGGAAGCCAAGAGAAAAGAAAGTAAGCTGGAAAACATTCACAATGTGATTCCAGGATCATGACTGGACTGTAGCCCTTTTCCTGTTTCTTTCCATTCTATTTCATTTGCTTCTACTGAGCCAAGAAGCCCTGGGTTCTATTTGGGACTTAAAAGAGAGAAATGGTGTGAGGCTTTTAGCACTGCAGTAGAAATGTGAAAACTTGTGTCTCCCCACACCGGAAATCAATACTCAGAGATGTGTGAGGCTAGGATACACTATGGTTTAAAATATGTAAGAAAAAGAACCAGATCATTTGAGACGAACAAGCAAAAGTAAACCAGTACAGAATATTAAATGTACTGGAGAGTAAGAAGAAAACTAGGAAGGAAAATGTTGTCTTTGAGGCAAAAGAACTTTTTATCCTGCAGGAATTGTTGCCTAACAAAGGTGCTTGCAAGAGGCATCATTGAACTTAGGAAATAGAGCATTGTGTAAGACTGGAAAAGGAGATGTTTCAATAGATGGGCAGGGACTACATGGATATTGAAGCAATTGAAAGATGAGGAAATAGAAACTATAAATACATATTACTTCAATAGATTTTGCAGTTAAGAGCAAAGTCATAGTTAAATTGATCTTGAAAAGAACATTAAATAGAATGATGCCAGATTTTTATGTGAGGGAGACTGGAACATGTTATGAACTAAGAGGTGAGAGAAAAGGGTAGTAATATATGAAGACTACTGAATTGCTTGGACTTACAAAAGTTAAACCTCAAAACTCTAAGTTTGCAAATTCCATAAACCTCCCTTCTCACTACTCCATGGACAATAGATGAGGGTAACAAAGAACATGTGTACTTGTTGTTAAGGGGAATGATGTACCAAGAATAATTTACTCTAAAAAATACATGTATGTTTTTGTGTTTGTGTGTATGTGTGTTTCCACCCAGAATTTTAAAATACAATTTATAGCGACTTCATAAGGATCTTGGATATTGTAGTGCAAACTCTTAGAGTACTGTCACATTTCATACCTGCATGTCTTATTTTTGATATAAGAAAACAATTTTTTTGAAGAACAAACATGAACCATTATATTGGAACTGTTTCAAGAGTTTCCGTGAATTTCCATATTTGACTAAAGACAACTTTATTTTCATATGACAGTAAAGAGTTTCTAAACAAAATGCATGTATGTTGTAAAAGATTGATTCACCACTCACAAATGGATTGGAAGTAATATTCAGATATCATTTTTTAGAAAAATAGTTTTCACACACTGGTTAATGATGGACTCATAATAAATGGTAAGCCTAGCTTAAATAGTTTAAATAGGTATTTCCTAACATGAGCTGACTGATAGCTATTCTAAAAAAAAAAAAAAAAAAAAGACTGAATGAACATTGTCTCTCCATCACACATATTTATGTCAAAAAGTACTTTTATAATATTTGCTGTGTACACTAAAAATACAAACTTAATGCTCATATTCTTTCATGAAGTGAAGTCTCTTAAACTGTTGCAATAACCAAATTCTCCTCAAGTTTATTTGAGGTAAATATGATAAACTCTTCATTTGCAACTGAATTTTTACTCATGATTGATGGGTTTGGGTTTCAGCTTAATGAAATCATACTTACATTGAAAGAAAATATTTTTAGTTAAGTGGCATTATCCCCAATTCTTTCACTTTCTATCATGCTCCAGATTATGTCATTTACAAATTAAGGATTTTTTTCTCCTTTGCTGAAGATTTAGAAGCATTCTCCTACTGGAGTTAGATTATTTTAATCAGCCAAAAAAGAAAAACCAAAAAAACAAACAAAAAAAAAAACCCAAAACACAATTAACTGATGGGATGTATTGGGAGAAAGCAATCAAACATAATATATTCCGTTTACTTATCTATTTGGCTTAGTGTCTTTTATTGTTTTAGAAACAGTTTTACGTAGAGATTCTGAATGCTGTATACAGTAACAACCAATATGCCATATGTTACTGAATCTTTGTCTTCTCTCCACTTTCTAGGTAAACCCATGTCCAGGGTGATTGTGTCAAAGAGTCCAAACCAAACAGCTCTGACTCTCATACCTGGAGCCAAGGAATGAGAATGTCTACCTTCCATTCCTGCTCCCAGATTTCCTTACTCCACTTCAAGCAGCCATATTGTGGCATAGACTAAGCAATAATGTTTTTGCCGACTACAAGGTGCACTACTTACCACTGACTTTGAGAGTTAGTGCTAACAGGCCATCAAGATACAGGAATTATCTGCTTTCTTCTCTGAAGCTTGTAGGTCAAAGTTCATTTAAAAAAATTCATTCAGACAAATGTTTTTCTTTCATGATCTCATTCCCTGTCTACATTGCATACTACTCTTAAATTCCTTCTCATATAGTCTCCCAGTGTGGAGTTCAATCATTGTTATTTAAAGGTTTTCTCATTATGCAGAGATTACTATAAAACTGTATCCTATGCCCAGCACCACCAGAAGTGGACCATGTCCACTGCATCTCGTAGAGTTAAAGATCAGCTCTCCCTTGTCAGAGCCACCTGTACCATTAGACACCTTTACCATACTGAGCAAAGGATATAACCCTTCTTTCAATTCTGAAGTGTTTCGTTTTGTCTTGTTTTTTCTCCTTGTTTGTCCCTCTTACCTTAATTTCTTTTTCTCCTTGCTCCCAAGTTTTGAGTGACCTGCAGAGCATCTTCTGGATTTGCTACTTTAGCTACACCTAAAAACTACACTTGGTGTCTTTTCATCTGCTTTTCTATCACAGATTGTTCACAGGTCAGTAATTCTCACCTATTCCCATATACCAAGTATATATTTCCACTGAACTATGATAGAATTTTTTAAAAAATAAAGTTTAAAATAATATAGCAAATACTAGTCTAACACAGAAGAAAGCAAAGAGAGGAAGAGAAAGAATATATCTTCTGGATTCTTGTGATTAATATTAGAAGCCAAATGAGTAGACTATATTTTAAGAAAGAACAAATGAATTATGTGGGCTTTCTATATAATATTATGACATGTAGTTAGAAATAAAGTGATTATTAAGGAATATAGAAAATAAAACTGTAGTTTGAAAATACAGAATTGGTAGATGAGATTTATACCATAAAATCCTGAATTAGGACAATACCATGTAAGTGAAGCCAAGTGACAAATACATTGTTATAGCCTTCACCGTAGATTAATATAAAACTCATTAATGTAAGTGTTCAATATTTTGGTGACTATCCTGCTGACACTCAATAAGCAATGATTTCGATCTGTGGCTATTTAGTTCATTTGTTTTGTTTATATAATTATTCTAACATAAGTAAAATATAATTATAATTTTGTGTAATGACAAACATATTTAAGTGCCTACACTGTATCAAGCATTGTGTAGGACACTAGAAATGACAGGCAGGTTTACAGTTTTCTTAGGAATTACAGTTACTATCTGTCCGCTTCAGAATATTTGTGTAAGACAGGTATTCTATCAAGGCAGAAAATGATAAATACCAAAATACTCAACTATCTGCACCAATATACCTTGAAAAACATGAATAGCAGGTAACTATTTAAAAAAAAACTATGGTCTACCAGCAATTTATAATACTATTTGCTAGACTGTTATTGTAATCCTTGAAATTTCAGGTAAAACAATGTCCCTTCTTCTTCTCTGATGATTTATATAATCCCTAAATTTAATCATATGATTAAGGGAGTAATTGTGTAATCACATGTTGCCTTTTTTTTTTCAAGATTTTATTTATTTATTTGAGAGAATGAGTGAGAGAGAGAGAGAGCGAGCACAAGTGGCATAAGCAGCAGATGGGGGGCAGGGAGACACAGGGAGACAAAGGGAGAAGCAAGCTCCCTGTAGAACAGGGAATTGGATGTGGGGTTCTATCCCAAGGCCCTGGGATTATGAGATGAAGGGCATACACTCAACTGACTGCGACACCCAGATTTGCTCGTGTTAACTTAAAACACACACACACACACACACACACACACACACACACGTTAATTCTGGGAATTTTATTTTATTTTATTTATTTATTTATTATTATTATTTTTAAGATAAAAATCCTTCTTCCATCATCACTACCCTTCCTTCTAGGAATTCTGTCACCAAGGAATTAATACTTATTTTGTATAGTCTCCATGACTTATACATACCTTTTTATTCTGCTTTCTTCTTGATATTCCTCAAACTGATCATCTACCTCACTGGCTTGTTTTTTTGATATTTATACTACCATTTGATCTATCAATTTGGTGCCTTATTCAAAATAACTTTCCATATTTTTTTATCTTGATCTTTTCTTTTTTAAATGCTTAGTCTTGTTTAGTATTGTTAACATGTGTTCCTATTTCCTTACATTGATCTTATATTTATTTCTACTTCTAAGTCTTTCCTTTCTACTAATTTTGGTTCACTTGATATATGTTCTCCATTGTGTTGATTTTTTTTTTAAAATTTTGAACAGTTTTTTGAGATAGCATTACTCTACAAATGTCTATTTATTTGGTATTTAAATTCGATTTTACCTGAGATTATCATTTGCTCTGCCTGTCAATATGTCAAAAGTTAAATATAAACTTTAAGGAGTTTCCAGTGATTTGAGAAAAAGACATGGTGTGAATCTCAGGATAGGGACACTTGAGTGCCACAAAGTCACTGCTAATCATTCTTTTTTGTTGCCAACCCAGGCACATCCTTCAGTAAATAGTTCACTAACTTGGAATGAAGCAGCATTTGGAAGAAGCAGTTAATCCAGAGAATTTTTATTTTCATTTTCCAAAGATACTCTCTCTGGGTAATGAATTTGGGCTTGGCAGATTTTATGTTTGCTTTTGTTTTCTTATTACTAATCCTTAAGATACACTTCCATTGTCTTCTGCTTTCATAAAATCAACCAAGAAGTATACTCTGTTTTTATATTTGTTCCTTTGCATATAAAGTTTTTGGTTTTGTTCGTTTTTTTTCTGGCTGCTTTTAAAACTTTCTCTTTATCATTCATTTCAAGCAATTATATTATGATGTGCTTTGACATTATTTTCTCTATATTTCTTCTGCTTTGGTTTGTTGAGCTTCTAAGGTCTATGAATTTATACTTTGTATTAAACTGGGAAATTTTAATTGTTATTACTAGAGTATCTGTTCTCCAACTCCCTCCTTCTAGAACTCCAATTACACGTATATTATACCATTTTATATTGTCTGATATATGTTTCTGTTCCTACTTATTAAGTCTTGTTTCATACTTGTATTTCATTTTAAGTGCCTTTAAATACAGTGATATTTTCTGCAGATTCTAATCTCCTGTTAATTTCATCCAGTATTTTTTTGTTTTCTCTATAAGCTCCATTTATAGTCTTTTAAAATTTCTTCCAAAACTTTCCTCATCAATGCTCCCTTTTCTAGTAAATCTTTATATTACTTAGATATTGCACCACCAACCCCACACCCCACCATTGCTTTAGAACTAAGATATTATATGTATTCAAATTCTTGGTGAAGATTAAGATTTCATATCTGGCACCATTTTACTTATATACATATGTATATATACATATATGTGCATACACACACACACACACATACACACTGAGATATATAGATATCCTAATATCTTATTTAAAGTTTTTATCTGCTAAATTCAATATATTCTATTTCTGGATCTGTTTATGTCAACAGGAATTAACTCAGTTAAACTCCTGCTTTTAGGTAATAATTATCTTCTTATCTCCATATCTGATGATTTTAAAATTGGGTGTCAGAAATTATGTATTTGATGTTCCTGGGTCCTGGATTTTGAGATCTTTCTTGATAGACTATGGACTCTGAAGAACAATCTGAGGGCTTTGAAGGGGCGGGGGCTGGGAGGTTGGGGTACTAGGTGGTGGGTATTATAGAGGGCACGGATTGCATGGAGCACTGGGTGTGGTGAAAAAATAATGATACTGTTATGCTGAAAATAAATAAATGAAAAAAAAAGACAAATGTATATTGAGAACCAATCTATTGAAAAATTGAAGAATAAAATCTACTACTTAATTAGCAAAAAAAAAATAAAGGACATTAAGTTTCAATATGATGTGCAATTAACTCATAAATTAGATTGGTCATTTTGAGTTTTACTTATAAGTCTTAGTATGGCCAATTCAGAAAAGGATTTATTCTGGGACTAGTTTAGCTCCACAAATAGAGTAATATCTTTGGAAGAAATGTGCCCAGTGTCTTCTGAATTATAACTTTTCTTCAAACTAGCTAATGAGAACACTCATTCCATCCATTTGTGAGCTCTAGGAATTATTTGAGCTAATGATTTCCAGTGGTCTTTCCTTGTTCTCAGGTAGTTTCTTCTCAAGTATGTAGTGATCACTACTCAGCCAAATCCTCCTGACTGTCCTTCCCTAGATACTTGCATATTTCATTCTCTGTGAATTTTTCTCTTATTACTCTGCTCCACAAATTCTAGATGCCTCAACCTCTCTGAATCCATACATCTGTCTCCTCAGCTTGGTGAGACTACTAGCCTGTTTGGCTTTACCCCAATGTGCCTTCCCTAGAAACTGCTTTCAGACATTAAATTTGGGCATTTGTCTGGCTCTTCCCTCAGAGACCACTTCTTTTAGGCATCAGAGCCTTCCACTGCTTTCTACCCAATGTTTGAAAGCTACTGTATATTTGTTTTCCATCTTTTATAATGGTGGGATAATTCCTCGAGTAATTAGCCATTTATGGGCGTCTAAATGAAGGATATTAAGAGAAATGAGTGGAGAGGCAAATTTTCAGAAGCAATTGATCAACTGATCAATTCTGACCCACATTTTTGAGTTTCTCATGCCAGTAAAAGTTTGTGGTGGTCTGATGTTGACCTTCCTCCTCATCATTAGTTTAGATATACAATATTTTACATATGAAAGTTTTACATGTATCTAATTCCTGTGATAAAAAGTTAGTAAGGAAAGGGGAAACTGGGTCACTTAGTCAGTTAAGCATCCAACTCTTGAGTTTGACTCAGATCATGATCTCAGGGTCATGAGATTAAGCCCTGCATTGGCTCTGCTATCAGCACGGTGTCTGCTTAAGACTCCCTCTCTTCTTATGCCCCCCAAATAATAAATAAATTCCCCCCAAAATGTTAGAGGGAACCTGGGCACCTCAGTAAGTTAAGCATCCAACTCTTGATTTTGGTTCAGGTCATGATCTCAGCTTTGTGAAATCGAGCCCCACCTCAGGCTCTGCACTCAGCACAGAGTCTGCTTGAGAGTCTATCTCTCCCTCTGTCCCTCCCCCTTATTCTCTCTCTTTCTCTAAAATAATAAATAAATAAATCTTTGAAAAAAAGTTTTTCTCAAGTAATGCAGAACGAAGGCAGTTCTTTAAGGAAAACAGCTTCTTTTGTATAGAGGAAATTAATGTTTATCTCAAGGCAATGGAAGAGAAACACAGCAAATTAAAATCACCTTTTTCCAGTCTACCCTTTCCTTCCCATCACCTTCCCTTCCAGGCTGCATTCATTTACCCAATACCATTTCAAGTAAATCTTAGGTTTCTTCACAGTGCTTTATTATCTCTTTATTATATCCATGTCCACTCTTCTTCAATAGTTTATCTAGGATTGATTTTGGGGAGACAAATGGCAGGAAATTAATGTGTGGAATGACAAAGACAACCTCAGCATTCCATCATCCACCATTGTAGATTTCTTTAAACCTGCTATTGCATTTTAACTTTACTTTCATAGTGGTTTGCAGCAAAGAAGAAGTGGTGGCTAAGCCTTCAAAAAAAAAAAAAAAAAAGACGAAGAAGAGAAAAGAAAACAAACAGCTACAACAACAAAAACATATCCTTTGTGTAGAGCATGACTCCTAGAAAATACATGGTGAAGTCTGAGCCTAGACAGCAGATACACTATGGATGTACTAGCATTTGGACATTAACAATAGAATTTACCTTTAGGCATGAAGAGTCCTGTAAGGCATTGTTTGAGGGAGAATGACTCATTAGGTTGACATTTTAGACTGATGCCTCTGGTTTGTATGAAAAATGATTTGAGGGGATAAGAATTGAATAAAAGTAATCAGTTAAGTTGTTGAGTGGTAACACAGAGTTAATGCAAAGAGACATAGGAGAATAGATTTAATTTCTAAAAAAATGTTTGTTAAATTCATCAGGATTGGTCAATGATCAAATGTGAAAACTAAAGAGAAAAACAAAAAGTGACCTTTGTGTTTCTAGTTTGGATACTAAGATAGATAAAGAGATATCATTTGATATAGAAAATACAATACTTTTTATTTGTTGAGTTTAAATATCTGTGGGATATACAGATGGGATCTGAGCTTTGTGGTTGCAGGTGGAAATTCATATATATTTTTAGTTCAATTATAATTCCCAAAGGGTTATACTGATGATCTTGTTATCTCATTAGGTTATTTTTACCTAATCTTACACTCTTAAATTCAGTATCTTAGTTTTATATGTTAAAAATCAGTAGGAGGAGATTAAATGTTATAATTCTCTATTAAATATAACCAATTAAGCATATTTTGTATTTCTATAATGAAACACCATTACTTATGGTCCAAGATGAAGCTAATTTAAATTTAATTGTCTTCCATAGTAAGCATGAGATTAGGAAGATTTTACTTTTCAGATATCTAGTGTTGAAAATTATTTTTATTTATATGAAGAAACGTCCTGTTTCTTTGAGCATAAAGGGACTGCCATCCTGAAAAAATTGTTAACACAGGTCATGAAGAAACCTTACTCAGCCAGGAGTTCTAATCTTCTCATCCATGAATCTCTTGAATGTGACCCTTAAGATTAAAAAAAAAAAAATTACAAATTTGTTAGTCTTTGATTCTGCTCCTTAACATGTAAAATGGCCCCAGAAGCCAATGGGGGAAAAAAAAATCAAAACCTAGATAACTACTTGTAGACAATTGGGAGACTGTGTACTATGAAAACAATAGTGTTTATAATACATTAATACAGTTCCAAAGGTGAACTGTGTTATTGAAAGGTGAATAAAGCACAGATAATTTTTTCTTCTGTGTGAGAAAATCTGATGCCAAATAACATAGCTGCCAAGGGCTAATTCTGTATTAAAAACATTTTCAAGATTCTTGTCTCTTGAAACTTCAGTCCTGATCTGGAATACCATTCAGAATAGACCCTATTACAACTTTTCTAACATTATCACATTACATCTTGCTTCCAGCTGTGTTGAATATTCCAAAAGGATATTTTTGGAAGTAAGATACAATTAGTGGTGCCAGAAACTCTCTCTACATGTAGGCAGCAAGGATTATAGCTGAAGAAAGGTGGACCAATCATAGTTTTGCTGTATCATTATCATGCCTCAGGGATATCTACAAAACTGAGAATGTCCTCGCCAATTTAGTTACAGAGGGCTTTGTTATGCTATAACAATCGAGTTTAAATTGGCCAAGATAACATATACATGAGAAGTCATTTTGGCTAAATGTTTAAGCTCCTTGAATCACAGATTATGAGGGAATATTCTGGTACATTTTGAAACTCAGAAAAATTTCTGGGAGAAAGACCATATTTTGCAATGCATTCTGAGGGGAGAAACTACCTGGCCAGATTAATGAAACCAGACAAGGAATATTCCTATATATTCAGGGGTTTAAAAGTTTTTCTTACTTATCCCAGCCACTGAAGTAGGCTGCCAAGGAAAGCACATTTTTTTATTCTTATTATAAAATTATCTTAAAATACAGTAAATACTTTAAACTGCTTATCATCCACTTCTATTCCTTCAAACTCCCTTAATCTCTGCAAAAGAAAAAAAAATCATCTGTATATTAATTCAAGAAAAATTTAAACAATTTTGGAGTATTGAGGTGTATTAAGAACAGTTATTAGGGACACCAGGTTGGCTCAGTTGGTTAAGCATCTGCTTTGGCTCAGGTCATGATCCCAGGGGCCTGGGACTGAATCCCACATTAGGCTTTTTGTCAGTGAGGAGCCTGTTTCTCCCTCTGCCTACTGTCCCCCCTTCTTGTCCTTGCCTTCTTTTTCTTTCTCTTTCTGATGAATTAAAGAAAAAAAAAATCTTTAAACAAAAAGAGAACAGAGTTATGAGACAGGAAATAAAATTCTACTTTTATCTTATATCTTATTTTCTTAGGCTAGAAAATGCAGCAGGCAGGAAACATGAATGGGGAAAATGGAATTATTGCTATTAGGCTTGGTTTTTAGGGCCATTTCCACCATTTACTAGCTGTTTGTGTTCAACACCACAATTTCCCTCAACTTGATTTTTTTATCATAGTAATATTATGAAAACCAGCCAGGATTATGAAAGTGCTTTTCAAAAGCAACAAAATAATATAAATTTCATTACTTTTAGCAAGCATTTTTCCAAATGGCAAAGGAACATTAAATTTCCATCATACCTTTTTCTAAATTTACAATTTATGCCTAAATTTCCATCCAACTTATAATGTTGTGGGTTTTTTTGTTTTTTTTTTGCTTTCCTCTATATTTGAATCTAATGTGTTTTACTGATTACAAAAAATATTAATGTTAATTTGTAAAACATTATTGTTTATTAAAAAATCTTGGGGGCTTGTTATTACTATCACAGTTAGAAGCATTTTATTTCCTTTTTAGTCCTTTCTTCCTTTGATATAGACCTTTCATTAGTTGGGTAGGTATTACTTTTATGAAATTCTATTAACATTGCTAGTATAATTTCTAGGCAAGAGATACTTATAAAGAAAATTCCTGTGTTATTCTTCTGCAATGCTCCCCCCCCAAAATTATGCAATGGTATAATGCAATGCAATAATGGCAAATTGCAAGAATTTTTATTCTAGTTCTTTTGAAAAGTAAATGAATATGTATTGAAAATATTTCTTGGAGGTTAACCTGGTAAAATTTTTATGTTTTTCAGTTCTTTATCATATCTATATTACCCTTATAGGGAATAACAATAAGAATAATAATAGCAAACAATGTTTATTGAACACATACTATGTGTTCACACTCTTCTAAAGACTTTGTATATGTTATCTCAATTGACACCAAAGATTACATGTTAGAGAAGGGGAAACTTAAGTTTAGAAAATTTCAATTTCCCAGAGTTATAAGCACTTGAGTGACGGGATTTTATCTGAGGTCAGTTCTAATTCCAGAATCCCTTATACTTGTAATTACAGACTGATACATGTGAGGCATATATCTTTAGTGGAACTGAAATATTGTTGGTGATATTTCATGAACATAGAGACCAAAACTGTAAGGGTACGAATGCTTTATCCATCAAATTGAAAAAAGTCAGGATTTTTTTTTAAATGTGTGTTGTTATCAAACATACCTTGAGTATGATATTTCAATATCTCTCAGAATGACATTTATTTTAGTATTGTATCTCTCCCATCTTTTTCTATCTTCAGAGTTTAGTATGGTCTTTGTCATGGTGAGTACTCAATAGATGTCAAATTCCAAACTTGATGTGCTGGTTGCTCTCATTTCTGCTATGATAGAAATATGTAGCATGATGAAATAGACAGGAGGACAACATTAAATTGAATGCCTACTAACTTGCAAACACATTTTATACTTCACTGCATTTAGTCTGCATCACAGGCAGTGGGGTGGTTATTTTAAACCTCACATTATATGATGCGTCATTTGCTTAAGTGAGTACATTTGGTCATTGAAGGAATAGGAATATGGATCCAGGTCTGTTTAATTACAACTCTAACAGTTTTCCAACTAGTCTACACAAATTTGTAGGAGGTAAAGCATTTCTTTACCGCACTGGTATGTTTTCCTCTCTGTGCAGTAGCTGATGGAAGCTTCACAACCATTCATTCTCTCATGTGACTGACATTTTGTGGAAATACGGGAAGGCAGTACCCTTCATGCACACACAGTGGTCTCTCTCTACAGTGTACATATTTCTTACTTTTGCTAATATGGAAGACATTCATTTGTAGTTACAGCCAAGTCAGCTTTCCAACTTGAAGGTCAGAAAATCAGACTTGTCTTTTCAAAATGGGTCTGTGGCTTTGCTTTGCTGATAAGGCATGATTAGCTTTCACAGACTCACTGAAAAAAAAAATTTTTTTTGACCCAGTTCAGTAAAAATAAATCAAATATTATGGAGGTTTGATTGCATTTTCTGAAAGGATTTCCACAATTATTCTACTTGTGCTTAGCAATATTTCTTTCCTTTTTTCCCTCTTTTTGATCACAGGTCACATTTCAATGAAACATTCAGGATATCTAATTAGAAAAAAACAAACTTTTCATAGAAGTGACAAATCTATGGTATATTTTCTCTTGGGATGTAAAATTTAAATTATCCTTCTGAGGTATGTGATTTTTGCTCTTTTATAAGCAGTTCAAAAGAAAAGAGCAAAAATCCCTGAAGATTGACCTTGGTTTGGAAAGTTTTTTGAATATACAAAATATCATGCTCTACCATGTAATTTTATGGAAATTTGATACCAGGACTTATTTAATTTATACACTAAGTTATGATAACTCTAGGCTTTCTAGTCTGATTTATGCTGGAGGAACTGTGGGAAAAGAGGACATTATTTTGTGGTCATGCTCAGTAATTGCTACATGCTGTAAAGATTGTGCTACGGTAAATTGAAATAATTACAAAGTTATCTATACAATATGACATGCCTTTTATTCTCCTGGGATGGTATACCAGACCAGAAATTCAAAAATTTCACTTAAGCTGATAATATCCTTCCAATTAATTGTAAAATATATTATCACCAGACAAGAGAGAATACCAAAAGTGCAGTGAAATAACTATGTACTAGATTTGTGAAGCATATGATGGATGAGAAAAGACTCACCTTGGCTGACCCAGGAAAGTGTGATAGCTATTAGGATATATGGGAACCTGTCATTCTTTATCTTATATTAACTAATATGTAATATATGTGTCTCTGGAGAAACCTCACACAAGAACAGTAAAATTATCTGACACTCTGTCAAATGTAGTACAGGAAAGGTTGTAAAAAATGATTATTCTAAAGATTTTTGTCTATCTTTTCTTATTTTTATTTCTTTATATGTTTGCTATTACCTATATCTGCATAATTGATTATTTAATTGATAAACATATTTATTTTCTTAATATTTATTGATATTTCATATCAAAATATCACACAAATTTACTTATTCTTGATGAGTATGTATGGTGCAAATGTCCATATTTAAAGGGATATTCTCCTGAAGTCAAGCTAAATCCAAGAGTAAAATAGGTATTAGAAAAACTTCCCAAATAAATATGTTATCATACAGATATATAGATATCTATATATATATCCAAAGAAAACCTATTTATGCTGTCCTTATCATTTTTTTGCTCCGATGCCCATATATGGCACTTAGCCTAAGATTTATAATTATCACTAAGGCTTACAATGCCTGTCTCCAATTGTACCTTCTTCCTTTCTTCTCAATTCCTATGGTTGATTCAATGATCTTTATTTTGGATGAACATACCAATATATTTTCTTCCATAATAACTTTGGTTTTCTTGTTCTCTTCTTGGAGATCACCACTCCCAAATGTTACATGATTTGTCCTTCTTGTCATTCAATTGTCAGTTCATCTACCACTTGCTAAGAAACACCCAACTTAAATTTGCCTCTCATCATCCCATGACATTTTAAAAATAATCACCATTATATATTACTCATAGTACTTAACACTGTCTTAAATCTTCCCTTTGTTTTAGTCTTGGATATACAATTAGACTTGGCTACACAAACCCAAAGCATGAAATACTCGAGTCAGTCAATGTATGTCAGTAATCAATGGATACTAAAATGTGTAGGTGAAATTTTAATGAGATACAGAATTATGGAGACTCAATCTGTCCCTTCACAAATTAATTATTGATCTCAAAGAGAAAATAGTAACTTCACAGAGAAGAAGTCTGACAGAAACTACTTTAGCCAATAGATAAAATGTATCATCATCAGTAAGAGAATCAACTGGCATTATGATCCTCCTAATATGATGCACTGAGAAGGATCGAATACAATTTTGATGTTGTTTTAGCCAGAAATCCATAACCTAAGTCTAATAATGAAGAAACTCCAGACATACTCAAATTGAGGAACATTCCACAAAATTGGGATCTATAAGCTCTAAAAACTATAAGGTCTTGAAATACAAAGAAGTCTGAAGAACAGTTCGAGATTAAACTTGATTTAATTAAAAGATAACAATTTTCTAAAGAAAATGCAGATATAAGATATTAATCAATTTTGCCTTTGGTTGACTACCCAGAAGACCAGGGTCTAGAAGCTGAATATGGGAGAGCAAAAGAATTTAAGAATTGTTTCCAACTGGGGCACCTGGGTGGCTCAGTAGAATAAAGCCTCTGCCTTCAGCTCAGGTCATGATCCCAGGGTCCTGGGATTGAGCCCCGCATCAGGCTCTCTGCTCAGTGGGGAGCCTGCTTCCTCCTCTCTCTCTCTCTGCCTGCCTCTCTGCCTACTGTGATCTCTGTCTGTCAAATAAATAAATAAAATCTTAAAAAAAAAGAATTGTTTCCAATTAATAGACCTAAAAATTATTTACTGGATGCATTTGTTTATCTCATTGACTTTAACTTAATAACATCAAAATATTATTGAGCTCCAAATAGAATGAATGTTGAATATTGTGGGAGACCACGTCTTTTCCTGCATGAGGAACTAGTGCCTCATGGAACTTAGAATATACTTCTACTTAGCTATTTTATCAATTATTACAATCTTATAATTATAATAAATTTTATTCTATTTTTCTCTTTGGAAAACATTAAAGACTAATTAGTTTCCAAATTCTATGGTGGGTGATATTTGGAATCTAGATCTTCATCCTAAAGAAGATGGCAGTCTACTGGGAAAGATAAGATGATTATAGATTAAGATAAGATGATATTATTGGGACACCTGGGTGGCTCAGTCAGTTAAGTATCTGCCTTTGGCTCAGGTCATGATTGCAGGGTCCTGAGATCAAGTCCCACCCTGGGGCCCTTGCTCGGCAGGGTGTCTGTTCTCCCTCTGCTTGTGCTCTCTCTCTTTCTCTCTCTGACAAATAAATAAAATCTTTTAAAACAAAGGTGATGATTAACCATTAAATAAAATTCTGTCGAAATGATTTCACTACCAGCAGAAACATTTTCTGGTCCTATAGTCCTGTTTCATTTTTTCTTTGTCCTTTCTGCTATAATTTTGAAAAATCTCTTGTTGGATTTTAAAAGATGTACCCTTTGCTATTATATATATGCTAAGAGTAATGTATCATTCATTATGTGATTCATGTACATAAAGGACATATACATTGCTCTCACATTTTGCTTCATTGCTAACCATATAGGTAATTCAGAGTGAGACACAAAACTACAAACTGATCAAATACTTCCTACACAGTTTTTCAGAAACTTGATCTGAGAGACTCTTCTGGAAGCAGAGGCTTGATTCTCCAAGACTAGTGATCAGAAAGCAAAAAGAAGGGCAAGGAGCAAGGTCAGAAGTGGAAAAGGGTGAAAAAAAAAATGCCAACTTCATTGAACTCTTTTTGCATTTTGACAAAGGGAAAATGACTCAAGCTCACTGAAGCTAATCATCCAGCAGAGATTGAGAAGGGGGGTCCAGGAAATTTTTGAGAAAGGGTGTTGGGTGGTTTAAGAGGCAGTAAAGCAAGCAGAAGAAAATTCTACTGTAGCAGTGAAAGGATAGGTCACTTTTGGTCTCATAGCTACTAAAGAATCCTTAGGATAAAGAGGTGCTGACTCCAGATTAGTTAGCATCTGTAATGAGGACAATTAATCAGACACTAATAGGCATTACATTGACATGGATCAGTTCCCACAAATGTAGAGCAATGACCAACTTCATAAATCAGAATGGAAAATATCTACATGAGCTGCCAAAGAGATTAAAAAAAAAAAAAACTATCATGTTTCTCTATAACTTCTTATTGCGCCAAAATGTATGCTAATATTTCTATTACAACATATTTAAATTTGCTTTTTATTTAAAATATGTTGGTTTTCAATGAACAGACTGTTAACTCCCACAAGACAGAGAGGGAGGTTTCTGCTTCTTTTAGAATCTTTCCCAATGTTTCAAATTTGTTATATATCCTTATAACTCTTCTCCCTGTTCCCACTCTTTCCTCCTCTAACCTGTACTCCATATGGCACAATAGAATAATTCTTTTAACACATGAATGTCTCATTCCACTCTCTCTCGGGTTTCTGATTTCATGTATAATGATCTACACTTCCAATTATGACCTGGAAGTAGGGCAACCATATCATTTGTCATTCAGACCAGGGCACTTTTAAGAGCGAACAAAGAAGCCATTGAAAATTGTGAAGGCATAACATAATTAATGGATGTCTTAGGAAAATTGAATGTGTGTCCTTTCCAACCTCATCTACTGACAGTCTCTATCCCTGGTGTATCCACAACCCTTACCTACTAGTTGGCATGTTGTAGGCATGCGGGTGATAGACAGCCGTTGAATGTATGAATGAATGAATAAATATATTGTAAGTTTATGTTGAATGGCTCTGGAATCCAATTTTTCGTAACATTGCCTAAGTTATTTTCAGTTCTTCCTCAGTTTTTTTTTCATTTATGTTTATAGTTTCCCTCTTGACCTATATTTATCATTTATGCACCCATTAGATTCTCCTTTTTTTCAAGTTTTTAATTTAAATTCTAGTTAATCAATACATAGTGTAGTCTTGGTTTCAGGAGTAGACATCAGCGACTCATCACTTACCTATAACATCTGGTGCTCGTCATAAATACCTTGCCCTCCTAGATTCCAAGGCTGCCACGTGCCACAACCTGGGTGGCTTGAACAATGGAAGTGTACTATCTCACAGTTCCGAAGGACAGAAGTCAGAAATCAAGTTGTCAGCAGAACTGGTTGCTTTGGAAAACTGAGGAAGACTCTGTCCCATGCCCCTCCCTAGCTTCCAGTGATTTGCTGGCACTCTGGCACTCGTTGGCTTAAAGCTGCATCACCCAAATTTCTGCCTTCCTCCTTACATGGACTTCTCCCTGTGTGATTATCTGTCTCTGTTGCCGAAGTTCCCCTTTTTATAAGAACACAGTCAGTCATACTGTTTTAAGGCCCACCCTGAGGATCTGAACCCTTAACGCTTAACTTGATGACCTGCAAAGACCCTATTTTCCTATAAGACATACTCACAAGGTCTGGGGGTTAGGACTTCAACACCTTTTGTGGGGACACAATTCAACCCATAACAATATGTATATAATTAGATTTTATTTATTTTAAAAATAGTTAATCTTGAAGCACTTGGGTGGTTCAGTCATTAGGCATCTGTCTTCAGCTCAGGTCAGGATCCCAGGGTCCTGCATAGGATCCCTGCTCAGTGGGGAGTCTGCTTCTCCCTCTGCCCCTCCCCCTGCTCATAATCTCATTTTCTCTCTCTCTCTCTCTCTCTCACTCACTCTTTCTCTTTCTCTCAAATAAATAAAATCTATCAATTAAATAAAAATCTAAAAATTAAAAATAGAACAATAAAAATAGTTAATCTCGATTGTAAGAACTTTTGGGTTCAGGACAAGGTTTATGAGATGCAATTTTGCACCTCAATCTATCATTTGCAAGTCACAGATAGCAAAATAAGACTATATTTATTTTAAATAAATATGTATGCATATGTATATGCATGCTTAGAGTGTTTGTGTTTTGAGTTAGGGGATCCAAGTCCTAAAAGTAGGGCTCAATCTAGAAACTGTCACACTGTAGCAGCTGACACACTGAAGCACAGCTCCTCCCTTATTTAAGGCCGGATATACTGGGGTCCTAAATCTTTCAAAGTAGTGACTGCTATTTCTTTATTAGGAGATTTCCTGTATATTCCCTTTTGCAACACAATTTGTGTATTTATGTGCGTGTGTGTACTTTAGTAAGATACCTCCTGAATTATCTTTAATTATGGCAAAAGGATTGCCACCAAATTCTGCAATTAGATAACAGATTCTGAAGGAGAAATTGGGAAAATAAGGTAGTACAAACATTCCTTGGTCTGTGTATTTCCAGGTAAGCTGGTCAAAGAAATATACAGTTTTTATGTTTGTCTTCCATGTATATTTTCATGTGATTGTGCCAGGGGTCTGGGAGTGGAGGTGGAATTTGATGGTGCACTGTGGATTCCTTGGGTGTGAGACAGTACAGAAGAAGGAAATAAGTTAATAAGAAGAGGGAAACAAAGGGTGAGGAGTGCTTACATCAAACCTCACTGGATTGACTCCACTTAAAATTTTTCACTGAGTTATCTGTCCAAGGCAGTGTTATATACGCCCCATGGACTCAGATCATGCAAGCCAGCCCTGATTTGAAAGATTTACAAAGATTGTGGCTGGTTGTATTCCATAACACATTTTTCCTTCCAAATTTATTTTATGTTTGTCTACTCAGGGGAAGCAAGTTATTTGAGGCTAAGGATACTTTCCCTCTCTCTTTCTCTTTTTTTCTCCCCTAACTGCTTTACCCCATTACAACTGGGCAGTAACTTTACAAAGACTCGTGGTTAGCAAATGTTTTTAAAGTTACATTCATTGATCTGTGTGAGCTTTCTTAAGGAGGAATTTAAATCCCAGGAACTCCTTAAAAGTAACTTTTATGTCATAATATTGAGTTTTTTGCTTAAAAATAATTTACTAACAACTTAATTAAATCACACACACACACACACACACACACACACACACACACACACTACCAGGCGGCACTGGTCTGCTGGAAGCAGCTTGTATTATTATTAGAGCCATAGCTATTTGTCAAATTTTGAGATACTTTGTGGGGCAGTTGTTAAACACAGCTGTTATAAAATTTACATAAAATAAGTTATATTTAAAGCGGTAATGATAAATACTCAAAACTCATCCTTTTACAGTTATTTTCCACTTTTGACTCATAGGTGTTATCTTGGGTCTTGAGGTGGTTACCTGTGAGGGTCACTAAGGAAGTTGCACAGTGCTCCACAGGAAGTACTGGGAGGCTGTGCATCGCCAATGCTCAGGATGGGATGACTTGAGGGTAGGCTTAGGGGTGATTTGTTTGCTTTTCTTTTTTGTTTGTTTGCTTTAAATAGACCACTTTTTTATATTTATAAAAAATTAGAAGTACAGAGAGTTCATATATACCTGGGTACCCACTTTTCCCTATTAGTAACATTTTACACTAATACTTTACATTTGTTACAACTGATGAAAGAACATGGATACATCATGACTAACCAAACTATGTTGAGCATTTATAGCTCTTTAATTTGTACCTAATGTGCTTTTTCCTGTTTTAGGATCCCACCCTGGAATACCACCTTGTGTTCAGTAATCCTGTCTCCTTAGGCTTCTCTTTCCTGTGACATTTTCTCAGACTTTATTCTTTATGACCTTGACAGCTCCAAAGAGTACAGGTCAGTTATTTTACAGGATGTTCCCTTTTTGGAATTTTTAAATGCTTTTGTTAAGATATGACTGGGGTTATGAGTTGGGAGAATGCAAGAGTAGAGTATCACTTTCTTTTTTGTTATTGTTGTTGTTGTTGTTTTTTAAGTATCACTTTCAATACATCATATCAAGGGTATGTATTTTTTTTAAGATTTTATTTATTTATTTGACAAAGAGAGAGAGAGAGCACAAGCAGCCAGAGTAGCAGGCAGAGGTAGAGGGAGAAGTAGGCTTCCCATTGAGCAAGGAGCCCAACGTGAGGCTCAATTTCAGGACCCTGGGAGCCTGAAGCTCCATGACCGGAGCCGAAGGCAGTTGCTTAACCAACTGAGCACCCAGGCGCCCCTCAAGAGTACATTCATCAACATAATTTATGATTTGATCGCTTCAGGGAGGCAGCGTTTGTCAGGTTTCTCCACTGTAAAGTTACTCCTTTTTATACCTTTGTACAGTGTTCTTCTTTGAAAAGAAGTTGCTATGCACAGCCCATATCTAAGAAGTGGGAGTTGTGCTCCTCCTGTTTGGCATAGATTTTCTACATTAATTAATTGGAATTTTTCTGGATGGCACAACTCTCTTTTCTCCATATTTGTTTGTTTGTTTATTATTTATTTATTTATATCAGTATGAATGCATTGATATTTATTTATTTTAGCCTTTGGGTTATAACCCAATATTATTTCTTTTGTATTGCTGCTCAAGTTGTTATGGCTTTGGCCAATGGGAGCTCTCTCTGTTGGCTCCCATGTGCCTTTGACATACGCTCATCAAAGCGTGCTTGTGTATGTGTGTTGAGCACTCCTTAGTTTCTGACACTACAAGATGCTCCAGGCTTATCTTGTGTGTTGCTTGCCCTAAAACTAGAATTAGCTATTTCATCCTTTATTAGAGGTTTTTTTTTTCTCTAATTGATATTTATGGTATTAGAAGCTAATAAGTTCATGTTAGATGTGCTTGGCTATCAAGCCATTGTGTCTTTTGGGGTCTGTCAACTGCAAGAGAAAAATATTACTGTATTTATACTAACCTGTATATAAATACCTATCTATATCTCTATTAAGCTAAACATGAGTTCACACTCTTTCTAAATCTAACCAAATGTCACATGGATCATTTCAGCCTCATTCACTTGCTGAAATGACTTATTTTGTAGTTCAGATCTAAAATAAGTTTTGATTATTTTTTCTAAGTGAGGTCTAAAATACTTAACCATGGTGGAAATGGTTCAGCTGCTGGAAGTGACTAGAGTGGTTAAAGTAAGATATTCAGTATCACAAATATGAATTTTTTTCTTTACAAGTGCATAAAAGGAGGCTAAAAATTACTCATCAGGTCACATGAAGTGCTGAAAACAATATGCTAATAACTGCAGAAATGTGAGGGCAGACAGTTTAGGCCAAAACATGACAGAACATTTGAATTAGAATGTCAGAATCTTAGATTTCAGAAAATCCAGACTTGAACACCATCTCCATTTATCAAATAAACAATTTTTTTGATTGCACCAGTCTGGTATCAGACTACTCAGAAAACCTGTCAATAATGGATACTAATATATGAACTATTGTGTATGTATAAATATGTGTTTTGTGTGTTTATGTGTCATTTCAAAGAATGTCTTATTTCAATAATTCTTTTATAATTGTTATAAATATTAAAATTACTAATTATTAAGCCACCCCTGTTATAATAATATAGGAATACATAGTTTTTATCCGTTACAGTATTTTGACTATCAGAATAAAAAAGGTCAAGAAAGGACCCTAGAGAACCCTAGATTAGAGAGGATTATTTCTGCCCATATGTGCTACATATTTAATAAGCAGGATTACTATGGGGAAGTAAAATATTTGGACTTGAAATTAAGAATTTAATTGCATTAACACTTTAGCTCCTCTGGGCTATGGAGATTATTCTAATATGTAAAATATCAGCAACATCTGCAGAACAAGCTTCCCCCATGTATGGCTCAGGGTATTAGGGGATCACGGAGTTGGCTTGTCTAAACAAGAATAAACAAGGAAAAATTAGCAGCCTTGCTTATTTTTATCTAGGCATTCACTGAAATAAGAAAATTTGTCTATAAAAAGGCACTAAGTAGTAAAATGCTAAGTGATGGTAAGCAGCTTATATTTTTAAAGGCAAGAGAAACTATTAATTTTTCATTAAATAATGCATATAATTAAATAGAAAAGTGGTTGTCCTGATTATGACATAAATAATATATTTAATTAGGCATTTTAACTGAATTTCATCTAAGTTATTGGGATTTGTGAAAGCCAAGGTAAGATGAAAAATTATGAGACTGTCATAAGATCTGATCTTCCTTAAACTATATCAATAGGTGTAGAGTATAGATTATATCACCAGATTATTGAATCACTACCTCTTTTAAGTTCTCAAATCCATTTCATATTCACACATGTACGTACATACACACAGACAGTCCTACATTGTTTAGGGGAATGATAGATTATGATTGCCTGGATTAAGCCTAGAGACAATAGTAAGGAGAAAAATGTGAAATGGCATACAGAACCAAAAATGGACACATTGAGATATTTTGTTGTGTCTTTATGAATCCCAGAATGAATAGGTGGCTCTCTAGTGGGTCTCCACTTTTAATACACAGAGGCTTTACATACAAAAACAGAGAAGCTGCCTACCTTCAACGTATCACCACCCTCATACCCATTGCTCTTGCATAAGCGTACTTCTTTTGGGGCACCACAAAATTTCCTTTAGAAAACAAAATTCTAGATAGTGCCTCAGACCTTTTTCTGAATTAAACATTTCACACAAGCCTTGGGGTGGGGGCAGGGAGGTGAACTGGGTTAAGGTGGTTGAAAGGTACACACTTCCAGTTATCAAATACAAAAATACAAAAGAGGTGACTGTATTGCATATTTGTAAGTTGCTAAGAAAGTAGTTCTTTAAAGTTCTCATCTCAAGAAAAATAATTCTTTAATTCTATGTGGTAACAGCTGTTAACTAGACTTTTTGTTGTGATCATGTTCACAGTAGACATGTATATCAAATCATGTTGCACACCTGAAATTGATCCAATGTTGTATGTCAACCGAATCTTAATTTTAAAAATTTCACATTTAAGAAAGGGAGAATTTGGGGGCACCTGGGTGGTTCAGTGGGTTAAGCCTTTGCCTTCGGCTCAGGTCATGATCTGAATCCTGGGATCGAGCTCTCTGCTCAGCTGGGGACCTGCTTCCCTCTCTCTCTGCCTGCCTCTCTGCCCATTTGTGATCTCTCTCTCTCTCTCTGTCAAATAAAGAAATAAATAAAATCTTAAAAAAAAAAAAGGGAGAATTTTATTTAGACTGTAGAAGACAAAATACAGTAAAGGAGAAGAAAGCAAAATTTACAGGAACACCTGGGTGGCACAGTTGGTTAAGCATCCAACTCTTGGTTTCAGCTCAGGCCACAGTCTCATGAGATCAAGCCCTGCATCAGGTTCCATGCCCCACTCAGAGTCTACTTGAGATACTTTCTCTTGTCTTTCTGGCCTTCCTCCCACTTGTGCAAGTTCTGTCTGTCTCTCTCTCTCTAAAATAAATAAATAAGTCTTTAAAAAAATAAAGCTTTTAAGAAAGCAGATATTTTAGCTTTTTAGTGACTATAAGTATGGTATATGAAAGAGATAATCATTGTGATAGTTTCTTATCTGGAATTTCCAATTGTTTCATGTTGTCTGTTTAATTAATCTTCTTCTCTCTTGTAAATCAGAACTATAGATGTGTTGTTTAAGATGAAACTCACAACTAGTAGTGAGCATAATTCTTGACTGTATCCTATATAAGTGGGATGTCTAGATCTCTTAAAAGTGTCTTTTTTTTATTTATTTTTAATTGTCCCACCCTAATTATGCATTGTAATTTAAGCCACATGCGTCATTGTCCAAGAAACTAAACACCTACACGTCCTTATCAATACTATATTTATGTATTTATAGTATTTTCATTTTGGCTTTTATGAAAGAATCTCAAAGTTTCCAAAATCTACTCAGCATTGATTCTAGATCAAAGCACCATGCCTCTTTTTCACCCAATTTTCTACTGTGTATACTAGACTTAGAATGGGAAAGCATTAACTGGAAATGCAATAGAGATCAGGGCATAGTTTCCAGGAAGTGGCTTTCTGTTCAGAATTTGTTAGGAGGATAAATCTTTCATTAAGTATCCTTACCACAAACAAAACAAAACAATTGAAACAAGTACACAGGCACACACAAAGGAACGCAAAGAAACTTTTGGAGGTGATGGATGTGTTTATTACCTTGAATGTGGTGATGGTATTATGGGTTTATGCATATGTCAAGGTCATCAAGTTATATATTTGAACATGTGCAGTCTTTGTTGTATAACAACTCTATCTCAAAAAAGTTGTTAAAACAGAAAGACAAGGTTTGTAGGATTAGGCTTCTTTCATTTTTTTTCAGAATCTTCTTGGTTATTGGAAGATTACTGATAGGAGGCTGCATGACAAGCAAGACCAGGACCTAAGAAAGTTCCGATTATGATAGATTGCTATCTTAATATCGAGAGTTACTGTGTCTTTTGTATTTCTTGTTCCAGCAGCCCTTGGCTCTTTCATTTCTTCATATTGCCCCAATTTTCCCTTAAGGATCTACAGTTTACGTTTTTCCTTAAATGACATTAAAATTGTTGGTCATGGGGTAGGCCAATATACATTTTTATTTAAAGAGTTTGAATATTACATTACATTATAAGTAAACTGTAGCTCTAAGCAATTTTAATGATAGCACACTGAAAAATTTGTTTATGGCTTTTTGCTGCCCAGATTAGATTAAGGAACTTCATCATCATTTTCCATCCTACGCAATGCTGGTTCAAATTTTCTCTAAATTCTGTTAGTTATTTCATACTTTAGGTAAGCTTTAATACCTTTTTTTTTTTTCTGTTTGGGATTGAAAATAAAAACAAAATTTCCTCACATTTAAGGTCTCTAGTATCCTATAGGTGACTCTCTGCATGTACTGTGTTAAAACATTCGCAAATTTAAAATACATAATTAATCATTAAATATGTAATCAAACTCCTTCATTAAGCCATCTGCTTTCCTAATTTTATCTTCTATCTTATTTCTTTTGCACAGATCCTTGGCTTTACTTTGACACCTTTGGATTTTTCATGAGCTTCTGGGTTCTTTCCTGAATCTGACCAATTCCCATTCCAGTCTTTGATTCTATAGTTTTGTCCTTCATTGGGGTTCCCTGTCGTAACTCCTTAGAATTTCTGTGTGACCAGCTACTTATATACAGACTCTCTGTGTTGATGCTTTTGCATTAATACCTTTATTTTATTGCTACCACTGACAGCTTTGGTCTGTGCTCTCAAGTGGCATTTGGGACACAGGTGTCAATCTCATGCATTTGTTATGATCCTTTTTCTAAAAATTCTAGAAAGCTGAGCTCTTGTTTATATATATATTTTTTCAAATTCTTAGGCTTGGGTTAACCAGGGAGAAAAAAAAAACAATCTTATTCATGTGTTTTAATAGCAAATGGAGTAAAATAAATTTGTTTACTCATTTAATAAAGCATATTTTAGAAACTGTTATAATTTCTTATCTATAAATGTGGTACTAAAAGTAAACTCCTATGAGCAAGAGATTGCCATGCTTTCATGGATACCTGTTCTGACATGTATTTAATGTCCTGGCAGACTCTGTTCAGACTGTGCTTTAATTCTTTTAATCAAAATGAGCAGGAATTTTAAGATGTCAAAAGACAGAGACTGATTCCTTATTCAATGAAATGTAAAAACCATGCTTAGATTTTGTCCATGTTGAATATCACTTTACTTCCCTTACTTAAAAAAAATTTTTTTTTTTGAAATGTTGATATTGTCTCAATCTCCACACTAACAATGTTCATTCATGGTTGGTATAAGACAGCTGGAGGCTGAGCATACTCTATCAGCTGAATCTTCAAAAAATTGGAATAGTGTCCTAAAAGTTTAGTGTTTTTACTTGGCTTGCTGGGATCCTTCCAGTGTTAAATCTCACTACTTGCTTGGGTAGACAAGGGTGATACTGAACAAAGGGTTAGAAAGAAGAGGCTATCTAAGCAATGACAAGGCTTTTTTATATGTTTACAATTCTCTCCAAATGCAAAATATATAAGATGATAATGTTGCAAGATGAATTGCAGGCTGGTTTACTAAATGATAGTCAAAATGTATCAAGACTCTTAGTTCTTATAAGTAGTAACAATTTTCATAAATGGACTAGCATGGGAGTCACTTCCCTCATGACAATTCTTTTGAGGATTAAAATAATTAAAATGACATGGTAATTCTAAATATCTTTCTTTAGTCACTAGTATACTAGTATGTCCACATCTCCATTAATTCATATATAATTCCACTGTTAAGAGGAGACATAAGAAATAAAGAAGGAGAATATGTAAATCCTATATTAGAGTTTTAGTGAAACAGTAAGAGAACACACCTTGGCCCTAACTGCCTTCTGTCTAAGTGAGATGAGGAAAACTTCCATCCTTACATCACCAAATGCCAGCCATTACATAATATGAGGAAAGACATAGAATATTTCAGTTCTATATAAAAGAAATCAGTAGAAGGAAAACTGGACTTCTATCATGGAGAATCAGGGAGAGTTTGAGTGGTTTAGGGGAGATGAACATATGACAGACCATCTAGGAGACATCATTAAGAAATATGAATAGAATGTGAATAAGGTCAATAGTGACAGAGGAGAATTTTGCAGAACTTGGTAGAAGGCCCTACTCTCCATCTATACAGCCTGATTCAGATTTGTGCCTCCAATTGCTCCTCTGGTTCTCATAACACACTTCGGAAGTGCTGCCCTTGGCTTCCCACATCTGTTTGATTTGCTGGGTATTAGTGATGTTGTCCCAATCCTCCCTCCAGATTGCAAAGGATGGATTGCCAAAGAGGTGATAACAGTTTGGGAAGATCATTCTAGGGCTATTGTAGAATTTAATTTTAAAATTCTAAAAACTAAAATTTCAAAGTTAAAATGAAATGTTTTATGGACAATTGAATTCAATAGAGTATATTTATTCATAAAAGAGTTAAGGCCAAAAGAAGTTAAATGATTACCAGTCTAAGAAGAGAGAGACGGCCCTGAGGTTCTAGAGCGACATCTCTGTGTACTTCCCATTATAGGGACAAAAATGGATGAAAGTTAAAACTTTAATTTTTAGTCAGCTGGTAACTATTAATTGACCAGTTTAGAATTCAGCAAGCTTTTTCTGCCTCTTATTACTAAAACCTTTCTCTTTTTTTGAGCAGTTGGCATCTGACCCACGAACTACAAAACTTATTATGGAATCATATGTACCTAAAGATACATTTTATGGCAGCAACTAAGTAACTTACCTGAAATGAGTTAAGTATGAAGAGGTTAATACGTTGATGTTCACTCTATAGGCCCAGCCACCAGAATGTGAATATATATTGTGTCAGAAGTCTTAGAAAATATATGAACCTGAGTATCACACTCTGAAAAATCAATCCTATGAAAACGAGAAATAGCTGAATTAAATTAGACTTGATACCTGCTGGTGTAACAATCTGGGCCCATTATCTCAGCTCATTAGAGCTTGGTGTTAATGAGGCCAAGGTCAGGGGTTCATTCCCCATATGAGACAGCAAGCTTCACACAAAGACAGCTATTCGGCTCCATAAATTTACACTGTGCACCTTATTCTCCCCGTATGTTTCATGAATAATTACAACTGGCCATACACAGAACAAGGAAATGAATATATAGAGCTCACTTCATCCTCACTTGTAATGGGAAAGCTATTCAAACACATCTTTCTGAAGGAAACCAGATTATCTTCACACATACAGAATGCTGCATTATATTAGGTATACTTAACTATAGATACATAATGTATAGTTTGTTAATTTGATCTGATGATTTATTCTACTTCAATGTCAATCACATTTATCTGTGCACTTACTTGTCAATTATTATGCCATATAGGAGGATAAAAATTAATAAGACTGCAATAACCTGACAGTGGGTATAATATAAGAAATGAGCAAGTTCATTTTAATAAATTATTAGTGAGTGGGCCTGTTAGAAATAAGGGTGATATTTAAATTTTTTCAGAACAAGAAATGCAGGAATTCACAAATCCTCTCTTGTCAATCCACGTTTCTCCTAAAATGTTTCCTTAAGAGAGATGTAGAGATAAGGCATACTGGCAGAGAACATCAACATTTTATTAATATTATTAAGGAGATTTAGGTTTCCATATAAAACAATATAGAAACAATAACAACAACAACAAAAAAAACTCAGATAATTTTGGCAGAATTATATTGGTAAAGAACTGAAGGACCTCTTATACCTTCCCCACATTTCCACCAAAAGACTTAAATTCAAGGATAACCATAAATCTTTGCACACTCTAATCTGTTATCTGCCGAGTCCGAGGTGGTCTGTACAGGGAAGTATTGATTGGAGTGCTCTCCTGTCGTGTTTTAAGTAGATCAGTTTACCTTTCTGGTTGCAAGGGTTGGAAAGAAAAGAGAGAAAGCCAAAACTGTTAATCACTATTTAACAAGCAGACAGGATAAGAGCAAAGCAGGCTCAGTTAGTAGCCTGCAATTTGGTTACGTAAATTAAAATTGGCTTCTTCTTAAAGATCTGAGGAGTACAATTCTCTATCAGTTTTCTTTCAGTTCACATTTTGGCCTCACTGTGTCTTCTCTGGGTCACCACAGACAAGTTATCTAACTACATGAAAGTTTGGGAGCCTCAGATATACTATAGGAATGAGAACATGCACTAGATGGCTAGGTACTGGGTAGGTAAGAATACATTAGTTGCCCTCTTCCATTATAATAGCAAATGAAACATTTTTGGTTTCAGAAATTAAAAGAAGAAGATAAAGCTGTGAGAGGGAATCCTATAACGAACTGGTGACGTTTGATCTAGATCGAGATAGATTTTCCCAGATGGAAAGGCTGCTCTGTAAGGTTAATAAAAGCATAAGCAAAGGCACAGTGGTATTGTGCATGAGGTGTTTGGGAAACATCAAGGAACTTAAGTCAGGAAATGCTGAGATGGTATAAACATTGAAATTGAACATAAAAATCCAAACATAGAGAGCTTATCTTGCTCAAATCTAGGCTTTAAATAGGAAGCCCTGGGGCAACTGGGTGTCTCAGTTGGTTAAATCAGCATCTGCCTTCGGCGCAGGTCCAAATCTCAGGGTCCTGGGAATCAGGGGCATCAGGCTCTTCGCTCAGCAGGGAGTCTGCTTCTCTCTCTCCCTCTCCCTCTGTGCTCTCTCTCTCTCTCTCAAATAAATAAATACAATGTTAAAAAAAATAAATAAATAAATAGGAAGCCTGCCATCCATAGTTCTTACAGTGTTTCTTAATGAGTGATGACTAATTACCTAATGTCAAATTCTAAACAGGAAAGTATCTATAACACATCTGAAAAGAGGTCTAAAATTATGAATGCTTATGAATTTTGCTTAAAATAACCCATCAAGTTAGTAAGTAGACTTTTATATACTATAGAACTAGATCAGACCACAGGGAGAAAGCTTCATTTTCTTTCATATGTGTCTATTTTAGTTAACATAAAAATATGGTTTGGATGTGACAACAGGGATTGCTTTCAAATGCAATAGAAATTATAAAAAATGACTTCTAGATGCTTTACTACTATTACATCCAACACCAAACTGATAAAATTCCATTTTCTCTACGATGCTGCAATCTGTGGTTAAAAGTCTTGAAAAAGACTGTTTAAGGAGAACAGGTAATCAATACAGTGCCACAGTGTTATCAAGACAGGATGAAAAAGTAGAAAGGCACAGGGTAGGGAAAGTTGCGGCTTTATCTCTCTGTCTAGGTCCTGGAAGCCATCTCGAGGGGGAACTTGCATTGAAGCTGTTGAAGGAGCATCCTTTTTTTACCATGTAGCTTAAATCTCAGGAAGAAACAAAGCCTTTAAAAAGACATCTGGAGTATTATGCCTCCATCAGAAAGGATGAATATCCAACTTTTGTAGCAACATGGACGGGACTGGAAGAGATTATGCTGAGTGAAATCAGTCAAGCAGAGAGAGTCAATTATCATATGGTTTCACTCATTTGTGGAGCATAACCAATAGCATGGAGGACAAGGGGCGTTAGAGAGTAGTAGGGAATTTGGGTAAATTGGAAGGGGAGGTGAACCATGAGAGACTATGGACTCTGAAAAACAGTCTGAGGGGTTTGAAGTGGTGGGGGGGTGGGAGGTTGGGGTACCAGGTGGTGGGTATTATAGAGGGCACAGCTTGCATGGAGCACTGGGTGTGGTGAAAAAATAATGAATACTGTTTTTCTGAAAATAAATAAATTGGGAGAAAAAAAAAAGACATCTGCAAACATGGGTTGTGTGATAACGATTTCCTCTAATACAAAATTTTTAACTATTGATTTTTGAGTTGTTACTTACACTCTCTTTTCACTTGCATAAAGTCTAGATATTGTGAAATGAAATGAGCACAGAAGCATTGATTTGATTCACACCCACGTTTGTGTCCTTAGCTAGTAAAAGTGTAAGTACCATAACATATTTTCAAGCATATTAATGCTAAGTATTCTCACCATCACCACCAATTTGTTTTCAGTTTAGTTCCAAAGGAAACCTTACCCTCTCTCCCAGGGCTCTTGCCAACTCTCTGAATCTTGGAACAGTCTCAGGTTTGGACTGATCTCAGATAAACATGCCTTTGCACTCCAAAGCTGCATAATGCGTTCCTTCTCAGCATGGGGGTCTGCAGCTGTTATATGCGAAGGGTGTTATTTATGTTCTTAACAGTTTTGAAAAATGAAACTTTCCTTCCAACACTCAAATTATCCCTTAAAAAAGAATTCAAATCCTAGATTTTCCTTTAAGTCGATGAAGAATTCCCTTCTTTACATTTTTTGCAATCCAGCGTTTGTGTTGTTGCCAAAGAATTCTAAGGAGCAGCAGCACTATGACGTTTCCTGCAGAACAATTTTTTGTCTATAAACAGCTGAAAAGAACCATGGTCCTGCTCAAAAAAAAGATTGTCTTATGCTTCCATTAGTCCTTTATGTCTGGTGTACGATTTCCTTTCATTCATGATGCCTGCCCTTATGCAGATACTGGTGATAGGGAGAAGCTCAGTTCTTAAAACACGAAACAGAATGGCAAGAAGAGCCTCCTTTAGCAGTGTCAAAATTACATAGGGAAAAATATATATATCATGTATGTACGGTAAAGTACATAGCTTTTTCTGTAGCAAAAGTGTAACTCTTTTGGCTGGTTAACTCCAGAATCCATCTAAGTATATTTTTAAGATCAGTAATAAGAGGTGTTTAATTTTGGCCATATACTTATGAACAGATGTTTTTTTTCTGACCTATGCATAAATCTAATTTTAGAACAAACTTGCACATTGAAATGAAGTTGAGCAGTTCCCAGGCTAGAAATCTCAATTGGATCCTCAAATCAGTGCATCATCTTGAATCTCTGATTCTTTTTTCTTAAATATCCATCTAGCCCCTTCTTTTGATACCTATTATCTCACCTATATTCCACTAACTTGGAGGTGTGCCACGAGTCTCCCAGACTAATCTGACTTCCATACTCTTACCAAATAGCTTCCAAGAGACAAGTACTAATCATTGTCACAATTCTGCCTAGAAATATCTATCAGTTGCTCATTATCTTTTCATTTGGCTGGTACTGAATTGCATCTTTTATAAGAAAACCAGTTGTTAGTGTGGCACTTTCCTGAATGCTGAGAGTCTTTCCAGTGAGCTATCCAACCTGAAGGGGTCACGGGAACCTCCAAATTGGCAGTCATATGGTCAGAAGTAGAGGTGACCCTAGGGCCCATGAACCTGTGACAGGTGTCTAAAAGGAGTGTGGTCTTGCTGGGAACTGTGCACTTAAGCCTGTGTTGTCTGAGCAGCTTAGCTACTGTGGTCAGCATTGGAATCCTGCATTTCGTTCTTGCTCTCATGAAACACCTAGATGATCTTCAGATATGCTTTGTCACTGTGACTCCATCTCCTAACACATAATATATTTCTGTTTTATTAAAATGATACAGACCTTTCCTACTTATGCGAAAGAAGGTCCAAAAATGAAGTAATCTCTCTCTAAGTCCTTAGGTGATTCTTTTCTTCTACTGTCCCACAGCCCTTGGGTTTTACCTTTAGCTTTGGTTTCATTTTCGGTTTTAACTTCAATTTTAGTCTTTGGGTTGATGTGTACACAGTGGCGGTAATCCTGCTTGACATTTGATATTTTGTGGTTTTCAATATCATCCATCCATCCCAACTGTTATGCGTTTCCCCACTCACAGGTGTCCATTTCTATATATGTAATGTGTGTCCTGCCAATTCAACCTTGATAGAGCCTTTAAAAATGACTTAGGGTGGTGTTTGTATGTTTTTGATTTCTGTAAATGGTATTGTGCTATTTATCCCTTGAATTTGATTGTTTTTCTTTGAAAGTAACTTCTAAGGGGCACGTGGGTGGCTCAGTCAGTTAAGTGTCTACCTTCGACTTGGGTCATGATTCCAGGGTCCTGGGATCGAGCCCTGTGTCAGGTTCCCTGCTCAATGGGAAGTCTGCATCTCCTTCTGCAGCCCCCTGCTTGTGCTCTTGCTGTCTCTGTGAAATAAAAAAATAAAATCTTTAAAAAGAAAGCAAGTAACTTTTAAGACACATTAAGACACATTTTAAGACACAGTAACTTTTAACACAGATTACACACAAGTGGTCTTGTGTATAATTCTAGACATTACTTTGTATATTTCCATATTTATATATATTTTTAAATTTCTACAAATTGGTATATATAGGTCACCTAGGAGTTCTGCACTAGGAAAATTAATAAATACAATGTTATATACATGTATAATAATATACATGTATATATGTATATACATAGTGTGTGTGTGTGTGTGTGTGTGTACTGCAACCACATATAGAGTAATCAGTACCCTGTGCATTTGTCCATTGTGAACTATATGAAAGCAAACCATGAGTAAGATGCTGTTTTCCAAAATATATATGACCTTAGTTTCACCAATTCCAGATTTCTTCCCACAAGGTAACTCTAGTCCCACCAGGAGGGCATGAATTTTTTCATCTTCCCAACTCTTCACCAGCACTTAGTATTGCCTGGCATGGTTTTACTTTCCCATCACAGGGAGTTTCTTAGTTGTTGTTCTTTTCCTTTTCATTGGGCTGATGGGGTTTATTTTTGTGTGAAGAGCATGTCCTGTGGTTACTGGGAGCCCAGCCCCTGTAGCTGGTACCCTCGCCCACTGAAGCCTGCCCATTAGGGAACCACATATTAATCCTACCACTGTTTCTGCACTTTCCTGGTGGCTGTGACTCTCTCTTGATTTGCCTAGACTTGGCCTGGGAAGAAATGGAAGAAAAGAAAATTATTGAGGATGCACAGGTCTTTGTCAACTTAACATTGATGTCTGGCCCCAGCACTGCCCTGTGTCTTTATACTTCCATCTCACTTAGTGACATCACACCACTATTTTGATGTTTATCTCCATATCACCATCTCTGTGAAGTCTCAGGTACCTGACTTTTATATAACATTTCTCCTTTCTTGTGTTTCTTTTTTTTAAAGATTTTTTTTTTTTTTTTTTTTTTTTTTTTATCAGAGAGAAAGAGGGGGAGAGAGCAAGCACAGGCAAACAGAATGGCAGGCAGAGTCAGAGGGAGGAGCAGGTTCCCCGCCGAGCAAGGAGCCCGATGTGGGACTTGATCCCAGGACGCTGGGATCATGACCTGAGCCGAAGGCAGCTGCTTAACCAACTGAGCCACCCAGGCGTCTTGTGTTTCTTTTTTACGTCCCTGTAGTTTTTTCACTGTTCCCACCACCTTTTTATAGTATTGATTTGCTTATACGTAGTTTTTATTCATGTATTCTAGTCGCTTTATTTTTTTATTCTAGTCACTTTAAACATAACATTACTATTTCCACCTGGCATGTGTAATAAAGTTCTAAAATCCATGTGAACAAACGAATAAGCAGTACATCTTCTAGATAACTAATAACCCCTTACCTTACCTCATTCTCTACAGCCCTATGGAGATGCTAACAAAGTTAATGTGTTAGACTGTGGTTGAAAAGCCAGCTACTGGCATTTAATTGCTGTTCTCCTGAAGTTACAAAGATCCATTTTAGACCAAAGGGGCTAAAACTTTCAGACTGGCCCAAGCCAAATGATGTATGATCATTATAAATAATTTTCGTCTATTAGTGCAGGAGAAAGATAACACTGCGGTGCTTACAACATTTTCCAAGTTTGTTAACATATATCAAATGTTCGCAGAGTGCCTGACACATTTGAACAGTGTAATAAACACAAACTGTTGCATTTATACTTTTATTATGACATAAACTGGTAGCTATGACCACCTAGAAGACAAAGACTATATTTAGTATGTTTTTCTACAAAACAACATAACACTGTAACAGTTCACAAGTTATCTCTTGAGAAAAAAAAATACAAGGAAACTTTTGGAATAATAAATAAGAAAACAAACATCAAAAATGGTCTAAGATGTAAAATGGTATAAAGGCATAAAATGGATTCTGAAAGATAACTATAACTAAGAATTAAGAGAAAAATCAGTGAATTATTTCATGCTAAACAGAATTGTTTTTGAAATGTGTTTGGTTATTTTAGCCATCCTAAGGCAGTTTTTTTAATCACTGAAATATCTAAAGGTAAGGAAAATTAAAATACTCAGAGATATATCACAAATATTACAGGAAAAATACATTGTTTTAATGATATGTTTAGCCACATATCCCTACCTAGCTGTTAGGAGAAAGAAAAGAACAATGAACATGAATTACCTGCCTTAAGTCAAGCCAGGATAAGAAGGGTAATCCATGGGAGTATACACTGTGCAAGAGAAATCTTTTTCACTTATCTTCAAAAGACAGAAAAAATTCTTTTCTTTATCTTGAAGATTTCATTCAATCCAGGGAAAGGAAAATAGGTCTAAAGGAAAATAAGGAGTTTATGACCATTAGCTTTTATACTGGAAATATAAATTCAAAATAAAGCATTCTATTGTGTAGCTGAATTTTAAATTTTTATATGAAAAATTATAAAATACTCACTCCTTTTTTTCTTATCCCCCAAATGAACCAAAGAAATTAAGACCTCACAGAAGACATATAATTCTATAATATTTTATTTGTGAGCTTACATTAAACTGATAACACTTCCCTCTGGACTATGCTTTATAATCTTGATAAAATGATTTGAACAGCCCCTCAGTGATGCTGTGAGTTTCACTATAAAACAGGTTAATATGCCTATAACAGTATACTCCTACATTCTCTAATAGCATGAGTATGACCAATCTATTTTTATTGAAATTATTTAATTTTGGAGGCCCAAGTTAATACTGCTTGCCTCAGGAGGATAATATGATGTTTATGTTTAGGAACCAGAGATGATAAATTTAGCCATTAGACTCAGCCATCGCATAACCAAGCATTACCTTTTAGTTGCTGTGTTGTTTATCAGAGCCTTGAACTATTTCTCTAAAAAACAGATATATCCTATATATACAAACTATTTTGCCCATGTTATATTCTTAATTATTGTATCTGAAGTCATTCTATGCAGCAAATAATGTAATTCAATAATCTGTACCTATTGCTTATTGCTTAAGTCCTATGTGCCATGTCCTGTGCTGATCTTGGGAATCCATAGTCAAGAATAGAGATGTTTAATTCTGCCTTCACAGACCTTACATCAGAGAGACGTCATGTGAGGCAGCATGCTAGGAAGTCGTCTATCACAACATGGTGTGTTAAATTGAATGCACTGGTTTAATTGGACACATTCAAAACTTGTGAGAGTCAGGAGCAACTCTTCGAATTAGGATGTCAGAAGAAGGAGCTCAACAAACCTAAATTTTCTAGGGGACTAAAGCAGTGGTTCTCAACAGAGGGACATTTTCTGTTGCCTCTTGCTTCCATCTAGAAAAAAAAAAAACTGTTTGACAATACCTGCTGACAGATTTCATTGTCATGATTCAGGATTGGACGTCTACTGGGAGAAATTTGGAGATTTTGCTAACATCCTATCTTGTACAGGAAAGCCTCCAACTCTCCCGTGCCCCAACAATTATATTTCTCAAAATGTCAATAGTCTCTAGATTGAGAAATCTTGTACTAAAGTACATATACAAAAATCTAAAGGCTGAGCCAGTGTTTTGTTCTTTTAGATAGCTTCAAATTTAAGCTGCTCAATTTAAGGCAATATAAACAGAAATATATTTTATCACCAATAAAATACCCAGTTACTAAATACTAAATAGAATCAGTACTCAGTTTCATAGATGCCCTTTAAGCATACTGTTTTCATCTCTAAAATGTAAATAAGCACATAGGCAGTGTTTTGTTTTCTTTTGTTTGGTTTGCTATCCTTAGAAACTCCAACTCACTGTTCCAGAAGAACAAATTAGAATGATCATAAAAATTTCTAGGTGATTCATTTACTTCTTATTCTCTCTCTGACCTAAAAAAAAAAAAAAAAAAAGAAAAGAAAAGAAAGAAAGAAAAGAAAAAAAATGTTGGAAGTTTTCTTTCTGCTTGTTTCTCTGAACTATCTTGGCTAAATCTAACTAAATCTAAGTATCTCCTATTTCTCTGTGCATACTTCCATGAAAATGATCATTGAATAAACATCCCACAATGGGGCCTCCTGTCTTGACTATTTAACATCTCTCGCGGCATCCCCAAGATGTTCCATTGTCTTCAATCAAATCCATAAAGATCACTTCTTCTCCCTTTTGAGCTTTGATCTGCTTACTTGTATTGCTAGCTGTTTCATTTGGTCATTGTACAGTCCTGTAAGGCACTTTGAGAGGTGTCTGTGAATGATAAAGTGCTGTACATGTGAAAACAATTGTTGATTTTGTTGCCTACTTCCTGCAGGGGTTCTGACATGACGGAAAGCCTGGCTCCAAGCTGCCTGTTATCCTGCCAATCATCAGTCACACTATATCTCTTTCGTCTTCCAATACCGTCAAGTTATGGCAGGTTCAATACTTATTTTTTATAAAATCCTTTTGAAGCTGATTGTAATTGTCATTCATACTTATTTCAGTTACAAAAAAGCATAAGTCTATGGAACCATTAATAACATGAGGTAGTATTTTCAAGACTCAGAGCCTAATGTTTGACCTTGAGATTTTAATGTTTCTATCCATTTGTTTTTAGGTTTCTAAGTAGTAAGGGAGGGGGCATATCTGTTGTAGAAAAAAACTAAGAAAAGTATCTAAAATCAATGTATATTTTAAAATACTAAATGCAAAACACTGCATTAGATATTGAGAAATTCTTAAGAACGAATAAACCATTTTCTTGCTACACTGAATTGGCTATGATCTAGACATCAGGAAGCCACTTTCTTCAATGGTCTTTGATAGCTGCAAAGAAGACAGGACACTGGAAAACTGCTGCAGAATATCTCCACAGTTTTATAGCATTACATGCAGGCAGGAAATTGGCAAAATCAGCAGATTTAAGAGGAAGCTTCTTGGAGGAAAAAAGAGGTTACAAAAATGTAGTTGAAAGGGTAAATTGAACTGATAGCACATAGAACACTGAAACTCACACTGAGGAGTTCACACTTTTTCCTGAATGCCTAATGGTATCACGTAAAAGCTTGAGTGGAGTGGAGTGGAATGATAGTTGTCTACATAGGGCAAATGGGTAATGGGCATTAAGGAGGACTCTTGTGATGAGCAGTGGGTGTTGAACGTTAAGTGATGAATCACTAAATTCTACTCTGAAATCAATATTACACAATATGTTAACTAACTAGAATGCAAATAAAAAATTGAGGGGCACCTGGGTGGTTCAGTTGATTAAGGGTTTGCCTTCAGCTCAGGTCATGATCCCAAGGTGGAATGGAGCCCTGTGTCAGGCTCCTTACTCAGCAGGGAGCCTGCTTCTCCCTCTCTCTCCGCCACTGCCCTGCTTATGTGTGTGCTTGCTCTCTCTCTTTCTCTCTCTGTCAAATAAATAAGTAAATAAATAAATACAAAACTTTTTTTTTTTAAGATTTTATTTACTTATTTGACAGACGGAGATCACAAGTAGGCAGAGAGGCAGGCAGAGAGAGAGAGGAGGAAGCAAGCTCCCTGCTGAGCAGAGAGCCCGATGCGGGACTCTATCACAGGACTCTGGGATCATGACCTGAGCTGAAGGCAGAGGCTTTAACCCCTGAGCCACCCAGGCACCCAAAAACTTTTTAAAAATCGATACCAACATTTATTTTTTAAATCTTATTTATTGATTTTTTTTATTATTATTATGTTCAATTAACCAAGTCTGTGGCCATTTTTCAACATGACCTTTGGCAATTTTATGCAACTTCTCCTTGCCTAGAAATGGCATGGAACAAGCACAATTAAAGTTGCTTAATACAAGTATTTGGAATTAGACACAGAAATAATAAATATGTGTAGGAAGAAAAATAACTAGTTCAGTAAAAAACACAGTGAACTTATCTCACTGTATAAGGACTCAGTGCGGATTTTTTCACATTCTAAAAATGGCATTGCCATATATCCATATGGAACAGACTGAAGCAAGGAATTTTGAGACATAATCAGGAGTATAGTTTAGCCCATGTAAATATTGCAATTTCTCTGTAATATTGTTCATCAGTATCTAAGTAATTGGGTTCTAATGTCAAATAATCAGATGGGCACATACATGGATTTTAGGGGGATGGTTTTAGAGAAGGTATTTATAGACATGATCATAGAGGAGATCACAGAAAAGGTGAGTACAAATGGTTTAAAACAGAGGAAGAATGAATACATTCTGGGGCACTCTGCCAAGTGTAGGAGGCTACAAAAGAATTATTGTAATACAAAAGAAGTGGTCTATAGAGGAGTTGAAAATAGAAAAATAAACAATTCTTAGAGGGTTCCCACTAAATGATGTCAGTGAATGAAGGAAACCATTTGAAAAAAAATTAAATACTACTAACAATAATGTATTTGATTTAGAAACCAAGGCTTCACCTCTCCTCATCACTATCCTGTTCTGACCTCCTAGTAAATCAAGCTTGTAACTGAAAGATCAGTAACTCGTTTATTGTTTTCCTTGTTGTTCATGTTTCTGCCACCATCATAGGCAAGCTCATCATCATTCTTGATAATCCATCTAACAGTCTAGCCTGCTTATCCCCCAGCCTCATTGTTAGCTGTTTTCTGTTTAATTTTGCTACATCCTCCCATTGCCAGAGTCATATTTTGGATCTTTCCATCACCAGAAGCTGTTTCACTTCAGAAATCTTTACCTCCAACATCCATTCTGGTATAATAGTTCATGTGATAAAATCTAAAAATAAAGTGTTTCGAAATTTTCTGTAACAATGAAAATAAAGCAAACTTGAATTGCTGTATGGATAGCTTTATGTCCAGACTAATATAATACAGCCCTGTGTTTCTGATCACTAATAATTATTACAATTTTCATCATTACTATTATTGATTGTCATTGTTCCTATGTGCTTAGATTACTTTGGCTAATTCTATGAAAAACTTTTTATTGTTAACCTCCTGCTGATTTTCCAGTATTAACCTGTATTATGGATTTACATTTCATCTTGCCCCAGAATCACATCTTATAAAGGCAGTTTGGGACTCGAGCCACAGTAATATTGTAATATTGCAGTATCATCCCTGATCCAGTGGGTGACTTGGTTCACTTCTTTATTATAAAGCCTATGTCTGTGTCATTGTAGCAGACAGCTAGTTTTCCAGGGTGATCATTTCCCAATAATCTTCTGATTCTAGAAATTCTAATTTTTCAGTTTGTTTTCTTCAGATAGTGAGTTGAGACCTGTTCCTGTGTCTGAAGCTGTTACACAGAGACCAAACTGTCCAATCTTGCCCCTAACAGACTGTGGCCTTGAACCCCGACTGTTCTGCATTTCCTTCTGTTTACAGTTGGCAGAGATGCCCGTCTTCCATCTTAGCTAACTTGCTGTTTTTATTTATTTTATCTTTTTAGAGAGCACCCATCCTTGCGATTTCTTTGGAAGTTACAAAGTCACTTTATACTTGCACACATCCACAGAATCTAAAATATAAAAACAAAATCAACTGCTCAGCAGAATACCAACTATTTTAATTCTCAAAGGAATTATTCTCATGGATTCTAATTAAAAGGATGCTATGTGGTGTGGGAGAACAATTTCAACAATAGCAGAACATTAAATGTGGCAGGATTCTCAGAGAACGTTCTTAAAACATCCACCAGTATCAGTCAGCGCCATCACTTCTAACCCCAACCCAGGAAAAAAAAAATAAAGGAAAAGAATAAAGAAGTAATTCTGCAAGACACCTCTAGGCTGCCATTAGGGGCCAAGGTTTTCATGGCACCTGTACAATTCTTGGAAAAAGAGTGAAACTACTACAAGAACAACTTAGTGAATTTTAATTATTTAATTCCAAAGAAATGCAAGCTTGTTTTAAAATTATGTTTCTTTTTCTTTTTTTTAAAGATTTTATTTATTTATTTGACAGAGAGAAATCACAAGTAGACGGAGAGGCAGACAGAGAGAGAGAGAGAGAGAGAGAAGCAGGCTCCCTGCTGAGCAGAGAGCCCGATGCAGGACTCGATCCCAGGACCCTGAGATCATGACCTGAGCCGAAGGCAGTGGCTTAACCCACTGAGCCACCCAGGCGCCCAAAATTATCTGTTTCTTAAAGATAAAATATTCTTTTTGTATTTAAGGGAAACTATACTAATTTTGTAGGTTATATAACAGGGTTTTTTTCCTATTGAGTACCTGAGTTTCTTCCTAGTCACTTAATTGATGCAAATTTCAGTTAATTACACCTTGATTAATTTATCCATTCTCACTGTGAATAAGTCATATTTTTCTAGAATTCATTTGTAGCTTTCATCTCACAACAGGGAAACAAAATTTCATTTGGACATTATTAATTTTCATTTGTACCATTCTTTGCTGATAACACATTTGTTTGCACTATAAATGATGTTTTCTGAAGTATTCCAGTCTCAGATTAGTAAACTTTAGCTTTTTGAAACATGGGAAAGCTTGATGATTTTTATAACAAGCTCTAGAATAAAAATAGAGTATTTGAAATGTGAAGAAAATTGCTATGAATTTCAAATATTTAAGATCTATTGCTGTCATACAAGATCACCTCTATAAACATCCTTCTTGTTTTCTCCAGAAGTATTTTTTTATATAAATTACCTATTGTCAGACTTATATCGTATTTTATTCCCTAAAAGCCTTTGGCAGATCTTGCAGTTGTAATAAATAACAACCAGAAGATACTGCTAAAAATAACCAACTTCAAACTTAACTGTTTAACGAATAGACTCCCACTTAAAGACTAATGCTCTGTTATTGTGGGTTTGAAGTTTGAACAAACTTAAGGATAATTTTATAGTACTCATTATTATTTTGGCAGATGTAGTTTTTTTTGTGAATTAGTGATAATCAGTTTATTCATGCTTCATTTCTATGATTCTATTTAGAATTTCCTATTAGAAGAATAAATAGTTTCTCTTTATAAGAACCTAAATTTTATTGTTTGACATTGAGCACTCTCCGAAACTTTGCATATGAAATCTAGAGTCTTAGGGATTCCAGTGCTAACTTACTGCATGTTGTGACTTCATTTGCCTACAGTTACAGCCAAATTGACCTAAAAGGGGTAACACAAAAAAGTGAGGAGACACAAATGGCATTTCCTCCCACTGTATCTTACTTATGTTATAATTGGTTTATTCCTTATCTGCTAACTTGCCAACTAAAGATCTCTATGATCTTTAGTTATCTAAAGTAGCTTTTTCTAGTGTCTTCTAGGGACCTCTAAACCCATGGGCATATTCACTGCCTTCACATTTATGTAAATACTAAAATACTTGTCAGGAGGAAATCATGAGAAGCTAGTTAGCCTCCAAGTATAATTTTGTAAATATGTGTTAAGGCTGTAAGTAGATTTCTTTCTCCTTTTTTCCTTAGATACCAAGTGAAGGTTCTCTTAATCAATTTGCTTTAGGTCAAGAACACATGCCTCCTTATCAACTCATTACAAAGCCTTTATGGTGAGAGTATAAGTTTCATTACAAAGTTTTTATGATGAGAGTAGAATCTTCATATCTCTAATCTCAAACTGAGCTAAAAGTCTGATTCTAGAAAAGAGGAATATGCAAAATCAGAAGTATTTTTATAGTACTTATTTATCAAATGTTAGTTTGTTTTACTTTTCCTTTTTGTCTCTGAGGAAATTCTACGATATCCTACATTTTTGTTCCCTACTTGTTCATACAGAAAATGTTCATTGGGTAGCTTTTATATTTAAGGAACAGTGCACAGTGGTAGTGATGTGAACACAGGAGGGTTCCAGCTTAGCTTATAAGGAGTTCTTATCCTAATGCAAGAGAAAGTCTTCCAAACAGAAACAGAAAACTAAATAAAAACTTAAGTGCAACTCAATGCATGCTTTTGTAGAGTTGTGAAAGATTCTATGAGAACAAATAGAGGAGTGAGCAAATTGAGCCTACTGTGAAAATAAGACCGTATTTTAGGGTTATGGTGTCCAATTTACTTTAGAAACCTGGTTCACCTTTACCATTATATAGAGAGTCTGAGTAAGGAAAAAAAAATGGAATGTAAACAGTCACTTAGCTAATTGGGACAAGTCCAAGACTTAAACACTGTGTTAAATGTCTTCCTCTGCAGCAATTTTTTCCTACATTTTCTTATTTTTTGAAAGATTTAATTTTGTGTGTTAAATTCATGTTTATGTTTTCACCATTGAAGAGGCACTTTTCATTGGATAGATTTATTTTTCTCTGAAGCAAAGGTGAGCATCATAACCTTTAAAATGATCAGTAGATATTTATGATGGGACTAAATTAATGCTAAAAGCACAAGCAACATTGTATCTGTTTAATCTGTGAGTACAATGTCCTGATATATAGGCAGTTATCTATTTAAGACTGAATAAAATGAATTGACCCATATGACATGAAGAAAAGATCTAGTAGTCCTGTCATTAAAGTCCCATAAAGGGAGGAGTAAGAAAATACACTGGAAATTTCTTCGTTATTGAGGAAATAATTGTTGAAAAATTTCCTAATATTGTGAAAGGCACAAACCCAGATCCAAGAAAATGAACAAATTCCACACAAGATAGATTCAAAGAAATCTATGTCAATATGTATATTAATAAAATTTTTAAAAGCATAAAACAAAGAAAAACTTGAAAACATCCAGAGAGAACTGATACTTTCTTTTTAGGAGAACACAATTTGGAATCACAGTTGATTTCTTGCCAGAAATCATGAAGGCCAAAAGAAAGTGGCACATTATTTTTCATGCATTGAAAGAAAACCTTCCAGTTACAACATCTGTATCCACTAAAACTGTTTTTCTATATAAATAAAAAAAGATAAATAAATAGATAAATAGAAGTGTTTTTCAGTACTTAAGAGCCTTCTTGGATGAAAGAAAACTAAAAGAATTTAGTTATACCAGACACACTTAAAAAATTGCTGGAGGAAGTTCTTCAGATGAAAACTAATGATAGAAGAAAAAAATCTTAGAGTTTCCTATAGAAAGAAGAATAGCAATATGAACAACAAATAATAGTAATATGAACATAATATAGACTGCTCCTTTCCACATGCATTTTATAAATCACATTCCATGTTTGAAAAAATTATAATACTCAAAACAATAATATTTAAAAGTTAGGAAGGTAAAGGGTATAGATGGCAGTGAGAATTCCACACATCATTCAAAATGATAAAATGTTAGCATAAAGAGATGGTTATAACTCACTTATGTATATGGTAATACTAACACAACAGGAAGCGGGATCCTTCAAAACACTATAAACACAGATAGAATTTTTTTTTGAAAGTTTAACTGTAGAAAGGCAAGAAAAGGGAAGAAGAGTGAGGTCCCATCAAATAAATAATAAAATGGAAGACTTAAGTGCTAACATATCAATAATTACCTTAATTATAAATAGTTTAAATATACCAGTCAAAATAGAGATTGGTGATTAAATAGATTAAATAGATTAAAAAAAGTAATGACCCAGGTATATGCTTTTTTTAAAGAAATTCACTTCATATTTATAACATTGGTTGATTAAAAGTAAAAAGATGGTAGAAGATAAACTACCCAAATATTTAAAAAGCTGAAATCGTTATATAAATAACAAATAGTTATTAATGTAACAATATAACAAATAGTTATATTAATAACAAAGTTGATATCACAGCAAAAAAAATTGCTAGAGATAAAGAAGTACATTACTGTATAATAATAAGAGAAAACTGTCAGTAGGACCTAATGATCTTATATGTATACACATCAAACAAAAGAGCTTGGAAATAAAAGAAATGGGATTGAGAGAAACATATAAAACCACAATTAGAGGTAGAAACTTCCAACATCTCCTTTTCAGCAACTGATAGAACCATTGAACATATCACAAAAGACACAAAAAAATCAACAACACAATCAGCAAGATGTAATTGACATATATAAAACCGCAGCAGAATGCACATTTGTCATGCAATCATGGGGCATTCACCAAGACAAACCATCGCTTGGATTATAAAACAACTTTAAAAAATTCAAAATAGTCCTTACTATGCTGAGTTTGTTCTCTGACTGTAACGAAATTGAACTAGAAGTCAATAACCGAAGCACAATAGGAGAATCTCAAAATATGTACAAATTGAAAAATATACTACCAGATAATCAGACTAAAGTCTCAAAGGAAATAAGATATATATGAACCAAACAGAAGTGAAAATGAAATATGGAATACAATCAAAGTGATTTTGAGAGGGAAACCCATAACACTAAATGCTTATGGTAAAAATAAGTAAAGATTTTAAATTAGTCCTCTAAGTTCCTACCTCAAACACATACACACACACACACACACACACACACAGGAAAAAACTAAGAAAAGAAGAGCAAACGAATCGAAGGCAAACAGAAGAAAGGATACGGTAAAGATAGCTGAAATAAATACAATTGAAAAATAAGAAAAAAAGAAAATAGGAAAATTGACAAAACAGAAACCCTAATTCTTATTAAAAAAATTAATAAATTTTAGAAGCCTCTGTAAAATTGACAAAAATTAAGAGAGACACACAAATGACCTATATCAGGAATGAAATGAGGAATCTAACTACAAATCCTTCAGCCATCACAGAGAATAAGGAAATAAAGAGGACAATTTTATAATCATCAATTTGAGAGCTTAGAAAAAAGGGAAAAATATCTCAAAATCCACAAACTATCAAAACACAATAGAGGTGAAATAGACAATATGAATAGCCCTATAACCATTAAAGAAATTTAATTTGTAATTTAAAATCTCATGAAGAAAATACTGGATTCAATTGGTTTCATTAAAAACCTACCAAACCTTTAAAGTAGAATTTATAATAATTTTATGCAATCTCCTCCAGAAAGTAGAAGATGGAAAACTTTCCAATTCATTTCATGAGGCCAGTAGTACCATGATATTAAAATAAAACATAGACAGTACCAAAATAATGACAATAATAATACAAACTAATATCTCTCATAAACTTAGATGAAAAACTCTAACAAAATATTAGCAAACAGAATCTAACAATGTATAAACAGAATAGAAATTCCAACACCCATTCATTTAAAAAAAAAAAAAAAGAAAGATGGCAAATGAACAATGAAAGGGAATTATCTCAACCTGAAAAAGAAAATTTTTTAAAAAATCCTACAGTTATGATCACACTTAAGGAACATAACACATGAAAGGTGAAAGTAAGTATTCCCCCCTAAGATCAAGATGTCTACTCCCATCATTTTCATTCAAAACTTTTACTTAATTAGCCACTTCAAAGGGCCAAAATGAAATTAAAGGCATACAGATTGGAAAGGAAGAGATTAAGCTATTTGATATGATTTTTTATGCAGGTATTTCCACAAAGAAATTTACAAAATTTCTTCTAGAACTGATAAGAGAGTTTAGCAAGGTTATGGAATATAAAATCACACAAAAAACAGTTGCATTTTTACTTACAAAGAATAACTAAGAATTTAAACATAAAATAATATTTACTATTGCTCCAAATAAAATATATTTAAATATTTACTTAAAATAGTTAAGTTGTCGGCATGCTGAAAATTATAAAATGCTGATGGAACAAATAAAGGAAGACAAATGAGAGTTACAGTGTGCTCACGGATGGTAGTTTCAACATCGTAAACATGTCAATTGATCTCTATGTCTAATGCAATTCCTATCCATACGCCCATCTGATTTTTTGTAGACACAGACAAGCTTATTCCAAAACTTACACAAAAAAGCACAAGGCATTATACAGCTAAATCAGTCTTGGCAAAGAAGAATGAACTGGGAGGAATTCCTTTGCTGGATATTAAGGCTTACTTTATAAATGTAGTAATCAAGAGTATAAGGTATTGATGAAAGGACAAACACAGATTAATGGTAAAAAAATGAAAACCCTATAAAACAGACTTGGTGATGATGAACTGATTTTTTACCAGACTTTAAAAGTATTTCAGGAGAGAAAGGGTAACCTTTCAAAAAGTGGTATTGGACATCTGTAGGCAAATAAGTATCCTTGATCTAAATCTCACACATCCAAAAATCACTCCCAATGGATCGTAGACTTCAAGTTCTGTAAAACTTTTACCCCCCCCAAAAAAAAACCCAAAAAGGAAAAATGAAACATTTTGAGAAACTATGAGTAGACAAAGAGATATTAGACGACATCAAAAGTATTTTCAATGACAGAAAAATTTATAAGTTGGACCTTATCAGAATTGAAAACTCTTTTTCTGCAAAGACTTGTGTGAAAAAGATGAAAAGGCAACCTAAAGACTGGCAGAAAATATTTGCAAACCACATATGTAGCAAAGAATTACTACCTAGTATATATATATATATATATATATATATATATACACATATATAATATACATTATATGCATATATAATAAAGATGTATAAATTATACAATATATAAATTATATATTTATATAATATATAATTATATATAATATATATAAATTATATATATATATATAAATACTAAAAAGGGGAAGTAGAGTGATAGAATTGTTCCCTTCCCTTAAAAACAAAATAAGAAAAAGAGTAGACAATTTATATTTAGTATCTAAAAATTTCTGGTTGATAAGAAGTGTAATGTGCTCTGTATTTGTTGGTAGAGAAAAGAATGTTGTTAATAAGCCCCACTTAGCTCTTCTTCTCTGAATCCGGGCTTTGTGAGCTGAAAGATATTTTATTTGGTATAATTATGACACTTCTCTAAAGAAAATAAATCCTTTGGCCAAGTGAAAGGAGGCGCTAGCTCACCCTGCCTCTCAGGCAGATCATGTCTTGTTAAAAAAAAAAAAAAAAAAAAAAAAAGGTAAGTTGGATCCATTGAGAAAGAATCATAACACTACAATTGCTCAATATCTTGGAAACAATTTACTTAGAATACTTCCAAGCCACAAATATAAAGATGAGCCTAAAAGGACATTTACAGTTTAGAAATCCATGTATTTTCTAATAGAAAATGAAATAACAATTAAGCTATTTCATCGCCACCAGCCTAACTCCACACACGTGCCCTATACATGACAGTGGCATATATAAAGTGAGATTTTAACCAACTACATTAAAATCATTTGGGATACCATTTTTTAAAATGCTGACACCTGGGTTACTTCCAGACTTCCCAAACCTGAACTTGTGCTTTTGCTCTAAGTTGTTTTCGTGGCAAGTGTGGATTTGAGAATTTATGTGAAACAAGTCCAGCTAGAGCCAGCTTTAGGAACCAACCTCAGAATCATGGCTGTTTTGTTTTTTGCTCTGATAATTTCTTTCTATTTTTTTAATTTTTTTATTTTTTCAATTTATTTATTTTCAGAAAAACAGTATTCATTATTTTTGCACCACACCCAGTGCTCCATGCAAGCCGTGCCCTCTATAATACCCACCACCTGGTACCCCAACCTCCCACCCCCCTGCCACTTCAAACCCCTCAGATTGTTTTTCAGAGTCCATAGTCTCTCATGATTCACCTCCCCTTCCAATTTACCCCAACTCCCTTCTCCTCTCTAACACCCCTTGTCCTCCATGCTATTTGTTATGCTCCACAAATAAGTGAAACCATATGATAATTGAATCTCTGCTTGACTTATCTGCTATGATAATTTCTTAACAATATACTTTTTTTCTAGAAAATCAGGTTATGTGTTCCGACCTGCAATTTGTGTTTGCCCACAACTGCATATTTCACATGCTCATTTGCTTATAAAGTTGCATTAATAACTCTAAGGAAGAAGTAAAAAAAAATTTTTTTTTAGAAAAAGAAAAAAGAGAGAGATTGAGAGACAGGAGAAATCTCGGTTCTTTCCGGGCATTGAAATTCTCCCATGTCTCTCCACTCTTCTCACAGAAACAAACAAGCAAAGGGAAATAAAAATGTCTCTCTCTGCTGCTTCTAACAGATTCTGCCATGAAGTTTCTATTTCACTAGCTATTTGTCACACGCTGATACAGATACTTTCTGGTATGAGCTCCAAATATGTACTCCCAAACACCCTTGAAGTTGTGAGCATACCTAAATCTTGTTTCCTGGCTATGTGCATTAGGCAACAGTCCATCCAGACCTTTTGAGGTTATTTATAAAGAGACATGTATTAGAGAGGTGTCCACTGCTCCCTGCAGTACTTGGGTGACTGATGGGGGTGAAATGGAAAGTGGTTCGGATCTAATATTTGCTTCCATTCAATCATTCAGCAAATTGTCTACAGTGTGTCTACAGTGTGCCTGGGAATATATTAAGGACTAGAGATGAAAGAAAAATAAAATACTGCTGTCCTTAAGGATCTGGCAAGTTTTATTGAAGAGACAAACGGGAAGACAAGTAAAATATGGTGTAGAAATATGAGGGAACAATCAGTGTTACGGGACTAAAAGGAGAGACAGGAAATAGCCTCCAGGGGCAACAGCCAGAGATTGGAGTATTAACTTGGTGGAGGGATCCTAAATAAGCCAGAGACCACTGGGGTCTGGACACGTAGCAATCATGTGAACATCATGCAAAATGGTTTGCACTTTATCTCGAGGCTAACAGGAGAAATCTGAGAAACACTGGGATTTTATTTGCATATTTGCTAAGGCGTGGAGGCTGAAGTCATGGGGACCAGTGAGGAGGATGTATGTAGCAGGGAGGACAAGAGATATGGGTAGCTTTAAGAGCTGTTAGTGACATACAGTTGAAGGGACTTAGTGATTAGTAAAGATTTGGTGTGTATGAGCAGTTAGAGTTAAGAAAAGAAACCCTCATTTTTGGGATACCTCGATGGCTCAGTGGGTTAAACCTCTACCTTCAGCTCAGGTCATGGTCTCAGGGTCCTGGGGATTGAGCCCTGCACCAGGATCTCTGCTCAGTGGGGATCCTGCTTCCCCCCGCCCTCGGCCTGCCTACTTGTGCTCTCTCTCTCTGTGTCAAATAAATAAATAAAATATTTTAAAAAGAAGGAGTGAAGGAAGGAAGGAAGGCAGGCAGGCCGGCCGGCCTCATTTTCTCTTGAGCATTTGAGCAGAGGGTTGTGTTTTTGTCCAATTTGGTAAGTCTGGAAGACAGGTCATATAGGTAACACCAGGAGTGTCACAGGCCTGCAGAATGCCAGGGTGGTCAGATCTGAATGCCAGCAGGTCCCTGTAGTGTCAGGGTCATCCTCTGCCAAAATGCTCAATGATAAAAGATGAGCTGGGAAGAATGTGTACTTTGTAAAAACTAAGCTGAGAAAGTTTTTAAAATATCCAGGAACAACTCATAATATTTTATTATTGATTTTGCTTGTTTTTACTTCATCCTCTAAAGCCAACAAATAACTTTCAGATAACTAACATAAAACAGATTCTGTGACTTCTTCATAGAAAGGACTTCTAGGATTTACTAGAAGTTCATGCAATGCAGAGATGATTTGCACTGCCCATCCCTCTTAAGTAAGAGCAGGGTCATGGGACTGAGTGCTGGCCAATGAAATATTAGCATAAATGATGTACGTGGATTCCAGGCCTGGTCCATAGAACTCTGTTGTGTACTGTTTCTCCCTTGACATTCCATAATGACCTTGAACATCAGGTATTAAAGATCATTGTCCCATAGGAGCTAGAATACCTAAATTATGGCAGGAGCAGAGCCCCGTGACAACACAGTGGTTTGTCAGATGAGTAACCTACTAGGTTAAGCCATGGAGATTCAGGGCTTGTTTCAAGCAGTCAGTATACCATGACTGATAGAGTCTTGGTACCAGGAATAGTGTCCTACTGTTGCAAAAATCTTGACTCTATGATACTATTTTTGTGAAGAAACTGATTTTGAAAGAGAAAAATTGGGTATTCTGTGTTACACTGGGGAAAAGCTTTTGGTGACACATCACCTGTACTAACCTGGAAAAAGGTTTGTACCAGGAGCTCTAGGGGAAGGGGTTGGAAAGAATTAAAACCTTAGTGTGTGCCGACAGTCATTAACTATATTTGGGAAGAAGGAGATAAACTCAGAGACAGACACAGTATAATAAGAAAGAGAAAAGAGTCCAGAGGAGAAAACAGTCTGGGAATTGTGGCATTGAAGTCTAAGAAAATTTGTTTGCATTTAAACAAAGGAAAAGGGAAGTAAGTTTGAGAAAAGAGCAAAAGACTTATTAAGATCCAGACTTTTTGGGTTTTTGTTGTTGTTGTTTGTGTGTTCTTTTTTGTTTGTTCTTTGTTTTTTATTTTGTGTTTTTAATTCAAACTGTATAGCCTTAAGATACCAGCCATTAAGCTAATAGAGATAAATGCTGGGCCTGGATACAGAAAAGATGCAGATCTTAGAAATATGGCTATATAACTATTTATATGGGTTACTGGCAGCAGGAACTGACTGGAATCAAATAGATTAAAAGCCCATTAAATTCTGAGGAGAATTGTATTGTCAAAGGAATTAGAGTCCACTTTCTAACATCCTGACTATTAAAAAAAAAAAAAATCTACAGCATCCAGGAGTGCCTGGGTGGCTCAGTAGGTTAAGCATCTGTCTTCAGTTCAGGTCATGATCTCAGGGTCCTGGGATGGAGTCCACATGGAGCCCCAAGGGGTGAACCCCACCTCCAGCCCTGTGTCCATCCACTTCAGGCTCTATGCTCAGTGGGGAGTCTGTCCCTCTTCCTCTCTCTCTGCTGCTCCCCCACTCATGCATGCTTTCTCTCTCAAATAAATAAATAAATAAAATGTTGAAAAAAAAAAGTCTACAGCATCCAAGACCCATTTTAAATGTAGTCAAAGAAAACTCACTCCCCTCCTGGAAGGACAGAGCTAGGGTTCCTGAAAACAATGGAGAAAGAAATCTTTTTTTTTTTTTTTTTAAGATTTTATTTATTTATTTGACAGACAGAGATCACAAGTAGGCAGAGAGGCAGGGAGAGAGAGGAGAAAGCAGGCCTCCCGCTGAGCTGAGAGCCCCGCACAGGGCTCGATCCCAGGACCCTGGGATCACGACCGGATCCAAAGGCAGAGGCTTTAACCCACTGAGCCACCCAGGCACCCAAAAGAAATTTTTTTTTTTTAAAGATTTTATTTATTTATTTGACAAAGAGAGAGAGATCACAAGTAGGCAGAGAGGCAGGAAGAGAGAGAAGGTGAAGCAGGCTCCCCGCTGAGCAGAGAGCCCGATGCGGGGCTCGATCCCAGAACCCTGAGATCATGACCTGAGCTGAATGAAGGCGGAGGCTTAACCCACTGAGCCACCCAGGTGCCCCAGAAATCTTTTTTTTATAACAGTCAGAGGGGCATCTAGGTGGCTCAGTGGGTTAAGCCTCTGCTTTTGGCTCAGGTCATGGTCTTAGGGTCCTGAGATCAAGCCCCGCGTTGGGCTCTCTGCTCAGCGGGGAGCCTGCTTCACCTTCTCTCTCTGCCTGCCTCTCTGCCTACTTGTGATCTCTCTCTCTGTGTCAAATAAATAAATAAAAATCTTTTTAAAAAGATAATAAATAAATAAATAAATAAATAAATAAACAGTCAGAGAGCGTCCCTCACTGCCAGTCCAGGGACCCAATGCTTAACCCTAAAGATCCCACCAGTTCTGAGAATCTGATGAAAATCTCATATCCTTCTAATTGAAAGTTTCTATGATGGTTATCCTATTCTTATAACCATATTATATTGGTGAGATTTAGGGGATATATTAGATCCTAGTTTAATAAAAAGAAGAGATATCACTTTCTGACTTAGTGGTGGAAAAAGTACTGTGTGTTCTCCTAGAGATCTTGGGCCATGATTGAATGCAGTTACTGAATGGTGGTATTTTAGGTTTTCTCTCTAGTGGAGGAGTCAGTGCACTCTATACACAGAATAGAGAATGAAGTGGATATTTGGTGACTCCAGCATAAACTGGCAGAGACTACTGGTGTTACAGCAAGCTCACTTCCTGCTCTAATTCAGGGACTGAGCAAACCTCCTTTTGCCCACTATTTTCCTTTCTACTTTATCTTAGAGACTGTGTAAAAGCTGGTAGTGCCACAAGAGGGAAAGCACTTTGTCCTTGACTATAAGGAGCTGAAACTCTCCGTAATCTACCTGGTAAACTGACTGAAGTCCAAACTGTATGTTAAAGGTTTTAACCGCTTCTGATAAATGAATTCCATTTCAGCAACCTTCTGATCTCAACAACTAGATGTGTGGTTTTGAGACAAACTCTTACACAAATGTCATTTATTATATTTTTATTTTCATTACAGATTTCACTGCAATGTTTGGTTAATCAATAGTCACAGATTTTCCTAGAAGAAAAGACACTGAAGAATGAGGTTAATAATTTTCACATAATTATACATTAAATATCTAATTTGCCATTAATTTCAAGAGTAAGAATTATCCAAATTAATATATTCCTTTAATTACATTAGGTAATTAAATTTCACAGTTTAAAATGATAATTAGTACATTATTCATGTAATAGCCTTTTGAAAATTGCTCTTTTTAGATCAGAGGAAGAAGTATGGTATAGTGAAAAGGAAAAATTAAGGGTGATCTTTCTTGCTTGTAACTTGCAAATTTTGCAACTATTAACACGTAATTCCTCTTTTAGCACCTGGTGTTTACATAAGTAAAATGGAATTAGAAATACCTATTTTTCAGTGGTTTTTATAAGGTTTAGATAATTTCATCAATGGAAGACTCCTAGCCTGGTAGTCATTCAACAGGAAGTATCCCAGTAATGGTTATAATTATAAATCAGTTTTTATAAAAGCCAGCACCCCAAAATCAGCTGCAGCAATGTTGACAAGGGTGGTTACAGATAACAATCTATTTGCTTAAAACGTGAGCTTTTGAGATAGGATGAAAATAATTCACTCAGAATCAGTTCTCCCTATGATATGACAGTCTACATTTTTGCCCTAATACTCTTCACTAATTTGTATTCATTAGACAATTTATTTTTCTTACAATAATATTGAACACTTCTATGTATACTAAGGATTTTAGCCGTACTTTAAATATACATTTGGGAGTCATCTGCCTAGAAGTGATGACCATTAAAAAAGAGAAAGGATGGGATCACTGAAGCAAGAAATGTATAGAGAAGAAAACAAAATAAAAATAGGACATTTAGAGCCTAGTAATGAAAACAGGATGAGAGGTGCCAAGGAAGTAGGAAAAGTACAAAATAATACATTCTTACCAAAGCCAGATGAGCTTTAAGAGATTGGAATAAGCAATAATATCAAATATGGCAGAGATTTTATGGAGCATAAGAAGAAAGATATCAAGAAGGCCAGTTTTATGAATGCTTCACAAATAAAATGGCCTTTGTGAAAAACAAGAAAAATACTTCTAAAAATGCGATACATATTATGTTTTTCAAAACTTCTGCTTTATCCTGGAATTTTCCCTAACTGCTCCAGACCACATCAAAAAGTTCCATTGCATTAAGAATTTATACTATTTATTATAATGGAAGCATACACTCCTTTCTCAGAATATTAAAAACTTGGATTTGTTCTTGACTCTTCTCTCTATTTCCTAATCACTTGCACATATATTGATTATCAGTCTATTAATTATTAATTTACAATTGATGGAGTCATTTTACCCATGGACATTTGATGAAATCTGCACACACACTTTAGTTGTTATTTCTTTTTTGTTATGGCCTTTATAAGCAACTTTTATTATCTGTCCTTTTTTTCAAGGTATAGATTCATACACCACCATAGAATCCTTTTATTTTTTCCTTACCAAAAATAAGGTAAACAAGCAAACCAAAAATCATTTCCCCACTTATAGTTAAGAAGAGCTATCAATTAATAATTACCATTACATTCATGTGAACATTGAAACTTTTGAATTGATATTTAACTTTTATCAAATGTATATAAAAAGCAAAAACAAACAAAAAACCTAAACTTAGAAGTATTTTCCAACCCATATTCTCTCTTCCTCCAATTTCTACTGCTAAGATGTAACAGCTATGAATATTATTTATTTGCTTGTTACACTCTTTACCTCTTATTTCTAAATAACATACTATATTGCTATTTATTGTAGGAGGGGGTTGTTGTTGTTGTTGTTGTTGTTTTAATATGGCTTAGCCCAATGATAGATGTTAAAGAGATACGTATGCATGGAACACGGAGTGTTACACATAAACAATGAATGTTGGAACACTACATCAAAAACTAATGATGTACTGCATGGTGACTAATATAACATAATGAAAATAAATAAAAGACTAAATAAAAATAAAACAGGTTAAAGCAAAACAAAACAAAAAAAAAAGATTTATTTATTTATTTATTTGACACAGAGAGAGAGAGAGAGAGAGAGAGAGAGCACAAGCAGGGGGAGCAGCAGGCAGTGGGAAAGGGAGAAGCAGACTCCCCACAACTAAAATTTTTTAAAAAGACAAACAGTGGATGCCTGGGTGGCTGGGTTGGTTAAGCCTCTACCTTCAGCTCAGGTCATGATCTCAGGGTCCTGGGATTGAGCCCCACATCAGGCTCTCTGCTCAGCAGGGAGCCTGCTTCCTCCTTTCTCTCTGCCTGCCTCTCTGCCTACTTGTGGTCTCTGTCTGTCCAATAAATAAATAAAATATTTTAAAAAAATGTTTAGTTGTTGTCTTAGTACTTCCTGTTGTAGAAGTGGAGGATTCAGCTTTCTCATAGTACTACTCTTACACCCAGGAGTGAGGGCCTTACCTCAGCCCTGTACCTCATGTACATGGGACCTCATGTTTTGGAGTGCCTTGCTCAAAATTGTCTACATGATTTTCCTTGTCTACCACTCACCTGAACCAGCAGTGCCTTCCAGCTGGGGTACCTTAAGCCAGGACCAGGTCTCAAGTGAACACAGGTCTCAGATTCTCCTCTTCAAGGTTCTTGCTTATCTACACTTGTGTCTGGGGTCCATCAAATGCCACGAAGTTTCAGGACTCATGTCTATAAATTTATCCTAAAGATAAGTCCTAAAGATAAATCCTATCCTAAAGCTGGACTTCGTAGTTCAAGGTTGTTCAGGAATATAGCTTATTCCTACGAGCTGAAGAGGTATTTCTTTCTGAACTGTGGGACTTTGAACTGCTAGTCTATTCTGACAAATTGATTTTTAATGATCCTTAGGGCTCTGGACTACCAATACCCCAGAACATTAAACCTGAGGATTGAAGGCAAATGTGGCCTTGTTCTGGAAGGGGTGGTTTGGATTTATTAGCTCTTGCCTGGCTTTGCTTGAACCGTAGTTCTACCTCTGGCTTACAGCTCCTGATAATGACGGTCGTGGCTGCACACATTCTTTATCCTGTGACTCCAGCACGGACACACGGGGAGCTTATTCCACGCCCTCTTCATGCTCTGCATCATGGGTCAGAGAGTTCATTAGAAGTGGCCATGCCTGTAACTTTTGAGAATATTCAGGAATGCTGCTTGGCAGTTTCAGCAGGCCCTTTTGATCAATTTCTTCTCATGTCTCTGAATTAGATGGTACTGTTGTGCTATCAATTGTTGGTTACAGATTTACTAAAAAGAAAAAAAAAGGCAATTATTGCACCAAAAGGACCACTTCTCTCACATTGCCTTTGCCCACTGTCCCCACTGGTAGTAGTGCAGAAGGCAGTGATGCCTCAACACTGACAGAGATCGTATTCTAGGAATGCACTAATTATAGCCTATAGAGTTCAAAAGGAGAGTGTCAAGAACTGAAAATAGTCTGACATTTTATTCTGCTTTCAAGCTAATAAGTTAGTTGGCTACTACCTCAAGGATAGTTACAAATAAAACTCCTGGGTCAGAGAAAAAATTCTTTATTACTCAGAATATGGCAAGAAGTGTGAGTAAATGCATATTTATGACAATTCCCTGGCTGATCCCCAATTCCTACAGGATGTATAAAGAAAACCAGGTGACACCTGCACACAGGGACTACAGATCATTTGTAATGAGCAGTAAGTTTCCACGCCCTTTGTTCTGAAGGGAGACGATATTTCTATTTCACAAGATAGCTAAGTAGTGTGTTCTATATCTTTGCTATAAAATTCCAAACAGTAAATTTGATATAAACAGAGGACAAATTTTTCTTTATGTTTTCTTTTTGGGTGAGAATTACATACGTGGGCACCTTTAAACACAGTCAATAGTAATCTTTGGGAGAGTCATTACACATCAGTTTTCGTTAGCAGAGACACAGATGACATAGTATCATGAGTAAAAATGCAACCAACATTCAATAATTGGTATTAAAGACATATGGATGCACGAAGGTTTACATTTTTGCAGTAAAAATTGATTCCAAGGAGTGACAGTATTGCAAATAATAACAGTGTTGCACCATTTTCTTATGTTACAACAATGAAATTAGCCAGCAGGACACAAGAAATTAGACAAGACTGGGACATTTGACAAAAAGAAAAACAAAGAGAGTGTTCCTGGACTTGAGCAGAAATTACCTGGAAAATGTAAAGACTCTTCATGTGCACCAATTAGACAGTAAAGAGTACATATGTGTTATTATGTAAATATTCATAGACTATAGCATATGGTCCATGAATTGTATATGCATTATTGTTTGATTAGCCAAAATTCATTTAAGTGCACACATATATTTATCATACTTACTGTATTTTGTTCCCACATAAGGAGCCCTCCATTACAATGCTTTTTCTTCTGTCCAAAGAATATCTTTTAATATCTTCTTTATTGTGGATCTGTTGGGGACAAAGTCTTATTTTTTTTATTTATCTGAAGTTATACTCATTTAACCTTCATTCTTGAAAGGCATATTTTTGTTGAGGCTGAGGATCTGAGATTGGGAGTCATTTTCTTCACCACTTAAAAGTTGTTACAGTATACTCTGACTTCTACTGTGTCTGTGGAGAAATAAGCCATTGGCATAAGTTATTTATTCCTTGAAGGTAATCTGTATCTTTGGTCATGCATAGAATTATTTTGTCTCTGATTTTCAGCAATTTGTCATGTGGTGCCAAGGTGCAGCTATATTTTAAATTGTTTTTCTTAGGGTTCTCACTGATTTTGGAATCTATGGCTTGATGTCTTTCATCAAGCTTTTGGTTTTGAATCATCAAGCTTTTTGGTTTTTGAATTTTCTCACATAATACATCTTCAAACTTAGCTTCTGTTCACTTCTTTCTTGCACATCAGTAAGTATATGTAAGGGAGAAATATATATTTACATATACTTACTGTATATGTAATATACATATGTATATGTAATATACATATATTATATATAATATACATATATTTATATATATATATATTTAGTTCAGAGTTCTTTTCTTGATACATAATATTGTCCTTTATATAATTTGACAAAATTATCAGAGTGGTTGTAATGTCTGGCAATAATCTCAATGCTGCATTTCCATGTTATTGATCTCTTTTTGTTATTTTTGGCTGTTTTTTTATGTCTTGAGCCTCAATGTAGTACTGGTTATTTTTAATTTGGTTAGGATATTATATGCCAGTACTGTAGGAATAATTGAGGCCAAGGATGACACTATTTCCCCCTAGGAAGAATTTATATTGATAGTGATAGATGATTCTCATGGCTTTCTCCATGCCTCCCTGTCTGCCCTTTCTCAGTCCCACTTACAAACTTCTAATTCAAGAGATGAGACAAAGGGGAATATATATACACACACAGACATGCTTCTTTAATTAAAAATAAACCTACCCAGGAAAATCTTTAAAAAGGAAGAAAACTAGTGTAAAGAAATTTCCAAGCTTCTAAATAATGGCAACATTTTTAAAAAGCTGGAAGGAGCAATAAAACTACTTATTGATCAAAGAAGTTAGAAATTGAAAACACCTAGTAAAGGAATTGCTGGGCCCTAGGGTAGTTCTATTTTCAACGTTTAGAGGAACCTCTATACTGTTTCTATACTTTGTATGCTTCAATCACAGTGACTGCACCAGCTTGCATTCCCATCAACAGAATAAGAGGGTTCCCCTTTTCCATATCCTCACTAACATCTGTTGTCTTCTGTGTTGTTCACCTTAGCCATTCTGACAGGGTGAGATGATATCACATTTTAGTTTTGATTGGTATGTCCCTGATAATGAGTGATGTTGAGCATCTTTTCATGTGTCTGTTAACCATCTAAAATGTCTTCTTTGTGAAAGTGTGTATTTATGTTTTCTGCTCATTTCTTAACTAGATTATTTGTTTTTTTGGATGTTGAGTTCTGTAAGTTATAGATAGATTTTGTATACTGACAAATTATTATCAGATGTTCCATTTGCAAATATCTCCCCTCATTCCAAGGTTGCCTTTTAGTTTTGTTGATTGATGCCTTTGCTGTGAAGAAGATTTTTATTTTGATGTAGTCCAAATAGTTCATTGTTGCTTTTGTTTCCCTTGCCTCCAGCAATGTGTCTAGTAAGAAGTTGCTATGGTTCAGGTCAAAAGGGTTGCTGCCTGTGTTCTTCTTTAGGATTCTGATTGTTTTCCATCTCACATTTACGTCTTTCATCCATTTTGAATTTATTTTTTATGTGGTGTAAGAATGTAGTCCTGTTTCATTCTTTCATATGTTGCTGTCCAGTTTTCCCAACAACATTTGTTGAAGAGACTCTCTTTCTCTCATTGAATAGTCTTTCCTGCTTTGTTGAAGATTAGTTGACTATAGTTGTGGATCAGTTTCTGGGTTTTCTGTTCTGTTCTATTGATTTGTGTGTCTGTTCTGTGTCAGTACCATACTCTCTTGATGATTACAGCTTTCTAATACAGCTTGAAGTCCAGAATTGTGAAGCCTCCAGCTTTTTTTTCCCCTTTTCTAAGATCACTTTGGCTATTTGGAGTCTTTTGTGGTTCCATACAAATTTTAGGAATGTTTGTTTCAAAGGATACAAGAATACAGATTCAAAGGGATATGTGCACCCAATGTTTATAGCAATATTATCAACAATAGCCAGATTATGGAAACAGCCTAAATATTTTCAAATTGACCGAAGAATGGACAGAGAAATTGTTGTGAGATATACACACACACATACGTGTGTGTGTGTGTGTGTGTGTGTGTGTGTGTGTGTAGAGAGAGAGAGAGAGATATTACTCAGCCATAAGAAAGAATGAAATCTTGGTTGTACAACAATGTGGAAGGAGCTAAATTCTATCATACTAAGCAAAACAAGTCAGTCAGAAAGACAAAAACCATATGATTTCATTCATATGTGGAATTTAAGAAACAAAATAGATGAACATGTGGGAAAAAAAAAGAAGAGAGGGGTAAACTATAGGGTAAACTATAATACAGACTGAGAACAAACTGAGACAGGAGGTGGGTAGGGTGACGGGCTAAAGGAATGATGGAAATTAAGAAGGACATTTGTGAAGAGTGTTAGGTGATATATGTAAGTGAAGAATCAAAAAATTCTAGTAAGTTCTAAATTCTACTCCTGAAACTAATATTACACTATATGTTATCTAACTGGAATTTAAATAAAAACTTAAAAACATGTAAAAAAAGATAATATATAAATGAAAATTTTTAAAAAACATCAAATGAGAAAAGAAATTTGGGGCATCTGGGTGGCTCAGTGGCTTACATGTCTGCCTTTGGCTGAGGTCATGATCCCAAGGTCCTGGGATGGAGCCCTCTCATTGGACTCTCTGCTCAGGCTGGAGCCTGCTTCTCTCTCTGCTTCTGCCTCTGCCTCTCCCCACCACTCATGTTCTCTTTCTCTCTCCCTCCCAAATAAATAAATAAATAAATAAAATCTTTGGAAAAAAGAAAGTAAAAACAATAATTTTTAAAAAGATAAGGTGAAAACACAAAATTTTATAATAGAAATAAGTCAAATGTTTTAAATATCAACAAATATGGCGTCTACCTATACATACTTATATAATGCAAAAAAGTCATAATTTAATTATTAATTAGGAAAATCCACATAGAATGTCATATTTTAATACACATTTCAGAACATAATATATAATTATAGCAAGGATATGTGAGATTTCATCTAATTAATTTAAAAGCAATATAATATTCAGTACCCACAAGAGTAAATTCACATGTAGTTGAAATAATTTATTTGATTACAAACTGAATTTCAACTATTTAATATATCAGTATAATATAATCCATATTCCTTTAGCCACAATCAAATTAGGAGCATTATAATATATTTTATTATTGCTAGCAAATTTTCTTTGTCCTTCCCTTCAGAATTCTTACAACGTGTAGAACTGTTTGTTCTTAAATAAGTTAAAAGGTTTTAGAGGAACAAAAAAGCATTGCAAAAGAGGATGATAGCCTTAAAGAATCTTAGGTTCATATTCAAGATTATGGTGTATATGGTAAATGCTATCAGAGGGAAAGAAGTTATGAACATGAGATATAAAAACTCTTTTTATTAAAGAAGGGCTCTTCACTGTGATTAAGTGATATTTTATCATATTCTTCAAAATATTCCCCAGTTCCCATCTTGGGTCTTGGTTTCTCAAATAGTTTGATGGTGATGTCAGGTACATATCATATACGTTTTTATCAATGGGATAAAGTAATTATTTCATTAATTAAAGGGGATGAATTATCCTTTATTATTTGTTTGACATTTCTTCTTTTGTTAGTGTCCTTTTATTTATTTTTATATATTTTATATTATCATGTGATGATTTGCCTTAGTTCCAGCCCAAGATTAATTATTGAAGTAGTCATATTAATAAATATATGAATATTTATTTTATTCTGGTATGGTTTTGACTATTCTGAAAAATCAATGATTTTGTTTCCATATAGCAAGAGAATTGAAATTTATCAAGTAATTAAATATTAGCAACTTTCTGAATAATGTTTATTAATAAGTATCCAGGTAAAATAGGATAAATATTAAAATATTTTATATTGCCTGAACCTGTCATCTTGCAAATAACTAGAATATACTCATTGTCAACATGGATATGAGGAAGCAGGAAACTTTGGAATTAGGCATTTTATCTTACAATGGAAGGTGGGGGGGTAGAAAGTGAACTAAAAATAAAACATATACAAATATGTGAAAGAAAGAAGAAATAACAAAAATTAATTAAATAGAATAATATGAAAATAAATTGTAGGACTTTATGAAAATCAAAAGAATAAATAATACAAGATGCTAAATGTTGAATTATAAATATTTTAGAGACATACAGCATGAATTTTAATAGTAAACTCTTTAATTTATTTTAAATTAAATATTTCACTAGACCTAAAAGACTCCAGTTCAAAAATAAACATAATTTCTTATTAAAAAATTTATAATGAAAATGTGCTGTTTGTTTTAATATATATGCAAATATGTAAAAGCATGAACCAGAAGAAATAAAAATATGTAATAGACACATGAAATAGAAAAAATATAATCCAAGTTTTTTATAGTATTCCAGAGGTCATAAGAACCATGGATACTACATCATTCCTTAAGGAGATTGATACTGAGAGTGACTGATAAAGTATTTCCTTTATAATCTATATCTGAAGAATTTGAGTTAAAAATTAAAGTATAAACAGACTATATGGCAGATGTTAGTTTAGATATATAGATAGGTGATAAAGATGATGGCTAGATAGATAGATAGATGGATAGATAGATAAGGTGACACAGCATTCTGATATAATTTTATATTTGGAAAAACTGTAATTTCAATAGGACATGTGACCAGTAATGAAGTGGTGATGTTCAACATTTCAGTTTAAACCATTTAATCATTGGCTTGTTAAAAATGACATACTGGTCAATAACTGATAGTTTATTGATTATTTTCACAGGAATTTCAGCACAAGATAATTGTATCAACTGAGATACTTAACCAAAAAAAAAAATTAGATCATTTGACCAAATTCTAATCACCTTAATTACTACCTCAATTTCTTCTTGAACACATACCATTTTTTTCTAACTGGAAATCCAATAAATTGTGATAACATATGAATATAGATTTTTAGAATAGGATATAAGTTTAAAGATTTTCTAGATATATATAATGCTGTTATCAAGATAAAAGATTTAAAAAAAAAAGCTAAAGCTCTAAGTAGTCAAATGAAATACCAGTTGCCATAGTATTAGTGTCGGTTGAGGCTAATTGCCATGATGTCCTAGGCACTGGTAAAATCAGGGAAACAAACCAAATAAGTCATGCACACAGCACTCAATATTCACATACATTAGAGACAACAATGAATATATGCCTTAAATCACAATACAATCCTCTTTATTTGTAGCATGACCCAAGTCCATGGAATGAGTTGATTTATTGATTAAACATTCATTCACTTCACACCATGTACTTGGTACTAGGACAGATGGTGTAGTTAATCTTATGGAATGAAAAGGGCTTTTCACGGAAGATGATGTTTTGCAAAATAAATAAATCAAACAAATAAATAAATAAGTCTGGAATTTCATCAGCAGGAGTAATAGGAATGACATATGCTTTGCAAAAGGATGGGCAGGAGAGGTAAGTTGTGAGGGTTTGTGGGAAAACTTAGGGTAGGACATCTTGGAGATCCTTAAGAATATCAGGTAGTCATGTGATTTTCATAGGGGTTTCAGGAAAAAAGGCTTGCAATTGAGCCTTAAGTATTAAAACTTTCAGCCTCACCTGTACATTTCTGAAAACCATTGAAATAATTTAATATAGGAAATAAAGCCTTAGTATAGTAATCTCATATATTCTCAAAGATGTTACAAAAAATTTATAAAATAGACCAATTTTTAACTTTCTAAAATTAATTTTTTAAAACTCCCAAAGGAAAAATAGGTTTTAATTTGAACTCACCTCCTGCTCTAGAACTTTCTACTTCCATATCACATTCCCGTTTTTGTAGTGTGCACACTATATGTATATGTATATGTGTTTGTGCACACTTGCTCTAACTAGATATGGTACTCTTCAAGGAGAGTCTCCATTTCATTTTATGTTAGGTATCCAAGCTCTTCAATCATAGGTAAAATATTGCATAGCCTTTATCTAGCACTGGACTCTGACAAACTCTCTTTCTATAAGCCATTTTAAGGATCAAAATTAACTCTTCATTGTGTCCTTATTTTATTCTGGCTCCCACTATCTATCCAATAATTCAAGTAATGAGTTATTGGAAATTGAAGGGCATGGTGATACTAAAAAGTGTACTTGAGTTTAAAATATTTACAGGTAAAACATGTACCAAGCTTTTGTATGAGATTACCATCCAAATATAGGTGGTAAAGACTATACAGAAGTCAAACCAAAACTGCTAAATAGCCATTTTAATAAAGTGTTAATCCTGAAGTATAAGACATTATGGGTAAATTAAGGTTTTCAATAAACCTGTATGGCCTTCTGTACACTCACAACAAAGTGGGCTTCTATTGAAGCTTTTGAAAACATTGATATCAACCAAGTTTTCAGGACCAAAGCCTTTTGTGCACACTAACTCTTAATGCTTAAAATAACAAGGTGTACATAGCCTCTACATCACGGTTGGTTTGATGATGGTGATGATGATGATGATGATGATATTATACAAGATATTTTATTATTTTAAGATTTATTTATTTATTTGAGAGAGAGAGAAAGAGAGAACATGAGGGGGGAGGGGCAGAGGGAGAGGGACAAGCAGGCTCCCCACTGAGCAGGGAACAGACACAGGGCTCAATCCCAGGAGTCTGAGATCACGACCTGAGCTGAAGGCAAATGCTTGATCAACCGAATCACCCAGGGGCCCCTACAAAAGATATTTTAAAGAAAAAGCAAGAAGATGGACAGAGACCTTGCTTAACAAGGTGAATGTATACCTCTGACAGTCTTTGGTAATATTCCTGGGAGTTCATCAAAGTCCTAGGTTACACTGGCACTGTTTTATGAAGAGTCAATTTTGTATGACTATGGGAACACAAGTAAGTAATGAAACTGCTATACAATGGAGGATTGTCATGAATTCTCATTATTTTGAAGAATTTATTCCAAAGAAATTTTGATTGTGGGCAAGACTTAAGGTTTTTTTTTTTTTTACATTTTCCTCTGTTATCAGAATCATACAATTGCTTTGATAGAAAAATTAGAAGTACCTGCTCAGCATAAAATAATTCATAGAATAGGAGAATAAGAGACTTAAGAAAGAATTTATTAATCTCTCTCAAAGAAGAGATAATGAAGAAGAGATAGAAAAAAATTACATACTTTCCTTCAGAGTCTCACAATTATTAGTTGTCCAAAACTTTAAGCAAGGTGTCTAATGTTTAACAAGATTTAAAGATTCTTTTGATGGTAAGACACAATACCATGACATTTGGATAGATGAAAGCAAAGCTCTTTGAGAGAAGGGATGAAACTGGGCCACACGTGATTGCACCTGAGGACAGGGTTGGAGCAAGCTGGAGCTGTAGGGCACAGCTTATAGATAGCAAGCCATGTGGGGTTAGCTAAGTTTTAAGGGCTTCCTGTGGATTGGCTTATTTGAATAATTTTACAGGCTCTGGGACATAGGGGTTGTTCACTGTCATTAGACTCTAGGCTCTGGAAGTGATTAGGGTGGGTGCATAATAGTCTGGTGTATGATAGCGTAATAAAGGAAGTCATTGTGTGAGTTTAATCAGTTCAAGTAGCAGAACTGACTAAAATTTAGCCTGGACTTCCAACCTGAGTCAGGACAGCATTTTTTAAAAACCCAAACATGATACCCCCACACATGTCAGAATGGCTAAAATCCAAACACAAACAGAACAGTGTTGGCAAGGATGTGGAGAAAAAGGGAACACGCGTGCACTGTTAGCGGGAATGCAAACTGGTGCAGCCACTGTGGAAAACAGTGTGGAGGTTCCTCAAAAATATGCAAAATAAAACTACTATATGATCCAATTATCCAATACTGGGTAATCACACAAAGACTAGGAAAACACTAATTAGAAAAGATATGCACAACCTATGTTTATTGCAGCATTATTTGCAATAGCCAAATTATGGGAATAGCCCAAGTATCCAAAGATAGGTGAAGAGATAAAGAAAGTGTGGTATATATGCTCAATAGCATATTACTCACCCATAAGAAAGAATGAGAGCTTGCTATTAGCAACAACTTGATGGAGCTAGACAGTATAATGCTAAGTGAAATAACTTAGAGAAAAACAAATACCATATGATTTCACTCGAATGTGGAATTTAAGAAACAAAACAAAGAAAAAAAGAGACAAACAAACAAAAAGGATTCAACTATAGAGAACAAATTGCTGTCTACCAGTGGGGAGGTGGGTGGGTGAGTGGGAGGCATGGGTGAAATAGGTGAAGGGGATTAAGAGTACATTTATCACAATGAACTCTGAGTAATGTATAGAAGTGTTGAATCACTATATTGTACTAAAACTAATATAATGCACTATGTTAACTATACTAGAATTTAAAATTTAAAAATAAAAAGATAAAATCCCTTCAAAGAACAATTTTAAAAACTATTATATGTACATCTGCTCCCACTCTACTGCAGGGATCTCCTCATCCAGTCTGGTATGAACATGACTCTTAACAAAGTTGAAGTGGAAAAATCTCAAGAATTTATAATTAGGGCACTAAGCAGTAGATTTGAATTAATGATTAAAATGATGTTCTCAAATATTAACATAACTGATTTTATAAATATTAAAATCTTACTGTACCTGGAAAAGAAAAATGTTAGAAATATTTTATTTTCTTAAACTAGCACACTTAAGATAATAAACTATGGGCTTTTTAAAAAATGTTTTCAGTTTGTGCTAAAAATGACAATAATGAGGAACTCATAATAATCATTGTTGCTATGTCCTTATAATTGTCTTAGCTACCTATGGTACAGATAATTTGTATGTTATAAAATATTAACATACATAATGTGAAGTTTAAGAAAACTATATATTTATAAATTCTTGATTTCTATGAAAAATTTCCTATTTTTCATATCTCTATATTGTTTGGTGTCTTACTGAGTATATACTAACTGATTATAAGAAAAACAAAATAGAAGAAGATAGGTGTATCTTTACTTATAATTGATCTGGTATTTGCAATATAGCTTTTTTTTTTTTTTTAATAAAGAGGCTAGTTTTATCTGACCTTAGCAGAATAAGTCAGAACAATTAGAAAAAAAAAAAAACAGTTTATTTTTAAGCTTTGATTCCTACAATTCAATTACTTTTCTTTATTTGGATCAAGTGTCATAGGCTTGATTCAAGATTATGAAAATGAACTTTATCACAAACAATTTTAATAAATAGTATCAGATTTGTGCTTTGTCTAATGTTTTAGGAGCAGGGGATAATTTATAATTTTTTCCTTACCATAGAGCTAATAACAGACTCACAACCAAAACATTCCCATTCTTTTTTTAAAATTTTTTATTTATTTTTTAAATTTATTTTTAGTGTTCCAGAATTCATTGTTTATGCACCATACCCAGTGCTCCATGTAATACGTGCCCTCCATAATACCTACCACCAGGATCACCCAACCTCCCACCCCTCTCCCCTCCAAAACCCTCAGTTTGTTTCTCAGAGTCCACAGCCTCTCATGGTTCATCTCCCCCTCTGATTTCCCCCAACTCCTTTCTCTCCATCTCCCCATGCCCTCCATGTTATTTCTTATGCTCCACAAATAAGCAAAACCATATGATAATAGACTCTCTCTGCTTGACTTATTTCACTCAGCATAATATCTTCCAGTCCCATCCATGTTGATACAAAAGTTGGGTATTCATCTGTTCTGACGAAGGCATAATACTCCATAATATATATAGACCATATCTTCCTTATCCATTCATCCAATGAAGAACATCTTGGTTCTTTGGACAGTTTGGCTACTGTGGCCATTGCTGTTATGAACGTTGGAGTACAGATGGCCCTTCTTTTCACTATATCTGTATCTTTGAGGTAAATACCCAGTAGTGCAATTGCAGGGTCATAGGGTAGCTCTATTTTTAATTTCTTAAGGAATCTCCACGCTGTTTTCCAAAGTGGCTGCACCAACTTGAGTTCCCACTAACAGTGTAAGAGGGTCCCCCTTTCTCCACATCTTCTCCAACAATTGTTGTTTACTGTCTTGTTAATTTTGGCCATTCTAACTGGTGTAAGGTGGAATCTCAATGTGGTTTTTGATTTGAATCTCCCTGATGGCTAGTGATGATGAACATTTTTTTCACGTGTCTGTTAGCCATTTGTATGTCTTCATTGAAGAAATGTCTGTTCATATCCTCTGTCCATTTTTTGACAGGATTATCTGTTTTGTGTGTGTTGAGTTTGAGGAGTTCTTTATAGATCTTGGATATCAGCCCTTTGTCTGTACTGTCATTTATGAATATCTTCTCCCATTCCATGGGTTGCCTCTTTGTTTTGTTGACTGTTTCCTTTGCTGTGCAGAAGCTTTTGATCTTGATGAAGTCCCAAAAGTTCATCTTCACTTTTGTTTCCTTTGCCTTTGGAGACATATCTTGAAAGAAGTTGCTGTGGCTGTTGCTGAAGTGGTTACTGCCTATGTTCTCTTCTAGGATTCTGATGGATTCCTGCCTCACATTGAGGTCTTTTATCCATTCCGAGTCTATCTTTGTGTATGGTATAATAGAATGGTTGAGTTTCATTCTCCTACACATAGCTGTCCAATTTTCCCAGCACCATTTATTGAAAAGACTGTGTATTTTTCCTGCTTTGCCGAAGATTAGTTGACCATAAAGTTGAGGGTCCACATCTGGGCTCTCTACTCTAGAACATTTACATTCTAATGAATGAGGATGACTTAACAGTTACAGCGTTTTCACCCATCATAGATAGTGGATTGAACTATATTATATAGACATTGGGATATATAGGTGCATAAGACAATAAACATCTGATCAAAGTTTGCATCTATAAACAATGAACATAAATTAGAAGTATCTATATCCAGTCCTGAGTCACACTAATTTAGTTAATGTATTTCTCTACTAATAAGACTCTCATACAGAGAAAACTCAGAGTTAAAAAAAATTCAGCTATTTTTAGTGATGTTACCGATTTTTACATATATGTGGCTAATATACATTCTTAATCTAAAAAGATATAAAAACTACAACTAAAAATAATTAGAAACAATTATTTATCATAATGTAACAGTGGGTACATATCCTTATGTGTTTGCTGAAGACCAAAGAATCATAAGACACAAAAAGCAAATCTTTTTTTTTTTTTTAAAGATTTTATTTATTTATTTGACAGAGAGAAATCACAAGTAGATGGAGAGGCAGGCAGAGAGAGAGAGGAAAGCAGGCTCCCTGCTGAGCAGAGAGCCCGATGCGGGACTCGATCCCAGGACCCCGAGATCATGACCCGAGCCGAAGGCAGCGGCTCAACCCACTGAGCCACCCAGGCGCCCCACAAAAAGCAAATCTTAATGTAAACTACTGACTTTAGTTAATAATAATAATAATAATAATAATAATAAATCATTATTTCTAACAACTGTACTACAGTTATACAATAAATTAAATTCAGAGAAGCTATTTCTGTATTAGGGTGAGAAGTAGATGAAAAATCTCTGTATTATCTGTTCAAATTTTCTGTAAATCCAGTACTATTAAAAAAAAAGTTAAATCAAAAACAAAACAAACAACAGCAACACCACCACCAACAACAAAAAACAGAGCAAAGTTACTGAAGAACCAATGTGTGTAAACTGGAAGGGAATTTTAAGTGTTGATGACTTTAAAGTCCCAATGTTTTGGGGAGAAAAATTTTGCCAACTCCAAACAAAAAGAGTTGAAATAGAAAATGCTAATTCCTAATAATTTCCTAAAATTCTAAACATTTACATACCCAAATGCTCTGTCTTAGGACTTTTTTACTTCTTTAACTTTGCCCACTCACTATTCACATGATTTAATCCAATTTAATTACTTTAAATTCCATCTCTGTACTTAAAATTCCCAAATTTACATCTCCAGCCAAATAGTTTGAGAGAAATCTTGGAACAATCTTTGATTTTTCTCTATATTTAATGTCCCACAGTCAATCCATTTGCATTTCTCATTAGCTCTACTTCTGAATCTAAAAAATTCTCACTCCCTGTATCACCACTACCATCAGCCAAGCCACCATCATTTGCCTCCTACTTTCTGCCTGTTTTGGCACTGGCTTTATAGCACAGCAGCTAAAGTAGTTGTTTCTAAATCTAATATAGATCTTTTCACCCTCTTCTGAAATGTCTTTTAGGTACTTCCTCATCTCACTCAGAGTAAAATCCAAATTTCCATATAATCTCCTAAAAGTTTCAGTTTGACCTCACCTTTCTCCCCAAATTCTCTGACTTTATTTCCTGTAACTCTCCCATTTTCTCCCACTACTCTGATCCACTATTAATCTGGCTTTAAACTCAAAATATACCAAATTCTATCATAGCATGGCATTTGGGTTTTTTTTCTGTCTAGAATGCTTAATTTCTAAGGAACCACATGGTACCCTTTTTCCTGCTACAGGATCTGCTCAGTTTTTACCTGCTCAATGAGGTCATTACAGAATGACGTCCTTTTGACTCCCAACATCTCTTCCTTGCCTTACTTTTCTCTGTGGAATATATATACATATGTATCACACATGTCTATTTATCATCTGTATTCCCATGTTAAAATGAACACTCCATGAGAGAACATTACCTTTTTTTTAATTTCTATATGCCCTATTTCTAGAATAGTGCTGTTACATAGAATGGAGTTAACTATTTGTAGAATGAGTAAATTATTGAATAAATGAATGATAAACCAGTGGTAGTATGTCTTGGCTCCATGGTAATGGTCTCTAAAATTATTAGAAAAAAAAAAGCATTTTTAAAACAATCCAGTGAATTTCAGGTATCTATATGGCTTTCTCAAAAAAAAAAGGCTTTATTAATATTTGAAAAACAATTCATGTCTCTGTGCCTTGAATTTCAGAATAACAAAAACAAAAAACAAAAAACAAAAACAAAAACAAAAAACAAAAAACAAAAACAAAAAATAATTTATGGAAATGTGGAAGTTGTACATTACTGAAGCAGATGACTCAATTTTAGGGTTTGTTTTTGTTTTTTAACATTGAATGTTAAGAAGGCTGCAGTCCATGTAATTAATTGTGAGCTCAATATTTCTCATAAAATTGACTAGTGGTTAGAAATTTCAGTGGTATAAGCTTCAAATGAGGGGTTCTTGGGTGGCTCAGTTGTTAAGTGTCTGTCTTTGGCTCAGTTCATGAACCCAGGGTCCTTGGACTGAGCCGTGCATCGGGCTCCCTGCTCTGAGGGAAGCCTGTTTCTGTCTCTCCCACTCTCCCTGTTTGGGTTTCCTCTCTCACTGTCTCTCTTTCTGTCTAATAAATAAATACAATCTTTTAAGCAAAAAGAATTAATATAATATTGAAACCTAGCACTGAGTGTACAATAAAAATTGCAATAAAACTGTGAAGAGGTAATGTCTTTTTTGATCTTGACATATAATCTGCAATTGAAATTCTTTTTTGTTTAAGATTTTATTTATTTATTTGACAGACAGAGATCACAAGTAGGCAGAGAAGCAGGCAGAGAGAGAGGAAGAAGCAGGCTCCCTGCTGAGCAGAGAGCCCAATGCTGGGCTCTTTCCCAGGACCAAGGGATCATGACCTGAGCCAAAGGCAGAGGCTTTAATCCACTAAGCCACCCAGGCACCTCTGCAATTGAAATTCTTTAAGAAAAATCAAAATGGGGGAGAACATAGGCAGTAATATCTTTGATATCAGCCACAGCAACTTCTTTCAAGATATGTCTCCAAAGGCAAAGGAAACAAAAGCCAAAATAAACTTTTGGGACTTCATCAAAATCAAAAGCTTCTGCACAGCAAAGGAAACAGTCAAGAAAACAAAGAGGCAACCCACGGAATGGGAGAAGATATTTGCAAATGTCAGTACAGGCAAAAGGTTGATATCCAGGATCTATAAAGAACTCCTCAAACTCAACACACACAAAACAGACAATCATATCAAAAAAATGGGCACGTCTCCAATGAAGACATACAAATGGTTATCAGCCACATGAAAAAATGTTCATCATCACTAGCTCTCAGGGAAATTCAAATTAAAACCACATTGAGATATCACCTTACACCAGTTAGAATGGCCAAAATTAGCAAGACAGGAAACAACATGTGTTGGAGGGGTTGTGGAGAAAGGGGAAATCTCTTCCACTGTTGGTGGGAGTGCAAGTTGGTGCAGCCTCTTTGGAAAACAGTGTGGAGATTCCTCAAGAAATTAAAAATAGAACTTCCCTCTGACCCTATAATTGTACTACTGGGTATTTACTCCAAAGATACAGATGTAGTGATAAGAAGGGCCATCTGTACCCCAATGTTTATAGCAGCAATGGCCACGGTCACCAAACTGTGGAAAGAACCAAGATGCCCTTCAACGGATGAATGGATAAGGAAGATGTGGTCCATATACACTATGGAGTATTATGCCTCCATCAGAAAGGACGAATACCCAACTTTTGTAGCAACATGGACTGGACTGGAAGAGATCATGCTGAGTGAAATAAGTCAAGCAGAGAGAGTCAATTATCATATGGTTTCACTTATTTGTGGAGCATAACAAATAGCATGGAGGACATGGGAAGATAGAGAGGAGAAGGGAGTTGGGGGAAATTGGAAGGGGAGGTGAACCATGAGAGACTATGGACTCTGAAAAACAATCTGAGAGTTTTGAAGGGGTGGGGAATGGGAGGTTGGGGTACCAGGTGGTGGGTATTATAGAGGGCATGGATTGCATGGAGCACTGGGTGTGGTGCAAAAATAATGAATACTATTATGCTGAAAATATATAAAAAATAAATTAAAAAAAAAAAGAAAAATCAAAATGATCAAGAAAATCATTAGAAATGTAAGTTAATGTCCTTCTTTTTTACTGTGAATCCCACCATATATGAACACTTTAACTATTCATTATTGATAAAGGAAATATAACTGCTTTATAAATAAATGTAACTAATAGGAAGTGAATCTACAGCATTTATTATGGTATGGTGACTAAAACACTTTTTGACCACTGTTAAAAAGAATTGTTTGTTTCTCACAATATGGGAAAGCTTTTTTTTTTTTCCCCTAAGATTTTATTTATTTGAGAGAGAGAGAGAGAGAGAATGAGAGAGAAAGAGATCATAAGAGGAGAGAGGTCAGAGGGAGAAACAGAATTGCCACTGAGAAGGGAGCCTGATGAGGGACTCCATCCTGGGATTCCAGGATCATGACCTGAGCTGAAGGCAGTTGCTTAACCAGCTGAGCCACCCAGGCACCTCTGGTCTTCTGAGATCCCTTTCCCCCCCCTCTTACTCACTGTTCTCTCAATTCTTAATCCCCAATTCATACACCAAAAATATACCCAACATTTGAACTGATCAAGAGTCAAATGTACTTGCTAATAGTAGGAGTTACTGAACTATGTGAAAAATCCGTTTGTAGAAAGATCAACCATCTTTGGGGTGAGGCAATAGGTTCTCAAGGCTGATAATAGGGCTCTAATACATTTCAACAAATTTTGTTTGGTTTTGTTTCAAGTTTTTATTTGAATTCTAGTTAACTAACATATATAGTGTAATATTGGTTTCAGAATAGAATACAGTGATTCATTTACGTATAATAGCCAGTGCTCATCACAAGTGCTCTGTTTAATAACAAGTACCCATCCCCTGTCCTCCTCCCCTCCAGCAGCCCTCAGTTTGTTTTCTATAGTTGAGTCTTTTATGGTTTTACCTTCACCTTTTCCCCCTTTCCTATGTTCATCTGTTTTGTTTCTTAAGCTCCACATATAGCTAAAATTATATGGTATTTTTCTTTTTCTGAGTGACTTATTTCATTGAGCATAATACACTCTAGTTCCATCCATATCTTGTAGTTGGCAAGATTTCATTCTTTTTAATGGCTGAATAGTGTGTCATTATATATAGACCACCTCTCCTTTATCCATTCATCAGTCAATGGGCACTTGGGCTGTTGTTTGGCTACTGTTGATAATGTTGCATTATAAATGTTGGGATGCATGTGCCCTTCAAATCAGTATTTTTGTATTAACCTTTTGTATTATCAAATCAGTATTTTGTATTTGGTAAATAACTCATAGTGCAATTTCTGGGTCCTGGGTATTTCTAGTTTCAACTTTTTGAGGAATCTCCATACTGTTTCACAGAGTGACTGCACCAGTTTGCATTCCCATGAACAGTGTAAGAGTGTTGTTCTTTCTCCATAGCCTCACCAACATCTGTTGTTTCCTTCATTGTTCATTTTAACCATTCTGATAGGTGTGAGATGATATTTCATTGTAGTTTTGATTTGTATTTTCCTGATGATCAGTGATGTTAAGCATCTATTCATGTGTCTATTAACCATCTGGATGTCTTCTTTGGAAAAATGTCTATTCATGTCTTCTGCCCATTTCTTAATTGGATTATTTGTTTTTTGGGGCATTGGGTCTTTTAAGTTCTTTATAGATTTTGGATACTAGACCTTCATCAGTTATGCCATTTGAAAATATATTACCCCATAGATTGTCTTTTAGTTTTGTTGGTTGTTCCCTTCGCCGTGAAAAAGCTTTTACTTGGTGAAGTCCCAATAGTTCATTTTTGCTTTTGTTTCCCTTGCTTTTGGTGATTTATCTAATAAGAAGTTGTTATGGCCCAAATCAAAGAGGTTGCTGCCATTTTGATGGTTTCCTGTCTCACATTTAGGTCTTTCATCCATTTTGAATTTACATTTGTATATGGTGTAAGAAAGTGACCCAGTTTCATTCTTTTGAATTTACTGTCTCGTTTTCCCAACAGCATTTTTTGAAGAGACTGTCTTTTTCCAATTGGATATTCTTTTCTGCTTTGTTAAAGATTAGTTGACTATAGTTCTGGGTCCATTTCTGGGTTTTCTTTTCTTTTCTATTGATCTGTGTGTCTGTTTTTGTGCCAGTACCATACTGTCTCGATGTGACTATGTGACTTCAAGCTTTGTAATACAGCTTGAAGTCCAGAATTGTAATGCCTTCAGCTTTGCTTTTTGTTTACAATATTGCTTTGACTATTCAGGGTCTTTTGTGGTCTATACAATTTTATGATTGTTTGTTCTAGCTCTGTTAAAAATGCTGGTGGTATTTTGATAAATGTATAGATTGTTCTGGATAGTATAGACATTTTAACAGTATGTGTTCTTCCATTCCATGAGCATGGAACATTTTTTCATCTCTTTGTGTCATCTTCAATTTCATTCATAAGTGTTTTATAGTTTTCAGAGTACAGATCTTTTACCTCTATGGTTGGGTTTATTTCTAGGTATCTTATGGTTTTGGTACAATTGTAAGTGGGTTCATTCCTTGACTTCTCTTTCTGCTTCTTCATTATTGATGTATAGAAATGCAACAGATTTCTATATGTTTATTTTCCATCCTGAAAATTTGTTCAATTTGTGTATCAGTTCTGGCAAATTTTGACAGAGTCTTTTGGGTTTTCTACAGAAAAAGGGAAATAATAAAGATCAGAGCAGAAATAAATTATATAGAAACAAACAAACAAAAATCCAGTAGAACAGATCAATGAAACTAGGAGTTGGTTCTTTAGAAGACTTAATGAAATTGATAAACCCTTAGCCAGACTTTGTAAAAAGAAAAGAGAAAGGACTCAGATAAGTAAAATCATTAGGCATCTGGGTGGCTCAGATAGTTAAGCATCTGTCTTCAGCTTAGGTTATGATCTCCACGTCCTGGTATCAGGCCCCACATCAGGCCCCAGCTCAGCAGGGAATCTGCTTCTTTCTCCCCTCTACCTCTCCCCCTGCTTGTGCTCTCTCTGTCTCTCTCTTTATCCTAAATAAATACATAAATCTTTGAAAAAAATAAAGAGTAAATAAATAAAGCCATGAATGAAAGAGGAGAGATGACAACCAATGCAACAGAAATACAAACAATTATAAGAGAATATTATGAATAATTATATACCAACAAATTGGGCCATCTGGAAGAAATGGATAAATTCCTAGTAACATGTAAACTACAAAACTAAAACAGGAAAAAGTCCAAAATTTGAACAGACCCATAACCAGCAAAGAAATGGAATCAGAAATCAAAGATCTCTCAACAAACAAAAGTCCAAGCTAGTTGTCTTCCCTGGAGAATTCTACCAAACATTTAAAGAAGAGTGAATACCTTTTTTTTTTCAAACTGTTCCAAAAAATGCAGTGGAAGGAAAACTTATAGACTCATTGTATGAAGCCAGCATTACTTTGAATGCAAATTTTTAATTAAAAAATTAAGTGAGGAACACCTGGGTGGCTCAGTCACTAAGCGTCTGCCTTTGGCTCAGGTCATAGATCTCAGGGTCCTGGGATCAAGTTCTGCATCAGGCTCCTGCTCAGTAGGGAGCCTGCCTCTCCCTATGCCCTCCTGCCTGCTTGTGTGCATTCTCTCTCTCTCTCTCAAATAAATAAATAAAATCTTTTAAAAATTTAAAAATTAAGTCAATAAACTCATTTTATTATGATAGAAACTTCTTGTTTCTCTTCTAACCAACTTGTTTAATACAGATCGTTCTCATTCAGTTTAAGCCTATAATTGAAGTTTTAAGGCCTTAGTCATAAAGATAGATATGATAATCTCTGTGGATTTAATATATTGATGATATATTATCTGCTTTGCTGCTAGATAGGTGTTTAATCTCATTAAGTGATCATAAACTAAACATAATATCATGTTATTCACATTATGCAAAAATGAGATAAAATGCACAATTGCATGATTCTTTTCACTGAATATTTGTATTATTTTATATAACATGTATTTTACATATGCATGAATATTTTTAAACTAAGGAAAGGTTATATAGAAATACGTGTTCCTTGAAGTTGAAAGTCTGCCAAGAGCAAATTAAAGAACATCTTCTGATGAAAAACAAACCTGTTGTCAAGTCTAAATTGAAAATATGTTTGAATTTGAAGTCAATTACATGAAAAAAATGACAATCACTGTATAAAAAATCTTTTTGTTTTCAGATTATTCTTTGATACATGAAATACCTAGCCTAATAAAGTGTTATATATTGTACATACCATTATCATAGAAAAATACCTGACTCAATAAAATAAGCTAAAATCTGGAGTCTTAGGAAGTGTGTCAGAATTCTCAGTTGTGAATATCATTTTAGGTTAAGGTTTGGCTTCTGGGATTTCAGACACTTCTGAGAGCTTTTCTTTTGATCAGCTGTCTCCATCTTAGGTGTCCTATGACCTTCATGGAATTCCATTTGTCAGATTTCATGATGCAGCAGAACTTAAGGCCAAATACTCTTAATAAGGATACTGGGCCTGCAAAGATACTTACAGATGTGTAGAAAATATTCCCCAATGCTGTTAAATTCTTTCTGAGCCTATAATAAACTAAACGAAACAAAACATATTTAGGATTCTTCCATTTAAAATGGTGAAATTTATAGGGAACATGATAAAGTTTAGCAATCCAAGCAGTAATTAGACTGAATATAAACGTGTTTATCAATCCAAGAAGACGAAATTTTACAATAGTTCCACATAGCAAACAAGTTACTCAGAAATACGGTACAAGATAAATATGCACAATGAATAAAATGTATACTAATGACTCTATATGAGGCTTAAACAATTTTCTGTAAAATAGATTTGGTTAATAGTGTAGAATTTTTAAAATAACATATATTTAACATTTATATATAACTACATATACTATATAACTACATATAGTATGTATAGTGTGCATAATATAGTAACTATATATAGTATAATTATATAGCTATATTTAGTTTGGCTAAATACCTACTTATAATTATATATAGTATGACACTGAGAAAAGAGGACTGAAATTTGATAAATGTAGTCTTGAATTCTCAGCTCTACTGCATACTAGTTGTGTGATCATAAATAAAATATTTATTCTCCACCTTGGAGTAATTTAATTGGATGATTTTGATAATCTAATAGTATATGCTCAGAAAAATTGGTACTGTTAGGTGCTGGCCCTTATACAATGTGTATATAATAGTTCTATTTTTCCCACTGACTTCCTTTCCATCTTGATTTTGCTACCTTGACTGTCAACTGTTTCTTTTATTAATAATATACATTGGGTTGCTGACAAAAAGACATACATTCTTTGGATGAATCAATGATAGGATAAAATATAGCATTTTTTTTTTTTAAGATTTATTTATTTTAGAGAGAGCAAGAGCATGAGCAGGGGGAGGGACAGAGGGAGAAGGAGAAAAGCAGACTCCTTGCTTCATGGGAAGCCTGAGGCACTGCCTCAAGACCCCCAAGATCATGACCTGAGCTGAAATTGAGTTGGACTCTTAAGGAACTGAGTCACCCAGGCGCCCCTTATTATATTCATTTTAATGGTTAAAAAGCATACATAAGGTAATTAGTTACACAAGAGAATTTCATAGTTAAAAAAAAGGATTATTTGCAGTACAGTCAGCATTATTTTAAATGCAAAATATCTTTTTGTCCTTGTAGATTTGCATGATGAAAAACACTATCTCATAATTATAAACTCTATTTAAATGAAAAAAAGGTGAGGGAAATGCATCGTAAGTTAAGCTTGCCATTATTTTGCTGCTGTTTATGAATTTTTAGTTGTATTATTTTATCCTACCTTAGTCATTTGCTTGGGTAATGTGCTGATGGTGGCCTTGGAGAATATTTAGTATTTCTATAAGGTTATAAGTAAATTAAAATTACATCAGATTTTTGGAAGAGTGAAATTGGTAGAAATAACTAGCTGAAATAAGATTTCAGGTAACGTACTTTTTTTTTTTTTTTTAAGATTTTATTTATTTATTTGTCAGAGAGAGGGGGTGGAGCACAAGCAGGGGGGAACAGCAGGCAGGGAAAGAAGCAGGCTCCCTTCTGAGCAAAGAGCCTGATGTTGGGCTTCCTCCCAGGACCCTGACTCAATTCCAGGACCCTGAGATCATGATCTGAGCTGAAGGCATATGATTAATCGGCTGAACCACCCAGGTGCCCCACCTTTCTACCTTTTTAAAAAAGCAACAAAATTCACTCCCACTTAGCTTTAATTATGCAAAGATGTGTTTAGCATTATGGTCTTGAAGCATGTTAGACATTTGGCATTTCCTAGTATTTTTTTTTCTATTGGGAAAATAAAGTTTATCTCAGAAACAACTTTTAATACTGATAATATATAGTAATTTCAGTATCAACCTCATAATATATCAATTTCAGCTATATCCTAGTCTTGAGCAAATAGACAAAATTAATAGAAAAAAATGTCTTAGGGGTTAGTAAGCTTTACTGTTTTATAAGTCTGTTTGGTAAAAAGTTATTTCACAATCTTTATTGACCTAGCTTAAATATGAAGACTCATAATACACTGGTGGGAAAATAATGAAATTATCTACAAATTGACTTTTTTCAATATGTCAGATTTAAAAGCATCCAGGGGAATACTTAATGCTAAATGGTAAAGTGCAGTATATACAATGTCTATTTTAGTTATGTAAATAAATAAATCACACATTTTATACAGCAAGCATAGATTATGTACATATTCATCATTTTGCTTTTTTTCCCTAAAAACAATAAAACAGTCTTGAAGGTCTTTCAATTTTCAACATTATATGATCTTCTTTTTTAAACTTAAAGTGGCATGTCATTTTCATATTGCTCAGGCAATGATAAAACCCATGATCTTTTTTCCTCTCTGTTCATGAAATATTTTCATATCCTCTTTAATGTGAACTATTTGTTTATTCCAAAAGAAATATTATTGAAGATTGGTTAAAATATCTCCTTGAGATTACTATTAATTGTAATTTCTATGTGTATAGTGTGGTATAGAGGGGTTCTATCTTCTTTTATGTGAGTTTCGATTTTATAAACATCTGTTTTTATAATGCAAAAATACTAGTGATTGCTGGCACATTTCTATTTTTTCTGTCCTTTAATGTTGTATATAATTTTTGTAGAACAAGTTTTAATTTTTATGAAGTCACACATTTATATGTATATGTAATTCCTTATATGTATTAACAATTAAAAAAAAACAAAACAATAAAAATTTTAGAACTCTCCTCTTGAAGGCTGAAGAATCATTGTGATCTTTACTTGTTGGTTTTACATTTTATGTTTAATTGTTTGATTACCTAAACCTAGATGGCATATCATAGGATGCATAGACTCAACTTTCTTGTTTTGCCAATAGCTTTTAAAAACACCAATCCATATAATAAACATCTTACCTTGCTCATATGTCTTTATCATATAGTAGAGTTTTGAGCTAATCTTTTCCATTTCTTCATGTCAGACTATATTAATTAAGATACTGCGTCGGGTTTCAAAGGCCAAAAAATTGATTTTTAAAATAGAGAAATTTATTGCTCACCCCCATAATAGTTCTTACATAAGCTGCTCAGAGCAGTTATGACATCTCCATAATATTGGACATCCAAGCTCCTTATTTTATTGCACTGCCATTCCAAGCAAACAGCTTCATACTGAAAGTCTAAGACAACTATTTCAAAGAAGAGCTGTCAAGCTTCCTGCCTTTGAAGTGTGTAACCCAGAACTGTACTATTCACTTCTGCTTAAAATTCATCGGCCAGAATCTAGTCACAGATACAGGTCTAGCCACCAAGACGATGGGAAATATAAATTAAACTGAACAACTATGTAACTAAGTAAAATTCTTAGTGCTAAAGAAGAATTATAAATTAATTTTTGGAAGGAAAAATAGTAATCTCTGCCACAGACCCAGTTAACACTTGTGACTTTGTGTTTTGACATCTGGTAAGGAAAATCTTTGCTTAATTCTTTTTAATGCTATTTTATTTTGGCCATCCTGCCCTCCATTTCTTCTGCCAAAGAAATTTCAATATCAGTTCAAAATAAAATGACTAGATATTTTATAAGATTTTCACAAACATAACAAATTATTTTGAAAAGGATTTATATCTTTAAAACATCATGTATTCCCCCTTAGTAGGTATGACTTACTATTTATTAGAAACTTATCTGTAATTCTTGGCAGCATTATTTTCTTTTAATATTAGTTTCTTCATCAAACCTTCTTATAATTTTTCTAGAAGTATTCCTATATATTAGCTTTTTGTTACATGAGGAATAAAAGCGAATTGTCAAAATTTAGAAGAGCTATAGATATTTCCAGAAAATGAATATTCATTTATCTTAAAATATCTCAGTTGCATTTCTTCACTATTTTATCCAAAAATAACAATGACTTTTCCCTATTTGGATCTAATTTTTTTCTCTGGTTTATGTCTCTTCTTTTTTTGACTGGCAACCATAACTAAGATTATGTTAAGTATTTAAATAAGGGAAGAGGTATTTAGTTCTCATTTTTGATATTATAGAAATGCCTCTATTTTTTCAAATTCAGTTATGTAAGAAACATTTTGTTTGAGGTAAATGTCATCTGTACTATCTAAGGAATAAATCTGCTACTTCTAATTTTAATAGCTTTATCAGGAAATATATATCCAATTTTATGTATTTCTTATGACTAACAATATAGCTAACTTTTAGTTTTTCCATTGATTTTATAATTACAATAGATTCCTAATATATAATCATCTTTCTAATATGGGAGAAATGTTACTGAAAACATCTGACAGATCTTTTGCTATATGACCAAGTTGTACTTGTGAGAATTTTAAGATTTTCCAAATAACACTTTAAACTACTTTTGGTTTATGTCTTAAAGTTGAATTTTGTTTGATTTGTGCTTCACCACTGGAGCTTAATGCACATGTATGGATAATGTTATTTGGAGTCAGGGATACAAATCCCACACTTACTTGTTAGCTTAGCCAGCAGCCTACATCCTGAAAGTTGAAGTTTCCTCCCTATTTTCTTTCCTCCCGCCCTCCTTCCTGCCCTTTCCTCCTTTTCTCCTTTCTTAGTAAGCCTGCAAAATCAAATGTGTATTTTAAACTTACTGCACATCTTAATGTGGACTACCTGCATTTTAAGAGCTCAGTAGCCACTTGTGGTTAGTAGCAAATGCATTGTCTTGGGGTTTGACTCAATGGGATACTTATCAATGTAATAATTTACTTCTGAACCCATTCACATTGCTATATATATTCAATCTCATTTATACCTATGGACATGTTCCTTTAGAGGTTCAGAGTCTGGAGATAACCTCCGTGTGAACTCCCAGATCTATGAGCTTTATTGCTTAACCTATAGATCACCTGGAGTCTGGCAATCATTGTTGGTCTTGAAGAATATCTGTGGATTATTTCTGCATTCCACTAAATATTTCAGAAATAATTCAGCCGTTGGGAAAGTGGATGTGAATTTCAGTAATTTTCACTTAAAAGCAGTTAGTTTCACTGAAGCTGTTTATTTACTACCAGTTTATCACAACAATATCAGAGGCAGCATCTGAAAGGATCTTTCCTGGGACCTGCACCTCTGTAACAGAACATATCAGAACGCATTGACTGTGGCAAGGTATAAATTCAATGTTAGCACTGTTCATTTAACACATACAATTTACCTATATGACTATGTCCAAGGGACTCATAGTTTAGACATGTCCTTCATGTGAACTCACCACTAAGTACCCTCAAAGAGGTGTTTTTTTTTTTTTTCATTTTCTGTGCACCTGAATAATTAGTGTAGCATGGGGATAATTCATTCTATAAAATGGTTTGCCAGAATTGTCAAGGAAATCTCTGGGTATGGTATTTGGTTAGGCTACATTTTCTTATCTCTCTCATTTTGGTTATTTGTGTAGTTCACTATCTCTTCTTGTTTCAATTATGAAATGTTCATAAATATATTATTATAGAGAACATTTTATGTTAGAATACAATTATGACAACTTAAAAAAACATCAATTTCAAAACTATTAATTTTATTCAGATTTTGAAATCTACTATAATAGACTTGGTATTTAATAACTTTTTTGGTTTCTAAATAGTCATTCCAATTTAATTTTTTTTTTAAAGATTTTATTTATTTATTTGACAGAGAGAGATCACAGTAGACAGAGAGGCAGGCAGAGAGGCAGGCAGAGAGAGAGAGAGAAGCAGGCTCCCCGCTGAGCAGAGAGCCAGACGTGGGACTCGATCCCAGGACCCCGAGTTCATGACCCGAGCCGAAGGCAGCGGCTTAACCCACTGAGCCACCCAGGCGCCCCTCCAATTTAATTTTTAAGGACTGATTAATTGACTTTAAGATTTATTTAATTTATGACAAGGGGAGACATAGGGAGAGGGGAGAGAGAAAATCTCCATCAGACTCACAGCCTAGCCTGGAGCTTAATGTAGGGCTTGATCTAGGACCCTGAGATCATGACCTTGATTTTGTCTCTTAGAGCCAAAATCAAGAGGCTTAACTGACTGAGTCACCCAGCACCCCTATTTATTTATTTTAAAGAGAGAGAGTAGGAGTGGGGACAGGGGTAGAGGGAGAGGGAGAGAATCTCAAGCAGACTCCTCACTCAGCAAGTAGCTGGTGGGGGTGGGTGTGGGGGGCTCAATGTCATGATCCTAAAATCATGACCTGAGCAGAAATCAAGTCAGAGGCATAACTGACTGATCCACCCAGGCATCCCTTTTCATCAGAAAAATCTAATTTTATTTATTTATTTATTTATAGACAGCTTGTTTTTTTCTGTTTGTTTGTTTGTTTTTTTGTTTGTTTGTTTTTAAGATTTTATTTATTTACTTGACAGACAGAGATCACAAGTAGGCAGAGAGAGAGGAGGAAGCAGGCTCCCTGCTGAGCAGGGAGCCTGATGCGGGGCTCAATCCCAGGACCCGAGATCACGGCCTGAGCCGAAGACAGAGGCTTTAAACCATTGAGCCACCCAGGCGCCCCGTAAAATTTTAAGTTACTCTAAATTGAAGTTAATTTGTAATGCTTCTGTTTTCAATCCACTTATTAATTTTATGGAATAAAACCTTCCTTTGTGGCATAGCTTAGAACAACATATTGTAATACTCTCTTACTGTCACGGATAGTATTTGTTTGCATAAATAAAACTTTAATATTTATCAATAATTTTGTATTTAGGTTTCATTGAATATTGTTTTCAATTATCTGTGCCTTCTTTTATTTGTTTACTTAAAACTTGGTAGATAATACCTATATGTTGGGATAATATAACCAAACTGTATGTTTTAAAAATTACTCTTTATGATTCTAAAATCTTTTTAAGTTTCATTGATAAAATTTTCTGAGGTAAAAACATTTTTTTTCTTCAGCTTTTACTTTTTATAAATTTTAAAATGCTCTTGATTTTAATTTAATGTTTTATTCTATTCTTTTTATTTTCAAGAATTTGCCTGCCATGTAATTTCCAATCTGTTTGGGGAGCTCTTTTTTTAATTCTTTTTTAAAATTGTCTTCAGTTAATCAGATATTTGTCTTTTTATTAGATTTAATTGTCTTATAACAATATTTAAACCATTTACAATATTTAAAACTAGTATATTTCGACTTTTGTTTATACATCTACTGTATTCCTTTATTAACTAATGTTTGTTATGTATTATTTAATATTTTGCAGGCGTTCAGTAGATATGTAAGTCTTTTTTATTCTGCCCTCTGTCACTGTTCAGTGTCAAAAAATCAAGGGTGTCATCAGTTTAAGGAATGAAATAGTGAGTGTCACCTCAGTTTAATCTTAGTAGAAAATTATATATTTTCTTTCTAATTCCTTAGTCAACAATTCTAATTTTCTTAGTTTTGTTCCTCCTTTTTATGTATTCAAAATAAAGGTCATTCAAAAATATTTCATAATCTATTTATAGTGCCTTTAAAATATTTAAAAATATTTCATGATCTATTCATAGTGCCTTATGTTTTGTTTATTATTATTATACCCCCCAAAAGCTAGTCTCCATACTCAGCATGGAGTCCAAGGCAGGGTTCAAATTCATGACCCTGAGATCAAGACCTGAGATGAGATCGAAAATTGGATGACTAGCCAATTGAGCCACCCAGGGGCTCCCATTTTTTTTGTTTGTTTGTTTAATTATTTTTAAAGGTTCTTAGACCTTCCAGATCCATATTTGTTATTTTAAATGGATTTAGAGTCTATTGGTCTTTTTTTTTTTTTTTAAATATACATGTAAGTACTGCTAACATTCTTGCCTTAGTTTTCCATTAGTAAGTTAGAGGGTATTCTAGAAGGTAGGCAAATATGAGAATTTTAAATGCTTAAGGTGACTTTATCTAGTATAAAATCTGTTAAAATAATCAGTTTTTCTCTCTATATTTAAGATACTTAATTTCTTGAAAATTTAAATCAGTCTACAGGCAATTTTCTTTTCTTTTCAGATTTATTGAGATGAAATTGACATATTGTGTAAATTTAATGTGTTACAATGTGAAGATTTGATTTGTATATTTGTAAAATGTTTATCACAGTAAGGTCAGTTAACACATTCTTCCCCTCACATAATTACAATTTTATTGTTGTTATGGCAAAACCATAAAGCTCTACACTCATAGTAACTTTCAGATATGTAAAATTTGTTAACTATATTGTTAACTAAAGTCATCATGCTGTACATTAGATCTCTGGAATTTATTCATTTTAATAACTGGAAGTTTGTAGCCAATATCTCCTGATTTCCTTTACCCTCCAACCCATGGAAAACACCATCCACCATTCATTCATCGTTATACCCTCTGTTTCTACGTATTCAATGTTTTGGGAAGATTCCACATACAAGTAATACCACACATTATTTGTCTTTCTTTGTGTTTTTTTTAAATTTTTTATTTTATTTTAATTCAATTAATTAACATATATAATATATCATTAGTTTCAGAGATAGAGCTCAGTTATTCATCAGTTGCATGTAACACCCAGTGCTCATTATATCACATGCCCTCCCTAATGCCCATGACCCAGTATCTTTGTGTTGTTTACTTCACTTAGCATTACGCCTCCCAGGTCCATTCATGCTATAGCAAATGGCAGAATCTTCTTTTTTTATGGACAAATTGTATTGAATAATATACACACTACATTTCCATTATCTATTCAACTACCTAAGGATGCCTAGGATATTTTTCTTGCCTTGGCTATTATGAATAATGCTGCAGTGAACATAGGAGTGCAGATATCTCTTTGAGACAGTGACTTCATCTTTTTTGAATATATGCCCAGAAGTGGGATGACTGGATCATATGATAGATCTATTTTAAATTTGATGAGAAACTTTCATACTGTTTTCCATTATTTATATTATTCCCACCAATAGTGCAGAAAGATCTCTTGTTCTCCACATTCTTGCCAACTTTTGTTGTCACTTGTCTTTTTGGTAAAAGCCATCGTAATGGGTGTGAGTGGTATCTCAGTGTGGTTTTGATTTGCATTCCCTGACGAATAGTGGTGGTGAGTAGATTTTTTATGTACTTGTTGGCTATTTATATGTCTTTTTTTGGAAAAATTTCTAAGTCTTCTACCTATTTTTTAATCAGATTTTTTTTCCTTGCTATGGAAGAGTGTGAGATTCTTATATATAATTCGTGAACCTTTCATCAGATGTGTGATTTTCTCCCACTCAGTACATTGACCTTTCATTTTGTTTATTGTTTCTTTTGCTGTGCAGAACTTATTTGTGTAATGTAGCTCAGCTTGTTTATTTTTATTGTTATTGTTTGTGATCTTGGTATCAGTAAAAAAAAATCATTACCAAAATCAACGTCAGGGAGTTTTCCCCATAAGTTTTCTTCTAAGAGTTTTGTGGTTTCATGTCTTATGTTTAAGTCTTCAATCTATTTTAATTTTATTTTGGGGGGTGGTATATGGTATGGGTTCAATTTCAATTTCTTTTTTCCTTTATTTTCTTCTTTCTTTCTTTCTCTCTTCTTCCTCTTCCTCTTCCTCCTCTTCTTCTTTTTCCATGTAAATATCCAGTTTTTTTGTTACACCGTTAACTGAAAAGACTATCTTTTTCCCAGTGAGTTGCCTTGGCTCCTTTGTCAATATTAGTGGGCCATCTAGGCATGGGTTTATTTCTGTGCTTTCAGTTCTGTTCCATTGGTCTATATGCCTACCTTTTTTTTTTTTTTTTCCTCCCTGCTAGTACCATACTGATTTTATTACTGTAGCTTTGTAATACAGTTTGAAATCAAGAAACATGATGTCTTGAGCATTGTTTTTTCTCAAAATTCCTTGGGCTATTTTATAGGTTCTTTTATTATTCCATATGAATTTTAGAATGTTTTCTATTTCTGTGAAAAATGCCACTGGAGATGCTGACCTCTAGGAAACAAACTGAAGGTTGCTGGAGGGGAGCGAGGTAAGGAGGATGGGATAATTAGGTGGTGGGCTTTAAGGAGGGCACTTGGTGTAATGAGTACTAACTGTTCTATGCAACAGATGAATCACTAAAGTCTACCTCTGAAACTAATAAAAAAAAAAAAAGAAAATTGTCATTGTAATTTTGAAAAGCATTGCACTGAATGTGTAGATGGCTTTGGATAGTATGGACATTCAAATAATATTAACTCTTCCAATCCATGAACACTGGATATCTGTTTATTTATTGATCTCTTCTTCAATTCTTTTTTTCATCAACGTCTTATAGTCTTCAGTGTATTGCTATTTAACTTCCTTGGTTAAATTGATTCCTAATATTTCACTGTTTCTGAACCTATTGTAGATGGAATAATTTCTTCATTTCTTTTTCAGATAGTTAATTGTTAATGTATAGAAATGTAACTGTGTTTTTTTAGCACTGATTTGTACCCTGATATGTTTTATTAATTTTAAGTTTTTTGAGAGTATCTAGAATTTTCTATGTCAAAGATTTGATCATCAGCAAACAGAGGTATTTTTACTTCCTCCTTTCTAATTTGGATGACTTCTTCTTTTTTTTTTTTCTTGCCAATTGTTTTGCCTAGGACTGTCAGTACTATGTTGAATAGGTGAGTGTTGCCACTCTTGTCTTATTCCTGATCTTAGAGAGAAAACTTTCAGTTGTTCACCATTTAATAAGATGTTAGCTGTGGGTTTGTCATATAAATCCTTTATTATGTTGGGATATGTTCCTTCTATACCCAATTTGTTGGAAGTTTTCAAATCCAAAAAGATGTTGAATATTGTCAAATACTTTTCTCTACATCTACTGAGACTATCATGCGATTTTTGTCTTTCTTTCTATTAATTGATATATCATGTTTTTATTGATTTGTGTATATTGAACTATTCTTACATTCCGGTTATATATCCCACTAGATCATAATGTATTATACTTTCAGTGTTCAGTTGAATTCACTTTGCTAGGTTTTTTTTATTTGTTTTTTAGGGGGTTTTTTGTGGGTTCTTTGTTTGTTTTGAGAATTTTTCCATCTCAAAACAAATTGTAGTTTTATAATCTTTTTGTAGTTATCTTACTTTGGTAGCAGAGTAATATTGGCCTCATAAAATGAGTTTGAAAATATTCCCTCCTCTTTAGTTTATGGGAAAATTTTGAGAAGTATCGATGGTAAATCTTCTTTAAATATGTGGTAGAATTCATCCATAAAGTCATCTGGTCCGGAGCTTTTCTCTGTTGGACATTTTTATTACTGATTCAGTCTTCTTATACATTTTCATCTGTTCAGATATATAATTCAGTTTGGTAGGTTGAATGTTTCCATTATCCAATTCCTCTAAATTGTTCAATTTTTTGGCATATAATTGTTCATAATAGTTATTTATGATCCTTTGTGTTTCTGTGGTATGAGTTGTAAAGTCTCCCCTTCCTTTGTAATTTTATTATTTGGGACCTCTCTGTTTTTCTTGGTAAGTCTAGCTATAGGTTTTTCATTTTTTTTTCTTTTCACAAAGATTATTGTTTTCTAAACTCTGTTTTGTTTGTTTGTGCTCTGATCTGTGTTATTTCCACTCAGCTAAATTCTGGATATTTTTTTCTCCTTATTCCTGGAAATGTAAAATTAGGATGTTCATATGAGAGCCTTCTTTTATCTTTTTTTTTTCCAATTTATTTATTTTCAGAAAAACAGTATTCATTATTTTTTCACCACACCCAGTGCTCCATGCAAGCTGTGCCCTCTATAATACCCACCACCTGGTACTCCAACCTCCCACCCCCCCCCCCGCCACTTCAAACCCCTCAGATTGTTTTTCAGAGTCCATAGTCTCTCATGGTTCATCTCCCCTTCCAATTTACCCAAAAGCACATACCCTCCCCAATGTCCATAACCCTACCCCCCTTCTCCCAACCCCCCTCCCCCCAGCAACCCACAGTTTGTTTCGTGAGATTAAGAGTCACTTATGGTTTTTCTCCCTCCCTATCCTATCTTGTTTCATGGATTCTTCTCCTACCCACTTAAGCCCCCATGTTGCATCACCACTCCTTCATATCAGGGAGATCATATGATAGTTGTCTTTCTCCGCTTGACTTATTTCGCTAAGCATGATACGCTCTAGTTCCATCCATGTTGTCGCAAATGGCAAGATTTTGTTTCTTTTGATGGCTGCATAGTATTCCATTGTGTATATATGCCACATCTTCTTGATCCATTCATCTGTTGATGGACATCTAGGTTCTTTCCATAGTTTGGCTATTGTGGACATTGCTGCTATAACATTCGGGTGCATGTGCCCCTTTGGATCACTACGTTTGTATCTTTAGGGTAAATTCCCAGTAGTGCAATTGGTGGGTCATAGGGCAGTTCTATTTTCAACATTTTGAGGAACCTCCATGCTGTTTTCCAGAGTGGTTGCACCAGCTTGCATTCCCACCAACAGTGTAGGAGGGTTCCCCTTTCTCCGCATCCTCGCCAGCATCTGTCATTTCCTGACTTGTTGATTTTAGCCATTCTGACTGGTGTGAGGTGATATCTCATTGTGGTTTTGATTTGTATTTCCCTGATGCCGAGTGATATGGAGCACTTTTTCATGTGTCTGTTGGCCATCTGGATGTCTTCTTTGCAGAAACGTCTGTTCATGTCCTCTGCCAATTTCTTGATTGGATTATTTGTTCTTTAGGTGTTGAGTTTGTTAAGTTCTTTATAGATTTTGGACACTAGTACTTTATCTGATATGTCGTTTGCAAATATCTTTTCCCATTCTCTCAGTTGTCATTTGGTTTTGTTAACTGTTTCCTTTGCTGTGCAAAAGCTTTTGATTTTGATGAAATCCCAAAAGTTCATTTTTGCCCTTGCTTCCCTTGCCTTTGGCGATGTTCCTAGGAAGATGTTGCTGCGGCTGAGGTCAGGAATTCAGTAAAGTGTCAGGATATAAGATCAATGCACAGAAATCAGTTGCATTTCTCTACACCAACAACAAGACAGAAGAAAGAGAAATTAAGGAGTCAATCCCATTTACAATTGCACCCCAAACCATAAGATACCTAGGAATAAACCTAACCAAAGAGGCTAAGAATCTATACTCAGAAAACTATAAAGTACTCATGAACGAAATTGAGGAAGACACAAAGAAATGGAAAAATGTTCCATGCTCCTGGATTGGAAGAATAAATATTGTGAAAATGTCTATGCTACCTAAAGCAATCTACACATTTAATCCAATTCCTATCAAAGTACCATCCATCTTTTTCAAAGAAATGGAACAAATAATTTTAAAATTTATATGGAACCAGAAAAGACCTTGAATAGCCAAAAGGATATTGAAAAACAAAGCCAAAGTTGGTGGCATCACAATTCCGGACTTCAAGCTTTATTACAAAGCTGTCATCATCAAGACAGCATGGTACTGGCACAAAAACAGACACATAGACCAATGGAACAGAATAGAGAGCCCAGAAATAGACCCTCAACTCTATGGTCAACTAATCTTCGACAAAGCAGGAAAGAATGTCCAATGGAAAAAAGACAGCCTCTTCAATAAATGGTGTTGGGAAAATTGGACAGCCACGTGCAGAAAAATGAAATTGGACCATTTCCTTACACCACACACAAAAATAGATTCAAAATGGATTAAGGACCTCAATGTGAGAAAGGAATCCATCAAAATCCTTGAGGAGAACACAGGCAGCAGCCTTCTTTTTTCTTAATGAAGGCTTTTATCATTCTAAACTTTTCTCTTACAACTACTTTGGCTGCATCCCATAAGTTTCGGTATGTTGTGTTTCCAACTTAGTTTATTTTAAGGTATATTTTGGTTTCCCTTTTGATTTCTTTGATCTATTGATTTTTGAAGAATGTGTTTAATGTTTATATATTTAGAATTTTCCAGCTTCCTCTTACTAATGACTTCTAGTTTCATATTGTCATATTCAGAATAGACATTCAGTATGATGTCAATCTTTTTAATTTGAAAAGACTTTTTTAATTTAATGTATAATTTTAAATATCTTTTTACATACATTTATTATCTACCTCTTTGTATCTTCGTATTAAAAATATAAGTCTTGGGGTGCATATGTGGCTCGTCAGTTAAGCGGCTGCCTTTGATTCAGGTCATGATCTCAGGATTCTGGGATCCCTGCTCAACGAGGATTCTGCCTCTTTCTCTCCCTCTGTTCCTGTCCCCTGGTCATACTGTCTCTCAAATAAGTAAATAAAATCTTTTAAAAAAATGTGTCTTATTGGCAACATTTTTGTCTCTTCCTTTTTTATGCATTCTTTTGGTCTCTGACTTTTCTTTGCCTTATTTAAACCTTTAGACCGTTTCCATTTAATGTAAATATTAATAAGATTAGATTGGAACTTTTCTTAATATTTTATATGAGTTCTTTTCCTTGTGTATTTTGTTTGTTGGTTAGTTTCTCAGTTTTTCCCTTTCATATCTTTTTTGGATGATTATATTTTTTAAGGATATTGTATTTTTTAACTTGTATTGTATTTTGCACTTTTAACTCTAACGTGGTGTATTTAGTGGTTGCTCTACAGATTGCAATGTACATTAATGATATTTGATTCTACTTATAATTAATATCATAATATTTCATATTAAAAATTGGGAATTTTGAAATTTTATGGTCCTGCCTCCCAACATCCTTTACACATAGTTGTCATACAAATTTTATTTATGCACATTTTTATCCCCACTACTCATAGTTTAAAGTGTGTTTTTAAACAGTCATATAGATTTTTAAAATATAAGAGGAAAATTGGCTTTTGTATTTACTCAGGTATTTTCTATTTCTATTCCTTTCTAACTGTTTGAGTCTCACTCTGTTATTTGTCTTCCTTTGAATAATTTTCCTTATCACACCTAATATTGTGGGTCCAGTAGTGAAAATTTTTCATGAATTTTTTAATGTGAATTTTTTTTCATCTTTATGACTTTAAGAATTTTTTTCTGGAAGTGAATTGTGCTTCACAGGTTTTTATTTTTTTTCTTTTTTCTTTCAGCATTTGAAATTTGTTATTCTGCTGTCTTCTAGTTTCTGTTACTCCTGATGAAAAATATACGATCAAATTATTTCCTTCTAACTATAGAACAGTTCTTTAGGTCTTATTGAGATATTTTCTTCATTTTTTAGTAATTTGTCTCTCCTTTGTTTATACTTGTAATATATTATACACTTACTCCATATGAGGTTTGTTGAACTTTTTGAATCTTAAATTTCATGTCTGTCACCATATTTGGGAAGTTTAGAACCATTATTTCTTCCACATTTTCTCTCCTCTCTTTCTAGGGCTTAAATAACCTATGCCTTTGACCTTTTGATACTGGTCCCATAGGTCCCCAGATTCAATTCATAGTCTTTATCATATCTGTTATTTATTTTTCTTAAATCTGGATAATTTTTATTAATCTGTCTTCAAGTTCACTTACTCTTTATTCTGACATCCCCGGTCCTTTGGTTAGTTATATGATTACTTTTAAAATTTCATGTACTTTTCTTTTTTTTTTTTAAAGATTTTATTTATTTATTTGACAGACAGAGATCAAAAGTAGGCAGAGAGGCAGGCAGAGAGGGGAGGGGAAGGAAGCAGGCTCCCTGCTGAGCAGAGAGCCCAATGTGGGGCTCAATTCCAGGACCCTGGGATCCTGGGCCAAAGGCAGAGGCTTAACCGAAGGCAGAGGCTTAACCCACTGAGCCACCCAGACGCCCCATAATTTCATGTACTTTTATTTCTAATATTCATTTGTTTTGTATATTGTGCATATGTATATAAATACAGATATATACATATTTGTGATGTATGCATATACAATATATTCTATTTTTCTCCTGATATTGTTCTATCTTTTCATTTTGTAATAGTTTATCTTTCTTTAACAAATTAGACATAATTATAATGGTTGCTATAATGTCTAGATCTGATAATCCATTATTCTATACTTCAAGTTGTCTCAAGATTGAACTCTGTTGCTGTCTTTTCCCTTCAGAAGTGTTCAGAAGTGTTTGCATTTTCCTAGTTCTTCATAACTCAGGTAATTTCTTTTTTCAGGTAATGTTGGTTTACACTGGACAGTGTCATGCGACTTTGAATTCTGCTAACTCCAAATAATATTGATATTTATGTTTTCCTTAATGCTTAACTTCATAGTGCATAATATCTGTAGTGCGCTGTGGTTTTAATCTTCTCCACATATATGTAGTTCAAAGTTACTAGAAACTTGAGCAAAGGTTAGGCTCAGAATTTATCATTTACCATTTTGACATTCTCCTTTCCAATATACCTTTAATCTCAATTAGCTCTGGTTGTTTCCAACTCCTTCCCTGGTTTCTCTGGGCAGTAAGATGGTGGGCTTTCCATCAGAGATTTAGCTGTTCTCTTCTGTAGTTGCTATGGCTTTGTATTCTTCAAAGAAAGGCCAAAAATAAAAAATAAAATAAAAAACTTATTTCATGACAGTAGCTTGCTTCAAGCTTTGAATCTACTCCAGACTGTTTTTGTTCACTTTTTAGAACTCTTTGGTAGTAGCAATTTTTGTACCTAGTCTCAAGTGAACAGTTGTTGTCTCTTAAAATGACAGTTTGTAAGTAGCTTATTCTTTGCATCAACTACAGAACATCCTGATTTAGAAAATTTTGATAGAACACTATGGCCATGAGGTGGGTTCTGGACTAGGCAAAAGAATACCAAAGGCATAAAGTTTTAACTCAGGAGAACAGCAAGTAAAATGTTTATGACTAAAACACAGTTGAGCCCTGAACAATGCAGGTATTAGGGTTCTGAACTCCCATGCAGTTGAAAATCCATGTATAACTTTTTACTCCACAAAACCTTAACTACTGGGGCACCTGAGTGGCTCAGTCTATTAAGGATTTGTCTTCAGTTCAAGTCATCATCCCAGGGTCCGGGGGTCAAACCTGCATCAGGCTCCGTGCTCAGCTGGAAGCCTGGTTCTGCTTCTCCCACTCACCTTGCATGTGTTCCCTCTCTCGCTGTGTTTCTCTCTGTCAGATAAATAAAGTCTTCAAAAACAAAAACAAACATACAAACAAAAACCCAACCAACAAACAAACAAAAGAAATCCTAAACTACTATTAGCTTACTGTTGACTGGAGGTCTTACCAACAACATAAATAGTCAGTTAACCCATATTATGTATGCTATATGAATTATGTACTGTATTATTACAATAAAGTAAGTTAGAAGAGTGCCTGGGTAGCTCAGTCTGTTAAGCATCTGCCCTCAGCTCAAGTCAGGATCCTGGAGTTCTGGGATTGAGCCCTGTCTCAGGCTCCCTGCTCAGTGGGGAGCCTGCTTCTCCTCCTTCTGCCCCTCCCCCTGCTCATGTTCTCTCTCTCTCAAATAAATAAATAAAATCTTTAAAAATACAAATATAAAATTACAGTAAGTTAGGGGAAGAAAATGTTTTTAAGAAAATCATAAGGAAGAGAAAATACACTTACAATACTGTATTATTAAAAGATCCATATGTAAGTGGACCCATGAAGTTCAAACTTGTGCTGTTCAGAGTCAGTTGTATTATTATTATTATTGTTATTGTTATTATTGTTATTATTTTATCCTAGGCTACTATGCCCATCCCATAAGATTGTATATCATAGAATTCCTATATTGTTTGTTTCCTTAACAGGTTATGATTCCTGTAGGATTATTATTCCTATTATCTTAAGATATTATCAAATTATATTAAATCATATGATATTATTAGGAAACAGCTATAAAACAGGTTATGGGTTATTTTATTGCTGGGCAAAAAATACAAGTAGTGAAAAATTTTCCTAAGTACTATGTAATGATTGGAACTATATTCAAGAAAGATTTAACAGTAATAATGTGTAGGACTAGGACTCATTGGTTTTATAATGGGCAAAATTCAGTAAGTATAGACAGAGCTAACTAACACTACAGTACTAAGGAGAAAGGAGTACCACAACATAAAGAAATAGAAATAAAGTGACAAATAAGACTGAATATCGCATAGTAGATATGGGAGTAGTATATCTGTTCAGTGGTATTATTTTTGTTTATGATGCTAATACAAATGTTAATCAACAATCACATGTAGAGTCTTTATAAAATAGCATAAGACTAAAATCAAGAAAATAAAAGGAAATATTAGTAATGATTTTCGTATTATATGTTGGATGAAAACAAATAATGATGATACTAACTTAAAAATAGGAAACACAATATTGAACTAACTTATATTAAAAGCTTTATATATTTTCCCTTTACTAAGAGCACACACTGTTTAAGGTAGCCATTCCAAATGGCTTGAAGTCATTTAAAAATGTCATGCCCATTTATGCTCTCCTCCTTTTGAGGTATACCTCTTTATGAGGCTGACATGATAACAGACCAAGCTTTTTAGTTTTTGAAGAATAATGTAAATAAAATTATAACAGAACATTTCATTAGAATATTAATCAAGACTAACTTCCCTCCATTATTTGAATAGGTCTTTAATAATAATTATATCATGTCTCATTATTCACATTGATTAAAATATAATCAGATGATTTTTAAAAACCTTAATTAAAATAGTCTTGTAATATTTCCAGTGGAAAAATAAAGAATTGTCCAAAAGTAAAAAAACAGAGCAAGATATTTAAAAATAAATGGATCCTACCATAGCTCTATTTTTAGTTTTTTGAGGAGACTCCATACTGTTTTTCATAATGGCAAAATAAGTCAGAGAAAGTCAAATACATAATGATTTTACTCATATGTGGAATTTAAGAAACATAACAAATAGACATAAAGGGAAGAAGAGAGAGAGAGATAGAGAGAGAGACAAACCATAAAAAAGACTCCTAACTCTAGAAAACAAACTGAGGGTTTCTGGGGTTGGGAAGGGGTGGGGAATGGGTTAAATGGATGATGGGTATTAAGGAGGGCGCTTGTTGGGATGACCACTAGATGTCATGTGTAAGTGTTGGATCACTAAATTTTACTCCTGAAACTAATATTACATTCTATGTTAACTTATTATAATTTAAATAAAATTTGAAACTACAAAAAAAAAAAAAAAGAGTCTTCCAACCCCACTGGCATTGCCCAGTGCAAATATCATATGGGGTCACATAATTTCAAATAAAAACGGGTAAGGGATATAAATTCTAAACTCATATGTTTGCATCCCAGTATCACAAGTAAAATTTGATCATTAAAAATAAGTATGTCAGGGGCGCCTGGATGGCTCAGTGGGTTAAGCTGCTGCCTTCGGCTCAGGTCATGATCTCAGGGTCCTGGGATCGAGTCCCGCATTGGGCTCTCTGCTCAGCAGGGAGCCTTGCTTCCTCCTCTCTCTCTCTCTCTGCCTGCCTCTCTGCCTACTTGTGATTTCTCTCTGTCAAATAAATAAATAAAAAATCTTAAAAAAAAAATAAGTATGTCAAATACAAGAGTTTCAAGCCATGATTGCTTTTGCTGCTATAACATTTAAATACATAAGGACTGAGATATTTATGGAAAGTTTTTTTTATTTCTGAACTCAAGAAATCTATTCTCTCTCCCATGTGAACAACAAAGAACACTTTCTCCTTCATATTTGAATGTTATTTCTCTAAGAATAGCCGTGATATTGAGATACCACAGTTAACTACTCATGTAGAATATTCTTTTAAATATAATTTTATATAAAAATATGGCAAAATTGTGTATTTCAATATAAAATGCTTTCTTATTTTCTGACTTCTATTATCAGAGATAAAATAGGAACATCAAAGCCTACATGCAGTCTTGATTACATAATTATTTTTATAACTAGGATACAAACACAGTTATTTATTCTGTCATCTTTGAGGCTCCATCAGTGAAATAGGCTTTGCAATCTTCCTTTAAAAGACACTTCAGCAAAGAACACCTATAACAGGCTTAAGATATTTTCCCAGTATTACATGTGACTTTAATCTTAATGTTTTTGAGGTTGTGACTTAATATTATTGAACATATATAAGCTACATTGATGTCTTGAGTAGTGTCTATCTGAATTTAAATTTGGGCAGGATTTAGAGCACTGAGATAATTTTAAACGGAACTGTCGATTCAATATATTAGTCAATATGTTACTCTATAAATGAAGGTAATATAGACAATCTGTCTTTAAACTGCCTTTGCCCGAGATATAAAACTTATTCTTGTCCTTTGTTTGTGTTTTCAAAAATCTCCTCAGAGACTTTAGCATAATGCTGCTCTAGGATATACCACTTTGGACAGTGTTATAAATTACTTTTTTTTTTTTTTTTGACAGACAGAGATCACAAATAGGCAGAGAGGCAGGCAGAGAGAGGGGAGGAAGCAGGCCTCCAGCTGAGCAGAGAGCCTGATGCGGGACTCGATCCCAGCAGCTGGGATCATGACCTGAGCTGAAGGCAGAGGCTTTAACCCACTGAGCCACCTAGGCGCCCCTATAAATTACTTTCAAAATTAACAGAGGAAGGGTGCCTGGGTGGTGCCATCTGGTTAAGTGACTGACTCTTGGTTTGGCTCAGGTCTTGCTCTCAGGATTGTAAAATCTAGCCTCGCATTGGGCTCTCTGCGGAGAGCAGAGTCTACTTGAGTTTCTCTCTCCCGTTGCTCTCATTCTGTCTCTCTTTCTAAAATAAATAAATGATTCCTTAAAAAAAATAACACTGGGGTCAAAATATACTTCTTCTACTACTATTATTTTCCCCCCCACTTCATATTTCTTCATATTTCTTTCAATTACCAATGAGCCAGTTTTTGGCTCATGCCATGGTCAGAATAGTATTTATTTTTTCTATACGTCTATTTGAATTCCTTCTTTATTAAATATAAATAAAAAAAAATCTCAAATAGAGGTAAGTTGCTTTTAAAACTTAAAGCTATTTATGTTTATATTTACATACCTGTTATATATTTATATTTATATTTACATACCTATTATATTTACATACCTATAATATTTGAATGATTTGCCCAAAGTTAACATCATACAGTGAAAACAAGAAAGCTTTCCCTTTAAAATCCAGAACAGGACAAGAATACCCCTTATTACCATTTTTATTCAACACAGCATTAGAAGTTGTAGCCAGAGCAATTAGCCAAGAAAAAGAAGTAAGGGCATTTAAATTATAAAGGAACATGTAAATTGCCTCTGTTTGTAGATGACATGATCTCATATACAGAAATCTTAAACATTCCACCAAAGAACTTTGGGAAATAACAAATGAGTTTGGTAACATTGTATAAAATCAATATATACAATGATCAGTCAGATTTCTTTACCTTAACAACGAACTATCTGAAAAAATATTTTTTTAAATCTCATTTGCAACAGAATCAAAAATAATAAAATACTTAGGAATAAGTTTAACCAAGGAAGTGAAATATTATACACTAAAAACTTCCATTGAAGAAGACACAAATAAATGGGCAGATAACCTATATCTGTGGCTTAAAAGGGAATTAGTATTTCTAAATGTCTGTACGACCCAAAGCCATCTGTAATGAATACAATGTGTATATGTGGATATTTTCAGTTTTACTTACAATAATTAGGTGAGTTCTGTGTGCACATGACATTTTATGTATGGTAGCTAATAATTATAGCTGTAATGATTATTCGTCTATGTGTATCTATGTGCCTTCAATCTTAATACCCAAAACGTATTTCCTTAAATTTATAATAATATTTTAAAACCTACTCTAATGGGGAGCCTGGGTGGCTCAGTGGGTTAAAGCCTCTGCCTTCAGCTCAGATCATGATCCCAGGGTCCTGGGATCCAGCCTAGCATCAGGCTCTCTGCTCAGCAGGGAGTCTGCTTCCTCCTCTCTCTGCCTGCCTCTCTGCCTACTTGTGATCTCTGTCTGTCAAATAAATAAATAAAATTAAAAAAAAAAAAAACAGCCTACTCTAACCTTGTTTTGAGGAATGCAAAGCCAAGATGTTAATTTACCCACTTCAGTAATAAATGCAAATATACCACTTAAAATAAAAATATTGCATTTCAAACACCTCAAGCCCCTTCTTTATTAGCCATTCAGGTTTACGTTTGGACAAGACTGCAAAAAAATGTATTTCACAAATTCTCAAACCTTTTAAGCTCATAGTGTCTCAGTAGTTTTTTCACAGTCCTCCCTGGCCAAAGGAAATGTCTAAGAATTTCCTTTTTAAAGTATTTTTGTCCAAAAGACAAAATAATATTAATTTGTGTGCTATGCAAAAGACATGTCTGTTTTTCCCCTAAAATTTAAATATAACATGGTATCACTGTTAGTTTTTTGAAGTGCCACAGAGCTTCTCAGGATGCTGCTAATGAGGAATAAATCCAGCCTCTTTTATGTTTTTTGGTTTGTTTTTTTTTTTTAATAAATTAGAATACCAAATACATGGAAGTCTCTTTTATGGGCAAATAAAATGCCAAATTTAGTAGAAATTAAGTGAATACTCAATTTTGCTAGATAGGAATGTATAGAATATAGTTTTAATGATGTGCATGCCAGTGAAATTTTTATTAAATCAATCCGTACAATCCTTTTGACTAGTTCATGTTTAGCTCTTAAAAATCAATGTGTCACTAGAGTATGCTCTATATTTTAAATATTTACATTTAAAATATCATTCAAATTATTTATTTATTTATTTATTTATTTGACAGAGAGAGAGATTACAAGTGGGCAGAGAGGCAGGCAGAGAGAGAGGGGGAAGCAGGCTCCCTGCTGAGCAGAGAGCCCAATTCGGGGCTCCATCCCAGGACCTGAGATCATGACCTGAGCCAAAGGCAGAGGCTTTAACCCACTGAGCCACCCAGGCGCCCCTCAAATTAAGTTTTGACTCAGTATTTTATAACAATATATTTGTATAGTATTGGTACATGCATTAGGTTGCATTCATTATTTATGCAGTCCATGTTCTTTATTTTGCAAAGGACACATTTCTGTTTGCTGACACATTCCCAGTAATCCATTTATAAATATTGTTGAGGTTTTTCACGTTACAGTTTATGTGCTTTGAACTGACCTTATTTAACTCTTCTTTAAACAACTAGAATTGTTTCTTTAAAACTATCTGCCTTAGAGCAGCAATTCTAGAATGTTGCTTCTTTTTCATTTATCTGCATTCTGCATTTTGTTTTGTTTTCTCTGTAGTAAGAACTTCTAAACTGACTAAAGCATCCTATTAATAGCCTCCTGCCCATTTTTTATTTAACTTAGCTTTACTGCTTGATGTACTCCCATCTGCTTTGGAACCTTCCTGGGTGAAACTGTTTGACTTCTGTTCAGCTTTCCTGGGTGAAACCGTTTGATTGCTTTCCACTACTTCTTATTTCACCAATCTCTTTCCTGCAACAATAAAATTTAGCTTACACAAAAGAACAGAGTGAATGAGACAGCATAGTGTCCTAAAGATCTGAATGGAATAGAAGTCCTCATAACTTGTTAGTTTTTCTAGATTTTCCCAAAACTATTTATATTAATCTGGGACTAAATCTCTCTACCTTACTGTTCTAACTGTAGCCTGAACTGATTGGATATTTGACTTATAACATGTTTATTAGCTCTAACAATGTCTGACTGGATGGTTTAAGATTTCATGAAGACTTTGGACAGGGCCCAGAAGGAAACTGACTGGTACACATATATCAATGCTACCAACCAGAAAGACCCCATGAAGTTTGCTGGCTCATAAGTATATAATGTGTGTGGTAAATTACCGTGTTCTTATGATTTCTCTGTATGGTATTACATATAAAACTTCCCTATGGAGTGGTTAAAATATACCTTAATGTTATTTACTACCAAAAATATGCTTAGAGATGTCTAATTACTATCACTTAAGTTATTTTCTTAACCTATTATTTCCATGCCATTTGTCCCACTTGCTTATTTATCTGTTTCTAAAGAATGGACTTGGTTGCACTCATCTTCCCATGTGGGTAGCTCCAGCAATAATACCATCTGTTTTTTAAAATGCATGCAATGAAGATATTGCAAGTTCCCAACTATGGAGACTCCAACCGTTTATTCCTATTCTCCATAGTTAGGAGCTTACAATATCTTCATTGCATGATTGGATGGAATCCTGCATCTTGGCTATGTGTTCCATTGCTTTCATACCCACTTCTACGACAGAGATATTAAGTGCATATTAGACATAATTTTTTAAATGTAAAATTCTTTATAGAACTTTTGCTCACCAAAAGGACAAAGTATAATAGCACCACTTATTTAACTAATTTGAACATATATTAAAGTAATTTGATTGAAAGTACTTCATCTCATATGAACCCTGACAGTCAATAGTATTAATAAAAAATTGATTTAGCATCCATATTTGTCATGGTAAAGATGTGGATTATGGAACGTTATTTTTCCAGTATTTTTTTCTCTTCTCTGCTTAGGGCTAGATATAGTCAATACATACAAAGTTACATCTCTGATATTTGTAAATTTCACATTTTATTTTGTTAGCATTTCTTTCCTTTTACCAAGTTTCTGCTGCATTCAAGCAATAATCTTTCAACTCTAGGATAAAAATCATAATATCATTCAATTCTGAAAAGTTCACTTTCACATCTTTACAATGTGCTTTTGGCATGAAACACACAATTAGATTTTTCTTTCTCCATTTTTCAAGATTCTGCCTTCAGAATGTCAAAGAATTCCTGTTCAAAATCTCACATTGACATATGCCTTATATTAAAACTACTCCTTTTGTCATTTTATTAACTAAAGCACTGGTACATGCACATGTATGTTGTATGTGTGTCTGTGTGTACATGAATCCAGAATATATAAATATGAAGTATATGAATTATTTTCATCTACTGTTGGAAAAACTAGGATATGCTAAAAATTGAGATAAATTTAACCAGAAAATGTCTTAAATATAATTTCTCTATTTCATTCTCTACCTCTTTCTCTCTGACTTGACTCTGTTATGTAAGAAACTGGACTACTCTTTATAGTCAAGAGAGAAGAAGAAAGATAATACCTTGGGCCAGCCTAGCTGTTAATAGGGTCTTAGTGCCCCACTGAGGTCCACGTGGTGTGGCCTGGAGCACAGAAGGAAAGGAATTAAGGGAGATACATGATATGCAAAGATTATCTGCCAAAGTGCAAACAAAAGAAATTTCAGGAGGCTTTAATAGTAATTTTTTAAATATTTATTTTTAACTCCCTTAAGACTAAAGGGCTCACTACTTCGTATCGTGCATTGAATACAATGATGGGAAAGGAACACCGGTTTTTGTAGAAAAGGAAAATGAAGTCAGAGCGCATGTGTAACTTGCCGAAACAACTAATTAGTAGAGACAAAATTCAAACTCAGGTTCTATTTGTTGACAGCTCCATATGTAATTAGTAACTAATAATAGAAATAACAATAGTACTTCCAAATATTTATTGAATGCTCACTATATGAGCATTAGACACAATTTTTACATTAAACTGTGTAGCAATTAAATTATGGATTTTCCAAATAAACAAAAAATCATTGATATTTTTAATGGAATTCCAAGGCATTCTCTTTCCTCAAATAAGCTGGTTTAATCTATTTTAACTTTTCAAGTCATTCATCAAGATATATACTTCTGTTTAAAGTTATAATTTTCTATGAGAAAAACAACAAGTAAATCATAAATTTGTGTGAAATTAAAACATATCCATTTTCATTTTCACTTATTATTTTCCTTCTGTTTAAATGTAGTGAACATCTATTGTTTGAAAATTTTTTTTCCACACTTCTCATTTTCTTTCTCCTCCTAATGCCTGTATTTTGGTCTTTTTATTGTTGTTGTTTTTCATTAACATTCATGCAGAAAGGGGACTGAGGGCATGAAAAAAATGCATATATTCACATCAGCCACGTTTGTGTTTGTTCTCAGGCCTGGTGTGCGGTGGACTATCGGTGTGACCTCGGAGAGTGCACTGCCATATCGGTACTCTTGGGTAAAGCTTTAATTTTGAACTTCCTGAACACAGGTTAACTAACGTGGGACGTTTCCTTCTGGTTATTCTGTGCGTCCATAGAAAGGGCATTTTGATTTCCTCAAAGCAGTAACTTTCAACAATTTTTAAAAATTTATGAAGTAAAATTTTGAACTGTTGACTAGGTAATCGATATGTGTAATTGGAAATCAAATCACTTTGAAAGCCCATTAGACAAGGGTGCTGTGCAGCTCGGTCAGTTAAGTGTCTGACTTAGGGAGGTCAGGGGCCTCCAGCCAGAAGGAAGCAGGACCCTAGGGTTTACTCAAGCTTAATCAATATTCTCCTCAGAATACTGACATCCTCTTGGTCATATCGAAACCTGAAAAAAGTTCCCGAAAAGATATAAAATCCACAATTCAATAAGGCATAGTCATTTTAACCTGATTCCACTGCACAAACTTGAATTCACAGGTATATGTTAGTGGAATTTGTGGAATTTGATACAACCATAAGTATTTTTTTTTTTAAAGATTTTATTTTTTTATTTGAGAGAGAGACAGTGAGAAAGAGCATGAGCGAGGAGAAGGTCAGAGAGTGAAGCAGACTCCCCATGGAGCTGGGAGCCTGATGTGGGACTCGATCCTGGGACTCCAGGATCACGCCCTGAGTCGAAGGCAGTCGTCCAACCAACTGCGCCACCCAGGCGTCCCGACAACCATAAGTATTTTTACTTAATTAGTCTAACATGAGAAGTTTTGCTGAGCAATCCTTCCCATGAATTTGCAAAATATAATTGCATTTCTTTTTCATATTCATTCAGCTGTCAGCTGAGGGAAGACAAACACTTTATTTTTAAAGATTTGTGGCACACAGTTCAAGTTGCAATATGCAGTACTACAGAATTTTTCAATAATTCAAAAGCTGAAAATAGCTTAAGAATTGTTATCCTTGGGCTATTTATGTCTTTGGCAAAGAAAGTTCATTTAATATAATTACCTATTATTCATGTTTTTACATGGAATATGCTGGTCTCCAAACTAATGTCTCTAGGCTGTAATTCTAAATTCCAGAAAGATCTTTCTTAAATGTTCTTAAAGATGATTTTGAGACCAGCAGTAGGCAAAGGGTCACCAGCCATATCTAGATATCTGCTTTTCTTTCTAGTGGTAGTGAAATATATGAAGTCAATAAGGTTGTCCATAAATTCATGCAGGTTTAAAACCACTCCACTGTCAGAATTGAAGAATTCCTTATCTATAAACTTTTAAATTTATAAAAAGAATGTTGTTATATTTTAACTATCGAGATCACAAAATTGTTTTTAAAATATTTTTTTAATAAATATTTGTTTATTTATCTGAGAGAGAAAGAAAAGGCAGAGGGAGAGGGTGGGGAAAGAGGAGAGAAGAGGAAAAGAAATTTGTAAGCAGACTTCCCACTGATCACAGAGCCTTCAACTCTGGATTCAATGTATGTCTGGATCCCAGGACTCTGAGATCAGAACCTGAGCTAAAAAATCATGAGTTGGATGCTTAACTGACTGAGCCACGCAGGCATCCCTTAAAATAGTCTTTTAAATGAAAATAGCATTGAGAAATATATATTTAATTATGTAATTAACTTATGTAATTAGTAAGAATTAGTCACACCAAAATTCACAAATAGATGAAGTTGACTGCATTTTTTTTTTCTTTGCAGAAGGTGGAAACCTAGTCAATTATACTTCAAAAAAGAAAATAAAAAGGAGAAAATCTAGCTCAAAATAATTTAAACCCAAAGGGTGAAAAAAGTGTTAATAACAAAATAGCTGAAGATAAGCCCTCTTCTTCCTAATCCTCCCTACTGCAAGCTCCTTCTCTACACCCGGGCATGTAATTGTTGACAGACTGGCCAGAAAAAGCATATCATTTCTCCCTGGGATGTTTTTCCCAGTCGTGTGGACATTCTGGGTTGTTTGCTCAGATATTTATCTCTTATCTTCTTGAAAAATAAAGGTATATTAAATGACTTGTATCTCCAATAAATTAGTGTTTTCCCTCCTTGACCAGTCTGATTCTTTACACTGGAAATATGCAGTTTGTAGATCTTCCTCCTTCTGCTGAATTTATGACGACAGTTTCTATCATCCCTTGCTTCCCAGGCTCCTTTTTGCTTATTACTTTCTCTGTTGCAGCTTTGGCAAAGAAAACTTGTTTCCACTGCCACCTAAAATGTGGTATTATACACTAGGCATGTCATCTCCAAAGTACTGTAGAAGGAAAGAATTTAATGAAGCTAAAAGTAAGGATGGAGTGGAGTGGGGGGCTAGGGTGTCCTGAGAGCAAGGGAGGAGTGGAAAACAATTCTTCCTGTGTCAGAAAGTAGTAAGAGTAGTTTCTGTGCATTTCAGAGTGGAGGCGGCTCTTTTGCAGTTGTTATTTTGTTTTCACGGTTTTGGATTTGAAGGCAGACTATGGAATGTGTTATAGACTCTGGTTCCTTTGATTAGGTTCCCCAACTTGGTGGTGTTTCAGAGGATATTAATCTCTTAGACCAGGACTCTTTTTGTCAGATCAACATCATTAATATATTTTAATGAAGCTTCATTCCTTCCTAGATGGTAGTGACCCATTCTGCATTTCAAGTTTTTTATCAGAATATTTATTTCAAATCATCACACCTGGTATAAAATATTCAGATAATAAATTCCAATTTCAACTGAGTTTCCTCGTGCCTTAAAATTCCTTACTTCTATGTCATGATTGATGATATATAATTTATGTCTATAAATGAGAAATTCTCTATTCTCTTGTGGGTTTTAGGGTCATGAACAAAAGCCTGGATTTTCTTAAAAAATCTTCCTCCTGCTCATAAATGAAAATACTAAATAATGTCATTTTAATTGTTATTTTGTGTTTATTTGAGAAACCATACATTAATTCATTTTAGGTTAACAATCTCAAAGCATTTGCTTAATATCTATGCTGTCCTTAGTATTTTCTAATGCCATGGAAGATACAAAATATGTTATAAATATCCTTTACCAGGAAAAACCTCCAGTGTCAAAAGCATGAAATAATGTTTGTATCAAGCAAGAGAATTTATAATTGATGGCAAAATTAAGAGAAGTGATGGAAGTTCAGAGAATAAAGAAGTTAATAATGTCAGGGTTAAACATTTACATACTGGGACTTTGAAAAGATGCATAGAACAGAGGCATTACCCTTGAGGAACTCATCATAGAGTGTACAACAAAGAAACTATATTATAATTGCAAAAGCACATGATAAATGCAAAAGTAGAGGTAAAAACAAGGTTGACTCTAGGGAATGTTACATAGGAGGATACAATGCAGTGAATTTTGGAGGTTGAATATGGCTTTTTTTTTTTTTTTTTAAAGATTGGGAAGGCTTTAGCTAAGGAGATTTCCTGCAGGAGAAACAATTTATGGAAAGGTCTGCATATATAAAAAAACTTGTTGCACTTAGGAAAAGTTAACTAGCACCTTGGAGCATAAGAATCAGCCTAGACAGCTGGATTCCCTCCCTGCTGTGAAGGGGATTGTACACTGCTTTGAGGAATGTAGTCTTTTTAAAATAAGCAATGGAAAGTCGCTGAATGTATTAAACAAGAAAATAATATGAACCCATTTGATGTTTTTATAGCCATATGGTAAATTCTGGCCTCAAGAAGAATGATAAAAGATAGGAAATCAGTTAGATTAAAGCAGCAGATGAGATTGGTCAAAACTGTAGTAGGAGAGATAGGTTGGAGTGTTGTGAAGTTGCAGAACAGATTACCACTCATGTCTGCTTTAGAAATGGTATTAAATAATGGTGGTGGGCTGAGTAGTAATACCCCAAAGATATTCAAATCCTAATCTGTGAAACCTATGAATCTGTTAATTTACATGGTATAGAAGATTTTGTAAACCAGATTAATTTTTTTTAAGATTTTATTTATTTATTTGACAGAGAGAGAGATCACAAGTAGGCAGAGAGGCAGGCAGAGAGAGAGAGAGAGGGAGAAGCAGACTCCCCACTGAGCAGAGAGCCTGATGCAGGCCTCCATCCCAGGACCCTGGGATCACGATCTGAGCCGAAGGCAGAGGCTTTAACCCACTGAGCCACCCGGCGCCCCTAAATTAAGTGTTTTAAAATGCTGATAATCCTGGATTATCCATTTGGGCACAATATAATCACAAGGTTCTATATAAAAGGAAAGCAAAAGGATCAGTTAGAAAAAAATGTGTTAACGGATGCAGAGGTTAGTGATGTAAACCAAGAAAAGAAGTAAACCAAGGAATCAAAGCAGACTTAGGCATGGAGAAGTCAAGGAAACGATTCTTTCTGGAAGTCTCCAGAAGGACCATCTTGCTTTTGGACTCCTAGCTTCCAAAACTATAAGAGAATAAATCTGCATTGTCTCAGCCCACTAATTTTCTAATTACTTGTTATAGGAACATTAAAGATAAAGAAAGTAACCAATCCAGTAAGTGATACATTCAGGATTTGAAATAGGAATCCTCTATCTATACCATTACTCCTTCCCTGCAACCTAAAGTCTCAATTTCCTTACACTTAAAACAAGTTGATAACATTACATTACCTATGAAGTCCATTCCAACTAAAAATACGTATGATTATATAGGACTAGATTATTGTAAATGAGCAAATGAAAGATTTTGTGAACTCTTTTACACAAAATAAGTAACCTTAGGTTGTCACTGCCTTTTTAAAAGGGTTAAAACATATTATCTGCAACAAATTTCTGCTAGATCCCCTGAGACACCAGAATATGCTTACTGATTAACATATCTTCTTAAAATATGTAATTATACAAGCAGAAAAACACTGAAAGCCAGAAACCTGCTGTGACAAGAGGGAATTGTGGTTTCAATCAGTTTACATTTAGAATAACAGATTGTGAAACCATGGGTGGAAAAAAAGTCTCCTGAGATAATTTTATCTCTAATCTATAATCCATAAAAAGGGAACGAATTATGTGCAATCCATCACCTTTTAATTGAGCTGTGAATCTGAACTGTTTTAGAAATAATTAAATGAAATCCATTTGCACAATTATCTAAATGTATAGTTTCCTCTACGTGACAAAAATTATTGTGTTGTGAGGTAATGAACATGAACAATTAATTGTGATGTTAAATTTCAAAACCGAGCCTTAACATCATACAAAATAATTTATAACTGTATAATTATAAAATTATTGTACTATGCTTAGAATTATTAATGTTGAGGGTGCTTCTCTGAAAAAGATTAGAACACAATAAATAGCTATACCTTTACAGTTTTAAATATTCATAAGCTGTACAAGGACAATTCAGCGGGCACAAGAGAGATGGTTTTTATCTTTTGAACTTAGATATTCTTAGTATTATGCTAAATCCTCACAGTGATCTCCTTCAAGACTTCTTTGAATGTGAAAAAATAGTGGAGACAATTAGCTCTTGCCAAATTAATACAACTAATTATGCTCTCATTTATCTATGTGCATAATTTATGTTCTAGTAATAATTCTGGGTTTAATGTTTAAAGAACTGGAACCCTAAAATGGGTTCATTTAAATTCAATCGATTTTTTTTAAAGTATAATGAGGATCGAGTTTATTATGAAGACAAACATAAAACACAAAATACAGTCCACCTGAATAATTAACTCCTCTATGACCATCATAGAATAGAATTCTTGATTTCACATACTAAGGTCATGAAGAACAATGCAAAATACAAGGTGCTTAATTTAAAATCGAAGTGAAAACCAGATTTTTCAAATATAATTTTCAAATAGCATTCTCTACTAACATCAAACATTATGCATGCTTTTAACAGCAGATGACATTTTCATATCATTTACTTTATTTTCATATCATTGCTAGAGGTAATCTGTATTGTAGAATATCTTTTTAGTGCCAATTCCTGTTCATAGAATTGGTTATTTAAGATATGCCATATTATCATGATCATAATTTTACAAGTAATAAACAAAAACCGATATGGTAAAAAAAAAAAAGATCTATAAACAGAGGAAGCTACCCAAAGGTATACAGTTTCTATAAGAGAAAGATTTTGTAATTTATTAGCATTTTTAATCAAATCCATTGGTTGGGAAGCATTTAAGCCTAGAATCATCTTGAGAACTTATTTTTTATCTTAGGGTTGTCCAAGAACATATGAAAGTCTTCCACTAGTGGAACCTAGAGAATTTTTATACCCAATTCTATATTGATGTAATGTACAATGAGATATAATTCATGTTTCTACAATTTCTGATAAAGTTTAGATCTTTCTCTAAAACTGTGTTGGAATATAAAGGGAAGCGACTACTACAGCAAAAATAAATGTGAAAAGTTTATATAAATCACTTCTGAAGACGATCTTACTCTGCATCTATGACTAACCATATGCCTTACCGAACGACCAACAAAGAGTATGTACAGCTCTTGAATATTCACATCAAAAAGGAAAGTTTATAATAATATATAACTTCATGAACTCATAATTGTTTTTTCCTTTTTAAAAAATTTTCTTATGTTATGTTAGTCACCATACTGTACATTGTATGGTGACTAAGGTGCATTCCTTTTCCTATATCCTCTGCCTTTTTCTAGTAATGAGATACTACCTAAGACTATCCTTGCTACATTTACTTTTACCCTTATCTTTATGACATGATTTTGCATATTTGAGGGTAAGCTATAATAGTGCATTGAATGATTAAGTATCAAATTAATATTTCTTTTCTTCATAATTTCAATGAAGAATGTGCTATAAGACTATTATTTTTAAAATACCAGTATTATAATAGAGGAAATTGGAAGACTCCAAATTGTAACAGAGACTTGTTATCTTGGAATTTGCCATGCAGCATGTGTTTCTTTGTGTCTAGCTTCTTTTGCTCAACAAAACGTGCTTTTTGTTTGTTAGTTTGTTTTTATAATTCATCCGTGTTGTTGCAGGTATTCATTTATGCCCCTTTTATTGCTGTTTAATGGTACACTGCATGAATATATGAATTTATCACAATTTGAAATTCAGTCATTTTCAGTTTTTGATTGTTATAAATAAAGCTGTTTTTTATGCAAGGTTATTTGTGAAGATATATTTTTAATTCTATTATGTAAACCTATAGAAATGAGTTTGCAGGTAATATGGTAAATATATTTTTAACTTTATGAGAAAATGTCTAACAACTTTCTAACATTTTTCCATTTTATACTCCCATTAAAAATGTATGAGTTCCAGTTACTCTACAAAGTTGTTGATACTCAGTTATATACATCAAGAACATTGTTAATGTTCTTCTTTTTCTTATTCTAGGAATTGGTATTGCAATATATTAAAATTCAAAAAAATTTTTATGCAGTTATGTGTGTATTGGCCATTAATATATCTTCTTTTGTGAATTGCCATTTTAGATTTCTTGGCCAATTTATAATTTTAGGTGTGTTTTTATCATTGTTTATCATGTGTGTTTTATCATTGACATAGAGGCATTTTTATGTGTTATGGATATGATTTCTTTGTGAAATAGAAGTACTGAGGATATTTTGTCTTTTAATAGAATCGGCCTGTTCTATTTTTAATATCTTCTGATAATTAGAAATTATCTTGCTTATGTAATATGTATCACTTTTTCTCTTCTGTTTAGTAGGTTTTGATATTGTCCAAAAAATATCTTTGAAGGCGATTATAGATTCTCTGCATTCCTATGTAAAATTTATAATCAGTTTATTAATTTTGGCCAGAAAAAAAAACCCTCTGGAATATTTTTTATAGATTTTGTCAAGGCTGCAAATAATTTTGAGAAGGGTAGATACGTTAATGATATTTATACTTGGAATTCATGAACACAGTATACTTCTGTATTTATTAATATAGTTTAAAATATTTCTCATTCATGATTTTTTCAGTTCAGTGTTGGAATTTTGTATTTCTTTTACTAGATTTTTCCCCCAAATTATGATGCTTTTGTAAATAATATTTTAAAAATTCAATTGTCTAAATTGAATTGCTTTTTGAATATAGTAATGCAATTAATTTTTAAATAACTTTAGATTCCTAGGCTTTGCTGAACTTATTTGTTAGTTTCAGATTTTTTTTGGTAAATATATGGGGTTTTAAACAGACACACAAACATACATACATACATACATATGAATATATACATATACACATACAATTGAATTATATTTTTGAAAGTTTTCCTACTTCTTTCTCATCTTTATACTTTTTATTTATTTGTCTTTTGCTACACTAGATAAGACTTCTCATAAAGTACTGAATGGATATGATAAGAGTAGACATACACTGTTTTCTCTAATCAGAAGGGCAAAGCATTTCATATGTTCCAATTAAGTATGATGATATCTGTAAATATTTGTAGAAGCTTTTTATCATACTGAAAAAGCCTGATAAGAATATTCATATATGTATATATATACACAATATATCTTCTTATGTGTGTATAAGATATATATTCTTTGTGTACATTTTCTTTTATACAAATTTAACATATAGTCTTATATAGGGATGTATTCCTACATCCTTATTAATTAATAAGGATTACACTAATCCTTATTAATATTACATTTTTCTTACATACATATGTTTGCTGAGGATATATATGTGTATATATATGTATGTATTTATTCTTAGCAAACCTCTTCATTGTATATTCTTATAGAATAAATATCTGAATGTCCAACCCTGTGAAGACTTGGCCATTTTTTCTTCAACTATTTCTTCGGGTCCATTACTATTTAATCTCTCTGTGACCCTAATTGCACATATATTAACATGTGGCATTATCCCTTATATCTCAGACCCCACTTTTTTTGTGGGTGTGATCTTCAGTTTGGTTGATCTCTAGTGACTCATTTTCAAGTTCATTCCTGTTTTTTGTTTTTTCTTAAACTTATGTTTTTTATTCCTGTTGCACCCGGTCTCCTATTGAGCCCAGCAATTAAATTTGTCCTTATATATTTTATTCTTTTTTACAGTTTTGATTTTCTTCTGAAGATGATGTCCCTTCTTTTTATACATGTTGCACCAATTGCTCACTAGGTTATTTAATGTATTTATATTATTTTCCTAAAACTCCTTTTCTGCCTATTCCTGTTTCTGTATGCTGGCCTCTGTTACTATTTAATCTCTTGATCGTGGTCTCATTTTTCTACCTCTCCACATATCTTGTGCTTGTAGAAGAGCCGTAGAGACTGAAGTAGAAAATATTTACATTTTCAGTTCCTTGTCAGACTGTGTGGATGGAAGAACAAGTCAATTTAACTTACAGTTGAGTTCCTTCTGTGTTTCTTGCCTTTGGTATTTATTTTGATTCAGTTAATCACCGGCTTCAAATGTTTTGAGATGGAATCAAAACTCTGTTTTAGGCAAAACTTGGAATCTGAGGACCAGCAACCCTCCAGCGATCTCTCTCTTTATAACCGGATCACCACCTTTTGGAGCTGCTCAGAATTTCCTTTATGTAATCCTTTTCCTTTATGCAACCAGGGAGGCTCCCTTAATCTTCTTTCATTTCCACAGCCTTAATGGGCTAGTTTACTTGCTGAGGACTTCAAGTGCTTAGGGGGATTTCTCTCAGCTATCTTATATCGCCTTCTCCTGGGCTTCGCTCTGAGCTCTGAAAAGTCCCTGTGTGCCTTTGGAGAATCTTGCTCATCTTTTTTTTTTTTTTTTTTTTTTTAATTAATTTATTTTTTAAAATTTCTTTCCAGTGCTCCAGAATTCATTGTTTATGCACCAGTCAGTGCATAAACCAGTCAGTTTCAGACAGTTGCCAGGCACTTAGAAAAGGCCATGGCATTTTAGGTAAATTATGTCAATTTTTCCGTACTCTCCCACACTTTGGTGAACAATCCCTGTGCCTTCCTTAAGGATTCTCAGGTACCTTAAGAAGTTTCTGTGCACTCTTCTGACCTGCCTTCAGTTCTCAATAGGCTGCCACCTTCCTCTTGTAAGATGCAACCGGGTATACCTTAGGTTACGTCTTTCAGCATTGCCACGCTGCCCAGTGCCCTTGACCACATTCTGACCTTCAGTTTGCAAAGACCCATATTCCTGTTTTTTTTTTTTTTCTCATCCCTACTTCCTTGCCTCTGCTTATGATGGACTCTGTTCTGCACTCAGAGAAAATCCTTTAGGACAGAAATGGCAAGTGACTTCTTTTTTTTTTTTTTTTTAAGATTTTATTTATTTATTTGACAGAGAGAGATTACAAGTAGCCAGAGAGGCAGGCAGAGAGAGAGAGAGGAGGAAGCAGGCTCCCTGCAGAGCAGAGAGCCCGATGCGGGACTCGATTCCAGGACCCTGAGATCATGACCTGAGCCGAAGGCAGCGGCTTAACCCACTGAGCCACCCAGGCGCCCGGCAAGTGACTTCTTTTAAAAGACTATGGGATCATGACCTGAGCTGAAGGCAGTGGCTTAACCAGCCGAGTTACCCAGGCTCCTAGCAGCTATGGACTTCTTTCCTGGAATTTATTTCATACTTTTTTTGCATAGTCAGCTCTGAAATTTTCTTAAGTAGGTAGCTTGTCTTCATTGTTAGTGTGGCAATGATAAGACTTCTTATAAATTTCTACATTCTAATCAAAATGGAAAGCCAAATGGTATGAGTTTCCCCCTCTGCAATTTCTGCTTTATGGACTAAGTACTTGAAAGAGGTGAGTATTATTATTTTATGGGTTCATCTACTATTAAACTAGATTTTTCCAAAAAAAAAGTTCCCACATTTATAATGCCTAATGAAATTATATATGCTGATCCTGGCATATAGCAAATGAGAACCATCTTGAATAAATTTGTGATTAGAGAAATATAAAATTAAAAATTTAATTTATTTGAGCTGTAATTAGTAATCTGTTGCTGGCCCTTTTCCCATTTTAAATTCAGTGGCTCTTAACTTAATAAAATGAAATAAAACTTGGGCTTTTTATCTGTCATTGGGGCTTCTCCATTATAGTCTATCAATGAAACACTACTCCTGTTCTGCCTACGTGTGATGACTTTCTTTACTCCTACTTTAAAAGCACCAGTTGATGATAATATCCTACCATAGGATATCATTAAAACTAATTATTAAAGGAACAGAATCTCCCAAATATATATTACTGAGATACTGGAGAGGCTTTTTTAATATGGTGAAGAATAGTGTATTTTCAGATCAGTAGACCAGTAAAATTGTGCCCCCATTCCACTTCTAGTCCTTGCATTTTTTTACAAGATAAAGTGCAAGCTTTATGAAAAATATACACCTAAAATCCATTAAAAGTCATTAGACTTTGCCCTCACACTGGTTTTGCTGATATAATTATGATCTTATCTTTATAATCTCACTCCATTAGATAAGAAAAATATTGTTTTAATATTTTCCAGTTACATTAATGTAATAAATATTCCTGCCATGATTAATGGGGGCCATCGATTTTACATTCACACTTAAAATGATTTTCTTATTTAAACGATGATTGCCACTTTCAATGAATGCCTTTCTTTATTAAAGGATAACACCTGAATTTTGAACTTAACCAAAGCAAACTCTTTTATGAGAAAATGAGGCAAATCATATGCATTTATTTCCTCAAAACAGTGCTTTTCATCTAAGTTGTGTAGAAACCTCACAATGCTTTAGGAACTGTCCAAATCAGTAGTTCTTAGACTTTTGGTCTTAGGGTTATGTTACACTTTTTTTTTTAATGATTGGTTTGTGAACATGTAGTATATAATTAGGTTGGATACAGTGTTCAATGATTCATTAGTTGCTTTACACACTTTTAAATTGTTAAGAATCCTGAAGTGGTTTAGTTTATGTCAGTTACAGTATCAATAGTTACCGTATAAAAATTTTTTTAAAAAATTAAAAGAATCTATTTTATTTATAGTATAAATTTAATTTATAGTATATATTTCATTCAAAAATAACAATAAGCACATTATTTGTTAACATAAATGGCATTTTTATAAAAGATAGCTTTATTTTCTTTCCAAAATATTTTGTTTATTCTCTTAAAGTGCTTGGGTGACTCAATCAGTTAAGCATCTGACTCTTGATTCTGGTTCAGGTCATGATCTCAGGATTGTAAGATTGAACTCCATGTCAAGCTCCATGCTGGGTGTAAAGTCTGCTCAAAATTCTTTCTCTTTCTCTCCCTCTGCTCCCCACCACCCCAGTGTACACGCTTTTTCTCTCCTTCTAAAAATGAAGAAAAAGAATAAAGCTATGTGTAATTTTTGTTTCTTTACATCCTAGTGTATGACAGGTGTTCAATCAATGTTTGCATTAATTTAAACATCTATCAGTTAAAGACATACTTACTTAGTTTGGTAGATATGGTCTGACATGTTTCCCAATGACATGCCCCTCCCAGCATTTATGTCTTTGCCTTCTTCCTTTAAGTGGGGACTGAACCCAGTGACTTGCTTCTAACCAATAGAATACCACATGAATGATGAGATATCACTTCTGTGATTAGACCACCAAAGACTGACTTTCTTTGTAGTTCTCTCTCTTTCTCTCTCTCTCTCATTTACTGTCTTCAAATCCTTGTGGCTTGATCAGATTAAGCAAGGTACCATGTCATGAGATGTTTTGTGGAGAGGTCCACTTGGATAGGAAGAAAGGAACAGGTAACAGACCTCATTCCAACAACCCACAAGAAATTGAATCCAGCCAACACTAGTCAGGGAGGAACTGGGTCTTTTCCAGTCAAGCCTGGAATTGACTTTCTTCCGTGAGAGACCCAGAGTCAGAAGATCCAGCTAAAACCTACTCAGATTTCTGACCCAAAGCACCCATGAAATAATGCCTGCTATTAATTTAAGACACTTAGTTGTGAGATAGTTTGTTATTCAGTAATAAATAATTAAAACAATGACTACTGTGATAGGGGATAAAAATGAATGGGCCAGGAACACTGTACTTTACATGTTCATAGATCTTTAAAGAAGATAATACACAATATAGTTATTTGTAGTTTTAGAAAAAAATGTTCTAAATTCCAAATTGGTAAAACTCCTATTACTTAAGTTATTTTAAAATTAAATATTTTGCATCATTTGGTTTTTATCTTACACTTTTAATCTTATTATACTTTTTACAAATAAGTGTATCTTAATATAGTATGCATTATACTTTAAAGATTTTATGATCATATTATTATACTCTTCAATGGTCTCTATTTATCCTCCTATCCCTATCCCTCTATAAGTATCATCTATTTATATAAATTTATATTAAAAATATTTTTACTTCCTTTGCCAAAAGTGTTTAAGAATTTTAAAAGCATTTTCTGGATTTGGGCAGCAATAGAACTATATTTATTATGCAACAGACATATTACATTTTTTATGAATAATTATTGAATATAAAAAATTATGAAATGGCATATTATTGAAATAAACAGACCTCAATTTCAGATTATTTTACATATATAGTTGTTATTTATTTTCTCCCATAAGAATAAAACAGAATTCAGCATCATCAGCTGTTTTTTATTTTCATAGCGTAATTGTTAAGAAATCTGGCTGAAAAGAATATGTAGAAGAATGAAAAAGGTTTGTTATGACAGTGTCACTCAATTATTTGATCTCTTTCTATGATATATACTCCAAATTTCGTATACCTACTTGATTACTTTTGAGTTCAAAAAATTAGAAAGCATGTATTTCACAACAATTTACTAATTAGCTATATTATTCACTTTTTCAGTCTCACCACCGATATTTCACATTATCCTTTTAGTCACTAAAATATAAGCTACATGAGGCAAGAGGATTTTTTCTCTTTTGTTCACTTATGAATCTCTATAGTAATGGTACCATAGTAAGATTAAGGACAGATGAGAATTTACCTAGCTTTCTTTCTCTCTCTTTTTCTATCTTTTATTTTTTCTCTTTCTCTTACTCTCTCCGTTTCCTTCTCTCTCTCTTTCTTTTTCTCCTCTTTCTCTTCTTTTTCTTTCAGCAAAAAAGGAAGAAATTGAGTAAGGAGGGAAGGACTCTTCATGTGATCTATTGATGGGCTTTTTCTCAGGTGGACTCTTTATGAATGAGTACATATTGAAAAAATTTGAAGATTGGCAAAATTAAATGGTTGTGCACCCTTTGCCCTTATGACTCTCCAGGAGTGTGGGTACTCTTGTATGAGGCCAAGGATTTCATTTTGACTTCTTTCTTACCATGCCAACACATTTCACTGTTGATAAAATTCTGGCACCTATAAAAGCATCTGTACTTTGTCTAACCTATATCCTAAGATCTTTTAGATGAATTGTTGATTTATGTCCTAATCTCCAAACAGATTTTCAATCCTCATTTGTGTGTATCTCTGCTTCTACTTAGAGTGTTAAAAAATAACAATACGCTATCACCTGTACCTCAACTGTATAAGCCAGAAACCTAGAAGTCATCTTAAAACCTCCATCTGTTTTGCCCACTGTAACTATATAAAGTCCACTATAATAAATCATGATGATCTCTTTTACTACCTACTAAATGGTAAACACTTAAACCCCTCTTTCTTTCTGTATAGATCCACCAACATGCCATAATTTAATCAGTAATATCCTTCCCTGGTGTTTTGTAATTATTTTCTAATTGTTTTCCCTCCTTTAATCTCTCTGCCATTCTAATCTACCCTCCAGAATTTTGCTCATGTGGTTGATATAACAATCCTTTTTTGTCATGTTATTTTTTCTCAAAATTTCTCAACGGCTACTCATTATTTAAATGAGAAAATCAACAGTAATTAGCCTTACTCTGTAAGACTCTCCATGGTCTGACCTTCATGTTCTGACAGGTTGTGATTATGCATTGCCATAAGTTTTCATTAATAAAACAATACTCTTCTCTTGTGCATTCGTCTCTCCATTTACCCTGCCAGCAACACACAGAAAACAGTTTTCCCACAATACAAAGTTTCCTACACATTCTCCCTGCTTCCCCGCAAACCCACTCTGTCCAGCATTTTCAGTCACCCCCATGTAACACATGTACCCTTTTGTGCACCAATTTTGAGGTGTCTACTCCGTGACTATTGCAATGCGAGACAACAGAGACACAACTGTGACTAAGTCACTATCTTGCTTTGGCGGAGTATACAGTTTAACAAAAATGAATGCTTTCTTTCTCCTGATTTTGTTTCTTCTATTTTTATTATTTTGTTTTTATTATGTTTAATTTTTAAATTTTATTTTATTATTTTGTTTTATTTTTACCTCTTACATATTTAAGTCTTATTTTAAAAGTGTTCATCTCACCATTTCCTTATACCACACACGAAAATAGACTCAAAATGGATGAAGGACCTCAATGTGGGAAAGGACTCCATCAAAATCCTTGAGGAGAACACAGGCAGCAACCTCTTCCTAGGAACATTGCCAAAGGCAAGGGAAGCAAGGACAAAAATGAACTATTGGGATTTTATCAAGATCAAAAGCTTTTGCACAGCAAAGGAAACAGTTAACAAAACCAAAAGACAACTGACAGAATGGGAGAAGATATTTGCAAATGACATATCAGATAAAGGACTAGTGTCCAAAATCTATAAAGAACTTAGCAAACTCAACACCCAAAGAACAAATAATCCAATCAAGAAATGGGCAAAGGACATGAACAGACATTTTTGCAAAGATGACATCCAGATGGCCAACAGACACATGAAAAAGTACTCCATATCACTCGGCATCAGGGAAATACAAATCAAAACCACAATGAGATATCACTTCACACCAGTCAGAATGGCTAAAATTAACAAGTCAGGAAATGACAGATGCTGGCGAGGATGCGGAGAAAGGGAACCCTCCTACACTGTTGGTGGGAATGCAAGCTGGTGCAACCACTCTGGAAAACAACATGGAGGTCCCTCAAAATGTTGAAAATAGAACTACCCTATGACCCAGCAATAGCACTACTGGGTATTTACCCTAAAGATACAAACATAGTGATCCGAAGGGGCACATGCACCTGAATGTTTATAGCAGCAATGTCCACAGTAGCCAAACTATGGAAAGAACCTAGGTGTCCATCAACAGATGAATGGATAAAGAAGATGAGGTATATATACACAATGGAATACTATGCAGCCATCAAAAGAAATGAAATCTTGCCATTTGCGACAATGTGGATGGAACTAGAGCGTATCATGCTTAGCAAAATGAGTCAAGCAGAGAAAGACAACTGTCATATGATCTCCCTGATATGAGGAAGTGGTGATGCAACATGGGGGCTTAAGTGGGTAGGAGAAGAATAAATGAAACAAGATGGGATTGGGAGGGAGACAAACCATAAGTGACTCTTAATCTCACAAAACAAACTGAGGGTTGCTGGGGGGAGGGGGGTTGAGAGAAGGGGAGTGGGATTATGGACATTGGGGAGGGTATGTGTCTTGGTGAGTGCTGTGAAGTGTGTAAACCTGGCGATTCACAGACCTGTACCCCTGGGGGTAAAAATATATTATATGTTTATAAAAAATTTAAAAAATAGAAAAAAAAAGTGTTCATCTCTTAGGTTAACCTGACCTTTTCAGGGAGAAGTAACAGTTCTTTTAATTATGACCAACATAGTTCTTTTTAATGCAGCTAGTACACATAACATTTGGAATATTGCATTTTAAGTGTTTTTATGTCTAATATTCCATTAGCCTATAAAACTCTTCAAGTTGTTAATTTTTCTTTTTGGTTTTCAATCCCACCTACTATGTAGATTTGAGCATGTAGTATGTGCTTAATAATATCCACTGAAATAACAAGTGTTTGAGTGCTAACCCTCTCAGAGCTCTTTATATTTGCAAGTTATTTTCTTTATTTTTAGATCATGTAAAAGTTGCTAGACGTGCTAACAAAGAGCAGAATTTGATAAAAACAGCTTTATTCATGAAAATCAATGGCAACACATAGCCACACTCTACTCAGTGTGAGAGGCTGTTAAATTTAAGTGGCATCAAAAGTCATCTAGTTGAACATTTCACTTGAAAGATATACCAAAAGAAGGCTTATAAAATAGAATGGGAAAGTGAGGTTTATGACCTGCATCTCCTCCTTTCTAGGGCAATCAGTGTTTTCTATCCTGGAGAATACTCTTCTTTTTTGTTCATATGATTTTATCTTCAGCCAAATAACATAATTTTTTTTCCTTTTTCTTTTTCCTGAGCCCCTTTACCCACTATTAAAAAAAAAAAAAAGAAAATCTGAAATGGTCATAGATTTTGTTATCTAGGGCATAATTAGCAGTTCACAGTATGCTCCATCCTCAAAAAATAGTTTATAGGGTTCACTGTTGCTGCATCAATAGAAAGTGCCGGCTATGTAAACTGGGGTTTGCTTTTCTGCCATCATCAATTTAAGGTCATCTTAATTCCAAGAAATAGAAAACTCAATTCAAACTTATTTAAACAATAAAGAGAATGTATTGACTCATATAATTAAAATTCCTAGGCACAGTTTGCTCAAGGCTCTGGCATGGTTTGTTTAAAATTCTCTAAGTTGTGATCCCCCTGTATCAAATTCCTCTTCATATTGGCTTCTCTCGCTTTAGCAAATGGCTTCAGCAATTACAGGTCTCCAATTAACAGACCATCCTGAGCACAGCAAGCTTTGCACTGAATAGAACCATGGCTGGACTTAATCTCTTTAGCCAGGGGATACTGTGCACTAATTATTTTAGGTTTGATTTACCCAGAACAATCACTATGGTAAGGGGATTGGGATTTTATGAACTGATTTATCACCCAAACAATGTAACTACCCCACGGGGAAATGGTAGAATGGATGTGTAAATAGAACTACAATAAATAGTATGAACTATCAGTTAAGGGAAATATTAACTTAATTCACTTTTTCAAAATCACTGCTTTTTACTTCTATGTTTAGAAGAATTAACAAAAGGTAGTTATGTAAAATTCTATCTAGAATACACTGGATCCAGCTATTTATCTTATCAGTTTTTCTCCCTCTACTGGATGAATCTTTCCATTACCACAAAAGTGCGGCTCTTTATCGTATATGTAAAAAAACAAACAACCAAAAAATAAAACAACTACAACCAAAAAACCCTCTTCACCTTAGTTTTTCCTCCAAAATTTCCTCCTTATTTCTGCTTTTCATTTGTTATCAAAATTCCTCAAAAGAATTATCCATATATACAATTCTAATTTCTCTTCCTCCATAGTTTTCTAAACCATTCCAATAAAAGAGTCATCCTGGCTCTTATTAAGGTTATTAATAACCTGTATGTCTCCAAATCCAACGGTCAATTTGAATTCCACATTTTACTTGACCTATGAGGAACTTTTGATCTGGATGAACTTTCTATATTTCTATATTTCTTTCATGAAATATTTGCTTTACTTGGTTTCCAGAATACCATAATCTGTTTTTTTATTTCCCCTTACAAATTCAGTAATTTCTTATTTTCCTTTGTTAGTGTTCTCATGTCTGTTTGTGTACTAATACAAAAAGACCTGGAATGTCTTTGTTTTTTTCTATCCACGCTAGCATCTTGGTGACCTCATACAATTTAATGGTTCTAAATGCCATCTACATGGTGAAAACTCCCAAATATATACATCAATAATTTGGTATTCTCACATTATTCATAGTTTCATATAGGTAGCAATCTATTAGATATGTCCATTTGACTAAATGGAATCTCAAACTTATTATCCTTAACTTACTCCAAGTTCACCTTTTGATATCCCATGCAGAAATTGGCTTGATATTCCCTCAAAATATGGGGCCATTCCATTTTTTTAATTATTCATGGCAAAAACTTTGGTAACGTTTTTTATTCTTTTGATTATGAGAAGACCAGATGTAGAGCCTCCAAATTCCCATTTTTTAATTCAGAATTTGCTGAACCTCTTTGTGTCCACTGATAAATTGAAAAAAAAAATACTTTTAACTAAATTTTGCTTAACATTCTCTCCTTTCCCCAGATGCTAAACATGCCTTCTGTTGTCTAATAAAAGTGGGTATTAGGGTTAAAAAACAATTAATGAGGGCTTTGGTTTTAAAATGAGCTTTTCCATTTACAATATAAACTGCCTCTTCAAGAGAGGCTAATAAAAATATGCCTTAGAATTCAGTTACCAAAAAATTGTAAATTTGTTTACTTTTTCAAAATCTTATTCATAGAAATCATTAAAACAAACTGCTCCAGTAGTTTCTATCATCAACTGAAAAAGTCAATGAACTATTTTTTAATGCTTGGTTCCATTCTCCAAATCATGCAATCAGCTTGCTCTTTCCCTGGTACACTTATGTAATTGTTTTAGTTAAAAGCCTACAGTTTACATGTTAGACAATTAAATGACACAAAGATGGATTGCTCTAAGCAACCATTCATGGTAATTGAAACAGTGTCATTTGCAGCATGTACGGACTATTGCAGAAGTTTGAGCTCTGGGTGCACAACCTACTCTTCACCCTTTGTAGAAAAATTACCTGGTTCCTCAGAGTATATTGTCTTCTCTATACTATCTTGTGATTTTCATTTTCCATGAAAGCATGATGAATGCATTATATATAAATTCCCAGTCCTTCTAGTAAATGCAGGGCAGAGTCATTAATTAAAGTGTGGCCATTCCGGTCTATAAAGTATAGCTCCAACCAAACAGGCAGATGTTACCTGCTTCATTTCTCTTTGTTCCAGAAGGTGACAAGAAATATAATTAACCTTTCCCTCACTGTGTCTGTACAACTTTATATCTCCTTTATAATACACCAAAACACACATGCACACACTAATATATGTTGTAAGCCAAATAATTACATGATCAAATCAATGCACTGGTGTAATGTTATAAATGTAATCTTCACGTGAAAAATATATTATTAAACTCTACCAGTACAAATATCTGATATTCCAACAAGTATATTTTAATATATGCAATATATTAACATTAAACAATAAGGAAGAATTTAGTACTTATGAAAGTTGCTAAAAAGGAGTAAATTATGCATTTAAATACATTTAAGAAATATTTTTAGTGACTTAGGTAAACAGTTGAAATAAGCAAAAATTACAAGTGTTACGTTTTTTTTTTCTGGTTCAGAGGCAAATAATTGCCAATCAGATTTCTCCCTGTGGTTTTATGACTGTTTTTACCTACACATTAGCCAGATTCTACTAATAAAAATAACTGTATCACATTCTATTATTATATAGAATTCTAATAAACTAAATGAATATTAGACCTGAATAATTTTAAACAGAAAATGTTAGCCATGCTATTTGTATTGAAAATAACAGTAGCTCTTTTAATCGTTGAAAACCAGATACTATTTAACACAAAGAAATAAAATAGTGGATTTTAGCTCTGTGATACTTATTCCAACGTTAAATTCTATTGTAATTCTAATGAAAATGAACTATATTAAACTTTGGCCCAGAAATTATGACATTATATAATTTTATAGGAATTCTTTTTCTTTCCTTTTGCATTCAAAGCTTTATCATTTTAATGATGCATGAGGGAGAGAGACAGAGTGAGAATGTCTGTGGAAATAGAACCTTCAAATCAACTGCAGGGTTGTATTATTCTCCCTAAAATAGATAGAATGTGAATCTTGAATAGTTTTTCAGTTTTTCCCAAGTTTAGCAATGAATTTTTAAATCCTAATAATCTTGTTGGATGAGATCTTCATATCCTGGAGGGAGAGAATATTAAGTATATTCTATTAATAAAGAAAATTGTTTATGTATAGCTTACTTAACAATTGAATATAAAATAAGCATACTTCTTGGGATAGTCTTGAAGCAGTTGAGACACTAGATCCAATTCTATGAGCTGTTATCCTAAATGGATCTACCATAAAGAATGGTCAGTTCTGTCAAATGTCAATCCTAGATAATAGGTATATCAATAATTAATGGCAGAAATCTATCTAACTGGCAGTTTTACAGAGTTTTAATGATTTTATTAAAGAAATAATAATGATCTGGTTCAACTTTTATTTCCATCTATTCTTTTAGAAAAATTGATGCCTCTCTTAACCTTCTACAGTTTTATTTTTATAATACAGTTTTACTTACTCATCTAGTCCGTTTTAAGAATATGGCAACTCTAAATTTTGACATAAGCATTAGGTAGTTACTCTATCCATGTCTAAATCATTTCAGACTGCTGTTAGAGTACCATGGTTGGGGTGGCTTAGAAACAACAGAAATTTACTTCTTGTAGTTTTGGAGGCTGGAAGTTGGAGATCAGGGTGCCACTCTTATTAGGTGGAGAGCACCCCTTCTGGCTTGCAGACCACTCGCTGTGTCCTTCCATGGTGGGAGGATGAGAAAGATCTTCTTTTAGAAGGGCACTGATCATATCATGAAAGCTTCACCTTCATGATGTAATCACATCCTAAAGGCCTTACTTTCCAATACCATCACATTGAGGGTTAGAATTTCAACATATAAATTTTGGGAGACACACATTCAGTCCTTAACAAACCATAATGAGTTGTATCTTTGTAAGTATTGATTAATAAAAATATGACCCTCACTTCCTTAACTCGATGTTAGGAATAAATACGCCCCGATTCTCCTGTTGAAATCTTGGGAGAAATTAGGCTATCTCCCATATGCGTGTTTCTGATGGACACAAGTGAAGGGTGCTATGGCATAAAAGGGTGAACCAACCATAAATTGCTTGCTTGGTACTTTAAGACATAACTCAGATTTTCTCTGAAAACAATGTCTAAAACAGAAGCTTGAGCATAAGAAAATCAAAGTCTAGGAAGGGCCATCAGTATAATCTTTTTTTCTCACCACCTCCTTCCTAGGGGATTTTGTTATGTGGCATTTTAGGCTTCAGATCAAATAAAGTTAAAGGAATATGTAATTATTCCATTTCTCTTTCCCATCGTTGCATATAGCCACCCCTTTTTAAGGTGGATTTTACAAGTTACAATTTATTTGATACATGAAAGTGGGCTCTAAAAAAATTGAAATCTGAAAAACATCTGCTCATGTCTCATGAGCCAACTTTTTAAAATTTGAAACTCCAAAAAAAATTTTTTTGAAATTCCATGGATAATCTCTGGTTGTTCTCATCCTTCTTCTTCATCCTAACACCATATAGATACTTACCCACTGCATTAGTTTTTTTTTTTTTTTCCAATTTATTTATTTTCAGAAAAACAGTATTCATTATTTTTTCACCACACCCAGTGCTCCATGCAAGCTGTGCCCTCTATAATACACACCACCTGGTACCCCAACCTCCCACCCACCCGCCACTTCAAACCCCTCAGACTGTTTTTCAGAGTCCATAGTCTCTCATGGTTCACCTCCCCTTCCAATTTACCCAAATTCCCTACTCCTCTCTAATGCCCCTTGTCCTCCATGCTATTTGTTATGCTCCACAAATAAGTGAAACCATATGATAATTGACTCTCTCTGCTTGACTTATTTCACTCAGCATAATCTCTTCCAGTCCCGTCCATGTTGCTACAAAAGTTGGGTATTCATCCTTTCTGATGTTGGCATAATACTCCATAGTGTATATGGACCACATCTTCCTTATCCATTCATCCGTTGAAGGGCATCTTGGTTCTTTCCATAGTTTGGCGACTGTGGCCATTGCTGCTATAAACATTGGGGTACAGATGGCCCTTATTTTCATGACATCTGTATCTTTGGGGTAAATACCCAGGAGTGCAATTGCAGGGTCGTAGGGAAGCTCTATTTTTAATTTCTTGAGGAATCTCCACACTGTTCTCCAAAGAGGCTGCACCAACTTGCATTCCCACCAACAGTGGAAGAGGGTTCCCCTTTCTCCACTGCATTAGTTTTATTGATTTACATGAACGTCTCTTTTACTAATTTACAAACTTTCATCAAAAGGATCTTTTCTTTAATTATCTTTGTTTCAAACCCCCCACCCCTTCCAAAACCATTGTGATTAGCAGATGAAGGGTACGCAGTAAATTTTATTAAAAAATAAATGATGAGAAATTTTTTTCTAACTTATCCTATAATTTAATTTCAGTACTTTCTTATGGAGCATTTAACACCCTTATGCATGGGTGCCATATTAATATCTCAGGATCTGTTTCTATTGATAGGAAATAAGCCTTTCACTGAATAAATACTGGTTTAGTAGCTCAAACAAAATTTGAAGCAGCTCATTGTGATCTATTAGATATCAGCAAATGGAATTATTTCAGTCTTATTTATCATGTGATTTTAAGTTAGAGTGAAATCTAGTGGAAAAACAAATGATTAAGAATTTTCAGGTTTGGGATTCTATTGAATAATCGAATGGTTATTGTTTTTCTATATGATTTTTCCATGTTAATAGCATTCTCCAAATTGCTTAAATAAAATGGTTAATTTGATTAAGACAAGTGCCTAGAGTATACATTGTTATTGCATATGAAAAAAATTTGATATATAGTGATGAAAACTACTTGATGGAAATATAATTGGCCTCTTGAAATAACTTTACTTATACTCAGCCCATTTTATGCAGAAAAAGATATCATTACAGAATAACTGTGTCAAACTATTTGAAACATTACTTGAAAGTTGCTTTTGTGGAATCATTCAAAGTTTTTTTTTCACTATTACTTTTATAGCTAGACAGAAGTTAAATTTTGGAGTCCAAATAATGATAGTAGGGAATTTTAATAATGTTTCCAGCCCTCAATATTCCTGACCACAAACTTCTAGAAATAAAAGCGAAAATGCTGCAGTTTTCATATTGTGAGAGAACTATGTAAAAGAAACTGTGGAAGTAAGAATGCACTTTCTGTTTGTAAAGTAGGGGATGTTAGGTTTCTCAACAACAAACACAGCTTGCTGTTCAATATAATAGTTGAATATGATTGTATCGTTATTTTGAAATATGTTTCTGTCTTTGTGTATATTTCTTTTGTTTTCATTACCAAAGACTATTGTTTGAATGGCCTTGAAGCAATGGTCATTTATATCTTGTGGGAACAGGCCTTTAGAGACTACAAGTGTATCAAACTTCAGTGAAGAAGGAAAAAATTTCCTAATCTCATACACAGTTCTGTATTTCCAAGGGCAATCAGATAAAACATTTGTGACCTTCCATCTTTATTTTTAAAAATGAACCATGATTGAAACATTTATATATAATACATTCTTTAGAAGAGACCTTGCTGATAACAGGGTTTTCAAAGATTGATGCTCAGAATAAAAACTATTTTGACCTTCAATTCCTAACTTCACAATGCCTTTGAAAAAGATATCTTGGAAATTTCAATAAAAACCTTAAAAACCATATTTAATATATAACATATGTTGACTGGGCATATTGTTTTATTATAATAACAATCTTGAATAAAAACTGTACAAGTTCAATATCTGCAATTACGATTTAGTTTGGTAAAAAGTGTGGTCACAGACAGAATAGGCAGACAGCCAAACTTAAAGGATGCAGCAAAGCACAACTTCAGCATTGTGCTGGGCAGAGGTACAGCCTACTGAGAAATGACAGAGGCAGAAGAAAGTCCAGCAGAGAGAGACAGCAATCAGAAAGAGGCCAGAATTTTATGGAATAAAGGTTTTGGGCAAATTCCAGGTCTATAACAGTCACAGATGAGCCAGAATATGAAATTAAGCAAACTTTTACGTATTTTTAGAAGGAAAGAAACTGTGATTCCAATTTCTTCAAATTAAATAAATTGAAATAGCCTTATATCATGAGGGAAAAAGGAAAATTCTGTGTGTATGCTATAAAAATCTTCATTACCAAGCCAATTTTCTTAAACATGGAAAAGTGTAACTTTTTACTATTTTTTATGTTTCTCAAGCTCGAGAATCAGATAGCTGCTTAATCTTATTATGTATCAACTATGACCAACCATATTTTGAAGGCCATGATTACTAGTCGGTATGAAAGGTGGTACAGGTCATAAATTCCTAGATTTAAGTGTCATTCAAGGCCAAGGTCAATCTTTATTTCTTTCTAGACAATTCACTTGGAAGCAGATCAATTGTGGTGATCACCATGATGGTAAACCTCATGTAAGGAAACTGCCAAATTCATAGCCTTGATTGAGAGAATGTCTCAAAGGGTTCCCTGGGAGTAAGTAGTTACGTTTTTAATCAGATGAAAGTGCCACCTTGGTAACAGCTGAGTGAATATGAAATGGTCAACCAACCCAAGGTAGAGAATTTATGGTCTTGGCAGTAGGCTGCTTGGCAAAGCCGTCTTGCCAAGCATTGCTTGGCAAGATGGCTTTGCAAAACAGAGATGGTAGTTTTAATTGGGCCAGTCTCATTCTCTTCAAAACGTAAATTGGAGATAGAACGAGAAAGAGAGGAGAGAGCTGATAGTGGAGACGACTGGGTAGAGACAGAAACAGCTTCTGAGAACGTAGCGGCAACCCAGCAGTGACTAAGCCACACGCTGCTAAGAGGTTGAGAACACAATCTAGACTTTGGATCGGTTTTAAAATTGTTTGGGTTTTTTTGTTTTGTTTTGTTATGTTTTGTTTTAGAAAGGGAGCACGTACAGAAGCGGGAGAAGGGGCAGAAGCAGAGGGAAAGAGAGACTCCTCAGGCAGAATCCCCACTGAGCAAGAAGCCTGACAGGGGCTCTGTCCTTGGACCCTGGGGTCATGACCCGAGCCTGACCTGAAACCTAGATTCAGCCACTTAACCAACTGGGCCATATGGGCACGCATAAATGGTTTGATCTTTTAGCTGAAATGCTATCTTCCTGTCCTCACAAATTCCTTGAAATTCCTATTGCCAACAAAACCCTGTCAGTTGGGTTATTAGAGTAACTATCTCTTTTTTATAACATTATTCTTACTTTCCTTAAATCCCATTATTGTTTTTAGGACCCATTTTAACACACAAGAACTTTTCATTTTCTTCATAGGCATTTCATAACCTTACCTAAACTCTATTTTCTATAGTGCATAATGAATATCAGCCACTCAAACATTCCCAGTAATTAAACTATTATGCAATTGAAATACATTATAAAAATTCAATGCTTTTCCAGTTTATAAGACTTTAATTTTCACACACACTATTTTCTTTGCTCTGTACAACATCTGTAATGAGAGTAGAGAGTGTGTTGACTCTTCAACATAATAAGGTCAGAGAGATTAAGGATATACAAAGAAAATATGCTACCCCAAGGATGTAAACACAGAGTTTGTAACTCCAAATCCAAATCTGTTTTTTAAAAGACTTTATTTATTTACTTGACAGAGAGTGAGAAATAGAAAAAGAGAGAGCAGAGGGAGAGAGAGAAACAGACTCTCGCCGCTGAGCAGGGAGCCTGACATGGGGCTAGATCCCAGGACCCTGAGGTCATGACCTGAGCAGAAGGCAGCCACTTTACTGACTGAGCCACTCCGGTGCCTGTCCAAGTCCAAATCTAATATTCCTTCCCATATACCACAGTTCACAAAATAACATATAATATATGTTTAAATTTACATATTTAGAACTTAACAAGAAAAAGCTTTCAATTAGTCAATTGCTTTTGCTTTCTTCTCTTATGAATCTTATTTTCTTATCTTACGGCAAACAAAAATTAAATTGCATTGAAGCTAGTTTAATGATTTCAGAGACACTCACTATGTGTTTAGGGTATAAAAACTGTTTATATCAACTAACTTTTAGGTATCTAAGACACAAGGAAAACTAAAGCATTCCTTTGAGCACGAAGCTAGAAGTGCAATTGGAATTAAAGAATGATCAATTTTTTAATTATAGCATACATACATTTATACCCACATGATTAGATGAAGAAATTATAATAGTAGTTTTGGGAACAAATTTCTTGATCGTTATAGACAATTTTATAGCTTATATTAATAATGAAATTATTTGATGTGCTTATCATTTGTGGTGGACCGAATGTGTTCCCACCCTTCAAATTCATATGTTGCAACCCTAACCTCCAATGGGATGGTATTAGTAGGTGGGGCCTTTAGGAAGTAGTTACATCATGAGTGTGGAGCCCTCATGAATTAGATTTGGGTCTTTTATATAAGAGACAGACGTGCTTGTGCAGTGTCTTACACCCTGCATCTCCCTCTCTCTCTGCCTTATGAGAGTACAAGGAGAAAATGACCAACTGTAAGGCAGGACAGTGCACTCTCCCCAGATACCAGAATTGGTAGTGCCTCGATCTTAGCTTGTGAGAAATAAATACTTGTTTTTTTAAGCCACCCAGTCTATGGTCTTTGTTTTAGACACCTAACCGACTAAGACATCCGTCATCTCAACTGTTCACCTACACAGTCCTTTCTCTTTAGAATGAGAGAAATGTTAAGATGTAAGTATTATAAAAGAAGATATATAGAACCGTGGCTTCCCAAGACAGGTCATAAGGGCTTTCCCCACCTTATATGTCTTAAGAAATTTCCATCTGTCCCTTTCATGATATTCAAATATTATGCCTAGTACAAAAATGCAAAATCAACATTAGCCCCTTGTCATTCCATTCTACCTCTTTACACATGTATTTTCTTGTGGGCAGTTGTTCAAACAACCCTTCTACACATAAATTCTAGAGAAAAAACTGCAGTATAAAATTTTCCAGAACTCATAAATTTCCTCTAGGAATTTTAGGTATTTTATGGTGAGATGATCATGTTAGGCAGTTAGTTAGGCATGAAGGAGGAGGGATAAAGAGGTGCTGGCCCCACCCTCAGTGCTCCCTAAAGGTTAACAGCCTTAGAGCCACCTCTAAGGGCTAACCATACAGGAAAGGCCTAACCACAGAGCTGGTTCAAAAGCCACAGAGGACCTTTAAGAGCTGAGCATATGCACAAAAGGTACAACTTGGCTTTAAGTACATTTTTTTAAAAGATTTTATTTATTTGCCAGAGAGAGAGAGAGAGCACAAGCAAGGGAATTGAAGGCAGAGGTAGAGGAAGAAGCAGGTTTCCTATTGAGGAAGGAACCAGATGTGGGACTCGATTCCAGGATGCTGGGATCATGATCAGAGTCAAACGCAGCTGCTCAACCAACTGAGCCCCTCAAGCGTTCCTGCTTTAAATACTTTTTTTGTTTTTTTGCTTTAAATACTTTTAAAGTTACAACAAAACCTCATTAGAGACTCATAAATATGCAATACATAAATAAATACGATTATAACAGAATGCATCATGGGTAGGCACAAGAACAGAGGCCAAAATGTTATAGAGCCACCAGCTGTCAATCAAAAATGTCAATCAAAGCCAAATGCCCATGTACACAAAGCAGTCTTAAAAAGATGCCGCTAGGGGGCGCCTGGGTGGCTCAGTGGGTTAAAGCCTCTGCCTTCGGCTCAGGTCATGATCTCAGCGTCCTGGAATCGATCGGCTCTCTGCTCAGCAGGGAGCCTGCTTCCTCCTCTCTCTCTGCCCGCCTCTCGGCCTACTTGTGATCTCTGCCAGTCAAATAAATAAATAAAATCTTTAAAAAAAAAAAATATATGCCGCTAGGCTATGCCTGGGTGACTCAGTAGGTTAAGCCACTGCCTTCGGCTCAGGTCATGATTCCAGGGTCTGGGATCGAGTCCTGCATCCGGCTCCTTGCTCAGCAGGGAGCTTGTTTCTCTCTCCATCTCTGCCTGCCACTCTGCCTGCTTGCCCCCCTCCTCTCTCTCTCTCTCTCTCTCTCTGACAAACAAATAAATAAATAAATAAAATCTTTTTAAAAATTAAAAAAAAAAAAAAAAAAAAAAGATGCAGCTAGAATTTCTGGAAACCATTCCCACTTTTGCTCCAGCAGTGGCCCGCTTTCACGCTTGAAAGTGTAGTATCTTATCTACTCTATAAACTCATCTCACCATCTCACCATTCTGGTCTTGGGTCTTCAGTTCTTTGGTATATCTGGGACAAGAATTGAGCCACCTGGGAACAATCACACCAAGGATAAGGGGATAGATACAAATCTTGATGCTGCTTAAGTTTTCATCTGGACCCTTCCCTTGTGAGTATAACTAACCTTGCATTCTGTAAACTATCTTCCAATGAAAACCCTATTAATTCAGTGTATGAGTATCAATCCTTATTTATTTTAGTGAGGTTTGGTTTCTAAAATGACCACTATATGATTGGGAGCAAATGGTATTTTACATACACATTCCTATTTTCAAATCTGAAACCCTGAAGTTCTGAGATTCATTGAAATGTTCTTGCAGGATTTGTCATGTGGGTGAAAGAAACTAGATCCACAGAACTTGGTTATTTTTTGAATGTGAATCTGTATTACCATCTTATGAGATTCATTGAGATTTAATGAGTTACATTTATTTATGTACTTGCTTATTATTTCATTCATTTTTAAATAATTTACATTTTATTTTTTTTTATTTTTTTTTAAAGTGGGTATTTTTATTTATTTGTACTTAAAACTATCCACCAACCAGCCAAACTGGTACTATTATCATACATTAAAATACAAAACATCTTTCTACAAATACTAGAATTAACAGTTCTAGTAAAACCTCACAAGGGGCAGAGGAAATTGTAGTTTTACCCTTCATCATTAAAAACTAAGGGTGGTAACAAGAAAGCCTCACAATCTCAGAATATACCATTATCCTTCATCACATGTCTTTGTATCTTTACTTCCTATTCTTGAGGTTAGATTCTAAAGCCTGAAGATTCCCACAGTAGGACCGTATCCAGTTAGCTACAGCCAGAAACACCTGTTCCATGTTGTGCACAACCAATGCTACTGAGAGCTTTGTCTCCAATCGTACCCCCTCAATAGATACAGTAAGAATAATGGGAAATACAATATTAAGGCAAAGATACAGGACTCTAAAAGACAAAGCCTAGGAGACTTGACACAGCCATCGCCCAAACCAAGATTGAATAATACTCGTCATCACACATCTTCAGGCTGGATGTTCACAGAGTAATTTGGGAACAAATCCATGATTTGCTGGGTACTAAAATACTTAGTGGAGTGCTGTATTACACTATAGCTTTCCCCAGAAGTTTCTAAGAGGGACTCCAAATCGCTGACAGAATTTTGCTGGAACTGGATCTGGGGCTGCAGGGATTCCTCTCCACAGCTGTGGAGCTGGCTGTTCCAAGCTTGGGGGCACCAGGTATGATTGGTCCAGGAGTGGTTGCTCCAAGACTGGCCGTTCCAGGAGTGATTGCTCCAAGATTGGCTGTTCCAGGTCTAGTTGCTCCAATTCAGGTTATTCGAGGTCTGGTTGCTCCATATTGGAAGGTTTGCAGAAGTGTTCATCAGGTGTCCCTGGTGGTAGGAGTAGAAGGCTGGGTATTCCGTGGCTGCTGTGCTATTCTGAGTCACACTCTTGCTCTCCTTTGGCCAGTGGTTTTTCTGCCACCTCTTACATTTCATTCTCTGGTTCTGGAACCAGGTCTTCACCTGCTTATAGCTAAGGTTCAGAATGTTGGAAAGTTCTTGCATCAGCTGGGGGCTGAGGTATTTCTGCCTCTGAAATCGATCATTGAGGACATAGAGTTGGGTCTGAGAGAATACGGTCCTGATTTGTTTCTTGCCCTGGGCTGTGTCTTCCTTCCTCCCCATTCTCTCCTCTGCAGAAGTGGGCGGTAGTTTCATCTTGGGACTGGTGGAGGAATCGGGGCTGTCCTGAACAAGCAGATCCACGGAGGAAGGAAGAGGAGAGACGGTCTCCGCGTGGGGCGTCTCAGCAGATGACATTTGTAGGGATGTGTAATTTTCTTCAGGCCTGCAAACCTCAGGCATTGGAGAAGAGTCCCTAGACCCGGGTGGACTGGGGCCAGGCAGGCATTGGGGCAGAGCGGGATCCTCACTCATGTTGGGGAGTTGAGGGTAGGGAGGGGGAAAGAGTAAGATTGTAAGGAAGGCCCAGGCTTCTGGATCCAGGTGGAAGAGCCGGGAGAAACACAAAGATGTCCAGGTGTAAGAGTATGAGAAAGACAGAATGAAGGAGGTCACCCCTGAAAGGGCAAGAGCCAAGCAGCCCAATGGAGTCCTAAATAACTTACATTTTAAATACCTTGGGTTTCTTGGTGAACTTTAGAGAAAACAGAAAAACAATGACAGTTTAATTTGTCTGATACATTTTAGCTGAATGGTTTTCTCATTGTTTTTGACTCCATTCTGATCAGTATTGCCATGTATGCATTGCAGAATTAAGTATAAGTCACTTGTTTTTGCATGATAACAAAATATTACTTTCTATTGAAGAATAATTTAACGGAAGATAAGAATGTCTCTGTGTGAAAGAAAACTGTTTTAAAGTTTCCTGTCAGGATGTTTGGTATTTTCGGATTGGTTTGCTAGCTCTGCATATATAAGATCTCTGCAGTAGCTTTCAGGGAAGAAATAGCAGTGTTAGCGAATTGTAAATCCACTAAAGAAAACAAACCAGATTTCATTTTGTGTTGTATTATAAAAACTCCTCCGCAATATTATATAAAATGCAAATCTGACCCAATTCAGTTCACCACATATCTTTATTTAAAATGATTATTTTCCTTATAAAATATATAGAAAAAATGAGAAAACAATAGAATAAGAAAATAAAAAGCAAAGGAGAAGACTGAATAAGAAATGAATCTGTTTCATAAATCTATTTCTCTGTCTTGCTCTTGGTTTAATTGTTCTGTTCTAAAGCAACATTAAGACTGCTCTTATTGATTCCATCTTGGGAGATTACTCAATGTCTCTGTCTAGGTAGTTAGGTATTTTGGATGTTGTTCACAAGTTCTGTCTGAAACATGCTCATTTTTCATTGTAGCCTTTTCATAGGAAGGTTTATTGACCTAAATTTAAGGTTTCATTGAATTTATTCATCTTTCTTTCTACTCTCTGATATCACTTTGTTAACCTCCTTTTTCCCTCACTTTCTGGCAAATCCTTTTCCTCTAGCTCATTTATTCTTATTTTCTTCACTGTATAGAGTGTGTGTGTGTGTGTGTGTGTGTGTGCCTATGTACTGCTGCTGAGAGTGAGAATGACTGAATTTTTTAACATCATCACTAGGAACATAGTATTCTACTCTTCATATGTTAGGAAAAAGAAAGTGAAATCTTTATTTTATGCTTATTACTATTTCTTTATGGTAGCATTTCTGCATTGAATGGCTTGGGAATAAAAAAATTTGTGTCCGAGTTGGAAGCGCTCAATGAGATACGGCTTTTCTTCTTTGAAGTTAAAAGAAATATTTCATCACCAACTTTTGCTTCAAGTTCTTTCTGTAAATTCACCAGGTATAACTTTGAGCTGAAGTCAAGTATATATGACTGGAATCTTAGCTGTTTAACACTGTTTTCCTCTTAACATGAGAGAAGCCTTTATGAGCTCCAATAACATTTCTTTCTTTTATGCTTCATTATCTGTATACTATGCATATAAAAACTAAAATATTTGTCATCTCAAATCCTTTTTTAAGTGAGGAGAAAAAAAGAGGATAATTTGAGACTTTTTTTTAAAATGACTGGGTTATTACCTAGTTGTTCTCTTATGCAAAGCATATACATCTAGGGAATAACCGTATCAGAATGGAATAAATCAGTTTACTGTGTAAGCTTGTCTATTGTATTAATTTGCTTTATATTGTATTTCACAAAGGAAATATTCAAATTATTCATTGACTACAGATACAGATATCAATTAAAATTATTTGATAAAAACTCTGTCACTGAAATGTTCAGAGAAAATTAGATACAAGTTTGAGTGGTTGTGGTAGTACAAGCTAATGACTATTAGTGTCTCAGAGGCCTCAATATCAGACACAGGAAATTAACTGTATGTGGAGCTACATAATCCAGCCATGTTTTCAGTCCATTACTGTATCACGTTATTGCAAAGACGAAACAGAGAAGACAGCGAAGAGGAAGAGTTGAAGATTTTTTAAAATTAGAAGATAAAGCACGCAACTGTTAAGATCCTGACAGAAGAGAGTAGGCACACTCAAATATTTTAATTAATAAAGGGAATGATAAATAGTGATGGAATCCGTATTGACTTAAGGGAACCAGTAAGGCTTGGTGGTGCCCTCAGCAACAGTCTAGACAAAACCACTGATAATATATTTAAGTGATTAAATATTTCCAATGTGTCAAAATCACAGAAATAGCTGAGGGCATAAGAAGGAATGATAGGGATCATCAAGTACAAATCTTATTGTAATGGACAACATGAAAATATTTCCAAATCCAATGCATTCTACATCAGTTTTAATTATTATAACATTATTTTTTATGGTTTGCTGAAATTTCTCCTGATATAACTTCTACTCTTTGCTCCTACTTCTGCCCTTTGGAGACCAAAGGAATTATTTTGTACTCCAGGTAGGAAAAATATATGTAGAAATATTTATTCCAGAGTCAAATACTTGAGGATTTAAGTCATATTTAAACTAAAATCTAGTTTGAAGGATGTAATAGTGTTCCCACCATTTCCCCTTACTGGATTTGGGAAGTTCGTTTGCACACCATCTCCTCTACTGTTGCTATAAACGTCCCACACACCTAGTTAAGGTCACTTCTTATATCTGAGACTTCGGACTGTGGTAGGAATTACTTCAACACTTACTTTCATCTCTTGTGTATCTTTCAGCTTCTCTCTCTACTAGACTATTTCCACCAGACTGCAAACATACTGCTATTTCTATGCATTAATATATATGAAATACTTTGTCTCCCATTTCCAACTTCAACTAAGACTCTTTTAGTTTCATTAACTTGAGATAAAAAGTCACTGAAATATATGTCCATGACACTGTCTCCCATTCTCTCTCTCTCTCTCAAACACATTCCAACTAGAATTTTGATCCTACCATCTCACCAAGGATATCAGTATCTATTCAATGTTACCATGTCAGATTCACTGGTCATTAATGAGTCTCATGTTTCTTGACTAAAAATCACAAGCAGCATTTGTCAAAGCTAATCTTACATTCTTTCTTTTGAAACCTTTGCTTAACATACAAGTTCCATATCTTGTCTTTCCTCTCTCTTTCTCTACCCCCTTTCCTAATCGTTTTGACTTAGTTTCTATACTGAGTAGTCTTCATATTCCAGCCTCTAAATGACTGAAAACTCTAGGGCTTAATCCCTGAACAATTCCTTTGGGTGTTTAAATAACATCTTAAATTTAATATACCCAGAACTAATTCCCAATGTTCACTAACACCAAAATTATCCCTCTTTCAACTAATTTCCAGTTTCAGAAAAACAGACTACATCTTGCTGTAGCTAACATACTCCAAGTCATCTATAACTCTTCACTGTCTCACATTCCATGTCTACCTTTTAGTTCTATCAGTTATGACAAATTATACATTTACCAAATACTTGAGCATCAGTAATACGGATGTTCATCTTTTTAGGCTTTAATGCCATTTTCTTTGCTGCTTACTTTCCAAACACTAAGTTAGTGTTTTCCATTTGGATTGTCGATGACACCCTAGGGGCCACCTGGGTGGCTCAGTTGGTTAAGCATCTGCCTTCAGCTCAGGTCATGATACCAGGATCCTGGGATGAAGCACTGCATCAGAGTCCCTGCTCAGCGAGGGGTCTGCCTCTTCCCCAGCCTCTGCTTGCTGCTCCCCCGTTTGTGCTCTCTCTCTCTGTGTCAAATAAATAAATAAAATCTTTAAAATTTTTTTTAAAAAATAAAATAAAATAATTCATCAAAAGTTTATATTATTGCAAAAATGTGGTGCCTGACATATTATTAATATTGACTTTTTAATAATACCACAGTCCATATATAATAATGATTTGACACCACCGCTGTAAATCATTAAAAATAATTTCATTAACCTTCATAAGTTTTGGGGCACCTGGGTGGCTCAGTGGGTTAAAGCCTCTGCCTTCGGCTCAGGGTCCTGGGATCGAGCCCCACATCGGGCTCTCTGCTCAGTGGGGAGCCTGCTTCCCTTCCTCTCTCCGTGCCTGCCTCTCTGCCTACTTGTAATCTCTGTCTGTCAAATAAGTAAATAAAATCTTTAAAAAAAAATCATAAATCTTATTTCTCTTTAAACTTAATTTATATTTCACTTACCTAAGAGACTTCATAGTCACTTATATTTTTATGGTGGTAAATCATTAATATGGTTCCCTATCATAGTTCTTTGTAACAAAATAGGTAATGAAACTTATTTATTATTTACTTATTCATATATCTTTTTTCTTTAGTTTTTAATTTTTTTCTGGATTGAGTTATCATTAATATTACCAGTAGTAAATATTTGAACCCAGTTCTTAAAATATAGCAAATATCAATAAGTCTTACATATAAAATATAAATTTTATTATAAACAAATGAGTAGATAAAATGAGAATATATATAAACAGTTAAAAAATAAAGAAGATAATTGAGTGTTTGGGGTCACTATTACTTATTGCTCCAATAAAACAATGACTGTAGTTATATTTTCATTTTTGTTAAGTATTGTTATTTAGAAATTTTATTTATGTGTGTATTAGTAGATGGGAATTACAGAATTTCCATGATAGCAATAGTACTCAATGTTTTCCACTCATTCTAACTCATGCCTTCTTCCCATCCAAAAAACCCAGAGTGGACATAAGTCAAAATTTATTTTTTATACCCAGTGATAAGCTGACAACAAAAATAAGTCCTGCTACTTTTTTATTGTTGAAATACAAGATCTAAAACCATCTTGATTTTCAAAAAACTCTATTACTTCTTTAGGGTTACTCTTTGTATCTGAGAAACATATCAAAATATTTTGCCAACACTTTTAAATAATAATGTACTATATTTATTTAACTTGATATAATGAGAAAGTGCTGGAAATTTTTAAAAAAATATTTTAAATTGTGATATAGGTATTAAATACAATATTATTTATTTATATGATTTTAGCATTATATCATACATTTTTTTTCATACATTTTTAATTGTGTTATGTTAGTCACTATATAATACATCATTAGTTTTTGATGTAATGTTCCAAGATTCATTGTTTACATAGAACACCCAGTGCTCCATGCAATACATGAAATCTAACAAAATCTTAAAGCTATGTATTCAATTATACCCATCTTTAGAAAAGTGGATCAACCCAGAGAAAATAAACATAATTTGTAACTTTTAATATGCCATTTGTATACAGTCTATATCATGGAAAATAAATGTTGAATAAACAGTGTTCATGGTTAAACTAACAATCAACTCATGAGTCCTTTTGTCAGAAAAAAATGATAACAATTTCTTAATTCAAATAAGTATTTTATAAATACTTTGGAAAATATTACCAAGAAAAGTAAAATAATTTACAAAACAAATTTTATGTTAGGATACTAAAACCAGCTAAGACAAATAATACAGGGAGAAAAAAGCTGATTCAGTCAGTTTTAATATTTATGAGAACAATATTTTAATAATTTTAATATTTATTAAGAAATACAATGGCTTCTCATTATTTAATCTGTAGCAACACTGTGTGGTATCTAACTCAAAGTAGTTATTTATAAAGTGATATCTACCATATAAGGACCAAGGCCCTTTCTATAAAGATGCACACATGTATATCAACCACAGATATTTAGCTTTTGAGTAACATGGCACATATAGACATTCAAAAAGCCTCTCACTTCCTTTCACAAATAAAAAACACCTCTGCCCAGGGACTGCCCCTATATAATCATTTCAATGATCACAGTGACAAAAACCGAATATGAAAAGTAACTTCCTTATTAAGCTTCTGTAAAATGAACAGGTCTAAAAATAATAGAAATACTTTAATTTAATCCAATGACACAATTGAAAGATAAAAGAAGGATCCAGGCATGCCTCAGTGGCTCAGGTCATGATCCCAGTGTTCTAGGACCCATTCCTGCCTTGGCCTCTTCCACAGGGAGCCTGTTTCTCCTTCCCTTTGCTCTTTTTTTTTTTTTTTTAAGATTTTATTTATTTATTTGACAGAGAGAGATCACAAGTAGGCTGAGAGGCAGGCAGAGAGAGAGGAGGCAGAGAGAGAGGAGGAAGCAGGCTCCCTGCTGAGCAGAGAGCCCAATGCGGGACTCGATCCCAGGACCCTGAGATCATGACCTGAACGGAAGGCAGCGGCTTAACCCACTGAGCCACCCAGGCGCCCATCTCCTTCCCTTTGCTCTTGCATTCTCAGTCCCTCTCTCTCTCTCTCTTCTTATCCTCAAATAAATAAATAAGTGAAAAATCTTTAAAAAATTTTAAAATAAGAAGGTTCCATTTTTTAAGGGATTTTTAAAACACAGAACTAATTGTTAATTCTTGTTACCTGGGATATGGCTATAATAAAAAGAAGCATCGTCATAGACTAGATTGTCTAGGAAGTTGAAATTTTATATCATATGGTAAAGTTCATTTTCTAACCTACTTGCTATGTAAAGTGGCTGACATAATGATCCTACATAAAGTCATATATTTGTAGCCATTGAAGAGCTTTGCAATGAGCAGGGAACCTATTATAGAATTACTATATTAATTTTGCAGTTAAATCTCAAAAGAATTGAAATTGAAATTTGGTTTCAACTTCGTTGTCACACAAACAAAGAGATACATCTTTGTTTGCTTTCTTCCTTAGCTACTTACCTTCTACATTTTAAAATGAGTGTTTCCAGCAATTATAATAATTTCAAATTGGCTGGTTTTCAATGAGTTAGATGGTTAGATGCTGTCATAAACAGAAGACCCAAGTTGTTTTAAAAATTGACTATTAAAAAAATGAAATGGTTCTGATGAACATTATAATACTAAAAATAAAATAATACAAATTTTTAAAAGTTATTCTTTATTCTGCTCTTCCAAGCCACAACATCAGAAATTGTATGCAATCTCTAAAACAATTTTGATCTAGTTTTATTCTTGACCTAGAATTAAATATATCTATGGTAATAGAAGCTGCTGTAATAGGCATTTTATTGTTAAATGTCACCAGCTCCCAAGATTCTATTAGCAGAAATAATAACATTAATTTCATATTTAACTGATATCCATCTTATTGAAGAAAATGTACTTATTATTTTATTTTCTCATGGTGCTAATAATTTATTTCCTGAATGTGCAATTTAAGCAAATTGAAAGGACATATTCAAGCACATCTGCTTCAGATGATAATTTATAATATTTTCTAAAATTTAGATGATTTTCTCTTTACTCATTTGAATTATTAAGATACACGTGTTCACATTATAAAAACAGGATCTTAAAAGTTGAAATGTTATATCATTAGCAATAATCACTAATATTGAATATTTTAGCTCTCTTAAATATTGAAAAAATTTTAAATAAGTATCCTTCTCTTTGTAGATAGAGGATAGATAATCTTTCTATGTGTATATCTAATAGCATATGTGTGTGTGTATACACATAAAGAGAGAGAATGAGAGAGGATACCTCCCTAAAATATAATACCTATAGTCAATCTCCTGAGCTAAGATAATTTGAGAAAAAAAAAGTGTCAATGATGGGGCACCTGGGTGGTTCAGTTGGTTAGGTGTCTGCCTTTGGGCTCAGGTCATGATCCCAGGGTCCTGGAATCAAGGCCCACATCAGGCTTCCTGCTCAGTGTAGAGCCTGCTTCTCTCTCTCCCTCTGAGGCCCCACCCTGTGATTGTGCTCTCTCTCTCTCAAATAAATAGATATATAAATCAATAAATAAACAAATCAAAATAGGTCAATGATAACATATTTACTGATTGAAGATGAGGTATTCCTCTGATACGTAAAGCTGGTTTAAATAGAAAAACAAATATCTTAAACAGAACTTACCTTTTTTCTTTATAGTATACTCTTCTCTCCCCTGTTCCCTTCCAAGTAAATCTCTCCTGAATTGTCTGTGTATAGTCATCATACTGTCAGTCCTTCCATTTCTTTAGAAAGAGATTCCAGTTTAAGGATATTATTCTCTTTTGTTTGCCCTCCTACTTCACTAAACTCCCAAGTTCTTTTTTGTATCCTATTCATCAGTCCTGTCTCTAAATTTTGTCATACTTTGGAACTCAATACAGATCTCCTGTTGTCTCTATATACATACACCGTCATAGGTAATTTCATTTGTTTCTATGACCATGCACGTCATATAAGATTTTGATAAATACCAACTTGTTTATCTCAGAAGTTCCCTTGATCTCCCTTCATCCCTTGACTCCACATGCCCATTTGATTCACAACTTTTTTTTAAGATTTTATTTATTTATTTGACAGACAGAGAGAGAGGGGGAAGCAGGCTCCCCCGCAGAGGAGAGAGCCGGATGCTGGGCTCCATCCCAGGACCCTGTGATCATGACCTGAGGCTTAACCCACTGAGCCACCCAGGCGTCCCTTGATTCACAACTTTAAAATGTCCTCCAACCCCAGGCTTCATATTCATGTCATTCACATTCACATAATGACAGCCTATTAGTTTAGTTCTTCAGTTTAAACACTGTCTGGTCATTTTTGAATACTAGTTTTCTTTAATAAAGAATTCATCAACAAATATTGATGAATCTTCTTCCATAATTTATTTAGAATCTGACCTCTTGTCCCCACCCCCACATTCTGAACCACTATATCTTCTTTTCTGAGTTTTAGAGTTCTAGCCTTCTAACTGCCCACACATTCTACAGACATACACACACACACACAGAGTATTTTCTATACTTACAATAAGTAGGTATTCTCCACATGGCAATAAGAGTGATTATCGGCATATCATATAAGTTCTCTGCTAACAACTCCAATGCTTTTCATCTCTCTCAAAGTAAAATTCAAAGTCCTTACTATGCTTTGGCTGCATGATAATATTGAAATTAACTCCTTCCATGACTTAATGTGCTTACTGTCCACCAGTCACACAGATTTCTTCATGTTGCTAAATACATTAAAACTCAAGGACATTATATTCTGTTGTTCTTATCTTTAAAAGATCATTCCTAGATATCACCCCTCAGATCTTCTTTTCTTCCCAATCTTTGCTCAAATATTCCCTTATCAGGAAGGTTTTTTCTGAACACTCTTTTGAAAATAAGATTCCCTGCACTCTTTCTGCTTTTATTCACAATTTTTGTTCTGTTTGTAACACTTACCATCATCTGACATATTATGTATTTGTTTGGTTGCTTATTTTCTGCTTTCCCTTCCATATTATAAATTCTATGATAGTAAGACTTCCATTCTGCTCATTTTGTCCAGAATAAGATTCATACATAGTTAACACTCTATAAATATATTTTAAATGAGTAAATGGATATGGATTAGAAATAAAGTAAGTATGCATCAAGATGGGGTTCTGGGAGCACCTGGGTGGCTCAGTTGGTTAAGCAACTGCCTTCACCTCAGGTCATGATCCCAGGGTCCTGGGATCAAGCCCCACATCAGGCTCCCTGCTCAGTGGGATGCCTGCTTCTCCCTCTCCCACTCCCCTGTCTGTGTTCCCTCTCTCACTGTGTGTGTCTCTGTCAAATAAATAAATAAAATATTTTAAAAAGAAAAAAAAAGATGGGGTTCTGATTTTATAGGTGAGGTAGACAAGCAACGGAGTCCTGGTGAGTGGCATATACTGTCTTGGGATTCATTTTGCAGTACCAGTTTGAGTTCTATAGATCTGTCTCTTGGTGTTCTTAAATTTGTCAGAATATGGCTACAGTGAATTCTTATATCAATTCTTCATCTCTAAGCTGAAGAGATTTAGCACAGATGCTTCATTACTATGAAGGATCCTACTTGAAATCATGATTTTAGACATGACAATAACATTGACTTCGACCTTACAAATCGAGATGATTGCTATGGAATGACATGGCTACCATCAAACAATAAATTTAGAAAACCAGCCAATTTTTTTCACTTATCTTCTAAATATTTAAATTCTAATATTTTATTTCCAAAATTTAAAAAGGAATATTATAGTTTGGTAAGGATGATAAAATAATTTTATATCTCTCTATGCGTATGTCTTTGTACCATGCTATTGCTAGCTATATCTGTATCTCTACTTCAATCTTTATTAGAAAGCCCAGCAAACATTAATAAAAAAGAAAATTGTGATGTTGCTGAAAACATTTCCTCTTCTAATTTTAACACATACATACACAAATACAAAATAGGAAAGAAATTAATAGAATACTATCACTCACATATACATATATACACAGAAGAAATATGGTTAAAAATGTTAAAATATAAAGTTTTACTGTATGTATCACTCCAAATACTAAGAAAATAACAAATAAAATTCAGAGAGAAAAAGTAAAGAAGAAAATTTCAATAATCAATACTAAGAACCAGCTATACCTCAAATTATAAATTAACAAAACTAGCTTTTAAATGCACTGCTCTTTGTACAAAATTAAGAGACAATGTTGAGTGTAAATGCACTCTTCTGCAGGCTATATAAAGCAGTAGAAGTTTTCCATATATAGATAAAACATCCCAAATAGAAGCAAATGAACCCCTGCTGTTGTATGTGTGTGTATGGGGAAGTGGTGGATTGGATGCAGGACCCTCTATTTACTAAACCTTTCACTTTAACGAGGGAAACAGAGCATAAAAGAAGGAGGAGATGTAGAATATAAATTAATGCTTCAGCTACTAATAGCTGAAGAAATCACTGTAAAGACCCTACATAAAAAAGGGTTGGCAAAGAGGTTATGTTGTGATGTTGTGAACCCAAAACACAACCAGCTAGTGCAAAGCAAACTTCCAGGATAAACTGTGGTGAGACAGTACAGTAAATAACACGCATAATCCCAACACCTCTGCCCAAGCTTCTTTTTCTTTTTTAATAAGATTTTATTTATTGGGGCACCTGGGTGGCTCAGTGAGTTAAAGCCTCTGCCTTTGGCTCAGGTCATGATCTCAGGGTCCTGGGATCCAGCCCTGCATCCTGCTGTCTGCTCAGCAGGGAGCCTGCTTCCCTCTCTCTCTGCTGCTTCTCTGCCTACTTGTGATCTTTGTCAAATAAATAAATAAAATCTTTAAAAAAAAACTTGTTAAAAAAAAGATTTTATTTATTTATTTGAGAGAGAGAGCGTGCAACCTGGGGAAGCAGTAGAGATGGAGGGAGAGGGGAGTAAAACATCTCAGTTGGGACTCCATGCTGAGCATAGCACATGGATGCAGGGCTGTATTCCAGGACCCTGAGATCATGACCTCAGTTGGAAACTAAGAGACAGATCCTTAACAGACTGAGCCACCCAGGCACCCCATCTGCTCCTAGCCCTTTTTCTAAGCAAATTTTGGAGAAAAGCCAAACAAGAAAAAGCCATGCATTCATTCAAAAATAACTATTAATGATAAAGCAACCACAATGTCACTAAACCATATACAATGAAAAGTGAAAGGAAAGGAAAAAAATACACAAAAGACAGGTGAAAAAAAAAAAACCACATCTAAAGAATTACATTGCAGAGCAGAAGAATTATGCAATATAAGTCAGAGGTTTTATATTTGCTCAAGAAATTTTTAGAAATATGACTTTTCTGAAATAAAATTTCAAAGAAGAAACTCGGGCTCAAAGAAAGTATCACAAAATAACATTTGACATCTATATATTATTTTAAAGTAACATGGTATAATACGAATAAAAGAATAGTATCTGATACAATTAGCAATTAGAGGGAGACAGTGGAAGTGAAAATACTCCACATACAAGTGAATTTTATTTCAGGAGTACAATGCTGATACAAAATCGAAAAATTTATTCTCTCATTCACCATGTTCACAGAAAAAAGATTTATAATTTGTGCTTAATTTGATAGACTTAAAAGACATCTTATAAAATTCAACATCCTGGGGTGCCTGAGTGGCTCAGTGGGTTAAAGTCTCTGCCTTCGGCTAAGGTCATGATCCCAGAGTCTTAGGATCGAGTCCTGCATTGGGCTCTCTGCTCAGCAGAGAGTCAGCTTCCTGCTCTCTCTGTCTCTGCCTGCCTCTCTGCCTACTTGTGATCTCAGACTGTCAAATAAATAAAATCTTCACCAGGTGGTGGGTATTATAGAGGGCACGGCTTACATGGAGCACTGGGTGTGGTGAAAAAATAATGAATACTGTTTTTCTGAAAATAAATAAATTGGAAAAAAAATGCTAACTCAAAAAAAAATCTTCACAAAATAAATAAATAAATAAATAAATAAAAATAAAATCTTCACAAAAAGTAAAATAAAAATCAACATCCTAATTATAAAAGAGTAATATAAGATAAAGGACTTCGTATCTAAATTTTACGCAAACATGAAATCAAATCAAACATGAATCAATGTAAAAGAAAAAATATTTTTAAAGATAAAATACTGATCACTCTTCACACATAGGAAAAGATAGTCACAATCATCATTTAAAAAAATTATTTATAGAGGGACGCCTGGGTGGCTCAGTCGGTTAAGTGGCTGCCTTTGGCTCAGGTCATGATCCCAGGGTCCTGAGATGGAGTTCCACATGGGGCTCCTGGCTCGGCAGGGAGCCTGCTTCTCTCTTGCTTCTCTCTCTGCCTCTGCCTGCCACTCTGCCTGCTTGTGCAGGCACGTTCTCTCTCTCTCTCACTCTCTGATAAATAAATAAATAAATAAATAAAATCTTTAAAAAATATTTATGGAAATACTTGCCTTAGCAATTTGACAAGACAAACCCTAAGGAATATTTCTATTAGAAAGGGAAAGAATAAAGTATCATCATTTTCAGATATGTTTGTGTATCTGAAAATGAAATAATCATAAAATGAATTTCCTGCTTTCTTTTTAATTATGTGAATATTTTTCAAGTTCCCATTTAACTTGTCTATTGGAATTTTAATTTTATATCTTTATGGTAGATTGACATTATAATTCCATAACTTTTTACTGTATGCTCAAAATTAATATTCCACCAAATATGTAAAATGTAAAGATTTGGTCAAATAGTATAAACTTCTAATTATAAGGTTGTTTGCAGAACCTGATGTATATCATGGTGATAATAATTAACAATGCTGTGTTCTATAATTGAGAGTTACTAAGAGAGTAGGTCCTAAATGTTCTCGGCACCCCCAAAGGTAATTACATGTGGTGGTGCATGTATTAATTAACCTTACTGTGATAATCACTTTGTAATTTATATGTGAATCCAATCATCACATTGTGCTCCTTAAACTTACAAAATGTTGATGTCAATTTTATCTCAATAAGCTGGAAAAAAGTAAACAATATAGGTCTATTTATTCAATGTATTCTAATATAACTTTATGCATGCATTGTCCCAATTATTAGATCTTCATAACCTATAAATCTCACAAGAAATATTATACATATTTTTCTTTACACATTCATTTAGATTTAAAGGAATTAGGAAGAAGGAAGAAAATAATTTTAATTAATTTCCTTATATAGTCACCATATTCAATGTACATTTTCTTCTTGAAGGGCTGTTTCTACTTGATATTATTTGCCTTCAGCCTGAAGAACTTCCTCTACCATTTCTTGTACTTTGTACTTCTATTGGAGACAAATCATCTTAGTTTGCATTAATCAGAAAAAGGTTTTATTTTGCCTTCATGCTTGATGGTTATTTTTACTAGACAGAGATTTCTGGGTGTTGGTTGTTTTCCCTCAGCACTATTTAGGTATTGTAACTTTGTCTTCTGTCTTAGAATTTTCTGATGATAAATCTATGCTCATTTAAATAATTGTTCTTTGTGATAACCTAACCTTTTCTTTTTCTGGCTACTTTTAAGAGTTTTTATTTAAATTTTCTTCTCAACAATTTGTCTGTAATGTCCCAGAAATAGCTGTTTCCTATTTACCCTTGTTAGGGAAATTCATAAAAAAGATGTGACTGCCAATTGACCTGGGATCTGGACCCAGACACTCAGAGGCTCCTCACCCCTTCTCTGCCCTTGAAATGTTAATTCTACTTTTCTTTCTTGCTCCAAGAGCTTGCTATATCTCACAGCATAGCTTGAGATAGTGATGTGGCTGAGAACATCTACATAGTATATGTGACTAAACCCATTGAAGGCTTCTTTATAAATTTTTGAGATTTGTCAAGTGGGGGGAAGGATCCACTCAGTTGGCTATGGTCCAAAACAAGCCTTGTATGTAAGTTCCTTTTGCTCATTAGAACTGCTACCTACCAACCTGGAGGGACCTGCCTCTTTCTACAGTCTCTCCCTGCCCTTTGGTACAGCGGATAGTTTCAGGTTATAGTTGGGAATCTCCAAGAAGGTTTTGAACCAACAATCCTCTTTGGGCTCACTGAACTTTTTTTTTTTTTTTTTAAGATTTTATTTATTTATTTGACAGAGAGAGATCACAACTAGAGAGGCAGGCAGAGAGAGAGAGAGAGGGAAGCAGGCTCCCTGCTGAGCAGAGAGCCCGATGCGGGACTTGATCCCAGGACCCTGAGATCATGACCTGAGCCGAAGGCAGCGGCTTAACCCACTGAGCCACCCAGGCGCCCCGTGCACTTTTAGAATTTGTAATTTGATGTACTTTACTAAATTAGGAATGGTTCTGGTCCTTATTTCTGGAATTTTCTTCTGCTAATATACTAATATTTGCTCAGGGTGAGGAATCTAACATTTAATATTTCAGCTTCACTGTATTTAATGTATTGACCTTTATTCCCACCCTCATGCTCATAAAAAGATTGCTTTTATCAGGCATCACATTTCTATTTCAAGTAAAAAACAGTAGGAAGAATAAGGGAACCTAAGATAAAGCACCATGCCATAAGCCTGTTCCTTGAAATGAGGTAAACAAAATGTTTTTAGGAAACACCATCAATCAGACACTGTTTATGTCTCTCCAACTATATATGACTTACAAAGATCATTTGGCCCAGTAACTGATGGGAAAAAAAAAAAGATTAAATATGTGATATTTACAAGCCACTTACATGATTGATAATAATATTCAGATAATTATTTTAATAACTATTTAAAACCTTAAACTAATTTCCTAAATTTTTGTGCTTAAAAAAAATAAGAAAACCTAATTTTGATGCTTGCTTCATCAATGTTTGACCATAGAAACATCACCTACTTTTTTTTTCTTTTTTTTTGAGTTTTGATCTCCTAACCAACAGAATAAGGAAAGAAGGGTGAAGGAAATGATTTTCCTCCTGTTTAACTCATAGACTTTTTGTAATGATCAAATAAGTTTATGTATCTGAAATTATAAAGATCTATATAAAGGAAACAAAGCATTCAGAATCTTGAGAAATGATGATGTGATATACAGGTACATGATTATTAGAGTTCAAAACATCTTTTGAAAATCAGATAAATTATTTACCTTGATCGTATTATATAGGAAAATAACATCTTGCCAAACATTTTGATAGTATCTTATGAATATTTTTATTTAGTTCATTTCTAAAATTAGATTATTTTCCAAAACTATTATGTTGGCTGTAGCATTTTTTAAAAAATCAGATGTTAGTGCATAGCATTAAAATAATTTGTCTAGGTTATTAGTCTTTTTATTTATTGATGAATCAAGGCCAATTTTTGTAGCAAACACACTGGGTATTTCCAGCAATAAACAGAAGCCCAGCATGTGTAGATTAGCATTAATCACTATGGTTACATTACTTTTGAAAACAGTGGCAAGGGTCATGTGAATATACTAGGATCACTTCTTTGAATATTTGCTCATTTACTCTAATCTGACTTTTCATTTACTATTAAAAATTTGCCTATGTCAAGGTTCTCATATATCAGAGCAAAAAGTTCCAAGAGAACAATTAAATCCATAGATAAACTCATTTTATATGTACATTCATTTTTTTAAAAAATTGTTTGAATTTCAAAAGAAATAATTAAGCTTTAAAAAGCACACAAATTTTATTTTCAACCTCGTATATGTTCTGTGCATTCTTACATATGTTCCCCTTCAGTTAAAACCAAAATTTCTAATTGATGTTTATAAAATAATATGTGAAGTGGAGAAGTCAGACATATTTCCTAAACATGTGTTTATTTGATGCATCTGTTTCAGAATCTGAAAAAGTTACATTTTCCATTAATAATTGTATATACTCATAATATTATGGATATTATTTCAGTCTATTAACTTCCAGACCTTCTCAAAACATTTTATGCTCTTTTGTCCTGGATTGCAGTAGTTATTTATCCTTCATTCAGAATCACACAGAAACCTAAGGTTTCACTTGAATAGACATTCTAGCATCAGCTCTGATGCTAGAGAGAATGAAATCTCACTGACAGCTTATGTGGAAACAGCTGGAATGAATATAAATTTCTTCTGCTCATATCTAGGCATACATTCATTTATTCTTTCAAAGGGGTTTAACTCAGTCCTTACTATGTTCTAGACAATTGTGAAATGTTTACAAGAAATCAATTTGCTATAAGTCCAAGCCATTAATGGTGAGATAGAAGTCAGGGATATCATGATAAAAATTCCTAGAGCTGATCCTTATATTCAAAGCCATCAGAAATCTAATGAGCATCTGGTAACTATGAATATTAGAGTGGACAGAATATAGATTGCAGTAATTTTGGTTCCCAACATTAGTTAGGTATATATAGGATATTAACTGAGAGCATCTTCCCAGTAAGAAAGGAGATGTTAGTCACGTCCATTTTGTATTCTTTTGGAGTCTAACTGAAGCTTGAGATTAAATCAGAATTCCAAGATTTTCATTCTTTATGAATAGGAGACATGTTTCTATAAATAGCTTATGAATTGAAATAGTCAAGTTTCAAACCAAATTATTAAAATCTTTGACAGGATTTTTCAGCCAATTTCAATTCATGTTTTTAAATTTCTGTACTTGACTTCTACAGCCTATATTTCCATTTTAGAAACAACCCACTAATTTTTGATCATCCACAATCACTTGACATAACAATTAACAATGCCCAATACTTGATCTAGTAAAATAAGCCAAACGCAGCAATCATTATTCAAGAGAGCTTATCAGGTATAGGGGTGACATCAAATCATTAACATTAAATTCATTTTAAAAAGTGGATATCATTATTTAAAAATAGATTAAATTTCTATGTATGGTTATGTTTTGTTTTTCTTTACTGAAAAAAGCCATATATTTTGAAATATCAATAATACTTTTCAAAAAATCTTAAGTAACATTAATACAAAAAAGTATACATTGAATATAATTTTACCTGCTGAAACCCATTTTCTTGTTGATTTTATCTAATACTTTTGGCTTTCAATTATTTTATATAATAAATACTCTGATTTATAGTAATTTCTGAAATGTGTTAGTGCCTTAGTGCTTTCTAGTGTGAATCCTTTGATGTTTATTTACATTAGATTATTTATGAAATACTTTTTAAATTTATTGCCTCTGTGCGTTTTCTATCTAGTGTGAATTCTTTGAGGGTTTTGGACAATGATTTTTCAGCGATAATGACATCCAAGGTGTTTTCTGAACCATGAAAGACCCCAAATACACAAGCAATCTTGAGAAAGAACAAAGTGGGAAACATCACACTTTCTGATTTCAAACTATTTTACAAAACTATGATAATCATAATAGTATGGTATTGTCATAAAAACAGACACATAGGTCAATGGAACAGAGTAGAGTCCACAAGTAAGCCCACCAATATATGGCAAAATGGGTAAAGATGATCAAAGGTACAAATTTCCAGTTTTAAAATAAAGAAGCCCTCCAGGTGTAATATAGAGTATGGTGACTATATCTAATCATACTGTATTGTATGTTGTTTTCCTTTTTTTATTTTAAGTTTTTATTGAAATTCTAGTCCATTAACATATGTGGTAAAATTGGTTTTAGGTGTAGAATTTCGTAATTTATCACTTACATGTAATACTTAGTGCTCATCACAAATGCCCTCGTTAATACAGAACATCCATTTACCACATCTTCTGACCACCTCTCTCCATCAATCCTCAGTGTCTTCTCTATAACAGAATCTTTATGGTTCGCTTCCCTCTCTTTCTCTCTTTCTCCCCTCCTGAATGTTCATCTGTTTTGTTTCTTAAATTCCACATATGAATGAAATTATAAGGTATGTCTCTATCTGACTGACTTATTTCACTTAGCATAATATACTCTAGCTCCATACACATCACTTTGAAATGCAAGATTTCATTTTGGATGAATGAATGAATAATATTCCATTGTATATATACTGTATTGTATATTTAAAAGTTGCTAAGAAAGTAGATTTTTAAAATTCTCATCACAAGAAAAGAATTCACAACCATGTTTGGTCACAGATATTAACCAGACTTATTGTGTTGATCATATATATATATATTATATATATATATAAAATCATTATTTGTATACCTGAGCTAACATAATGCTATATGTCAATTTTATCTCAATAAGAAGATAGGATATCTCATCAATAGAATAGAAAGATATTTTTTAAACCTAATTGAAAGTCTAGAGATGAAACATACAAAATATGAAATTGAAAGGCACTGGATGAACTTTCAAACAAATGAAAAATTATAGAGAAGGGAGTAAATAAACGAAGATAGATCAATATCAAAAGAAAAACTTGAAAAGATTGAACAGAGTCTCAAGAAGCTGTTAGGTAATATAAAACAGTATAACATACATTTAGGTGGAATGGTAGAAGGAGAGAGAGAAATCAGGGCAGGCAAGACAAAAAGTTTTTGATGGTAGGACCAAATGCAATGGCACAATAGACAAAATGCAGAACTCTATGCTACTTGCTCTGAACTAGAGAAGGCTCCCAGAGAAGGCTGAGTTAAGACAGCATAAATATATACACACATCATCTCTACTGACCCCATGGACATTAAAAGGATAATAAAGAAATGTAAGAACAAAACAATGCCCACAAATTTGATAGCTTAGGTAATACAACCAAGTTCTTAAAAGTCACAGGTTATCTCAACTCACACAAGCATAAGTAAATGGCCTATACTATTGTTTGAAATTAAATCATCGATCAACAATCTTCAGAAATAAAAATCACTATGCCTAGGTGTTTTCACTGGAGAATTCTGTCAAGTTATGGCAGAAATAATGCTAGCTGTCCACAATATGTTCAAGAAAATACAAGCAAGATGGAACACTTTGAACACATTCTGTGAGTATTACCCTAATACCAAAACAAGATAGAGACCTTATAAGAAAAGAAAACTACAGATTACTAACCCTCATGAACATAAATATAAAAATCCTCAATAATACATGAGCAAATCAAATCTAATGATGTATAAAATGAATTATACACTATGACCAAGTGGGATTAATTCTAGCTATATAAGGCTGGTTTAGCACTTGAAAATTAATCAATGCAATCCACTTTATAAATGGCCTAAAAATAAAAATAATATGATTTTATCAGTTGATGTAGGGCTAGCATTTGACAAAATCCAAAACCCATTAATAATACAAACTCTCAACAAAGTAGGAATAGAGGGAACTTCTTCAGCTTGGTAAATAAACCCACCAAGAGAAGAAAGAAAGAAAGATGGGCATGGGAGAAAAGCAATATTAGAGAGACACTAAACAGATCAATGGTCCCCAGGAGCTCAGGACCCAGGACCACACAAAATATGAATAGGTAAAGCACAGGGGATTTTTTTAGAGTGGTATATCTATTCTGTCTGATACAGTAGTGGTATGTGACATTGCATTTGTTAAAACTTGTGAAACTTTACATAACAAAAGAGTAAATCTTGCTTTTTGCAAATTAAAAGGTCACTTGGGAGGTCATAAAAATCTCTGGATGAAATGCAAACTGTGGAGAAACAATCTAACTGTTGCAAATATAACAACCAATCTCACTGAAGATGGCAGAGAGAAATGGTACCAAACTAAACAATTTTTTAAATGCATGGAGTAAGAATAAAGACTAAAGAAACAACACAAAGCACTGTCCTCTAGTTGATAAAGTTGTTTTTCATATGGTATCTATTAATAATTCTGAAACCACTCTATATGTATAATGAATTAGAACAATTAAATAAATGGATGACAGAGAGACCATATTTCTTAATGTTGAAGTGGGAAGTTATAGATAATCAAGAGAAGGCTACAGTGAGTTATGACCACATGAATCAGAGTAACTCATTTTTATCTTCTTTTTATGTGGACATGAATGGGTTAGTATATACTCCTGTATTTCTTTGATCTACCAGCTCTCAAGACCCAGAAACAACAAACATGACAATAGCAGTGAGTATACCTAGATATAAGATTTCAGTTTCTAATCCTATTCTCCAGTAAAAGGAATTAGGACTCCTGGGTAAATGCTGGTTCCCAAAAGGGAGCAGAAAAAATACAAGGTGAGCTTGGAGCACCTTGCATTGCCAGAAAGTAAGGAAATGTTAAATAAATGCACACACATACACACACACACACACACGAAATATATTAAGGAGACACAGGAGCTAACTGAAAAAATTCCAAGTGATCAAAGCCAGAAAAAGTTGAGCAAAAGAAATAATATAGTGCTGTGTTAAAATCTAAAGTTTAATATAAATTTCCATTAGTCCATGTTGACACAAGTAAATGACTGAGTAAATATATTAAGGGGTAAAAGACAAATATTTCATCCAGAAGAATCCCAAGTGATCTAAGAAACTAGTCTGCTCTCAAGGACTTGGTACAGAGCTCCCCACTCCTAAGTGAGATCTGTGCATCTTGACATCTTTCCAATGAATACAGTATACAAAGGGAAAAAGAAGTAACTTTACAATGGAGAAATCTGACAAGCACCAACAATTAAGAAGTCATGCTTCTAGTATGTAGCCTAGATGTGATATAATGAGTTAAGACAGCAGTTTTTCTATAGGATCCACCTTCTAGAAAACTATGAACCCAGTTTGGCCATAAGGAAAACATCAACTGAGAGACAAAATACCTGCCCAAGTCTCTACAAAATTGTCAAGGTCATCAAAGCAAGGAAAATCTGAGAAAAATGTCATAATCACAAAGCTCTGAAAAAAGGTAAGACAATGAAATATAAAATCGTATCATAGATAGGATGCTGGAACAGAATAAGGACATTAGGTAAAAACTAAGGATATCTGAATAAAGTATAGACCTCACTTAATAATAATGTCTCAATACAGGTTCATTTATTATAACAAGTGTACCATACTAATGTACATTACATAATAATGAAACAGGGGAAGTAATAATAGAAGAAAATGATAGGCACATACATATTACTATATAATATACTCATAAATATTATTAAAGAAAGCACAAAAATGTCATAAAATGAATATAATTATATGTCACTTCATAGAAAAATGAGAGTGTTTTGTTGCTAGTGAAAATTTTTCATTATATTAAGAGTTGTACAGCATTTATCAGTCACATATACATTTTTGTTCTCAATGAAATATTATCATTGGCATTTTGAATAATACGCTAAAATATTTCCATGGCAGTGTGAGATACAATCTTCTACTGCTTCTAAGTATATGAATGGCCACTGCAAGCCCCCTTCATTACCAACATTCCAGAAGCCCTTTCTTTATGGTTTGAAGGAAGAGGCCAGGGTTCATAGCAGTCTGTCTGAAGAAGATGATGGTTGAACTGGATCTTAAAGGAAAGCTGGATCTTAGCAGCTGGATATGAGACACAGTAGCATGAACATTATAGACACAGGTGATTAAATGAGCAATATAATCCATATGCATACCATTTACTAAACTCTTCAATACACAAAGAATATGCATGGTTCCAAACTCAAAGTTATTTTTTGGATGATTTTTAGAGGGCTCTGATGTTTGTATTGTAGTTTGTTTGGTAGACAGGGACATTATAAAGGGTTTTGAGTTGGAAAGCAATCTCTTCTAGGATAATAAACCATAAAAATTGCAGAGTGAATTATCAAGAAATGAGATGCAGAAAACCTAATGGAAGGCCATTAATCCTTGAAGTTCAGTCTCCAATGCTTCCTTAATGGCAACTAGTACCAATAACCCTATAAATCTTAAATACCAGATTCTACCAAGAGTTACCTCCCTTTGGGAGAACTTGACCCATCTTCTCATCTTCTTTAAATAAATACATGCAACTATTGAGAATGTGTCTGCAGATGCCCCTTCCATACCCCTGATTCACTCAGCTCTGAATAAAAGTGGACCATGACTTTCTTTTATAACTCCAAGAGGAATTTCCAAGTAAAGGTGTATATAGTCCACATAAAATTATGAATATGAATCTTAGTGAACACATGATATTCTTTAAAATTCTCCCATAGTGCAAAAAGGGATGTTATGAATAATTTTACTTGAAAGAAATAGACAAACCAAATGGGAGTAGCCAGGAGAAACAAATACATATCAATGCAGTTTCTTTTATGTGTTTTTCCTTATTCTTCCATGGAGAATACTAAATTTTAAGACCTAATCAGTCTTCAGGTAATTGATAATTCAATGCAAAGTATATCCATTCATAGAAAATAACTATGCAACATGTGTCATTTTCAAATGCTTTAGTTGATTCTATTGAAGCATAGAGGGGTAAAATACATGTCTGAAGGTCATCTGAGAAATGCCATAGGATGAAGGTAAAGGAGCAGGGTCCCAAATTAGTGGAGAGAAATATGAAAAACATTTTCAATTTTAGGAAAACAGCTTTTCCACAGGAGAAGCAGGAAAATCATTTCAATGAGAGTTATTATCCAATGTGCATAAAAATACAATAAAAATTATTCATTGGGAAAAAATATGATATGATGCTGACTTTGTAGAATGGTATCTGAACATCTTTCTAGGAACTACAGAAACTCAATCCAAGCCTGGTTCTGGGGAGAAGTTGTAGTTGGCTTGCAGTCATGTTGGTTTTACCTTTAGAACAATAATAGTTGTAGGTATGGCCAAAAGGAAAACTATAGGTTCCTCTAATAGTGAACCCGTTGCCAAAAAGACATTAAGTGTTACTTGTGTATATATATATATATATATATATATATATATATATATATATTTGTTTGTTTAGATGATTAAATAACATGTAAGAGAGAGAAGCAGATGATATTGCTTGTTCTCATACCAAAACTTCTATTTAGAGTTTGTGGCCACTGTAATTTTGGAATCACATAAATGAAACAAACCTTGTTATGTCTTAAAGATTTGAGACATTTTACTGACATTAATAAGCTTAAGGCCTCATAAAACTGCATTATGATTTTCTCTTGCTTAGCTCAATCAGATATCCCTGTGTAATAATGAATCTGGCTAGTCTCTGTTCCTTGTTCCTGGGAGGTAGCCTCCAGATCCTTGGAATTTCCTGAGTGACAGGAGAGACTTTATTATTCTTAGTGGTATATACTAGCAAGGTGATTCATGGTGGGTCCCTTGGTATCTGATGCCACCAAGATAATTCAGGATGGGGGTTGGTCATGCTAGAGAGACCAGCCATGTAATCAGGGGTTGGGGCTTTGAGTCAGGTGATATCAGCTTGACCTCTGGGGAGAGAAGGCACTGGAGTTTGAAATCAACTATGTGGCCAATGATTCAATTAAGAATGCCTGTGTAATCAAACTCCAATAAAAACTCTGAACATTGCAACTTGGGTGAGTTTCACTACTTGGGAATCCTTTGTTTATTGTCATACATCTATATGCCAGGATGATTGTATATCCTCATTCTACAGAGAAAGGACAAGGGAAACTTTTACATTTGGAAACCTCCCAGACCTTTTCCTATCCATCACTTCTTTTGGCTGGTTCTTATTCATATCTTCTGTCTATAGGAAAACGGTAATCATAGCCATAGTGGTTTTCTGTCTTATATATGCTGTCCTGTGAATGAACAAAGAAGAGAAGGTAGTGGAAACTCCCAAATTTGGGGCCAGTTTGTTTGAAGTGAGGATGGCCCTAGGAACTCTCAGCTGGTGGCTGGTGTGTGAAGTGAGGGTAGTCCTCCGGTGAAGGACTATGAAGTTTGGTTTGATTCTGGTAGTTGGTGTCAAAAGTCATTGCAAATATTTTCAAAACAAAGTTTATAAAAGATACTCATTCTTACCAACTTCCTTTTTTCTCACCTTGCATCAGAAAGAAAGAAAGAAGATATTATAATTCAGCCATTAATTCTTGGTACCTGGGTATTTCTTAATTTCTTTCTTAATGGCCTCTACCTACCATCTTGGATGAATAAAATTACAGTGAACAAATTTATTTTTAAGTGAAAGGCAAGCATCATGCATTTTAAGACAAAGAAAACTCATTATTATTATATAGCTCTGCTTAATAGTTAAATAAAATAACAAAGGCTCTGATATTAGCTCATAGATAATTATGAGGAAAATACATCAGCCATATCAGCTTTGACTCAGACCACCACTTCTTACTCAGAGAACCTAGAAAATGGTCCCAAGTCTAATTAAAACCATAGAATCAATGTAAGCACTTAAGAACTCTATCTCCAATACTGAACCCAAAGGCTAGAGTTAAGTTCAGTAAGTTAACTAACTTGTATTTCAGCTGTGATTCTCAATATTAAAATAGTGTTGAACACAACTGTAACCAGCAATCATGCTTCCTCCTTCCACCAACCTTCACACTCCAGTGACCAGAATGCCTTGACAATTTGCAAATTGATAGATGCTTTCTTGGGCTGTTGTTATTTTCTGATGACACCAAAGTGCTTCCCTGGCCAAAAATAGAATTAAACAAACTACATGAGCAACATAAAGACATGAAATTCAACTTTTCTGTGTAAAATACAGATTAATTCAATCTTTTTCTCTATAGATGTTATGAAATTTAAAGCTGCTAAGGAAAAAGTAATTGGAATACTAAGAACTTAAATTGTGCATAATTTAATTGAACTCTTTTAGAAATTATTGAGCAGAAGCTCAAGAAATGACTCATTTAGAATATGCACTAAAAACAATGCAAAGTAGTAAAATGGCATTAGGTCCAGCTGAGGTACAGTTATTCAGAACATCTTGTGAAATCTTACTCATCACTTTCAGATTAAATTTAGATTTGAAAAGTGCTTTATGAACAAGCTATATTTAGAGATATAGTAATAGCCACAAAGTCTGGAAGTAAATAAGCTTATTTAGCATTTATGTATATGGGAAGTAGAAAGGAATTTTATTGCAAACAGAGGAAAGTTTGCTAGTCTAAAAAACCTAGAATTTTAATTCAGTAAAATAAGAAAAGAAAGAACCTTACAGAATTTATATTCCATTAAATAATTTGAAAATCAGCTGTCTATTGCCAAAAACACTCTATTACTTTAGCTAAAGGCTTCTGGCATTTTAAATTATAATGAAAGGTGAATATCAAGATAACCATTAAAACAGGAAGATACATTTTGATTCTGGAAGACAAGAAAAACTTTGCATACATTTTATAATCTACTTATCAACTAATCTTCTGCCTCCCTCCCACATAAATCCTAGTTAGTCCTCAGGAACACAATCCCCTTAAATGTGCCAGGCGCTGTCAAGCTTCATGCTCTTGCTAATGGAGTGGTCTCACGTAGATGAAGTTCAATTCCTTCTTAGAACTTGATAAAGAATGTCTTAGAGTCTTATAGGGGGAAGATCCTTAATGAAGAAATCTCTGTGGCTGATTCTTCCCATCAATACAGCCTTGCCTGCAGAGGCTCAAACTCCATCACCAGAGAACTCTTGACAGCTAACAGACCCAGAAAGGCAAATGTGCAACGGTGGTAAATGGTGATATACACTTCAGAATAGAATGATGGTTGAAAAGTGTAAACTTGATATTAGATCTGATTTAAAGTTATTAAAAAGATGTCTATGGCAATTAAGCTCACTGAAATGTGAGGCATTTCTGCTATGCTAAGAAGAATAAGGAATTTGAAGTCTGAGTCATTTCAACCTTTATCAATTTTAGTTTCTAATTTGTACAAGAAAATATAAAATTACTTCATACATTTTTATTCATGTGTTAAAGATTTTATTTAACTCAATTTCATAGGGAAAATAGGTAGGTGAAATAATCCGTTCAAAGAGGAAGTCAGAAAGCAGAGATTTGTGTGCACCAAAGAAAAGTTGAAATTCCATATAAATAGACATAAAACTGGTTTTCTCCATGCAAGGAGAAGTCAACTGAACATCCATCAGAAATCATTGATTTGCATGTCCATAGATGAGAATTATATTTCACTGCTATAAGTTTTCTACACCATCAAGATTTGTAAAATAGCCCACCCATACAAAAAGGACAGAATCACCAAAAAGGTTTGTTCTAAACAATGCAGCTTTCTGATAAAAATATATAGTATTTTTTGTTTGTTTGTTTCAATTCTTGTTATGATCTCCTTTTGCAATTAAAAATTATTTCAATGAAAGATCATTTTTTTAAAGATTTTATTTATTCATTTGACAGACAAAAATCACAAGTAGGCAGACAGGCAGACAGGGGTTGGGGGGATCCCAGGACCTTGGGATCATGACCTGAGGCAAAGGCAGAGGCTTTAACACATTGAGCCTCTCAGGTGCCCCTGAAAGATCAATTCTGATCACAATCTAAAGCTAGTCTTATTCTGCAGCCAGAATATTTTTTTATTATATAAGTCTTCTCAGGTTTGCTTTGCTAGTAGTTTTTATAAGTACTTGACTATAACAGACTGGACTTAGAAAAGGTTCCATTTTTTACTCTCTTGATTCTAGGAAGCCACATTCAAGAAAATCTCTCTACCAGATTTTTTCTGTGATACCTATAAATTTAGGAAAGTTCCTTTCTTCTCAAGGTCTCTGAAATACTCTGAGGTTCCTTGCCAGGTGGAAAGTAACCTTCCTCATCACTTATAAAACTGGGACTTTGCAAGCCATGCTAGTTTTCCAGAGAGGGTGTGTAAGTATTGGCTCCATATAGTAGAACTTAGTTCCTTAGTTTATCCTGATTAAATGGGCATCATTCTCAAATATGTTACAGGCAAAGCCATGGTTGCATAATTAGTTTTTGCCATTATATTCTGATAAAAAAGGAAATACTCTGTAAGAATCTCTGCAAAAAAGTATACTGCATATAAAGAGACTTAAGTAGATTTTTCTGATTTGGGAAAAGAGGTAAGCTAGAATAAGATATCATTTAAAGATGTTTCACTTCAGTTTAGAAAACAGATCTACCGTTGTTATGATTTCCTAATAGCACAGGAAGCAAAGGACTTCCTAACATATTTGGAAAATAAAACATTAAAGTAACATCCACAATGTACCAAATAAGTTAATATGATCATCTCCTATCAATTCAATCAATGAAGTTGTCTACTTCTTGAATAAAAAGTTCTGGGAAATCCTGCACATGTCCTCTTGAACAGTCTGAAAGTTTTCTGGGTGATACCATCACCATAACTTATCCCAAGAATTATTATTTGAAGTGTCAATATCTTGACGTACCCAGCACTTTCCACAGGGCTATGAGACTGTGCTCTTTCCTTAAGACACAAACCCAGGCCAATGGCTGATTACAGAATCTTTACAGAGGCAAGAAAGGAATACAAATCCTATCTCTAGGTGACAGAGACTTAAGAGAGCTGTGATGAATTTATCTGTGGTAATTTCAAATGTAAAAGTTCTGAAAAGGGTCATGACAAGACAAGAGAAATTGACCCAAAAAATGAGGTTTCTATGGTATACTAAAAATGCTAATGCTGTTGTTTCAAGAAGCATTTTAGGAAAAAAATTATCTAATTACACTAAGACTCATTTCAAAGAACAGAGTGAGTATTTAATCAGATTTATAAAAAAGGAAGAACACAATTTTTTGAGGAAAAATTTGATGTATAACATAAAATAATCTTGAGACATTATATAAACATTCTACCAAATGATATTCTACGTACACACCAAAATTATAATATTAAGTAAAGAGAGTTAGTAATACTGAACATAAGTGTTTTTATAAAACTCTGTAGGTAAAAATTTTAGAACTCTGTTTCAGTTTCAACATGGTAAATAATGATTATTTTTCCCACCAAGACAAAAAAAAAATAGGGAAGAAGGTTGTCAAAAACTTCTAGCAATGTGCAGGGATCTGAAGACAAAATGTGTACACACACAAACACACACACACACACATACACATCTTTTCTTTTAAAACCAGAAGGCAGGGGTGTCTGAGTGGCTCAGTCATTAAGCGTCTGCCTTCAGCTCAGTTCATGATCTCAGGGTGCTGGGATCAAGCCCTGGGTTGGGTTCCCTGCTCAGTGGGAAGCCTGCTTCTCCCTCTCTCACTCCCCCTGCCTGTGTTCCCTCTCTTGCTGTGTCTCTCTGTCAAATAAATAAATAAAATCTAAAAACAAAACAAAACAAAAAACAGAAAGAAAACAACATACACAGTTCTATTTCTTTCTTTTTTTTTTAATTTCTTTTTCACTATACCTGTGGGTGCTTACTTAGCCAGAGCGACTCCATCTCCATTAAACAGCCATTTTGTTGTTTATGCAGTAAAACTTAAACTGACCCTGCCCCCCACCCCCGGGAACTTACTTAAAAGCAAGTCTGGAAAACCAGTAAAATATTGTCGACCAGTCCCTGATAACAGAGCCCAAATACAAGGACGGGTCAGGTCAGGTGGAGATAACAGAGCCTGGAATACAAGGAGGAGTCAGGCCAGGTGAAGACATCCAATCAGTAAAGCAGGCATACTATCTCCCTAACCACCAAAGAATGTAAACCCTGCCTTTTGGGCACCAAAGTAGGGCACCAATTCTGACCAGAGTGATAGGCTAGTTCAAACAGCTACTGCAGGGTAAACTATAATTCAATTGGCCACCCATGTGTGACCTAGCATGACTATGCAACTTTCTCTGTGTATTAGTTTTCTTAGTTAACTTAAGATTAGGCCAAAGTTTCAAGTTATGTAAAGATTCTAAAAATTGTCTTTAAGCTGACATATTACAAAATATACTCAATGCTAAGATTAAAAAACAAATGAAAATATTTATTCAATTTAGTTAAAAATAAATCTGCTTTCTTCATAGTATTAAAAGTTAGTAATGTGATTGATACTTTTTTTCACCACTGAACCTGTATATGTTTAAGAAAAGCATATTCCAATAGATTGGTATTATATCTGATAAATCAGAGTAGATATAGCTGATTTTTGAGCTGTTTTTATTAAACTGTAATTAAATTAGACTTGTCTGCCAAAGTTTAATTTATGTGAACTTAGATTCATAATATATCTCTAAATTACATCTTATAGAAGTTAAAGTACATTTAAAGCACACTTGTGTTTTAGAGATTAAATTTCCTTATATCTCTGGAATTTTAGGATATTTAATTTATATAAACAATTATTTATTTCCCTAAGTCATTCCAAACCAACTCTTTTTAATTTAAAAGCCTTGTCATCTAAGTTATTAATAACCCCTGGAAGAACAAAAATATTACACATTCATTCAATGAAAGACAAATGTCTTCTTTGAATTATAGACACATAGATGAAAGAGAGATATTAGAGCTTCAATTCCATAATTTCCATCATGGGTCAAATGTAAATACAGCAACACAAAAATATTCATTGGAATAGATATCCCAGTCGGCATAGGATTCTTAATTGATTTAAGCTTGAGTGGAAAAAATAAACAAAAAGACCAACAGAGCAGACACTTCATTGCCTTTCATCCAACAGAGAATAGATCTCTATGAATCTTACATTTAACAAATATTCACAATATAAACTCAGACTTCAATCGTTGCTGGTATCAATGTGGAATGACTTACCAAAATTAAACAAAAAGAAAAATCCCAAAACTAAAATCAAAGCACATTATAGAAAGGAAAAATTTAAATTAGAAAACAAAAGAAACAAAAATGGGTTCTAGTACCACTTGGGATTCACCACTGGGAACCAAGAAGTGAAGGTGCTAGTATTCTACTGCTCCTATCCAGTGAGTTTACTCATCTCTCAGAGTTTAATTCTTTCAGTATCTTGGTGGAAGACCTCCCAAACAGGTAAAAGATCCATTTTTTTCTAGTTTAATGAAGATATAACTGACGTAGAACATTGTATGTTTCCTGTGTACAGCATAATGATTTGATACATATATATAGTGAAATGACCCCCACAATAAGTTTAGTAATATCCAATACCTCCAATTTAAAATATGATTCTCATACAGATACAAAATGAAAACCTGTAAAAGATTTAACTTATTAATGAGAAAAATTGGAATTTATCATAACCAAAGTCACAATATTAAAGCTTAAATGTGTTTTATATGAAAATATATGGTATAATAAAATGTGCTTAATAATGGGTTTGAAGTGGAGGAGGGGTGGGAGGTTGGGGTACCAGGTGGTGGGTATTATAGAGGGCACGGCTTGCATGGAGCACTGGGTGTGGTGAAAAAATAATGAATACTGTTTTTCTGAAAATAAATAAATTGGGAAAAAAATGATATCTTAATGTTAAGGCCATTTTCTAAATTACTGTTTCTTTGTTTTTCAAATTGAAATTTAATTCAGTTTTATATTTTAGCCCTGAAGAGATGTTTTTGTTGTGTGTACCTTTTTGCTGGGGCAATTTTATTTATGTCCCATATTTCTGGGAATGGCCAGCAATCCCTGTACCAGGGGATGAAAGATTACTCCCAGCTTTGCTATGAAAGAGAGGAGAAGGAAAGGGGGTCAATGCTCAGAGACAAAGATCCTTTGCTCTTCTTTGCTCCTGCTTTTATTGGTCCTTCAGGATAATCACAAATCCTTCTCTCTGTTTTTCACTTGTGTGATGTGTGAAAAGGGGTCTGCCTGAAACTGGGAGGATCTGTTTAGGGGAAAGATAAGACATGCTAATCTGCATGGTCTATGAGTTCTGCTAATCATAGGCTAAGGGACAATGCAAAATAGCTCTTAGATCACAGGACAGCTGTTTGGGCTGAGAAAACTTCCTGAAGACAATTCCCTGCCCCATTCCAAGGGCAGGTCCTTGAATTCCAAAGGCCTATGTCCTTCTCTAAAATCTTCCCTGCCCTCAGTGGGCTCTGTTACATTTTAGCAAGCTGGGTGTTATGGCTGAGTTCATGCTCTACATTAACCCCAGTATCTCCCCCTTTTTGTTTCTTTCAAGGGGCAGCAAGTAGTTTTTGAGACAGCTGCTCTGTGTAAATATGCTTCACATCTCTGGCAGTGGATAGGGCATTTATTCCAATTTTGAAGACTATGATGAGAAGAACTAATTATTGTAATAGCAATCCCTAAGAATCCCCATTTTGTGCAGGAGAACCATGTGGCTGGGATAAGCCACTGCAGATTGCTGCAAAGAGATTGCCAAGCTTCTCTATGAAGCTTACGATTCTTCTCCACCGTCAATGAGTTGAGCATCTGATCCTTTAGCTGCTGAACATCAGAAGTTAAATTATCATGGAGTGATCCATGCATTTGTTTCTTTATCTTTTCCCTGTCATGTGTGGTCTGGTTCCAAGGCATGGGGGTAACACAGATGGATCTGTCAGCCCATTCACACAAGTGGCCTTGCCAATAGGCTAAGTCTTCTTGTTTTTCCCCAAGATATTCAATAGCAGCTTCCATTAGTTGAAGATGTCCTGATTTTTTTTTTTTAAGATTTCATTTATTTATTTATTTGACAGAGATCGCAAGTAGGCAGAGAGGCAGGCAGAGAGAGAGGAGGAAGCAGGCTTCCCGCTGACCAAAGAGCCAGAGGTGGGGCTCAATCCCAGGACCCTGGGATCATGACCTGAGCCGAAGGCAGAGGCTTTAACCTGCTGAGCTACCCAGGTGCCCCATCGTACTGATATTTTTTTGATCAATAGTATGTTGAAGTTGAAATTCCCTTGTGGTATTAAGAGCCAGCTGATCCACAAAGGCAGAAGTCTGAACCACGTGAGAGAGGCAGGTGCCATGGTACTCGTAGGAATAATTGAGATAGCTGTGATAATGCCTGCGAAGATTAGACCCAAGGCAATGAGTAGACCCAAGGAGCACTTGGGTGGGCTGATGTCAGATAATGCCTGATTCAGAAAGCTAATGGATTTGGATTCTTCCCAACCTCTGGTAAGCTTAACAGGGATAGTGGCATGGTTGAAAATAGCGAAAAGTGTATCTGCTCAAGTAACAGGCTTCCAGAGGGGGAATATATAGGCCCAATAAAAGAACGTGAGGCAGGAATAGAAAGACAGGAATACATGCCATGGTAGAACTGGGGTTAAGTGTAGACACCATAGCCAAGAACATGTTTTCAAGAATAGAGGGCTTGCTGGTCTATTGTAGAATCTCCTCAGCTTTCTTGGTCACCTTCTTGAGATCTCCCCAGGTCATGAATTTAGCCTTGTGGGTGCCAGCCAGGCACATGGTGGGTGATTATTTTTCTTCTAGATTCAGCTGCCTCCTTGGAGGGACTGGATTCTGGCTGTGCCGGGTCATGGTAATGTTTAACATTTCTCGCTGCCATGCTAGGAGTTCTACTGGTCCCTGCCAAATGCCCATGTTTGGGTCCTTCCAGAGTACTTGGGCTCATGTTTTTGGTGGGGAGTATGGTTTAAAATGCTTTTCTTTGGCAGAATTTAAATTAAAAAGAGTTAATCAATGGTTTCTGTAATTGTGCTACAGGACCCATATTTCCCGCTTTTTGTTTTTGTATCATGTGTTTAAGGGTAGAATGTGCTTTCTCAATAATAGCCTTATTATGACTGATTTTCTTGGAATAGCTTGCTGTAATTTATTGACAAATTCCATAAAGTGTTCTTGGGGGCTCTGCTTAATGGAGGCAAAGAGCCTTGAGGAGTACCCTGATCAGGAATCCATTCCCAAGTTCATTTTGCATGAAGAGAGCATTGTTCAAGAATTGAGGGTCCATAAGAACTCGTTGCCCTACAGTTAGTATGGACCTCTCCCCTGAAGCAAATTAGCGACTCCCGCTAAGTGATTGAGCAGCTCGTTTTTCACATAAATCATCATAGTCAATAGGCCATAGCAAATGCTGAAGGGCCCCAAGTACTGCTTTACCTAAACGCTTTTGTTTACAAATATTTTATCACATTTCTGTAAATCATCCATATCTTAAGGGAACGTTTTCTTAATCTGGAAGATCAAACATTAGAGAATCAGCAATGTTTTAAATAAAAATCACAAAACTACTAATCTTTTAGCTCATTTAGTCCCACATTACTAATTCTTGTTGAATTTGAATGCAAATTTAGTTAGTTCTGGAAGTTTTTAGCCCTTTCAGTTTTTTAGTTTTTTTTTTCAGTTTTTTAAAGATAACAAAAATCTGTGTTTGTCCTAAATCCTATATATGAATTTCTTTGAAGATGAAGCTCATTTTGTAAGAGAATAAGAACAATTATAAATGATGCAAATCCAAAAATGGACATTGTTACTGATCTAATATGGGAATTCTTTATGATGCTATTGACAGGAAACTCAGTTATTTCTGTGACACATGAAACACTGCAATAGCCAGAATATTGAGTGTTGATGACCTTACACCACAAGGCAACATACCAAACAAAAAAGCCTAATTAGTCAATGAGAATTTTTTCATGATTTAAATCTTGGGGGCGTTTGTTAGAACCTTAGAAAGATTTAAAACACATGCCTATATGGGATTAAGGGTCGTCAAAGACTTGATAAAGGCAAAGCATAGGAACTGGTTTTCTGGAGATAGCAGACTTTCAGTCTCACACCAGTGTCCTTATAAAATCATGCCCAGTCACCACTTGCCAGGAATGTCCAGCAATCCCTGTACTGAGGGATGAAAGATTACTCCCAACTTTGCTGTGAAGAAGAGGAGAAGGCAGGGGGTAAATGCTCAGAGACGAAGACATGGGTCTTATTGAAACTGGGAGGATCTATTTACAGGAAAGATACTATATGCTAATCTGCGTGTTCTACACATTCTCTTAAACATAGCCTAAGGGACCATGCATACATCTTAGATCACAGGGTGGCTATCTGGGCTAAGAAAACTTTGGGACGGCAACTCCCCGAGGCATTCCAATGGCCTAGTGGTCACACAGGCCTCAGCATTCCAGTGGCCTAGTGGTCACAAGGCCTCAGCATCCCAAGGCCCATGCCCTTCTTCAAAACCTCCTTTCAGCCCCAGTGGCCTCTGGGTTAACATTTTAGCGAGCCAGGTATCATGGCTGAGTTCATGCTCTACATTAACCCCAATACCATATTCTTTTATTAGCACTGGTTTCAATATTCCTGCTAGTGATTCATTTGAGGGTGACTTTAAAATTATCAAACTTTTCAATCCAGAAAATATTTATTTCCATACCACTTTAGGTACTTGTTAGTATGAACAAAACCTGGACGTGGCCATTAGAAACTGCTGAATTAACAAGATTTCATATTTTAGATTCCTCACATTGGGCCTCATCTTTCTACTAGGTATGATGACTGACATTGATGGGATGATAGAATGTAGCACATATTTCCAAATTCACCCTAGTTAACTGAGATATGTGGCATCATATACTTCTTTGCTTGTGAAGATTAAAATCCAACCTGAAAGTTGACATTTTTTCTTTTAGAACTATATCACTAGTCTCAATTCTTTCAGCATTACCACTCTAAGGGTCTTAAAAGTCACAGAAAGAGACTATATGGAAAGACTTCAAGAAGAAGAGGACATTTTCTAAATAATATCCACATCTAACTTGACTTGAGCCATTTTGACTTGAACACTGAAGACTGGAGAACTGCCAAAGGATGTATTAATGGAGTCATTTAGGTTCTCAGTTCCTGGAAAGCATATCACAGGATCCACTGCAACTTTTCTAATGGCTATAATTATCTACCTGTTAATATTTCTCTATTTTACCCTGTTTAACCTAATAAGTGCAAAACAATTTGGAAACACTGAAATATGATTAATTTCAACACACATTTGTTCCTACAAATTTTTACATAAAGGTATTAAAACTTTTTTAGCATATATTTAGAAAGGCATATTTATGAAAAACCGCCCACCATATAAATAAATGCGCAAAGACAATCCTTGCTGACAAACCACCCTTATACAGTTAGGAAAACCCCAATGCTGATTTTCAATTTAAATAGGTTTATTAATATTTATTTTAAGGAATTTTATAAAATGCATTGAAGACAAATGTGTTTTATGACATATTATTGAAAACACTCAAGCCAAGATGAGTATATATATATATATTTTTTTAAAGATTTTATTTATTTATTTGACAGAGAGAGATCACAAGTAGGCAGAGAGGCAGGCAGAGAGAGAGAGAGAGGAGGAAGCAGGCTCCCTGCTGAGCAGAGAGCCCGATGCGGGACTCGATCCCAGGACCCTGGGATCATGACCCGAGCCGAAGGCAGCGGCTTAACCCACTGAGCCACCCAGGCGATGAGTATATTTTAAAAATAAGATTGACCATATAATTTATCATCCAAATCAGAATTATTTTATTATTCTGTGAGAAATATTAAAAATATTAAAATGAAACTAAAAACAGAAATGAAGCCTAAAGAGAAATGAAATTTTACTTTACTATATTGGATGAATATAACAAAAAAAGTGCATTAGTTCTTTCTTTTTATTTAAATTCCAGTTAGTTAACAGCATTACAACATGTGCCCTCCTTTAATCCTTAATCATGATTAACTATTTAACCCATCCCCAACCAACTTCCCCTCTGGCAAATATCAGTTTGTAGTTCAGTCAGTTAAGCATCTGCCTTCAGCTGAGGTCATAATCCCAGAGTCCTAAGTGGGGCTCCCTGCTCAGTGGAGAGCCTGGATCTCCCTCAGCTACTGCTCCCTGTGCTTGTGCTCACTCTTTCTCTGACAAATAAATAAATAAAATCTTTTAAAAATCTTTTTTCTTAGTTTGCCTTTCTTTCTTTTTTCCCTACGCTTCTTTGTTTTGTTTCTTAAATTCCACATATGAGTAAAATCATATGATATTTGTCTTTCTCTGACTTATTTCACTTAGCATAATATGGTCCAGTTCCATTCCATATCATTGCAAATGGCAAGATTTCATTCTTTTCTTAAAAAAGAAAAGCAAAGCTGGAGGCATCACAATTCTGGACTTCAAGTTTTATTACAAAGCTGTACTGATCAAGACAGTGTGGTAGGAGCACAAGAACAGACAGAGAGATCAAATAGATCAGAAGAGAAAACCCAGAAATGAACCTACAACTATGTGGTCATTTCATCTTCAGCAAAGCAGGGGAGACTATTCAAGGGGAAAAAACAGTATGGTATTAAGAAAACTGGACAGTTTTAAATTTTAAATTAAAAAAATATAAAAATAATATTTAAAAAAAAGAACTTATCAAACTCAATACTCAGAAACCAAATAATCGAGTTAAAAAATGGGCAGAAGACATATGAATAAACATTTTTACAAAGAAGATATCCAGATGGCCAACAGACACATGGAAAGATGCTCAACATCACTCATTATCAAGGAAATGTAAATCAAAACAATAATGTGATATCACCTCACACCTGTCAGAATGTTTAAAATCAATAACACAAGAAACAGCTATTGACGAGGATACAGAGAAAGGGGAACCCTCTTGCACAGTTAGTGGGAATGCAAACTGGGGTAGCCACTCTGGAAATAGTACAAAGTTTCCTACAAGAGTTAAAAATATGACTACCCTATGATCCAGCAATTGCATCACTAGGCATTTACTCAAAGAATACAAAAATACTAACTTAAAGGAATACATGTACCCCAGTGTGTCTAGCAGCATTAACAACAATAGGCAAATTATGAAAACAGCCCAAATGTCCATTGACTGAAGAATGGATAAAGAAATTGTGTTATATAAATACAATGGAATATTACCCAACCATAAAAAAGAATTTAAGATTGCTTTGCCTATGCAGGGGTTATGGTTCCATATAAATTTTACGATTGTTTGTTCTAACTCTGTGAAAAATGCCAGGGGTATTTTGATAGGGATTGTATTTATTGTGTAGATTCCTTTGGGTACTATACATATTTTAACAATATTTGTTCTTCCAATCCATGAGCATAAAATATCTTTCCATTTCCTTGTGTCCTGTTCAATATATTTCACCAGTGTTTTATAGTTTTTAGAGTACAGGTCTTTTACATTTCTGGTTAGGTTTATTCCGAAGTTGTCCTATTGTTTTTGGTGAAATTGTAAATGGGATTCATTATTGATTCTTTATTTTCCTGCCGCATCCTTACTGTTATATAGAAATGCAACAGTTTTCTGTATATTAATTTTGTATCCTGTGACTTTACTGAAGCCATTTGTCAGTTCTAGCAATTTTCTGGTGGAGTTTTTCAGGTTTTCTACCTAGTCTATCATGTCATCTGCAGAGAGTGAGCATTTCACTTTTTCCTAGTTGATTTGGAGGACTTTTATTTCTTTTTGTTGTCTGATTGCTGTGGCTAGGACTTCCACATTAGTTCTTTGTAAGAGGTTGAAAGTGGTATCTAAATTGCTATAATTTCTGTTACATTCATCTTAAAATGTTAAAAAAAAAAGTTTAAATCTAATTAAATGTGCTGTCCACTTTCCAAAAGAGAATATGCCCCGAAATTAAATAATTATGCTTAGCATTTTCAAAGACTGACCTTAAAATATAACTTTCTCTTGTTCTAGTGTTACTCAAATGACATACTATGTCAGAATGGAAATCACACTTATTACATGGGGTATTACTTTTTCTTTGAAACATCTGGTCTTTATTTTTTCCAGTTAATTCTATTTCATAAAGAAAGGGACTCTGTTTGTTTATATTTAAAGCTTACAGTGGAACTTTATTAATTTCAACAGACCACAGTGACTGCCAGAATGAGAGAGTTTTTTTTTTCTCTTTTGTTTGTTTGTTTCAGTCATGAGATGTTAAAGAATATCTCACCAAGAAAATTAAGAAGTTAAAAGATAAAAATTAATGTGAAAAGTAATTGGTCTGTAATTTAAGACATCTGAAACCCTAAATGGTATTTAATAGCATTTCCCAAAACACATCTGATTTTCACATCTTCATTTTACAGTTTAAAAAATCTCATTAAAATTTTTTCTGTAAAGGTCTTGTACCTTGCTTGCTTGTTCATTGCAACTACATCTTAAAAGTAATGAATTTCTGTGTGCCCCATGTAAATGACTAAGTTGATGGACCAGTTATCCCAAGATTATTATGAGATTGCAGATGTAATTGCATAATTTTCTTCTAAATTAGGAAAATAAACTTTACCACATCATGATATACTTTAAAAAGAACATTTGAAAACACTATGCTATATATTTTTACTTTTATTTCTCCAAACAGAAAACTGAACGAAGAAGATACTTCCAGGATTTTAGATGTTTATATAACCTATTAAAGTTAATTCAAATATATATTACACTGGGCATTATTTTCCTCAAAAACTTCTGAGATTTTTGAATTTCCAGATACTGACTGGAAATCATGCGGATTAAAATGACCTCATTCTAATATCAATATATGTAGTTTTCACCATCAGCAATGCCACTAACATTTCTCTGTCTTTAGATCATCAACTTCTTCGTTGGGCTTTCATACCTTTTACCTTGACTGTGATTATTTTACCTTTCCTGTGATTATTCAAGTTAATAATATTTATTTTTGGTCTTATAAGTACTATGGTTTCCTTTATAGACCATATTTACAAACATTAGTTTTCAAATTTAATTTGATTATTTTAAAGGAATTTAAATATAAAATTAATCATAAAGGAGAAGTCAAGTTCGTTAAATAAAAGACCATTAATGGGAGGCCTGGGTGGCTCAGTGGGTTAAGCCTCTGCCTTCGGCTCAGGTCATGATCCCAGGGTCCTGGGATCAAGCCCCACATCAGGCTTTCTGCTCAGCAGGGGGCCTGCTTCTCCCTCTTTCTCTCCCTGCCTCTCTGCCTACTTGTGCCTACTTGTGATTTCTCTCTCTGTCAAATAAATAAATAAAAAGTCTTTAAAAGGGGGTGGGAGGTTGGGGTACCAGGTGGTGGGTATTATAGAGGGCACGGCTTGCATGGAGCACTGGGTGTGGTGAAAAAATAATGAATACTGTTTTTCTGAAAATAAATAAATAAATAATAATTAAAAAAAAAAACCATTAATAAAAGAGATGAAAAAAAATAAATAAAAGAGATGAAGTACACAGGAGTTTATTCATTTTTCCTTCCTTCATCTTGTGCTCCCTGTCTTTTTTTTCACAAAGTTCTCCTGTTTACCAAGATTTGTGTATTGAAGATACAAAAAAAAAGGAAAAAAAAGTGAACACGGGTCTATTACCCTAGGAGCAAACAGCAATCAGGCAGAGCAATGCCAAATCTAAAATCTAGACTCCACTTATTTTTTAAAAAATTATATTCACAGCATCTGCAAAACTGAGTATTGCATGCTTCACTATTTAGTTTTTGACCTACATTCTAAATGGCTTTTTACAACTGATGTAATAAAATATTGCAAATACATCATGTAGCTGAGTGAAAATTTTAGAAATATGATAATAAAAGGACTGATAGTGAGCATAATTGGAGGTAAAATTTTTGAGACAAAAATGTGAGCTGAAATTACACACATAGAATGCCTAGATGATTCAGTCGTTAATATGTCAGACTCTTGGTCTCCGCTCAGGTTATGATCTCAAGGTTGTTAGGTTGAGCCCCTTGTCAGCTCCACACTCAGTGTGGAATCTGCTTGAGATTCTCTCTTTCCCTCTGCCCCTCCCCCACCCCCAAACCCCACCTCATGCATGCACTCTCTCTCTCTCTCAAATAAATAAATAAATCTCAAAAAAAAAAAAGAAAGAAAGAAAGAAAAGAAAAGAAAAAGAAATCACACACACATAGCCAAACTTATTCCAGCAAAAAATCAACAACCAGTTAACAAACTATTGACCAATCCTGTTGGCTTTAGAAGGGCAGTAGTTTGTCTGAATTCAACTCAGTAGTCAACTCAATAGTATGTATAGAAGAACCCCACCAAATTTCTGTTGTTCTCTGATCTTCCTATCTTAGTTCCTGATGGACTGAGCAGTATAATAAAGATCATGGGCTTTCCTTTTAACATTTCCTGCAAATACACTGTGGAGAGAAAGACTGGAGTTTTGTTATAGAATAATGCTAGGCTCTAGTCAACTATGCCATTCCAAGGAGCTGAGAAGCTGAAAGAAGATTTTATACTCACTTCCATGGTTCCTCCTCACTTATGTAATATTGGGTTCAAACTCTAACATCTTAACTTATATGGTATTCAACAGGTAGCCAGTAATTTTAAAATAAAAGTTTACTAAGTGAGCCTGGTGGTGGGTATTATGGAGGGCACGTATTGCGTGGAGCACTGGGTGTGGTGCAGAAACAATGAATTCTGGAACACTGAAAAGAAATTTAATAAATAAATAAATAAGAGTTTACTAAGAAGAGTACCCAGAATAGAAGAATGGATGGTTATAGTCAACCATCATTTTTACAAATAAATGCTATTTGGATTTGATTGCTATATTCTCAAATATTGAAAATAAATAGTAATTCTATTCCAAAGCGATATCTGATTTTACAGTACTTTTGAGTAAACATGTAGCATGTGCCATGTGGTAGGAGGAATTCTAAGATGGTAAACAAGACTCCTGCTTACTTCCTTCCCCTTGAATATGGGAAAAACTGTGAATATGACAGGATATCATTTCCATGATTAGATTACTAAGTAATTGACTCAGAGTTAATAAAAAAGGATATTATTATGGGTATATCTGACCTAATCAAGAAAGTTTTTGAAAAAGAGATGCTTTTCCTGTTGCCCTTGAAGATGCACTTTCTAAGAGTTACACTGGTAATATAAGGTAATGGTAATACACTCTTCCAAAAACAAGGTGAGCTTGGGAGAGTGCTCCAAGCCTCATATTATTCCATCCCCTGTAGACACTTTAATGGCAGCCTTGTGAGACCCTGATAAAAGGCCCACTTAAACCTTATCCAGACTTGTGACCCACAGTACTGTGACATGATAAGTGGTCATTGTTTTAAGCCCCTGAGTATGTGCTAATTTGTTACACAACAAATATACATCTAAAAAATTAAAAAAAAAAAACAACCTTAAAAGCTTAATGAGAAATTAAAATCTTCAAAGCTTAATGAAAAATATTTCATAGACATCACTATTTATTATACTACTAAATACCAAATTTAGAGGAGTAGTTATTGTTTTTGGAGGGAAGGGGCTCATAGACTTTTGTATCTTCTTCAGTATAGAAGGATGCCCAGAATATACAAAGGAAATTCACACACACAAACACGATCTTTCATACACATTCACAAAAACTAAAATGAAGTTACACTGGGACACATTTATTGTTTTCATCGTTTGAACAAAAGCTGGTAGGACATGTGAGTGGCTCAGTCAGTTAAGCCTCTCTCTTTGGCTCAGGTCATGATTCCAGGGTCCTGCGATCCAGCCCCATTTCGGGTTCTCTGCTCAGCACGGAGTCTTCTCCCTCTCCCTGTGCCTCTCCCCGGGCTTGTGCTCTTTCCCTCCCTCTCAAATAAATAAGTAAAATCTTTAAAAAATAAACAAGAGCTGATAACATATTTACTTCAGATTTTTTCCCCTTTTAACTAGCAATCTATGCCAACTTGCAAGAATTTTGTAACAATTTTAAAATATTTTATTACTTCGTACATTTATGGGATTTATTACCCTAGGAACTGGTGACACTCAGTAAATGTATTTGAATAAATAAATTTCTTTTTAAGTGAATTTTTTTTTTAAAGATTGTATTTATTTACTTGACAGAGAAAGCAAGAGAACACAAGCATGGGAAACTGTAGAGGGAGAGAGAGAAGCAAGATCCTGGCTGAGCAGGGAACCTGATGTGGGGCTTAGTCCCAGGACCCTGGGATCATGACCTGAGCAGAAGGCAGATGCTTAACCATCTGAGCCACCCAGGCACCCTTAAGTAAGTTTCTTGATATACACTATTTAAAGGAAGATAATTATCACAGTAAATATCAGAATATTTCCTATATGTGAAATGAGATCTTTAGTCTCCACTGAGTATATAAAACACCTTTCTCATAAGAGTGCTAAGATTTGAATATCCTGAGCATAAAACTTCATTGTAATCACTGTATTTCATTAGAAGTTATGTCCCTTATAGATTTTGAGATCTTATGTGTCTCATTTACTTTTATGCCTGGTTCATGTTAGGCACCCAATGAATGCTGGCTGAAGGCTATTTGAGCCTACATTTACCTCTTTTTCTTTAAAAATCTTAATGAAATTGTCAAAACAATATACAAATAAGGAAACTGGGGAAAAGGATCAGGGGTATTAATGACCAAAAAAATTGAGGGATTTTGGAAGATAAATGCAAAGGGAAAATAGCAAGTTAATAGTGGAGGAACAAGGCAGATACCACATTAAAAATGCAATCAGCAAAATTAATACTACAAATAATAAGATAAAACTATAGTACATATCTCTGATATAATGCATTGAGAAAGACACATCATCATTTTTTCTTGTCGAAATGCATAGTCTAAATCTAAGCATGAGAGCACATTATACAAATGCTAATTGAGGGACATTCTGGAAATGACTGCCTAGACATTTTAGAAATGTGAAGGTCATGAAAGACAAAGAAAAATGAATCATAGATTACATACCAAAGGATATTAAACATATAATAACAAAATGCAACTTGGAATCCTGATTTGGCTCATAGATCTCCCCACCCCTAGCCAAAAATATATTTGTGGGAAACTAGCAAAATTCAAATAAAGTCTATAGTTTAGGTGAGAGTCTTGTATTAAGGTTAAATGCGTTGGTTTCTAAAATTATATAATTTCCATATAAGATGTTAACATTAGGAAAAGCAAGTGAAAAGTATATAGGAACACACTCTATTATTTTTGCAACTTTTCTAAAAGTCTAAACATACTTAAAAATAAAAAAAAATTATGCAGGGGGCAACTAATTGTGGAAATTAATATAGAACTCAAGTAGTAGTCTAGATGCATTGTGGTTACATTTCTATTTCTAAGAACAAAGAAAGAATCTAAGTTTTTTGTTTGAAAACCAAATGGAGCCAAGTAAGATGTCTTAAAAAAAGAAAGAGGACCAAATTAGCACTACTTTATAAACATGAATTCACTAGGCACTTTTTAAAGATTTGGGAAGAGAAAAACATATGTCTTTTTAAAAATGTGCTTGAAGGAAACCTTTTTGCAACAAGTTTCTAACTGTTTTCATGATTTCATGCCATACAACCCAATTTCTTCCCTGCTCCCATGCTATTTCCAAAATGCAATTCTGTTATTTTCTTGGTTAAAGCCTTTCCATTTACTGTTGACTGAAAATCCAGTGTACAAAGTCCTTGTTATATAGCTCATGCTTTGGACAAAGATCATGACTCGTGGCTGCCCAGCATATAAACACACTATATTCAGATAATTTCACTGTCCTGTCTTCATTACACTAATGAATACAAACTGTCCAGTCCTTGCTTTCCCCTTTAAGCTCCTTCTCACCTTCCTTTGTGCTCTAACATACATGACCATTATCTGCCAATGAGATGGACTAACCTGATTTACAAATCTGAGATAAATACACCAAAGAAACAATAGTATACTCAGACTCTATTCAGATGTTGATGTTGACAACTCCATCCCTGTTCCACAATACATATGAAATAGTCGTAAGCAGGACAACTGTCATTGACACTGGCAGATGAGCTTGGGTCTGTGCTCGATGGTGTCAGCACTGTGTTATTAGACAAATTCTGCCTCTTAATCTGTTGTGTCTGGACCTGATTTTTTAGGAGCCCCCCCCTAAAAAAAAAAAAGTTTGATACTCTTTTAAAAAAGATTTTATTTACTGGGGCGCCTGGGTGGCTCAGTGTGTTAAATCCTCTGCTTTTGGCTCAGGTCATGATCCTAGAGTCCTGGGATGGAGCCCCACATCAGGCTCTCAGTTTAGCAGGGAGCCTGCTTCCTCCTCTCTCTCTGCCTGCCTCTCTGCCTACTTGTGATCTCTGTCTGTCAAATAAATAAACAAAATCTAAAAAAAAAAAAAAAAAAAAAAAAAAAAAGATTTTATTTACTTATCAGAGAGAAGGGAAGCAATAGCTGAGGGATAAGCAGACTCCCCTCTGAGTCCCGCTGCAGGACTTGGGAGCCCAGGACCCTGGGATCATGACCTAAGCCAAAGGCAGACCTTAACTGGCTGAGCCACCCAGGTATCCCACTTTGATACTTTTAAAAATACACTATATTCTTTTTGAAAACATCCTTTTCTGCTTGCATTAGTCTGATTCCACTTACTGCTTGCAACTAAGAATTCAGATTCTTTTAACTCGCCCATTGTGCTTCCAAAGGATACTTCTTCAAAAGCATGTCAAAGATTTGAATGAGCAAAGGCATAATTAGAAAAACTTGAATGTGATAAAAACTGCCATGACTTAGAAATAATTGCTCAGGTTTCAGCTGAAGTACACTATCTTCTCTATAGAAAACTTACTTTACCACATTTTAATTTAATATATTTCAAATACAATTAGCATGTTAAGTATAGAAATGAAATTTTCTTAGTGTTTTTCAAAAAACAGGTTACAATTAAAATAATGGTAAAATAAAATTTTGGTAGTATCTTACTAGCAGGGAAATTTTGTAGATCTGGAACAATCCAGATTTAATATCTAGAGTTTGTTTTGTTTATTGTACTCTGTATGGCTCCCATATTGTGATTATTTTTGGGATTCTTAAGTTCGGACCACTGTTCCGGCAATAATAATCATTCATTTTTCTAACCTTGCTAAGTGTGAACACTGAGCAAAAGGACCTTCCTTAGCAGGCCAGGGGAAAATAAAATAAAACAAGAAGTAAAATAAAGGATTTTCTAATATAATGTCTACAATTTGACAATAAAAAAAATTTAATTGAATGGTTCTTAGGACAACTAAACCTGGTTGTTGTTGTTGTTGTTGTTGTTGTTGTTGTTGTTGTTTTTCTTATTTAAACCACCTCAATACATGAGCTGGAAAATAGGGGGATAACTATTATATCCAGGTCTGCTTCTGTGCCATTTCTCTGGATATGCTTACCCAGGTAATTGTTTAGTTCAAGATGTTTTTTACTGCCACACTGTATTTTCTGGGTCATTCTCAAATTCAGCTGTTTCTGAACTTTCTTCTATGGGAAAATTTACTTCCTTTCTGGATAAAGTTTATTTTTCCAGGTTAGCATAACTGGTGCTTATTTTACAGATACTGTTCCCCTTTTTATGTCTATAAATCCTTTTGTGTTTGTCTCACGATAATTCAGAATTTCAGTCTAACCTGTACACTTGGTTTCCAATATGTTTATTATTTGTTTGATGCTTAAAAATTTGCTGTCATTTAGTAAAATCTGGTTGATCTTCATTTCAGACTGGTAAATGTATCTCATCTCTCCAACAAGCATAGAACCCTTCTGACTCATACAATCCTTGGATCCATTATATCAGGTTCTTTAAAAGCTCAGAGGTTCTTTGTGTACTCTTAATATTTCTTCTGTTTTGTTTTCACGGTATTTTGATGAATCTTATTTTTATATGGATAATATAACTAAGATCAATTCAAGAATTTACATCATAATACTAGGTAAACTATATCATCTGAGTGGACTGCACATTATTTGCATCATTCTTCACACATACATACATATTTTATACATTTTTCCAACATCTCTATGAAATAAGTGTTATCATTACTTATTTATTTTTTTTAAAGATTTTATTTATTTTGGAGAGGGAGAGAGAATGAGAGAGAGTGGGGGAGAGGCAGAGGGAGAGAAAATGTGGAGTACACCCCGTGCTGAACCTGGAACCTGACATAAAGCTTGATCTCACTTCCCTGAGATTAGGACCTGAACCAAAACCAAGAGTTGGGTGTTCAACCCACTGGCCCACTCAGGGGCCCCCAGTGAGGATAAAGATGAGGATAAAGATCTTAGAGAGAATGAATATCTTGAACAGAGTTAGGAAGTAGATTTTTTTTAATTCCAAATTTTTTTCTACTAATTTTTAACTCCATAAGGACTGAATTCCTTGATCTATCTCAAGGATTCTGAAAAGGACATCAACAGTGTTCACTCAAATTATGCTAAAGAAGTTCCTTTTCACTGTAGTTTACTACAATCCACCAAATAAAATCAATTATGTAAGTTTTGAAAGATAAAAGGGTTTCTTGGTGCCTCTCTTGTTTTTTTTAGAGGCAAGACCCACGTTTATGTCTTAGCAGACCTCTTAGCTTTGGGAATCTACTGGGTAAGAGATATCTGGAATCCCAAACTGATTGAAATTTGTACTCTATTAGACTGTGATAAAGGGATAGGAGAAGAGAACCATCCCTTAAGTGTTTACCTGATTACAATAAGAATAATTTATATCACTACCTAATAGCATGAGCTAAATGATATCATGTTTATTCCATACTGCATCAACACGTTTGCCTAAAAAAGGATTCTGTGCCGTGGGGTTGGTCATAGCCCACCACAGTATTTTTCATTACCTAGTAAATATTTATTTCTCACACAATTTCATTACTTCATCATTTTAAAAGTGAAAAAAAGTAGGGACACCTGACTGGCTCAACTCTTGATCTTGGGGTCATGAATTTGAGCCCTATGTTGGGTATGAAGATTACCTAACAATTAATTAATTAATTAATTAACAAATAAATAAGAAAAAATAAGAAAAAATCATTTTCTGCCGGCTAGTTACCTAGTCCCATTCTGAATTTTAAAAAATATATCATTAAATAAATATTTTTACAAATGGTAATATGCTATATACAGTGTATTATACATATTTGTTACTGTAACATATCTTTAAAATGTATCTACATACATTTATATACCTACATAATTATTTTAAAGGTTTTCTGATATTCCAACTGGTAAAACTGGATATAAATATTATTTATTAATGATTTCCTACTGATGCATATTTAACCAATTATGAAATTAACATTCTTTTCAATTTTTCTATGTATCTGTTTGTATGTATTCCTACATATGGTTGAAACTTGTATATTTTTAGTAAACAGAATCCTGGAATTTTTTTTTAATGTTTCCTGATTTTAAGAAAAAAGTAAAAAATAATATATGTAAATTTAGGCTTATAATTTCAGTATTTTTTAAAATTAAAATATAAATTTTCTCTAGCGAGGAGAATTATTCCTAACCCAAATGTATGCATTTTCTCTTCAGTTTATCAGTTCTACCTAATTGTCACCATCTATTTTAATCATGTATATATTACCACACAGGTTATCATCCAATACCCCAAAATCATAATTATAGAATTTCGAGTAAGAAGATTCAATATGTAAAAGATTCTGTCTTATAATACTCCTTCATATTAGCCAATTGAGTTTTGGCTCAATTTATTTAGCATCGATCAAATGTTATTTTAAAAAATAGTTAGGCAGTTATATCGAGAATAGTCTAAAATGGATCTAGGTGGGAAATAAGAATGCCACAGAAGAAGAGATTTTCATGATATGCCTTATGTAGTTCTCAGAACCTAAGTAAAAGATCTGGCCAAACCTAGAAAAAAAATTGGAAGGGGAGGTGAACCACGAGAGACTAGGACTCTGAAAAACAATCTGAGGGGTTGGAAGTGGTGGGGGGGTGGGAGGTTGGGGTACCAGGTGGTGGGTATTATAGAGGGCACGGCTTGCATGGAGCACTGGGTGTGGTGAAAAAATAATGAATACTGTTTTTCTGAAAATAAATAAATTGAAAAAAAAATCAAAAAAAACAAAAAACAAAAAACCACTAACATTTAATTTACACTCAAAAGCCTTTATCTTGGGACGCCGGGGTGGCAGTTGGTTAAGCAGCTGCCTTCGGCTCAGGTCATGATCCCAGCATCCTAGGATCGAGTCCCACATCGGTCTCCTTGCTCAGCAGGAAGCCTGCTTCTCCCTCTGCCTCTGCCTGCCACTCTGTCTGCCTGTGCTCACTCTGACCAAAAAAAAAAAAAAAAAAAAAAGCCTTTATCTTCATTTAGGCAAAAAGTATTCAATTTTTATTACATGAAAGAAGAAAACATTGCATCACCAAGAAATAAAAGGAGAAAGCTATCAAAGTTATGCTATCTTCTGATTTTTGTTTAAGGCATTATGTTAAGATGTCTATTAATTTCTATTAAATATTTTAATAGAAAATATTAAAATCAATAAAAATAAGCATCTACTGAAAGTTTGAATTTTATTTTAAAAATAATTTGATAACACTATCTTACTTTTTGAAAACGATTCTTAAAATTCTTTCAAAACACACTTTCACATCTTGTCTTATATTGTCTTTATACCAAGCAGGTACATAGGTAATAAGGTAATAACTCCATTTCACAAGTGAGTGAACTAAAATACTTAAATGCTAATTGGTAATAGCTAATTAAAAGCTAAAAATAAAATTGTTTTCAGAGGCAGGATTAGAGAGTGTGTTTTGGGCACCCAGCCCTCAAAATTTGCCAACAAACCATTTCACCACTAATGATAAATAACTTTAATTTTAACCTTTCGTTTCTGAAAAATTTTTATTTAAATTCCACTTAGTTAACAATGTATTATGTTAATTTCAGGTGTGGAATATAGTGATTCAACACATCCATTCAACAGCTGGTGCTCATCACAGGTGCCCTGCTTAATTCCCATCAGGTATCTTACTCATCCCCCATCCATCTCCCCTCTGGCAACCATCAGTTTGTTCTATATAGTTAAGAACCTGTTTCTTGGTTTGTCCATGCTCATTTGTTTTGTCTCTTATATTCCACATATGAGTGAAATCATATGGTATTTGTCTTCCTTCAAATGACTTATTTCATTTAGCCTAATACTCTCTAGCTCCATCCATGTCTTGAAGTAATTTTTGACTTACATAAAAGTTGTAATTAAAATACAAATAATTGGGCGCCTGGGTGGCTCAGTGGGTTAAGCCGCTGCCTTCGACTCAGGTCATGATCTCATGGTCCTGGGATCAAGTCCCGCATTGGGCTCTCTGCTCAGCAGGGAGTCTGCTTCCTCCTCTCTCTGCCTGCCTCTCTGACTACTTGTGATCTCTCTCTCTGTCAAACAAATAAAATCTTTAAAAAAAATAAAAAACAAAATAAAATACAAATAATTATTATATATATTGACTTTTAAGATACATACCACTTTTTAGAAAGTTTTAGGATACAAAAGAATTTTTTTTTTAATTTTTTTTATTTTTTTTTTTTGACAGAGAGAGACATAGCAAGAAAGGGAACACAAGCAGGGGGAGTGGGAGAGGGAGAGGCAGGCTTCCCACTGAGCAGGGAGCTATGCAGGAATCATGACCTGAACTGAAAGTAGATGCTTAACAACTAGGCCACCCAGGTGCCCAAACAAAGAATTTCTGAGGCAGTACAGAGATCCTCTCTACCCAGCAGCTAATTTTTTCCAGTGTTAATAAATTAACATTAGTATGGTATATTTTTTATAATTAATGAACCAAAATTGATACATTTTTTATTAAGTGAAGTCCATTCTTTATTCAAATGTCTGTAGTTTTCATCTAATATACGTTGTCTGTTCCAGGATCCCATCAAGGAAAATATATTACATCTACATGTCATGTCTCTTTAGCCTCCTCTTACTGTTGACAAATGACCAAGCTCTCTTTTCTTTTGATGACCTTGACAGTTTTGAGGAGTAATGGTCAGGTATTTTGTAGAATGTCCCTCAGTTGGGATTTGTCTGATATTTTTCTCATGATTAGCCTGAAGAAATGTGTTTTTTGGGAAGGAAGACCACAGAGGGAAAGTGCCATTTTCATCCTATCAGATCAAGGGCACATGCTATCAACATGACATATCATTGTTGGTCTTAAACTTATCACCCGGCTGAGGAACTCTGTCAGATCTCTCCTCTGTGAGGATTACTCTTTCCTTTCTTTCCTTTTCTTTCTTTTTATTTATTTTCCCCCCCTCTCCCTTTCTATATTACACTGTTTGGAAGGAAACCACTATGCATAACCCACACGTAGGAAGTAGGAAGTTAGGCATAACTCCTTTGGACAGAGTGTTTAGACAAATTATTTGGAATTTTTTGACACCGATTTGTCCCTTCACCCGATTGATTGATTGATTACCATTAGTTTCGACTTATAGATATTTATCAATTGGGTTTCACCCAGTACTATTTTATTTCATTGTTCAAATTGTTTCAGCCTTAACCTCAGGGAGACTTTGAAGTTGGTTCCTGTGTCCCTTTGACGTGCCCACCACTGTTTGTTGTTGTTTCTCAGCTTTTCTTTCTTTCTTTTTCCTTTTTAGCACTTTTTCCTTTTTTGAAGCTACAAGATAATTAAGGCTTATCTTATCTATTTTCTGCCCTAGTCCTAAAATCAGGCCATGGGGCGCTTGGGTGGCTCAGTCCTTGAGCATCTGCGTTTGGCTCGGGTCATAATCTCAGGGTCCTGGGATAGAGCTCTGCATTGGGCTCCCTGCCCAGGGAGAAACCTGCTTCTCCCTCTCCCACTCCCCCTACTTGTGTTCCCTCTCTTGCTGTGTCTCTCTCTGTCAAATAAATAAAATCTTCAAAAAAATAAATAAAAATCAGGCTGAATCCCACAAATATTCCTATTTTATAACTTTATTGTGTTTTATCATTTCCTCTCTCTCTTCCTCTTTCTCCCTCTTTGCAATGCTTTTAGTAATCTACTCCAATGTCTATAATTTATTTCTCAATATATTTTATAATATTCCTCAAAATAAATATTAGCATTAGATTTGAATTGAAAAATACCATTACCTGATCTGCAGACCTCATTCACAACTTTAAATCATTACTTTACTTTCACAGCAGAGTAAAATAATATATATTTCCTCATTCAATTGAAAGCAGTTTCTCCACCTTTTTTGGGGGGGTCACTGATGGCCCATCATTTCTGAAGTATATGACTTTTTATTTTGTGGAATGCCCTCCAATTTGGGCAGGTCTGTTATTTCTTCACGGTAAAGAAATGACTGACAATTTTGACAAGATTAGCCTAGAAGTAATGCATTATATCCTGATTCACATGCCATTTATTTGTTTCTTTATTGGTGATATTGATTAATTTCGAACATTGGTTAAGGTAGTATCTGTTATAATTCTCAACTCTAAATTTATCATTTTTCTTTAGGGTGTTAAAATGTACTATGTAGGGAGATAATTCAAGGCTATGTCATTTGTAACTAAATGCCATTTATGAGTTTTAACATCCATTAATGATTTTTTTTTTGGCCTGAAACTCATTACTCTGGTGACTTCCAAATACCAGTTTTTTTTTTTAATTCCACTATTCTTTCAGTGTTATGAATTTCATTATAATGAAGAACTTTCCTTATCTTCTATGTCTTTATATGACTATTTATTTGATTATATTAGTATGGGCTCATAGAATGATAAAAATTCAATGTTTCAAAAATCATCACTGTAATAATTATTTATTTTAATGCACTATCTGTCCCTGGTTTGGCAAATGGGATCTTATCCAAAATACTTTGTATTGTATTTCAATATGTGAATTGATTATTGTATAAATAACAGTGTCTCAAATAATGATTTCCAAGAACCCAGAAATACAAAACTATCACCAAAATATAAATCTTCCTCTGCTCCATAAATTAGTAAATGTTTCAATAATACAGCAAGAACAGAATATTAAGCAAATTTTTGACCAAAAATAATTGCCAGAAAATCCTTAAATCATTTTATTAAATATAGATATACTAGCTAGAAGAGTTATTTTCTTTAGCTTTCTTTTTCTTAGAAAACAATATTAGAAGGACTGACTGAGATGATAAAATTAGATTTTCAACCTGAGGCTACATTTTATTGTGAAAGCTTCAAATGAGGGTTGCATGAATTTCTTCAACCTATGTTTATCAAGCTTAAATTTCCCTAGACTTCATCTGGAAGTGACTTAGTGTAGTAATAACTGCTGAACTTCGTGGATATCTGTAATTTCTGAAGGTAATCATCACTCCAACTCTAGTGCTTCCCTGCTGTGTTCAATGAACTAAGAACAATAGATGATGATGGCCAAATAATTAATTCAGTATTAGAAATCTGAGTAGATTTTTTCTTGTTTTTTTTAATGTAAATCAATGTACAATTAGAGGATTATGACAAAGAAACAATGGAGAATCTTATATTTTACTGCCAAAGAAAGTGTATCAATGTTCTCATTTTTATGCCTTTGATACTATAGCCAGAGTTCTGATTGAATATCCTAAAACAGACAAAAGTAAAAGTTTGGGAGATAGTTACCATGTTTGCATTTAAAAATCATGAACAGGGGCGCCTGGGTGGCTCAGTGGGTTAAAGGCTCTGCCTTTGGCTCAGGTCATGATCTCAGCGTCATGGGATAGAGCCCCATATCAGGCTTTCCGCTCAGCGGGGAACCTGCTTCCTCCTCTCTCTCTGCCTGCTTCTCTGCCTATTTGTGATCTCTGTCAAAATAAATAAATAAAATCCTAAAAAAAAAATCATGAACAAATGTTCTTCCAAAAGTTAAATATCAGGGGCGCCTGGGTGGCTCAGTGGGTTAAGCCACTGCCTTCCGCTCAGGTCATGATCTCAGGGTCCTGGGATCAAGTCCCGCATCGGGCTCTCTGCTCAGCAGGGAGCCTGCTTCCCTCTCTCTCTCTGCCTGCCTCTCTGCCTACTTGTGATTTCCCTCTGTCAAATAAATAAATAAAATCTTTAAAAAAAAAAAAATTTAAATATCAGTGTGTGTATCAAAGCCATTGCCTATATTAAATACTAGTATAAAACAGAGACATAAAAAACAAAGCTTTTGAGTAAAAGTAGTGAAATATAAGCTGGTAAAGTTCAGGAAAGAAGTGTAAGAAAAATATCATATAAAATTATATAAACATAGTAACAGTATAAACAAAAATAAATATATCCTTGCTGAAAATATTAAAAGATATAAATTTTTCATAGGAATAGGAAAAGTCAAGAAAAGGAAACAGAGGGGAGTTAGGGAGTATCAGAGAAAACAATGGTTATGAGGGTCTTTAGGTAAATACCCTATAGTAATATTTCCTAAAGAAAGAGTATAGAATAATAGGACAGGGAAATATTTTTGTCATGATATGATTCTGGTAAAATTTCAAGGACAGCACATGTAGGGTCTCATAGGTCATTGTGCTGATATTCACTCCTACTTTACTGAGACAAAGACAGTAGTCATCTCTGACTAGATCCAGGTGTTGGCCTGAATGTTTGAAAGGATGGAGGGACATCAGCTGAAATCCAGAAAACCATAATTATATTAGATTGGGGGGGAAAGATAGGAAGTTAACTTTTTAAATGTTTATTTGTGGCTATGTTTGTTCATACTTTGAATTTATTCAATGGATTTATGAAATCCAATTCAACCTTTTTTTTTTTAAGATTTTATTTATTTGACAGAGAGAGACACAACACGAGAGGGAACAGAAGCAGTGGGAGAGGGAGAGGGAGAAGCAGCCTTTCCAACGAGCAGGGAGCCCAATGTGGAGCTTGATCCCGGGACCCTGCGATCATGGCCTGAGGCAAAGGCAGACACTTAACTGACTGAGCCACCCAGGCACCCCAAACCATTTCTTTTTTGATAAAACTTTCATTAATTTAGCCAAATTCTACTTAAAATTTCTTACATATAGCAGAGAAGATATCAAATCTGAGATATTCATAACTCATTAATTGGAGAAAGAATCCTTTGAATGAATGTAACATTTGAATATTCTGTTGAAAGGAGTTAAAAGTTATACAATGTCAAAAAATTGGAAATGGAACTAATATCTATGACTACTTTTTAACATGATAGTAATTTTATACATATTGACAATAATATGAATATTGGCAATATTGGTTAAGTCATTAAGCATCTTTTATTTGAAACATGTTAAAAAATTTCATGTAAAAATCTTTCTTTTTTTCAGATTTTATTTATTTATTTGAGAGAAAGAGAGAGCAGGGGGAGGGGCAAAGGGAGAAAGAGAATGTCAAGCAAATTACCCATGAAGCAAGGAGCCCCATGCGGGCTCAGTTTCACAACCCTGAGATCATGACCTGAGGCAAAATCAAGAGTTGGACACTCAAGTGACTGAGTTACCCAGACACCCTTAAAATCTATTTATGGAAAATCACTTTACATTTTCTAAGTAGATGAGTTTAAAGCTACTGTAAAGTCATATTTAATCAGTATATCTCATATTTTAACTTCACCCAAAAATATGAACAATAAAACTTCTGGAAAATGTTCTATTGTCTATTGTTGATCTTAAAATGCATCTCATCAGGGCGCCTGGGTGGCTCAGTGGGTTAAGCCTCTGCCTTCGGCTGGGGTCTTAATCTCAGGGTCCTGGGATCGAGCCTCTCATTGGGCTCTCTGCTCAGTGGAAAGCCTGCTTTCCTCTCTCTCTGTCTGCTGCTCTGCCTACTTCTGATCTCTCTCTCTCTCTCTGTGTCAAATAAATAAAATCTTTAAAAATAAAATAAAATTCATCTCATAATGCCATTTTCAAATAGCAAAACCTTTAGATTGATGAGATCTAAGATAGTTCCAATTTCTTTCCATGGAAATTAGAGCAGTAGATTCTATTGAAATGCAATTAGAGAGGCATAATAACATAACTAAATGAAGAAATATCAAATGCGTAAATAATGAGTAAATTTCTGGAGATGAATTTTATTTTAAAGATTTTATTTATTTATTTGACAGAGAGAGATCACAAGTAGACAGCCGAAGGCAGAGACTTTAATCCACTGAGTCATCCAGGCCCCTTGGAGATGAATTTTAATTCAGTTTTCACAAAGATATCAACTTCAATTATGGAATTTCCAAAATAATAATATCCTAACTAAGATTATGGAAAAATAGACTAGATTTTGTTAATTTTTGCCTACATATTTTCTAAAAATCTTATTCCTTTGCAGTAATATTTTTAACAAGATTATTATGGAGCTTTTTCACCTCTCTGTCTCATTTTTAAATCAGGAGTATGGAGACACATCTTTTCTTTCTTTCCATCAGGACTCTTTATAAGAATAGGTGATTTTCACAGAAAAATCAATAAATAATAATTCTAAAATAAATGTTTTTTCTGCCCCAATAATTAGAATATAAGAATACATGTAGCATTCAAAATTGCTTTGTGAATAACAAATTGATATTGGTTTTTAAAATTACTCCCTTCACAGATTTCAATGGATATATATAGATATAAAAATATTGTGGTGTGATAAAATCATGGTGTATAAAAATAAAGATCTCCCTTTGTAAAGTCAAAGTCTATGGGCTTGGAGTATAATTAGAAAAAATGTGTCACATGAAGCTGACATTATTATTCTTGCCAATGTTAAAATTCAGAGAAAAATTAATAGTAACAGAAGTCTATTTTAATGGCAGAAGTTCTTTCTAGCTCTGAAAATAATTCAATAACAATGTGACTAAGTAATTTCTTAAAAATGAGGACCATGTTAATGAACTGGAATTTCAAATACAGCAAGTGTCAAATATATGCATTACAAGGAAACAAATAAAATATCTGGTATGTATGGAACTAGCAATTATAGCAGTGGGATCTAAATCAAGTCATATTGACAAAACACTGAAAAATTCAGCATATTGCTTAAATGAGATTACACTTAAAGGCATCAAAGCAAAAGAAAACCATTCAAGCAGTTTAACATACATTTGATGTGAATTATAATGTTTTCTAAGTGTATACATAAGTAGTATGAGAAATAATACCTATGATTCTTATTTTTTCTTGAGTACCTTATCTAGTTATGCCTAGGAATATAAGCAAAAATATAAAGAAAATAGGGATTCAATGCCTGACAGTTTGTACTCTTTCAGCTTCCAATTTTATTAGTATGCCTACTATTTTTCTATAGCAGTGCTTTTTTAAAAATTCTTATGACAACTTAATTTTTCAGCAGGATTATTCACATAGGTCATGTCCATTATTTGGGGTGGGAAAAGAGGATTACACTGGGGGATGAATTTACACTATCTCAAAGATTGAAGGGAAAGCTACAATCTTACACTGTCTTGTTAACTTTGGATAGACATTTAAGATAAACTCTTAGCAAAGTGTGGTCTCTTTATTGGGACTATTGAGTCCCTTAAAAAAAAAAAGTGTTCGTTTATTGGCAACTTTAGTATGAACCTTTTCTTCTACCACTTAGAATTTTCTCTTGAAAACTATTTATTTGAATATGACAGTGATTCATCCTGGATAAATTCAGAACAAAACAGTAATATTTTATTGCAATATAGCATTGGTCCCAGGATAGTCCAAGAGTCCAGATTTATTTATTAATTCCTCTCCCATGTTGAACTGTCTCCAGAACCCTGTTCCATAAGTTAATATATTGGAAAATATTATATTAGCATTACAGACCTGGTAACATTAACAAACTATTTTTCATGACATACACTTTTTAAATCCCATCTTTGTAACCCTAAAATTACATTCACAACAATATAATCTATCTACAAAATATACTTTAAAATTAAATACTATAACTGTAACACAAAGGAGAAATACAACAAAATCAACTTACAGTGAATTAATACAGATTCATTTTATAAATGTTTGAGCAAAACTCCACAAAAGATATAATGAGGTAATCAAATGTCTGCTTCAATATGTAGTCACCACAGGTATGATTTCAACAAATGTCGACAAATACATTTTGTTGAGTTGGTGACTCTCATACAATTAGCATTGCTATTCACTGCATGATTTTTTAAATGTGAGGATCCAAAGAATGCTCTTAGCTACAGTTCATTGTATTTGTTATTTCTTTTAAAAAAATAACTGATTTTTTTTAAATTGTGCAAAAATACTCTGTGTTTATTGTAAAATGTGGTTACAATGTAGACTTCAATAATCATGGACAGATTGTTATCTGATATGAATGACCAGAGGGACATGTGAAAGTTGCATGGGTTGAGGGATGATTCTGTTTTGTATAACATTCTGCAGGCTATCAAGCATCCAGGTTCCCAGCAGTTTTCTGCTCAAACATTGTAATAATAAAAAATGCCACCACTCACAAACTGCCTAAGAATTCCCAGGTGAGAAGCATGAGCTTAGGCATAACTGCCTTGCAAGATATTTTGTGCATGAGGTCTGGGGATAAAGACAGAGTAATGGAGAGAGCGTGGAAGTGTCTCTTGTACAGAGAGCAGAGCAAATTTATGCTTGTGAAGATAGAAGGTGAAGTTACCAGGCTGAAAGTAACAAACAAGATATACTTGAGAAATAGAAACGTGAGCAGTGCTTATTTATGACTCAGATGACAAGTTTGGGCAAGTAGGAGACTGATCAATCTCTCTGTATCTCTGAGGAAACTCACGTTGCTCCAACACAATGATAACAGAAGAGAGTGAAGTATTCTTTTGGTGCAGCAAGGACTTTACAGCCTTTTGCTACAGAATGGTACTCCAGGAGTTAGTACTCTAGGAAAAGAATTAGACTTTCTGTAGTCTGAAGTCATTCAGAGGCTATAGATACGAGGAAGAATATCAGAGCAAAAAGAACCTCAGGAATATTACAAAATAACTGAGAGAGACTTTAAGCTAGCTTGAGGAATGCCAAGCCAATGATAATTGAATATTAATGCTAATATGGTTTCATATATACTAGAAGCTGATAGTCTCTGATATAATTCCAGTTATATTGGTTTAATTAATTCAGAAACTTATTAATTCCTATTAAATATCTTACATCTTCGGGAAATGAATTACGGTGGGTGTTCTCCCACAGTAAAACAAATAAAACAGAGTACAAACAAACAAAACCCATGTTCTCTAATCCCACAGAGATTTTGAAATTTATATGATAAGAATAACTACAAAAACCAAGGCCATGTAATAATACCTGTTTTATGAATGAAGATTAAATAGGTCATCAGTAAAGATTTAATCTCTTTGGAAAAGATGAACATAAAACTAGATCGAGGAATCATGTAGGAAGTGCCAAGCTATGAAGCTCAAGAGGAATATGACCCAGAGAACTTGGAAAGTTGTGTAAGAAGGTCCTAATGCCTTTAATTAGAACTTGTATTTAAGGGCACCTAGGTGGCTCAGTCAGTTAGGTGTCTGCCTTCAGCTCAGATCATGATCCCAGCATCCTGGGATAGAGTCCACATTCAGCTCCCTGTTCTTCTGTCCCTCTCCTACTGCCCCTCCCCCTCAGCTTGTGTGCTGTCTCTCTTTCTCTCTCTCTCTCTCAAAATGAATAAATAAAATCTTAAAAAAAAAAGAACTTGGGGGTGCCTGGGTCACTCAGTGGGTTAAGCCTCTGCCTTCAGCTCAGGTCATGATCTCAGGGTTCTGGGATCCAGCCCCGCCTCGGACTCTCTGCTCAGCAGGGACCCTGCTTCCTCCTCTCTCTCTGCCTGCTGCTCTGTCTACTTGTGATTTCTCTCTGTCAAATAAATAAATAAAATCTTTAAAAAGAAACCTTGTATTTGATCAATAGACAATAGGGACTGATAAACAGATGGCAGTTGATGGAACAGGAGAAGGAGATCATTAAAATACATTAATTAATTTTTAGTTTATGATTTTTTAAAATGGTTAAAAATGTTTAATTGAAGCAATTCAAATATTTGCTGCTTCTGGTTATTGAATAAATTTCTAAGTGGTATTATTAATCCGTGTTCCCATTTTAGAGAGAGACAGTACTACATGGTAGTTAAGAATATGGTTTCTAGGGGCACTGGGGTGGCTCAGTCATTAAACATCTGCCTTGGCTCACATCATGAACCCAGAGTCCTAGGATCGAACCCCATATCAGGCTCCCTGCTCCTTGGGAAGCCTGCTTCTTCTTCTCCCACTCCCCTTGCTTGTGTTCCCTTTCTCTTTGTCTCTCCCTCTGTCAAATAAATAAAATCTTTAGAAAAAATATGGTTTCCAGAATTTGAATTCCAGTTGCATCACGAAATGGCTATATAACCATAGATAGGATATTCAATCTATCATTCTTTCTTCTTCTATACAACAATAATATGAATGTTGCCTCCACTGTGGAATCATAAGATTAATAAATCATATGTAAAATTTTAGAACAGGGCCTTGCATAGAGTCAGCAATCTATAATGTTAGCTAATATTATCTACATCCTTAAAGCTAAGAATATTATCTGTTTATATTAACACGTGTAGCAGCTGTACTAGACAAGTACACAAACACTCAACAGTGGTTCATTTTCCATTTTTATATTTATTCATTTAACACATATTTATTGATAATCTACCATCCACTCGGTAGAGCTACTAGAGATACAATGATAAACAAAAAAGCCTCTAAAATGAGGAATTTGGAGAGTTCTAAGTTTGGTTTTACTAACTTTTTGCTATGTATTACAATTCAATATTTCAATATATTAGATTTCAATTGTCAACAGGATGTCTAAATTGTGATCCCCAAAGGTACTTGAATATATAATGACTTAGAAAAAACAGCAGGTTAAGTCTGGATGTGTGGCACCTTTATGTTTTAGTCTTAATACAAATTTGTACATTACAGAATACATTGGTTCTATCATGGGAATATATTGCTATTCCACCTATTTTTATTTATTTTTAACAGTATATAATGATAGTCTAAAATCAGGTTAATAAATTTTCTTATTAAATAACCTAAAATAGTTAAAATATTCACTTAATTAATTTTGACTCTATGACTTTTTAAAATGGATAAAAATGTTTAATTCTAGCAATTCAAATATCTGACAAAACCCAAAAGATATTTAGTTTACTTGACTTCAAAAATCAGTTTAAACAAACCAAGTGCTCAGTTAAGTAAGTGCTCTAATTGCTTTTGTTTCCACAGCCCTGAAATTTCTGTCCTCTCATTAAAGTCTTTTTGCGAGCATGGGCTTGAAACACATTTCTCCATATATTTATGTATAATTCTGATCTTTTGTTACAATTTCCCTTTAATTTGCTTCATTTTTCTTATTTTATCTCTTTTATTTTTTTTTCTAGTTTATCTCTTTCAAGGTAAAATGTTTACAACTGAATTTTTAATATAAGACCCCAATTCAGAAAGTGTTCAGGGTTGGGGGCTGGAGAGAAGACAAGTTTGAGTAGTGAAGGGCAAAACTTGATAAACATATCCTGGTGAGGCTTCACTACACATTTTGACCTGCTTTCTAAATCTTCCACTTTGCAAAATTGGTAATAATTAACAACATTAATAATAATATGGTTAAGGGGCGCCTGGGTGGCTCAGTGGGTTAAGCCGCTGCCTTCAGCTCAGGTCATGATCTCAGGGTCCTGGGATCGAGTCCCGCATGGGGCTCTCTGCTCAGCAGGGAGCCTGATTCCCTCTCTCTCTCTCTGCCTGCCTCTCCATCTACTTGTGATTTCTCTCTGTCAAATAAATAAATAAAATCTTTTAAAAAAAATAATAATAATATGGTTATTAAAAGAGGATTCCTTCTTCCTGTGCTTTTTATGTCCTCAGTTTCATTAGCTTTCATTTCCCTACATTGAATTTCAAAAGCCACTTAGCTACCCAGGCTCTTCGTTTATCCAAGTCATTCTGATTTTTACTGTTCAGCTTCTTTGTGGTGATTGGCTCACTGCTTCTTTCCAATAATCAGCAGATTTCCTCACCTAATGCACACTCTTTGTAGCAAGTGTATGTGTGGGCAGCCATTTCCCCTCACTCCAGTCCTCTGACTGCCTGTGAAACACTCCATCTCCAACTGCTCAGCAAGTTTTTAAATCCACACACAGATTAACCTTGACTAGCCTATATTTTCTAGTGACTAGAACTCAATACAGTTCTTCTAAGAGTGAGATAAATCAGGGTCAGTTTTTGTGTCCTAAATACCAAGAATTCACTCTGTTCATTTTTCCCCCCCTTGGCTGCTCCAGAGTTGTTTTATCAAGTTATGCTGAATATACAATCTTACTCAGTGCTAACACACACACACACACACACACACAGAGGCAAATGACTTTCACATTTTCACAAAAATTTGCCTGGCTGTAGAAGCAAAATATATTGATTAAATCTTTTAATAATTTACCATTCAATCTTCTTCTCCGTTCAAACCCCCCCCCCACACACACACACCTATTTAGGGCAAAGCAGGTTGTTTCCCCGTCTGTGTTACCAGGGATGTCATCTGGAGAGCAAATCTCTTTTATTGTTTTTAATCCATCTTTCCCATTTTTAATTACACTATATTTGGTTTGATAATTTGAAAAGAATCACAATAATTCTAATGCATTGGAATGTAGACTTAAAATACTGCATGTTTTTCAATGAAATTTGAAAACAATATGAATTTGTAATCCAGCTTCAATAAATTTGTTATGATTAATTCAAAACAAGGAAATTTAGAAGCAACTGCCATTAGTTAAGTGGCAAAACTTAATGGCCATCTAATTGGTGGGATATACCACTAGGGTACTCTATTTTAGAGAAACATGGAACAGTTCATTGGTGAACCCTACAGAAAAAATATAACCTCATTTGTAGCCCCTTTATAATCAAATATCGATTTTTATATAACTGAAGAGAATGTATTCAGGCTTTTGCTTCCATAGATATATTTCAATATTGTTCTCATATTTCAAATACTCAACTTTTATTAAATACAAACATGCATATGGTATATGAAGAGACCTTTGAACTCATCTTCCTATGCTTCCTGTGAATTTCATGGATTAGCTGGTGCTCAGACCTTCCACGTGCTGTCCCTGACCCATACTTCACTTTTATCAATGTTTATCAGTTTTTCTCTTGGTGCAAGCATGGGTTTTTGTGGAAGTGCTTAAATATTATGTTTTGTTTCCCTTACCTTATAAAACTTAAAAAAAATTATATGATATGAAAAGTCTTCGTATTTGTAATCCTACCATTTAGGTAAATGCACAATTCATTAGGGAGTCCAAAGTTCTGACACTTAAGCCTTAATTAGATCTTTCTAAGATACAACCTGTCATCTATATTCACCTATGGATATAAAAACAGAACATGTAAGATATTTTAGAAATATGTTGTACAGAATTAGGTTTCTTACTATAGTAAATGGCTCTCAGATTCTACATATAACACAGGAGGTGCCCTGGGTAAGTATCAAATGAAGGCTTTTCATATGCCTCTGTCTCTGTATGAAAGAAAAGAAAGCCAGCCAGTTTTTCTTTACTAGATGACAATTTTTAATCATCTCATTTTCCTTCAAACTTTAGACTATTTTCTTTCATCAAAATAAATGTCACTGTATTTCAATTTTTTATCCATGTATTTACATGTCTGGTCACAAGATGAACATCTAATTATAATGTGGCATTATTAAATGGAGTATTGACTCAAACGTGGGGTTTATGGTGATTAAGATGAATAGATGTCTCTAAAGCAAATTGATTATGCTCTAAATAGCTATGCACATTTCGAAAGGGGGATTGCTTAGGCTAGAATATAATTTCAACAAAACAAACCCATTTACATATTCTATCCTATTACTTTGTTTGGAATAAACATGCAAGCAATCACCCTAACCTGCACTGAACTCTTCTTTGGGATTCATAAACTCACCCAGATCATGACCTGATGTATCATTTTTGACTATTAAAAAGCTGGCTCATTTTCTGACAATTTCATCTTAGGAAATGGGCAGCTGTATCCTGTAACAGCATGAATACAGCAGACATAAAATCAGTTCAAAATACAGCCTTTTGGAGCTTGCTATAAACTTTAAATCTAGTTGTAACTTCCTTCATCCATCTCTATGTGGTGCTTGGTTATGTAGTAAAGTTTTGTTAATAAAATAACTTGGCACTTAAAAATCTGAGACAAACTTTAAATATTCTGCAAAGTATGCAATGGTTTGGATTGTTTTTAGGTGCTCTGACTGGTTCAGCTAAGTAAATATTACTTACACACGTGTTTGGTCTCAATTATTATACAAAGTGTGGCTCTGTGCAGTAACTGCTTAAACTTTTGGAACTGGGGAATCTCAGGTTGGTCCTTAGACCTCCTGAATCAGAGTGGGCATTTTCAAAGGATCCCCCAGCTGATTCTGATGCATGTTAAGGTTTGAGAAGTCCCGCTCTGTTTGATTCTTCATGTATTTAGAGTTCGAACCTAAAATCGCTTTATTCCAACTCAACATTTCCCCCCATTCAGTTGTGCCTGTGTACAGTTGGAGAGAGGATGATACCAGCGTTTTTTTGTTTTTGTTTTTGTTTTAACATGTGTCCAGTAAACATGTATTAAATACCTAGTATGTGCCAGGCTTTGTTCTAGGCATTGGCTTTACAAAGGTGGCAAAAACAAACAAACAACAACAACAGCAACAAACAAAAACAAAACAAAACAAAACAAAACAAAACAAAAAACCCAAAAAACTGCTCATGCACTGTGGGGGTTCCATGTCAAGGGTAAGGACAGATAGAAAAATACTTGTGGTTCAGTGTAACAAGTGCTTCCTCTAACTGGAGTTGACAAATTCACCTCCGTAAGGCAAAACTAATCTGAAAAGAGGTAGCTATAATTTGATAGACAGGCCTATTTATAAATTGCCTCTTAAAACTACATAAACAAGTCATCCTAGATATTTGCCAAAGACTATATGCTTAGCAAATTGTGCTATCAACCTGACTTATAAATACATTTGTATCTACATGTAGCTTCATTTACATATAACTAAAATATAAATAATCTAATACATGCATTTTGTATATTTCATGAACACATTTTAGGTTTACATTTACATTTTACACACAGGATGATTAAGAACAAAAGGGCAAAATAATTACCCACAGTTCACAGAAAGGGTAACAAATCAAGCTAAGATTCAAGTTTATCTATTCAATGAAACAAAATAAATGTTTTCCTCCCTAGATCTAACAAAGAAGCATTTAAGGAATTGACTTTGTACTAAAATTTCTTCTTTTGCAACAGTTTTGTTGTTGTTGTTATGTTGCTGACAAAATACTTGATTGGGAAATTTTATAATTGTTAACATGGTAAATAGTGTCAGAGAACATCTCAAAGTAGGGGTTTTGTGTTGTTATATCATGAAAGTTCTATTAATCACCAAAGGTTCCCCATTTTCTACTTTTTATGTCATTAAATTACTCATATTGAAAAAAAAGAATAGATATGGTTTTTGACCAGATATATCATGTAGTTGACCAATTTATCTTATAGCGGATATACCATAATCATGACTTAGAAACACTATCCGAAGACATTCATTTTAGCGGAAAATTAATGGGAAAGTAAAAACAGTCTTCAACTGTCTTCAGTTCTATAATTCTAGACAACAATTCTTTTAAAATACCTTTAAATGTTTCATTTTGCCTTTTAATTGCAATCAACATTTGAAAACATCAAAATTACGACTTTCTATATATTAGCTGTGTAGGGAGATTTTTAACTGTGGTTGCATCCAAGTAGCAATGATGTGAGCTTGAGCAGTTGAGCCCTCCAAAAGGAGCAGATGGCTTGTCTGAGATTTTGCAGCTCAGAGCAAAGCCTCATTTAAAAGCAGCCAGAAAGCAATGGACAGTATTCAAACTCTGAATGCAGAAGAACAAACACTTGTTCTAGGGTTTATTTGGAAAACTCTGTGACAGTTGGGCATCTGGATATGATAAAAAGAAAAAAAAAATTAAAGCTATCATTGAAACCTGTCCATTTGAATTAGATGATCCATTCTCTGTAATTAAGACTAAGTAGTGGGTATCTGTCATGAGCCAAATTAATAGAAATTAATTCAAAAACCTTGGAAGGGACATGCCATGCTGATCTGTGTAGCATGACCCTGAAGAGGACATTTTATTATATGAGTAAGATTTCATTGTCAAAAAGAAATGTCACTCCGGCAAATGCTGAATAAGGCAACTAAGTTTTTCAGAGGGTAAAGTGCTTATTAATTAAATGTAAATTAGTATGCCGAGGGTGCCATTTGATAAATGACTGCTTCCAGAAAACTAAATGGTACCCTCTTGTATAGAAAAGTCACTCATTCAAGGGTGAGGACACTACTTTTAAAGATTAGTCTATTTCTTTTACAACATGATTTGCTTCCTCTTTAAAGAATGGTGTAGAGAGGTTAAAATGCTCTGCCATTTTAGGTTTGTGAATGCAAGACCGAGGAAAACCAATCTAACATTCCTTAGTATATGTACTACAAGCCATTCATGATTCACCCACCAAACTGGAGACCTATCACAGGAAGTCAAATATCACTAATTTGATCAGCATTGCTAGAAACTTCACGATCATCTCAGCCAGCAGAAAGGCTCTAGAAGCTGTGGTCCACAGAGAACCCTTATACATCTGGTTAGCTAGGCAATTCTTTTTTTTAAGATTTTATTTACTTGAGAGAGAAAGAGTGGGGGCAGAGGGAAGAGCAGAGAGAGAGGGGGAGAAGCAGATTCCTAGTTGAGCGCAGAGCCTAGCAGGGGACTCGATCTCAGGACCCTGAGATCATGACGTGAGCTGAAGTCAGATCTTAACCAACTGAGCCACCCAGGCACCCCAAGCTAGGCAATTCTGATGGAATAACAAAAAAGACTATAATAAAGAAAATGTTATGCATATAAACACACATATATAAATGTAAAAATATACATAGATGGGGGGAGGAGTCAAGATGGCGGAGAAGTAGCAGGCTGAGACTACCTCAGCTAGCAGGAGATCAGCTAGAGAGCTTATCTAAAGATTGCAAACACCTGCAAATCCATCGGCAGATCGAAGAGAAGAAGAACAGCAATTCTAGAAACAGAAAAACAACCACTTTATGAAAGGTAGGACTGGCGGAGAAGTGAATCCAAAGAGACAGGAAGATAGACCGCGGAGGGAGGGGCCGGCTCCCGGCAAGCGGCGGAGCAACGGAGCACAAAATCAGGACTTTTAAAAGTCTGCTCCGCTGAGGGACATCGCTCCGGAGGCTAAACCGGGGCGAAGCCCACACGGGGTCGGCGTGACCTCAGGTCCCGCGGGGTCACAGAAGGATCGGGGGTGTCTGAGTGTCACAGAGCTTGTGAGTATTGGAGTGAGAAAGCCGGCTGCAGAGACAGAGCCGACAGTAAGCTCGCAGCTCGGAGTTGCCTTGAACCGGTCGCAGGCTCGGTGAGCTCGGAGCGCGGCCGGAGGTTAGGCAGATGGGAGTTACTAGGCGCGGTTCGCTGAGGGCGCACAGGGGAGCGGGGCCCCGGGCTCTCGGCTCCTCCGGGCTGGAGACCAGGAGGCCGCCATTTGTATTCCCATCCTCCGGAACTCTACGGAAAGCGCTCAGGGAACAAAAGATCCTGAAAGCAAAGCCGAGCAGATCACTCAGCCCGGCCCCTGGTAAGGGCGGTGCAATTCTGCCTGGGGCAAAGACACTTGAGAATCACTACAACAGGCCCCTCCCCCAGAAGATCAACAAGAAATCCAGGCAAGACCAAGTTCACCTACCAAGGAGTGCAGTTTCAATACCAAGGAGAGAGCAGCAGAATTCCAGAGGAGGAGAAAACAAACCACGGAACTCATGGCTTTCTGCCTGTGATTTTTTAGTCTTGCAGTTAATTTAATTTTTTTCTTTTTCATTTTTTTTTCTCTTCTTCTGCTAAAATTTTTTATAACTTTTACCCTTTTCTTTTTTAACGTTTTTTAACTAGATTATCTAATATATATATATATATTTTTCTTTTTTATACTTTTCTTTATTCATTTTCTTTTTTTTAATTCTTTTTTTTTCTTTTTTTTCTTTCTTTCTTTTTGAACCTCTTTTTATCCCCAAATCAGAAGAGATACTAATCTCTTCAATCTTTTTTTTTCTTAATTCTTTTTTAAATTCTTGATTGAATTTTTAATTCAATCTCTTTTTTTAATTCTTTTTAATTTTTTTTTCTTTCTTTCTTTTTGAACCTCTTTTTATCCCCAAATCAGAAGAGATCCCAATCATAAGAGATTGGGAGATCCCAATCAAAGGAGATCCCAATCAGAGGAGATCCCTCACCCAATCGTGAGGGAGGAGAAATCCCTCCTCACGATTTGGGATCTCTTCTGATTTGGTTAAAGCATATTTTCCTGGGATTGTTGCCACCCTTTTAGTATTTTACTTGCTCCTTCATATACTCTTAGCTGGACAAAATGACAAGGCGGAAAAATTCACAACAAAAAAAAGAACAAGAGGCAGTACCAAAGGCTAGGGACCTAATCAATACAGACATTGGTAATATGTCAGATCTAGAGTTCAAAATAACAATTCTCAAGGTTATAGCCGGGCTTGAAAAAGGCATGGAAGATATTAGAGAAACCCTCTCCAGAGATATAAAAGCCCTTTCTGGAGAAATAAAAGAACTAAAATCTAACCAAGTTGAAATCAAAAAAGCTATTAATAAGGTGCAATAAAAAATGGAGGCTCTCACTGCTAGGATAAATGAGGCAGAAGAAAGAATTAGCGATATAGAAGACCAAATGACAGAGAATAAAGAAGCTGAGCAAAAGAGGGACAAACAGCTACTGGACCATGAGGGGAGAATTCGAGAGATAAGTGACACCATAAGACGAAACAACATTAGAATAATTGGGATTCCAGAAGAAGAAGAAAGAGAGAGGGGAGCAGAAGGTATACTGGAGAGAATTATTGGGGAGAATTTCCCCAATATGGCAAAGGGAACGAGCATCAAAATTCAGGAGGTTCAGAGAACGCCCCTCAAAATCAATAAGAATAGGCCCACACCCCGTCACCTAATAGTAAAATTTACAAGCCTTAGTGACAAAGAGAAAATCCTGAAAGCAGCCCGGGAAAAGAAGTCTGTAACATACAATGGTAAAAGTATTAGATTGGCAGCTGACTTATCCACAGAGACCCGGCAGGCCAGAAAGAGCTGGCATGACATTTTCAGAGCACTAAGCGAGAAAAACATGCAGCCAAGAATACTATATCCAGCTAGGCTATCATTGAAAATAGAAGGAGAGATTAAAAGCTTCCAGGACAAACAAAAACTGAAAGAATTTGCAAACACCAAACCAGCTCTACAGGAAATACTGAAAGGGGTCCTCTAAGCAAAGAGAGAGCCTACAAGTGGTAGATCAGAAAGGAACAGAGACAATATACAGTAACAGTCACCTTACAAGCAATACAATGACACTAAAATCATATCTCTCAATAGTTACCCTGAATGTTAATGGGCTAAATGCCCCAATCAAAAGATACAGGGTATCAGAATGGATAAAAAAACAAAACCCATCTATATGTTGCCTCCAAGAAACTCATTTTAAACCCGAAGACACCTCCAGACTTAAAGTGAGGGGGTGGAAAAGAATTTACCATGCTAATGGACATCAGAAAAAGCAGGAGTGGCAATCCTTATATCAGATCAATTAGATTTTAAGCCAAAGACTATAATAAGAGATGAGGAAGGACACTATATCATACTCAAAGGGTCAGTCCAACAAGAAGATCTAACAATTTTAAATATCTATGCCCCCAATGTGGGAGCAGCCAACTATATAAACCAATTAATAACAAAATCAAAGAAACACATCAACAATAATACAATAATAGTAGGGGACTTTAACACTCCCCTCACTGAAATGGACAGATCATCCAAGCAAAAGATCAACAGGGAAATAAAGGCCTTAAATGATACACTGGATGAGATGGACATCACAGATATATTCAGAACATTTCATCCCAAAGCAACAGAATACACATTCTTCTCTAGTGCACATGGAACATTCTCCAGAATAGATCACATCCTCGGTCCTAAATCAGGACTCAACCGGTATCAAAAGATTGGGATCATTCCCTGCATATTTTCAGACCACAATCTCTGAAGCTAGAACTCAACCACAAGAGGAAGTCTGGAAAGAACACAAATACATGGAGACTAAACAGCATCCTTCTAAAGAATGAATGGGTCAACCGGGAAATTAAAGAAGAATTGAAAAAAATCATGGAAACAAATGATAATGAAAATACAACGGTTCAAAATCTGTGGGACACAACAAAGGCAGTCCTGAGAGGAAAATATATAGCGGTACAAGCTTTTCTCAAGAAACAAGAAAGGTCTCAGGTACACAACCTAACCCTACACCTAAAGGAGCTGGAGAAAGAACAAGAAAGAAACCCTAAACCCAGCAGGAGAAGAGAAATCATAAAGATCAGAGCAGAAATCAATGAAATAGAAACAAAAAAAACAATAGAACAAATCAACCAAACTAGGAGCTGGTTCTTTGAAAGAATTAATAAAATTGATAAACCCTTGGCCAGACTTATCAAAAAGAAAAGAGAAAGGACCCAAATAAATAAAATCATGAATGAAAGAGGAGAGATCACAACTAACACCAAAGAAATACAAACTATTATAAGAACATACTATGAGCAACTCTACGCCAACAAATTTGACAATCTGGAAGAAATGGATGCATTCCTAGAAACATATAAACTACCAAAATTGAACCAGGAAGAAATAGAAAGCCTGAACAGACCCATAACCAGTAAGGAGATTGAAACAGTCATTAAAAATCTCCAAACAAACAAAAGCCCAGGGCCAGATGGCTTCCCGGGGGAATTCTACCAAACATTTAAAGAAGAACTAATTCCTATTCTCCTGAAACTGTTCCAAAAAATAGAAATGGAAGGAAAACTCCCAAACTCATTTTATGAGGCCAGCATCACCTTGATCCCAAAACCAGACAAGGATCCCATCAAAAAAGAGAGCTATAGAACAATATCCTTGATGAACACAGATGCAAAAATTCTCACCAAAGTACTAGCCAATAGGATTCAACAGTACATTAAAAGGATTATTCACCACGACCAAGTGGGATTTATCCCAGGGCTGCAAGGTTGGTTCAACATCCGCAAATCAGTCAATGTGATACAACACATCAATAAAAGAAAGAACAAGAACCATATGATACTCTCAATAGATGCTGAAAAAGCATTTGACAAAGTACAGCATCCCTTCCTGATCAAAACCCTTCAAAGTGTAGGGATAGAGGGCACATACCTCAATATCATCAAAGCCATCTATGAAAAACCCACTGCAAATATCATTCTCAATGGAGAAAAACTGAAAGCTTTTCCACTAAGGTCAGGAACATGGCAGGGATGTCCATTATCACCACTGCTATTCAACATAGTACTAGAAGTCCTAACCTCAGCAATCAGACAACAAAAGGAAATTAAAGGCATCCAAATCGGCAAAGAAGAAGTCAAATTATCACTCTTCGCAGATGATATGATACTCTATGTGGAAAACCCAAAAGACTCCACTCTAAAACTGCTAGAACTTATACAGGAATTCAGTAAAGTGTCAGGATATTAAATCAATGCACAGAAATCAGTTGCATTTCTCTACACCAACAACAAGACAGAAGAAAGAGAAATTAAGGAGTCAATCCCATTTACAATTGCACCCCAAACCATAAGATACCTAGGAATAAACCTAACCAAAGAGGCTAAGAATCTATACTCAGAAAACTATAAAGTACTCATGAAAGAAATTGAGGAAGACACAAAGAAATGGAAAAATGTTCCATGCTCCTGGATTGGAAGAATAAATATTGTGAAAATGTCTATGCTACCTAAAGCAATCTACACATTTAATGCAATTCCTATCAAAGTACCATCCATCTTTTTCAAAGAAATGGAACAAATAATTTTAAAATTTATATGGAACCAGAAAAGACCTCGAATAGCCAAAGGGATATTGAAAAAGAAAGCCAAAGTTGGTGGCATCACAATTCCAGACTTCAAGCTTTATTACAAAGTTGTCATCATCAAGACAGCATGGTACTGGCACAAAAACAGACACATAGACCAATGGAACAGAATAGAGAGCCCAGAAATAGACCCTCAACTCTATGGTCAACTAATCTTCGACAAAGTAGGAAAGAATGTCCAATGGAAAAAAGACAGCCTCTTCAATAAATGGTGTTGGGAAAATTGGACAGCCACGTGCAGAAAAATGAAATTGGACCATTTCCTTACACCACACACAAAAATAGATTCAAAATGGATTAAGGACCTCAATATGAGAAAGGAATCCATCAAAATCCTTGAGGAGAACACAGGCAGCAACCTCTTCGACCTCAGCCGCAGCAACATCTTCCTAGGAACATCGCCAAAGGCAAGGGAAGCAAGGGCAAAAATAAACTTTTGGGATTTCATCAAAATCAAAAGCTTTTGCACAGCAAAGGAAACAGTTAACAAAACCAAAAGACAACTGACAGAATGGGAGAAGATATTTGCAAATGACATATCAGATAAAGGACTAGTGTCCAAAATCTATAAAGAACTTAACAAACTCAACACCCAAAGAACAAATAATCCAATCAAGAAATGGGCAGAGGACATGAACAGACGTTTCTGCAAAGAAGACATCCAGATGGCCAACAGACACATGAAAAAGTGCTCCATATCACTCGGCATCAGGGAAATACAAATCAAAACCACAATGAGATATCACCTCACACCAGTCAGAATGGCTAAAATCAACAAGTCAGGAAATGACAGATGCTGGCGAGGATGCGGAGAAAGGGGAACCCTCCTACACTGTTGGTGGGAATGCAAGCTGGTGCAACCACTCTGGAAAACAGCATGGAGGTTCCTCAAAATGTTGAAAATAGAACTGCCCTATGACCCAGCAATTGCACTACTGGGAATTTACCCTAAAGATACAAATGTAGTGATCCAAAGGGGCACGTGCACCCGAATGTTTATAGCAGCAATGTCCACAATAGCCAAACTATGGAAAGAACCTAGATGTCCATCAACAGATGAATGGATCAAGAAGAGGTGGTATATATACACAATGGAATACTATATAGCCATCAAAAGAAACGAAATCTTGCCATTTGCGACAACATGGATGGAACTAGAGCGTATCATGCTTAGCGAAATAAGTCAAGCGGAGAAAGACAACTATCATATGATCTCCCTAATATGAGGGAGTGATGATGCAACATGGCGGCTTAAGTGGGTAGGAGAAGAATCCATGAAACAAGATGGGATAGGGAGGGAGACAAAGCATAAGTGACTCTTAATCTCACGAAACAAACTGTGGGTTTCTGGGGGGAGGGGGGTTGGGAGAAGGGGGGGTAGGGTTATGGACATTGGGGAGGGTATGTGGTTTTGGGTAAATTGGAAGGGGAGATGAACCGTGAGAGACTATGGACTCTGAAAAACAATCTGAGGGGTTTGAAGTGGTGGGGGGGTGGGAGGTTGTGGTACCAGGTGGTGGGTATTATAGAGGGCACAGCTTGCATGGAGCACTGGGTGTGGTGAAAAAATAATGAATACTGTTTTTCTGAAAATAAATAAATTGGAAAAAATATATATATAGATACATAGATATGAATTTCTTTTTTATGGCTGAATAATATTACACATAATAAAGAAGGAAATCCTGCCATTTACATAAATATATGTATAAATATACATCACATTTTCTTTATCCACTCTTCTGTTGATAGGTAAATATGGCTTGGCCTTTATAAATAATGTTGCAGTGAACATGGGGACACATATATTTTTCTATATAGTGATTTCATTCCCTTCACCATATATCCATTGCTGGATCATACGGTAGTTATATTTTAGTTTTTTCAGGAGCCTCCATACTGTTTTCTATACTGGGCACTCCAATTTGCATTCCCAGCAACAGTATACAAGGGTTCTCTTTTCTCCATAGCTTTGCAAAATTATTGTCTCTTCTATTTTTTTTTTTTTTTTTTTTTTTTTTTTTTTTTTTTTTTTAGTAATAGCCATTCTATTAGTGAGGTGATATCTCATTGTGGATTTGACTTGTATTTTCCTGGTGATTAATGATATCGAGCATTTTTTAATGTACTTGCTGGTGACACTATGTCTTTGGAAAATGTTTGTTCAATTCCTTTGCCCATTTCCTTCTTTCTGTCTTTTTTTTTTTCAGTGTTCCAAGATTCATTGTTTATGCACCACACCCAGTACTCCATGCAATGCATGCCCTCCATAATACCCACTACCAGGCTTATGCATCCCCCCACCCCCTTCTCCTCCAAAACCCTTAGTTTGTTTCTCAGAGTCTGCAGTCTCTCATGGTTTGTCTCCCCCTCTGATTCCCCTAACTCACTTCTCCTCTCCATCTCCCATGTCCTCTGTGCTATTCCTTATGCTCCACAAGTAAGTGAAACTATATGATAACTCACTCTCTCTACTTGACATAGTTCACTCAGCATAATCTCCTTCATTTCTGTCCATGCTGATACAAAAGTTGGGTATTCATCCTTTCTGATGGAGGCATAATACTCCTTTGTATATATGGACCATATCTTCTTTACCCATTCATCTGTTGAAGGGCATCTTGGCCCTTTCCGCATTTTGGTGACTGTGGCCGTTGCTGCTATTAACGTTAGGGTACAGATGGCCCTTCTTTTCACTACATCTGTGTCTTTGGAGTAAATACCCAGTAGTGCAATTACAGGGTCAGAGGAAATTCTATTTTTAATTTCTTGAGGAATCTCCACACTGTTTTCCAAAGAGGCTGCACCAACTTGCATTCCCACTAACAGTGGAAGAGGGTTCCCCTTTCTCCACATCCTCTCCAATACTTATTGTTTACTGTCTTGTTGATTTGGGCCATTTTAACTGGTGTAATGTGGTATCTAAATGTGGTTTTGATTTGAATCTCCCTGATGACTAATGATGATAAACATTTTTTCATGTGTCTGTTAGCCATTTGTACGACTTCTTTGGAAGAGGCAAATGCCTCTGCCCATTTCTTAATAAGATTTTTTTCTCCACTATTGAGTTGTATGAGTTTCATATATATTTTGGGTATTAACCCTTTATCAGACATATGGTTTGCAATTTTTTTTTCTCATTTCATGAGTTGTCTTTGTATTTTGCTGATTTCTTTTGCTGTGTAGAAACTTTTTAGTTTGATGTAGTCCCACCTGTTTATTTTTGCTTTTGTTGTTTATGCTTTTGGTATCATATCCAAAAATTTATTGCCAGGACCAAAAAGTCAAGGAGTTTTTCCCCTTGTTTTCTCCTGGTTCTTTTAGAGTTTGAGGGGTTATAAGTAAGTCTCTAAACTATTTTCAAGTTTTCAGTTTTGTGAATGGTTTAAGAGTCCAACTTCATTCTTCTGTGTTCGGTTAACCACTTTCCTCAACATCATCTGAAGAAATTATCCTTTCCCTATTGAATATTTTTGGCTGAAATTATATTTGGGGATTATTTATGGGATCTCTATTCTCTTCCTTTGGTGCATGTGTCTATATTTATGCCAGTACCATACTGTTGTAATTACTATACTTTGTAATAAAGTTAGAAGTCAGAAATTTTGATACCTCCAGCTTTTACTTTCTCAGAATTGCTTTGGTTTCCCAAAGTCTTTTGTGGTTCTATGTAAATTATAAGATTATTTTCTTCATTTCTATTTTAAAAATGCCATTAGAATTTTGATAGTAATTGTATTGAATCCAGAGATGAGCTTTGCGTAGTATGAACATTTTAATGTTAGTTCTTCTGAACCAAGAACACGAGCTATCTTTCTATTTTTGTGTGTGTCTTTCTCAATTTCTTTCATCAATATCTTACAATTTTCAGTGTAAAGATCTGTTTTTTCCTTGGTCTGCAAGGTTTTTCCTGAAAACTCTGCTGATAGCCTTATGGAGGGTTTCTTACACATGACAGATTTTTTTTTTCTTCTGTTTCTACTTTTACTATTCTCTCTGCCTTTGATTTTAGACAGTTTTATTTTTAATGTACCTAGGAAAAAAATTATTTGGAATTGAAATTGGGGTGACTTACTAGCTGTATGAAATTATATATCTAATTCCTTCTCCAGACTTGGGGGATTCTCAGACATTCTTTCTTTTTTTTTTTTTTTTTTTTTTCTTTTTTTAACACTTTAAGTAAAACCCTTTATTGAGAGCAGGTTATTTGATATCTTATTTGTCCTCATAGTTCTAAGCCTCACAATGACTAATGCCTTTATTAGGTTCTGTTGCCTTTTTTTTCCCTTAATATTTAATTAATTAATTAATTTTAAAAAATATTTTACTTATTTGAGAGACAGAGAGTGAGGGAGAGAGAGCACAAGCTGCAGGAGGGGCGGAGGAGGAAGCAGGCTTCCCACTGAGAGAAGAGCCCAATGCAGGGCTAGATCTCAGGACGCTGAGCCAAAGGCAGATGCTTAACTGACTGAGCCACACAGGCACATAGGCACACAGCCACACAGGCACCCCATTTATTTATTTGAGAGAGAGAGAGAGTACATGAGCTGAGGGAGGGAGAAAAGGCAGAGGGAGAGAGAGATTCTTAGCAGGGAGCCCAACTCAGGGTGATCCCAGGACCCGGGGAACCAAAGGTTGATGCTTAACCTGTTGAACCAGGGCATCTGGACGGCTCAGTAGGTCAGCCATTATTTCTTTAAATAATCTTTCTACCCCTTTTCTTCCTCTCTTCTTCTCTAGGATTCCAAGAATGTACAAATTGTTCCTTTTAATGGTATCCTATAATTCATGTAGGATCCTTCACTCTTTTGTATTCTTTTTCTTTTTGGTTCTCTGACTGTATGATTTCAAATAACCTGTCTTTCTATTCACTAATTCTTTCATCTGCTTAGCTGAATTTGCTGTTGGATTTTTCTATTGAATTCTTCAATTCAGTCACTGTATTCCTCAACTCTAGGATTTCTGTGTGTTTTTTTTTTATTTTATTTTTTATGGTTTCCCTGTCTTTGTTAACTTCTCATTTTGTTCATTTATTGATTTCCTAATTTTATTTAGTTGCATATTTGTATCTGCTTGTGGTTCATTAAATTTCATTAAGGGATTATTCTGAATTCTTTGTACCTTATAGGTCTTCATTTCTTTATGATCGGTCACTGACATTTTATTAGTTTCCTTTGGTGTAGTCATGTTTCCTTGATTATTCATTATGCTTGTGACCTTGTGTTGAAATTTGCACACTTGACAACAAGGCACCCTTTCTAGTTTTCATAGCTTGGCTTCAGTAGTTGAACACTTCCCCATTCAGCTTGTCCAGATATTGTAATGGGTCATCGAATTGTGTCTGGGAGTGGGCTGGCTGTGTGAGTCCTTGGGTAACCTGGTGGTGAGGTGGTCAAAAATGTGTTTCCATGGTAGTTAGCCTGGCACTAGGTCCAGTTTTGATCCTGGGCTGAGCCTACCCAGCACTGCAGGAGCTAAAAGTTGTTGGGATGTGCTGGGAGGTTGAGTTTGTAGAAACCTGATGAAATCCAGTGCCATAGAAACTACCCAGTGCCATGTGAGCAGCTGGTGCTGGGGTGAGCCAAAAGCTTGAGTTCATGGGAGCCTGTTGGGAGATTAGGTTTGTGGTGTTCATTAGGAACCTGAGGCCACAACAGCCACCTCGGGCTGTGGATACATATTTGCCAAAGTGGATTGAATCTCTCTAGTTTTTCAGAGACCTTCTAAGAACCAAGATGCAGAGGAAACCACTGAGCCACTTGGGGCTGCTGGAGCTGACTGGTGTCCAGATAGGCCAGGATCTTGGGATCTCACTTACTGTACTTTAATATTTCTGTCTCCACCTTCCTATCTCACTCTCTTGCCCTCTTACTTCCATTCTTCTCTCCCTCCTCTATCCTCTTTATCCCCTTTCCCTTGTTCTTCTCCCTTTTCCTCTGTTCAGTCTTCAACACTGCACCTCTTGGCCTTCCTTTCTTTACCAAGACCCTGTCCCTTTTGATGTGTCTTAATATCTCTGTTGTCCTCTATCTGCTGCTCTCCCTCAGCCAGAATGATGATTATGCCAATCACCCACCTGTTTTCAGTATCTTTTGTTTGTTTGTTTTCAGTTTCTTATCATGAGTGGGCCAAAGAGAAGGATTTCATTGCTGTCTTATCCATCTAAATATGTGGAACACAAGATCCTAGTTAGAGTTATGTTGCTCTTTTTGTGCATTTTGTCACTGTTTCCTCTTAGGTGAAGCCTATTATTGCAACAACATTGTATAGCTTTATTTTGTTTTAGATAATGGAAAAAAAAAGATCAACTAACCTTGCTGATCTTTTTTTTTTTTTTTTTTTTTTTTTGGAGAGAGAGAGCAGAGTGAGCAAGAGACAACTTGAGTTGTGGGGGGAAGGGAGAAGCAGGCTCCCGACTGAGTAGGGACCCCCCCACCCACATTGGTCTTGAGCTGAGCCACCCAGGCACCCACTTCCTGGTCATCCTTAAATATGGTGTAACTGTTTCCGGATAGTTTAGATTAATTTGTCAAAACTGCCTAATTATCTATTGGGGAAAAACATGGGAATTATAGAAAAAGGCAGCCATTTCAATTAGCTTTTCCCCTATTCCTCTTGGATTAGGAAGTAATTCCAGTTTTGAAAATTGGTGGAATGCAGAGGAAGCTTGAACAATGACATAGGACATTAGGATACCTGCTTACTAGTATTGTGTATGGTTTGAGTTAATCCAGTTTCCCTTAAAAATGATCATTTGTTTAATTTCACAATCTTGGATATAATTTTAAACACAATACATTTTCAACACAACACAAATTTCAACACAATACATGCAAATTCAAATACGAAGATATCTTTGTAAGGACTGAATTTAGAGTCTTTTTTTTTTCAATATTCCCTAAAGTTAATCAATTCTTGATTAGCTACATTACCGTAATTAGTTACATTGTGTGATAGATCTAACTTAATTAATTTTGATGATTTCATACTGAAATTCCAGTGCATGGTAATTTTCTTTTGGTAGTTGTATACTATAAAATATCATTATCTATCTTTCATTAATTATTCCAAATACTTTTTCCCACAAGTTAAAACCATCCTCTGGCTTTATAACCATGAAAATATTTCAAAGATAGGGAAACCATGTCTGACAGTTCATTGGAATAAGTACCAGTGGTGTTAATGAGAGCATATCTAGTCCAAACCTGGCAGACTATTAGGAAATGTGTAAGAATGACATTAGGACATGAATGAAATAATATTTGCTGATGAGGTTTAATGAGATATTTTTCTTAGAGTTCTGAGATTTTATACTTATTTGGTTGACCTTCCAAATGGCAACATTCAGTAATCATTACATTCAGTAATCATTACTTTTAGTAGTCAATTTAGTAGTCAATTCTTGTTTAAGGTTTCAAATTCAAATTGGAATTATAAAAATAGAAAGTTAACTATGTGTGTGTATGTGTGTATACTTACATTTTAACATTTTGTCAGCTATTTCCACTCTACATCTAGATAAAATGACTTTCTTAATAAATTAGTAGGGTGGAGAGAAGTGGAGAATGAAAGGAAGCTTTAAAGACTCAGAAGATCAGAAGAGGCTTTGCTAGAGGGTACTTTGGGGACACAGAAAGCAATGTAGAAGAAAATATCTGTTTGTTCTAATTTATGTTGTTTCAGTATTCTGGGGTTTGCTTTTTTTTTTTTTTTTTTACCCCTAGTTGTCCTGGTATTCCTTTACTTTACATATAGAAAATTGAGTATCAGTACAATCTACATATATATGAATGGATAGCCAAGTCAAAGAAAGCATTAGAGGTTGTTGTGAGCAAGAGGAAGAATTGCACAAATCCACAAATCCAAATCGGTTAATAATTTTGTTTTGGAAGATTTTTAATGTGTCACTTTAAAGTATCCACTGTAACAAAACTTGTATTTGCTAAGCTTATTTACTCTCTTTTATAAAGTGGAACCTGTGTATCTCACACACATTTGAGATTAAAACACATTATCTTCCATTGATCAGTAGTTTGTTTTCTTTCAACTGGGGTAAAAGAGAGCATAAAAACTTGTGATTTTAATTATCTTAAACATATAGTGAATGCACTTGTGAATGCAAAGGAAGGAGGCAAGATTGGGCCCTGAGAAGCTGGACTGTAATTCAATCTCAGCAAAAGCCTAAGCCAGCTCTATAGAGCCCTCCATTGCTGTCTTGAGCAGGTAGAGAGGCCAGGCTTCTATATACCTGTAGCTACCCGTAATTGGATGCATACCACCCCAAAAATGGGATGGGACCATGATCCCGAGGAAGCTCTACAGCCAAATTAATTCCAGAGCTGACAGCTGAGGGCTGTCTCGTGGCAACCATCCCAGCAGCAGAGAAAGTGTTTAGGAGAATGTGACAGCCACAACCTCAGTGCTTTCCCACACACAATTCTCGTTCGTTCTGGTAACAGTGCAAGATAACTAGGGTGAGTATTATTAACCATGATGCCAGTTAATAAGGGAATTTAACGTTTACACTACACAAGGAGCTCATTTATTTTATTAAATATTAAATATAGAATTAGTTAAGTAACACTAGCAAAAAATGGTAATTCAAAAGCATGTGCTTATGACTCTTCAACTTGTAATACATGTAGGAATGATTCTGAGTAGTTTGAAGCTAAGAAAAAAGCCTCATAGAAAACAAAAACAGAAATAAACCTGATGTATATCTGATGATTGACAAGGAAGCTCAAATCTCTTGCTGTGATTTAGCATTGGCTGTAGCTAATATCTGCATTTAGATGTTTATAATGCCACTTGGTATGAGGTAACTCGGCAGTAAGATGACTCATAGAGATTCTTCTTTGTCAATTACCTTTATTTTTTCCACTTTTTTGTATATTTTCTTATACTAAAACTTCAGATAGTCTCCTGCTGAGAAATGAAGGTAGGCACAGTAGTGGATCATGGGTTTGACAGCCCGAAGCTCCGTGACCCATGCACAATATACTTACTTGCCACCTTTTTGTCACCATCTTGACAAGGTCATCGTGCATTAAAGAGAAACATTCAGACTCTAACACTCTAATGCTCACTTTTCTTGAAGAAAGTGTGTAAAAAGCTATAATTTTTAACACATCACGATCATGTCTGACTACACAGTAGGCAGTTTTGTTCACTGCAGTGAACCTAATGCATGCAAATACATCAATCAGAAAGTAAAGTGGTCTGAACAATGGAGAGGGAGGTCTCAGAAAGATGCATTGCTTGACCTCTACATATCCTTGAGGCTTAAAACTAAACCAGGTGTTTTCAAGCATGTTTAGCTGAGGAGCACTTTCTTTAAGCAAAGACTGAAAATAGAGTTGTTTATCTATCATCTGTCGATCTATCTGGATATATTTATCTAATTTATTAGATGTAGATATCTCTACCTATCATCTGTCTATCATCCATCACCTCTCATCTATCTATATATCAAGGGCTTGGAGGCCCGTTCATTTGTCCCTGCCTCCAACCCAAGCATAATTAAGACTTTAATCTCTAAGGATCCTGGGGATACTTTAGGGAAAATTTTGAAAATCTCTTACTATTGTAAAATTTTAAGAGGCTATTAAGGGACTATAATAATAGATATGTTCCTGACCCCCAATGACACATTTCAAATATCTATTTTAGCACTTAACATCTGCATGAGGCTAGCTTATGCATGCATATTATCTCTCTGACTGTATTTTGACTCAGAATTATATCTTTTTTTATTTTCTTTATCTCTATCTGCATTAACTGAATGAAAGTTTGGCACAACTGTGTTGAATTGAACAGAGCAAAATTTGATAAATATTATCTTAATATGGCTATCAAATCCTTCCTAGCAAATAAAATATCTATATTAGTATTCCAGCTATAAAATCTTAACACTTATGTGGAAAGAATATGAGCCAAAAGTCGTAATTACTATATATTAGAATCTTTTCTTGGCCTGCAAAGCTTAATCTCTATCCGGGGTACAATTTCCTCAAGGTGATAAGTCAGACAAGAATATCATGGATGAGAGGTGTAGGACAGCCAAGAGATTAAAAAAAAAAAAAAAAAAAAGAGGGGGATACACTCCGAAATCACAGCACACTAGTAATTTTTTTAAAGATATCATGTATTTACTTATTTGAGTGAGAGAGAAAGGGAGGAGCAGGGGGAGGGACAGAGGGAGAAACAGATGCCCCGCTGAGCAGGGGCCAAAGACATGGGGCTCGATCCCAGGACTCTGGGATCATAATCTGGGCCAAATGCAGATGCTTAACGGACTGAGCCACCCAGGTGCCCCACACAAGTAATTTTAGACAGAACTGTACAATATTCGTCTATTGGCAAGCAGAGTAGAACTTGGAGATTTCACCTAATAGTAACCACTTCTCTTAGGAATATGTTAAGAGAATCCAATTTTACCACACCTAGGAACCTAGCTTGTTTTTTTGGCTAGAGTCCATTGATTTCTATTTCTGGATCCTGATGTGCTAAGTTATCTACATTCTAAAGAACCTACAAGATTATGATAGTTATTTTCCTTATATTTTAAAGTTTTGACAAAGAGCTGTTATCCCCCATATTTTCTAAAACCCCCTTCTTAACCTATAATCTGCCCAATTGTCCAGTTTACACATACAGAGAGAAAGAGAAAATATATATTCACATACATGAATAATAGGCATACCATCCATATATATAATATTATGGATGGTATGCCTATTATTCACTCCCATCTTTTAAGTGTGACAGGATGAATCATATGCACAAAACCTATGCATATACACACACACGCACACACACATATATATTTTTTATAACATAGTATTTTATTAGGCTGATAATCCCAAGGAAAAGTCTAAGTTTATTAAATTTATAAACTCAATCTTTTATCATGATAATGAATAAAAAGTGTTAAAATCAATTGAATGCATAAATCAAGGTTTTAAATGTTTGTATGAAAGTATATCTTGAAAAACAAGTAAATAAGCAATGAAACAAAAATTTTACAGTTAATTACAGCAATTTTGTTAATGTTTTGTATTCCATCATTCCTCTCGAAAAGCTGTTGAACTCCAGCAGAGATATGCTAACCCCATTATGAAGAACCACAGTGGCATTTATATAGACTTACAGTGTTCACCAGTTCCTCCAATAAACATTTATGAAGCATAGGACATTTCTAAAATTTTGCATAAAAGATGAAGAAAATTAAGTGAACACCCCATTGAGATTCTGATTAATAAGCTTTCTCAAGGAAACTTAATACTGCCCACTGTTAAATGATTAAGGAAGAACAAAAGAATCCCAAACATGAGGGATTTAGCTTTAAAATTATTTACTTTACATAAAATAATAGCATGTACTTAACTTCGTGCATGTAAAGTGTAATTCAATTTATATAATAACAATCTAAGTTGATACTGAAGACTCCATTGTTCTCATCTCAGATAATTTTGTCTATGTGTGTTTTCTATTCAAGTTTCAAAAGGTTGACCCAGAAACTTTCTTAACACACTGTCTTTGAGTTTGAGTAGACTATATGTAAACAATTAGTCTATGACTTGAAAAAACTACTGTCTTCTATAAACAATTAATTTCATATATATAAGGCTAAGACCTGGTCAATTTGAAAAAGAGTCTTACACATTTATGTAAGTGTGTGCTTTACACTTATGTTCACATCATAATACCTCATTGAGTTTGATGTCATTGAGTTCAGTGATCTCAAAAAATGAAGTATGTCTACTCCCACTTTTAGAAAATGGAGTATGAGAATAAAGAATCAAAAATCAACTGGAAAATTGGGATTTGACCTAGGTTATTTGGTTTATTTTTTATGTTAAGTACCAATGTATTTTCATTTGTAATATTAAGCAATAGCAAGGGGAATGAATAGCAAAAATCTGAAAAAAAATTTAAATTGTTTTCATTTCTATGACTTTAAAATATAGTCTTTATTAAATATTTATTCCATAAAAGAAGCAGGCAAAAATTCCACCCTGGCTTGCTCCCAGGTCACTACTCTGGCTTGGCTCTCACTGGTCTTGAGGAAGGAGAAGCCAGGAACAGCTGAGCCAAAAGGAACATCCAGAGAATCATTGTCATCACAACAAGGCTAATAATGATAACAGCTGCCAAAAGGAAAGACAACAGTGATGATATAGGTGCCAAAGCACTCAATAGTTTTGTTGAGTCTTGGAAGTTATGCATAGAATTCTGTGTGATCACAGTGTTGTAGCACTGGGAAACTCTGGTGTGTTTAATCATCCCTCTGGCATAGTCTAGCTTGTTTCTTTTCTGTCAGTGTCATACTTGCCTAGTCTTTTAAAGATTTCAGCTTTAAGTAAGAAAAAAAAAGAAAAAAATGTAAAATCCTGCAATTTTGCAAGGACTGAATTTCTAATGGAACGACATTATAATAGTTCAGTTTCAAGCAATACTAACAGTTAAAATTAACCAATAAACCTGACAGCACATAGACCGATCTTTAAGTACAAGTAAATTCACTACTAGCTGTCATCCAGGCACAGAAAAGCTGCATTGCTAATGCTATTTCTGAACTTAATTCAATATTTTATAAAACTATGTCTCTCAAAATGACAGCAAGCAATAAGGAGCTGCATAATGTTTTACTTTCATGAGTTAAATGGAACATTTTTTAAATGATAAAAAAATTCCCTGACTCAAATAAATGATATAAACCAGCAGTTTTAATTGCCTTTGGCTGAGTATAAAACGAAGACCTATAAAGCATTATTATATGGTCAACATTTATAACGATGAGCTCAAGAAAGTGTCATTTACATTTGCTTTTAAGAAAAACTGGAAGTCTTTGAACACATTTATGATTCAGATTCCAACAGAATTTTGGGGGCAGTAAAATAGCAGCTAGAAAAGACAAGAGTATGCTAGTAACAAGAGTATGGTAGCATAGATCAACATAGGCATTTATATGCCTATAAAGATTCTGTTGTCTATGCTTGGAAAAATGGTTCTACAGTGTGTGCAATATGGGATATAAGAAAAAGCCTTACAGAATGTTAGATTTGTTTCATGTTGGAATAAGCATAGAAGGGCATGTTAGAGTGACTGTACATAAATTAAATGAATAATACAGTCCATTTGATTGAATCTTCTATTTAAAGATGAGAAACTTAAATCCTCCAAAAGTCAAATCAATTTCCCAAAGTGACAAAATGGCACAGGAAAAAAGAAATCAAGTCCAAAATGTGTTTCCTCAATCTTTTTAAAAATTAATTAATAGCCTTATTTTTAAGTAATCTCTACACCCGCACGGGGCTCAGAGTCATAACCCAAGATCAAGAGTCACATGCTCTACTGACTGAGCCTGCCAGGTGGCCCTGTATTTCCTCAGTCTTAATCCTTAACATTTTCCCTGGCAGGTTCCTGGAGGACTAAAAACATAATGCTATTCATTCAATGAATATTTCTTAACATGATTAAACTAATTACACTGAGGACTAACTTTAAAAATATTGTCTAGGGGCACCTGGGTGGCTCAGTGGGTTAAGCCTCTGCCTTCGGCTCAGGTCATGATCTCGGGGTCCTGGGATGGAGCCCCACGTCGGGCTCTCTGCTCGGTGGGGAGCCTGCTTCCTCCTCTCTCTCTCTCTCTCTCTCTCTCTCTGCCTGCCTTTCTGCCTACTTGTGATCTCTGTCAAATAAATAAAATTAAAAAAAATATATTATCTAGAAGTTAGATGGCTAGTAAATACATATCAAAAGAATGATTGCATTGCAGATGTGTTAATTTGTTTTCTTCTTGAGCTTAACATCACTCACACTTTCTTTTATTATCAAACATAATTGACTGCCTCATGATTTTTAAATCACAATATGGCCATCAGTTGGTTAAGCAGCTGCTTTCGGCTCAGGTCACGATCCCAGAGTCTTGGGATCGAGTCCCACATCGGGCTCCTTGCTCGGCAGGGAGCCTGCTTCTCCCTCTGCCTTTGCCTGCCATTCTGTCTGCCTGTGCTCGCTCTCTCTCCCTCTCTCTCTAATAAATAAATAAAATCTTAAAAAAAATATATAATCGGATGAAGTTTCACAGATCAGCTTCATTTGCCACACAAGAAATCCAATATTATCAATTTACAAAAGAGGATCACCCCTATAAGACACTTTTGTTTCTAAATTTTATTTTATTTTTTAAATCTTTATGTTTATAGTCATCCCACAATCAAGCCATATATATACTCCTAAATCTACTCCTATACATAGCAGATCTTCAGATTCTCATCAGATCTGTCAGGAATAAGGATTTCTTATTTTTTAGAGGTGTTAAATATACTGGATACTTCTTGTATGCCACTTCAAAATCCTCCTTCTCTGCTACTTCACTGCCTGTTGTGACAACCAGTCACACAGAGGACTTCTGTCAGCTCTGTGCAGGTGCAATCTCACAGAGCCTTCTCCCAGGACCCATACTACTTGCTTCTTGCTCTGGCCTTCTCTGATGCTGCAACATGGGAACACCTAAAGACATCAGCTCTGTGCTGATAAACACACTTCTCTCACACGTGTACAACTTGTATTTGTGGCAGAGTTCATGTTCATAACTTGACCAATGAGGACCTGAAGTCAGCAGTTAAATTAATTAATTAACTTAATTAATTAATCTCCTTTTTTTTTCTTTTCTTTTTTTTTTTTGTTCTGAGTAGAAAATCTGAAACAGAGTTCATAGGTTTCTCCACAGATCTCACAGGGCCAAGTTAACAGGGGACAGTGTCAGTAGCTAACTTTATAACATACCTTTCTACTGACGTTCTTTCACTTGCACTTCCCATAATTCATTTCACAACCATCTTCTTCTCCATCCCTTACACTTGGTGCCTAGTCTCAGTTCACAAATACACTACAGATGTGCATGCTTGTGTGTCAGGCTCTGTCTTCGGGAGAACCCAGACTAAAACTTGGAGATTTTTCTTTTCTTTCTTTCTCTCTTTTTTTTTTTTTTTTTAGATGTGACCAGTCACTATGGTTATGGATAGGATGAACCTAAATACCCACAATTTGAATTTGAGTTCCTCCAAAATATAATTTTGTGTGTACCATTTACATTCTGCATACCATGGATCTTTGTAATTATTCATGAATAGTTGAAATGGCAGGGCATCTGGGTGGCTCTGTTTGTTGGGTGTCTGTCTTCAGCTCAGGTCATGATCTCGGGGTCCAAAGATAGAGCCCTGCTGTGGGGTCCTAACTCAGTAGAGAGTCTGTTTATCCCTCTGTCCTTCCCCCTGCTTGTGCTATCTCTCAGACACATGCTTTATCTCTCAAATAAATAAGTAAAGTCTTAAAAAAAAAAGAATTAAAGTTGAAATGGCAAATATTTATGCCAGTAACACCAAAGGTTCTATTTTTAATTCCAGTAAATTGACAGAGTAACTCAGTCATGAAGAATTATCTAAATGTGTTATAGAACTATAAACAGGAAACTTTCAATTAGTGGATTTTTAATTGGACCCAGCTGCAGCCAGTGGCAACAGTACTGCTAATATTTGTAGTTACCGCTAGCTATTAGGAAGTATTATCACCAGCATCACCTTATTTGACGATAGGTTTTTTTTTTTTTTTTAAGATTTTATTTATTTGACACAGAGAGAGAGATTGCAAGTAGGCAGAGAGGCAGACAGAGAGAGAGGGGAAAACAGGCTCCCCACTGCACAGAGAGCCTGATGCAGGGGCTCGATCCCAGGACCCTGAGATCATGACCTGAGCCGAAGGCAGAGGCTTAACCCACTGAGCCACCCAGGCGCCCCCTTGACTATGGTTTTAAAACGGAGCCAACTGGAGCTTCAGAGTTGACACTCTTTCCCTCAGATATTATAACTTGAAAAAGCAGCATTAGAATTGACCCCAAATCCTGTTCTCTTGTCTTTCAGTCATAGCACTCTTTGTTTTGTTTAACTCTATTGCACTGTTAGGAAAACCTATGTGGACTGAATGGAGCAATCAATCAATAGCGCTCATTAGCTAATTTATGGTTATAGCCTTGTATTGTGTACACATACGAGTAGATACATCCGTAAAAACCTGTGTTCTGAACACAGTACACTTTGACTGAAAATATTTCCCTTTATATGCAAAATTGATCTGAATAGTGTTAGAGCTAACAAGTTGTTCTTAATTAGTAGGTCACGTCATGATCTCCTGTAAAAAAAAAAAAAAAAAAGTATGGTACACATTGGATGACAAACTGTAAAGGGCATACAGCCCCTTACCTGACCCTGAGCCATAGCACACACTGCCAGCTTCTCCTCCCATTGCCTGTGAATACGTTTCTTTTCTTCATGGTCATGAAATAAAACACAGGTATTCGGATATTCAAGGTTTTGTTCAGGTGAAATTCCAGCTAAGAAGGAAAAATAAGAACTTAGTGGCAACAGGAAGAAGTACGTATTTATTGCACTAAGATTTCTAAGATTTCAAGGCTGACTTCCTCAGGTAGATCTGGATTCATTCTCTGAAGATGATTTCTGTGATTTCTGCCATACACAGTCATCTCTCTCTCTCCCTAGTACGGCTGCATTTACAATGAGTGCCTGGGCTGTTAGGGATTAGAGTAACAGATAAAGGTAAACTGGGGACATGCTGAACAGATTCTCTTCTCCACTCTTGCAGTTTGAAAATGCAAATGTTATCTTGGAAAGAATACACAGAAATCTAATTTGAAGATATTTAAAATATACCCTTTGGCAATTCAGCAGTTGTGAGTACCAAGTGCACCTAATTATATTCTCTCTGCTACTTAAATTGACTCTTGAAAAAATATAATCTTTTCTGCACTTTGGACATTTTCTGACTAAGCAGATAAACATTGGGCTGACAGATCTAAGTTTTAATACGTAAAGGGAAATGCTGTGTATCATCTGCCCGCCTCCAGATTCATCCTCTATGCTGCTGCCTGGGAACCTTTCCCAAATGTGAATTTCACCATTTTATACATTTCATTAATATTCTTTAATTATTTTACACAATACCATTGTCCATCGCCTATCTTTTCATGTGGCTAATCAAAAATTACATTAGTGGTCCTGTGCTGACAAGGATTCTGAGGGCAGAGGATAACTGGAGAAAAGGTGCCATTTTTACCTGCTGTATCTGTTACACAGAATGGAGTGTGAATACTTTTTTTTTTTTTTGACAGACAGAGTTCACAAGTAGGCAGAGAGGCAGGTGCTCCCTGCCAGGCAGAGAGACCGATGCGGGGCTCTATCCCAGGACCCTGAGATCATGACCTGAGCTGAAGGCAGAGGCTTTAAACCACTGAGCCACCCCAGCGCCCCTGGAGTGTGAATACCTTTTTTTAAAAAATTTATTTATTTTCAGAAAAACATTATTCATTTTTTTTTTCACCACACCCAGTGCTCCATGCAAGCCGTGCCCTCTATAATACCTTTTAAATGCATGTGAATGTGTGGTTGGCAGCTCTCCGGCAAACCTTCAGGTTCAGCTCTTCTTCCTCCTCCCACTGTCCCATAGCCACTTGAGGGTAGAGTTCTTGAAGGAGCCCTGCCCTCTGAGCGTTGGTTGGTCGGGATCTTCATTCTGCTTAGAATTTCCTGCCCCGCAGAAATCAGGCTGGCCAGCTTGGAAGACTGAACTCAATCATCCCTTCTACAAAGAAATCTCCCCTGATGTATTTAAACACCGTCAATTACTGCTTCCTTGTTGCTTCTGTTACACTTAGGGTGTAATGTGCTTTATTCACATGCTCATTCATCTAGCCTTTTACTCAACAAATACTATGTTGAGAAATGTAGTCTACACAGAAAGTGTCTGTATCATTGGAAATAATATGCACGTGTATGCAAGGAACTGCATGTATGATCGTGAATAATCAGACGTGCTTCTATGAAAATGCTTAGCCGGGCTTCTATAACTTCGGGCTTCTGTTAAATATTCGCGACTATGTTACAGGCTTTTATTTACTTCTGTCTCTTATATTAAAATACAAGCTCTTTGTAAGACTGATTAGAGCATATATTTATTTGTATTCTGAGGATTTAGTATAGGGCCTGGTATAATGCAGGAGTGTAAAGTTTATTAGTGGGACTCGATTGATTTAATAATAATAACGTTGGGATAGGAGCCCCTAATTGTATTTATTTTCTTCAACCCAGTTATCTGTGCCTAGATTACATCCTTACGTGACTTACAGTACAGGGTCTAAAGTGGGTCATGTAAGAGAAATGTGGGGAAGCAGTACTGTTGCCATGACAGGCCCTAATGGTAACACCCAGAGTATTCACCACCAGAAAGGACACATTTTGTAAATTTGGGTAGAGAAATTTGAGTCCTCTTTTAGAAATGTAAATGAGACTACTTACTTAAAAGGAGGCCTTTAAAATAGTTTAAGCAATTGTTTTTAAGACCTTAGAAGGAACAAGTAGTAACTGAGAAATACATAGAATATCCAGAGAAAGATAGTAATACGAATCTATCAATAAAAGTCAGTGGGAAAAAACTCAACTTATTGCTTTGTATTATCAATATGCTCTCAAAACATAGGAAAAACTCAGATAGACTCTATCTAGAATTAGGATAGAAAAAGAAACAGAAGGAATCAGCATAGACAATTCATTATTTTACATGTTTATAAATAAATATGTATTCATTGATTAATTATAATCCAGCTTATAAAGATATTCAGCTCTGTCCTTTTTCCCTAGAGGCAACACACAGAAAATGAACAAAAAGACTGACTTACACACGTGTCCTGGAGCTCCTTTCCTCGAATAACAAGGTGTAATTTGTCTTTCTCTCTGTCTCTAGCTCTTGCTGTCTCTGTGACTCTCTCTTATACACATTATCTAATCTAGTTAATAAAATAAGACCTTTTAAAATATGTTGCTGAGAAACTTTAATTTATAGGATCTGAAGTCAAACATAAGTATCTACTTCCCATTTTTCCGTTTATGGCATTTAAAATACCTAAAGTACTATATAAATCAACTTAGTAGAACTGGATCTGTCAAATTCAGATGATCTAAATTGTTAACATTAGTAATTAATTAAAGATTAGCTTGTGTTCTTTTTTATAATTTAAACTTAAGGCATATAAAAAACACAGCCATTTAAAACCATTTTTTTTCAAAAGAGGTTTTATTCTTTAAAGCATTTTATTTATCTTCATTTCATCATAATTTTTTTTAGTTAATTTGCTAGGAAAAGAGTGCCGATTCAAGATACATGAAAGGCCAGAAACAGGGAAATTTGTAAACAACGTCAAAGTAAAAATTGATAATGTTAAACTTGAAATATCTAATGATCACCCTGTCACATAAAACACTATGAAATGTAAAATATATCATAAATTACATTTTCAATGAACCTGGCTATTTGTACTGAGGTATGAGATATCAGACAAAATTACAATGCCATGTAAGCAGATAGATAGTGGCATAGTTATAGGTAAATGTAGGAATAGAGATAACATGTGGATTTAGATATATAAAAGGATATTGGTACATATGTAAAACATTAACGAGCCTTCTCCATTACACAAAAATCCATATCATGGGAATATCACTTATTTTCAAGGTATTCCTGGCATACAAACCCATAGATGCATTCAAAATTTACCTACTATGGGATTGCTTCCTAAAATATATGTAGGCTTCCGGGGCGCCTTGGCAGTCTAGTCGGTTAAGCCACGGATTCTTGACTTCTGCTCAGGTCCTGATTTCAGGGTGGTGAGATGGAGCTTTACCTCAGGCTTCATGTTTAGCACAGAATCTGCTTAAGACTCTCTCTCCCTCTGCCCTTCTTCCCCACACACTCTTTCTCTCTAAAGTAAATAAATCTTAAATATATATATATATTTCATATTAAATAAGATAGAAAATATTTTAAAGCTCACTTTACATAATTTATATATTATTTAGCCATGAGTTATACATCTGATTATTAAACTTTTATGAAACCTGTATAACACATTTTTTTAAGATTTTATTTATTTATTTTGACAGAGAGAGCAAGAGAGCTCAAGCAGGGAGAGCAGAGGCAGGCAGAGGGAGAAGAGGCTCCCCACTGAGCAGGGAACCTGAACCGGGGCTCCATTCCAGGACCCCGGGATCATAACCTGAGAGGAAGACAGATACTTAACCAACTAAGCCACCCAGGCATCCCTGTATAATATGTTTTAAAAGGTCTTATTTCTTTGATCATTTGGATATAAGATATTTCACAGGACAGTTAATCTTTTGAGTCTTGTTCCTTTGTGTCAAAAATAGCACATTTAGGGGTACCTGGGAGGTGCAATTGGTTAAGCCATTAACCAACTCTCAGGGTCTCAGTTTCACTCAGGTCATTATCTCAGGGTTCTGAGATCAAGCCCTGTGTTGGGCTCCACGCTCAGCATGGAGTCAGCTTAAGAATCTTTCTCCCGCCACCCTTCGCCCCACCCCCTAAAATAAATAAATAAATCTTCAAAAATAGCAAGTTTGGGCCAGATGATCTTCAACATCCCTCTAACTGATAACATAAAGTTTTACTTCTCTGTTAGTGGAATGGCTGAACTCATGCATGGCTTTTGATACTTGTGAAGGGGAAGGTTTGTGAGGGAGAAGGGTTTGCTTCTTAAATCTTTGAAAATTCATGTAAAACTCCACTCTAGTTTTCAGTCACTTTCTATCTCTGTAATATTACACAAAGCAGTGACATTTTCCTCTTTCAAATCCCCATGTGACTTCATATTTCCTTCTCTTCTTGCACTTACGTTTTACCATTGATAGCTCTTTAAAACATTAAACTTTTTTTTTCCTTGTTTAAATCTGGGGTGAGGGACACCTGGGTGGCGCAGTGGGTTAAGGCCTCTGCCTTTGGCTCAGGTCATGGTCCCAACCTGGGATCGAGCCCTGCATCGGACTCTCTGCTCAGCAGGGAGCCTGCTTCCTCCTCTCTCTCTGCCTGCCTCTCTGCCTAGTTGTGATCTCTGTCTGTCAAATAAATAAATACAATCTTAAATAAATAAATAAATAAATCCGGGTGACTCGCATGCCAGGCTTCCTGATACCGACCGAGCCATGTTACACCTGTTGTTGCTATACACTTAGCAATATTGGCTCCTTACACTAGCAAGAGCCTCCGGGTTTGAATAATCAATTGCATAATCATTCAATCAATAAGCTTTTTGTTTTTCTTTTTTTACTTTAAATAAATTGCCCACATTTTCCAAATCCTGACAAGATGTTTCTGCCACTTTGTTTCACAGAAGCCAGCTCCAACTTGAGTAAAGATTTATTTCTGTTACTCTCCTCAGAGGGAAGAGTCTTTCTCTCACAAGGCTAGACAGACAGGAAGAGAGTTGATATTCTTTACCTCTGAATTGCCACTCTCAGGTTGCTCTATTGTTCTATAAATTTCTCTGCTTTAAAGCTCAGGGAAACATCTAAATCCAAGCCATCATTTTATTTTTCCGCAATGATATTATCTACTAACACTCTGGTATCTCCCAGTTTTTGAGAAAGATGGCTCCAAGATGGGATCCATTCTTGCTGACAGACTGACACTGGTCTGGATAGCCCAATTTAGAAACCTAGCCATAAGAATTTCTCATCCTCAACAAAGTGACATCTCTTTTCATTCGGCTATTACAAAATTATTTCCAGCTCACATCTATAATATTATCTCACTCAGAAATATCCCAAGTTTAAACTCCTGAATTGTTATACCTTGCATTCTGACCACAAATACACATCTTTTTTCACTCCTTTGTATTTGTATTATGTTCATTGAGAACACCAACCACAATACCCTTCTGTTTTGCCCTTCTGTTTTATTTTTCTTTTCTCTTCTCTTTTCTTTCTTCCCACATCCTTTCCATTTCTTCAACCACTGTTCATTTTGGTAAAAGGCAAATTTAGATACCATCCTCTTCAGGTCATCCAGCTATTATAATCTCTTCATTTTTAACTTCCCACCATACCGCTGTTTGTTCTTTTCAGCATACAAATATACTCACGCCTCTTCCAAAACAACAAAACAAACAAGCAAAAAATTAGTATTTCATAACCTATTCTAGCTACTTTCCTTCTTCACTTTATTCTCAAATTTCTTAAGAAAAATAATTATCAGTGGACCCCTTTTAATCTCTTATTACTCTTCAATATATACCCCCACCCTTTAACCTCTCACAAAATTTAACTCATCTAAACCACTACTTACCTCTTGATTAATAAATTCGGTCTTGCCTCTGGGCTGTAGTTGACACTGTTAGTTGCTTCTTCACTGATATTCTCTCTCTTTCTTTTTAATTTGATTATATCACTCCTGTCCATTAGTTCTTAGGCAATTTTATAGAATTCCCTACTTTCCACAACACTTGAAACTCAACTGTTCCCAAGCTTCTGTTCTCAGTCTCACCCTTTTTTTCCCTCACAATCCTCTGTGAAAACTATGCATTTCATTGAGAATAAATGACAAAAATCTACAAGGCTGCCATAAATGTTGTGATCCAAGTTACCCTTCAGGATTAAAGTAGTCATTTCACTCACATCTGTTTTCAGTTTTTCTATCTTCCCCCAAAAAGCCCTAACTGAAAGGAGGGTAGGTACATGGCACCCTTATGCCTGGATGCTGAAGTATAGCACCCTGCTACCCCTCTCAAAGGGGAACAGCTCTGAAGGGCCATCCCACCTTCACAGTTCTCCCTACATCTTATCAGGCCTCTTAGCTTTCCTATAGCAAACTTGGGTCCCAAGAGTACTTGCTAAAAAGCTTTCTTTGGTTAATATGCACTTCAAAGTCTGCTGCCCATGGAAATGAACCTATGACATTTAGTACTAGAGTTGGCTTAAAAACAGGGGCTCCAACGGGATTGTGGAGTCAGATCATCCATAATGAGAAATCCTATTGTTGGCAGCACATACAGTGCATATAGCCCCTGAGTAAGGTAGCATTACAATTGTTAACACTTTTACAGTGCCAAATTAGAATGTTTTACCAGAGCATAGAAATGCACCAGATGTTGTTTAATATGGAAGAAATAGAAATTATGAAGACAACTGAAATAAGTGGTGGTAGTAAGTGGAATGTGATGCTTTATTTTTAAAAAGATTTTATTTATTTGAGAGAGAGAGAGAGAGAGTACACAGAGGAACAGTGAGAAGGAGAAGCAGACTTCCCTCTGAGCAGGGAGCCCAAGGCAGGGCTTGATCCCAAGACCCTGAGATCCTGACCTGAGCTGAAGATAGATGCTTAACTGACTGAGCCACCCAGGCATCCTGAAAGTGATGCTTTAGAAACTAAGTGTGATTAATAGTTAAATAAAAGCTTAGTGTGAAAGCAAGAGAGCTCCCTTGACAGCTTATAGAGAGACTCTAATCTCATGAATTTAAAAGGTAAAGAAAGCTGAGCTCCAGAGGGTAATTCTCAGCCAAGACACATCTTCTATGCCACAGTCAGGTCCCAACTGAGAAACAAACTGGACCTTGGGATATGGGATAGGCATATCTAGGCTGATACACTTGGGTTGCAGAAATGATCCACTTCTATTAAGGGCTAGCACTTTTACCTTGTTTGAAAATGATTAACAACCTCTGTCCTTCAAGATAATGTATGTTTTCTCTGGTTATTACCCACATTGAACTCCTGTCCACTTATCTATAACTTGAGTTAAATAATATAACTAACTGGTTAGATCAGCTAAAGAAGGAAGTTGCTGTAGCATCAGTAGGAGAAAGGAGTATATATGGGACTGGATGCTGGGGGTGTCTGATTAAAGAAGGCAGATCACAAAATTGGATAAGGAAGACTTGTTTTAGATGCAGTCTCCTGGTACACAGAATTAAATGCACAGGCAAGAAAGAACTCAAGGAAATGATGTTAACAAACTCATAATGACTATTAAAATGATCAAACTCACTAAGAAAAGTCAGACTTGCTTTAGTAGATAGTGAAAATGGGAACAAAGCTTAATGAAGTAGTTATGGTATTATACATATAATGCCCAAGAGTGGAAAACCCATCTTCTGATTACATGTTTGGGGGATTCTAGAAGAAACCACTTAACAAATCATTACAAAATCTACACCAATATAACTAAGAATAATAGTGAATTTCTTTTATGAACCAGGTGGCATTAAGCTATGCATTTCAGAACTGGGCTAACTAACAGCAATAGGAGAATGATTTGACCCTGGAGCCAGGGGCCAGATAGTAGTAGCATTTAATACTTAGATGCCAGATAGGTATATTACAGTAATAGACAGCAAGGTTAGAATGACTGTCAGAGATCCTAATGTACTAAGAGCTATGGTGGTACATAAAAATCTCTGCATCCCCGAAGACTAGGAAAATGGGAAATTAAAAGGACATTCCTGAAAGAAGTTGGGGGCAGAATTTCTGGAATTGTAGAGAAAGGAGATAAAGGGAAATGTTCTCTAGGAAATGAACAACATGGGTGGTATATATATATATATATATATATATATATATTTTTTTTTTTTTTTTTACATCATTTAACATCCTTTGAAATTGTCCTAAAAGCATGGAACAAATGGAGAAATATTCATTCACGAAATCTATTAAATGTCATTAACAAAATGAGAGCCTGTGACATGGTTTGCTCTCTTATCTCCTACCCCACAGATCCATTTTATGGAAGCTCTACAAGAGGTACTTTTTTTCAGGCAGAGTAACTAAAAGGATGAGATCCCTCTCTACCTTCAACTCTTAATTCGGACTATCGTTTTATTCCTAAAGGGGGAGGCTGCCAGGAGTAGTTCCAACCCCTTTCTCTTGATTCACATTGCAGAAACTTTATTCCAGACTGACATGGCCCTGTTCAGCCCCCAGTCATAGGTTGGAAGCTCTTCTCCAGGTGTCTTAGGTCAAGAATAGGGAATATGATCACCTTAATACAACTTGCTTGTAAGGTGGACATTCCATGTCAGGAAGTGTAAGCCAGTTACATAAGGGTCTGCAAGTCCACTCATTGCTCTCTCATAGATTAGAGTAACCCTCTGGAAAAAAAGTCTCCACTCCCCAACTCTGATATAGTGGTGAAGGGATTCTTCCCAGAGGAAAAGGTAGGCAATAAACATGAAGAGCTCTATGGTTCTGGGTAAGAGAACTGATTTATTTGGAACAGAGAATGAAGACTACTTGCCTGAGAATAGTATTAAAAAAACAATGGTGGTTCACCTCCCCTTCCAATTTACCCAAAAGCACATACCCTCAGGTGGTGGGTATTATAGAGAGCACGGCTTGCATGGAGCACTGCGTGTGGTGGAAAAATAATGAATACTGTTTTTCTGAAAATAAATAAATTGGAAAAAAAAAGAATAAATCTAGCAAAAGATGTGGAAGATCTCTACTCTGAAGATTATACCACATTATTATTTGTTTAAAGTAAACAAGTATCTGTTTAAAAAAAAAAAAACAACAATGGTGGATTGTGGTGGAGAGTAATTAGGAGAAGGCTGGCAGTTCCATGATACAAGCAAAATGGTTGAGTAGCCATAACTTTAATAGAGTTGCTAGGATAAGAGACCCTTTCCCTAGACCGTTGAGAAGTTCCTCTTAGGACCACACTCAAATCCAGGGGTCAGGGAAGCTGTGCATATATGCTAAGCTGCACCCAGTCGGGAGCAGTTGGGGCAGGGCACGGGGCAGACCTGAAAGTATTCCTACTTCTCACTCACATCCATCGACTCAGAAGGAAGCCTCCCTCATTCAAGTGAAGTACAGCTTAAAGTGAATCCACTGGGTCTATACTTATCACCTGGGTAGGTATCTGTTCTCCAAAGCCGTAAGTGGAATGGCACAATTCCCACGTAGGTTCCTTGGCCTGGGGCGGGAGGTGGGGGGCGGGGTAACTAAGAAAATTTGCAGTAAGAAATGCCATGTGGAAACTTCTGAAACTGTTCTCTCTTCCTCTCCCAACTTGGCTAGTGTATGAAAATGAAAAGACCCATACCACACTAAAAACCTAAAAGATGCAGAGGTAGTGATACCCATCATATTTTCATTTCTCTCATCAGTTTGGCCTGTATAAAAACTTGACAGATGCTGGAGAGTTACTATAAACTACCACAAAGTGAACCAAGTAGTAGTTCTAATATCAACTGCTCAGTCAGTTGTAATATCTTAGTTACAGTGGATTAATATGGCCTGGGATACATGATATGTGGCTATTAATCTGTAAATATGTTCTTTTTCATTCATATCAGAAATGTGAATGAAAAGGAATACAAAGTATATGTCTATGTAGCTACCACTGAACATGGATACTTTGGGCAACTTGCAGCAATGAATCAGCAGATAAGAAGAAAATATGCCTCCCACTAGGGATCATCGACACTAATCATCATTATAAGGTAAGCCTGATGTTATACAGTGAGGCATGGAAGAATATGACTCAATCTTAGGTGATTCACTTAGGTGCCTCTTGGTATTCTCCTACTCGGTTTGGTGGAGTGGACAAGTTCAGGAGCCATGTTTTAATTACCAGAAGATCCAAGGTCTTAGACTCTTTAAGGGATAGGACACTGAGTCACTCTAGCATGTATGCTTCCTAGTCCAACAATGGTGCTGGCAGATATTGAGGCTAATCTATGATATATAATAAAGGATAGAAATTTTGTTCATCTGTTGAGGCATCAAGTTCACTTGTGTTAGTAGAGGCTGAAGCTCATTTCAATAAACTTCTTACAATGTTCTCCCAGAAAATATTTACATTAGAGTATTGAAAGTCATGCTCCTAGAATGCACATAAAGCAAGAGAATATCTGAACACTTCAGGATCTACATTGTTGTGGATACTGTGCTGTGCAGCCTTGAGTTCACTGTCAGGGTAGAAGAATTTATTTTTTTCAGCTGCTGGGAAAGCATTTTTGTCTGACAGCTCTCATATGTCAGACTTCTACAGGAGGTGCCTCAGCTAAAGAGAATTGCTTCACCCAACATCACATCCTAGGGAAAGCCCAGCATCCAAAGGCTCGCTGATGCAGAGATATAAAGGGAAGTCCTCTCTTAATAATGGAGGACTATTCTTATGGTCCCTGCCAGCTCTTTCATCTCCTCATAGGGTTGGCCAAACCCTTTTCATGAGCACCCCACAGTCTAATTTCTGCACAATGCAGATTTTGTCATTTAAACCATACAGGTGTTTACAAACACCCTAATAAGTATCTCTTATTTCTTTTTTTTTTTTTTAAGATTTTGTTTATTCATTTGACAGACTGAGATCACAAGTAGGCAGAGAGGCAGGCAGAGAGAGAGGAAGGGAAGCAGGCTCCCTGCTGAGGAGAGTGCCCTATGCGGGGCTCGATTCCAGGACCCTGAGATCATGACCTGAGCCAAAAGCAGAGGCTTTAACTCACTGAGCCACCCAGGCTCCCCTGTCTCTTATTTCTATCTTATGGTCAGATTCCCAAGGATCTTCACTTGTGACAAAGTCACATCCTACCCACCTTACACTATAACTTATTCTACCACACTTTCCTACTTGTTTGCTTTGCCCTAACCCATTGTCCTTCCTCCCTGCTCTTCTAGAAACAAGACAGGAATATTCCAATTAAGGCTTTTTTTGATGTCTTTAACAGCTGAAGGACTCTTCTTCCGCCAGCAGTGGGCTCCTACTCAACTTAGATCTTTGGTCAAATGGTCAATTCTTAACCCACTGAGCCACCCAGGCGCCCTTTTTTTTTTTTTTTTTAAAGATTTTATTTATTTATTTGACAGAAATCACAAGTAGGCAGAGAGGCAGGCAGAGAGAGAAGGAAGCAGGCTCCCTGCTGAGCAGAAAGCCCGAAGCAGGACTCGATCCCAGGACCCTGAGATCGTGACCTGAGCCGAAGGCAGCGGCTTCAAATGGTCAATTCTTGATGTGGTCTACCTGAATACCTTACACACACACACACACACACACACACAGCCCAAGCAGGCACTCCTAAAACTCCTTATTCTCTCTTTCTCTTTCATTTCTATAGAATTTACTGATTTTTTAATAAACAGTACATTTATATAATTATTGTATTTATTATTTTTGTTTCCACTCAAAAACTATAAGCTCAGTTACCGGTCCAAGATCACCCGGGTGATCCTTATCACCCAGGATCACTTTCCCAAACATGCATCTCCTTTCATACTTCTTACATACTAATAATGTACTAATCTCTCTAGAAAGTCAGTAGCTATCCTGAGGAATATTTATTTATATCAATTACCTTTCCAAATTGTCCCCAAATTATCTTCAACTCCATAGTTATTTTCTTAACATTAGTTCTCACATTTTTCATGAATTAAATGTGTTCTAGCTGCTCCCTTTGATCTCAAATTCAAACCTTCACTAATTTTTCTCTATAAAAAAACCTGTCTGAGTTGACTTTTACCATTCTTCTGCTTAAGTCTCACATCAACCCAAATTTCTTATCTTACTAAATCTGTTTTTCCCTGAAAAAAAGTACATACTCTTATTGTGTATCTGTTAAGATATTTTTGGTTGTAAGACACAGACTGAGAGCAAGATACAGATTAAAGCTAGGCATTTGATTATCTCCCATAATAAAAATTTGGAGATGATCAATTCCAAGTTTAGTTCGGCCATTCAAAAATATCATCAATGTTCCAGGTGCTCTCTAGCTTCCTTATTATCCTTAGTAAGTAACTTTTTTATTTAGTTTTGACTCTCCATGCAAGGAAGGGAATCACCATATCACCATGAAAATAACCCATGGGAAAGATGAGAGCATCATCGATATGAGCCTGCCCTCATCTTATCAAGAAAAAGAGTCTTTGCTAATAGACAGGTGTAGCTTCTCCGTCACATACCATCACATGCCTACTTTGAGATAAATCATGTACAAGGGAAATCGGGATTGCTAAAATTTGCTTCACTAGAGACTTTCAAAAAACTTTATCACAAACTTGAGAAGAAAACTTATTTTCTACTATGATCTCATTGAAGAAATACTTTAGTATTATTCATGCATCTGAGAGATTCTATGATATATATATATATATTACTATTACATTATGGTATAATATTGATGCAGAATATCAATATCATATACATATTATCAGTTTAATATTATAACTGATATAACCTATATTAATATATGTGATTAAATGCTTATAATGTATAATTATTTATATGTAATTCTATTTTATATATTTTGTCCTATCTACTTTTGTTAAATGCCAGTGATGATCTAATCAAACATATGAACAACTAACAGGGTGAATACTTGTGCTTTTACTAATAGTGGGAAAGAACCAATCTGAATTATTTCTATAGGGGTTAGAGTGAAAGAGTAACGTCTTTTTTTTTTAATTAATTAATTTATTTTAATTTCTTTTCAGCGTAACAGTATTCATTGTTTTTGCATCACACCCAGTGCTCCATGCAATACGTGCCCTCCCTAATACCCACCATCTTGTTCCCCCAACCTCCCACCCCCGCCCCTTCAAGACCCTCAGGTTGTTTTTCAGAGTCCATAGTCTCTCATGGTTCACCTCCCCTTCCAATTTACCCAAATTCCCTACTCCTCTCTAACGCCCCTTGTCCTCCATGCCATTTGTTATGCTCCACAAATAAGTGAAATCATATGATAATTGACTCTCTCTGCTTGACTTATTTCACTCAGCATAATCTCTTCCAGTCCCGTCCATGTTGCTACAAAAGTTGGGTATTCATCCTTTCTGATAGAGGCATAAGAAATACTCCATAGTGTATATGGACCACATCTTCCTTATCCATTCATCCGTTAAAGGGCATCTTGGTACTTTCCAGAGTTTGGCGACCGTGGCCATTGCTTCTATAAACATTGGGGTACAGATGGCCCTTCTTTTCACGACGTCTGTGTCTTTAGGGTAAATACCCAGGAGTGCAATTGCAGGGTCATAGGGAAGCTCTATTTTTAATTTCTTGAGGAATCTCCACACTCTTCTCCAAAGAGGCTGCACCAACTTGCATTCCCACCAACAGTGTAAGAGGGTTCCCCTTTCTCCACATCCTCTCCAACACATGTTGTTTCCTGTTTTGTTAATTTTGGCCATTCTAACTGGTGTAAGGTGATATCTCAATGTGGTTTTAATTAGAATCTCCCTGAGGGCTAATGATGATGAACATTTTTTCATGTGTCTGATAGCCATTTGTATGTCTTGATTGGAGAAGTGTCTGTTCATATCTTCTGCCCATTTTTTGATGTGTTTGCCTGTTTTGTGTGTGTTGAGTTTGAGGAGTTCATTATAGATCCTGGATATCAACCTTTTGTCTGTACTGTCATTTGCAAATATCTTCTCCCATTCCGTGGGTTGCCTCTTTGTTTTTTTGACTGTTTCCTTTGCTGTGCAGAAGCTTTTGATTTTGATGAAGTCCCAGAAGTTTATTTTCTCTTCAATAAATGGTGCTGGGAAAACTGGACAGCTATATGTAGAAGAATGAAACTCGACCATTCTTTTACACTGTACACAAAGATAAACTCAAAATGGATAAAAGACCTCAACGTGAGGCAGGAATCCATCAGAATCCTAGAGGAGAACATAGGCAGTAATCTCTTTAATATCAGACACAGCAACTTCTTTCAAGATAATTTTGGCCATTCTAACTGGTGTAAGGTGGTATCTCAATGTGGTTTTAATTTGGGTTTCCCTGATGGCTAGCAATGATGAACATTTTTTCATGTGTCTGATAGCCATTTGTATGTCTTCATTGGGGAAGTGTCTGTTCATATCTTCTGCCCTTTTTTTGATATGATTATCTGTTTCATGTGTGTTGAATTTGAGGAGTTCTTTATAGATCTTGGATATCAACCTTTTGCCTGTACTGTCATTTGCAAATATCTTCTCCCATTCCGTGGGTTGCCTCTTTGTTTTGTTGACTGTTTCCTTTGCTGAGCAGAAGCTTTTGATCTTGATGAAGTCCCAAAAGTTCATTTTCGCTTTTGTTTCCTTTGCCTTTGGAGACTTATCTTGAAAGAAGTTGTTGTGGCTGATATTGAAGAGGTTACTGCCTATGTTCTCCTCTAGGATTCTGATGGATTCCTGTCTCACGCTGAGGTCTTTTGTCCATTTTGAGTTTATCTTTGTGTATGGTGTAAGAGAATGGTTGAGTTTCATTCTTCTACATATAGCTGTCCAGTTTTCCCAGCACCATTTATTGAAGACACTGTCTTTTTTTCACTGTATATTTTTTCCTGTTTTGTCGAAGATTATTTGACCATAGAGTTGAGGGTCCATATCTGGGCTCTCTACTCTGTTCCACTGGTCTATGCATCTGTTTTTATGCCACTACCATGCTGTCTTGGTGATCACAGCTTTGTAGTAAAGCTTGAAATCAGGTAATGTGATGCTGCCAGTTTTATTTTTATTTTTCAACATTTCCTTAGCAATTCTGGGTCTTTTCTGATTCCATACAAATTTTAGGATTATTTGCTCCAGCTCTTTGAAAAATACCTGTGGAATTTTGATCAGAATGGCATTAAAAGTAAATTCTTAAGGTATACTGCCACGCATTTTGTGGACTGAGTGGTATCTGAACAAAACTGAGGTTTTTTGGGACAATGACAAAGGCTGATATTGACTGTTACTAATGGAATCTATAGCACAAGCTATTGTTTATATATATTCATAACTTGTGTTTTTGTTTTTTCTTGGCTTAAATACTAAAAATCATGTCGAGGTCTAGAAGTACTCCTTTCTGTTTAAGAAGTTGTATTTGATTACCATAAAATGGATTAACTGTCTTTCTTACAGTCTCTTACAGTAAGTTTTTTTAAAGGTTTTATTTATTTATCTGACAGAGAGAGAGCACAAGTTGGCAGAGCGGCAGGCAGAGGGAGAGGGAAAAGCAGGCTCTCCACAGAGCAGGGAGCCCAATGCAGGGCTGGATTCCAGGACCCTGGGACCATGACTTGAGCTGAAAGCAGCTGCTTAACTGACTGAGCCACCCAGGTGCACATTCACAGTAAATTTTCTTTACCTTGATCATGTCTTCTTTGAACTGTTAGTGTAATTGTTAGTCTAAGGTCATACTTCCTTTTTTTGTTCATTTTTTAAAACCAGAGTCTGAGCTTCTCATGGCTTTTGTTATTTTTTACTCATTTCTATTCACTCATCTCCTAAGAGCACCTGGCATCTATATTTAATGCTTTCTGAACAATGGAATTAATATATTTTGAGTAAATCTTCAACATGAAATTTCTAAATTTTTCTAAATTTTACTGTATGGTCATAATGGATACTTTAACATAGATAAAATAATTTTCTTTAAATATGGATAAAATTTTACCTTATAGAGTGATACATATTAAGTTTCAAATCTTGATATACCACATAGTGAATTGGTCATAGCAGTTCCCACTAAAAGCCTGATGTATAAAATGAATTAGCTATAATTTTTGTGGTGTCTTGTGCTACATTTTTGTTTCTTTGATCATGGCCTGTTTGTATGGCAAGCACTATAGGGAAGGGAAAAATAGGAAGTTATTTTTACATAAGTTGTTTTTATATTATGAGAAATGAAAGGATAGAGATATCTGAAAGTGCTCAAAATCAAGCCTTTGTTGTATCAGATAGATGACAATTTCATACTTACAAACACCTTGCAATCTCTGTGCATTGCAATCCCAATACATATTGGTGGGATTTTATTTTTTGTTTTTTTTTGTTCTAATCAAAACCTAAATAAATGTACCAGTTCTTGTATTCTGAAACCCATTATTTTTCTTGAAATTTTAGAATAGCTTCAGTTTTTGGAATAATTTATATTTGATTTGTAATAGAAGTTTAATACACATATCTACATATATATAAAGAATTTTGTGCATTGAAAATATGCCCTTACATGGTGTAAATAAGGACAGTTAGTTAACTGGCATTTTGTGTCATTTGAAGCTATGGAAGTGCAGCAAATATCTCCGTCTTTGAAATGCCTACGACAATTGTTTTATTATTTAAATTAGTTAAATCAGAGTTAACTAGAAAAATTAAAATAACTGAGTACATCTAATTACTTAAGCACTCTGGTGAGTTGGGGTAGATGCTGAAGGAAATAATTGTTCTTCATTATATTCAAATTTCTTTACAAAGAATCAGTTCTTAATGGTAGCTCTGTTTTGTTCAAAAATAGCAAATGAAATCTTTATTGGATGTTTTTTTCTCCTGTGGATTTTTTTTCTTTCCACAAAGGGAAAATGGACTAAAATAAACCCCTTTTTTTTAAAGAGCTAGTATTTAATTGTTTTTCTCTGTTTGATGTATTTGCATATGTCTATTTTTTATTTAGTAGAAGCAATATATTTTACATAGGTAGATAGCCATCACTGATTGTCAAGATCTTTTCATGTATGAACTTAGATAATAGGTAACAAAAACTACTTTTTGTACCTTTCTGTAGAGACAGAACTTTATTTTGCCTAGAAAATCCAGTAATGGCACATGGTAAAATACATGACATATCTAATCTTTCAATAAAAATAGTTTTTTCCTATACATCCTCTGTGTAACAGTTTACTAACTAGGTTGAGGGAATGGCATAAGACAATGGTTCTTGACGTTTTGGATTTTTAAAAAATATGAAGGAATTCGGGGAACAAATAATTTCCAAAATTTCTTTTATTGGGTCAAACTATGAAAAGCAAATCAGAGATGCCCAGATGGCTCAGTTGGTTAAGCCTCTGCCTTGGGCTCAGGACATGATTCCAGGGTCCTGGGATGGAGCCCCATGTCCTTGGACTCTCTGCTCAACAGGAAGCCTGCTTCTCCCTCTGCCTTCTCCTCTCCCTGCTTATGCTCTCTCTCTCTCTTTTTCTCTCTCTGACAAAGAAATAAATTTAAAAAAAAAAAGAAAGAAAAGGCAAATAAAATAAGCAACTCAAAGAAGAGAGTAGACAAAGAAGAAGGAGGAGAAAGTGAAGGAGAAATGATGAAAATAAAGGAAAAATTATCATGTACCAGCGTCTGGATTGTCAGGCAAGGAATTTGTTGACTTTTTTGGGAATTTCACTTTGGGGGGAAGGAAGAAACCTTCAAAAAGTTCTGCTCATTTGGAACTTTTGCTAAACAACAAGAGCAAAAATGGTCTCTCTCAAACTCTTTCTATGTGTGTGTGTGTGTGTGTGTGTGTGTGTGTGTGTGTATTTAGGTCTTTGTAGATCTTAGATAAATTTTGGGGGGGAGGCACCTGGGTGGCTCAGTTGTTAAGCGTCTGCCTTCCACTGAGGTCATGATTCCAGAGCTCTGGGATCAAGCCCCACATCGGGCTCCCTGCTCAGCGGGAAGCCTGCTTCTCCCTCTTCTTCTCCCCCTGCTTGTGTTCTCCTCTCTTGCTGTGTCTCTTTCTGTCAAATAAATAAAATCTAACAACAACAAAAAAAAATTTGTATTTTTTTCACACATCACAGGTCATCATTAAAAAACTTTCTACTGTGAAATTTTCTGAAATAAACACTTGTTTATTTTATTAACTGGAACTACAAATCACAAGTTTTGAAGAGTATTTACTTGCAGATACTTTATAGGGCATAACAAAAAGATACAGACAGAATTCAAAATTACTTATTTTGGGGGAAAGAAATTAAGAACAAAGAGGACCAAACATATAAACAGCCCTCCCCGATCAGTATACTGTTTAATATCAAAAATGATTTGATGCACAAATTCACCAATATATACCTATTAAATATATTTATATAAATATATAATAATATCTAGATAAAACAATATTTAGAGAAGTAATATTTTGAAAGGAAACAGAAAATGACATGTAGAAAATAAATAGAAAGGTTATAGATCAAGGACTCTTCTATCTCTAGCATCACCAAGAGTAAGAGTGTCTCTCGAGATTTCTAAAGAAAACTATTACCTTCCCACTCTAAACCTGTAATTTGCCACATTAGGCTAGCATTACTTAACTACTAAAAATGATCCAATTCTTTTTCTTTGTTCTGATTTGATGCCATGTAAGAAACATTCTGATACAGCTTGTCTTCTGATAAATTCTTCTACTGGGAAAAATGCACTGATCACTCTTAACTATCTTAGAATCATTTAAGAAGTTTGAACTTTCATTGTAAAAAGCAAATTTATTTTATTTGTATCCGACCCTTGAACTTGATGTTCCCTGCCTACTAAAATAAAAATCTTTTGTGTTGGCATAAAGTAACAACATCGAAAACACCCTTGTGTAGTAGACACTTGGTATTTTGTGTGTATAGTCAATCTCACAACAACTGAAATTGAAGATAGCACCAATATTTTACAGCTGGAAAATTTAAGCTCCAAGGCATTAAGATTGTGAAAAAGAAAGAAAGAGAGAGAGAGATTGTGCTTAACAGATACAAAATAGGTTAAAGAGAAATTAAACCCAATTCTGCCTGATTCTGCCTGACTTCAAAGTCTACTTTTTGTTTCTACCATTGTTATACACTATCTTCCTTGATAGTTGTGGTACATTTCTTATGATAAATAAAGTTTACAATATGCTGTTTAACAGTAACTACTTCATTATTTTTATGTTTGATAGTTTTGATTTAAATGAATTATAAGTTTTCAAGAGTGCAAGTAGCAAGTTACATACAGATTTTCTAAAGGGCTACATACAGATTTAACCAAATGGTCACAACTTGATCTGTATCGATTGATTGATTTTTGTGACTTCAGGAAGTTTTCATGTTACTTAAACACAAACTCATTCTTTTTGGTTTTGTAAGCTGTAATGCCAAATAATTGCTTTGCGTCAACTTTTCACTTATAAACTAGTTATTTTTAGCAACTTTAAACACAATTTATAGAGTGAAGGAAAAAACCATCACAAAGGGTAATTTACAATGAAATCCATTTATCATTATGGGGTAATTAAAATTTTGCAGCTTTTTTCTCATTAGCTTTTTCTCTTGACTTAGTTTCTATTGATTTTGTCTCAAATAATTGAGAGAAAATTAATACAAATCTTATGTACTCCTGAATACTGATCTTAAGCCAAAGCCTAATTACTAAATTTTAGGTTCTATATTCATCAGATTTACCTGTGTTTGCCATTATTTTCCTCTCTTGTAATTAAGTTCTGTCCATTATTATCAACTCTTCTTAAAGACTTGAGGAAAGTTCTCAGGGTTAATTTCTTTGTTCTCTAGGTAAATTTCTTTTTTCTCTATCAGATAAGTGAAGATAGTTTAAAAAACAAACAAAAAGAAAAAACACCACCTTAAGAAAACTGTCAATAGCCTAGTATTTTGCACAAATAAAGAAAATCTACCACTACTATACATGAAGGCTTCGATGTATTATAAAATACTTATGTTACAAGTATGTTCAAATATTATCTAGTACAATTGCACATCTACTATTGGAGTGCCTTCTTACATGGCTACTAGGCCTACCTTCTCCTGGTTGAATACTTCAAGTGGTTGGGAAAAAACACTTTCAGAAAAGCTAATTATATTATATTATAGCATTAGAACCTATCAGACCACCTTAAATAAATATAGTTTTAATCATTGTTTTTACATTTTATGGTTTCCAGTCAAACTTATGTGAAACTTAATTACATTAGTTAGTTGCATTACATTACAACTAATTACATTAGTTACATGACCAACCTTCTTATTAATATTAGAATGGAAGCCCAAAATTGAGCTACAGCTATTTTCCTTACGATAAAGTGGCATATACTCATTAAACAAACAGATGTTTGTTGTTATTTTCAGAAAGAAAAAAAAAAAAAGCTTGGTCTATTACATAAAAATCATGCATGGCTGAATGTCGGTTTTCTGGCCTCCAATAGACTCCAAGAGATGGTTTAGGGTGGACTATCAATCTATTCTTTTGCTCGTTGTAACACTAAGCAAGATACCTAGTTTGTAGCATTAATACAAGCAGAATTCACATTTGGGCTTTTACAAAGTTGGTATAGAAACTGTGGGGATAATCTAAATGATGAGCTTTCATTTCCCTTTTTATATTTTCCATTTTTTTTAATTTTCCTTTTTATCTTTTTTGGGTGTCCAGAAGGGAAGGAAAATGTTTAAGTATTTGGATATGAAATCTACAATGGAATTTCTGATGGGAAAAGGAAACTTACCCCAATGTCTAGAAAATGATAGTTAAATATATATATATATATTATATATATAATATATATATATTTATATATATATATTTCATCATGTTCTACAGAATAATTGGTTTAATATTGGTCATGTACCATGTTTTCTGTCTGGATGATATACCTTTCAATAGACAAGGTGTATTTGGGTAATTGTCTGGAAATGTTTTGTAAAACATTGTTTTGGTTAGCTGAGGTTTAAAACTGACCAGGATTTTGATAAAATGTCTGAGGGCAATACAAATGTAGGCAAAGTCATTATGCCCTAATATGTATCTTTTTAAGAAGTCTTAATGAAAATTTAAAAAAAAAACTGAAGAGGATATGAAACTTAGGTATTTAGTATTATGAGTCAAGATAAGTACCACATAAGGGCTTACCCAGAATTTTATACTCTCTCTCTCATTCTGTTAGAGCTGTTGATGATCTAATCTTCCCTACTAGACCATGAGCCCATTGAAAGTTAAAATTTTCTTTTGTTCCATTGCTATATTCACCCCTTGGCCTAAGGTCAGACATTTGAATGGAACTAAAGATTCAATACACCAAATGCTCTGGAATAACTGCTTATGTAAATTGAGTATTTGTAGCTATCATTTGCCAAATATAGAAAGTAAAAAGGTTTGGAATACATAAACATGGCGAGTTCACATATTAAGAAAACTCTTTAAAACATTAATATTGCACATAGTCCTTTAAAAAGTAACATTAGAGTATTAAGAACAATTGGAATGCCTGGTGGCTCTGTTAGGCATCTCTGACTCTTGATTTTGGCTCAAGTCATGACCTCAGGGTCATGAGATCAAACCCTGCGTCAGGCTCTGTGCTAGGTGTGGTGCCTGCTTAGGATTCTCTCTGTCTCTCTCTTTCTCTCTCCACTCCGTCCCCCTGCCTACACTCTCTCTTTTTCTCTCTCTAAAAGAAAAAGAGAAAAAAAAAAGGAAAAAAAATACTGAGCCTAGCTTAATTCAGTTAGGTATCTCTAATGTTCTTAAAGGAAAAAATTTTGAAATCCTAATTTTTCCAAGTAATTTATTTAATTAAAAAAATACAGGAAAGAAGCTTTTTTACAATTACAGAAATGAAAAGAGACTTTAATACCACACAGCAAGACAATGATGATGGCTTATGAACTACTTAATTTGGACATACCCTTCCCCGGAGATCCTTTACAAAAACTAAGTAGGGAAATGTTCAAACCTGACTGAATATCATATACCCAGGATATTGCTGATACACTGATCACTGGAATTTGAGGGGAACTATTAGCTTGAATGATAACACAAGGAAAGTTAAGTGCATTTAGTTTTGTGTTTTGCATATTAATGTTCAGTTGAAGATAGGAAGCAAGGTACCCCATCATTTGCTAGTTTTCAAGGAGACTTAGTTTTCCTCTTAAATGAAAGCCGCAGTAGCATACAAAAAGGGCCTTCCAGATTTTTCTCTCAGTTATTCCATCCATATTAAAAATTAAATTTCTTTCCAGAACATGTTCAGGGAATGAAAATTCAAAGCATTTTAAATTCTAAGAGTTCTAAAACATTACTACATAATCTTAGTACTGAATAAAATGACATTTAATTTTGAATCACCTGTGAATGACAAACATATTTGGATGTAACTTTTCTGAAGTCACCTTGAACACCTAATGTTTTAATATGAAAATATATCCTTTACCAAATTAAAAAAGAATCACCCCAAGGATGATGTGTGTTTGGGCTTATAAGATTTTATTTTAAGTTCTTTACAAAATATTCCTAAATCAAGTTTGTACATAGGAATTATAACACCAAATACATTTTAGAACACATACAGGGATGCCTGAGTAGCTCAACTGATTAAGTATCTGCCTTCAGATCAGGTCATGATCCCACAGTCCTGGAACTGAGACCCTCACTGGGCTCTCTGCTCAGTGGGAAGCCTTCTCCTACCTCTCCCTTTGCCCCTCCCCTCCCATCATACTCTCTCCCATGTGTGTACTCCCTCTCTCAAATAAATAAAATCCTACAGAGAAAAAGAACACATATATAGTAGCTCTGTAAAATGGATAATATTTTTAAATTTAATAATAAATGGATTGAAATCCACTTGTAAGTGATTTCCCCACAACTTTATTTTTCTTTTTGCTAATAAACTTTGGTGTCACTGTCTTAAGTGATAATATACATCAGATATGATTTTTCAATAGTCAAACTCATTAAATCTTAAAAAATTTAGTTAAAATGGGAGCTAGTCATCAGTTAATGTGAAATAAAAGACCGAAATAAAACCTGCCAATATCATATGATTGATCTTTTATTTTTTGGTGTTGCTAAGTAAATAAAATTTGCTAAATATACATCTATTATGTGTCGAACATGATTTTGGAGACTGTTCTCTAAGGTTATTTGGTAGCAAATACATAGCTGTGTGGGTAGTCCAGTTTACTTGTTGCTGTCATTCTTTCCAGTGGCCCTGTGACACTACCAAGAGTTCCTCATAAAAACTCAGCTTGAGAATTATGATCATATTTGTTGATTCTTCTATTGTGTCTCTTAATTTTATTTTTTTAATTTTTTAAAAAAAATTTTTGATTTATTTATTTGACAGAGAGAGATCACAAGTAGGCAGAGAGGCAGACAGAAAGAGAGAGAAGGAGAAGGGTTCCCTGCTGATTGGAGAGCCTTATGCGGGGCTCCATCCCAGAACCCTGAGATCATGACCCGAGCTGAAGTCAGAGGCTTAATTCACTGAGCCACCCAGGCTCCTGTCACTTAATGTTGTCCCTGGCAGCAATCAAATTTTCAGTGTATGAGGGACCACTTTCTTCAAAGTTCACGAGGTACTTACATTCTAAGTATTTCATGAAGAGTTTGGTAACCACTTCATGAAGTAGTTCTCCAATGATAGCTGAAGAGCATAACTTCTTGGAGGAAAATATCAAACTGTGCAACTCTTCATTATCATTGTATGTTTAGAAAGCTTGTGCATATTAAGATTTCTAAAATAAATTAAGTTATTTTCCCCATTAATCACTTCCATGCTCCATTGAAACACATTATTTATGACTAGTGTTTTCTCAGTGTTACCCAAAATATTTATTGTGAAACATGAAAATAGCTTTACTATTAGGATGATTAAGTCTTCTCCCTCTTTCCAGCCACTAGTGAGAGCTTTGTTGTTTTTTTGGAAGTGTATGTTCTGCAACTTCCCCCCTCAGAGTTAACCTTCACTCACTTTACCTTAGAATGTTGGTAGTGTAACAGCAGTGTTTCCCTGGGAAATTCCCCTCATTATCTTCTGGAGAAAATGTAACCTAATTATTAAGTGATGCTAAGCAGGTTACTCAGGTCAGAAGAGACAGGAGAGCAAACTCTTATAAGAAATTATGGAAAAAGATTTAACTCAACTAATAATAAATTGTGCATCTTAAAAATGTCTTAAATTTAGTAAATTAAAAAATATGGATTGTCAAAATTGAAGCAGAAAAAGTTCTGCTACTTTGAATTTATTCCTTTTAATTTTTGAGACCAGAGCCAAGTCACTTGTAGTCATTTTTCTCTCTCTCTTTCTCCCTGGTCTTTGTCTTCGTCTTTCTCTGTCTCTCTTCTTCTTTCTCCCTCACTCTGTTAGCTTCTATTTTCTTGTTTTTTGTTGACTTGTTGGTTTTTAACCTCAGGAACAGAGAGTTGTTAATCACACTACTTAATTCATGGTAGATTGTTCAATTAGTCCATTATTCTGTTTAAAGATTTTCACAGGCTTCATTAATTATTTATTCTCTCTTAACCAAATCCTTTATTTCCTTTCCCAGGCCCATAAGCAATATCCTAATTGGGAAATCTGCTGTATGGGTTCACAGAAACATAGATTTAACTTTTATTCACTTACTTTTTAAAGAAAATTAGCATACAGAGTAGTACATGTAGTCATCATACCCATTTAATCATCTCCCAAATCAAGAAATATAATATTAACTGAGGCTTGGAATCTTCCATCATTCCCATTTCAGCCAATATCCCCCCAAAGTAAGCACAATACTGATGTTTATTGACACAAATTAGTTTAGCTTATTTTGGAACTTTACATAAATAGAATCAAACAATATGGACATTTTGTTGCTGGCTTCTTCCACTCTCCTTCAGTTCCTAAGATGTGTATTTATAGTTCATTAATTCTCATTGATGTACAAAATTTCACTGCATAATATAACAAAATTTACCCATGGGCATGTGGGTTGTTTTCAACTTTTGGCTATTACAAATCCTTCTAAGAACAATACTGCATTACATATGTTGGTCCCAATATATATGTATTTTTGGAGGTTGCTCCTAATAGTAAAGTTGTGGAATGATAATATACATATATAATAACTTTAGTAAATAAATAAAAATTATTAGCTAAAGTGGTTGTACCAATTTACCAGCCCTTGAAAAGTAAATGAGAGATTCAATTTCTCCTCATCTATAAGAATACCTAATATTATATGCCTTTTTATTTTGGTTTCTCTGGTAGATGTATATTTATATATACAAGCATATAGACATACATACATACACACACACAGATATGAATGTAGTTAACTTTTTGGTTTAAGTTATTTACATTTCCAATTCATTAAATTCAAGGGTTAAATCAGTGGCTAGAAACTGACACTACTACAACGTCTCAGAACCAAGCCAGCCACGGATTATAACATAACATAATTACTGAGAGTCTGCCGATGATCCTGAGGTAGAGTTAAAGTTTGTATATAATTAGAAAAAAAAATAATGAACAAACTATAATTCACATTTAAAAATAAACATGTTACATTTTATTTTTTTAAGATTTTGTTTGTTTATTTGATAGAGATCACAAGTAGGCAGAGAGGCAGGCAGAGAGAGAGGAAGAAGCAGGCTCCCCACTGAGCAGAGAGCCTGACACGGGGCTCGATCCTAGGACCCTGAGACATGACCTGAGCTGAAAGCAGTGGCTTTAAACTACTGAGCCAACCAGGTGCCCCTAAACGTGTTACACTTTAGAGAAGTTATATTACTGTTATATTGTAATGCACACATAATTTAAGCATATGATTCATTGAGTATTGAAAATTGAATAAAACCATGCATTCTTTATTCCAACCAAGATATAAAACATTTCAATAGCAATTGAAAGTTTTACTTCACCTCATTTTGGTCAATCCCCAACCCTCAAGAGGAAAACATTGTTTTGACTTTTATTATCATGGATTAGACTGACTGACTCTAGAATTTTATATACATGAAATTACATAGTACATACTGTACACTTTCTTATATCTGGCCCCCTTCACTCAACATATGTTTTTGAAAATCATCCATGTTGGTGCCTGGGTGGCTCAGTGGGTTAAAGCCTCTGCCTTCGGCTCAGGTCATGGTCCCAGGGTTCTGGGATCGAGCCTCACATCAGGCTCTCTGTTCAGTGGGGAGCCTGCTTCCTCCCCTCTCTCTCTCTGCCTGCCTCTCTGCCTACTTGTGATCTCTGTCTGTCAAAGAAAGAAAGAAAGAAAATCATCCATGTTTTTGGATGTATCTCTTATTTGTTTTCTTAAATGGCCAGGTAATATTTCAGTATTCTTTTATACAAACATAACATTCTCCTCTGGATAGATATTTACATTGTTTCTGGTTTGGAGCTATGATTAATAAAGCCGATATGAAAAATCTTTTATAAGTCATTTTTTTCAGTCCCTTTTTTACCTAGTAATAAAACTCCCAACTCCTGGAATGTATGTTTATCTTATAAGAAATAATTAAACCTCCAAGAGGACTGTGGCATATTTGCACTCCCCCAGCAATGTATGGCAGTTGTGGTTGCTCCAGATCTTCTACAATAAGTATACATGTATTTAAGGTACACTAATGACACAGTAACAGAAAATCATGTATGTACATATATATATGTACATTCACATGGGACATATATACACATGCATAGATGATAAATTAAAAATATATTAGATATTTCGCTAGTCATATTTTCTGATAATAATTGAAGACAGAAAATAATAGAAAAAAAATACCAATAAACTTTATTTCTTGGCATTTATGTAATAATGTTCTATGTAGGGGTGCTTGGGTGGCTCAATGGTTAAGCATCTGCCTTTGGCTCAGGTCATGGTCTGTAGGTCCTAGGATTGAGCCTCATGTGGGGCTCCCTGCTAAACAGGGAGTCTGCTTCTCCCTCTCCCTCTGCCTATTCCTGGCTTGTGCTCTCTCTGTGTCTGTCTCTCTCTCAAATGGATAAATAAAATCTTTTTAAAAAATGGTGTTCTCTGTAACCTCTGGACCAGAAACTGAAATTTAAAATTATCAACTAATTAATAACACTATTACCATGCATCTAATGATACTATTAACCAAAAAGTTGGTGGATAGCATTTAAAAATATAATCAGACTATGACTTGACAGCTTTTATATTCTGAATTAATTGATTTGTTCATTTTTAATGCTATTCTGATTGAAAAACACTGAAAAATCATTGAGTTGACTATTCACTTTAAGAGATCAAAGAAGGAACAAAAAACAATAAAAGCATAAGAAGAAATTATTATCAAAGCTGAAGTTCATATAATATTAAAAAAAAGCTAAATTTTTGAAAGGTCTAGATAGATGACTGTTTAGCAAGCTTGGTCAACAAGCTTGCATAAATTTCCTTTGGGAATATGAGGTCTTTTTATTAATAATCTACAAATATCTCAGGAAAGTTTACCTAAATCTGCTGACTTACCAATATCACTTTTAGAAATATATTCATAAATATAAAGTACTCATGTTATGTACAATGTTGTTTATCACAGCATTATATCACACAAATATATGTGGAAGGAAAGAAAAGTGAATTACTGAACATTTATGATTTATCCAACCTAGGGAATTTTATGCAGTTATAAATAGAATGAACTAAATTTATATATATTTTTTCCTGTAGGAAATCTATTACATATATTTAGGATTAAATACATACTTGCAGACCAATGAGTATATTGTGATTCTATCTTTGAGAATAATAACTTTGTATGAATTTTCTATATGTTTGCATTTTTGTAAATAAATTTTGGAAGGACACATGATAAAAGGTCAAAATACCTCAAATCAGAGCAACAGGATTTAGGAAAGCTGTGGGAAGATCATTGACTTTTGAAATAAAATCTTACTATGTTTGGCTTATTAAACAAGTAGCAGTCATGTGATTTTAAAAACAGTAAGTAAAAGTAAAACAGAGAAAATATTTGTTAAGAGTGGAAGAATAAGTAAAACTGACATCCCCAGACTGGAAAAATTGAAATATTATTGGATGACATAGAGAAAGAAGAACAGATAATCTAGTTTGTTTTGTTTATACTGGAAAAATAATTATAATCAAAGGAAAATTGAAACACAGATTAATTAAAAAGGAAATAATGTAACATGTTTCTATTTTATTTTGTTTTATAGGTCTTTTTACAAATACTTTTATATTTTTTCCTTCCAAATTTTTATTTAAATTCCAACTAGTTAACATACAGTGTAATATTAGTTTCAGGTACAGGACTTAGTGCGTCATCACTTATATATAACATTCAGTGCTCATCACAAGTCCCTTCCTTAATACCCATCACTCACTGAACCCATCCCCCCACCTACCTCCCCTCCAGCCACCCTCAGTTTGTTCTCTATAGTGAAAAGTCTGTTATCTGGTTTGCCTCTCTCTCTCTCTCTCTCTTTCCCTCACCTTCATGTTCATCTGTTATGTTTCTTAAATTCCACATATGAGTGAAATCACATGGCATTTCTATTTCTCTGACTGATTTACTTTGCTTAGCATAATACTCTCTAGCTCACTCCACATTGTTGCAAATGGCAAGAGTTCATTCTTTTTCATGGCTGAGTAATATTCCATTGCAGACACATATCACTTCTTCTTTATCTATTTATCAGTCACTGGAGATTTGGGCTCTTTCAATAATTTGGCTATTGTTGATAATGCTGCTATAAGCCATGGGGTGCAGGTATTCCTTCCAATCAGTATTTCTATAGCCTTGAATAAAGATCTGGTATTGAAATTGCTGGATGACAGGGTAGTTTTATTTTTAACTTTTTGTGGAAACTCCATGCTTCAGTCCATGTTTATATTTTAAATTTATAGTGTTCTCTATGATTTGAAAAACTATATTCCAAGATCCTGAAATATTTTATGGGTTTTATAGCAACACACTTCATATTTTTAGAAAGTAAAATATGACAGCCCAAGTATATGCTCAAAATAGTCTCTTTTGTCCTAAATAACTTCTTTAGTGACACTTTACACAGTGTATCTTAATTTCACCATGTTAGTTAGAACAGTCTTTTAAAATATTCAAACAGGATGAAATGAAGACAATATATGATTAAGTCAAATTGTTGAACAATCATTTACTCATTGGCTTGAAGAGAGATCCCAAGTGGTATGTCACAGAGACTGACATTGGTGAGACTCATTAAATGTTTTTAATGAAAACTTGAATAAGAATGTGGGTCTGAGGGTGCCTGGGTGGCTCAGTGGGTTAAGCCTCTGCATTCGGCTCAGGTCATGATCTTAGGGTCCTGAGATTGAGCCCTACATCGGGCGTCTGCTCAGCAGGGAGCCTGCTTCGCCCTCTCTCTCTCTCTGCCTGCCTCTCTGCCTACTTGTGATCTCTCTCTCTGTCAAATGAATAAATAAAATCTTAAAAAAAAAAAAAAAGAATGTGGGTCTGCATCATCTTACTTTAAATCAAGTTTTGTGTCATTGAAACTCCACATGCTCTATTTGCTGGTAGGATTACAGAACATGTACCATTCAATATATCCAATTTTAAACTCTCTTATAAATGATTGCTTTGCGTGTAGTTCTTTTTCAATTACTTATAATACATAGCTTTTGCTCCGGAACTTACTATATATATTTTAGTGTCAAATCAGCAAAGAATATGCTTTATATTATTCCTATGTATGCATTTAATTTGACTGAACTTTTCAAGTCTATCAAGTGAAATTTGGAGTGATTTTCAATGAAGACGAAAGAGGCTGCTTTTGATATATTTAGATTACATCATGTTAGATGAAAAAGATAATAATACTTGTTGGAAAATTGAAACTGATCCAAAAACTTCAAATTTAATTAAATAAAACTTAAAAGGTTACATTATATAAAAGAGATTTATGGGGTGAAAACACTATACAAACTTGGGAGGACCCTGTTATCTAAAATATAGAACTTAATTCATTATAGATTCCAGTATAAAGTATAGTCCTAGAAGTATAATCGATAATATATTCACGAAACAAACTGTGGGTTGCTGGGGGGAGGGGGGTTGGGAGAAGGGGTGAAGGTTATCGATAATATATTAAAATAACAACTGGAAACAAACTTTATGGCCATAAATAAATTGTTCACATGAATTATGGCACTGTTAAAATTCATGGTTGTAGCCCTATATGTGCTTTTGGTAAAAGAAATCTCTAAAATATACCTTGAATGGAAAAGAAAAACCAAGGTGCACAACAATTTATACACTCTGTCTTTTTTTGCTACAAATAATGATTAAACATGGTATTCACATGCATATACACTCATATATGTATATGCCCACATATATAGTTGCACATTTGTGTACTTCTGGAACACTGAATATCTTAAATAACAAACTTTTGACAGTTTTCATTTCTGGGGAGTAGACTTGTTAAGGGTAGTCAGAATACTCAGTTTCCATTGTATGTCACCTTATATTGCTTAAATATTTTATAACAGCATGTGTTCTTATTAAATACAAGATAAAATGAAAAGTATATATAAAGTACATATAAAAATTAGTCAAGCAGAGAAAGAGTCACTTATCATATGGTTTCACTTATTTGTGGAGCATAACAAATAGCATGGAGGACATGGGGAGTTAGAGAGGAGAAGGGAGTTGGGGGAAATTGGAAGGGGAGGTGAATCATGAGAGACTATGGACTCTGAAAAACAATCTTGAATTGAAGTGGCGGGGCGGTGAGAGGTTGGGGTACCAGGTGGTGGGTATTATAGAGGGCATGGATTGCATGGAGCACTGGGTGTGGTGAAAAAATAATGAGTACTGTTATGCTGAAAATAAATAAATTTAATTAAAAAAAATTACCCCTAAGGTCTAATGCATTTATAAAGGTCTATGACCACCTAATAATAAAGTACTGACTACAATTAAGTTATACAGTTAAAAGTGTCTTATTCTATTACAAAAATACTTTATTTATATTCATCATTTATTTATATTCATATATTCTTATATTTATATTCATTTATATTCATATTTATATTCAAAATATATATTCATTATATTTTATTTATATTCATCTTATAGGCAACCTTCTTATTCACTGTAGTTTCTATAAGTTTCTGACTTTATATGTAATTCCAAAATTTAATGAATATTGATTATGAAATTTTTCAATTTTACTAAGGACTTATAAATGACTCTATTTTTTTAAGGTTTTTAAAGTTTCTATTTTTTTAGGATCTCTAATAAAATGTCACTTTGACTTACATTTACATCTCTTAAATTATCAAAAATACTTGTGTCTTCAAGATACTCATAATGCTACTTCTTACTATATTTTCTCACAGTAATTTTTATATTTATAATATTTATATTAATATATTTTGAACAATGTCTAAGAACTGATCTTCATAAAGGTATGTGATATATTTATAAATATTTCTGCATCTAGTACTTCATACTAAACTGTACCTTACATTGCATATTTATCCTAAATTATATCTCTGACATAATTTATCTTGAATAGCTCAAGAAAACCCAGACCACATTCTAGAGGATTAAGTGAAAAATATATCAGTTATTTAAATAGTTGTTTTTTAAGAAGAATGACAGTGATCTTCATACCATTTACTATACATACAATGTATCAAACATTTTGATTATGTTAAAGAATGTCCCATTTCTAGGAGCTAGCAATATATTGTCCTCTGGCTTTGAGTAACACATTTTTGAAACAAATTTAAGATTTAAGAGACAAGACCATTATTTTCTTCTTAGCCATTTTTTAAGCCACAATTTGCACAGCTTTGTCATCAGGAACTTGGAAAATGTGAACAAAATTATTAAAAGCAATCTCATAAAAAAAAGAAATAATAAAATTAACACTTTTGTAGAAAGTAACCAGAACATGAAGAATAAATTAAATAAATTTAGAAAATGGAGTTAATCTCTGGTATAAGAATATACCCAAAGGCATTATTTCATTTATTCATCCATTTAACAAATGTTTATTGAAAGTGCCAGTTTCTCTATACGATGTGCCGATTTCTCTTCAAGGAACTTAGGATACAGAGGTGAACAAAAGCAATTAGAAATCATGGTCTCAAAGGAACTTACATCCAATTGAGGAGAATGGACAAAACACATAAAGAGTACAATACACAGTACTTCAGAGGTGTGATTTTAAATGAGTAGTTTCACTAGAAAAATAAAAAAGATTCACTAGAAAGGTGACATTCTAACAAAGAACTGAAGAAGTTGAGCGGGTTGATGGAATTTCTCCCATGCACATCTGGAGAAAGACTATTCTTATTCCTGGAAGAGGAAACTGAAAATGGAAAGGTTTTAAATTAAAAGTGTGGCTAGACGTGAATGTTTGAGAAACAACCAGGAAGCTGATTTGGCTAGAATTTGGCAAGCCAGAAAGGCAGGCATAGAAATAATAACTGTAAGGATTTTTAGCTTTTACTCAAAAAGAAATGGGAAGCCATTTGCAGAACTTTGAGCAGAGGAGCTACGTATTTATTTCATTAAACCCCAGAGCACTGTGGATGCTATATTGAGAGCAAGGAGGGATTAGGCAAGGGGCAAGGGAATCACGGGACTATTACAACATGGTCAGTCCAGAGATGATTGTGGTTTGAACCAGTGCAGTGGGATGTGAGTATATTCTACGTATATTCAGAAGGTATACTGACTGAGTTTATTGACAGATTAAATATGCGATGGGAAGGAAACAAAGCAGACAAGAATGATTCCAAGACTTTTGGTGTGAATGACTGGAGGGATAGAGCTGCCTTTTTACTGGAATGGGAAGACTGACATGCTGAATATTTTGAGGGTTTGAACCGGTGTTTGCTGTCTAGGCATGTTAAGATATGCAAATTGAGATACTGAATAAGTAGTCTGATACAGTGGGAGTTCAGGGTGAGGTCCGGATGGAGGTAATAATCTAGTTAGATACTGTTCAATGTTCATGACACTGGATAAGATTGACAAGGAAATGGATATAGACAGCAAAAGGAGGGAAAGCCGAAAAACCAAAAATGCCTTGGGAGATTTCAATGTTTAAAAGTTAGCAAGATGAGAAGGATGTAGGAAAGAGACTGGTAGGAGAACATCCTGGGGTAGGAGAGTTTTCTGAGTCAAGTGAAGAAAATATTTCACCAAATAGAGTAGTTAACTGTGTCCAATTTTCTTATGAATAAAGATGAAGCATAACATGAAGCATAGATATATAATTGTGAAGACGGGGTATTTTAAAACCCTAGAGAGTTACAAACATTACAAGTTTGAAAAGCTAAAAGGTAGATTGGCCATCGAGCATAACTCACACATATAATGAATACTGATAATCACAGCAGTTAGGATGTACTAGATGAAGTAGATATAGTGATTTGTAAATAAATGGGGTCAATCATAAATCTGAGTGTCTTATCCCAGGTGTCAATAACTTGGCAGATACACAATTCAAAATCAGAGTGCTAAGAATAGAAAGAGAAGTGGACCATTCATAGCGATATTTTCTAAACGTCCTAAGCTTTCTCAAAGGCTGCTTTGAATAAAATCTTCATAAATATTTTATGTAGAATGTTTATGGTTCTTCCAAGGAAGAATAAAGTCAAGCATGACCTCAAACCTTTTATAGTAGAGTTGAAAGAGCAATTTTATTTCCTTCTAAGAAAAATCATAGACACGGTAAGTATATTAAACTAATGTTCAGAAGCAAGAATAAATTTTTGATCTTATCAGGAATGGGTTGAGACAGATTTTTTAAAGCATCAATAATGTAATTTCTGTCAACTAGACTGTATTGTATTGAGTATATCAGGAAAATAGAACAATAAATTTGAGCATTATTCCATATAACACCTGAAGCCATAATGCTGAATGTTACTAGTCATGTGTAGAGTATGGATAGTAAAACAAATGGTGCTAATAATTGAGATCCAGGACAGGATTCAAGGGTTATCATTATTGGCAGCACAGGAATAATTGGAAGAATTTACAAAATCACACTTTGAACAAAGTCAGTGTGTGAAATAACTTCTCCATCTGTTTTATTTTAATATATGCCACAGAGCAGTGTTGAAGTCCTATGGAATAGCTACAATTAAGACTTTGGATAAGAAGCTAGATGTCTTGGGGTGCCTGGGTGGCTCAATGCGTTAAAGTCTCTGTTTTCAGCTCAGGTCATGATCTCAGAGTCCTGGGATCGAGCCCTGCATCAGGCTCTCTGCTCAGCAGGGAGCCTGCTTCCTCCTCTCTCTCTCTGCCTGCCTTTCTGCCTACTTGTTTGTCAAATAAATAAATAAAATCTTTTTTTAAAAAAAAGAAGCTAGATGTCTCAATTTTAGTCACACACTTTAAAAAATCAAACATATGCCTGCGATAATTAACTAATCAGAAATGATTTCTTGAAAGCTATTTGGTCAAAATACAACAGATCACTAAGGAATGATGTGTATAAAGTAGTTCTTCCACAGATATGACTTAATTTGCAAACACCTATACTAGTTACTTCAATATATATGAAATAAACAATCCACGACTAGAATAAGTTTTTACAAAAATTGCAAAATATATTATTTCATAAAAATAGATTTGATATATCTGTGCCACCTGGTACATTTACTCCAAAAATGTTCCTAGTTTCTAAAGGAGACAGTTAGTATCTGAACAAGACAGTCACTACCTCTGAATATAAATGAAGGCATGTATGGGGTTGGTGGAGAAGCTTAAACTTTATGTCACAACTCACATAACACCCATTACAACTTTTGTGAGAGGAACATTTTTTCCATTTTAATAAAGGGGCTAAAGGGATGTCTTAATCATCACTCTCCCCTGGGTGGGTGGGTGGGGTGGAATATAAAACAGTAAAATCTCAAACCAGAGTTGTAAAACAGAAATAACCGTCTCATGCAACAACAGCAAAAAAAGAGAGAAGATAAAAATATAGATTCAGAAGAAATAGACTGACGATCACAATCCCCCAATAACCCCTTCTGTGACTTTGGTCTACTCAGATTTTCCAAGTCCTAATTTCCTTAACTGTAAGTTGGAAATACACTCTTCAGAAATATTCGAGGACTTTGATTTTGAACCTCTCTGGGACTCCATGGGACTTGTAAGGTTGACGCTGCCTCTGTTGCCTCCCCTAATAATGAATGAGGAATAGAAAAAAAAAAAATCTGATTTGTGAATTATCTCCCAGGGGAGTTTCCTTCTCTGTTCTCTGTGCAGAACTAGAGTGCTTCTGGAGCTCTCTGTTCATGCTTATGTCCTACTTCTGCATTTGACACTATGTGGCATACAGGCAAGGGGATACGAGAGAAGAAAGCCAGGTTGTGGTAGAGGGAGTAAACTCACTGTTGGTTTGTTGGTGATTACTTGTTTTATGAGTGCCTACCACAGTTTTCTAGGTTTGAGCAATCCAGATGTTATAAAATTTTGCTTTGTCATGTTGAGAATGAATCCATAGATTATAGGATATACAAGTAAAAATATTCCAGTATTTTGTAGAGAGTATTAAGTATTATGTTTCTTTATTTATCCACACTTCTGAACTATTATAATTCATAGAAATTGCTAATAGTAAAATAATGTGTTAATAAAATAAATCTTCAGTAAGTTGAAAAACAAAATTTTGTTAATTAAATAGTCTTTACAGGATAATCACATAAAAACTAGATACAAAAGTGTTAAAAATAGAAGCATGGGTGAAATATCCTTGGCAAAATAGGAAAATAAAGAACTAAGGGAGCAGAGAGTAATTTTACTGTCATAATTGTATTTATGAGCAAAATTAAATGGGAAAAATATTTTTTCAAGAAATAACACTTCTTATATGTACACTGCTTTTTCTCTGTCCGCTTACTTAGAAAAATTATCAGAATGAAATTAGAAGTGATGTAAATCAAGATGCAGTTACTTTTAAATGTACTTCCATATTAAATATTTCCAGATTTGCATGGCACATGGATTCCAAAGAGCTCAAAGCATTCTGCAGCAATTTCTATGTAATGTTTTTAGAGCAGCCATTGCTCCAAAGGTTTGTTGGTTTCCTGGAGCAGGCAAGAATGTTTTTACATGGATAACTTTGTTTAACAAATATTATAAAATTAAGACTTAGCAATCCCCTTTGAAACTTGAAAAATGAAAGAAAACTTGAAGGGCTGCCTGGAAGATAATCTGCTTACAATTAGGGAAGATTGCACACACAACAGAAAGAAAACTCGTGATTTTGACAACATGTTTCCCTCTTCCCTATCACTGCCCCCCAGCCAAAGGAAAAATAGAACTCTGTTTTCATTTCTGTGTATTTACAAATCCTATTGTTAGAAAACAGTGTTTCTTATATATCTATAAATCAATTAAATTTCAGTTTAATTGAAACTATTATTTCATACTGTATTGGAATAGACACATTTTCTGTGACATGTAGGAGGCCTTTAGAAGAGTTGAAAACTATGACTTATAGGGGAGGAAAAATCATTTTTCTCTACCTTTCTAGGCTCTTAACTGAGACTCCCCTGAAATAAAAGACTAAGAGGAGAAACACAGGGATGTTGGGGTGGCTTAGTTGGATAACCATTTGCCTTTCGCTCAGGTCATGATCCCAGGGTCCCACATTGTGGCCCTTGCTCACCTGGAATCCTGCGTCTTCCTCTGCCCCTCCCCCTGCTCTTGCTCTCTCTCTCTTTCTGACAATTCTTTTTTCTTTTAAAAAGGAAAAAACACAAACAAATTTAGTAACATGTATTACTCCTGTATAATGGGAGATATTCAGGAAAACTAACTCCCCACAATGACCCAAGCCACCACCTTAAATGCCATTTCCAACTAAAGAGGAAAGAAGATGTAGGTGGGAATCCAGTTGTGGGACACTATTAGGAAAAGCACAGCAAGGAAGGGTAAGCCTGTTACACAATTTATGACCATGCCTTCCCTATTGATGAGGGTTTCTAAAGCTTTAGTCATCTTTCTCTTCCTGGTACAGTGAAGGAGACATATTACAAATGGAGTTTTACTTATAAATGTAAATATCTCCTACAAAAGGATAACTTCTATTCCCTTTGCAGAGCTTTTCTGGTCTGCTGTTTCTTAAAAATAATCAGCCTAAAATAATCCTTACACCAGAGACATATTTTGGGGTTGCAAATTCTGCTCCTCTTCGGATTATAACTACATACACATTCAAAATATTTTCTTCTTTAAATAAATTTAAGACCACATTCTGACCAAACATAAGTTCTTATTTTTATGTCATTTTTGGCACAAGGTTTTATTTCAACTGGAAAAGCTCTCAGAATAATTTCTGGAAGTCAAAAATAACATATTTTAAAACAAAGTCCAAATTGTTCCAGCACAAACCACATGGAGCTATTCTATTATTTAAAATGACACCTGCTACACTTCTTTCATCATATTACCTCCTCATATCCTTACCCAACATCAGTATACAATCTTTCACTTAAATTCTTTCTCATAGACACACATAAACACGTAAAAATTAGTGAAATTCTTCAAGTCTTCTAAGAAAAACATGTCTTTTATAGCAAAAGCTCACATTAAAAAAGATACTGAAAAGTGCATATATATTACCTAAGCCACAAATATTCATGTAGTAAGGAAAACCAAAATAAATAAAATGTGAAGACATAAATACAGTAATAACCATCACTAGAATGTTGAGAAAGCATATGGCACATGCAAATCTTAATTAAATGGTGTGTTACCTAATAATATTTGAACTAGCTATTGTACATACAAATAACTGTAGAAATGAAAGGACTTTTCTCCAAGATTATGTGTCATAATAGGAGCCCCAAATATCAAAGGAAAAGTGAGTAAAGAAAATACAATACATTGACACCATTGGGGAACAAGAATTATTGTTCCCCCAAAGGTCCTTCTAGTTGGACTAAAGATCAAAACAGACTAAAAAATTAACAGGAGAAAATCAAATTTAATAGGCATATGAATAGGGAATCCACATAGACCTGGAAATTCCAAAGACAGTCAGGTAAAATTATTTATTTGTGTCATTCTGAATTAAGAAGGCTAGTTAGAAGTCCAGGATTTCAAAGGAAAATAATGCTTTCACAGGGCAGTAAGAAGAGCAGATGTTTGGTAACTAGATGATTGCCCTACCAGACAGATGGGTCACTCAGATAAAATTTGTCTGTTAATAATCCTTATTCTGGGAAAGACCCTCAATTTAGATTCTTCCATGTCATTAAGGGAAGACCAAGGTTCCCTTGGGCCTGCAAGGTCTCAAGTGCCTTTAGCTCTAAATACTCCACATGGCAAAAGTGGCACAGTCTGGGGGGCCTATCCTGACCCCTTCAATACAAAGGATATTCATGCAATTATTATTATTATTATTACTGTTATAAAATTTTAATAACCTAAGAAACATTTATATTGTACTATTAAATACAAAAGAAGGCCATACAATTGTTATGTGGCTTAACCTTAAAGAGTAAAAATATATTTCCATCTGGATAATATACAGTTGACCCTTGAACAATGTGGGGTTTTCAGGGCACCAACCCCCTATGCAGTTGAAAATCTGTGTATAACTTTTGACTCCCTGAAAACTTAATAGCCTGCTGTTGATTAGAAGCTTTAATGATAACATAAGTAGCTGATTCACACATATTTTGTATGTTATGTATTAAATGCTGTATTCCTATAACAATGTAAGCTAGAAGTAAGAAAATGCTATTAGGAAATAAAAAAAAAAGAGGGGTTCTTGGGTGGCTCAGTCAGTTGAGCATCTGACTCTTGATCTCAGGGGTGTGAGTTCCGGCCCACATTGGGCTGGCTCCATGCTGAGCGCGGAGCCTACTTTAAAAAAAAGAAGTGGAGGGGGGAATGCCTGAGTGGCTCAGTCAGTTAAGTGTCTACCTTCCGCTCAGGTCATGATCCCAGGGTCCTGGGATTGAGCCCCACATTGGGCTCTCTGCTCGGTGGGGAGCCTGCTTCTCCCATTCCCTCTCCCTCTGTTCCTTCCCCTGCTTGGTCTCTTTTTCTCTCTCCCTCAAATAAATAAATAAAAGTTTGAAAGAAAGAAAGAGAGGAAGGAAGGAAGAAGGAAGAAAGAGAAACACATTTACAGTGTTGTACTGTCTTTATTTTTAAAAATCCATGGGTAAGAGAAATTGCACAGTTTGAATTGATGTTTTTCTAGGGTCAACTGTATATCTATAAGTATGTATACATATGTTTATAACTAACTATAACAAAATACAGAAGCATATATCTTGTTTTATTTTCTCTACACTAGTATTATTACTTAGTGCAATGTTTTAAATTATTAAATTAAAGAATCTTGAGGATATCAGCTCATGGGCAATAAAGATGTCATGGCATTTTGTCCTGTAATCTGTATACTGGTACAATTCTATTCATGATTCTATAAATCTTTAAATCATATGATAATTTGAGTTTATTTTAACAATGCCTGTGAATAAAATCCTTTGGTTAAGGACAAACACACACAAAGCAGTTTCTAAAAGGATCCCTCCAAGGACTATTACCCACTTAAAGTACCTTAAGATGTGAAACTGCATATAGAACTCAGAAAAAATTTTCCTTTCTTAAGAAGGTGAGAAAACCAAAATTTGAATATTTAGAATGTTTCATTTAGTTTCTGAAATGCATACATAGTTTTATATAAATTATCCAAGGATAGCCATAATATAGATGGTTTGTCCAGAAAGAGAAGTCTTAAAATTAATATTGTCACAATACTCCTCACATAGTTAGTACAAAATTCATGTTGAGTAAATCAATATTGGACCCCTCCCTGCTGCCATTTTCAATAGGTTATCTAAACATTATCTATTTGGGAAGAGCACATTAATAAAAAATTTCAATTTTCCTTCCATATCCCCCCTCCTAAATTGGGATGTTTCATAAACAATATGATGCATTTGAATGAGAATAAAATTGGGAGTCAGGATGTCTGTGTTCCTGCCTCTAACCTCCATATCTTACCAGCTGTACTCATCTGAGAAAGTCATTTAAATATTTCTGAATATTTAGTTATTTAAATATTTCTGAAGCTCCGCTGCTAATCTTAAAATACTTTTAAAATATACCAAAAACAACACACACACACACACATCAGAAACAGTTTAAAAATAACGTGTAAAATGGATTTTTTTAATATTGGAAAGTATTTCATCTCCTTTGCTGACTCTTTAGCTATAACTCTTTCATTTTATTTTAACTGATGTTTTACACTTTATCCTTATTCCTCATAATCTATTTAGAACTAATATTGTACCATTTCATTTACTTTACTTCAAGCTTCACAATTCAAGAATCTTGAGAGTATAATTCCATTTCCTTCAAACACTCTCATTTGCTCTGTCATAGATATTACTTCTATGTATGTTATAAATTCCACCAATGATATTATATTTCCTATAAAGAGTTTTGTGTTTGTTAAGAAATGCTTAAAAAGTAAAATCTAGTACTTTTGATCTTCCTAAATATTTCTGGTTGCTGTTTTTCTTCAATCCATGTTTCCATTTGGTTTAATTTCTCTGGTGTGAAAAATTTTCCTTAGTATTTCTTATAGAGAAGGTCTGCTGGTACTGAATTCTCTCAGCTTAAGCTTAATAACCAACAACTACCTCATATATGAAGAATATTTTCAATGTGTATGAAAACATAGGTACAACATTTCTGGGAGAGTTTACTGAGTGTCAATTTATGATAATGACCCCCAGACACATAGTAGAGTGTGTGAAATTCCTGGATCAGAGACATGAGTATCTGACTCATAGAAACAGCGGGAATATCATCATGTTTGGTGCTGATTCTCTGAAGTTCAATTCTCAGAGAATGAAGAGAGCCAAAAGACACCTACACGTGTAGGGATTCGTGTTGTAGAAGAGTAATCCAGAAATAAGGAATGTTGAAGCCTCGATAAAAGCAGTAAGCATGCCTGCTCTTTGTTTCAGAAGGGGACTGTATTTCTATCCTCAAAGAATGTTTCTTATCAAAATGTCCTTCAAAAGATGATCCAAAACGAAGAGCAGTAAGCATTTTGGGTTGCAAGACATGCACAAAAACAAAAATTATGTCACAACACTGGCAAGGTGTCAGACCGCCATTACTAGTTTGAGTTAGTTGTGGCAAGGGGACAGAGGTCATACTCACAACATTAAACAAGGTATTTGTCTACACAGCCATTTGCCTGCAGACTAGTAGCATCAGCATTCAAAGTACCTGTGTCAATACCAACTGTGCCAACTCCCCTCCTTATCCAGAGCACACTCTTGCCTGGGGAAAATTTGATGGTCGGAGTTGTCACGTTCTGATGGCAGGGGCATTAGCTAACAAAAGCCAAAATGGTCCCCCAGTAGTATCCACCTCAAACTACCCTAGTTTGGATTCAACAAAGATATCACCTATCTTCCAGGGTAGAACACAGAAGCTGTCAATCACAGGCCCTGAAATGGCAGATGTATCAACCTATTAAAAGGCAGAAACTGGTCCCTGGAGTTTCCTGTATATTAATTACTCTGTTGTTGAATCCTATAAAGTTGTGGGTTCTGAGGAAATGGGCCAGATCCACAGCTATTTAAATATTTTAAGATCTTGGTGTCCATTCTAGTATGTATTCATAAAATATGTCTATTTGGGGGATGAGAAGGAAATCATCAGCAAAACCTTTAATCTAGAAACAATAAGAAAAGTTAGAGTTGTTTATATTTGATTGTAACAGGATTTTTTTTCCAAAAACATAGAATAAAATAGTAAAAAGATACATTGAATGAAAAGTTATATTGAAAGAAATTATTGAAAGTGGAGTTCTGCAAACTTTTAGTCCAGAGAGAATAATGTATTAATTGAAGACTTCTAGATATAAAATAGTAACTGAAACACCAAAGTTTTGGAAAATTATTACATAAGTTGAACATAATATGAGCCAGAAATTATTACTGCTGTTGCCATTAGTAGTAGTAGTAATAGTCTTAATAATACTACTTTTAGAATTAGAAGAGATGGAGACTTATCTGAGAGCAGTGCCCAAGCTTTAGAATAAACAAGAATGGTATAGGTTAACTATACCGGTGAGTCAGACTCACAGAGAAAGAAAAAACTAGAAAAGTATGTTAGACATGTGACTGAAAGCAACAGGGAAACCATAATTCACTGGAAGCTTTAGAGAATATCTACCTATTGATCTGCTGATTGATAGATGTAGATATTGGTATTGGTAAAGATATATTAATACCCAGATCCCATCTCAGATACAATGGCTGCAAGTTATGGGTATCTGACCCAGAAGCCTGTTTTTATTGTATTTTATTTTACTTTATTATTTTCCTAATTAAAAATTTAGGTAGTTAACATACAGTGCAATATTGGTTTCTGGAGTAGAATTCAGTAATCCATCACTTACTTACAACACCCAGTGCTCAACACCCACTTTAATACCCATCAAACATCTAACTCATCCCCCCCTACACCTCCCTCCATCAACCCTCAATTTTTCCTCTATTGTTAAGAGTCTCCTATGGCTTGTTTCCCTCTTTTCTTTCCCCCCCTTCCCATATATTCATCTGTTTTCTTTCTTAAATTCTACATATAAATGAAATCATATGGTATTTGTCTTTCTCAGACTGACTTATTTTACTTAGCACAATACACTCTAGCTCCATCCATGTCATGGCAAATGGCAAGATTTCATTCTTTTTGATGGCTGAGTAATAATCTAGTGTGTGTATGTGTGTGTGTGTGTGTGTGTGTGTGTGTGTAATGTATATGTATATGTATATGTATATGTATATGTATATGTGTCTGTGTGTGTAATACACACCACATCTTCTTTATCCATTCATCAGCTGATGATCATTTGGGCTCTTTCCATAGTTAGGCTATTGTTGATAATGCTTCTATAAACACCAGGGTGCATGTATCCCTTCAAATCTGTATTTTTGTATCCTTTGGATAGTTACCTAGTAGTGCAATTGCTAGACACTAGGAAACTCCATACTATTCTCCAGAGTGCTTGCACCAGTTTGCATTCCCACCAACAGTGTAAGCAAGTTTTTCTTTCTCCACATCCTTTTCAACACCTGTTGTTTGTTGTGTTGTTAATTTTTGTCATCCCGACAAGTGTGAAATGGTATCTTTGTGGTTTTGATTTGTATTTCCCTGATGGTGGGTAATGCTGAGCATCTTTTTATGTGTCTGTTAGCCATCTGGATGTCTTTTTTGAAAAAGCGTCTAATCATGTCTTCTGTCCATTTTTTAACAGGGTTATTTGTTTTTTGGGTGTTGAGTTTGATAAGTTCTTTGTAGATTTTGGATCCTAATCCTTTATCAGATATGTTCTTAGGAAATATCTTCTCCCATTTCTTAGGCTGTCTTTTAGTTTTGTTCATTGTTTCCTTTGTTGTGCAGAAGCTTTTTATCTTGATGGAAAAGTCTGCTTTTAAAATCTTTGTCCAGACAACTCAGCCTTATCTCAGAAATACAACGCTAGATGTTTAGGTAATGCCTAAACTTCATAGGACAAAATTAAATAAGAATCAATTTAAGATAAGAACCATACAAATTCTTGCAATGCCTTTATTACTCAATTACTTTAAGTCATTTTATGTCAATTTTATGTGAATAATAAATGGAACATTTTAAGGATATTGTAACTTATTTTACCTATTATTTCTGCATCAATGAAGTTAAGTTTAATTATGATTTCCACTCCCTTACTATATACTTTTTAAAAAGAATGATAGGATCCTATAAAATAAATGGAAATATATTGAAATAGGAATTATAATTACACCTTTTACAAAATTATTAACTTTAATACTAAGACCTGAATAGTACAATGAAATCAATTATATTTTTATGCTGAAATATTATTTTATATTCTGCATAGTTATAAATTATTCTTGTGCTTGTGAAAATATTTGTGATAAAATGCAATATATACTTTTCAATTAATATTTTTATGATGCAGTCATTTGATTTGACTTGAAATTTTAGAAACTCTACATCTTGACATAAAGAAAGTGTTAATTTTGTATTGACAGCTGTCCCATCAGGTCTTATTTCCACAATAATACCATAAATGGTGAAATACTAGTATAATAGGGTAAAATAAGATTAGTCTTATTTTAATAACTGATACACAGGCCCTACTGAAGAAAAAATAAAGAACTGCAAAACTGCTGATGGTGCTGTTGTTTTAAGAGAAAATTAGATATCTATCAGTGAAACTTTGATGAAATTGTCTATAAGGGCACTCTAAAATAAAGATTCAGTTACACTGACCTGAAAAGAAACGTTAGTAAAGGCTTTGCATGATAAAGTAAAAACAGAATAGACTAACCAACATGCTGAGAAGCTGGTACATGAATGAAATGGAGTAAGATTATTGAAAAATCCTTGGTGGCAGGAAGCAGATAAACAATTGAGAGTCACACAGGATTGTTTTACTGATTCATATATGAGTGGTATCATTCATTCATTCCAATTCAGTGGTGTGAACCTCTCAATAAACTTCTAATATCCATAGGCACCATTTGGAATAGGAAGGGACTTCAGTATCTAATATAGACACGTAAGACAAAAAAAGTGAGAAAAAAAGAGGAAAAAAAAAAAAAGAACAAGCATAAAGTGAGATGACCCATGAATAGAACTTATAGCAAAATAAGGAATCAGAGCCATGAGACAAGTTTCCCTCAGAGACATCAGATGTGGCATGGCACATAGAAAGATATTTCAAACCAAATTTAATATAAATATGAAAGCATGGGATGATTTGTGTGACATCAGGGCTTTATATGCTGCTAGTTATATAGCACTGGTTATAAAGAAAAATTCCTCTCAGATAATTTCATTTAAATTCACTCTACATATTATTGTATGTTTTCTCTGTATACTATGTTAAAATTATCTCCTAAAGTGGTAGTATTTTACATTGTGTTACCTCTTTTTTAAATTATTCTTTATTTTTTAAATTTCTTTTCAGTGTACCAGAATTCGTTGTTTATGCACCACACCCAGTGCTCCATGCAATATGTGCCCTCCATAATACCCACCACCAGGCTCACCCAACTTCCCACCCCCACCCCTTCAAAGCCCTCAGACTGTTTTTCAGAGTCTATAAAATTGACTTCTATCCTACTCTATTGAGAAGTTAAATTTAAACACATTTTTCATTTGTTTTTTAACATGTAAGATATGAAATTTTCATATTTTTGTAGTGCCCTATTTCTGTTCACTGCACTTCCTAGTTTGTGGTGGTGTAGTTCTTACCTCTGATAATTAAGATTCTCTGTAAGTTAGGTGTTATATCCTCTTGATAATTCTTATTCATCTATCATTTCATCTCACAGTCTTGCTTTTTTTTAGTAATTTAAAAAATTCAGCATTTCTTTTGCTTTTAATCTCACCAATATTTATTTATTTTAATACAACTTTATGTTTTCTCCTTTAAGTATTGCTTTGTATATAAAAATTAGAGTTTAAGAAGAGATAAATGAATTCAAAATATGTCAATTATAAACCACCTCAATAATAAAAGAGTGGCCACATGTTTGAATATCATATAATAATTTTTTTTTACTATTCAAAAGCTATTTCTTTGTATTTATTAACATTTTTTCATAAGAAAATTAATTTTTAAAATTTTTTTTATTTTTTTTAATTTTTTTAATTTATTTTCAGCATAACAGAATTCAATTTTTTTGCACCACACCCAGTGCTCCATGCAATCTGTGCCCTCTATAATACCCACCACCTGGTACCCCGACCTCCCACCCCCCGCCCCTTCAAAACCCTCAGATTGTTTTTCAGAGTCCATAGTCTCTCATGGTTCACCTCCCCTTCCAATTTCCCCCAACTCCCTTCTCCTTTCTATCTCCCCATATAATAAATTTTTAAAGGAAAATATTTTCTCTAACTTAGAAATACAATAAATTTTGGCTTTTGCCTTGATACTTGACCAAATTTTTTTTCAAATGGATTGCAAATTCAGCCTCAGGAGGCATCAGGACAAAACGCCCATTTCAAAATCTTTTATAGTGAGGTGATTTCTCAGAATAGGCTTTTTCTCTAAAACTGAGTTGTGAGCTCTGGTGTGACCACCCTAGAATTCAGCACTTTGCCATTCTCCATGTCTTGGTTACTCAGTACATGATGTCAGTGTCCATTATCAGAAGCAATACAAAATTCACAGGTTCTGAGAAACTACGCTGATTCACATTAAAAATTTCTGCAACAAATGAGAAATACGAAAGCATCCAATACAGAGGTTAAATAGGCATTCAGATTGAACAGACATTTTTGCAGAGGAGAAGACACATCAGAGCAATAAACATATAAGAGACTACTATTCTTAGTAATGATGAGAAAATTAAGTTAAGTCAAATGATATACCATTTTAGATCAATTTTATTGAGAAATAGTAACTTTTTGACAATACCAGATACTGAAGAGGATATACATTAATAGAATCTCTTGTAATTGCTAATGTTGGGATGACTGGTTTTAAAAAAGTTTGACTTCTTGGCATGCCTGCGTTGCTTAGTTGGCTAAGCATCTGCCTTTGGCTCAGGTCATGATCCCGGGGTCCTGGAATCGACTCCTGATTGGGCTTCCTGCTCAGCAGGGAGCCTGCTTCTCCCTCTCCCTCTGTGCCCCTCCCTTGCTTGTGTTCTTCCTTGCTCTATTTCTCTCAAATGAATAAACAAAAATCTTTAAAAGAAAAATAAATTTTTTACAAAGTTTAACTTTAATGAACGTGAAACCTCACATATGATCAATCAGTTTGCTCCTAGATATATATCCAACAGAATTCTTCATACCTCTACAATGTAAGATAATGCACAAGGTCCTTCCTATGAAAGACTCTATGTTATTGGGTCTGATAACAATCCAGATGCTCCATAACAGGACAGAGCACAAATAAACAACAGTAAATTCAGAGAATGACCAAGCAGACAGTAGTCAGAATGACTGAACCAGCACACAAAGGAAAAAATGGTGAGTCCTAACAATATACAATTAAAAAATTAAAGTTCCAAAAGATATGTGGCATAATTCCAGTTTTATAAAGTTAAAAAAAGCCTTAAAACACACAGTCATGTTATTTAGGAATACATGGTGAAGAGAGTGAACTATTTAAAGCATAAATCTAGGAAATGATAATCAAAGCATTAAATGCAATGTTAAATCAGAAACAGAGTTGAGATTTTTCATAGCTACAGGTGCACATATGCATGTGTGTGTTCATAATAATAATGTATGCATAAGACATATATCTCTCAATGTGATACATGATAACTGTATACTGTCAACTTGTTATATTGGATAAAAAAATAAATAGACAAACAAACAGGGCCAAAATGTATCATAACACAAGAACTATAGCTAACCCAATTCTGTACAATTAATATCCAAAAGTAAAATTCTATTTTTTATCATTTTAATAATATTTGTGTAGTACGCAGAAAGGTCATTAGTTTTACTTAATCAAACAGAAACCATCTAAAGTAACTTAAGTCATTGTTATCTATTAACAGACACAACAATAAAAATATTTATGGTAACAAATTATTAAACTTTTATTAACTTGTGTTATTACTTTCAATTTTGAAAATAAAATAAATATAAATTTAAACAAATTTGAAAAATTTTAAATAAGTGCTTATAGATTAAGGAAATACAACTGACTACCCATTAAACCATTGCAGAGAAGTAGGGGTTAACAGTCTATATAGCCAAAAAGAAAAGGTAAAGGAAACAAAACCAATACACAAGTTGAATGAAGTGAAAATAACACTAAAAGATACTCACATTTATGACTTATGGATATATGTATGTACAAATGGTTTTGTTCATATCTATATCGAGAATTCCAAGTCTGGAGGTAGTGAACTGTACTCTGCTCTCTTTGGGACAGGATCTGCAAGGATTCATGCTAATAGGTCTAGAAAGCAGATAGAGTGAAATATTGCCCCCAGTGCAATCTGCAAGTGAAATGATACATGTAATTGTGATTTATTATCTATTATTTTTGTAATTAAATAATATTTTGTTATTACAACATTGCAATAACATTTACTAAATAACATTTACCAATAACATTTACTAAACAAATAGCAGGAAAGGAGTGTTGGGTGGTCAAAAAGTAGCACCATTTAACTGCTAGATGGAAACATACAGAAATCAGGGGACAACCAGTTCATGTTTTATGTTTCCAACGAATACTAGCTAGGTTTCCAAGAAGGATGGGAAACAAAGGGAAGAGTACAGAAGTCAGGATGGAAAAATAAGTGAGATCTGAAAAAAAGAGGACTGGGAGTTCAGTATCCATACTCACTGAGTGAGAAAGCCAGAGTTTTCAAGAAATAGATAAAAATAGGTGTCTTCATTAAGGTTAAAAAAAAAAAAAGGCAGAAATGGTTGGTATCAAAATCCTGTCAATGTCCAAAAAATTGAATTTTGGGTTTAATTAATATAAATGATTAACAAAAATAATATTTTATTTGTGTTATAAATATTTAGTGCTAATATTGTTGTGGTCTAAATATTAGAATTTTCGAAAAATTTAATTTGTTGTTTTGGATTGACTATATATGCACTTAAAGGGCATTTAAAAAAAATTCTACAGCAACATGTAACTTCTTCCATACCTTTCTAAGTTTTTCTTGTTTTTTTTTTTAACTTCATATAGAATGAATTCTGTAAGAAGAATATAGATACATATAGAATGATTCTATAAAAAAATCAATGGAAATCCATAACGCATAATAAAGATTTTTTTTTTCAACTCTGGAAGTACTCCACAAACTGGCCAGAGATTTACTTCAAAATTGGGCTTGAGGTGCATTAATTTGAATGAATTCTTTCATATGTTGGAAAAGTGATTTTTCTTAATGCCATATCATGCCTAAAACAGTAAGCATTTATTTTGTTCATGGGTTTGCTGGGCAGCTCAGGCTTCTCCTTTCAGACCCACAGGGCTTTTCTGGCTCCATTTAATGTGTCCTCCCGGTAAGCAGCCACCAGACGTTGGTTCTCATTGTAATTTCAAAAGTGCAAGAAGACAAGCAGTGGCTGTGAGATCTCTTAAGCCCTAAACTTGGCTCTGGCACTGTTTCTATTTTATCAAGAAGAAATCACAAATCCAAGTCAAGGGTCAAGGAGTGAGGAGAAAAAAAAAATTCATATATGTATAAGATTTATATTTATATTTATTTTATATTTATATTTATATACATATTTTAATATATATTTTATATATATATACATTTTTTTTAAAGAAGGGACTGCAAAGTTAGAGTGCAGAGCAATCATCCAATCTACCAGAGTCTGCCGTTTCAGCCACAAGTAACACCATCCTGATCTCAAGGCCCCTACACTGTCATCATGTAATGACATCTTACTAACTGAGGATTCTGATCTCTTCAGAATCAGAATTTGATTTCTATCAGTGTGTACCTGACACACTTTGACACTTTTTTGGTTATTTGTAGGCACACTAAAAGTGATGATTTCTTAGAGAATTAATTCATTTATCATTATGAAATGCTCCTCTTTGTCGCTAATGATTTTCTTTATTCTGAAGTACGTTTTGTCAGAAAATGATACAGCTACCCCAGCTTTCTTTTAACTCATTTTTTAAATTTGATTTGAATGACATCTTTTTCTTCATCTCTTTACTTCTAATCTATATCTTTATATTTAAAGGCAGTTTCTAGTACATGACGTATAGTTGCTTTTTTAAGCATTCTAAATACCTTTTCCTTTTAATTTATGTTTTCATATCATTGATCTTTACAGTGATTATTTACATAATAGATTTACTGTGTTTGTTTTATATTCTTTGAACTTGTTTTTGTTTTTACTTTATCTTGTGTTCTATCTTCTCTGGTTGGTTTGTTTGTTTGTTTTAAAGATTTATTTATTTATTTATTGGATAGACAGAGATCACAAGTAGGCAGAGAAGCAGGCAGAGAGAGAGACGAGGAAGCAGGCTTCCCGCAGAGGAGAGAGCCCAATGCGGGGCTCGATCCCAGGACTCTGGGATCATAACCTGAGCCCAGGGCAGAGGCTTTAACCCACTGAGCCACCCAGGCGCCCCGTATCTTCTCTAGTTTTAACTGAGCATTTTATGTGATTCTGATTTATCTTTTCTCTCTTAGCATATTATGTTTTCTTGTAAAAAATTTAGTGATTTCACTGTATTTTGCAATATACATTTATAATTAAACCTACATTCAATCTCATATAGCACAGGAAATGCAAGTAACCTGTTAATGAGTATTCCCAGTCCTTCCTTTCTGTTCCCTACACTATCAAAATCACTCATTTCACATACTCATATACTATAATTACACAATATATTATTGTTCTTATTACTTTGAATAACTGTGTTTATCAGGTTACGAATGATAAAAATAAAACATTTTATTTTACATTTTTTTTCTTCTCTGATGTTTTGCCTTTTGTGTAGATGAATGTTTCACCTCTAATATTTTCCTTTCCCCTATTGAAATTCTGCAGTATTTCACTGGATATAGAATTCCAGGTTGTTTTTCTTTCCACATTTTATTCATTTTTATTTTTTTGAAAAATTTATTTATTTATTTATAAGAAAGAGAGAGTGGGAGCACAAGCAGAGGGAATGGTTGGCAGAAGGAGAAGCAGGCTCCCCACTGAACAGGGAGCCAGATGCAGGACTTGATTCCAGGACACTGGGATCATGACTTGAGCTGAAGGCAGACTCTTAACTGATTGATTCCATCTGACATCCCTCTTTGCACATTTTTAAAGTTTAAAAGTTTTATTTTACACTCATCTTGCATGCATGTTTTCTGACAAGAAATTCAGTATAATTCTTATTTTTGTTTCTCCACAGCCAAGGTATATTTTTTTCCCCTCTATCTGTTTTCAAGATTTTCTTTGTCTTTGGGTTTTTGAATTTGAATATGATATGTCTAGGTGTAGAAGGTTTTTGTTTGTTTGTTTGTTTGTATGTTTGTAGTATGTATTCTACTTGGTGCTCTCTTCCATTGCTGAAACTGTGGTTTGAGGTGTTTCATTAATTTTGGAAAATTCTCAGCCATTATTACTTTGAATATTTCTTATAGTGTTATCTCTGTCTTCTACTAGTATTCTGATAACACATATGTTATACCTTTTGAATTGTACCACAGTTATTGATTTTTTTTGTTCTTTTTTCTCTTTGCATTTAAGTTTGGGAATTTTCTATTGGCACATCTTCAAACTCACTGATTCTTTCCTCAACCATGTTCAGTCTACTGATAAGCCCATCAAAATCATTCTTTACTTCTGTTACAGGTTGTTGTGTTTTTTTATTTCTAACATTTCCTTTTGATTTTATAATTTCATCCCTGTGCTTATATTATACATTTGTTCTTAAATACTATCTGTTTTTTTTATTAGATACCTTCACATTAATCACAGTTATTTCACATTCCTTATCTGATAACTGTAAAACCTCTGCCATATCTAAGTATGGTTCTGATGCTTGATTTATCTCTTGTGTCTGTTTCTTGACTTAACATGTCTTATAAAATGTTGTTGGAAGTCTAGCATGATGTACTGGATCACAGGAACCCTGCTGATGTGGTGATATGTGTGTGTATGTGTGTGTGTGTATTCTCTAATCCTTTGATTAAGTCTCAATCATTAGTGGCCTGTGTCCCTCAGCTTTGACCTTTAGAATTGTATGCTATCTTTTATTTCCCCCTTTTGTTGCGCCAGGAATGCTAGAAATATCTGGAGTGGGTATTTCCCTTCTCCCACATATGGTAAGGCTCTAGTGAACATTTTCCCTTGCTGAGGAGGCTTTTCTTATAAAGAATACTGAGTATATTGAAAATTAATTCATTTTTCCCTTTTTCCTGCCAGAAACATAAGAGATTTTCTTGGCTTGTAACTATAAGATCCTACTGGGGTTGCTGGAAGCAAAACCCATAAAAATGTAGGGGCTCTCTAAGACCCTAGTACCCAGGAATTTATCTGTCACTATTCTATACTGCAGCCTTTGGACTAGCTTCTAGCAACTGGTCAAGTTACCATTTAATTCTTCCTACCAGTTTATGGCTCCAGTAGTTTTTTCTTCCAGTAAGCTGAAATGGCTTGTGATTTCTTGTATTTGCACATCTATCCAAATTTGAGAGCAGTGATTTTCCCTGTGACTTTAATTCTCTGAACAAGAAATGCCATTGATTTTCAGTTAATTCAGTATTTTTCTCTTTATAAGGAGGAAGTAATGATTTCTAAGACTTTTACATATGAGACCTGAAACTGAAAATATTCAGGTTCTATCTTAATAGTTAGCCTTTGATTTAATCTCATATCAAGGTAGTGTTTAATGTGGTAACCTTTCACTAGAAAATGCAAGTTCTATATTCTCTATATTTCATGTAGATTCTAGTTGCAAGCTAGCAAGTTCTTTCCCACGCTTGGCTATTTCATACAGAACCTAAGAGTAACAAAATCAAGCTTTCTGTATTCTGCCTGGACACCATCTTGCCTAAGTCCATAATTGATTAAATTCAATATTTGTATTAAGTTCTTTCAGATGACAGTTTTACCAGTGTTAAAACATTACATAAGTTCTCTCAGTTTTTCCAGACATCTGTCACCAACCTCAACCAGATTTTTGTTAGATTTTTGTTACAGATGTGCTCTAGTGCTAGGTCTTAACTTATGTATTTGTTGGCTACTACTGCAAAACAAAAACCTCAAACATCTCAGTAGCATAACACAAAAAAGCATGCATATGTTCATTAATCTCATTCTAGAGGTCACTCGGGGAAACTCCTTGAGTTCAGTTTGGGGGCATGGGGCATGGGTAACTGATTTGCTATACTCCAAATGGGATCATTATGGGCTTATGGAGGTGGAACAACTTTTACCAAAGAAAGTATTTTTATACAATAATATTTGGGCAAAGGTACAGAGAAATAGATTCCATGTTTTGTGCTGGGTCTGAAAAGTTACATGACAAACTGTGTGGATATAGGAGGGACAAAAAACTTTGGCCACAAACTCCATCTTAAAAAAAAGTAGGGCAGTCATTGTATCAATCTCTTAAGTTTATTGTGAGTTAATATATGTAAAATGCCTTGGACAGTTTCTGGCATTTGGTAAGTGAAAATACATCAGCTATTATTATTTTAAGAGGTCATTTTAAAGCAGTAGTATAAAGTAGTCATGGAAACCAAAGTGACTGTGTTTCTATTCATTTATCATGTGCTAAGCTAATGGATTTCAAACATCTAGCTTCCTTTATGGTTTTCTTGGGACTATATATTGGCTTATAATAAATGGATATTGAATTTATATTTGGATAAGAAGCATGCAACTTCTACATATATGTCTCATGAATATTTTACTTTAAGGCAACCTCTGGAATGGGAGAAAATATTTGCAAAGTATATATCTAATAAAGGGCTATCCTCCAAAATATATAAAGAATCCTTATAACTTAAGAGAAAAACAAGTAAACAAACAAAAAACTAGCCCTGATTGAAGAATGGACTAAGGACTTAAGTAAACAAAAAAAGCATTCAAATGACCAAAAGGTATATTTTAAGAATATACCATGAATATACCATATCACTAATCATGAGAAATGCAAATCAAAACCACAATGAGATGTCACCCACATCTGTCATTCAATTTTTATAATTGAATAAACAAAAGACAACAATTATTGGTGAGAATGTGGAGAAATTGGAGCCCTTAAATATTGCTAATGGAAATGAAAAATGGTGAAGCTGCTATGAAAAACACTATGTGTTCTTCAGAAAAATTAAAAATAGAACTATTTTATGATTCAGCAATCCTACTTTTGGTTATTTACCTAAAATAATTGAAATCAGGACCTCAAAGAAATATTAGCATTTCTATATTTATTGTAGTATTAGTCACAATACGTAAGACTTTTCCTTAACTTCTTACCTTTTTGTTCTACTTGACCTTAATACATATTAGGGACAGAGATTTGCTGATATACTTTCAGGTCCCCTATACCTGGTGCCAGAATCAAATAAGTCAAGTATTCTATTTCTCTCTTCTTGTTAATGGCAATTGTATGTATTGTCCTAAAAGCTGAGACTGTGCCTTTTTTTGGGATCCCAATTTTATGAGAAATCCTATCTCCAGTTTCCATCCTCACACTGGCCATAGGCTTGTATCCTACTCCTCAAGAGACATTTCTTTTTTAGTAATGGTGGTGGAGTCTATTGCAGACCAATCAATTTGATGTACCAGACAAAAATTCAAGAGCATCTATTTGAAAGCATCTGAGAGCTACCATGGCAGCTAGGACTTAAATGTTAAGATCTAAGACAGAAGGGAAATGTATCAGCTTTTCAAAAAAGATCATGTTATTTTGCAATTGAATATAGTAAAGTATGTTTTTTAAGCTTTAACAATTAAAAAAAACTAAGATGAAATAAAAATTTCAATTAAAGTAGATGCCACTAAATGTGAATAATAAGGTAAATTACAGTGAATTAGACTGAAAGTGTCTATTGGGGGAAAAGGTTATTTTGGTTTATATCAAGGCAAATTTCTTAAGGAGAAATAAGGTAATAAGCCCTTGAGACAGAAATAATCTCTCGAGAAGTATACATGTTTGCCACATGGTTGTTTGGCTTCCTTGTGGCAATGTATAAGTCTGATTATAATTGGTGATTGATAATAGTTATTCCTCCTGACCCTTCTAAACCAAAAGTAAGGTAAGACTTTAGCCAAAAGAAAAAGAAAAACAAAAAACAAAAACAAAACAAAACAAAATCAATGTGTCATCTACATAATTCCAAAATATACTATTTTTGCTTTTGGTTTGATTGCTTTTAAAACATTTGGGGCGCCTGGGTGGCTCAGTGGTTAGGCCGCTGCCTTTGGCTTGGGTCATGATCTCAGGGTCCTGGGATCGAGCCCTGCATCGGGCTCTCTGCTCGGCGGGGAGCCTGCTTCCTCCTCTCTCTCTGCCTGCTTGTGATCTCTCTCTGTCAAATAAATAAATAAAATCTTTAAAAAATAAAAAAATAAAAAAAAATAAAACATTTAAAATACTTCAATGAACATCTTATTACTGACAGAAAGTTCTATTTAGCAGAAAATTATTCTTACTCATAGAAATGACATTTTAGTTTCAGGCTGCCAAAGTATGTCGTTAATCATTGCCTTGAGGGTGACACCTGGGAAAAATGATTTAGTGGAGATTAGAGCACTCACATGTAACACTGAAAATACCCAACTTATTTAAATTGGGGTCAATGAAATATATTTCAGTAAATAATGACACTGATAAGAATTTAAATCAACTAGAGATTTCATTCATTTTTATTTATAAATGCAATTAGCTTAATTTTGCTTATTAAATAAAATAACTTTAGTCAATTAGTACACTGTTAAATACAATTTTTAAAATGTGAAATTACTGGGGCGCCTGGGTGGCTCAGTGGGTTGAAGCCTCTGCCTTTGGCTCAGGTCACGATCCCAGGATCCTGGGATAGAGCCCCTCATCAGGGTCTCTGTTCAGCTGGGAGTCTGCTTCCCTTCCTCACTCTCTGCCTACTTGTGATCTCTGTCTGTCAAATAAATAAATAAAATCATTTTTTAAAAAAGTGAAATTACTGATTATCGTGGAATACTGTTTATAGAAATATTGCTTATTTTTAATTGTTTTTTTTCTTAAACTTTCTGTTTCTCTTCTTTTATTAGACAAATTTCTTATTATAAAACTCAGTTTTTCAAAAGAATATATATAAGTAATTTTTAAAATAAATAAATATTAAAATAAATTATAAAACTATCTTTATAATATAGTTTTAAAATGATGCCTCATTGTCAAGTTATTATAATCTATTTTAAAATTTTGTTACTCATTTTATTACCAACATTTTATTTATCAACAATTACTTATTGATTCTTTAATACATGGCTTGGTAATAAAATGTGGAATAAAATAATCAAACAAAAAATCCTTACCCATATAGGGTTTACAGACTTCTGAGAGAAATATTAGTCAAGCACTCTCACAAGCAAATTTAAATACACCTATTGTGTACCAAACAAGCATAAATTAATGCTATTACTAATAAGGGATGTATCTTTTATTCTGATATTGTGTTAGCATTTATTGTGAAATGAACAAATGTCTTTTTATGAATTATATATTGATGCAGATGTTATTTTTTAAAAGTCCTAGCTACAAAAAAAAAAATTAAGGAAAAAAGATAGTTATCCTGCGCTGACTCCTTACTCTATCCATACACCATGAAATCCAAGTTCTGGGAATTAATAGCCGTGTTAACACCTATAATCATCATCTTCTTTTTCAAAATCATCATAATCAGAATATGACTTACTAGGCAGTAATTGCTCCATGTCCCATATTCTTAAGTGCATCAGACACATTATATGTTAACCTATAAAACATAAAATCAATATTTAACCATATTCCATTATGAGGAAATAGAAGTTTGGAAATTTTACATTTATTGATCAATACTACAAAATAAATATCTGAGCTTAGATTTTTCTCTTTTGCTAAATATAGTGTCCATGATTTTTAATCACTATTTATCATTGATATTATAATAAATGCTTTGTAATAAAATAATTTACATTAATAACTATTTGTGTTATTTATACTAATTATATTATAATAAATTAATTTATAAAAATTAATAACTGCATTTAAATTCACACTACTAGTTGTAACAATGTTAGGGGAAGAAGAGTTCCTGGCACTGATTGCCTATCTATTGATCAATCCATCTAACATCTATGTACCTATCATTTATCTCTTGTCTATTTATATCTATAACTATAAAACTCTGGTTGTCTCATACTAATTTAATTGTGTTTCTTAAGGAAACATAGCCATAAAGAAATCACTTTAAATTGACATGATGTACAAAAAGTAAAGGATAGATTAGGAATCATTTACTTAATGGGAACCTCATTTACTTAATGAGAAGTTTTTCTTATCTCAGTAGTTGTAGCTATGTCTTCAAAGATTTGAGTGCCTAATATCTGCATGCCTCATAATTGTTCTCCTTGGCACAATTTGTCACTTTCCATTTCTTACTCTTTCCTAATTGGACAGGAATACCAGGAGCAGTGGGAAGGATAACTATGGAAAATAATGGTGGTACTGGCAAAAGTTTCCCTAAACAAAAATTCTGTTCTCTAAACTATGAATATTTCACTGGTCATATCATAAACCGGCTCAGTGATGGTCATGAGGAAGAAAAATGCCCTACTAAGTGAGTAAGTGTAGATTTCACTTTGGAAAACAATTATGCTAGAAGTCATTCAATTTGAGTAATATAAGCATTTTAGCTGTTTTTAGCTCAGGGGCTTTAAAATACAAGATAGGTTTGCCAAGATTCTCAAAAGATTGAGGAGGGAAGAGAAGGGATTTGATTACGTTTCTATAAAACATAATACAAGTACTTGAGGTTTTGAAGTTTGTTCTCTTTGATTTAACAAAGAAAACTATATTAAATACCATATACATGAATAAACCATGTTAGATATACTTTGAAAATACTACAAAATATTTTTGTATTACAAAATATATTTGTAATGTGGATAGTTGAATTAAAAATTTGGCTTAAATAGGATTCCAAGTCATAACTATTAATATTTCATGTTTAATTTCTATATGGAAGCAACCCTAAATATATTTTTTATATATTTTTTCTATGTGATACACAAATGTAACACTTATTTATGTAACACACATATTCCTTTTGTCAGTTATGTACCTATATCTAGGTCTATATCTATACCTACCTTTGTCACTTATAAAATGTTAAACCAGAATGTGTCAAGAACAAGGAATATTAATAATATCACAAAGCAATTCCTTAGAGCTGTGTAGTATATATTTTCATAATGCCTAAATTACATTTTGTACATACATTCCCCAAACGTGCTTGCTGCACCACAAACACACTTAATGTAAATTCTAACTCACTGAGATTTCAGAAAAGCCAAATTCCAATGGTCTTGATAGTTTTTTAGATCCATTTTTTAAGACATTTAAAAAATAATTTAGACTTAGTGCAACACGTTGGAGGAATCTGGCATTCTAATATATTCAGATAAGAGGACATGCAAGTAAACTGTGTGATGTAATATAGTCAAATAAATATCCAGAATTTAATAACCTTCAACTCAATTAATCAAGTGAATATTAAGTACTGAACATGCTAAGATTTAACTGGATCCGTTTTGCTTGTGATAAAGGTCAGAGAATCATTTACAGCAGCATTACCTCCCAAATATGAAACTTTACATAGATAGACTCTGCTCTTAGACAGCTGCTGAATGTTGCCACAGCAACCAGAAAGGTTGCAAACTAGGATCAATGCCGTCAAAAGTAGGACAGCTGAGGTTAAACCATGTTTGGGGAGTAAGTTTGTTTCTTATTGCAAGAACTATGAATTGGCCTGCTACTTTTTAAAATAAAACATGCTCTCTTATTTTTTTCAAATACAAAGAGCAATTTTATGATTCATTAGTCATTTACTTAGATACAATTTAATGTAGTTTATAATTGTTATTTTCAACATGAAATTAATTCAGTTGCATCTGAATGACTTCATATTACTAAACTAAATCTCTACCACCACATGTTTTTTGATCAATAATGTGGCGGGCATATGGAATAAAAACTAAGACTTTTGTCATCTCCCAATAATTAAAAATTAATTAGGCATTAAATATATACTGAATGAATTCTGTCTGTTGGGTGTTATAATAATAATATGGCACTAACTTCATATTTAAAACTCATACCCGATAACTTCATTCTGTGCTGTTAGAATTAGATAATCACAGAAAGACAGATGTGCAATAGCTCAGAGATTCTTCTTAAGGTGCTGCCAACAGTCAGTGCCACTTAGAAACACATGCTGCTGCTCCGAGTCACACTTTTTCCATAAAGCGTTATTGGCAAAATTTCAAGAGTGACAAATTTTATTTTAAACTTGTATGTGTTACCTGTGCTTATGAATTATTTATAATCACATGATTTCCCCAAGCTGTCTTTATGTTTTTAAGTAGACAAATAAATATTTTTTCTGACACTCTCCAGAAATCTGTCACTTCTTAATTACACTTATAACCAGTTTTCTCGAGTATACCTGACATACAATCATATGCAAAGGTGTAAAGTAAATCTACAGTAAACCTACAATAAAACTGTCATTATAACCATAAAAATTAACACGCTTATCATCTGCAGAAGTTTCCCAGTGACCTTCTGTAATTCTTTCTTCATGTCCCTTTTCAAATCCTACCACCCCTTATCCTTAGGCAAACACTGTTCTACTTTGTCTCAAGTTAGTTTGAATGTTCTAAGATTGCGATAAAATCAGAATTGTGCACTATGCTCTTATTTTGGTCTAGATTTTTAAACTTACAATTACCTTGGCTGTCAGCCATATTGTTTAATGTATCAGTAGTTCATTCACTTTTGTTGCTGATTAGAATTCCATTTTATGGCTATAGTACAAAGTTTATCCATTTGTCTATTGAGGGATATTTGGACAGTTCTGGATTCCGGCTACTGCAAGTTTATATGAACAATCATATGCCAGTTTACATATGGACATATGTTTTCCTTTCTTGTGAATAAATAGGTAGAAATATAGTGATTGAGTGATATGATAGTTGCATATTTTAACTTTTTAAGTAACTGCGAAAGTGAATAGAGAGCCCAGAAATAAATTTATGCATACATGGTCAATTATTTTTCAACAAAGGAGCTAAGAATGTACAATGGGAAATTGACAGTCTCTTGAATAAATGAAGTTGGGAAAACTGGATGGCCACATGCAAAAGATTGAAACCGGACCATTATCTTACATCATATACAGAAATCAACTCAGAATGTATTAAAAACTTAAAAGAACTGAAAACATAAAACTCCAAAAGAAAACATAGAGAATAACCTCCTTGACACTGGTCTTGGCAATGATTTCTTGGGCTTGATGCCAAAAACAAAGGCAACAAAAGCAAAAATAAACAATGGGACTACATCAAACTACAAAGCTTCTGCCCAGCAAAGGAGACCATCAGTAAAAAGAAAAGGCAGTCTACAAACTGGAGAAAATGTTTGTAAACCACATATTTGGTAAGGGGTTCCTACCCAAAATACATAATGAAATCATACAACTCAATAGCAAGAAAACAACCCAATATAAAAATGGGTTAAGGAGGGGCGCCTGGGTGGCTCAGTGGGTTAAAGCCTCTGCCTTCGGCTCAGGTCATGATCCCGGGGTCCTAGGATCGAGCCCCGCATCGGGCTGTCTGCTCCGCGGAGAGCCTGCTTCCTCCTCTCTCTGCCTGCCTCTCTGCCTACTTGTAATCTCTGTCTGTCAAATAAATAAATAAAATCTAAAAAAAAAAAAAAAAAAAAAAAAAATGGGTTAAGGACCTAAATAGTAATTTTTCCAAAGAAGACATGCAGGTTTTTTCCTAGTACATGAAAAGGGGCACAACCACACTAATCATCAATGAAATACAAATCAACACCACACTTAGGTATCACTTCACACCTGTTAGACGGCTATTAGCAAAAAGTGCCCATAAGTATTAAATAAAGAAGAATCTTAGTAGAGCATTGGTGGGGATGTGAACTAAGCAGTAACTATAGAAAACTGCATGAAGGTTCATCTCCCTTTCCAATCTGAGGGGTTTGAAGTGGCGGGGGGGGGGGTGGGAGGTTGGGGTACCAGGTGATGGGTATTATAGTGGGCACAGCTTGCATGGAGCACTGGGTGTGGTGAAAAAATAATGAATACTGTTTTTCTGAAAATAAATAAATTGGAAAAAAAAAAAAAAAAAGAAAACTGCATGAAGGAAGGTTCCTCAGAAATTTAAAATAGAACTACCATGTGAGTCAGCGGTCCCACTGCTGAGTGTATAGTCCAAGGAAACAAAATCATCATTTTTTATTAAATATTTTATTTATTTATTTGACAGATAGAGCTCACAAGTAGGCAAAGAGGCAGGCAGAGAGAGAGGGGGAAGCAGGGTCCCTGCCAAGCAGAGAGCCCCATGCGGGGCTCGATCCCAGGACCCTGGGATCATGACCTGGGCCAAAAGCAGAGGCTTAACCCACCGAGCCACCCAGGCGCCCCCAAAATCATCATTTCAAAATGACCTGTATGCCCTCATGTTCATAGCAGTCAAGATATAAAACCAGCCTAAGTGTTCATTGATATATGAATGGATAAAAAAGATGTGCTATGAAAGTACAATGGAATCGCATAGTTCCTGTAAGCTTTTTTTTTTTTAAGCTTTTTTTTTTTTTTTTTTTATTTGAGAAAGAAAGTGCAAGAGAGAGCATGATCAGGGGGAGAGGCAGATGGAGAAGGAAAGCCAGACTCCGCACTGAGCAGGGAGTCTGATGGGAGGCTCAGTCCCAGGACACTGGGATCATGACCTGAGCTGGAGGCAGATGCTTAACTGACTGAGCCACCCAGGTGCCCATAATTCCTGTAAACTTTTTTTTAATATAACAAAATTAATTTATTAATAATTGTACTATATACATAAGTAACTCAAAAATCAATCTCCATCTCTGCCTAGTCTTCTGCATGTGGTTATTTGAAGGATCCTAAAATTTACAGAACAGAAGTTTCCATTTTCCATAACCCCAAATTCCTCCTCCTTAGGCTTCGAATCTTAGGAAATGTCACTAACATTCTCTCAGTTGCTCAGACCAAAACCTTTGGAGACATCTTCAACTCGTCTCTTTTTTCATACCCATAGCATTATCAGCATTTTATTTTTTAGCTTCATATCGACTTTTTGATCTTTTGCAAGCTCTGGGCTTTTAGTTACATTAAGACTTTCCCCACCCAAATTTTAAAGTTATTTATTTTTCTGCTAGTGTCATTTGATTTAGGGAGGGTGTCAATGTTGTCAAACTATGTGGCGCTTACTGTGATGCAAGGGTTGGCGTAAGGGTACAATTTGATGGTTATTCCAGATGCTGACAGATGGTTCCATCTGTGGAATCCACAGATGTACAATGTCACGCTTGTCATATTCTAAATTCCCGTATATGTGTGAGTCTCTGTTTGAATGTCTCTTCTGTTGATTTTTCTCTACATGTGCCATTACAACTCTCTATGCATTTTTGTTACGTGATTTAATATCCTGTGGGAATTACCTTCTTTATCACCATCCTCCTGGCACACTATTCCTAGTTCTTTTGAAGTGAAGCTTGCTAGATAAACTTCTAGACTCTGAAATCAGACTGAGTTCAAATGCAGTCTTTGCCATGTACTAGCTGTGTGGCTTTGGGTAAGTTACTTAAGCTCCTGTAAACTTTTTAAGAAAGAAAGGAACCCTGTGATTTGTGACCACTTAGATGAAACTGGAGGGCATTATGCTAAGTGAGATAAGCCAGACAAAATTTAAATACTGCATTGCATCACTTACACATGGAATCTAAAAATGAAAAAATCAAGTTCATAGAAACATTGATGAGGGGTTGTCAGAGGGCTGGGGATGTGGCAAATAGGGAGGGGCTGGTAAAAGGTTACAAACTGTCACAATGCACACATACAAGTTTTTTGTGTCTCTTTCTTGAAAATTATTTTGTTTTTTAACAGTAAGAACATATAACAGGAGACTTACTCTCTAACAATTTTTTAAGCACACAATACGGTATCATTAACTATAGACCTACTTTGTATAACAGATCTCTAGAACTCAGCTATCTTGTGTAAATCATCACATTGCACACTAAGCATCTCACAATTTTATCAATTATACCTGAATAAGTTGAAAAAAAAAACTGCCAACTGTATTCCAAAGTTTTTGTGCTATTATACATTCCTCCTAGCAGTGTACGAGAGGACATAAAAATTTGTGCATTTTTATTTGTTATTGGCTCAAATTTTATATTCCTCTGATTTTTAATGAAGAGATTACAATCAACCAATTTGTTGAAGTTTTCTCAAGCATGGATGAATGAAGCTTATCTTCTAGTGGATTCTTCCAGAAAAACTCATAAGTGCAGAAGTAGGTGATTGATTTTTTAAAAGGCTTTGGCACAGCCTAAGTATATGAAGAAAAGCTTGGTTAGATACAAAAACCTTGGCTCAAGTTTTATTTCTTTGAGTTTCTTAAAAATGTATTAGTGTTATCTTTGTGCTTTTGTAAAGTCTCCTGCTAACCCACTTTTTCTTTCTATTGCAAATGACTGGTCTTTTCCATTGGAGGTTCTGTAGACTATTCCTCTTTATTTTTAAGGATAATAATAATTTATTACTATATCTGATATCTGAGCCTCTTCAAAAAATAGATTTTGTCTGCTTGTAGTTTGAAAAACATTTTAAAATTATAGTTTATATCAGTTATTCATCTCATGGGACTGCAGTTTTACTGTGTTAAATTTCTCTTCCCTATCTTCCACATTATTCATTTTTTTTCTGTTAATGTTTCTTTATTTTATTGTTATTTTCTTCGCTATTTTATTCTTTTTTTCAATACTTTGAATTACCTTTGTCAGTTAAGTCTATCCTATCTTGGCATCTTATGATTTTTATTTTTATTTCTAAAGGAATTATTTTTAATCATTTTCTTTCCTAAGTTTTGTTAATTTTTTATACTTTTCATTTTCAAATAGTTTTAGGCTTATAGAAAAGTTGCAAAAATAGTTCAAAGAGTTCCTATATATTCTTTACTCAGCTTCCTCTAATATTCTAATTTAACTAAAAATGGTAACATTTAATTTAATTTAATAAGTTAACATAGGGGGGCACCCGCGTGGTTCAATCAGTTAAGCATTCCACTCTTGATTTTGGCTCAGGTCATGATCTCAGGGTTGTGAGACCAAACCCCACTTTGTGCTCTGTGATGAGTATAGAGCCTGCTTAATATTCTCTCTCTCCCTCTCCCACAGCCCCTCCCCGCCCTAAAAAAAATTAGTTAACATTGGAATTATACTATTAGGTAAACTGCACACTTTATTGGAATTGCTCTTTTTTCCACTAATATCTTTTTTTCTGTTCCAGTGTCCAATGCAGCATAACCCCTCAGCTTTCTCTAATATGTGACCATTTATTTGTTTTTATATTAGCTTTATTGAGCTTTAAAAGTGCACATATTTAACATATGTAATTGATGGGTTTGGACATGATGCATACACCCATGAAGCCATCACTACCACTAAGGAAAATGATATATTCACTACTTGCAAAAGTTTCCTTGTGTCTCCTTTTTTAATTTTTATTTTTAATTTTGCTTGGCTTTTTAATGATAAGAACATTTAACATGAGATCTACCTTTTAAACAAAATTTTGAAGTGCACAATACAGTATTTTTAACTATGGGTACTATGTTGTACAGCACATCTCTAGAAGTTACCCATCTTTCATAACTGAAACTTTGCACCAATTAAGCAAGAATTCCTAATTTCTACCTCTTTCCTGTGCCTGGCAATCACCATTCTGTTTTCTGTTTCTATGAAATTAACCATTTTAGACACTTGATATAAGTGGAATCATGCAGTATTTTCCTTCTATGACTCTGTCATTTCACTCATTCTAATGTCCTCCAGGTTCATTCATGTTGTCAAAAGTAACAGAATTTCCTTCTTTTCAAAGACTGAAGAATATTTCATTGTATATATTCCATATATTCTTTATCCATTTATTTGTCAATGGACATTTGGGTTGTTTTCATACCTTGGCTATGGTGAATAATGTTGCAATAAAGATTAGAGTGCAGATATCTCTTTGAGATCCTCATTTCAATTATATTGAATAAATACCCAAAAATACCCAGAAATGGGATTGCTAGATCATATGGCAGTATGACTTTTACATTTTTGAGGAAACTCCATATCATTCTCCATACAGGCTGAATCGTAGTACACTCTCATTAACTTCCAACACTTTTGAAGCATACTCAATATTAAGTAAACTGTCTCTCAATTTGGCTTTGCCTGCTATGTTTTCATTATTAAAATGGTGTTATAAACTTTTTTAGAATAATACAAGAGATACTGTATTTCATCACATTATATCAAGGGGCAAATAATATTGACATGAATTAGCACTGGTGATCATACCCTTGTTAATTTAAAGCAAGTGTCTGCCAGTTTGTCCAATGTAAAGTTTGCCATTTTTTGGATCAAGTTTTGTCATTTTTTTAAAAGATTTTATTTATTTGAGAGAAAAGAACAAGAATCAAGGTGGGGGAGGAACAGAAGGGGAGGGACAATCAGACTCTGTGCTGAGTATGGAGCCTGCCTTGGGGCTCTATCCTAGGACCCTGAAATCATGAACTGAGCCTAAACCAAGAGCCAGATGCTCAATTGACTGAACCACCCAGGCACCCTGAATTTTGTCTATTTTTGTTTAAACTTTTGTATTTCTAATTCAAGAGAATCTTCTTTTAATATCTATAAATGATTTTTTAATGATAGCTAATCATGTTAGGGCATTATAAGTATTTCATGTTTGGTTATGGGAAGAATTTTTACTATCTGAAATATTTCAATTTTTGTTTTTTTTATTTTATCTATATACAATATTTATATAGTTACTATTTTCTTTTATTTGAAATGTTACATTTTTGTGGACCTTCAAAGATAGTCATATTCAGGCAGCTCTGTGAGTGTTTGAGCTTACTTAACTACTAGTGTTTGGTTGAAGCCTTCTCTCTTTGGTTGGTATAATCAATGTTATTCTTGTTTGGCTATGATATGTTGTAGGTCTTTTAATTTTCTTCACTTCTTTCCTTCTTTCTCTTTCCTCCACAGTTTCCATTGGTCTTCTCCCTCATAAATTATCCCACTTTCCGCAAAAATGGTACTCTTCCAACACTATCATTGAGAGTTTTAGCTTTCTTCTTACTAAAAAGATGCTGTGGTCCCATCCCATCCTCGGGTTATTGGAAATGGTCTGCTAAATTTGGGTTTATTTTCTTACTCACAGGCAATCTGAAACTTGTAATATTCTTTGCCTTATTCTGCTTAGAGTGTGTGTGATCCTATGTTTTCCTTGTTGTTTTATCGTAAAAGGTGTGAACTGTTTTGTGTGAACTCTTGATTTCTCATCATCCTATTCTCTACCAGTAGAAATTCTTTCAAATATAAAAGTACTATTATATTAAAAATAATTATGATACCTTCCATATGTTTCAATACTTGATTATAAAGACTATGCTTTAAACATAAGCTTCAAGGAACTATTTTGGAGGGGAAAAAAGATGACATTTCCAGTCTGAGTTTATCTTGACAGGTTTTCACATTTCACACATAAAACATTAATAAAAAGTATTGATGCATTTTAACTACTTTGTTAATCATTATCCTTAAAGTTTCCTGCCAGAATCAAGAAAAGTAACTAAAACTTCAAGTAAAAATTGTATAGTTCTGTTTTATAGTTTATTGCATCATCAAATACTCTTTAAATTGAATGGTGTTGTAGGAGTTTCATCTTTATCTGTACCTAGTCCACATCACCATTTAAACTTGCTCATTCAGAGGGACACTCAAATCAGCAGAAAATATTATTTGGATGAAAACTATTTTCTGCTTTATTTAGCAAGTGCTTGTCTTTAGTCTTCAAACCTACAATTGTAGTTTAGTGTGAAACTATCAAAAAGTCACAGAATAATTTTATGGCTCTGAGACCCTTGATAAAAGATATTGAGGGGCACCTGGGTGGCTCAGTGGGTTAAGGGTCTACCTTCAGCTCAGGTCATGGTCCGGGTCCTGAGTTTGAGCCCCACATCGGGAAGAGTCTGCTTCTCCCTCTCCCTCTTCCTGCCACTCCCCCTGCTTGTGTGCATGCTTTCCCTCTCTCTCTCTCTGTCAAAAAAATAAATAAAATCCTTAAGAAAAAAAGATATCCAGAAATCCATCCTGATTTCCAGGGTGTAGAATGAAATATTTCAAGGGAGGGAAAATGGAATGGGAAGAAATTAGAGAGGGAGAGTAACCATGAGAGACTCTAGACTCTGGAAAACAAACTGATGTTAACAGAAGAGAGGGGGTGGAGGGATAGGGTGATGGGTATTAAAGAGGGCATGTGTTGTGGTGAGCACTGGGTGTTATACGCAACTAATGAATTGTTGAACACTACATCAAAAACTAATGATGTACTATGTGTTGGGTTACTGAACATAATAATAACAATAAAAAGAAATACTCTAATATCATTTAGTGTTTATATTAATTATGATAGGTCATGATACTATTTATATTTTCAAAAGCACTCTCTAAATGTGTTAGAGAGTGTAAGGTTATAGTTCATTGTTAATTACATTAATTTCCATTGTAAGTGTCCAAATCAGCTTTGTTGTTATTAATTCCTCTATAATTTCTCACACACGAAAATTAATTCAGCATCTACTATATTTGGTTTGGAAAATATCAATGAGTAAGGTATAGTCCCAGGATCTAGGGCAGGAGTGAATGCAACATGCCAATGTAGGAGGGACTCAGAGAAGCAATCTGCTTGAATAGGAAAGAAAGAAGACTTGTCTAGAAGCATAATTTACCTGATTTTCACCTATTTTTATTTAGGCTATGTATTTATTTGCAATGAATTGGGGAAAATGGATAGAAATTAGGATCAGATTATCTGACTTGCCAATTTCCACCAATATGCCACATAACCATTACATCAAAGATTTGCAATGCAAGGAATGAATAGAAAGGAAGAAGGAAGTTGCAATTCAATGATTTAATAAGACATAAGTATAGAAGAAGATACTAAGAAGAGTATCTTTCTCTTCTGTAAAAAGGAGTTATCAAATCTGGGATATGACCCATGGGAAACAGTTGTCCAGGCATCCTATGTAGAAGAGAATAATACAGGGCACCTGGGTGGCTCAGTGGGTTAAAGTCTCTCCCTTCAGCTCAGGTCATGGTCCCAGGGTCCTGGGATAGAGCCCTGTATTGGGCTTTCTGCTCGGCGGGGAGCCTGCTTCCCTCTCTCTTTCTCTGCCTGCCTCTCTGCCTACTTGTAATCTATGTCTGTCAAATAAATAAGTAAACTCTAAAAAAAAAGAAGAAGTAGAAGAAGAGAATAATAGCATAATAATAAGAGAATAATAGCAAATAATAGCATTCCTGGTAGAAGGAATAAAAGTAATCAGAAATGAAACCTTTTTGGAAAAGGGTATTAGGTATATCTTGTATACAATGTGTGGGAGAAAACTGGGAAGGTAAAGAAGTGACAAATACGATAGGGCTTATGGGCTATATTATAATCATGAGAGCAAGCAGGGTTTTAAGCAACAGAACATTAATTATATTCATATTTGAGAAGAACCATTTAGGCTAAACTATATAAAATGAATGATAATGCAGATGAGGATGCAGAAAGTGAAATCTATATAACAATCCAGAGAATGATAATGCCATACATTATGTAAGATAATAACTGTATATAATGTTGGAATAAAGTATTAGAAAAGGTAGGAACACTGCATATCGAGGCTGTAGAACTTTTAAGAATTATTTTAAATAGCATGCTCGATTTAGTTTTTAATGTCATTTAGCAAAAGCGAGAGACGTGACTTAAAGCAGAGGGTATTAGAGTAGGAAAAGGCACTTGTGCAGTGGGTGGCATTGATGCATACTGCTCAAATAGAACTGTGCCAAAACCAAAATCAATACATTGAATGATTTTGTACTAATTGTATTGTATATAGTTCATAAAACAAATTTTATGATAATCAAAACCTTACTTACACCAAGAGCCATATTTTTGTTGTTTTACAGCCAAGGAAATAATCAGCTAAACCAAAGTAACACAATGAGGATGCCTCACTTGAGTAACTACCAATGAACAGTGTCATAGAGAAGTCATTTGAGATAATCGCTACTCTGTGTATCTCCAAACAATGAATAAATGAAGTAAACAGTATGCATGTAAAACAAGTGCATTTATACATAGAAGAAATCTCTTGAGCAGCATGAAGCATATATTTATATTACAGATTCATTTTGATCTGGTTAGTGGCATTTTTATCTTTCCCACAATTCTATTCTAAACATCTCAAAGATAATTTTGCCACGTAATTTATGACTAAGTGTACCTAATTCATTGGCCTTCGAAAACTGTTTTCTTTCTTACCCCTCACCTTCTATCTCTATTCCCTTGACATGTTAGCTTTCACCAGCTTCCTAAAGTAGGGCATTTGTTTCCCCTAGAGCTTCTAATACAATATAAAATAAAAGGAAGATTGACATAAAAGAGTACCTGTGCAGTAATGAGATAAAGGCAGATAGTCTGAATGAATAAAAACATAGACATATTGCCCGTCTTGTTTCCTTAGATTTTCAGAGAAAAGTAATATATTAAATGGCTTGGTAAATAACAATCCTCATAGAGAATAAATACCCTTCTATTATTCTTATTCTTTGAGACACTTTCCTGAAAGGGATTATGACAATAGAGTACAATGAAGCTTTTATAAGAAAGAGAATCTTGTAAACTCTTTTCTTTATTTGTCATCAAGAATATGGCAAATGAAGGTTAGTAGTAAGATTAAACTATATTACTTGAATTTTCCAAGCTGAACACTTGGAATATGACCTAACATTTATTTGTACACTTTCTTCTAGGTTATACTGGCTTTAATGATGAACTTTGGTGGATGAAGTAAACAAAACTGTATAGCACTAATACTGGACCTTGTTTCTGAAAGCTGACATCTATAAGGTTTTAGATGCAATAAGACTTGTAGAGTGATTTATATGTGTAATGGACTTGACACTTTAGAATGAACCAGAGCAGGCACTTCTCCTGTGGAATGGTAGTTTTGGTCGTCCATATGAAAATTGTTCATTTTTCCGCAGGTAGATGACATGTGATTTTGTGAACTATCTACATCATTCTGAAAGACCCACACTGAAGGCATTTGTATGCAGAGTGCTTCTTCTTTTAACTCAGTGTTAAGTATTTTTTTTTCATGTGTTCCACTTGTTATAGAAAAGGGAGATGGATTAGACTTTTATAGTTTAAACACAATTCTCTACAGAGGAAAAGAAAAGAACATATTATCTACCAGGCTTATTTTCAGTCAAGTGATCCTACTCTCTTTTCAAGCACAGAAAAGTATATCTCATGGGGCCTGTCTACACACCAATCTATCAATCATCATAGATCAAATAGGAAGGAGATGATCATTGCTTTTATGCGTGAACTATTTTTTTAAAGTTCTTTTTCTATTTAGATGTTGCTATCTAGTGTAATTATCTGATATAATTCACCTGAGAGTATGCTCACTAAAGTTGTGACACATGAACTGCCTTTGCCTCTTATGTGCTCTAAGTATTAATCAATCTATGGCCCGATAAACCTAGATAAGACATTAGAAATTTTATCAGCACTGCATTCTGTGCAGTCACAAATTGTCAGTCAGTTTTAGTACTCAAAATGAAACAAGTTCTCTGTTGTAATGTTATTAAACAGCTGATGAGAAAAGCTTCAAGATATGCTAAGTTGAGCCCCATTGGACTTATTAAAACATCATCATTCCTTGGACCAAAGAACTGCTATTAGTATCTTTGGTCAGCCATGAGACATTATAAGAATAGGCTCAGCTATTTTTACTTTGTTCATTTCTGGATTACACATGACAATTTCATTAACTTTGAAAAGTTAAATAACATAAAACATAAAAAAATGAAAAAACCATACATCTATGATTTCATTACATGCTTGGTTAATTTGTTAAAACTAGTTCGTGTTTATAAATTAATATTCTTTTTCCAGCACTTCCATTATCCCTTTGGTTAATTTGTTAAAACTAGTTCATGTTTATAAATTGATATTTTTTCTAGCGCTTCCATTATCCCTATTAGACATATATAGGCCAAAATAAGTCTGCCCTGGTTTGACATGTAAATAAGCTACATTAAAGCTTTTATACCTGTTTATGTGCTTGTATCTAAATTAGGTAAAAGAGCTAATCAGAACTGGGGGTACATCAAAACATTCAGAGAAGCAGAACTTAAGTGTAAGATTAATTTGATTTGGCAAATAAAAGAATAACTAAAGGAATGGAAGCCATCATATATAATACAAGAATAAAATACATTACAAAATGTCCTGCATTAAGGAATTTGAAAATAAAAGAAAGCTCCATGGAACAGAAATAGGCTGAAAAAATATAAAAGGAAATATAACCATAAAAGAGACACAAATTAAATCTATAATTAAATGTGCTTATCTATGCTGGTTGCTTGCTTAAATAAAGGAATATCCCATTTGATCTTCATGTTAAAAAAGACAAATGACCTTAAAACTGACCCCTCCATGAAAATGAAGCAGACTTGCTAGCCAATTTAATGATCTATATAAAGAAACCAAAAAGTTATAATCTCTCATTAGATGTCACCTATTGATTTCTGGCTCTCATGATGACAATAATAGAGCCAAGAGAGGTTAAAAGACAAAAGTTTTGATTTAAAGAAAATGAACACTTCAGAAGTATCATCACTATAAGATCTTGAAGAATAAAAATGATATCAAGCTGGTCAATTAATGTTGGCATTTATTTTCTCCCATAAAATGAGAAGGATGAATAGAATGATACTATTCATTGCATGTTCCTAATGAAACCCAAGGAAATTTTGTATTTTCCTATTTTTCTACTATCTTTGCTCCTTATATTCCATTTCCAACTTTAATGAGTTCAATAGTAGACTGTATTCAAAGGCAGCAACCAAAATTAGGCAACATTCTCTATGTCTTTCTTAGAAATTTTAGAAATATACACAAAATCATTTTCTTTAAAACTGTCAATATACGTTCATGTTTTACAAGTAAAGGATGGTTAAAAAATTAAAAAAAAAGAAACAATAAAGTTTAAAAATTGGCAAAAAATCTGAACAGGCATTTCACCAGATAAGATGTACAGATGGAAATAGGCATGTAGGAATATGCTCAATATTTTATGTTATTATTTTATGGCTTTTTATTATTTTATGTTATTATTAAGCAATTTAAAGCAATAATGATGGGTGTTAGGGTGGTTCAGTTGATTGAGTGACTGCCTTCGGCTCAGGTCATGATCCTGGAGTCCAGGATCAAGTTCTGCACCTGGCTCCCTTCTCAGCGGGGAGTCTGCTTCTCCCTCTGACCTTCCCCACCCCATGCTCGCTCTCTCCCTCTCTCATTCTCAAATAAACAAAATCTTAAACAAATAAGACAATAATGAGCTATCACTAAACACAAGTTGGTGCAGCCACTTTAGGAAACAGTGTGGAGATTCCTTAATAAATTAAAAAATAGAGCTACCCTATGACCCTGCAATTGCACTACTGGGTATTTACCCCAAAGATACAGATGTAGTGAAAAAAAGGGCCATCTGTACCCCAGTGTTCATAGCAGCAATAGCTATAGTTGCCAAACTGTGGAAAGAGCCAAGATGCCCTTCAAAAGATGAATGGATAAAGAAGATATGGTCCATATATACAATAGAGTGTTACACCTCCATTATAAAGGATAAATACCCAACTTTTGTATCAACATGGACAGGACAGAGATTATGCTGAGTAAAATAAATCAAGCAGAGAAAGTCAGTTATCACATGGTTTCACTTACTTTTGGAGCATAAGGAATAACACAGAGAACATTAGGAAAAGCAAAGGAAAGTGAATTGGGGGAAATTGGAGGGGGAGATGAACCATGAAAGACTGTGGACTCTGAGAATCAAACTGAGGTCTTGGAAGGGAGGGGGTAGGGTGAATGGATGAGCCTGATGGTGAGTATTGAGGAGGGCTTGTATTACATGGAGTACTGGATGTGGTGCATAAACAATGAATCTTGGAACATCGGGGGCGGGGGAAGAATGGCTAAAATTCAAAACACTGACAACACCCAAAGCTGACAGGGATGTAGAGAAGCAAGTTATCTTAGTCATTGCTGGCAGGAATGGAAAATGGTACAACCCCTTTAAGAACAGTTTGCCAGTTTTCTGCAAAACTAAACACACTGTTAAGATAGGACAAATCATAAGAGACTCTTAATTATAGGAAACAAAATGAAAGTTGCTGCAGGGAGGTGAGTAGAGGGATGGGGAAACTGGGTGATAGACATTGGGGAGGGTATGTATTTTAATGAGCGCTGGGTATTGTAAAAGACTGCTGAATCACTGACCTCTATCTCTGAAACTAATATACATTATATGTCAACTAATTGAATTTAAATTTTAAAAAGTATAAATAAAATAAGATCCAACAATCATGCTTCTTGGTATTTACACAAATGAGTAGAAAGCTTATAGCCACATGAAATCTTACATACATATGTTCAAAGAAGCTTTATTTATAATTGCCTAAACTTGGAAGCAACTAAGATGTCTGTCAGTAGGTTAATGCATAAATAAAAGAATACCTTCACAGTGGAATATTTTTCAGCAATAAAAAGGCATGAGCTACCAAGTCACAAAAAATTATGGAGGAATCTTAAATGCATATTGCTAAGTGAAAGAAGCCAATTTGAAAGTGGTATATACTGACCGGGACCAGGTATATGAAACCTGGAAAAGAAAAAAATAGAGACATGAAAAAAATCAGTAGTTGCCAGAGATTGGGGTGGGGGAGGGGAGAAGAGTTGAATATGTAGAACACAGAAGATTTTTATGACAGTGAAACTATTCTGTATAACACTAATAGTGGATAGGTGTGGGCACATTTGACAAAACTCACAGAATGTACAACACAGTGAATGAACCCTAATATAATCTGTAGACTTCAGTTAAAGATGATATATTAATATTGATTTATCAATTATAACTAATACAAGATGGTAGTAAGAGGAGAAACCATGAAGGGAGAAAGGTCCTAAGTGAGAGGGAATATAAATTGGATTGTCTAAACCTTCCACTTAATTTTTCTGAACACTTAAAATTACCCTACAAAGTAAGACTATTAATTAAAAAGATAATGATTATGATGATGATAAGGATTCTTTCACAATCTATAGCTTACAGGGGCACTTTTTTTTTTTTTTTTTCCCCTCAGTCTTCTGGCCAGGAGCTCTATCAAAGTTTTTGCTGTCTTTAAAGGCTACCACTATTTTGCAAGGGGTTCACCCTGGGATCAATGCCAGAAAAGGAAGTAAAAAAATAAATAAATAAAACAAAAGATGACGATCTTTCCTGTACGAATCACTTAATTCAAGTTACCCCCCCCTCCATTCCAGCCCTCTACTTTGCTTTATTTTCAGAGTCTCCAAATAGTTGACTTTAAAATTTCTTTATTTTTGAGAGTTGTTTTTATGCCATCTTGGTAAACATCAGAAATTCCCACTGCATTCATTTCAAATATATTACTTATACGTTCACTCATTAATTCATTATTTTTTAATAATAAAAAAATGAGTGGGCTAAATTTTGACAAAAAGATATTAGAGATGTCTTTGAACTTGGTTCACTCAGAGGAAACATACTTTCAGATAATACACCAAATAGTCATTTTGATGATAGGTGTATCTGTAGGATATTAAAGCAACATATAAAGTGGCATTATTTACCACAGTTTTATTGTTATAGTTTTACACATAGATTAGTATTTAAATTATTAAATATTATATAATTGATTTCATTTTCATTTTGATCAGTGAATCTTTATTACTAAGACAAGTATATTTAAACTTCCGACTTTCAAGACTGTTTCTTCTGAATAGGATAATACCTAAATAGATTATTATATTTTTTCTGGTATACATGACCCTGGATATTGAAAGACTTGTATTATGAAAATGTGAATTTTTGCACCAGATGATTTAATCAATTACATAATTTTATAATATTGTAAAATGTCTATATGTCTACAATATACTCAGTTTAAAGAATGTTCATTTCCAGTAAATATAAAAAATTACATAAAATTAATGAGCTTATTTAATTTTAAATAAATTCAAGATAGTACAGGATTCCTCATGTTGTATTGCATATGAAACTGATGTCTATTTATTTTTTAAGGGTTTTATTTATTCATTTGAGACAGAGAGATACAGAGAGAGAGAGACCATGAATAGGTGGAGAAGCAGAAGGAGAAGGAGAAGCAGGAGAGGGAGAAGCAGACTCCCCAATTGAGCCACTCAAGTGTCCCAAGATGTCTACTTATCTTTAAAAATTATTGTTTTTAAGTGATTCTTAAAATAAGTAACTTATATAATGCCATATTGCATAATATGAAACCAATGGCCCCCATCAATTCTTTTTAGTTATTCATCTGTTCCCTACATATTTTTTTTACACCTATTGTGTTCTATGTGCTGTGTGTAAGAGCTAACACAATAGACGAGTTCTACTTTCAAAATGATGACAGTCTAGATTAGGAATGTAAAGGAATATATGAGAAATGTTGATTGAGTGTTTTAAAGACCAAGGGTTCATACTTAATTATTACGTGGAAGATATAAGTAGATTTTACAAAATGGGTGATTTAGCAATAATATAATGTAAAGAGATGAAAAATGAGTAAAGAATGTTATGGGGCGTCTGGGTGGCTCAGTAGGTTAAGCCTTTGCCTTCAGCTCAGGTCATGATCTCAGGGTCCTGGGATCCAGCCCCACATTAGGCTCTCTGCTCAGCAGGGAGACTGCTTCCCTTTCTCTTTGCCTGCCTCTCTGCCTGCTTGTGGTCTCTGTCGTCAAATAAACTAAAAAACAAAGAAAGAAAGATAGGAAGGAAGAAAGAAAGAAAGAAAGAAAGAAAGAAAGAAAGAAAGAAAGAAAAGAATGTTATGTGTGCAGAAAGTGAGGGCAGAGATATTACTGGGAAGTTCAGTACTGAAACAGACTTAGAGGTGGGGCTCTACATAAACATATTTGGCCACAGTTCAGATATTATGCCAGCGGATATATTTGGGAGCACAGAGCAACCAGAGCAATAAGCCTTCTTTTGCAACTCAGCAGCTTGAAAGTAACCTACATATAATGAGGACTAAGAATAGGCACGGAGTGTCTTGAAAACCTAATGTTTATTTTAACAACAAAATTAGAGTTAGTTTAACAATATTTATTTATTTCAACGTGTTTAACACTGCCCAAGAAGGCGGGAGGGGGAATATTCTCCAGAAAAGTGAGAAGGAGGAGCTGTTATCTCACTTCTAGCTACAGAAGAGAAGCCTGCGGCTCAGAGGCAGCATAGCATAGAAGTTAAACATTTGTTTCAGGAACCAAGTGCCTGTGTTCAAATACCAGCTCTGGCAATATGTAGGTGCGCTCTACACGTTCTGCTTGTGCCCTGATGCCTGGCTGCTCCGGGGGAGCAGCATTCTCTGCAGGGTAAACCCAAAGACAGTGCATGTCCCGGGGTGCCTTGCAGCTGCAAGTTTCAGAAGATTTTTATTTTAATTTAAATTCAATGAATTAACAAATAATACACTACTAATTTCAGAGGTAGAATACAGTGATTCATCAATTGTATATAACACGAAGGGCTCATTACATTGAGATTGAAGATCATAATGATCATCTGGTAACTTCCTCAAATTTCAGATTCCCAGGTCCCTTTTTTGTGACTTTAATAGTGTTAATCTGGGGAGTGACTCAGGAATACACTTTTCAAAAGTTTCACAAAGAAGTCTCTGATCGAGAAAGCCTGGAAAACTCAAGAAGTCTCTGATCAAGAAAGCCTGTGTAAATGATGGCTTTTGATCATAGACGGTAACATTTTCTATGCGCTAATGATCATAGACAGTAACATTTTCTATGTGCTAAAAAGAAAATTACGGTGAGTACGTATAAGATGAAAATTCATAATTATAAAATCTGAGGTGATAATGTCATTAAACTCTATTCGTATGAGACTGAACATTTCTTCTTAAATATTTATTAAAATCCAGTTTGTGGAGTATAATTTAAATGTGTTGAAAGGAAAAGGCACATTTTTCACATGAGGCTGAGATTGTATTCTGTTCCATCTGTGTAATGTGGCACATCAATATCTTAAGCAATGTAGAACTTTTACATTTAATGTCTTCACTAGGTAATGAAATGGAATATAGAAATATTTCTTCAGGTTTTGATTCTCTTTTTTTTTTTCATCCAGTACAAAGTGGAGATGCTGCACAAGCATATTACTGTGGCTCTATCACAGCACATAATAAATGAAATCGTATAAGGATAGATAAAAATACCTCTTGATAGTTTCCTCTGTCAGCATGTTAAGAGATTATTGATGGCAGAAATCTAAAAGAAGCTTAAGAACAGCTAAGGAACCGAAAGAGACAACTTAAATAAAAAAGAAAGCTGTTCCAATTTACTTCCCACAAACTGGTGAGCGACTAACACTCTATCAAAGTAAGGTTAGACCAAGAAAGAATGTCTCCTCCAAAATTAAAAAAGGTACTACTTATAAACTAATAAATATTGTTTCCATACCTACACTTCATAATAAATTAATTGATATATGGCAATTGGTTGTTAGATAGATCAGCTCTTCTACAATAATCAAATTTTGCTATATAAAATTGAGGGTTAGAATTTTTTTTTTTTTAAAGATTTTGTTTATTTATTTGACAGAGAGAGGTCACAAGTAGGCAGAGAGGCAGGCAGAGAAAGAGGAGAAAGCAGGCTCCCTGCTGACCAGAGAGCCCGATGCGGGACTCGATCCCAGGACCCTGAGATCACTACCTGAGCCGAAGGCAGCGGCTCAACCCACTGAGCCACCAAGGCGCCCGAGGGTTAGAAATTTTGAGATGCAATTAGTCATTAAAACTCACAGACATTAGACAATTGAAGTTTTGTGATGAAAAGGATATACACAAAGGAAACAGAGAACGGAGCAATATTTTCTCTGAAGTAATAAAGATGTTACAAAGTGATGATTTTAAGACTTTTAAAACAACTGATACAATGTGACTAGTGGATATGTTTAAAACTTCATCCTCTTATCCTATTTTAATAATATGACTTTTGGTTATATTCATTTCATCACAATCATTAGAGAAAATAAACTTGGTAAGATCTCAATCTACACTAAATATTATAAATGGATAATTTGTTATGTTCATCCTGAGAATATACCACTCTAGGTTGAACTCTATTTTTTTGAACTCTATTTTTAAAAGTATATATATTTGTAAAGACATTTTTTAAAAACAGTGTAAGTACCAAAGAAGATAAAATTTGGTTCTGAAGCCGGAAATTAACAAAAATGTGCTCTGAATTGTTTTTAAAATCCTCAAATGAATCAATTGATTCATTATAAAAGAGATGATTTGTACCTAATATTTGCATCTTCAAAGGAAATTATTGAAAATGGTTCCACTGCAGTCAGGAGTGCACAAAGGAAATGTAGCAGTTTTTTGGTCTAAAGAGCTTGGAGAGTCCCAAAGAAATGACTTCCCTTTGAGAGATATTTGTATTTGAGATTAGGCAGTGTACTTTAACATCTAGATAAAGGACATCCAGATAAATATATATATATATATATATATATATATATATATATATATATATATAAAAAATCGAGCATATGGAAAAAATTTGAGTGGAAAATGCATTAAATTATATTTTCTGACTAACTTATTTCACTCCGCATAATATACTCTAGCTCCATCCCTATCATTGCAAATGGCAAGACTTCATTCTTTTTCTATGGCTGAGGAATATGCCATTGTATATACATATCACCTCTACTTTATCCATTCATCAATCAATGGACATTTGGGCTCTTTCCATAATTTGGCTATTGTTGATAATGTTGCTATAAACAGCAGGGTGCATATATCCCTTTGACTCAGTATTTGGGGTAAATACCAAGCAGTGCAATTGCTGGATCATAGAGTAGTTCTATTTTTAACTTTTTGAGAGATCTCCGTACTGTTTTCCAGGGTGGCTGCACCAGTTTGCGTTCCCACCAACAGTATAAGAGTGTTTCCCTTTCGGGGCACCTGGGTGGCTCAGTGGGTTAAGCCTCTGCCTACAGCTCAGGTCATGATCGCAGGGTCCTGGGGTGAGACCCATATCAGGCTCTCTGCTCAGCAAGGAGCCTAATTCCCCCTCTCTCTCCGCCTGCCTCTCTGCCTATTTGTGATCTCTCTCTTTCTGTGTCAAATAAATAAATAAAATATTTTTAAAAATTAAAAAAAAAAAGAGTGCTCCCCTTTCTCCTCAGCCTTGCCAGCATCTGTTGTTTCCCGTGTTTTGTGGAATTTAAGAAACAGGACAGATGAGCATAGGTGGAAAAAAGAGAGAGGCAAACCATAAAACAGACTCTTAACTACATAGAACAAACTGAGATTTGATGGAGGGAGGTGGGTGGGGGATAGATTAAATGGGTGATGGTTATTAAGTAGGGCACTTTTGATGAGCACTGGGTGTATATATAAGTGGTGAATTAATAGATTCAACTCCTAAAACTAATATTGCACTATATGCTAACTGGAATTTAATTAAAAACTTGAAATCAACAAACAACCTAAAATAATGGCCTAATGGTATGTATGTGTGTATATACATGTATGTGTGTGTATATATGTGTATATACATATATATGTATATTAATGTATATATATACATACATACCATTTAAAAGAAATATATATATATATATATTTCTTTTAAATTAATTGAGTATTTTTTTTTCCTTAAGGAAGGGCTAAAGGCTGGGTTGTTGTGGTTTGTTTTTGTGATTTGTCCGTGAATATTCAAACTCAGGAAAGCAAAAATAGAGTTAAATGATGACTATTTACTCAAAGATAACTTTTGTGTCAAAGTCTCACATAGAATTGACAATGTGGTAGATATTTCTATTAATTACATGGTAATATCAGTAGATGTGTTGTTTAAAGACTGTCAGAATTATCACCTGGAGAGCACTTTCCTGCAGTAGCTCTGGAGTTTGTTGAGGAATGCATCTGGAAACACACAACTGTTTTGCAATTGATATAATTAAGAGTCTTGGATTGAATAAGCCATGCTTAAATCCTACAGCATCAAAAATGTTTGTTGTATGTACAATGAAGTTCAGAGCATTTACAGTATTCTTTTGGAGACTTAGTATTCTTTATTATGTCTGATCTTTTGAAACTATATGTTTGTAGATTTTTCTTCCAGCATAAAAAGCAAAAGCCCTTATTAGTAAATGTGGTTGAATTAAATACAGAATCCTTTCAGGAAGCGATAAATAAATCACAGCAACAAGAACTTCCTTTGTAATTTCTGCCTAGTCATGAAGGGTCAGAATTTGGTGTTAGTATTTGACCTAATCTCTCTCCTTCACACAGGGGGTTTTGTTTTGTTTTGTTTTGTTTTTTCTTGTGCACAGGTATGCTAAAAGGGAAAGTAATCATCCCAACCAGTAGATGCTTAAATAAAAAATAGACATTTCCTAGGGTCACCTAAGTGTCAAGTCCGTTAACTGTCCAACTCTTGGTTTCACCTCTGGTCCTGATGTCAGAGTCCTGATGTTAGAATCATGATTTCAGGGTGGTGAGATTGATCCCCCTGTCAGGCTACACACTCAAGTTGGATCTGCATAAGACTCACTTTCCTCCCTCTGCCCTCCTCTAAAATAAATAAATCTTAAAAAAAGAAAAAAAAGTTAACATCTCTTTAACCAGAGATACAATAACTATCTATCACATGGATAAGCCAAAGATTCTTATTCATTTCTTGGTAAGATATTTGAAGCTTCTAAAGCAACCCCACCATAATCATTGTTGATCTCATATTTGACATGTAAAATGGAGGAAAAAAAGGAAAAAAAATGAGAGGCAGATATTTTGTGTTCTGAGATGGTGTTCTGGTAGGGAAAAATAATTGATATTCTTTTTTTTTAAGATTTTATTTATTTATTGACAGACAAGAGATCACAAGTAGGCAGAGAAGCAGGCAAAGAGAGAGAGGGAAGCAGGCTCCCTGAGGAGCAGAGAGCCTGATGTGGGCTCAATCCCAGGACCCTGGGATCGTGACCCGAGCTGAAGGCAGAGGCTTAACCCACTGAGCCACCCAGATACCCCAATAATTGATATTTTTGATGTAGGTTTATTCCAACCTAGTTATTTTATTTAAAACAAAACCATTTCTTGTTTAGCATATGCCATTTGAATTTCTCTTCAGAATTAAGATATTGTTGTTAAAAATGGTGCTTGGCCAATTATTTGTTAGTCTGTCTAGGGGAAGTAATTGCTTCTCTAATTACTAGAAGATTGGGAAGGGCCAATGAAGCTACCAGTTGCTAGCCTTTCTACACCTGGGAACTACTGCTGCCATTAAACCATTAGACATTAACAATCTTCTGCTAAAAGGAACTAGGAAGATAGCATTCCTTGTAATTACAGTTAGCACCCAATGGGCAAAGTGTTCTAAGGAAGCAATCAATCTCTTTGTCTCTATCACATTTTAAAATTCTTTTGCTAATCTGTCAAAGATCAGTTGACCATAGAGTTGAGTGTTTATTTCTGGAGTCTGTATTGTGTTCCATTGGTCTATGTGCCTGTTTTTGTGCCAATACCATGCTGTCTTGGTGATCGCAGGTTTGTAATATAGCCTGAAGTTAGGCAACATGATGCCTTCAGCTTTGTTTTTCTTTTTCATTTTTCCCTTGGTGATTCAGAGTTTTTTCTGGTTCCATACAAATTTTAGTATTTTTTGTTTAATATCCAAACATGGAAAAAATGTTTCTTTAATAGGTGGTGCTGGAGGGGTGCCTGGGTGGTTCAGTGGGTTAAAGCCTCTGCCTTAGGCTCGGGTCATGATGCCAGGGTGCTGGGAAAATTCGACAGCTTCATATGGAAGAATGAAACTGAACGATTCCCTTACACCGTACACAAAGATAAACTCAAAATGGATGAAAGACCTCAATGTGAGACAAGAATTCATCAGAATCCTAGAGGAGAACATAGGCAGTTACCTCTTCGACATAAACCACGGCAACTTCTTTCAAGACAGATCTCCAAAGGCAAGTGAAACAAAAGCAAAAATGGACTTTTGAGACCTCATCAAGATATAAAGCTTCTGCACAGCAGAGGAAACAGTCAGCAAAACTAAGAGGTAGCTGCAGAATGGGAGAAGATATTTGCAAATGACATTATAGATAAAGGGCTGATATCCAAGATCTATAAAGAACTTCTCAAACTCATCACTCAAAAAACTAATAACCAGTCAAAAAATTGTGCAGAATACATGAACAGACACTTCTCTAAAAAAGATATACAAATAGCTAGCAGACACATGAAAAAGTGTTCAACATCACTAGCCATTAGGAAAAAAAATCACAGCCACAATGAGATACCGCCTTACACCAGTTAGAATGAAAATTAACAAAACAGGAAACAACAAATGTTGACAAGGATGTGGATAAAGGGGAACCCTCTTGCACTATTGGTGGTAATGCAAGTTGGTAGAGCCACTCTGGAAAACAGCATGGAGCTTCCTCAAGATGTTAAGAATAGAGTTACCCGACAACCCAGCAACTGAACTACTGGGTATTTACCCCAAAGATATATATGTAGTGAAAAGAAGAAGCACATGCATCCCAAAGTTCATAGCAACAATGTTCACAATAGCCAAACTGTGGAAGGAGCCAAGATGCCCTTCAACAGATGAGTGCCCTTCAAAGAAGATACATATACACACTGGAATATTATTCAGCCATCAGAAACGATGATTACCCACCATTTGCATTGACATGGATGGAACTGGAGGGGAATATGTTAAGTGAAGTAAGTCAAACAGAGAAAGACAATTATCAGATGGTTTCACTTATATGTGGAACATAAGCAATGGCATGGAGGACAATAGGGGAAGGGAGGGAAATCCAAAGGGGGATAAATCAGGGAGGGAGATGAACCATTAGAAACTATGGACCCCAAGAAAAAATCTGGGGGTTTCAGATGGGAGAAGGATGGAGAGAGGGGATAATAGGGTGATGGTTATTGAGGAGGGCATGTGCTGTGATGAGCACTGGGTATTATACTTAACTAATGAATCACTGAACACTGCATCAAGGACTAATTATGTACTACACAGTGGTTAACTGAACATAAAAAAAAAAAAAGAAAGAAAGAAAAGAAAAAGAAAACACACAGATGGTTACCGGAGGGGAGGTGGAGGAGGGCTGGGTGAAATAGGTGATGGGGATGAGGGAGTACACTTGTTCTGGTGACCACGGGGTGTTATATGGAAGTACTGAATCACTGTATTGTGCACCTGAAACTAATAACTGGAATTTAAGTAAAAATTTTAGAAAAAGGAGGGAACAAACTCATTCATAGTAATAAGGGGGGATAAAATGGCATACCTAATGTATATGCTTTTTCTTGCTGCATAACAAATTAAAATAAACCTAGGGGCTTAAAACAAAAAGAAAATATAGAGACAGATGGATGCATTTTGAGCCCAAAATGTCTGAAAAGAAAGAAAACATTAAGTGGAAGATGTGACCTGATCTTAAGTAAAAATCACATGCTACTATCATCATTAACAATGACTTGTAAACCATTTTGTTTGAAATACAAATACTAAACATCTGTATAGAAGGGTGATGTATGAAAATAAAAATGCCCTGTGTTTATCATAAAAAGAAATTTAAAAAAATTCTTTTGCTGAGTCAAATTTTATGTTTATTTTAAATTAATTACACTTCTGTAAAATTGATAAAAGAAAGGGTACCTGTGGAGGAGGTCACCAAGAGGGCATGACCACACCAACAATGTGTGACCACCAGTGGACCCATGAGCTGGATGAGGGCAATCAGAGGCTCCTTGCCTCCCTCCTGTCCTCCAAATGTACATTTGTCCTAAGATTCCCATAATAGCAGATATTTCAAAGATATAGACTGAGAGAGTAAGATGCTGTTGAAATTATCTGCACTAAATGTATAACTGAACCCAGTTGAAATCTCTACATACACTTTTAACACTTTTAAGATTTTGGCAGTGGGTCCAGAGGTCTATTCATCTTGTGGACACCCAATGTGAGCCTTCTATGCACGTTCACTTGTATTATCAAATCTGCTATTTACCAATCTGAAATGGCCCACTTCTTTCTTCTGTCTCTTCCAGACCTCAGTGTATGGGGCCAATTTCAGATTTACTCAGGGAATTCCCAAGGTTGCAAACCAATAGTACCCTTTTCTGAACCACTATCATTTCTCTCTTACAGGGCAATTTTATACCTTTCCTTTCTTAAGGATAACCACCACTGTCAATTTAGTGTGTATTTTTTCAGGTACTTTTCTTTCAACTTATTTATTTATATATCATCTATCTATATTTGTGTGTGTATGTAAACAAGTTAGGTACACATATATACTTATATATGCATATAGCAAATATATGCTCATATATGTTTGCATAACCTTTCATTACATATTTGCATTATTTTTTATGAATAGGATCAAGTCATATGGATCATTCCAAAACCTTATCATGTAAAAAATATGCCATGGGGATCATTCCAAGTCAATCAACATAGTACTTTCTAATGACTATATAATATTCTATATGAGGGATACTGCATATTTAATAATAATTCTATTGGTGATCATTAGGCTATCTCCCGTTACTTATTAGTATACACAAGGATGTAACAAGTATTTTGTTAGGTAGTTACTGTGTATCTGAGCACATATTTCTCCAGAAAGGGGATTTATAGTGAAACTGCTGAGTTAAGGAATGCATACACAGAAGATAAAAAATACCAAGGTATTTTTAAAAGTTTCTATAAATTGTTGGTTCTACTAGAGTGCATGGGATTATCCATCTCTTACATTCTCACTGTTGTTCAAAGTGATACATATAACTTATTTTAAATTTCTACCAATTCAAAGGGTGGCAAATATTTCTTTGTTGATTTAACTTTCCAAATGACTATGGGAATTAGAAACATTTGTATTTTCTTATTAATTACTTATAGTTCTCTCTTTTTAAATTGACTACTCAGACTCTGCCCATTTTGTCTTCTTAATTTGGACTTTTTTAGCATCTTTGTAAATGAATATTGTATGTATATTAAATAGATTCTGGGCTTTTACTAGATGTACTCTGTGATCTGAAATACGACTGAATTTTCAGATTGGCTCCTGTATACTTGAAAGACTGCTTAGTGTCTAAGGGTAAATAAATCTATCTCTTTTAATAACTATATTCTTCTAATTGTAGTTTATAGCCACATTATATACATACTAAGACCAAAGGTAGTCTTTGAGGGAATTGTTGAAGTTAAAGCTCTAGGAGAGTAGTAGAATTTAAGAAACTGCTGTAGGAAATGACAGAACAATGAGGAACTAGATTTGGCTTGAAGCAGCTCTGATACCTGACTATACCCTCATGACTGTGTAATGTTGGAGATCCATAAGCAAAGCCCTAGTCAAAGAATGCATGTAGAAGAATATGTGGCGGGATAGGCAAACTCAGCAATATTAGAATTGTGAACATATGCAATGCTTATGACCCAGCTACTGAAAAACTGCAACCAAGTAATTATGATTGGATCAACAGCAAGAATCACATCAATGTGAAACAGTATATTCTGAGATAGGGAATCTCCACTCACTTGTTGGACAAATCAGAGCATGTGGTGATTTATTGCTGAATTATATATTAATCCCAATACATTTTCACCATCAGATAAAAGAGCCTAACTGAAAAATACTGTGTGAGGAAAATGAAGTCTACATGATTAAATAAGCTTAGCTATAGGGAGCTGTGAATTGTTTTCTTGTGTGTCTTTATGATAAAGGGACTGAGATCTCAGAAAGGGCCTCTCTTGGGGAAGACAGGAATTTCATAACTCCAAAAAGAACAAAAATTACACCCATGCTTCCAGTAGCCCTGTGGGCTTTTGTAAGTAAGAAGACAGTGACTTTGTTTAAACCATGGTAATAATACTGGTTTGGTAAACTTTTTCCCATTTTGTTCCATCATGTCAGCAACTAAGGGATATATACTCTCTTGCATTTATGATTATAGTCTTCTTGGTATATTCTCAGTATGCCCTAGCCAAAGAATTATAAAAGGCAAATTTTAGTACTGCTAGAAATTGAAACATCCATATTTACTGAAAGTGTGGGGTTGCTCTAACTAAATTATTTCTGTGTTTTAGGTAAAAATGCAAGGTAGAAGGAGGAAGGGAAAAAGTATTTAAGAAAGCCTCTCAAAATGTGTAATAAAAACGTGGAAAAATTCATTGCAGAATCCAACCAATGATTATTATAAACATTCAATCAAAAGTCAATTTATTTATTTTATTCACCAGAATTCTTTTAAAAAAATAGTTCAATTACCATGTGGAAATATTTGTCAGTGAATTTTCTGAAGAGTTTAACCTCTGCCAATGAAAATGGAAAACTGGCTCTAATAGTGAGTGAATTCTCACAAGGGCCAACGAAGTATCTTTTTTACATATGATTGCATTTGTATCTTACAAATCTTGGACTAAATTATAGCTATCATTTCTCTTAAACCTCATCCAAAAATAGATTTAAATTGCCTCGGGTCTTTTTATTGTAAGTGCAAAATACACATTTATTTTTCTCCACATGTTGCAGAGAGGTAGAGGTCAATGGGAAAAGAAAAAAAGATATATGTATTCAAAGATACTTGAATAAACTTGCTCGTATCTCTATCTATTTATACTGCACTTGAATTGATGAAATTTCACAGTATAGAGATTTAAATAGCTAGATAATTATGCAAATGATTTGTCATGTTCAGGTATGCTATCTTTCCAGATTTTTTGAAGATTGTGTACATTGGTAAAGCTAACGAATGCACAATGGAGAGCATTGTCTTCTCTCTGTCAAAATGCATGTTTTAAGGGGAGTAACCAGTTGAATATTATCAATTCAGTACTAGAAGCAGCTGCAGTATGCCTTTATGGAACACCATAAATTCAAATTAATTAATCTAAAATGAATTACAAATTATTTTTGTAAACTACACATTGATCCTTAAGGGTTATTTAAACAGCTGAACTTGATGTCATTTGCCCCATCTGCCACAACAGATGCTTTATTCCAATATGAATATTAAATGAATTTTGAAGGCAATTTCCATAATTGCAAGAAACATTTACAAAATAAAGAAAAGATGATAGTTTTCCTGATGATTGGAATACTTTTTAATGTATTTTATCATGAAAGGTATGAAAAATATAAAGCATAAGACAAATCTAAGTTTAACTGAAGGACAGAAGTATATTTCATAAACATAATCTTAGTGTCACCTTTTTCCATGGATTATTTCACCACTTTGACATCACACCACACATTATTCTTATAGTATTTTGATTGAATTCACTACTTTGCTTCCAAATGACCCATTCCAAGCTTTTCTACCATGTGTTTCTTTTAGACTCATATTTTTCTTTCATTTTTGATAAAACCATTGGAGAAAATCAGATTTGGCATAAGGTTACTCAAAATATCTTTTCAATGAGAAAATCCTCAACGTCTCATATTACCATATTGGTTTCCAAGGATTGATTACTAACTAAGATATTTAAGACACAGGGTGAACAAAAACTGTAGCGTGAAAAATATAAGGTAAACGGATTGAAGAAATACATGGGAAGAATGATTCCTATGTGAGAACAGATTAAGGATGAAGGAACAGCTATGGAGCAGGTGAACAAGGAGCTCTTAATTGTAGCATTGATTGTGGTGGCAGTGATTTGGTGGCAAGTTCTTGTCTCTCACCAAGAGAAATGGTAGCTATAATGTGGTAGATGGGCACTAGGCTGGGCTAATTAGTCCTCACAAGACCCTTTCATGTTTCTTATTTTGAAATTTCCCAGTCTTGCTGCTAGGACCAGGCACAATTTATGGTCTTGTGGTAGTGCCAAGTACTACTATGTCTAATCTTTTGGGTTATTCTTTCTCAAGCATTGAGTAGTTTTCTCATGTGCATTTGCTGATCAGTGCTTGCCTGAATTCTCAAGGGGGGCCCTCTGTAGTTCTCTGGGGTTCTTTCTCTATGCAGCCCTCTCCAATCTGATGTTCTGGCTTACAAACTCTAGTCACCTTGGCCTCCTTGGAGTTTCAGCTCTGTCTCTTCAATTTGGACAGTCTCATCCATTTGGATCCCTCCCCTCTGCACCATCCCCCACTATGCCACAGGATGGAAACTGTCTTATTAAGAAAGCAATCTTGGTTGTGGAGCATAACAAATAGCATGGAGGACAAGGGGAGTTAGAGAGGAGAAGGAAATTGAGGGAAATTGGAAGGGGAGGTGAACCATGAGAGACTATGGACTCTGAAAAATAATGTGAGGCGTTTGAAGGGGCGGGGGTAGGAGGTTGGGGTACCAGGTGGTGGGTATTGGAGAGGGCACGGATTGCATGGAGCACTGGGTGTGATGAAAAAATAATGAATAATGTTATGCTGAAAATAAATTTTAAAAAATTAAAAAAAAAAAAGAAAGCAATCTTGGGCAGTCATAAGTCTCACCTTATGTTTCCCCAGTTTTTCAAGGGTCACTATACTTTATTGCCTGATCTCATGTTTAGACAAGTATTATTTCAAATGTATGTTCTGCCTTTTTAGGTTGCTTCAGATGAGAGGATAACATGGAGTCCATGTTATTTCATCATGGCCCAAAGTACAAAATCTCCAGGTATAAAGTTTTTAAGCTTTCCAGAACCTTTCTAGTATTCAGATCCCAAGGGTTTTTGAGGGAAAAATCTTGATGTCACTTTCTAAATATTTGAAGCCAGCAGTGAATTGAATCTAACTAAAAGTCAGTAAACCCTAGAAGCAGCTCCACCAAAGATTAGATGAACACATCCCCCAACACTAGTGACCTGACCAAAAAAAAAAAAAAACACATTTTGGGGGGGATAAATATTATTTACCTCAATTTCTAATGTTCTTATGCACAATAAAAAAATTACGTCTACATGAAAAAGCAAGACCATGCCTATATGGTCAATGGATTAAATAGTCAATAGGAACATATACAGAAACTAGCCAGATTTTGTCATTTAAATTGTGGAAGAATTTAAACCTACTTTAAAATAACCATGATAATTATATTTTAAATAATCTGGTGAAAGGAGAACAAAATGCAGGCACAGAAAGGATTTTCAGAAAAGTGATGAAAATCCTAAAATTTATATGGTAATGAAAGGTATAAAGAATAGCAAAAACAATGCTGAATAATTAAAACTGGCAGACTTAAATGCCTCATTTAAGGATTGCTGTAATGCTACAATTATCAAGACAGTGTGTTACTAGCATAGGGATAAGCACAGAAATCAAAGGAACACAATGAGAGTTAAGGAAAAGCCCCACAGGTATTAGTCAAGAAAATTTTTCAACAAAGGCACTAGTTCAATTCCCGGAAAATGGAAAGATTTTATCAATGAAACACATGGGTATCTATACGGAAAATTTCTAATTAAGCTGGCTAGTCTCCCATACACAAATATTACTTTGAGATGGGCCTTATACCAAAATATGAAAGTTAGAACCATAAACTTAAACATAAAAACCAAAACTATAACATTTCTAGAGGAAAGGATAAGGGAGCATCTTCACAGCCTTGGGGATGGGCAAAGTTTTCTTTAAACAGTACATTTAAAGCCCTCATGAAAGAGAACAAATGAAAAATAAAACCTAATTCCAATAAACATTTTCCTACTAAAAATACACATTTTGAAAATGAATAGACAAGTTACAGACTGGTAAGCTATGCATATTATATATTCCTACACACAATATATAAAGGACTCCCTTAAAAATAAAAGAAAATCTATTTAAATATGTGCAAAACAAGCAACCAAAGAAGACAGAAAATATACCAATGTCTAATAAGTACATGAACTATGCTCAACATTATTAGCAATTAGAGAAATGTATTTTACTTATTTATTTTTAAAATTTAATTTATTCATTTGTAGTGTTCAATAATTCATTAGTTGCATACAACACCCAGTGTTCATCACCACATGTGCCCTCCATAATACTGATATACTGAAATGCATTTTAAACATCAAAATAAGGGCACCTGGGTAGCTGAGTGGGTTGAGCCTTGACTCTTGGTTGCAGCTCAGATTATTTCATGGATGGCAGAATCTAGCCCCTCATCCAGTCTGTGCTCAGCTGGAAGTCTGCCTGAAGACTGTCTTCCTCTGCCCCTCCTCCATCTAGCTCTCTCTCTCTTTCTCTCGCAAATAAATAAATAAATAAATAATTCTTAAAAACAAACAAAACAAAACAAAACACGCTCTTAAACCCTCTAGCATGGCCAGAAAGTACACATGCATACACACAATATAACACGGTAAAGTACTGGAACAAGTAGACTCTCACACATTGCTGGTCAGTATATAATAAAATGATGCATTCACAATGAGTTTATTATAATGCTAAAAGTAGTTATCCTATGATACAATATTTCTGCATTTGAGTATTCTAAGCATAGTCAAACTGTATGTCTATAAAAATAACTTGCACACGAACATTCAGAGGAGCTGATTCATAATATCCCCAAACTGAAAACAACCCAAATGTGCATCAATTTGAGAATACGTAAGAAAAATTAGAGTACATTCACATAAGGATACAGGACACAGTATAAAAAGAAAAAAATATACTCATACAGGGACGCCTGGGTGGCTCAGTTGGTTGGACGACTGCCTTCGGCTCAGGGCGTGATCCTGGAGTCCCGGGATCGAGTCCCACATCGGGCTCCCAGCTCCATGGGGAGTCTGCTTCGCTCTCTGACCTTCTCCTCGCTCATGCTCTCTCTCACTATCTCTCTCTCTCAAATAAATAAATAAAATCTTTAAAAAATATATATATATATATATACTCATACACACAATGACATGGGTACTTCTCAAAAACATTACTTTAAATGATCATGCTCTGTAGGTAGGTAGATGATGATGAAAGATGATAAATGATAGATGATGATGATGATGATGATTGATAGACAGATGTTATTAAAGTGAACGCTTAAGATCTTTTGTTCATGTTGTGCTATCTTTCTTCCATTCAAACGCACTCTAAACTGCACATAACTAATATTTCTCCATCCAATGAAACTTTAAAATCCTTCCTGAAATTTCAGCAATTCTTTGAAACAGAATTAATTCTTAATGCTATTTGTTCTTGGGTTCATCAACTACAATCATTTCAGAGCCCCTTTTGTTGTTGTTGTTTAAAAAACTGGAAAGTTATGGTGGGACCTATAAGTGGAATACTGTTTATTACTCTGTCATTCCAAGAAAAGCCATATCAAAAGGGAGTACATTAGATTTTTTTAAAAAAAGTTTAAGATTAAAATATATTCTGGGGGCGCCTGGGTGGCTCAGTGGGTTAAGTCCCTGCCTTCGGCTCAGGTCATGATCCCAGGGTCCTGGGATTGAGTCCCGCATCGGGCTCTCTGCTCAGTAGTGGGTCTGCATCCCTCTCTCTCTCTCTGTCTGCCTCCCTGCCTACTTGTGATCTCTCTGTCAAATAAATAAATAACATCTTTAAAAAATAATAAAATAAAAAATAGCCTGAAGATAATTTCCCAATAAGGGATAGTGTTGGTTCTAAAACCAGTCCCCATACACAGAGGGCAAAGAGAGACTGCAAGGAGAGGCAGACTCCAGAGTGTAGGTGGCAGTTTCAATGAACAAAGGAAGTTACATACAAGGCTGGTTTTCGGCAGCCTCCAGACCAGTAGGTCTCCTCACTCACCTGCCAGAACCTTAAAAGTTCACCTAGAGGCCTTATCCAGTCATATTTACTGTTCAGGTAGTCTCAACAACACATTGTTCTCTCATGCCTGAGTCTTTGAAAATGGATCTCTTGAAAATAGCTCCCACTGTGGGAATGGTGGACAGAACGTGCAGTTCAAGAACAAGAGGTGGTGACTAGCCTCCAGGTCTAGCTGTCCAGGTCTAGCTCCAGGGTCAACCAGAAGCCATGTCTTCTCCAGAACCCCCAACAGGTAGGTTTGTGTGGATTAGAGAGTGGTTGTGGCAGATGAGGAGGCTGTCCAGTAAGATCTACTTTCTCTTTTTTCCATATTAATACATTTATTTTTTTCCTTTTTTCTTTCTTTTCTATTTTTTTCCTTCATTAACATGTGATTTATTTATTTATTTTTAATTGTGTTTAAACTGGGATTTAGAGCTCCTAGCTGGCAACTGCCTTTTCCTGATCTCATTATAATATGTGTTCCCATTGACCATGTCATCCTTAATGACGTATATCACAACACTGAGGATCCTCTAGAGAAAAGGCAAGACTCCCTAACTCTAGCTTCCCCCTGCCTACTTGTAAAGAACCTAGATTTGAGATCAACCTACCTGTACAATGGAAATCCCAGAATCTTAGAAATGACATTTATTAAAGACTCGCTCTTTATTTTCATATAAATAGATTGAATATCAAATAAATGAATAAATAAGTACATAAATAAATAACTTCCTGGGGTCAACATTATAAGGTGGAATGGGGCAACTTAGAAAAATAAAAATTTCCCCTGTTTGAATCTATCTCTGATTGTACCTATGTATAGTATGTTACTGTGGAATTAGGAAATTTTAAATTCAAATCTCAACCCAAGAAACAAATAGATTTTTGATTCTTTAAACTTCTCTCAATCTCTATTTCCTAATTAGTAAAACCAAGATAATAGTATAATTTAGCTTTGAGATTTAAAAGATCATCACATGGTAGGTAGTTGCCCAAAACATTACAATTCTCTAGCATTCTTTATTGTTCTGTGAATGGTTGACATATTTATCCTATTGATACTGAATATACACCCTGAAGAATCAAATACATGCCTCGTTCTAGATCGTCACAAATGGAAGTGGCTGTCAAACAGCTGTGTGCTGCAGGAAACAGCATGCAGGGTGCCAACAATTTGGGTGTGTTCTTACTACCCCTTCGTTGCCTAGGCCTAACGTGCTTGTTAACGTCCCACTGTTGCAGAGAACTAAGCAGGATGATTCACTGCAGTTCAGTAATCGAAACTTTACAAAGGGGACCAATCAGAGGACACTGCGGCTTACTGGAGGCTGTTACACCGACTTCATGATTACAGTTTTAATGGCTTCCTTCAGTAATAGTTACATCTGATACTTGCTTTATCTCACTTCAAAGTCACTCTTTGCCTGAATGAAATCCAATGAAAGCATCACGCCATTCGTTTTAAAATAGGTATTGTCAAATTTACCGAAAGTAGAACAGAAGAAACCGTAGCAAACTGAAAACATCAATCAGTTCCAAATTTATAAACAAAACAACAAAATAAAAAACACCTTTGTATTATGATGTAGGTAACCTTGTCAGGTCTGTTTGAAGCTTTTTTAAGAATAAAAATACTTGGGCGCCTGGGTGGCTCAGTTGTTAATCGTGTGCCTTCAGCTCAGGTCATGATCCCAGAGTCCTGGGATCGAGTCCCATATTAAGCTTACTGCTCCTCGGGAAGCCTGCTTCTCCCTCTCCCACTCCCCCTGCTTGTGTTCCCTCTCTCGCTGTCTCTCTGTCAAATAAATAAAATCTTTAAAAAAAAAGAATAAAAATATTTGCCTTATGATGGAGATTAAGGAGTGCGTTTTTTGTGATGAGCACCGGGTGTTGGAAGTGTTGAATCACTGCATTGTACACCTGAAACTAATATTACACTGCATGTTAACTAACTGGAATTTACATAAAAACTTAAAAAAAAGTCTTGCCTTCAAGATCATTAGACCACATAAAAATAAGGAGAAATTCTTCTATCCTCTCAAATAAATGTATTTTTGCTGAGCATTTACAATATGTAAACAATTCTCTTTGAGACCCTAACTTGAGTGAACAAACATAAAATTTACTGAAATAGTTCAGTGTGGCTCAGTTCTTCTTCAGAAAAGAAAGTCAATTGACTTCTTGGCTATTATCAAGATGAATGCCTCAGTGTTGAGCTTCGCTACCCAGTTTAGATTTTGGTAAATGTAAGGTCATTCATTTTTTGCGCATTTAACTATAGCAAGTTAGAGGCTGTGCTATTCAGATTAAAGATACATATTACCTGTAAACCGAAATGTCATGCAGCAATTAAAGTGAAAAGAAACCTTTTATGTATTGGCAATCTATTTCTATTACTGCTTTAGCTATCTGATTTTTCTAAGGAACTGCAAAGAGCAAGATAGAGCATACTTATGTGACAAGAATATTAATGTTGCTTTCCAGGCATTGTGAAATATATTTTATAACCAAGTTCATAAGTAAGTTACTTATTAATGACTTTTTAAAATAATATATATTGAGAATGTATTTTCATTCTTTTTGCCATGATTATTTCCTGGAAATTAGTGAAATGAAAGGTGACAAGACTCTAAGTGAGATTTTACCTGTTCAACATCAAAAGAAATTTGTAAGATCAACCACTAAGAAGTCCTAATAATATGCTGTATCAGATTATATTAAGGGAGAGAATATAGCAAAAATACGTGATATTTCTTGGAAGCCTTCCTCATGGGGATCTCAGTGTTATTTCCTTATGCATCTCCTTGAAGCCTCACCACTTTGTTAAGTAATTTTGCCACAAATCTACATCTAAGGAACTTGATCTTACATTATTACATTATACAAGATCTTACAATCTTATATTATTAGCTACCTTCCCAGAGTCATGCAGACCATAAAACATCCCAACATGATCTCGGACCCTGTGTGATTTCACCACCCATTACCACCTATATTGCACAGAACCTGATTTAGTACTGAGAAGAAAGTTTTAATTTTTGTGGTAATAGATGGCCAAAATTTTCCCAAATGTATTGCCAGTCCACTTTTTCCTTTACCTTTCTTTCTCAAGAAATATGTGTCATGAACCAAATTTCCTTTTTTAAAACTTCATGATGATTCGTTGGTCCTCCTAGAGCATTCCATAGAATTTTATTTTTATTAAGACTATTTTTTTAGAGTAATGTTCACTGCAAAAATGGAGGAGAAAGTGCAGAGATTTCCCATATACCCCCACCTGCACAGTCCACCCCATTATCAATATTCTCCCTCACTAGAGCAATATATTTATAACAAATGATGTTTTCCTTTTCATTTATATTTATAAATATTTTATTCTTAATTATATTTGATTATATATTCAATTATTTCTTCTTCTGACCCATGTTTTATTTAGAAGTGCATTGTTTGATCTCCACATATTTTGGGATTTTCCAGTTATCTTTGTGGTCTAAGAGCAATCACTGTATGACTTCTATTTTTTTAAATTTATTACGGTGTGTTTAATGGCTCAGAATGGTGTCTACTTCGGTGACTGTTCCATGCTGAGGTTGAGAAGAATATGTATTCTGTGGTTGTTCAGAGAAGTACTCTATCGATGTACTTTATACCCAGTCAACTGATGGTGTTGTTGAGTTCGACTCCATCCTTCCTGATTTTTGTCTGCTGGATCTGTCCGCGTCTTAGAAAGGGATGTTGAAGTCTCCACCTATGATAGTACATTCATCTATTTCCTCTTGAAGTTCTATCTTGCCTTACATAGTTTGAGGCTCGGTTATCTGGGACATACATGTTAAGGAGTGTTATGTCTTCTTGGAGAATTGACCCCTTTATCACTATGTAATACTTTTCTTAATCCCTGACACTTTTCCTTTCTTTGAAGTCTGTTCAGTCTGAAATTTAAAAATCTACTCTTGATTTTTTTGATCAGTGTTAGCATGGTATGCTTTTCTCTATCCATTTGCTTTTAACCTATATGTTTCTTATATTTATAGTGGGTTTCTTATAGACAACATATAGTTGGGTCTTGTCTTTTGATTCACTCATGTCCATGATTCACTCTGACTAAATCTATGTCATTTAATTGGTACATTTAGAACACTGATATTCAAAGTGATTATTGATACAGTTGGATTAATATCCACACTTACTACTGTTTTCTATTTGTTGCCTTTTTTTGTTCCTATTTTTATCTTCCACTCCTTTTTTTGTCTTCTGTGGTTTTAATTAAGCATTTCATGATTCCATTTATCTCTCTTCTCCTAAAGTATTAATTACATCTCCTTTTGTAAAAAGATTTTATTTATTTATTTGGCAGAAAGAGAGATCACAAGTAGGCAGAGAGGCAGGCAAAGAGAAAAGGGGAAGCAGGCTCCCTGCTGAGCAGAAAGCCTGTTGTAGAGCTTGATCCCAGGACCCTGAGACTATGATCTGAGCCTAAGGCAGGCTTAACCCACTGAGTCACCCAGGTATCCCTACACCTCTACACTTCTTTTTAAGTTTTTTTTTTTAATAGTTGCTTTAGAGTTTGCAATATACATTTATAGTTAATCAAATTCCACTTTCAAATAACACTATGCCAGTTCACGTGTAGTATGAGTATGTTATAACAAAATAATCCTTATTCCTTCTACTTGTCCCTCATATTATGGCTGCCATTCATTTCACTTATGCATACATAAGTATACACACACACACAAACACAAGATGTATATTTAATCATACATAATAAAACACTATTATTGTGATGTTAATATTATGATTTTTGGTTTTGAGATACATAAACTTATTTTTGACATAATTTTTGTTTTCTTAGGTCTTATGTTTAGAATAGGAGCTACTGGTAGTTAAGTTCATTAAGACGATCCATATGGCAAGAATAATTTTAGAAAGATTGCTACAATTAAGTTGCCTTTGCCTTATATGGTTGCAAATTTTTTTTTAAAAATATTTTATTTACTTATTTGAGAGAGTGAGAGAGAGAGCATGAGGTGGTGGAGGGGCAGAGGAAGAAGGAGAAGGAGACTCCTTGCAGAGCACATAGCCCAAGGTGGCTCGATCCCAGGACTCCAAGATCATGACCTGAACCAAAGTCAGATGTTTAACTGCTTAACTGACTGAGCCACCCAGGTGCCCCTATAATTGCAAATATAACTACACACTTTCCAGGATTAACTCAGTTTTCCAATTTGTAGACAACTGAATTTCATCTTTTAAAGAAATAAAGAACATGGTCACAGGTTTTTTAGCATTTAGTTTTGTTGAGTGAATTATCTGCTCACATATTTTTTTTTCTTTGTTTAATGATTCTCACGTACAAGTGAATATCCACGTCTGAGGTTATGATGGCACATTATATTATTATCAGTCCAATTGAAGCCTGGTGGTGGATATTAAGGAGGACACGTATTGCATGGAGCACTGGGATTGGTGCATAAACAATGAATCTTGGAACACTGAAATATTAAAATTAAATTTTAAAAAAGTCTATCATTTTAAATTTTATTTTCATTCTTTTTAACACTGTTCTCTACTCTTGTTCCTAGTTCTTCTCACAAACAACATATAGTGTTTGGGTATGTTTCTTTTTATTTGTTGACATCCTTAGAAATTGTAAGTATTTTTTCAATACTTGTATATGTGATTTAATTTACATAAATAGCATTGTGTTGTGCAACTAATTTCTTTTTCTACTTTTTCCCCTCTTATACACTATAAACAAACTCTTTTAAAGGTATATTTCTCATTTACTTTCTTGTATTTTTGTCTTTTTCTAATTTACTTGTGTGGCTTTTTTTTTTAAGGTATTAACTATTTTGAAGTGATATTAGAAATAATTAGAAATAATTTTAGGGGGGCACCTGAGTGGCTCAGTGGCTTAAAGCCTCTGCCTTCGGCTCAGGTCAGGATCCCAGGACCCTGGGATCCAGCCCAGCATCAGGCTCTCTGCTCTGCAGGGGGTCTGCTTCCTCCTCTCTCTGCCTGCCTCTCTGCCTACTTGTGATTTCTGTCTGTCAATTAAATAAATAAAATCTTTAAAAAAATAATTTTAGGATAAGAAATAATTTTCTGATTTTCCCTTTTAACTTGTAACACTTGGGTAATATAATTATTGATGATTGATGTTCAGGAATTGAAACAAATGTGTTTCTGTTATGAACTGAATGTTTCTGTTCCTTCCAAATTCACAAGCTGAAACCTGTTTAATAGCTAGTGTGGTTGTATTTGGACGTGGGACATCTAAGGGAGTAATTAAGAGTAAATGAGATCATAAGTGTAGGGTCCCGATTAGGGACCTTATTAGAAGGGATGTCAGAGAGCTTGCCTTTGCTCTGTTGCACAAAGGAGAGGTGATGTGAACATGCATCAACATAACAGCTGCCTCCAAGCCAAGAGAAGTGGTTTTAGCATGATCTTGGACTTCCCAGCCTCTAAAATTTAGATAAATAAATGTCTGTTGTTTAAGCTACCCATTTTTGTAATGGCAATGAACAGGATAATAGGATTTTTTTAATGTCAGTATCTTGCTTAACCAGGTGTTACAAATCACACTCTCCTATATCCAAACTCATCCTCATCCTAAACAGTTTGGGGGCCATATCAAAATCTACTGAGAAGGATTTTCAAATTTTCTCATTTTCTCTTAAGATTCATATAAGTGATATTCTTTTACCTTGGAATTGCTTGTACCTTATATATATTGATGCTATTTTAAAAAAAAAACGTAGTCTCCCTTGGACAATACTTTCTTAATTTTAGAGTTAAATTATCGCTTTAATTTAGTCTTTTGAGATGCATGGGTTGAGGATCACTTGCAAACACAGCTGGGATGCTGTGGAAAATTTAACATTGCTGGTTCATGCCAACATCAGATCAACTGAATCGGTAGTGCTTTGGTAAGGAGATGAGAACACATGTTCATGATAAGTTTTCCAAGGTATTCTTACACATCTTAGACTTGTTTAATTATCGTATATTCAAACTATTGGAAAATATGTGAATGAGAATATATAAAACCTGCATACATTAAGTTATGTCCTACCTTTTAATAGTTCATTTTCCTAGCAAATGGGTCCCCAATTTTATATATTTGGTGCTACTTTCTCATAGTCTGAAAGAAAATATTTCCCTATTTCAGAGGTGATAATCAGACCTACTTAAGAAAGAACAATAAATGCTTTAGAAGAATCAACTCCTCGTGATTAGTAATATAATTCCCAGAAAGCATCTTTTAATATTTATGCTTCTAGTACAATCTTTGGAAGGAAAAAGACACGCAAATTTGTTCACAAAGAAAAACAGATACAAAAGAAACAGTAAATATTGAATATAAATAAAAATAGTATAACAAAGTGATGAAGACACACACACATATACACACACACAAAATGAGCGATTTAGAAATCAACTAACAAAGTGCATTTACCCGGTGTACAAAGTTTTCCTAATCTAAACTTTGAATATTGTTATATTAGCTAAGTTACTAAATAGCTAGAGTTGTCCTAAACTATAATCCATTATCTTATTTTTTTTAACTACAGAGGTTTTGGAATGGCATAAAATTGTGTTTCTAAACCCTATAAAACAAGAAGGATGTAAGTTCTTTATATTGTCTCCTAGATAAATCACTTTGCTCTATATTTAGCAGCCAACTCTGCATTAGCTACTGATTTGCTTCACATTCCAAATCCATTGTTGTTTGGAATAATGGGATTAGGTCTGCATTTTTGTAATGGGTTGACTGTCAGTCAAAGCTTGGTTTCTTGTAAATTTTTGTGCAAAGGTAGGAGTGTCCATATCAGGAAATGAGAGTCTGATGGCATTGTATGATAAATGTCAATTTCATTTACTATTTCTATTATGAGTTATTTAGGCCTTAATGTACTTTAAGTGACCCCTACATCCTCAAATGCTCAGTAAATTCATGTGAAATCTGCACTCTTATGAGTATCACCAGATAGAATGCAGGTTATTCTGGTTGTTGCCAAAGTGAGTTCTGGCAATAAAAACCCACCAGTTCTCACTTGATGTGGCTCTTGTCCACTAAGTTATATGTCAAATAATTCTTTATGAAACCATAATGATAATTGATTTTTATTCTATAAGAAACATAAATCATCAGATCATTTACCAAAAAAATGTTATTGTGTTTGTTAGAATTGTATCTAATTGCAGCAAAATGCATATAGATAGTGGCTTACTTAAAATAGGGATTTAAATTCTCTAGTCTAGGGACGCCTGGGTGGCTCAGTTGGTTAAGCAGCTGCCTTCAGCTCAGGTCATGATCCCAGCGTCCTGGGATCGAGTCCCACGTCGGGCTCCTTTTTCGGCAGGGAGCCTGCTTCTCCCTCTGCCTCTGCCTGCCTCTCTGTCTGCCTGTGCTCGCTCTCTCCCTCTCTCTCTCACAAATAAATAAATAAAATCTTAAAAAAAAAAAAAATCTCTAGTCTAACAAAAAATTTGGAAATAGGCATCCCAAGATTAATATGGCGGTTCCACTGTGCCATGAGATACCACCATGTAGTTACTTCACTTCTTTCATCACTGTTTGAGTTTTAGGAAGAATAAGTATAAGAGGCATGTGGTAGAAGTCTGCCCCAGTGGTGTGTTAGGGAGCCATTTCTAGGGAGTGGGACAGGGGTAGGATGAGAAAAGTCCTTGATTTGTAGCATTTGTTAATGTCTGGGACATAAATGGTTAAAATCAAGCTACTAGCATGGTATCACTAAGCGCGGAACTGTAAAGAGATAGTCAAAATCTGTTCTTGCAAGACAGTGAAATAATTGGTTATACCACAAACCCTTGGCTCTGCCTTCTTTTAAAGAGCTTTCTTGGGAACCACCACACTAAGCAATTCCTATTTAAGTCTGATTGTTAAGAACTTTTCTTTAGTCACCTCTAACTACAGAGGAGGCTATCATTGCTCCAAAATCAGAGAAGGAGAAGGAAGAGCTCTTAGGCCAACAGTGTCTGTTATACTTGTCCATGACAAACAATAAGCTAACATTAGAAATATTTCTGAGAAAGAAAAAGGAAAATTCAGGAAAAATGAATCAGATTATTTTTATAAAGCAGCAGAAGCAGGCAATATTGAAAGAGTGCACACAGCAGGTGTATGATTCAAATTTCATAAGAAAGTAATTAATTTGAGTATGTAAATCTGTTAAGAATGAAAGTCTACAGGAATGAAAGTTTCTGTAGAATATTTATATATGTAAAATATCTGAATATCAGAAAACATTCTCATTGCATATAGTAACATTATAGCTATATAGTTCTCTCTCTCTCTCTTTATATATATATATATACTTTAAAGAAGCATATATATGAACCTTGCAATAAACCTGTGTGGTGGGTTGCACGGTCTTCATAGTCCAGTTTTACAGTCGAGGAGACTGAGCTCAGATGCAGTGCTTCGCCTAAGCCCCCACAGTGGGGAAGCGACTTCACGTATTAGAACCCAGATATTCTTGCTCTAAATAGTAGTGCTCTCTCTATGTGTTTATGTACATATTGACAAATATTCATTTATTCAACAAATAAAAATTATGTGCATAACAAAAAAAATAAAGAAACATATATAGAAAATCTTTAACATAAATTTATTAATGCCTAATAATCTGTAAAATGTAAGTTAGTGACAATGCTAGTGAATGAATTTTATTCATTAAATTAGGGTCCATTTGTTCTCAATAAAATTAGCGAAGAAAATGTGTATATTTCAAATAAGGAAAATTCCATTTTTTCTGTTCCATTAGAATTCCAGGCAATAAGTACAAGATAAATATTCCTTGACTCTACAAGTAAGTCAAGAAGATTCATAAATCTGATTTGTCTGGAGCACTGTTTCCATCCTTTCTAAAGATGTATTTTATTATTAATTCACTAATTAAAATCTATTGTGTGTTAAGAAATTGTTAGGGCAACTCATAGTCCCTTGGGAAAATAGCCAATAAAAAATCATTTAAATATGAAATTCTTACCAATGGAAAAACCATTTAAATATGGAATTCTTCCATTGCAAAATACTAGAGGACCCTATTGCTCATAAACTAATTTGGCAATCATTAAAGGCTTAAATATAAAGCCTCACTTAGTACCCATACTAAAAATAGATTTCCCTCAAAATAAAACCATAGAGGTATATAAAATCTTAAAGAAAATATAATATAAAAGTATAAAAATTTTCACAAATGTCTTCATTTTCTTCTATGATTTTTATACTTTTATATTATATTTTCTTTAAGATTTTATATACCTCTATGGTTTTATTTTGAGGGAAATCTATTTTTAGTATGGGTACTAAGTGAGGCTTTATATTTAAGCCTTTAATGATTGCCAAATTAGTTTATTGTGAAAATGTCTATGCTACCTAAAGCAATCTACACATTTAATGCAATTCCTATCAAAGTACCATCCATCTTTTTCAAAGAAATGGAACAAATAATTTTAAAATTTATATGGAACCAGAAAAGACCTCGAGTAGCCAAAGGGATATTGAAAAACAAAGCCAAAGTTGGTGGCATCACAATTCCAGACTTCAAGCTTTATTACAAAGCTGTCATCATCAAGACAGCATGGTACTGGCACAAAAACAGACACGTAGACCAATGGAACAGAACAGAGAGCCCAGAAATAGACCCTCAACTCTATGGTCAACTAATCTTCGACAAAGCAGGAAAGAATGTCCAATGGAAAAAAGACAGCCTCTTCAATAAATGGTGTTGGGAAAATTGGACAGCCACGTGCAGAAAAATGAAATTGGACCATTTCCTTACACCACACACAAAAATAGATTCAAAATGGATTAAGGACCTCAATGTGAGAAAGGAATCCATCAAAATCCTTGAGGAGAACACAGGCAGCAACCTCTTCGACCTCAGCCGCAGCAACATCTTCCTAGGAACATCGCCAAAGGCAAGGGAAGCAAGGGCAAAAATGAACTTTTGGGATTTCATCAAAATCAAAAGCTTTTGCACAGCAAAGGAAACAGTTAACAAAACCAAAAGACAACTGACAGAATGGGAGAAGATATTTGCAAACGACATATCAGATAAAGGACTAGTGTCCAAAATCTATAAAGAACTTAACAAACTCAACACCCAAAGAACAAATAATCCATTCAAGAAATGGGCAGAGGACATGAACAGACGTTTCTGCAAAGAAGACATCCAGATGGCCAACAGACACATGAAAAAGTGCTCCATATCACTCGGCATCAGGGAAATACAAATCAAAACCACAATGAGATATCACCTCACACCAGTCAGAATGGCTAAAATCAACAAGTCAGGAAATGACAGATGCTGGCGAGGATGCGGAGAAAGGGGAACCCTCCTACACTGTTGGTGGGAATGCAAGCTGGTGCAACCACTCTGGAAAACAGTATGGAGGTTCCTCAAAATGTTGAAAATAGAACTGCCCTATGACCCAGCAATTGCACTACTGGGAATTTACCCTAAAGATACAAACGTAGTGATCCAAAGGGGCACGTGCACCCGAATGTTTATAGCAGCAATGTCCACAATAGCCAAACTATGGAAAGAACCTAGATGTCCATCAACAGATGAATGGATCAAGAAGATGTGGTATATATACACAATGGAATACTATGCAGCCATCAAAAGAAACAAAATCTTGCCATTTGCGACAACATGGATGGAACTAGAGCGTATCATGCTTAGCGAAATAAGTCAAGCGGAGAAAGACAACTATCATATGATCTCCCTGATATGAGGGAGTGGTGATGCAACATGGGGGCTTAAGTGGATAGGAGAAGAATCCATGAAACAAGATGGGATAGGGAGGGAGACAAACCATAAGTGACTCTTAATCTCACGAAACAAACTGTGGGTTGCTGGGGGGAGGGGGATTAGGAGAAGGGGGGTAGGGTTATGGACATTGGGGAGGGTATGAGCTTTTGGGTAAATTGGAAGGGGAGATGAACCATGGGAGACTATGGACTCTGAAAGACAATCTGAGGGGTTTGAAGTGGCGGGGGGGGGGTGGGAGGTTTGGGTACCAGGTGGTGGGTATTGTAGAGGGCACAGCTTGCATGGAGCACTGGGTGTGGTGAAAAAATAATGAATACTGTTTTTGTGAAAATAAATAAATTGGAAAATAAATAAATTTAAAAAAAAGAAGAAAATGAAGTACACAGTTCTAATTCCATCATTCTTCCCATAATCTTCTTTATATGTCTATACCCAATATATCTATAATAAGCAATGCTATAGCGAAGTTGTCAATAATCCTTCTTCTATGTTATTACCACATTTCCCTCATATTTCTAACAATTTTGATCTTGATGACAAAACCAAAAGAATGTGTCTTTTTAAAATTATAGTCCCAATATCTATGACATTTCTGAAATTAATACTGATTGATAATAAATGCTGAAAAACTGAATGATAGACTGAGAGAATTGATAGGTGAAGGCTACTGAATTGAAGGCTACTAGATTGATGAAAGGCAAAGTGAGCTGACAAGCAACTGATAGCCCAAGAAAGAGCTTTTTAATAACTAATAAAGGGAAGAGACGCTGACTCTAGTATGATTTTGGACTCATGCCATCCATATTTCTCGTTATATATCTAGTGAAGACTCAATTATTTATGCTAATGGACTCTGTGGATAAAATAAAATATTAGTAAAGCAATGAAATACATTTTTGTAGTTACAAAGAATATGACGGGCCCATGTGCTAAGAATTCACAATTCATCAAAATATTGAAATACACTTTGACAACCCGACTTAAGAGAAGCTGGAAATACAGATATATACTTATACACACACACATATATATCTATCGATATATACTTTCCTATTCTCCACCTATACAGATCTTTTCTTTTTTTTAATCCCTTAATTTCAAAAGGAGAGACATATTTTCATTACTGAGTAATGCCAAACTGAGCTATCTTAAATCTTTCATGATATTTTCTTCTGAATCTTTTAAGAAGGAGCTCATTAAAGCTACGGGCCTTTTCTTGGTAAATATAACTATTTTAGCCAATTCTTCATTCAATTAGGAAACATCTTTAACTATGTACTAAGGACTGAACTGGGCGTTATACAACTTCTAAGAGAAATGATCTTACATTTTGAAGAGCTAATAATTTCAGGGGACCTGGCTGGTTCAGTTGGTTGAGCATCCAACTTTTGGTATCAGCTCAGGTCATGATCTAATGATCATGGGACCAATCCACGTTTCATTCTCTGCTTTGTATGAAATCTGCCTGGGATTCTCTCTCTCCCTCAACTCCTTCTCCTGCTTGTGTTCTCTCTCTAAATAAATAAATAACGTCTTTAAAAAAATGAAGAGCTAATACTTTCAATAACAAGGATACATTTACAAACAAATGAGGACATTGCAAGTTCAGAAGAGCCACCAGGAGGTATATAGACATACATGAGAAGAGTACATAAATTTTAGAATAGGCATCTTCACTTGGTTTTGGGTATTAAGTTAGGGAAAACAATGCTTTATTTGTTTTTTAAAGAATGAGAGCAGACAGATTAGATAAGACAGAACTTTCCAAGCATACTGCTTTAGGATAAACTCCCTAGAAATTGACTCTGAGGAGACACTTGCATACAGAATATTTATTCAAGAGTGCTCCTGAAATACAGTGCTGTAAGGAAGTAAGAAAGGCAAGATTGGGAAGAGGAAGAAGCTGATTCTCAGTGTCATGGCAACCAAACTTTTAACCAATCCAATATGGAGTGCTAGAGCTTAGATGTTCACTTAAACTTGCCTCCAATTGTATTTTTGCACCAATAATACCACAAGCCCCTCCCTAGCAGGGAGTATGATTTCTTGAAGCACATCTTTATGACTGGAGAAACTCATACTGAGAGAAGTAGTTATAATATTTGAGAGCATAGCGGATGAGCATGTTGGCCATGAAAAAAGGAAGTAGGCAGAATGCCTTGTAATATAGCACAGTCTATCTCTTACACTGCTGAGATCTACTTACTTATAAATGTATCTGAACAGACAACATTTTTCCAAGATTCTGAGTAAACTTTTTACCTGGGTAATGTTAAAAAGGAAAGATACTACTATAGTTTATATACAGGCTATGACTGATACTTATCATTATCTCCAGATTTAATTAGCCTTCCTACAACTCTGCACGATTTGCCCAGGTTAAATAAGAACCTTCACCTCTGACCTTCTGGTTACCATCCACCTCTCAGGACATCACTGTTATACTTGTCCATAATAGCATTAAAATGGGACACAGACAAGAACATTATGGATCACTAAGCACTAAAGATATTCTTTCTTGCCCCAATGTATAGTAGCAGCCCCACCTCCTCTGAATAGATAGTTTAATTAACCAGATAGTATAGTGCTATTCCCTTACCTGTTTGCGTGCCTGGGCATGAGGAACATAAAGTAACTAAAGAGTGAAAGTCACAACTTAAATCTCAAAAGCACTCTCTTGGGTCTCCCATTGGAACTGTGCACTCTCAGGGGAAGGCCAATCCTATGGAATATGTGTAGGTTTTGGTCAAGATGAATTGCAGTCTCTTTCAAGATACAAGGTACCTATTCTAACCAACTGGTCAACAAGAAGCTTATGCCCTTGAGGGATGGTGCCATATTGGTGGAACATTGGTCTCTGTTGCTAGAAGGCTAGACATTCAACAGCAGAAATAGATCAGATTCCATGAGTGAAGTCCATACTATTAGCTCCATACACATTTTTTCATTCCTTTCAGCATTGCTACTCCATCCGTGAATACTTTGTGCCACATCAGGGTTATTAATAACAAAGGTTGGCCAACATTACCTGACATAGTATTTCTGTCTACTGCTTTTTAATTTTTTTTGAAGGTTATCTCTCCTGGTTCTTGATCTCTGAGCAGCACTAATATCTAATCAAAAATCTTTAGAATTTGTACTTACTTCTATAAGTCAATCCACATTTATCCACTCCAGACCTCCTTGTCCCAAATCTTGAAATATTTCTCCTTTCAAGCCTTGAAAAAACCACAAGATCCAGGCCAGGACTCAATTTATTACTTGGCTCTCACTTGTCCCAAACAAACAGGTGAACCACAGTGGTGTTTTGGGTCTATAGGTTTCAATGTCAATCCTAGCCCTATATTAAACAATCCAGGAAAAGTCTCCTAATGCCTAGTATCTTAAATAAATATTCTTGAGCCTGTCTGAGGAAAGACTGGATGGTTAATATTGAATACACTTGCCATGGTGGTTTCAGTTTTTCTATATGAGATTCTGTCCTCTCCTTTAGTCAATGTTTTCTGAGCCTAAAAATAGGCTCAATTCTTAAAAAAAAAAAAAAAAGGTGAAGAATAAAATATATCTTACTCTCTATATGTCAGCTATCATCTATGACTGGAGCCCTCACATCCTTGATCACCCATCCTTGAGTTCTTCTGATTGTATAAATTAATCAATGCCATTGTTGGTTACCTATTATCTTGCCTCTAGAAATACCATGTTCTACCAACCACTTAACCACTCTCTGAAAACTAGGTACCTTCTGACAATTACCTTGCTCTTAACAATCACTGTAGTAAATGAGTTCACCTTCCTTCTGCCATTTAGCCGCAAGTTTAGCCTCAAGAGAAAGGCTATCACTAAATTTCTTCATGTTTTTTATGCTTTTTTTTTTTAAATTGTGCATTCCTAATTACTGAAGTAAACAAAGGATCTTCTGCCTCTGTCCATGGAGCAGTCATGTTCTGCTTACCTGATATATCCACAGTAGTATGTTCACTTGTCCTCCATTATGGCTTTAGAACTGCTAATTCACTTAATATGGGTCACTCCCCTTACTAGGAATCATCTTAGAGGCATATTGGCAATGTCTCCTGGAGTCCTTTCTAGGCTGTTAAATTCTATATTCTATATCACAGGAAAGTATTCACAGGAAAGTATTCTTATTATCTATGGACTACCCCTTACCCAAATTCATTACCTAATCTTCATATTCAATCTCCAGATCTTGTCATATGTTTATTCTTCCATCTGCTCTAGTGCCTACTAATCCGATTCTGTCGTTTCTTTGGCATATAATCTCTCTCTCCTTCCTTAGCAGGTCTAGAACATCCCCATTCTGGAAGTGTTAGAATTTAACTTTTGTTGTTGGCCAAGTGTTTTCTCTTCGAAAGGGAACGTTGTCTACATTTCAGGCCAAGTAGATTTAGCAGAAGGTGAGAGTTAAAATTTATCAATGGCATTTACTCAGATTATTGTCAACCTAAGTCTTACGGTCCTTCTTCTTCCCTGTTGATCCTCTTCTGTTGGCATAAGAAACCTGCAGGAAGTTAGAATTCAACTTTCTCTGGAGAAGTGCTACTTCTCTGTTACTTCCCAAGTCTGGCTTTTTTTCTGTCTGCCCTCTTCCTGAAGAAGACTAAAAGTTTCACATAGCTACCAAGGAAACTCTTTGCCTTTAACATTTTGCCTTGAACTTGTGACTAATTATGGTTAGTCTGTCATTTTCTCTCATTATTGAATAAATGGCACTCAGAATTAATCACCCAATTCTGTTGTCCTTAGACTTACCATTTCCTATACTTCCTAGGGATTAAAAATACTGTGTCCACCAGTGTTTTTATCTCCACCAATAAAAATTTTAACAATTGCTTTGCTATAACTTGACAAAGACTATCAGTGGTCTATCCCTGACTGTTGATAAAACCCTCATTTCCAGCCATCAAATGCCCCATTTTAGATATTGTAAATCCCATTGTAGAGTCTGCTTCCTAGGATCACTTTTGGTAGTGGCAGTCTGATTGAATTCCCCAGGCAACAGAAAGAGAGTTGTATGCAAAAGTTTTATTGGGGAGATCTTTGTAAAGAAGTGAAGATCTATAAAGAAGTGAAGAAAGTAGAATTGGACAGGAGAATGCTGACTCACAATGTTGTTGGATTTAGACCACTATATATCCTACTGAAGGCTCTGAAGCTCAAATGACCCCAGAAAATTGTTCAAAACTGAAGCAGAGTCTAAGAGTTTTTATCTCTCATTAACCAGTCTTTGGCTGCAGGCACTCTCTTGGGATGAGTGAAATCGTAGTTGAAACAGTTCCCTGAAACCCAAATAGTGCCTAATGAGGAGCTCAGCCTTGACTAATCACCAAGTGACATTCCCAGCAGCTCGCAGATGGGTGCATTGGCCAATAACAGGGGATCTGGGTGGAGTGCCACTTTATCTAAAACACAGAAAAAAATAAACTCAGTCCAACTCCTATGGAGTCATAAGAACTGAATTAGCAAGAAGGAATGTAACATAAAAAAAATAATTTAATGAAAACACACAGTTATACATTGTCACAGATGTAAATTACTATTAAATCAATGAAGTAAGCTTACTATGAACCAATTGAAGTAAAACTTGATGATTTATTTCTAGGTTGCTCTGCATATCTTTTGTATAGCTCTTACAAAGTTGTAATATTTAAGCAATGGTAACAGTTCCCCATTTTTTTCAATAACAATTTGTATTCTGATTAAAATGAACATTCATTACTGGTTATAGAAAGAACAGTCTAATATTTTGCAACTCTTTGTAAAAGGTATTTTGAGTAAAAGTCAAAGTGAGTCAAATCTGTTCTTCATCTCTTTCACCATTAGAGATCTTACAGACACTAAGTAAAGAGTTTACCAGATCAGGGCAAACTTCTGGTAGGAAGAAAATAAATAACAAACTCGTTCATACAGATAATAATATTTATGCCTTCTTAAACATTTGTTTTTAAATAAAATTATGTATATAGCAGATTCTGTCATTTCTAACACATAAAATAGAATAGAAGGGATTTTATACAGTGAATCCTTCTCAAGTGCTTACAGCTTAAAATGTATGTGATGAATGAAAATAAAATAATAATGTTTGTAATCATTTTATAGAAATTGAACAAAAATATGAAGATCAAAGAAAAATATAGGAATACCATAATCAGTACTAAAGTACATTTGACAATATGAGGAAATTTTACTATAAACATGGTAAGTGAACACTAACTGAAGAATGTCATTAAGGGCCAACTCATGCCACACTTTTCTTAGTATGCAGAATGTTTCAAAGCTAGGGATAAGGATGGTCAGAGTATATCTTGTTTGTAGCCTATAGTGTATGCATATATATGTACATCTTATTAGCATTCAAATACAAACAGTGAATAGGCAGTCCTCCACATTAGTGCAACAAAGCTGTCATGATCGGTTAACACAAAGGAACTAAAAAAGGCACTTGATGAAACATACAATGAAAAAAATTGTCCATTTAATCATTTTAATAAGCATAGAAAAAGTAATGTAAAACAAAGATGTAACCACCAAAGAAAAATTCAAATTAAAAGAAAAATAGAATAAGAACAAATTTTAAGATGTGATAGCTTAGATCTTTGGAAAATGTATATGTATATGTACATAAGAGATACACATGTATAAGATACAGAAAAAGATAGAAAACAGATAGAGATTGAAAATGTAGGGGCGGGGATGCCTGAGTGGTTCAGTGGGTTAAGCCTCTGCCTTCAGCTCAGGTCATGGTCTCAGGATACTGGGATCGAGTCCCACATCAGGCTCCCTGCTCAGCGGGGAGCCTGCTTCCCCCTTCTCTCTGCCAGCTGCTCTGCCTATTTGTGATCTCTGTCAAATAAATAAATAAAATCTTTAAAAAAAAAAGAAAAGAAAAAAGAAAATGTAGGGGCGCCTGGGTAGCTCAGTGGGTTAAAGCCTCTGCCTTTGGCTTGGGTCATGATCTCAGGGTCCTGGGTTCGAGCCCCACATCGGGATCTCTGCTCAGCGGGGAGCCTACTTCCCTTCCTCTCTCTCTGCCTGCCTCTCTGCCTACTTGTGATCTCTGTCTGTCAGATGAATAAATAAAATCTTTAAAAAAATAAAGAAAATGTATATGTATATAAGAGATAGAAAGAGAAAAGAGAAAGGGATAAGGATAGAAAATGTATATGTATATAAGAGATAATTTTCTTTTGAAAATTTTTGTATTTGTAAACTATAAACAGTATAAGTATTTTATTATTTGTTAATATTATTAAATATTTGTTATTTATTTTATTACTTTTAAACCTTAATCTGGGTCCTATTGTTTTAAAGTTAGTTCTTAGAGTTACAATTTTGCAAATGTTATTCTTTTATGTTAACTAGTTACTTTCCTATCTACCTTTCTAGAGTGCATGAATACCATAAATAAGAAAAAGTGTTACTTAACTGTTTGGAAAAATAAACTATATATAAAACATATATATGGGAGAGCCTGGGTGGTTCAGTTGGTTAAGCATCTGACTCTTGATTTCAGTTGAGGTTGTGATCTCAGGGTTCTGGGATCAAGCCCTGTGTCAGGCTCTGCACTTAGTGGGAAGTCTGCCTGAGGATTCTCGCTCTTCCTCACCCCTTCCCTCACCTGCACTTCCTCTAAAATAAATAAATAAATAATAATTTAAAATGAAGTATGTATATGGAAACAGTATCAGGTTTTCTATTTTAAAGTTGAATAACATGCTTCATTTTCAGAAGAAAATGCTTTGAAATTGTTTATTTTATTTCTTCTAAATAGAATTTTTATGGATTTATTATTGATTTTTTTAAAGTTTTTATTTAAATTCTAGTCAGTTAAGATGCTATTATGCTATTTTCTATCTCTTAAATACATGTATCTCTTATGTACATATACATATACATATGCTAATACATATAATATTAATAGATAATATTATTTTCAGGTGTACAATACAGTGATTCAACATCTTCATCTTCATCCAACACCTTCATCCAACACCCAGTGCTCATCACAGCAAGTGCACTCCCTAATCCCCATCCCCTGTTTCACCCATCCACCTCCTCTCTGGCCATCATCAGTTTGTTCTCCATAGTTAAGATCTATTTCCTGGTTTTCCTCTCTCTCTCTTTTTCTTCCCTTTGCTCAATTGTTTTGTTTCTTAAATTCAACATATGAATGAAATGTGGTATTTGTCTTTCTCTGACTGACTTATTTTGCTTAGCATAATACTCTCTAGCTCCATCCATGTTATTTTAAATGCAAGATTTCATTCTTTATATATATATATATATATATATATATATATATATAAACAACACAAGGAATGTTGTTGTGAATGGATAACACTTCTTCTTTATCCATTCATCACTTAATTGACATTTAAGCTGTTTCCAGGAAAATTTGGCTATTATAGATAATGCTGCCATAAACATCAGGGGACATGTTTCCTTTAAATTAGTATTTTTGTATTTATTTGGGTAAATACTTAGTAGCATAACTGCTGGATTGTAGCGTAGTTCTACTTTTTACATTCTGAGGAACCTCCATAATATTTCCCAGAGTGGCTGCACCAGTTTGCATTCCCACTAACACCAGTAAGAGGGTTCCCTTTTCTTTACAATGCCACACATACCTCTTCTTCCCTGTGTTGTTAATATTAGACATTCTGACTGCTGTAAGGTGATATCTCATTGTAGTGTGATTTGTATTTCCCTGATGATGAGTGATATTGAACATCTTTTCCTGTGTCTGTTGACCATCTGTATGTCTTCTTTGAAAAATGCCTATTCATTTCTTCTGCCTGTTTTTCAACTGGATTATTTGGGTTTTTGGTGTTGAGTTTGATAAGTTCTTCATTTATATAAAATCCTTTATCAGATATGTCATTTGCAAATATTTCCTCTCATGCCATAGATTGCCTTTTAGTTGTTGATTAGTTGTTGATTGTTTTCTTTGCTGTGAAGAAGCTTTTTATTTTGATGTAGTCCCAATAGTTTATTTTCACTTTTGTTTTCCTTGCCTCAGGAGACATTTCAAGTAAGAGGTTGCTATCTGTTCTCTAGGATTTTGATGGATTCCTGTCTCATGCTTAGGTCTTTCATCCATTTTGAATTTTTTTTTTTTTGTATTATGTAAGAAAGTGGTCCAGTTTCATTCTTCTGCATAATGCTGTCCAGTTTTCCCAACACTTTGCTGGAGATCATCTTTTTTCCATTGGATATTCTTTCCTGCTTTGTTAAAAATTAGTTGACCATATAGTTGTGGGTTTGTGGGTTCTGTGGTTTTGGCTGTTATTTCTCCTGTCTCATTAATGATTTTATATATTTGGGTCCTTTCTCTTTTCTTTTTGTAAGTCTGGCTATTAGTTTATCAATTCTATTGGTTTGCTCAGATCATTCCATCCTAAAACATCAGACTACACACTCTTTTCAAGCGCATATGGAATATTCTCCAGAATAGATCACATATTATCTCACAAAACCAGCTTTAACAAATACAAAAAGACTGAAATCACATCATGCACCTTTTATAACCACAACACTATGAAACTGGAAGTCAACCACAAGAAAAAATATGGAAAGACCTCAAATATGTGAAAGTTAAACAACATGCTACTAAACAATGAATAAGTCAACCAGGAAATCAAGAAAGAAATTAAAAAAAAAAACATGGAAATAAATGAAAATGAAAACAGAACTAACCAAAACCTTTGGGATGCTGCAAAAACTTTCTAAGAGGAAAGTATCTACAGGCCTACCTCAAGAGTCAAGAAAAACCTCAAATAAACAACCTAGCATTACATCCAAAGCATCTAGGAAAAGAACAAAAACATGAAGCCTAAAGCAAGCAAAAGGAAGAAAATAATACAGATTAGAGAAGAAATAAATGATACAGAAACTGAAAATAAAATTAAAAAGATCAATGAAATGAGGCGCTGGTTCTTTGAAGAAAAATAAAATTGATAAAACTTTAAATAGAATTTTAGAAACAACAAATAACATGTCTTTGTTCTTCAAGTTCCCCATGAGCTCCAACTTCCGCTTCCTCTAGCCACCAAAGTCAGGATTCTTGTTTCCTATTCTCTTCCTTTAAGTCATAGTCAGGCATGAGCAGCAAGGAGGAGTTTTCAAGAACAGCAGATACAGTGGTTTACAGAAATTTCTACAATAGTCTATAGTAATTTACACTGGAAGTAATGTAGACACCACTCAGCCCACTAGGATATTTTAGAAGACTACAATTTACTGTGGACATAATCGTAACAATAGGTCACTAAATAAATCGAAACTATTTAAACTATTACTTAAATTATTTTTCACATATTTTGACCAGTGTGCTGCATGAATAAGAAAGCTCTTAAGATAAAAAATAAAACATTTTCAGGTTTTTTTGTTTGTTTTTTAAGATTTTATTTATTTGAGAGAGAGAGGGGGAGCATGAACAGGGGGAAGAGGGATAAACAGGCTCCACACTGAGTTGGGAACCTGATGTGGGGTTGCATCCCAAAACCCTGGGATCATGACCTGAGCCAAAGGCAGATGCGTAACCAACTAATCCACCCAGGTGTCCCAAAACATTTTCAGTTTTAACTGTCTTAATCTCCTACTGAATAAAAGATTATCATAGTCAAATGGTGAAAAATTTTAGATTGTTTTCTTTTTCTTTTGTCTATGGAAATGTGTATCTTTACATAATCAATGCAAAATGTATACAAATATTTATCCATGAACTACATAGTAATGAAACAATGCATAAATATATTTAAAGTGAAAAACATCATAATACAGTAAAATAATGAAAAATTAGCATAGCTAAATAACTTGAAGTTAAGTTAAACAAAAGAAAATATCCATATATATGAATCACTAATAGCTATTTATTTACCACGTGCAGTAATCAACCAGATTGAAAAGACAAGTCCTAAGAATTGTCCTACTTCCATGTCTTGGTTACTTGGAAAAAAGGCATGAATGATATAAAATGAATAACTTTGAGTAGTATTCTGATATCTGCCATCAAAATCAGAAGACTTCAATAATTCAAACAGGCTAGTAAGAAGTTACTGCAAAAGGAAGTGGGAATTGAGACTCGCTGCATGAGTTATTTGAAAGACTATATCAAATACCAAAGATTGTACTATTTTAATTGTTCTCCCTTTGAAATCTATTTCTACCCTCTTACAGAAGAATGATGATAGAGCAAAAAACAAAAACAAACAAACAAAAAAAACCCAAAACACAAGATAAAACAGAAGAAAACACAGAAAGTCAGTAAAGTTGACAATACAGGTATTTGACAGTTTCCCCCATGATTTATATCAAGAGCACAATTTGAATAACTTTCTCCTCGTTCATTAATGAGTCTTTGCTTCACTATTCTTTCACTGTATGAATAATTATTCACCATAGAATCCATTTAGGAAAATGTTTACATGAGCATAATCTTAATATGAAATGCTGTGGTATTTCTCAAGAATTCACAGTGTGTATTAAAAGTCCCTTTAATTACTTTTCAATAATTATTAAGCAAGCACCATGTAAAGTAAATTAATAATATTTATGTTAGGGGCGCCTAGGCGGCTCAGTGGGTTAAAGCCTCTGCTCTCAGCCTGGGTCATGATCTCAGGGCCCTGGGATCGAGCCCCCACATCGGGCTCTCTGCTCAGCGGGGAGCCTGCTTTCCCCTCACTTTCTGCCTCCTTCTCTGCCCACTTGTGATTTCTGTCTGTCAAATAAATAAAATCTTTATAAAAAATAAAAATAAAAATAATACTTATGTTATATGTGAAGAAATGGAGATTCTGGGAAGATAAGCCAACATTAAATGCCTGCACAGAGACTTTATGTATTACTGAGCCAAACTGCCAGCCTTACTCAACTTTCCAATGGCTTCGCACTCTGAGAATTACTATCAAAACATGGTATAATAGAAAGTAGATATTCTTTGTGATCTTAAAGACCCAAGGTTAAATATTGGCTCTGATAATTCCTAGCTAAATAGAGTTGCTAAATTTCTTAACATTTGTGAATATCAGTTTGTTTTTTTTCCTAAAATATTGAAATAATAATCATTCTGTCTTGCATTATGTTTTGAGGATTCAGTAAATTTTCCATAAAAGTGCTTAATACAATGCATTCCAAATATCAGATGCTTAATGCAGGTTACTAACATAATGCCATGGTTAGGTTCTCAAATTCAAAGGGAGCTAGACATATTATTCAATGAAAACCAGTTAAGTTAAAACTGAATATTGTTTCATCAAGTGTCAGAGTTTAAAAAGATATGGATATGATTATTTATTCAAATGTATACTTACATATGACATATAGTATATTATAGGGTATATACCACACTTGCATACAGTATATACATATAGTATATACACTCTACTTATATATATAGTATATGTGTGTATATATATATACTAAATAACTTTCCACTTAGTATATAGACATTTTATTTTAAATATATAGTATATTATATATGTATAATATATACTTTTTATTTAGTATATAATATAAAGTTTGTATGTATCATATATTTATACTATACTTATATATGTGTGTATATATATCTATATATGATACTTATGTATACACTAAATATGAAGTTGTTTAGTACATATAATTAGTATATGCATAATTGTGTGGTATGTGGTGTGTGTCTGTGTGTGTGTGTTTTTCAAAGGGGAAAAAGGGAAAGCTGGTATGGACCCTGCTATTGAAACATCTTAGAAACAGGCAGCTTCTAACAACTGAAATAATAAAAAGAAAAAGCCTCCAGTTAACACCATTTAAGAAAGAAAAATTCCATGAATCCTCTCTGCTTTGACCTAAGTTTTGAATAGCAGAAGCTAACTCTCTTAACACTCAGTGCAGTCCTGCCTAATTTTTATCATGTGGATAGTACACTTTTCCCTTTCCCTGGTCTACAGCTAACAGCCTCTAGCCAAGCTATGACAATGGCGAAATGAGTTTCACCTTTTGTCTCTGCTAGCAGAGAGTGTTTGTTTATAGTTGGCTATCATAACTTCTGGGCAACCGAAAACAGGGCTACAAAATGTCTTCAAAATATCTAATACCTTGAGTTGAGAAAGATTTCATATGACCATTCACTAAATGAGTATTTATTCAGAAACTATTAAATAAAAGTTAATATAATCACTGCACATGAAATTCCAATTATAAATTTACATTTCAGTAAGGACATTCTGTCTATTCCAGTAGCTCTTAAAAAAAAAAAAATCAGACAGTATCTGCTTTCACAAAGCTGTCCCATAAAATGTTATTGGATATGTAAAGAAAATATATTACCCTTGATGTTTTTCTCTGGATGGGATATTTTTCTTGTTACTGACAGCAATTCCTTTAAGATTTTCTTCCAAAAATTACCTCTAAGGACTTGTACAGATTGTGTTGCAGGCGATTAAGTCTCTCAGAATATAAACATATTTTGAAATATTGCAAAACAAGGCAAACTCTAACCAACAATAAAACACCACAGTTAAGAAATGTACTGACTTTTTGGACCTTTTGGACCAGAAACAGATTTTATACCATGCTCTAAAGATTATAAAGTTATATTCTGATGACCACTGAGGATCCCTTCAGTGAGATGCAAGTTTAAGTAGATGCAAATTGAAGATAACACAAACATTGTCATCCAATTCATAATAATACACGGACTGTATTTTCAGAAAGCTTAATTGCAGGAAAAAGGAAGTAACTTAAATTATATACTATAATAAAAACTAAACTGCTTGATATTATAAATGCCTGTGGCTACCGAATCAATAATCACTTTGTATGACCAGGACTTCTGGGTGTCTAAAATGGTACAAACCACATGGAAATATATCTTGCTATCCAGGATAGCCAGTAACATCCCAAAATTGTTAACACTGACTTCCTTCTAAAAACATACAAACAGGATGCCTGAGTGGTTCAGTTGGCTAAGCTGTTGCCTTTGGCTTGGGTCATGATCCCAGGGACCTGGGATTGAGCCCCGCATGGGGCTCCCTGCTCAGCAGGTAGACTACTTCTCTCTGCTCTGCCTGCCACTCCTCCTGATTGTGCTCTCTCTCTCTCTCTGATAAATAAATAAAATCTGAAAAAAAAATTAAAATGTACAAACACATTCCTATATCTCTCTTCCATTTTAAATTTGATAGTTGTTAATATCATTTATATTTATGAAATGTACATTTTATATTATTATTGATTTTTTGAAAGATAATTTTACATGAAAAGTACTGATAAGGGAATTTTGTTGTTCTGAGCTGTCAAAAGCAGTTTTCTAGCACTGAGATGACAAGATTGCTATCCAGAATGAATCAGCTTTCTTAACTTCTCCAAAGTATGTCACTATAAAGATGGGTTTTGTTGTTTAACTTTCAAGACCCTCTAATAATTTTCACTGATTGTTTATAATGGAAGCTTTGCGAAAGCTGAATTTAATGCTTCTGATCTCAGTTCCATCCATTTCTAAATTGTGATAATTGGATCACTGTTTTAAGCCAAAGGACCCTTTCATTCGCCAACAGTTTTTGTTTTTGTTTTTCTCTGTTATCAGAATATTAAGTATCAGATTCTGAAACCGTGAGAAACTAAGAGTTTCTGCATCAGGGAAAACAGTCCAAAAAAGCTCTTGGTGAACTACAAATTCAGCCAATACAATCAGCTGCCAATACTGGTAATCACACCAGAAGAAGGCGTATCTGTCGGTTACAGTACAGTAATCTCAGAGATTAAAGTGGACAGAGTAAGGTACTGAAGCTTTGGTCCTAATGCAAGATGGGTGTATATTACTTACCAGACATGAGGGGTGATGTCCTTAGTGAATTCTAGGCTTCTAGACAACAAGAGAAAGGGACCGTTTCTCTCTTTAAAGGGACTATACAGCAGAGGAAAAAGGAAAACAATAGCCGCATATTTATCCCATTTATCCTGACATGGTATCAGGACAGCTGAAAATGTTCCTGTCTCTGTGCTGTAACTAAGGAAATCAGGTAGGGTTAAATGTCATCATATTTTAAAATCAAATATAGATATAGATATACAGGAATATACTCACAAGTTCTTTTTTTCAAAGCATTTTCACAAATATTATCTCCTTTGACCTTAAGAATGAGTACAGTTACTTTTCTGTTTTTAGACATAGGAAACAGGGATTCAAAGAGGCTAAGTTTGCTCCAGTTCACAGAGGGATTTGAATAGACTTTATGTGTTCCAAAATCTAAAACTTTATGCTCTTTTCATCACATCTCCCTGGATGCTTGGCAGTTCCCACACATTCACTAATGATAACTATTCCATTCCCCAAAGAAGAGTTTCCAAAGAAAAATATTCTATAAAATTAGAAGTTAGATTCCTGTACAAGCTTCTATATCCCCTCTGTCTTTTTGATTAATTTTCATGAGTTAGGATGAGCAAAATTGCATGCACAAATTGAATAACTAGTCACAAATCTTTTAGATATCCATTAGGTTTAATAAAGAGCACCCTTATTATTCTTCCTCCCTATTCTTGATTTTTTTCCCCTTATATATATTTTTTCTATTTTCAAAAACTTCCTTTTTTCTGTCTTTGGTTTCACTTAAAAAATGAACAGATGACATAAAAAGGATAAAAAACAATAGGTAAAAACAACATAAAAAAAGAAAAAGAATATTAATATTTATTTGGTATATAAGATGGTGTATATGGGTGTATAAGGAAGAGAAGACTTCACACAATGTCCATTGGGAAAAACATAAATAAATTAGCACAACTGAAGCATTAAGAAAATACTAAGTTTAGTACTTCATTCAACAAATTTAACTAAGTGCTCATTGTTTGCTTGGCATTTGACTAGGACTTAGGTAAACAGAGATGGAAAGATAGCCCCTGACCACTAGTAGCTGGCTATCTATAAGCATGACATTTAAAACAAAAGCAAACAACTTTTTAAGAAAGATTTATTTACCTTAGAGTTGGAGAGAGAGAGGGAGAGAGAGAGAGAATGTGTGTGTTGGGGGGGGTGGAAGAGTAGAGGAAAAGGGAGAGGGGAGGCAGATTCCCCGCTGAGCAGGGAGCCCATTTGGGGGCTCCATCACCTGGCCAGGACATCATGACCTGAGCTGAAATCAAGATTCAGATGCCCAACTGACTGAGCTACTCAGGTGCCCCAAGCAAATGTTTCTCAAGGAATGGTTAGGTATGATATACAATCATATTAGTATGTGGGAATATCAGTCATATTTAGTAAACGTTTTATAAAGTATTGAAGCTGGCAAATTGGATTGAGAGATAACTGATTTGGGACAGAATAGAACTATTTAGAAAAATTTTCAAAATAGCTCGGGTCATATTTAAATAGTTAAAACATGATCTAATTAAATAAGGATTTTTATAAGTTGAAATAATCATATATAATTAATATTAACTTATTTTTATTTTAATGTGATTTACCTTTTATAAACGTGTCTTTACTAGCAGAATTGGTAACAGGATGTGGTCTGAAGGGATAAAGAATTCCTGAAGAGTCTCTAGTGGAAAACCAATGTAAGAAAGTAGAGAAGTGGGTGGGGAGAGGAACAGTCTAAGATTGATTATTTGAAACAGAACACTGTTTAAAATAAGTCATAAGTGGGATATGAAGAATGATCCTTGGTTCTCTTTCTCTTTTTAAGAAGTTTACTTTTTACTATTGAGGTATAATTGACATATACCAGTACATTAGTTTCAGGTATACAACATAATGGTTTGATATTTGTTAATGCAAAATGATTACTGAAATAGATCTAGTTTCCACCATTACCGTAGAAAATTACAGAATATGCAATACGACATTGAATGTAGTGGCCATGCTATACAACCCCATAACAGACTTATTTTATGACTGGAAATTTTTACTTCTTGACCCCCTCTCCTATTCACGCACCTCGCAACTTTGGTGTCTAAGAACATTCAGTTACTACCTGGCCAATGAAGACAAAAGAGGAAGTTAGAGGGTGGATAGAAACAGTGAAGAGATCATTGAACTGGGAAAGTGCTAGAAACATTTTTAGTGTACTCAGAAGACCCACTAATGATCACCAACACATTCTACTTATTTAAAAATTGATCATGATATGAGCTATGTGCTTATTTGCTACTGTGGGAGAGAACTGTGCTTACAACATAAGACTGTTTCATAACATCTGTATACATACATATTTTATCTTAATTTTACTAACAAAGAAAATGTATCTAAGCATACATGCTTCCAGAGCCACTATTCAAATCAGGTCAACCTGACTTTACTACTTAGCTTTTAAGTGTGTTCATACCCCAAGTAGTAAAGTTTTAAAATATGTCTTTGGGAGACTTTACCCCACTGAGCTGTGTCTATGACTACTGTATTTTCTGAAAAAAAAAAAAAATACTGAGGCATATGATCAGATAGAGTTAAAATTCTTTGGAAATTCCTTCACATATTTATTTTATATAATTATATTGTGTTCTTGTATTTTCACAGAGATAAATATCATTCCTCCTTGGGTACAAGAATATGTTTTTACCTAAGCTCTAACCCTATCAGTTTCATCTACAATAGAACTTGCTCTATTGGTTAAATTCTCACACTCACATTCAACAATAGAAAATATTATTTCTATGTACCCTTTATCTATAAACATACTTCACGTTTTCCATTTTAGAGCAAAGCAAAGAAAAATATTCTTTAACCTGTTTCTACACCTAGTTAATGTTTTAGTAGTCTTATTCCATCACAGCTGTTTCTTGAGATAGCGGACTACACTTATCTTTCTTCTAGCTCACTCACTGAAAACATGGCTTTAACACCAAAACTCTTTGATTTTTTTTTAATTCAATGACGATCATTGTTTCACTCTGACATCATCTTGATGTAGCATTTTACCTTGTAAACCTTCAGTCTCTCTGATAGGTGTAATCTGTAACATTAGTCATTCCTGATTTTTTTTTTCCTGCATTTCTGAACATGATCTTGCTCCATTTCATCAACAATTCCAGTCCCTTTGATTCTGGCCACCTTCTCTGCTCAGAGGTTAAACCCTCTTCTCTTGAGTGTTGCCAACTTCTCTGATTTATACTTGCATTACAAATTTTCAAACTAGTATAAAATGTATGCCCTAAAGTAGGGTGTGTCTGCTTTATCCTCTTCCTTTTTGATCAAGGAAATCATCCCAGATGAAGAGAACGGAAGGGAAGAGATCAAACCACATTCAAAATAAGTAACTAGAGAAAGTTTTGAGAGATGCCTGGGTGGCTCAGTTGGCTAAAACTCTGTCTTTGGCTCAGGTCATGATCTCAGGGTCCTGGATGAGCCCCGTGTCTCCCTGCAGGGAACCTGCTCCTCCCTCTCCCTCGATGCCTCCCCCAACTTGTGTTCTCTCTCTTTCCTTCTCTCTGTCAAATAAATAAAATAAAATCTTTAAAAAAAAAACAAAAACAAAAAATTTGAGGTAGAATTTCAGTTTATTAGCTAGAAACATTTCACAGCAACCTTTATTCTAACTGAATATTAAATATAAAAAATAAAAACAGAAGTTTAATTTTTGCCTTTATGCCAGATAAATTTGCTCTGCTATGTACTGATACTGCTCACTGGAACACAAGTGATACACAAAACAAACACAAAAAATACATAATTCAGTATTTTTGTACACAGATTTAGTTTTCAGATTTTATCATGCTGACAAAGCCAGATTGTACTGACGATAAAGTGTTTGGGAAAGAATTAACACGTAAGTGTAAACAAGGAGGATTTACTTTAGGCTCTCTCTAAAATTACAGACCAACTCTCAGAGAACTTTAAGCTATCTCATCTTTTCCCTTTTCCCCCAAACAGCTGGGTCATTCTATTAAAAAATTATTAATTTGAGAATATCTTGACTCATACTGACCAGTTCATCTAACCAGAGCACTTCCTTATGTAAGTATTTCATTAATATTTTTTTCATAGTTACTCAGCAGACCTCACATGTCCCTTATGTATGCCTTAGCCTTCCTTGTCCCCTTTCTCAGAATCTTCTCTCTTCCTTAGCTGCTGCCTTACTACTACCTTCACTCTATACTTACCGCAGCCATGGCTGAGCTAACCAAGATGAAAAGGTGATGTGTGTCTGTGAAAATATTGCTTGGAAAAAAATTTGTGTTTTTTCTCTATTTGTTAACTCTTACTTGTTAATTTTGTATAGTTTTATTTTAGGAAAAGTATGACATAAAATGAAGCAAGCGAACAAAACCTGAAAACTCACTCCCTCAAAGCATAGAAGAGTGTGAACTACAAAGTGAATTTTAATTGAAAAAATATTTTGGAATAGAAATGGTAACAAGTACAAAATTGAAATACATTATAACAAGGAGTTAAATTGGGATTTGAGCAATATTGTGTTATTAACTACAACTTAATTTAACAGAGTGCAGAAAAATTCGTGATGTTAAACCAACAGACAGATGTCAACTTAAGACTTAAATATGATTTTAAAATTTAAAAAATAGCCTTCCCAGGCTACACAATAGGTGTTCTACAGTGTCAACTTAAATTTTGTATTATATGGAGTGTGTTGCTTATGGCATCTCAAGGAATAATTTTCTGTGGTTAAAGACCCAATGATGATAAGTGGAGATCATTCCTATTTTAGGAAATTGCCTGATATTCCAATGGCCAAATGATTATATTCCAAATTAATGTATACAAAGAATACTTTAAAAAGCCCAGTGGAACATGCACTTGTGTCAATTGGAATGTTTAAGATATGCATATTTAGCTACAAATTTGGCAATTTATTACTCTTACATTATTTAATTTATATTTCCTTAAAAACAAAATTCTTTGGCAAGCTGCCACATTGGGTCACTACACAGTGACTCAGAAATTCTTTAGGTCACAAAAAAAAGTCCTTTACCCAGTTCATACCCTGCTCCCTTTGTGGTTTTCTAACAATATTCCTCAGTTGCTCTTCCATAATGCACAACATGCATCCATAAACCGGAAATTTTGATTAAACTACTCAACTCAAAGAGCTGCTTCTGTTTGTTTGGTCTTTATAAAATTCAAGAGGTCATCATAAAATAAATAAATCAATAAAATAAATCCATAACTCACATTTGTGACCTTATAAAAAATTCCCAATATATAATCATTTCATGAGAAAGCAATGACTCTTTGGAAATTAAATCTGTGAATTGAAATTCATTCAGTGGATTTTTCTACTTCTGGAGTTCCATTGTAAGTTCCTGACACAATTCTGTTCATCGAAAGACACCTCAAAAAATAATGCAGTTTGATATAAATAAAATTGTGTAACCTAATATATTGTGGTCATCCAGATCCAGGAGGCCACAATATTTTGTAGGTTTGTATGGGAAAATACTAAACTCTTAATCTTTGATACTTTATTTAGAAATATTAGGTAACACATACATATTTGTGGAATGACATGCTCTGGTTAATTAATTATTCAAATGGAAAGAGACCTGTTCTGAATACCATTTCTGAGTTAACCATTCTTAAAAAATTACATGCCCAGGATTTCAGGCAGATTATCACATATATTTTTAATAACAATGAGAAGTACATATTTGAGCCTGTCAAGGTGAGGATATAATATAGGTAATTTTTTTTTAATTATTATACCTTATCATACACAAATTTTTATTGCATAGCCTTATACAGGTGGTAGAGTTGAGTGAAATCTAACTTGGAGAGTAAAAAAAAAACAGATATGTTTGGTTAAAATTATCACAATCGTAAATATATTTCTATTATATAAAAAAGACAGCAGAGGGCAGGAGTGGGGGTGAAGTAGTGGGGAAAAAGAAATGGGGAGTAACTAACTAATGGGTATGGAGTCTCCTCCGGGCATGATGTGTTTTAGAACCAGATAGAGGTGAAGGTTGCACAACATTGTAAATGTACTAAGTGCCACTGAATTGTTATTTTAAAATGGTGTTTATGTTATGTGAATTTCTTCTCAATTAAAAACAAATTTCTAATGATAAATAAATTTAAATGTATAATTTAATTCAGATTTGTACACCCGTCATTATCATGTTTAAATATAATTTTTATAATAGCAAATTGCAAATTATCATTTGACAGTACTTAACAGTTCACCTTTGCTATACATAGAAATTATCATGATTTTTGCCTACTAGTAACAGTATCTATGGATGAATGTTAAGAATACACTTTTGGGATAAGATATTTTAAATATATACCACACAAAGGTAATCAAAACAGTTTCTGTTCGTAAGGACCTTTACAAGTTCCACTATTTTAGAATGACTGCCTGAGATAATCTCCCAGAATAATGCCTCCACTACAATATTTTTTATTAAAAATAAAGCAAACATTGGGGTGCTGGGTGGCTCAGTAGATTAAGCATCTGCCTATGGCTCAGGTCATGATCCTGGAGCTCCTGGATTGAGCCCTGCATCAGGTTCCCTGCTCAGCAGGAAGTCCCCTTCACCCTTTCCCTGTCCCTCTCTTTGCTCATGTTCACTTGGCTGCTCACTCTCTCTCAAATAAAGAAATAAAATATTAGAAAATTAAGAAAGAAAGAAAGAAAGAAAGAAAGCAAACATCTCTATTGATTTTATTGTTCCAAATTTTGTAAAACAGTGAGTGTAGCCTCTACTCAAGACTGTGCTAGATGTTCTTTTGTACTTTCTCACTTGCTAATATACATTTTTATGAAATAGTATGTGCAACAGCATTCCTAAAAGATCACTACATCGGACTTTAATTATACCCCCCAATTACTTCTTCAGAATTTGTGGCTGGTTGTTTTCTTCCATCCCCAACAGTAGCTGCCAAGAAAAATAATGGTTCCTTACATTAATAAAATTATCTAATAAACTTAAAAGTCAAAACTAGGTGCTGGCCGAGTATACAATTGCCATAATCATTTTAGGAGTAAACAGCAGATGAATGGATCCATTTTTAAAGTTTCAAAAGGTAGGCAAAGTCTACACTGTCTAGAGTGAGGATGGCATTGGAATAGGAGAGGAAAAGGGACCAAGGAAACTTACAAGTGTACCAAGATTTCGGTGCCCTGAACACAGTCCAGAGGGCTGAAGCATGGCTGCCTCCCAGAGAAAAATGATGGTTGTGAATTAAATGGGTCTTGGGTGCATTCCCACAGGTTCTCTGTGCAACAGTTTTTAACTATCTTTTACTTGTGGGGCTTTAGAGGAAATAAACTTTTATCTAAGCTTTAATATGATTTTCTTTTGACAGCAACTTTATTCTCCACAATATAATGGACAACTATATGCTAGTTTTGCCATTACTGATTAATTATATATTAAAGAACTTTTTAAATGTTCTTATTAGCAAATGTTAAATATGTAATTAAGTAAATGTTAAGTAATTAAGCTTTATTCAGGTTACATTAAAAGAAGAAAATAAAGAATACTGCACAGACAACTTATTTAACCAAAACCAACTCATAGTTTCAACAAAAATCTAAATATTCATTCAAACGTATAGTCATATACTATATATTTTGGGTTATGTGTGATAGAAAATTAGATGTATTCTTTTTGAGATAATATGGAGAGGTCGATTTAAAAACTTCTCATGTCTTTTCTTATTGAAGGTTCTCACGACTACCCTAACATTCAGAGATTTATCTATATGCATGGCTAGGGTTTATTATAGTGATATTTTAAGGATACACATCCAAATCATAAGAGAAAATGACATAGGTGAAGTGTGGAGAAATCCACGTGAATGCTTCCTTATGTTTCTTCCGTCTCATGAGGATTTACAGAGAGCACACTTTTCTTCCAGCAACACAAATGCAACAACATATGTACAATAGTTACACTCATGGAAACCCATCAGAGATTCAGCTGCCAAGGTTTTTGCCAGGGTCTGGTCACAGAGGCACCCTCTGTCTAGCAGGTGCCCAAATTCCAGATTCCCAGAGGAAAGCAGGTGTTCAGCATAAACCTTATGTTCACCATTAACCATATTGTTTATGCTGTCTAGGCAGAGTGAGCCACTTTTGTCAGTTAAACGTTGCCTGGGAACACTCCAAGAGCTTAGTTCCCAAACGCCAGACAAGGCCAACCTTGCAACCAGGCCTTTGCAAAGGAAAGCAGGGAGTCCCAAGTCTTACTCTTTTTTGCGCACCCACAAATTTTAGATTAAATATTCTAGTCCAGACACATCTTGATTTTCCAATTTGGACATTTTCACTCTACTTTAACTGACTTATATGATAGAGCTAAGCAGTCCTAGTTTCCTGGGGCTGCTGTACAAATGGACCACAAATTGGGTACTTAAAAAAATGAATTCCTAAAAAAGGAATTTATTCCTTTACCGTCCTGGAGGCTAGAAGTCTAAAAACAAGGACATGATCTCTCCCAAGGCTCTAAAGGAGGAACTGTTTTATGCCCGTCTTTTAGCTTCTGGCATTGCTGGCAATCCTTGACATTCCTTGGTTTGTAGACAAGTCACTTCACCTGGCATTCTGCACGTGTGACTGCATAGCCATGTCTCTTTCCCTCTTATATGAGCATCGGTCATAGTGGATTAGAGCCCACCCTATTTCCAAACAAGGTCACATTCACAGGTCCTGGGAGTTAGAAATTCAACTTACTGTTGTCGGAGAGGATTAAGTATTCTGAACATTCTGAAGGTCTGTTTCACTATAAACCAACTACAAAACATATTGTTTAATTCATTGCTAGGCACTAAAGAGAGAAAACCCAACAAATAGAGTGAGAGTGAAAACAAGCTTGAGAGAGAAAGAGAACAAAACCCCAGGAGCATACTGAAATAGATGTGAGAAGGAAGGCTCCCCTGAGGACAGCTAGTGCTATAATTTCATGAGTCTGAGCAGGTAGCAAAGTGAAGGAAATACAAACATTGATTATCTTATATATATCATCTATTTATATAATTTTCAGAACAGATTATCTTTTTTATCCCCATAAAGATGTCTATATCACATGATTTGGTTCTGTATTTATTTATGCTTAAGACATCTTTCTTTCTTAGTCTAGAGACTTGATTCCTTCATTTTACATTATTACTACCTGATAGGTACACAACTCACAAAGTTGTTAAAATGGCAAGGAATCACTATGGTTTCTATATACCAAGAAATCAGTAGCTGGCTCTGTGTAACATCTCAAAAGTTTTGCAATTAGATCAGGAAAATTGGGGGCACCTGGGTGGCTCAGTCAGTTAAGTAGCATCAGACTCTTGATTTTGACTCAGGCCATGATTTCATGGGACCTGAGACGGAGCCCCACCTCAGGCTTAGCAGGGAGGGGAGTCTGCTTAAAGATTCTCTTCCTCTGTCTCTCCCTCCACGGGTGGACACAGGTGCTCTTTCTCTCAAATAAATCAATAAATCTCAAAAAAAAAAAAAAAAAGGAAAAGAGAAAGACTTGGTCCCTATTTTTACTGAGTTTAATGGAAAAGACAAACAGGAGGAAAGACAAGAGGAAGAGGAGAAGGAAGTGGAAAAGCACGAAGAGAGACAATAACAGGAGATGGAGGAACTGGTCAAGAAAATAAATATGATTTTATTTGTAAAACTGAAAGAGCACATTGAGTTGGGAAAGCACTATTTTACCCTTGAGAATTGTTTTTTGTTTTGTTTTTATGTAATTGCCTGTGTTTTGAGACTGGATGCAAGTCTTTCTGCTAGCAGAAATTATACCAACAGAACCTATCACTATGTTCAGTATGGAATAAGCATTCTTCAGACATATTTTGCTAAAGTAAATGCCAGATGGAAAAGAATAAACAGTAAGTGCAGGTAATTGGCATTAAAAACCTCAAAGGAATGAAGGAGTCATATTTATTAAAATGCTTTGTAAACTTTTACATTCAATACAATGGAAGATTATATTATCAAGTTTTGCAAATTTCATATATCTAGCAAGGTTTCCTTTGTGTTTTTTAATGCAAAATATTTAGTTCCCACTCTAAGAAGATTTAAAGGTAGTATAAAGAACATCTATTTTATTTTTTTAATTTTTTTTTTAAGATTTTATTTATTTGTCAGAGAGAGACAGGGAGAGAGAGTGAGCACAGGCAGACAGAATGGCAGGCAGAGGCAGAGAGAGATGCAGGCTCCCTGCCGAGCAAGGAGCCCGATGTGGGACTCGATCCCAGGACGCTGGGATCATGACCTGAGCCGAAGGCAGCTGCTTAACCAACTGAGCCACCCAGGCGTCCCAGAACATCTATTTTAAACCAACTTAGTTGTGAATAAAATTCTGATTAGTATATTTGAGGTTTTTCAAGTTGGGAAAAAATTACAATAAAAGTTACGAATGGACCAGATTCTACATAATCCATGAAAAACTTTTACTTTTAAAAATTATACAATGAAAGTTAATATTGTATTTTTTTACTTGGCTTGGCTCAGAGGCGTTTCTCTGGCTTTAGAATCTGAGAAATGACTTTTCCCTTTAGTGACCGAGTATCTTTTAGTATCCTTTCTACCAAATCCCATTTTATCTCTCTTTTATTTACTTTTTTTCACAATAACATCAGTTCTCATCATGGCCAAGTGTATTTTTCAAATTCACTGGTGGCCGAAGCCACTATTTTCTCTTTCCACCTGTGTCAGGAGTTGAAGAATGGCAGTAGATTTCCCCCTTAATTTTTCAGTACTTCTTTCTATACTGCTGGATCGTATTATAAGGGAGCAGCAGACAAGACTCAGGCTACACTGAAGAGGGAATTCATTAACTGAAATCCTTTTCTGGACTACCAGTCTCCAGGAGCATTGCAAAAAAATAGTTCTTTGTCCCTCTTGCTGACTAGTCTATGAGGAAATCTATGATTATACTGAAAAACATAAATTTGGGTAGGATTTTTTTAATTTCAAATTAGTTTACTAGAGTACTTGTGTCTTTTAGTAATTCCAGATCCTACTGATTCAATTTCTCAGTCTAGAGACTGAAAAATGGCCTGACTCTTTAAAGAATGGAGGCTTGGAACAACAGCAAAGAAGTCTCAGTAAGGATATAAGATGTGTGTTCAAAATATATTTCTATATATTTTTCTATACTTCTAGAAGTGTAATTTTCTAGATTTCTTTTAAATTTAGTGTGATAAGAGGTATATGAGCAGACATTTACTCAAAATATAGAAATACTGCTTTGGGGGATAAAAGTAATGACCTTTTAATATTTGACATATTTTATTACCATCACTTTTTTAAAAGCATGGATGTTATTACTTTCTAAATAATATTTACAGAAGTTTACTTATGGGGGAAATATAAAGATATAAGAATTCATAATTTTTATAAAACATGTAATTCTTCTAACATATTTTTTGTTTTTCCTCTAATATAAATATAGTCTGTCAGGTTGAACTTTAAAATTTCAAATATACTAATTAAATTTAATTTACAATGTTGGGGCGCCTGGGTGGTTCAGTGGGTTAAAGCCTCTGCCTTCGGCTTGGGTCATGATCCCAGGGTCCTGGGATCGAGCCCCACATCGAGCCCCACATCGAGCTCTTCGCTCGGTGGGAAGCCTGCTTCCTCCTCTCTCTCTGCCTTGCCTCTCTGCCTGCTTGTGATCTCTGTGTGTTAAATAAATAAATAAAATCTTAAAAAATTCTTTAAAAAAATTTAATTTACAAAGTCGTCTCAAAATTTAAACTTTATAGAGAAAATGAGAGAAAGATCCATCAAATGAAAGCTCTGATATTTTACACACATTATTTGTATGAATAAAGCGAAATGTAAAGTTTGAATATTCCTACAATCCATTTTTCCTATCTGATCTGTAAAAGAAAGTAGAAAGCAAACTGGCAGAGTGCTGGTATTTCCTGTCCATAGTAGAAGAGGAAATTCTGATTACAGCACCAACAAATTTTCTTTTTCCCTTGATAGCCAGAAGCAATTTATATTGTCCATCTCAGATTTTTCACAGATATTTCTTCACAATAGTCATGCAGTTTGGAGGAAAGCTTTATTACTGACTTGATGTTTTTTCTCTTTTTTTCCCCACTTTTTCTTGAAGGAAGAACTTAAAATCTGAAGATTCTCACCAATTTTAAACACACTGGTTTCTGCCCAAGGAAAAACTTTCTATCTCTCATCTCCAGATGTATGCTTATTGTAATGGACTAAGATAGTAAATTAAACATTTGTATATCTCAATTTGGGTAGTTAAGAAAAAATTATAATAAAGTTGAAGGTACAGTATAACAAATACTTTTATGTCAATGAATGCCTCATTTTGACTTTGACTTACATCAAGGCATCACAGTTTTCTCTCTTCCATAATTCAAGTACAGAAAAAAAGATTAAAAATTGAGCTAATTTTTCATAGTAATGTAAGGAACTGTGTTATACACAATTTATATTATATTATATTATATTAGTATAAATAAAATAAGTATATATATATATATTTACTGTACTTTTTCCTCTGTCCTTTTGATTAGAATGTGTCCACTAACAATTTTTTTATTTAAATTTTCACTTCTTTTGCATGCATATACTGATGAAAGTGAATACCTAAAAGCATTAAGTTTATAAAAAATTAGGAAAAAAAGCCTTAACAAGAATCCTATTACAGTGGCAAATAACTGATTTGGAAATGTAAATAGCTATTCCATTTTTTTACTGATAGAAGTCTGCTTTGATAAAACATTTGTTTAGAAAAACTTTATATGGCTAGGTGTTAGGGAAAATGTGGAATCGATATATGAAATATATTAGGAAAAAATGTGGAGAATTGAAGTGGATAATTTAATAGAAAAAATAATAAAACTTATTGAGGTAGGAATAAAAGTTTACACAGAAATCATTTTTTTTTAGTGTAGTAATCACAATGCTCTATCCATGCTGACATATGCCTAAGCTCATAACCACTGAGTTTCTGGTTAACAAGCCTGACAAAATTGCCCTAGCTGGGAAAAAAGGAAGAGCACTCCAATTTTACACTCAGTAATTCTGCAGGAACTTCTAACTTCACTGGTTTTGGCTTGGGTTGGAGGTAGGTTTATTATATCAGCATTACCTTTATAACAACACACTTTCAATACTGATAAGATAACTGCCTTGTTTCTAACATAAATTATTAGAAATTCCTGATATTTTGTCAGTTAGCCTTGGTTTCAGTTTCCCTAAAAGCAGAACCTGAGGCAAGGGTTTAGTATTGGTAATTTATCAGGGAGCTGGTTCTAGGAATCACAAGTGAGGAAATAGAGAAAAAGGGTGAGGAGAAAGACCAACGAAGGGTGCACTGACAAACGGGTTTCCCCTGTAGTCAATGGGGGCTCCATCTAACTAGGTGATGTGAGGTAGAATGTACATCTTTGTATTATGGATTCAGAAGGTAGATTGATTATTCTCTAGCTTTGGTGCCTGGTGATGTCGAACCCTTAGGCTGAGCAAGTTCCCATGGCAACAGAGAAGCTTTACGTTGAGTTTATACTTTAAATAAGCTTTTATCATTAAGATTAATTATTTGTTTTTGTATGTATCATTTTTTATCATTACACAGATCAGACTTTACTTACAATATATTGGTAAATTGATCAGCCACACTAACCAATTACATAAATGACAAGTTATAAAAATATGATGCCAAAATTTTCAAAATGCTCTATTTTAAAAGTTTTACAACTGAGAGTAGTACAAGGAACGCTCATACATTCTTTACCTTGAATTACCAATGGTTAACAATCTGTCTCATTCCATTATTTCTTACCACCTTATTATTGCAACCCAGAAATTTAACATGATAATCTGTAAAAGTATAATCTATTTTAAAGTCTATAATTTTAATTTACCCAACTACCCCAAAAGCTATATTGGGGGGATATTTTTGACTGAGGACCCAATCAAACATCACCAGTAACATTTGGTTGAGATTTTTTTTTTTAATTTTATTTATTTATTTATTTGTTTGACAGACAGAGATCACAAGTAGGCAGAGAAGCAGGCAGAAGGGAGGGGAGGAAGGAGGCTCCCTGCCGAGCAGAGAGCTGGATGCAGGGCTCAATACCAGGACCCTGGGATCATGACCTGAGCCAAAGGCAGAGGCTTTAACCCACTGAGCCACCCAGGTGCCCCCCCAACATTTTTTAAATCACACTGATATTTTTCTTAAAGATTTTATTTATTTATTAGAGAGAGAAGGTGGAGGAGGAGCTGAGGGAGAAGGAGATGCAGGCTCCCTGCTGAACATGAAGCCAGATGCGGGGCTCAATCCCAGGATCCCAGGATCATGACCCCAGTCTGAGGCAGAAGTTTAACCAATTGAACCATCCAGGTGCCCCTTAATTTCTGAAGGACCCAAACCAAGTCTCTTGCACAGTATGTCAAAATGTTAAATATGTCAAATTTCCCTGACTGTTAGCTCTTAAGATTCAGGTTAACTGTCACAATAACATAACAGGTTATTTGTGTACTTTCTATTGAATCTCAGCAGAAGTTTATAATATTATTTTATTAAATAATTAGTGATCCTATGTTTGATCATTTGTATAAGGTAGCATTACAACATCTCTCCATTAGAAATATGTTTTTCCCCTATTTGTAATTAAGAGATGAGAAATCTTGTAAGTTTTCCTTGTGTTTTTCTATTCCCTAACAAATTTCTACTCAGTGAATTTAGTATCCATTGGTTACCTTTGCTGAAAATAGTTAACTACTTGGGCAATTGTAAAATAGTGATTTTCTAGTTTTGTCATTACATTTAGATTCATTATGCAAACTTTCCTAAGCAAAGAAGTGCTCCTTCCCTACTTTTTGGGTGTCATTGAGTCCTCATGAGTTCTTTGGTATCCTGTTAAGAACTGTGTAGGGTCCAAAATTTAATAGATGTTGGGGTGGGGGGCAGGAGATCTCAATCTCTCTCTCTCTCTCTCCCCCTTCTCTCCCTCCTCCTCTTCCCGACCTCATTTTTTTTTTTCTCTCTCTCTTTTGTTTGCCTTTCTTTCTAACATCGTTGTGCTTTCTTCCACATTAAGGTATTGTTATTAAGGAAAGGTATAAAGTACAATACCTTTATTCTTTTCCTTCCCAAAACCCAAATCAGAGTTGACTATTTCTTTAAAGAAGGCTTGATTCATTTTAGTAGAAATGGTATTCCAAAGAGAAATACTGGATGTTAGGTTGTTTCATGCCTCTGGGACCATTCATTGACAATTGAGTGACAACTGAACAATGATTGTTCATTCATTCATTCATATGAACTCATATGTTCATACTGAATCTTACAACTGAAATTCAACACCATACAGTTCTTCTACATCTCCCAGATTCTGTATTTTTATATCCGTTCTCCTATACTAAAGAATCTCTTTCCCATAATGCCAAAACATGTTTACTCTAGCTTATAATACAAATTTCAGAATTACTTACCCCAATATCATAACAAGCAGGTGTGCTAAGAATTTTTCAAGGCTCCCTTGCAGTTTTTTGTTTGTTTGTTTGTTTTTTGTCCTTCCATTGTCGGAAGAGACACCTGTGAAAGAATTTACTATTACAAAAAAAGGAGGAGGGCACCAGGGTGCCAAAGTTGGTTGTGACGAAATCTTGGTTTTGGTTCAGGTCATGATCTCTCTCTCTGTCATGGGATCAAGCCCTCAGTCCAGCTTTGGGCTGAGTGCAGATTCTGTTTCACGTTCTCTCTCCCTCTTCCTCTGTCCTCCTTGCCTCCCACCCTGGCACAATCATGCACTCTTCCTCTCCCTCTGAAATAAATAAATAAAACTTAAAAGAAAAAAAAAAAAAAGGCTATATCCAGCATGTATAAAAAGACAACATCAGAGTAACAACTAACTCTTAGACCCCACTATAATGCAATCTCTTTAGATAATTTTTTTCTTCAGTTTCTGCTTTAGACTTTCTGGTATTTCTTTTATAGAGTAATCATATAGTTATTTAATAATACTACAGCGAGTTTTCCTTAAGTGTGTATCCTAGAAATGTCTTTATCAGGTGAGGGAAACCTTCCCATTATTTTTTTTTTAACTTTTTTAAGCTTTCATTGAAGTTTCATTTAAATTTAGCTGTTAACATACAGTGTAATATTAGTTTCAGGTGTACAGTGCAGTGATTCAACATCCATAAAACACCCTGTGCTCACCGCAAGTGCCCTGCTCAATCCCCATAATCTATTTAACCCGCCTCCTCACCTGCCTCCCCTCTGGTAACCATCGATTTGTTCTCTATACTTAAAAATCTGTTTCTTGGTTTGCCTCTCTTTCTCTTTTTCTTCCCTTTGCTTAATTGTTTTGTTTCTTAAATTCAACATCTGAGTGAAATCGTATGTTATTCTTTGTAATTCTTTATTCATATGTCTTTCTCTGATTTATTTCACTTATCCTAATACTCTTTAGCTCTATCCATGTACTTCCTAACTTCCTAATTTTTTTTATATAAAGGGGAGAAAAAGAATGACAGTGCAGTTGTCATTATTGCTATGCATTAAATATTTGTTACTTTTAGACTTTGAATTGATTCTGCAGGCCTGTGGTTAGCTAGGGTCATTTGATCAGTTCTGCCCAGTGAGCTGAGTTTTTTAAAAGCTTTATTCTATTTATTTAAACTAAAAAAAAAAAAAATTCCCAATTTCTCCTATCCCTACATCTTGCCTCTTGCAACCACCAATCTGTTCTCTGTATCTATGAACTTATTATTACTATTATTTTTAGATTTTACATAAGAGAGAGGTCATACAGTATTTGTCTTTCTCTATGTGACTTATTTCACTTAGCATAATGCCTTTGGAGTCCAGCCATGTCTCACGTCTTCTTTACCCATTCATCCATCTGTGCAACCTTACATTGGTTCCATCTCTTGCTATTGTAAATAATGCTGCAATGAGCATCAGGGTACATATATCTTTTTGAATTAGTAGGGTTTTTTTTTTTTTCCAGATAAATACCCAGAAGTGGAATTGCTGAATTGTAAGGTAGTTCTATCTTTAATTTTTTGAGGAACCTCCATACTATTTTCCACAGTGGTTACACCAAGTTACAATCATACCAACAGGGCACAAGTATTCATTTTTCCTCATACTCTCACCAGCATTTATTTCTTCTCTTTTTGATAGAAGCATTCTGACAGCTCTGAGATGATATCTCATTATGGTTTTGTTTCACAATTTTCTGATTATTAATAATGTAGAGAATCTTTTCATGTACCTGTTGGCCATCTGTATATCTTTTTTGGAAAAAATGTCTGTTCAGAACTTCCACCCATTTTTAATTGGATTGTTTGGGGTTTTTTTGTTGTTGAGTTTGGTGAGTTCTTTATATATTTTGACTATTAGTCCTTTATCAAATATATAATTTGCAAATATTTTCTCCTATTCAGTAGGTTGTCTTTCAGTTTTGTTGATGATTTCATTTGCTGGGCAGAGGCTTTTTAGTTTGTTTACTTTTTCTTTATTATTATTATTATTATTATTTGCTTTTGGTATTAGATTCACAAAAACATCATTAAGAGTTATGTCAAAGAGTTTACCATCTGTTTTCTTCTAAGAGTTTTGTGGTTTCAGGTGTTACATTCAAGTTTTTAATCCATTTTGAGTTAATTTTTTTTTGTATGGTGGAAGAAAGGGGCCCAGGGTCATTCTTTTGCATGTAGCCAGTTGTCCCATGTTCCCAGGATAATTGATTTAAGAGACAATATTTTCTCCATTATAGATTCTTGGCTCCTTTGTTCTAAATTAACTAACCATATATGTGTGGGTTTATTTCTGGGAATTGGGTGACAGATATCTTCCTAAATTTTAACTGTTTAATAGAATTCCACTTAGCTGGGACACTTGGGTGGCTAAGTCAGTTAAGCATCTGACTCTTGATTTCAGCTTAGATTATGATCTCTGAGTTGTGAAATCAAGCCCCACATCAGGCTCCATACTGGACATAGAGCCTGATTGAGATTCTCTCTCTCTGCCTCTTCTTTTTCTCCTTAAAAACAAAAAATTCCATTGAGTAGATAAATCATATTTTTCTATTTTTAAATTTGTTTTGTTTTAGCAGAGACTTGTGAGTAGATAAGTAGTTTTTGATATTCTATTTCAGATAATACTGTGTAAATAACATGTCTATGTTCTATTTTATGTGTGTTGAGGTGGACTTTCACTTTGAGGTATTTACCTCAAAACTGGATAACTAGGTCAAAGAGTCAATGCCTATATAGCTTGATTAGACATTACTAAATTTTTCTCTGTAGCCAGTGATTTTTAATGATCAGTGAATAATATATTGTGTATGAGCATAAGAAACAAACTATAGTAAGTAGATGATGTTTTGGTATAGTTAAAACTCAGGGAAAATAAACAGCCATCACATTTTTTAACAAAAAGTAATAACTGTACTTTAAATGTCCAACTTATACATGTGTGTGTTTCTGTATGTAAAAATGTTTTGTTAAGAATGTATGAGGATTCGAGGAACTCAAAGGCAATTTGGATGTTAAGAGACAAATAACTGCTTTAATGTATAATGTTTTGTCTTTTGGGAATTAAGCTTTGAAGTGTGTGCCTATTAAATAAAATATGATAAATAGTTTGAAGCTTCAAGAAGGTACTATATATATCTATATATCTATATCCATATATATATTATAAGTCAATATACTTTTTTAGAGCATTCATTTAAATTAGCATTAAAATCTAAATCCAACTAATAATCACCTGCTTACCTGCTTTTTAATAAGTATGGTAGCTGCATTTTATCATAAATTGTGATTATACTCTGCAGGTTTTTATTTAGCTAGTATAGTAAGATATCTGTGAATATAATAAGGTTAAGTATAAACTTAGTTATGAAGGCAATTTTACCTAGACTTCAGTTAGTTGTGAAAAAAGGTATCTTGTATATACTTTTGATGAAGGCCAGTAGAATTTGCAAGGAAAAATCATTATTGTATAATATAAAATTTATCCAAAAGTTAAAAATCCTGTGACTTGGGCTTTATTTTCCTTTTTAAATAATTTTCTGCAAAAAAAGTTCATAATACACATTTTCCTGAATTGTGTATATATATAGTTATGTGGGCATATCGCATTCACTCCCGCAGAGAGACACAACACGTAGTTAAGGAGAGCTCTTTTATTCTTGCATGATAGCTTCTTACACTCCGGAGGATCCTCCCTGCTGGCCGTGCGCGGGGCTTGCCCTGGGGGGCTCTCCTGAAAAAGGAGGTCCTGGCGGTGAAGAAGAAGTCCTCGGCGTCCTCCTCCAGGCTGCTGTAACCACTGCTCATGCTGCTGGTTCCGTTGCGCGTGGGCCACCTCCCCCCCCAAGCGCAGGCGGCCAGGCAGGGGGTGCCGCACCCGCCCAGCGAGGTTCCCGGCACACGGCCCGAGCCTCCGGCTGGCAGTCCTGCTGCAGCTGCCGCTGCTGCTCACCCCGGCCCTCCTGGCCCTTCCCAGTTATATAATCATGGTCAGCCAATCACAACAGGGTACATGAGTTAGGCACATGGACACTGCTCTAAAGCATATAGGGCATGCGGAGATCACGCAGGGAACATGCAGTCCCTGGTCCAATGAGGGTTACTTCCTCATATGATTGGGACTTGTTTACTCTGAAGCCTGACCGCACTGGCTCATTGCCAGCCGCCATCTTGCTTGGCTTGCCTTATTACTAACGGGGTCCCGGACACCCCGACATGGGCATAGACAGTGGGCAAAATAGCAAATTATTTAGAATCTATTCTAAATTTAGAAATTATTTAGAAGATATACAACTTTTAAATTTTAACAGATGTTAAAATCTTATTAATAGGTATATGTCTTTAATGCAATTTTTATTTACAAAAACTGAAAATCATTCTAGCAATTCAGTTGTAAGTATTAACTCCTAAGGAATTGCTAATAATGTTTTTTATTATTACAGTGTTTCACGGTTTACAAAGCAACTTCCCAAGCATTACTTCATTTATGCTCTCAAAAAGCCTGTGAGAATATACAAATGCATTTTGGTTGTGTGGGTTTCATTTATGAATAAGTTTGATTTCTGTATACATGTAATCAAAATGTGGTACTTGACAATTTCATTCTTATGTTATTCAAAATATATGATAAGTTGCATCACTACTAAGGTAACTGATTCTTTCACAAACAAAAGGGAATTTGATCCCAAATCTACACTGATAAAGTTCTATTCCTATTTTAGAAGGTTAGTGGTAAAAAGCACCTAACATCCTAATCTGCTTCAGATTACATTTTG